>NC_089648.1:26193200-27443200 GCF_037042795.1 Molothrus aeneus
TTTCACTGGGTCAAAAAATTCATACCTACAATTATTTGTGCCAATATGGCTGCAAGCCACACATGATGAGACTTTAGGCCAATATTATTTTTTAGCATAAGTGTTTTTGGACTTATTTGTGGTTTTATGACAAAGTAAGTTCTGAGGCATAATATTCTATTCTTCAAGAGAATTCATTGCAAAATATGCGCTTAGAACTTTCTCATAATTGGGAAATTTTTAAATATGGTTCTTGAAGTATGACCAAAACCATAGGCAAACATTCATTAGACTATTTTCAGCATCCCTCACGTTAGGAAGAATGTGACATCTGCAAACAGTACAGCTCTGCTATACCACTGCACTGATGTGGTCTCCCTGGATGATTTCCTTAGCTTGCACTGGAAGTTAGAGCAGAGCAATGTGAACAGTAAGGTCTGCCCAGTACATACCATTGACAATGGGACATGGAACATGTTCCCTGAGACCTTGGCTTTGCTTAATAATGACCCCAGACTTTGACATTTAAGCCTTGATCGTTCTGAGCTCTGGACCTCAGTTGGTTTCACTGTTGTTGAAGCCAAGTTCCAAATCTACAAATTGCTGGAGCCTTGTATGTATTTTGGAGAAGTATGACATCATTCTTTCTCTATTTATTATTCCATCAGCATCTATTATTGACCACTATTTGAAGCAAGCTCTAGGGCTAGATGGAACTTGATTTTGACTCAGTATGGATGTTCTTACACTATATTCTCAGTGTCAACAAAAAGAGTTGACTATTTGTTGAAAATAGGTCTAGGAATTTACCTTGTCATTTTAAAGACTTAACAGTCTTTACTGTTTTGTTTGGGGGTTTCTGGTTTTTCTCTCTGTGCTCTGGAGCTAGGACTTGAATCCCAAATGAAGCATTCCTTGTAGTCAATGTGTTCACTTCTGGCTCTTGACAGTCACATTTTGAATGTGCTCAGTAGAAACTGGGAAGGGTTCTGCACCTCGATGCCAGTGACAGTGATTATACCCTGATAGAACTGACCAGGGGGCTGCTGGTTGCAGACTGCTCTGCCATGCAGCACAGGAACTGACTGCAGCAGGATTGTCTCACTGGCCATTGTCTTCTGGGACTGAAAAGTGGCCTGACTGGAAGGCAGAAGTGCTGAGTAAGTTTACAGGAGAAACTTTTCAAGAAGGAAAATGGCTTATGATGGTAAGGAGAAGAGATGCAAAACTGGTATCCAGATGGATTAGTAGAAAACTGGAGTGTGGCTGGCTCCATGATAGTCTGCAGAGATGTAGACAGAAGAGGTAGGCCTTACAGCAGAGAGAGAGTGGGACAGTCTGTGTGATCTTGGGGAAGATTTCTCTGAGACCTGGAGCTGAGCAGAGGCTCCCTCTGTTCAGGTCCTTTGTTCAGGTCTTAGCTGTAGATCCCATCATAAGGGATTTCTCCTCCCAAATTAAGTCCACACAGATATTGAGTCATTGACTCACTCAGAGATAGGCTTTCACTAGAGGAAATCTGGAAAAATTAACTACACCTTTCTATCCCACAACCAAGTTGCAATCATGTCACCCCAAGCTGCAGTATCTTTTGTTGGTACAGAAGTTGTGTCCAATGTCTAATCTAAATCTCCCAAGCTGTTTGGTTTATGCTTCTTCATGGTTTATTCTTCCTGATCTTACAATCAGGAACATGTTAGTTCCTTATTCTTTGTAACAGCTTTTTAGTTGAAGAATATCAACCTTCTGTCTCTGTTGTTACTTCAGAGAAAAAAAGCCACATTTCTTGCAGTCTTTCCTCATGTTTTCTGGACCCCTGTCAATTTCTGCTGATCTCCCCTGCCAACTGTTTCATCTCTTACTTGAAGTACGGTGCACTGAACAGGTTGTGGTCTTCCAGGTGAATCTTTTCCTATGGGAATCAGCCCACATGAGCTCTTTCAGTAGTCTTTAAGACCCTTTAAACATTCTGATGTGAGGGCTTTGCCCTTCATGCTCAGCTTGTTCCAACATAGACCCTGGTATTTTCTCTTGTGAACCTACACAGTTTTGCAAGAACAGACGAGTATTTCTGTGTAAGCATTTTGCACTATTGTATTCCATCCATTTTAGATGATCTGTCTAAGTCATATCAAGAACATTTTAAATTCTGATTTTTTTAGTATCTATAATATCTGCAGTCCTTCCTTGTTCCATCTGCAGGATTCATATTCATACTTCATATTCAATCTTTCATGCCTTCATTGAAAACATAAAACCTTATACAGGACCAAGGCCCACAGAATTCCTTACAAAACCTACACATTTTGATGTTAGGATGGAATTACTCTGTGGATACAATTATCCAACTAGACTTGACCTCCTACCCCTTCCCACAGCAGTTTCATTTAGAACACCATTCACTAGCATGTCCATGAGGATATTATTGGATATATCACTAAAGGCCTTGCAAAAAATCACATAAAATAAATTCAGGCTGTGTGACATCTGTAGCTAGGTACTTCAACTTTCATTTAAGACTGCTAAAGTGAAATTGCTTAGGGAACTGGAAGACATGTAATGTGATATGTTATTCTCTAAGGCAAGTTTTGCATATTTTAGGCTGAAATTTTGCCCCCTAAATAATTGCACTCTCTAGTTGCTTTTGATCTTTTAAGTAAAATTGATGAAAAAGGGAGAAAAAAATGGCATTAAACTCTTCCACTTCCTTAACATCCTCTGCACTTACCTGTCATAGAGTACTGGTCCAAATTTCCCTTTGTTTTTCTCTTCTTACCTGTAAAATTTATTTTACCTTTGATAAGTTTAGCTAGTTGTATCTAGTTTATCTTTAGTAACTGTTTACACCCCTCTACACTTTCCCATGAATGGAGTGTTGTGCTGGGTTCTCAACCAGCTGTACTAGTGTCTATTTTACAGATATCTCTCTTACAACTGAGGTCTATTAAAAGGTTGTGAATTAGCTGACTTCTGCTGCATTTCATTACTTTCCTCTAAAATGCCATAGTTGCACTTGGTTTATTACTAGCATTTCTTGAATGAATTGAAGCTGTCCATAATCTGCTTTTCCTTTAGATTTGCTTCTTATTAGATCTTCCCTGCCCATTCTCTGAGTTTATTGACATCAGCCTTCTTGAAATCCAGTGCTGTTGGTCACTTGGATGAGATGGCAGAAGGTGACACTAGGTTTGCTGCAGTGCTGATTTCTTGTAAAGTGTCCTATGTGGCAGCAGACTTTGAGTTGTATGTTACACTGCCCTCTATCTACGTGCAAAGCTGCAGTGCAGCTGAGGAAGATTGTGACAATTATAGTGTGTATTAGGCCTTAAGATTTAGGCTGCTCTTCAGAATTTATAAGACAGAATGAGCAGAAAAATGTAACTTCAGAGAAACTTTCTGTAAGGTATTAGTAACATCCCTACATCCCTTGTAATGAATCTCAATGTGGACAGAGGATCTGTGCTAATGAAGTGTTTAGAACACAAATTCCTTGTGGTAATAAATACTCCAGACTAAGGTATGCAGGATGCTCACCCTATCTAGTTTAAAAAAAGCTTAGACTATTATGTGGTGATTTCATGTTGCAATGAACAGACAGTGAAACTTACATGTAATGGGGGAGAGGAGGAAAAAAGGCAATAAACTTCACCTTAAGCAGAAATGGCTGATCAGACCATACTGGACCTCTGCCTTGTAAGAACAGTGACAAAAGCTCTTATGACTAATGCAAAAGCAGTAAAACTTCAGGTGCTACTAAAACCTTCCAATATTCTTTAACATTGGTTGAGACCACTGTAGACACATCATGGCTCCTGTCACATGTAAACAAGAGATGGTCAAGAAGTCAGACCAAGCTTGATGTTTATATTAGAAAGCCTTCCTATTACACAAATATTTTTACTGACAAAATTACGAGAGATCCTTTACTATCACTTCATTTGGATTCCGTAAATAATGAAAATTAATTACCAGTAACCAGTCCCATCTGTAGTCAACTTTTATGACAATAAAAGTTAAAAACCAATAAAATTTATAAACCAATAAAAATGCAGGCATCATGCAGTCAATGTGGTGGTGTAAGATAGAGCAGCAAGCTGTGCCTGTAGTCAGAGTAGTGGTGATGCTTTAGGGAAAGGCAGGTTGTTGATCTCTGTTCCATACTGCAGGGAACTGATGTGCAGTGTCCATACGCTATCTAGTGGCTCTGTCGATTATGACATTGCCCCTGAATTACTCTTCTTTCACCTGTGAATTGCAGGATTAAAAAATACTTTAGACAAAACTGGAATTTGTGAGTCTGTAACCATTCCCTAATGAATCTAAGACATTTTGAGGTCATAAGTGATTAATGAAGAAAACCAAAAAGGTCATAAAGCTTGTGTGAATGTGCAGGCAAAACTCTTGATGGGAGGGCTTCTAGGGTGTCAGTCCTGTCATAGACAGAAGCCTGACAAGCACTAGTCAAGCTGCTAAAATCTTTCTCTTTTCTGTACAGACTTTGTTCTAGACTTACTACTAAAAAACCCAGTCAGTTTAGGAGTACTTCAAGAAAAAGTTTATGTATCTTCTTTAGTTGCTAGATTCTGCAATATTTTGTGAGGTAAAAGCAGATAATCCAAACATTTTAATCTGAGCACATAATACATAGTAATGCAATGCTAGATGTGTTCTCTCCAATGGGGAATGCTAATCTTTATCCCTTGAGATCATGGACTAGGAAGACGTGAAGATCACACACAACAGCATTCTCCTGATCTTCTGTTTCTGCCAGGGTATGTGATTGATCTTCAGCAAAACAAATAGCCCTTCTGTTTTGTTATTTACCAGTGAAATGGAGATTGAACTGTTCTATGGAAGCTAGAACTGCTTTATAGATGAGTACTACTGTTGTAAAGGCCCTATTTTCTATAGCTTATATATATGAATCAGAAAATACTGTATTTATATACAGCCTGTGCCAGCACATTTAGGGGTATTATCTGAGCTACAACTAGCACTCAAATCAGTTATATTTGAAAAAAAAAAGAAGTCTGATTCACCATCACTCTCAGCATTTTTGCACTTTTCTACTTAATAATTGAGAAAGCTCCCAAGACAGCTCTTAAAACACTTACCTTTACTTTTACTAATTACATATGTGTATTTATTTTAGGAGGCTGAGTAAAGACATGACAATGCAGATTTCAGTTTGGGTAACTTTTCTTGAACTGTTCTTTATAGGAAAGCAGAAATTTTATTTTGTTCTTCACACATATCAAAGGTCCCAATTTTGTTTTCCCCTTTCAGTAAATAATTTTTCTATTTATACTTCTGAACCCTTAAAACAAATTTAAAATAGCTGGCAAATAATGTTCATATTACCAGCATTTATGATTTCCAATATGAAGCTTCTATGGTGTATGTTTTTTGCCACATACAATAATAGCAGTTAATAAATATTCACATGAATACAACAGAAGTACATAAATGGACTTACAGGTGGTTGCATGTGATGAGAAAACCCTGTGTAAGATTCATGCCCTTTCATCTCAAATAAACCCAAAACTCAGAGCCTTAAGTATTGTGCTAATTTTGGCTGGCAAAGAATTAATTTTCTTCACACTGGCTAGTATGGAGCTGTGGTTTGGATTTGTGCTGAAAATAGAGTTGGTGACACAGGGATTTTTCATTATTGCTGAGCAGAGCTTGCACAGATCTTTTTTTCTGCCTCTCATCCCACCACACCAGTGAGAGGTGCACAAGGAGCTGAGAGAGGACAGAGCCAGGATAGCTGACCCCCAATGACCAAAGGGATGTTCCTGAGCACATGGCATCATGCTCAGCATATAAAGCTAAGGGGGATGAAGGAAGAGAAGGCGGGGTCTGTTTGGAGTGATGGATTTGTCTTCCCAAGCAATCATTATATGTGATGGAGCCTTGCTCTCCTGACAATCACCTGCCCATGGACAGGAGTGAAGAAATTCCCTATTTTGTTTTGCTTGCACTCAGGGCTTTTGCTTTAAACTATCTTCATTTCAACCCTCAAATTTTCTCACTTTTGCCCTTCTGATTCTCTGCCATCAGATCAGGGGGAGTGAGCAGCTCTGTGGTCCCTTCCTGCCAGCTGGGGTTAAACCACAAGAGCAATAAGCATATAAGAGTTGACAGGGCTACAGGCAACCTGCTTTAAGTGCTCTAGCTGAGCAGCTTAACCTCTTCTGCCCTCTGAGCCACTAGCATTTCCTACACTTTCTTCCAATTCAACATTTGCTCCAGAGAGAGCCTCAGAAGAGATTAAAAAAAAACAAACAACCAAAAAACGTGAAAAAACCCTCTAACTGTAACTGAAAGAATTTTCTTTTAAGATGACTGTGAGTAAGAGAGACAAGCTTAAAAACACATCAGCAAATGAGGTGCATTTCTTACTAGCACTTCCAGCCTTGTGTATCCTATCAGCATGCACAAACCCCAGCTTAATTTTATTGTTTGTACAACCAGCACAAATCTGGCCACAAAGGTTTCAAAATAAGTAGTTAGTACAAGAAAAAAAAAATCCAACACTCAGGCTTCATTGCACAAACATTTAAAGAGAGGAAATAATTTCTTTTACAATGTGTTTCTCCTGTATAAGAATAATTTTGTATAGAAAATAGCTCTTTATACATTTTACAGAAATAGGCTAACATTTAGATTCTTTATTAATGAAAAATCATTGAATGCAATTTAAGATTTCAATTATGTTTCAGTCACCAAACATCAATAACACAGCAATACATCACAGCTCTAATATTCTTAAACTGCTTGACTTGTCACGTATTGAGTCAAGACAGTGAAAACATTCCTAGAGCCATAATTTGAAAACACTCAAGTAGCTTGAAACTGTTAAATTATGAAATACTTCCTGAAAGTAATACCATAATTTAAGTGTCAAGGAATATGAACTTAAACCTTAACAAGGCAGCATTACTTGCTCATTCCTGCTGGCTAATACTGCAAAACCCAAAATGAACAAAAGCTTTAATATTAAAACTGGTTTACTGTTAATGTGACCTTCAAAACACTCCTGAAGGATAAGATGTTATCCAGAAGCTGGACAAGCTTGAGAAGTGGGCCCACAGGAATCTCATGAGGTTTAACAAGACCAAGTACAAGTTGCTGCACCTGGATGGAGCAGCCCTGGTATCAACACAGGCTGGGGGATGAATGGATTAAGAGCAGCCCCAGGGAGAAGGACCTGGGGGTGCCGCTGGGTGAGAGGCTGGACATGAGCTGGAAATGTGCACTCACAGCCCAGAAAGCCAAACCTGTCCTGGGCTGCAGCCAGAGCAGTGTGGGCAGCAGGGCCAGGGAGGGGATTCTGCCCCTCTGCTCTGCTGAGACCCACCTGGAACCCTGCATCCAGCTCTGGGGGCCCAGCACAGGAGAGACATGGACCTGCTGGAGAGAGCCCAGAGGAGGCCACCAAGATCCTCAGAGGGCTGGAGCACCTCTCCTGTGAGGAAAGGCTGAGAGAATTGGAATTGTTCAGTCTGGAAAAGAAAAGGCTTTTCTTTTCTTAACTGGATGGCTGCAGTAAAATCAGGGGTGACTTAACTGCAGCCATCCAGTACCTGAAGGGAGCCCACAAAAAAGATGGAGTGGGACTCTTTACAAGAATATGTAGTGACAAAGGCTAGGTTTAGATTAGATGTTAGGAAGAAATTCTTTACTGTGTGGGTGGAAAGGCACCGGAACAGGCTGCACAGAGAAGTTGTAGATGCCCTAACCCTAGAGAGGGAACACCTGAGCAACGTGGTCTAGTGGAAATGTGTCCCTGACCGTGGCAGGGGTGTTGGAACTGAATGATCTGTAAGGTCCCTTCCAACCAAGGCCATTCTATGGTTCAAAACCAGATAGCAGAAGCTATTCTAGTAAATGCTAAACAGCATTAACACAACATGTAATAAAAATACTTCAATTTTCTTTAAAAAATGGAAGGTAGATAAAAAAACCCCAGTAAATTAAGATATAAAAAGTAAATTTGTAGAGGACAAAAAATTGAAAAACACATGTATATATATCTTTATATGTAATGGTATGCTAGGAAGTACATATATTTAAAAATACTCAATTTATTCAAAGGCTGTTTAAGTTCATATGGTGTCATGTGGAACTCAAACATAACTCACACTCAAATGCTTTCCCTCTACAACTGCTGTTTCAAGCACCTGTACTTATCTACAGATTTTCTTGTAAATTAGAGAGAAGGTAAAGGCATTTCCCCTTGGAATAGAACTATATGCAGTAATCATTTCTTGCTTTCTAGGTATAATTTTAAATAGAAGATGTTAGCAAATAAGAACTATAAAACCCAATGACTGAAAACCTGAAATTTAGATGCTAATGACTCTATTTAGTATTCATACAGAGCTACTTAGGAGTTTGCCAGCTGTATCCTGTGTGAGTACTGTTGGCACTTCCATGCTTCACGATTCAAATGTGTATTATGTTTAGTCAAACATGGCTCTCACTCCAAGTTAGCAAAACTCTTGACTCATACAACTTTCAAATAAATTTAGGTGGAACTGGTACACCTCTACTTCTCACAGCACAGGGGTTGATACATGACAGTAATGAATCACATTATACTGGTTCACATTTTCATGTGGTTAGGAGGAGAAACAAACCCTTATTCCAGTGATTTTGCAAATTCTGCATAGTCAATGTATCCGTCATTGTTCTTGTCATCATCTCTCAAGACATCATCAATTAGACTAATCAGCTCTTCTTCCTTCATTGCTTGGGTATGTTCACCACCTTCCTACAAAAACAAAACCACAGTGAACAGTTTAGCAGTCTCTCTCATCTAGTAGCATGTGTGACAGATTACTGACAACTAATTTTTTACAAAGCTGCTCATGTTTGGTGCCTAATTTGGCACTAAGTTTTATGTAATCATTTATAATAATGTAAGCAAATTTCATCAGATGGAAGGTTTGAAGTCAAAGTTCTTGGATTCAGAACAAGCATTCTGCAGTCAACATTCTTGGTCAGAAGTTCCAAAAGCTGAATACCACAATGTATAATGATGGGCAATCATCTAATAAATGTATTCTTAATTAGGAACTTGATGTAGTATAGACACTGTAGTTTCTATACACTACAGAAACATCTTAGAGTAACACAGAAGTGAAAAAATTCAGCACTGTAGCTTAAAGTCAGTAAAATACTTAGTAACACTCCTTATGGGAACACAAAGAGGTGCCTTTGCACAAGAAACAGCCACTCATATTCTGTTCTTGGCTCACTATTTTTTGCCACAGGTTATTAGCAGGAAGTTATGCTATTCTGAATTGTAACTTCCAGAAGGTCAATATGAGATAATGTGTTTATATTGTGTTCCTAATGACTGGAAAGAGAAATTGAGTGTAGGAAGAGGCAGACCATAGCAGGTTCTTCTAATACAAATTTTGTGCAAGAGGTTTTTTATAGTTTGTGTATACACAGCAGTAACACCCTGAAGCTGAAAAGAGTGTTGTATCACGATATTTCTACAAATTCTCGTGCCTCATTTTGGATGATTTCCCTTTCTGCCATCCCTACCTGCCAAAGTAAGCCCTCTGTAAAATGATTTTCACTCTGGAGCCCTTCCTGATTCTAGAGTTTACACCAAAATGGAAAATTCCTAAAAACTGCAATATGACATGAAAAATAGTGATCATTTATAAATTCAACCAGAACTATCAAGAGAAAAATACTCTCATGTTCAGGAAAAACTGTAACTGCACTGAGGATGTGTTGCAACTGCTCTGCTGCTTGTAGAGTCAGAACTGTTTCCAAGCACATATGCCCTTACAAAA
The DNA here is from genome assembly GCF_037042795.1 of Molothrus aeneus. Classification (NCBI taxonomy): domain Eukaryota; kingdom Metazoa; phylum Chordata; class Aves; order Passeriformes; family Icteridae; genus Molothrus; species Molothrus aeneus. The sequence goes on from NC_089648.1 coordinate 26,202,998, forward strand.
CTACACCAACCTCTTTGTGGACATGTGAGATAGCAGTAGCAAGTTCTAACCCATCTAGCAAATTATTGCCATCATAATCATGCATTTTGAAGTAATGGAGCTGCAACTCTTGTGGAGACATCTCAGATTCTGGTTTCTCGATAACACCTTCCAGGTGTTCCATGATGTGTCTAAGAAAAATAAAACCCACAACATTTCCATCAGTTAATATTTAATGCTCTGTTTACAGCAAATTTAGTCTTTGATCAAATATTGTAGGTATAAAAGCACCCTGGACAACTAAAAGCTGCAGTCTGATATCAAGATAAAGGGGACACAAAGGCTGTTTGTTAGAGGGGCCTTAGAGGCCTCTAATGCCTTAGATAACTATTTCTATTTCTTCTGGCCTACTTAAGGCTATCAAAACAACCGAAGCAGAGCCCAAAATCTCTTTTTGGCTGTCTTCCAAGCACAGGAATTGGAGGAAGATCTTTCCCAGTCAACCATGAAGTGTTCTAAGAAGTTTTATTTGCTGCTAGAACTGCTCTGCATTTAAGAAGAAGCAAATGAGAAAATAAATTCTATCTGTTAGGAATATGATTTTGTCTAAAGTATGCTGATATGGGTAAGCAGGATTTCTGTAAGAAATATTTTATAGCATAAGTTGGGCTAAAGGCTCCAGAGAGAGCCTTTCTAGGTCTCATATCTCTACAAATTTATCAAGCAAGCATGTCTCATATCTGGCTTTAGCTAATCGTACAACATTCTGAGAAAACAGGGTGCTCTAGGCTTAAGTCCAACTCGCATAACACTTTAGAGATAAGAAAATAATTAAGAAGTAAAGTTTACACTTTTAGAACATGGAAAACGTACTCTTTATCTTGTACCAAATTCTTATCAAGGCGAATATTTGGATGTTGACTCTCTCCTGCGTGTTCCTCAGCTAGGGCAGAGATGAAGAATGCAGCCATAGCAAAGCAGAACAGCAAATGTGTTCTAAACATCCTTTGGGGCATTGTGATCTCCTGTAAAAAGGAAAACGCCCCCCAGAAAAACAGATGAAAAATGTGAAAATATGATCTACTTTCAGCGGATTTAGACAGTGCTAAACAACCCCATTAAGTTTCAGAATAGGAAAACTTGTTGCATTGGAAACTCTTGGCAAGCAGAGAACCAGAGAGTTCCAATTAGGAGTTTTTATGAGGGTCCCTATTTTACGGAATTATGCAGTAATTTTCAGATATTTTTTTTTCCTCGTAGCTAATGTGCACACCTTAGCCATGCCTGAGTGTTCATATACCTTCCAGACAAACAAGCAACCATGCCCTCTGCCTCAGGCCGACAGACCTGCCCCACAGCTATGGGAGCAAAGGTCGCTCACGGCATGGAAGCGGCTCCATCTAATGAGCAGCTCTGTTAGGTTGGATTCCCTGAGGGGCGCACAGCTGGGAAGCCGTCACGCAGCCGGGCATGTGCGCACTTCACGGGCAGGTGACAGGGCACGCAGCTTCACAGGGGCCGGCCGCGCTCCCGAGGGCAGCCACGGCGCGGGCCGGCGGCTTCCACTCGCGTTCTTCTCCCGGCCCCAGCTGCAGCTACCCCCGGCTGCACCAGCCCGGCGCTGCCCACCCACCAGGCTCCCAGCCCCGGCTGGATCCCCGAGAAAGCGCCTCCGCAGCGGGATGGGGCTGGGCCCGCCGCCCAGGCCCCAGCACCTCCATTCCAGCAGCGGCTGTCGGGGCGGGCGGAGAGGCCCCGCCGCCGCCACACTACGTACCCTCGGGCGGGTCTCCGCCGTGCCGCGGGCTCCGGGCTGGGCGCGGGCTGGACACCATTCCCGGGACACCATCCCGGGATCACCCCTGACCCAGCACTGCCCCGCCCGCTCCACCGCCCATTGGCCGCTCCGCTCTGCCCCGCCCCGCGGGCGACGTCATCGCTCCCGGAGCTCCACGTGGAGCCCTCGCGGCGGCGCAGGTGCGGTGAGGCCGCGCCCACCGCGGGGCGGGGCGGGGCGGGGCCCGGCCCAGCCCAGGTGGGTGATCAGCCGTCCGTGAGCCAGCAGCGTGTCCTGCGGGGCTTTAGGAACAGCACTGCCAGCAGGTCGGGGAGGTGATCCTGCCCTTCTACTCAGCCCTGGTGAGGCACATCTGGAGTGCTGTGTCCAGTTCTGGGCTCCTCAGTACAAGAGACACGTAGATCTCCTGAGTGGGTCCGGGGGAGGGTAACAAAGATGATTAAGGGACTAGAACATCTCTCTTACCAGGGAAGGCTGAGGGAGTTGGGCCTGCTCAGCTTCGAGAAGAGACAACTGAGAGGGGAGCTCATCTCTGTATACAAACTTTGTATACAAGTTTATATATACCTATATATAGTGTACACAAGGGGGGGGGGCAAGAGGATAAAGACAGGCTCTACTCAGTGGTGCTGAGGAAAATGAGAAGAAGCAATAGGCAGAAACTAATGCACAGAAAATTCAACCTGAACATGACCAAGAACAACTTTGCTGCGTGGGTGACTGAGCACAGGAGCAGATTGTCCAGAGACATTGTGGAGTCTCCATCAATGAAGATATTCAGAAACTGCCTAGACACCATCCTGTGCCATGTGCTCTAGGATGACCCTGCTTGAGTAGGGGAGCTTAGACCAGATAACCCACTTGCAACCTGGCCCATTCTGGGCACTGTGGGGTCTCCACAACCCCAGCCTTTGATGCAGAGAGTTCCTTCCCAGAGGATGCATTGGAGGGATCCCACTGGTGATACCCTGGGCAGAACCTAGGACGGCAATGGTGGGATGCCAGCACGCATCCCACTCCTAGGGCAGTCCCTGGCTGCCTCGGCTCTGGGTGCTTCCCTCCAACCCCATCCATGAAGGACCACCATGGTTCCTGCCCTACTGCTCGAGTAGGAACTGCCGTACCCTCTCCCCAGTGCCCACTGCTGACCGTGCTCTGTGCTTCCCCTCACACCACGGGTCCCGCTGTTTCCATACTCGACACCTACAAACCACAGCTTCGCCCTCTCGAGGTCACAGCCCTCGCGCAAACCCGGGCCCGGGGCGGCTTTTGGCCTGTTCCTCACGCATCGCCCGCGGGTCTCGTGCGGAGGCTGCTGCTGGAGGGGGCCGGTGGCCGTGGGGATCAACCGGTGGAGAGCCCCGGGCTTCGGGTGACTTCTGAGGGCGGCGGTGGGGGAACGGCACTCCCGGCCGGTCTCGCCCAGGAAGGGAACGAGGGGCCACACCCGCGGTGCCGGGACAGCGGCCGCTGGTGCAGGACGCGGCTCCGTGCCCGGGAGTCAGGCGAGAGGCGTCAGGGAGTGGCGGCCATGGCGGATACCCCGTCCCCGACCGCAGCCCTCGGGCAGGACGTCCCGGCCGCGCCCGACCCCCAGCACCTGGCGGATCCACAGCCCCGGCCGCCGAGCTCGGGAGGCGCCGCCGGGGACTCCCCGCGGGCCGGGGCGGGGCGGGTCTCTCCCGGCGCTAAGATGGCGGCCAAGGCCTCGCACTCGCACGTGAAGCTGGAGGCGGAGATCGAGCGGTGCCGGGCGGAGGGGCACTGGGGGCGGCTCCGCCACCTCGCACAGCAGCTGCTGCCGCCGCGGCCCCCGCGCAAGGCGAAGGCGGCGAGGGGCGCGCAGGACGCGGGTAAGCGGCGGCGGGGGGCGGGCGGGGCGGCCGCCGGTACCGACCCGCCCGGGCGTGGGGCGGTGGCGGGGCCGGCTGCTCGCTCCCTGCCGCCGCCCGGTCTCGGCAGCCCCGCGCCGGTGGGCTGGCGTCGGCGGGAGCTGCGGCCGCCTCGGCTTGCGGGGCGTCGTTTGCCGTCCCGTGCCGGCATCCCGGCTCCGCAGCGCTCGGGAAGGAGGGATGCCTGGGAGAGGCGGCGGGAGCTCAGGAAGCGGCGCTCGGAAGGATCACTCTGCGCTTCCTTTCCGTGTCAGCGCTGCCGAGCCCGCGGGGCAGCGAGGGGCGGCTGCCGAGCGCTCGGGATCAGCGCCGGACGCAGGTGGCGGCTGCCGGTTCCGAGCCCGCCCCGGGTGCCGCCGACGCGTTTGGGCTGCGGCCGGGCCGCCCCCGCTTGGAAAGGTTCAAATCAGCTTCTCGATACGTGCCATGCTGCTTCCCTCTTGCCCCCTGCCCAGCGATCTTCTTGGGTGGGTGCCCTTCTGTTACCTCTTTCTGTTTCCGAGGGGCACTGCCTTACTGAAAGGCTTTCACATGTAAAGCAGGTTTCGTAAATAGCAAGTATATTAGTATTTTTTCCCCTGTTACAACACACTGATTTGCTGCCTTTTTTTTTTTTTTTAATAAAATCTTTTGTAACGAGGGAGGCAGCATAACTCAGTCTGAGGTCAGCAAGCAAGTTGTGAACAGGACCTGATTCTACCCGCGGTAGTGGTACGAAGGTTTCTGCCACTGAAGTCAGAAGAGCTGCCTCTGGGAATGAACCCCTTCTTTAGGGGATCGTGACCAGAATATGGCCCTAGCGTTGAAGCTTTTTGGGGTGCCTTAAACTTCACAATGGGAGCCATGATGGGGGAGATGTTCGTAGCTTAATACATGTTTATTTTTGAGGCTTTCCTAGTGTTTACATGATACAGGTTGAACCCTGTGCTGAGAATCATACAGCCAACCTTTGAACTTTAGTCAGGTTTCAGCTGTGTTTTCCCAGGTGCAGAGATCACCATGAGCTTTGGGGGCATTAGTAGTTGAAGAGTTCACAGTAGTTTCTTCCCTTGTAATTAAGAGGTATAACAACAGTATGATTGCTGTAAAAACATGATTTGTTAATTTGCTGCCATGTCATCATAACTTGGTAGTTACAAAAGAGTAATGCTTTGTTACTGCTATGGAACCTCTGTCAGCAGGTTTTGTGCTTCTAAAAATGATTGTGTGCTTGGATGGGATTTTTATAACAGTCGTATTTGCATTGTGAGGTTGTGTATATTTATTTCTTAATTGTCTATGATCTTACCTAATTCCTTAAGTTTGATTAAGGGATTAATGACTACCTGAAAGCACTTTGGTATGTAGAAATGACTGCATGCAAGTTCGAGGGGGAATATACTTGAACTCTTACACTTCTCTTTTTATGTACCTGTACTTTGTTTAGTTGCAGACCTGCAAACAAGCAGGAAGAGCTATGATTAGAATTTGGTATGTAGCTGAACACTTAGGCCACAACAACAAAAAAGTCTAAACCACCACACAGTTATTATATGGTGTATAGGTAGAAAGTGGGCATAAGGTGTCTCCCGGACTGAAAATACAAAAATAGATACACTACTGTGTATCTATCATTCTCAAATTTCAGACTTTGAAACATGGAATATATATGAAATGTAGGGCTGGGCTTTTTGGTATTCAAAGATTTCCTTACCTGGCTTGACCCACTAGTCTGCTGATGGAGGTGCTGTTGTTATGAATGAAGGAACTGCAGAAATGGGCCTGTCATGTGAGAACTCTGAGTACTCTGGCTGATTAAACTTTTTTTTAGCATGATTGCCACATTCCATGATGCTTCATGCTGTATCCACTGCTGCTACCTGTGTTTGAGTGTCTCTTCTGTGGAACTGTGAACAGGGATGGATTTTAATGTAGAAAGAGTTTTACATGGCATTTTAATTACGGCAGGGGGTCAGTCCTTGTGTCTCTTTAGTAATAGATGTGTAGAATCTATATAATTTATCTTTTAATTTTTTTTCTGTATACTTTATTGAAAATTGTTAAAGGTTTTGATGCAGTTGCTGCTATCACTTCTCTGTAGTCTTAAACATTCATATCATGCTAGTACCTTTGTAAATAAAAAGCATCCTTTGAAATGTTTGCAGACTTTTTGTTCTTATGCTTTTGAAAGTGAGTTTTGTGATGAAAATTCTTAACTATTACATTAGTGACAATGTAAGAAGGAATGGTGCTGCCAAAATTAAGGGATTAAGGAGGGAAAATCTTCAAGTTACAACAGTGTTGTTTCATTTTTCCATACAAAACGTACTGTTTCCACTAGATAAAAGTTAATGGAACTTTTTTTTTGTCAATGAGTTCTTCCTTATCCCCTCATTTGAGTTTATTGTCTGTCTCAAACGTGTGTTGTTTTGTTTTTGTAATTCTGTTTATCATCAGTATAGCAGTAAGCAATGTTTCTTATTGGTTGGTGTGTGCTTTCAGAGGACCATGGGAGTTTGCTGCTTGCAGAGGCTCTGCTGGAGGAATGTTTGAAAGAAAATTTTGCCAAACTGAAGGACTCCATTCCACTGTCCGAGAAGAGTGAGCCCAAACTGAGTGAAGCTAAACAGTATCTGACCAATATCTTAAGCAGAGGGAAACTAAGAGTAAGTGGGCTCTATCATCATAATTCCTGCCAACTGGATACTTGTTTGCTATGATTATTAGTCTGATACAAGGTGTAGGTGTTGCCTGCTCATGTCCATGGATATACAGTGCTGTATTGTAGGTGATACTGAGAGACTGGTAATTCCCCTAGGCAGGGTTTTATGTTGCGAGACTTGCTTTTCCATATGCAAAGAAATTATGTGCTACAAGGACATATCCTCTTTATTCTTTTTTTTTAATTGGAAGGAAGCAGGATAAATACTTAAATTGCTCTCGAGTGCTGGGTTGTGGCACATAAGGGTGCTGTCAGGCCAGCACAGTAGAGTGACCTCCTGCTGCTCCAGATCTGAGGGAAGTTTGCACAACTGGTAGCTCCTGATTGGAGAAAAATGTGACACAAGCTGCTGTCAGGAACTTAGGGTTGTGTTGGGAGGACTGCAGCCTTGCACTGCCTTTGGTGTCTATTAGCGAAGTAATGCTTTTATTTTGTTTTTTGATCTGGATGTATGGCCAGTAGCTGCTTGTCTGCTCAGTTGCAGAGCTTCAGGAGGGTTTTAATACTCTGCTTTGATGGTTGCTGCTGCATTGGTGTCCTTTGACACACAGTTGCATAACTGTGTTTAGATGTAAGTGAATTACAACAGTCTGCTCTAGACTCCTATTACTTATGGGCTGAAATTGCCAGGCTAGTTTAGTTAAGTTGGAAATGTATATTATACTTTCACCATGATAATTTCCAATGAGCAAGATGGAGAGAGTAAGGGGGGGGGAATCTGTCCAACCCTCTTTATAGTTTAACCCCATTAACAGTCAGAACTACTGAATTCTTCCAGTTCCTTGTGTTTAGTTTGGCTGCATGAATTGGCATTACTGTTTCTTAGCTAGTGGTGACTTAGCTACTGATGCAGTATTGACCCTGTGTTGATTGCATGTATTAAAAAATGGATATGAAGGCTTAGGAACCTTTTCATGATTTCCAGAGGGCCTGAACAGATGTGTTTTACTGAGGTTCTGTTACATTTGTTTTCAGTCCTTAAACAAAATGAATCTTAGAAATAGCAGGTGTGCCTTCTGTTTTTTCACTGTTGTATGAAAATTCTTTGATGACTACAGAAAATTTGTGAATTTTCTGACTCTTTATTTAAATATACAGAGGCAAGGGGAGCATTTATCTAAAAAGTGATGTTTACTGCCCAGTTTAAATGCAGGGGGTTTTCTTAGTGTGTGTAGGTAATTCTGATAGTGCCAGCATTTTATGTGCTCTTTGTGGCTGGTGAATCGATAGAGCAGGTCAGCTGAGACCAAAAAGTTGGCTTACAAACTGTATTTCAAATCTGAGCTCCAAAGTGGTTGCCTGACCTTCATTGGCTCCTGCTCTCATGAGGTTAGCCTTTGCAGTTGTGAGAGGAAAGCATTCTGAACCTACCTAATTTGCTGTGGAACTTCATTCTTCCGATCTGGTGTTTCACTCTGCGAACACTTTTTCTCTCTCTCCTCCATTTCAGCCGAAGTACATGACAGAAGCTATGCTGATCCTAGGAAAGCTGCATTATGTGGAGGGATGCTACAGAGATGCCATCAGCATGTATGCAAAAGCAGGAATTGATGACCTTTCAACCAAAGAGGAACCTCTGTACATGCTGCGTTTGATAACCGAAGCCTTTGTTATTAAAGGTAAAGGACCATGTGTGTATATTTGAAATATGCTGGTTTTAGGTTGAAGCTATTTCTCCAAGTGGTTTGGTTGGAGCAGGATTAGGGCAAAGATGTACGCGGTAGAAGATCCTACATGGTATGGTCTGTGTAGTTTCAGTTATGGAGTCTTAGTCCATGGTTTTTAAACTTGGCTGGCTTGTAAAGAAAAGCTTGAAATTGGAAATCTTGTGGTAACTCTTGGCTGTAAGTCAGCGACATGCTTGAACTTGTGTGTCCATTTTGGGAAAATCTAAATCAAGAATCAAGCTCTTGGCTGAATTGGGACCTATGCTTTGGGTTAGAAAGAGTTCATCTACTTGTACATTTCAGTGATTTCTGTGAATTTAACAACAACAATGTCTCCAAGTTTTAAACTTTGGACTAACAGAATATGTGCTTTCAAAGCAGGTAGTATATTTTTGCAATGCATGTCACACAGTATCAGATCTTATGTACAAACAGGAATCTCTCCTCCCCCTTGTAACTCTGTAGACATTGCACTGTTTGAGAGATTCTAATTAAAACTACCTCTGTGGGTAGTGAAATTGCATTTCCTTTTTGAGTGGGGGAAAGACCCTTGTCAGTTTTTGACTTGGGTGGAGAAAAAGATCAGTAATCTTCTCCTTCATTTGCTTTCGGTTCCTTTATAAATGTTGCTCAAGTACTGCTACCTATCTACTGCTTTCTACTCTTTTCAGCATGTCCACCAGCTAATTAGGTGAATGAGAACTCTGATGATCAGATACCTTCAACTGGTATGTAAAAGAGTGAAACCAAATCAACCCAAAATACTGTTTGACTGGGCTGCTAGTATTACTGATAATAATTTGAGTCATTCTGCTTTTTTTGAAACCCTATTTGTGCTGCTTTGCTTGCTTTGATTTTTGTTTCCTGTGGTACTGATCAAATCTGCTTCATTAATGAGCTTTTGTGGAGCAGGACTAATTTACTTGTGCCTCACACTGACACTTGCATGGCTCAGAGGAGCGGGTACTTGCCAGTACATTCTCAGCAGTGTATTTGAGAGCAACTCCTGGTGCACTCCAGAGTGTGAAGGAGATGCACTGTCCTTATTGGGAACCAGGTATGACCCTTGGTGAGGTGTGAGTGTAATGATAATGTGTGTGTGGAAACTGATGGAATAAGCCTGTTGTTATAAGACCCTTTCTATTGTGTTGACTACTAACTTATATCTGAAGATGTTGGAGGCATTTGCCTCAGAGTGTCAGGCAATGTTTTTTGGTGTCTTTTCCCGTGTGGTTTAACGTGGAATGTAAATACTGTGTTGCCGTGTAAACCATATGGAGTCTCTGTCATTGCAGAGAAACCTCTGTGCTGTTATGGTTGCACAGTCTTTATACTCCATGATGATTATTCTCATATTAGCTAAGATATCAAGAGTGTAGTAAATCACTCAGTGTTCTACCAAAGTTGGTGACATAAAGCAGTCCAGCAGAGTGGATCTTGTCCAGCTGAGTTTGGAGAAGGCACTCGCTGCTAGGATCACTGTTCCCTTATGCCATGTTCCCTCAGCCACTCTTAGGTTAGCACTTTGTGCAGGTAGCTATGGCAATAGCAGTGTAGATTTAAATTTTCATTTTAAAACGTGTGTCCAGGCTGCTTCTGCAGGGCAAGTAACAATATGGAGTTGAATTATTTAAAGTTTATTGATACTTTATGCCACAGATTTTTCTTATTCCCCTTTTTAATTTGGTTTCTCTCCAGAAATTATGTTCATTCATACTAGATTACTGTCTTTGGTTGAACTACTGGTTGTTTATGCAATCTGAAGCCTTGAATGTTGCTGGTAGTAAAATTTTTGCAGGGGCCATTTAGGCTAATATCCAAAAAAGCCACAGTCCTGTCTATTTCAAGGCAGGAGTTAGGTTCCTCAGACAATTTCTTGTTCACATTTTCAGAAAGGGGAGAAAGCTGTTGGTTTACTAGAATACCCCTGTTCATCCAGCATTAGTTAAAAGCAGCAGCACTTTGTATCACCTCATAGCATGAAATTGCAACTGCCTCAGTTTTGTGTAGGTAATACTGCTGAGTAATACCTGTATGCGGAATGGCAGCATAGGTTCTCAAGCACTCAGGATTAGGCTGGAAAGGTCATGGAACAAAGAACAGTCATATAAAAGGCTTATTTTTTCTAATGTTAACACCTATCCTTTTAATGTTGGGAATTAACAAAAATGTAACAAGAAACGTGGGGTACAGTGGGAGGACTTGCACAGATAAAACCAATTGTAGAAATCCAGCAAAAGCAAGTTTCCTTCCTTAGAGCAACTTCTAACCTCTGCAACACTGAAGGTGGATGTTGAACTGAATCTCTGGAGGCCTACAGCATGTAGTGGGCTCTTCATATGATGGTAAGAGGCAGTATTGATTTGTACCCTTATGTTTGGATTGAAGAAGTTGAGCAGGGAAAAGATTTCTTGCTTGCCTTCTCACTGAACTTCCACACAAGGCAAGTTTCAAGAAGTAAACTTCAAGTTCTTTATCAGTATGAGGGCCTGTGCAATTGACAAGTCACAGGAGAAATGGGAAAGAGCAAGATTCTCCAGTGTCTCATCTGACTGCTGCTTCCTGTTCTGTTTCTAAATCCCTGCATTGTGAGGAGGCAAGTTTTGTGGGCGCTGTGAGTGGAGCTCTGACAATTGTTTGATATTTTTCATTATGACTAATTTTAACCTCTCTGGTTAGTTAATAGGTGGTTGGTTTGTACTTGTCTCCTTCCTTCCCATCCTCCATGAAGTCAATCCCTCCTTAAAATTTTACTTCTGCTCAGCTCATATTACTGGTGGTAATCTCTGATGCAAGCAGCTCTGTGTTGCATAAAACAGTATTGAGTAAGCAAACTTTTCTTCTAATTCAGTTGGGATATACTGTGGCTTTGTTACCCGGTGGTGTCCATTTGAAATAGCAAGCAAAAAAGACTTCAGAACAAACTGTGTAGCTGTTAGAGCCCACTGGTTTCCCTCTGTTTGTGCTTGCTGCAGAAACTCTGCAGATATCTCTCCCTTTGAAAGGAGTAAATCTTCCTGGTACTAGGTTAGGCTACTTCCTAACCCCTACAAAGCACTGTGTAGCTCTAGCCAGGGCTTCAGCATACCTGAGCTCCAAGAAAGAAGCTTCTGTGATGTGGCAATGTTTGCTGTGCTGCTGAGAGCAGGAGAGCTGCTTCACCTGAGGCAGGCTATTGCCAGCCTGGGTGGTGGAGAGTCAGGCAGGGCTCATGTGTTGTGTGGGTCCTGTTTTGTAATGACTGAGAGGGGCTTTAGCTACTGCTCAGGGATGTGTCAGAGCTGCTGCAGTTAGCCCTGTGCTGAGGGGCTCCCTGTGTCTGTCAGGCCAGGCACTGGACTTCTTCCACCTGAGTGGGGTAGCCTGGAGAAAGCTACCTGTCTGTATTTGTGCAGCAATGCCATAGGATTGCACATGGTATCTAGTTTCTAAATGGATTTCTAGGGAGTTCAAGCTTTAGAAGTCCCACTGCCTGTTTTTCTCCTTTTCTGCCAGTCCATCCTGTAATTTTTGTAATTTAGTCATTTTTGTGTTATTGGCCATTTGGCATCTCAGGGTGGGTTTAATTTGTGCAGTTTCAGTCTGAACTCTCTGTAGAGTCAGAAGTTGGCTGTTTTGGGGTGATTCATCACTTCTTCAAATGGCATCTGACACAGTTGATGTGAATGGTGGTGTACATAGAGCCTCTTCTCTGGTGGCTGTGAGAGAAGACTGCAGACCAAATCGAGATTTATTCCTTGTAATTTTGTTTCTAAGTGGTTTTGTTCTTTAGCTTAAGGGTTTTTTAACTTTAGAAAAGACATTCATTTTATCAAAAGGCTGCAATGTGAGCTTGTCTTTTTAGATCTTTGGAAAAGTGTGGAAGAGAACAATGTGATACTGTGCCTGTAAGGAGCCTTGGTGTAGTCTGCATTTTATTGTAACAAATCCAACCACAAGTCATATCTACAAGGAAATGAGACTCTGTTAGTGGTTCAGAGCTATTTGTATTTTATCCTTGGACCCATTTTAGTCATTTAAACATGCTTAAGATCTGTGGTGTGACACATTTGAGAAACCAAAGATAAAATCTTGAAACAAACATTGCTGGATTGAGCCACTGAGCTTTAGAGCTCTGCTAAGATCCGTGAGTGATATTTTTCAAAGTAAAACCTCAAAGCTACCACGTAGGGGTTTTTCCTGAGTTTGATAATGATAAACAGACTGGAACCTGCTTCCAGCATCCTGAGTTCAGCACATCTTGTTTTGGATTATTTTTTGTTTGGTCTTAGAATAAATTGCTGAGTTTATGTGTGTTCCTGTTTCTCTTGTGGTTGTATCTTTTAAGAATTCAGTGGTAATGAGGTCTGTATACTTTGAATTATATTGTTCTGCTTTCTGCCCATGTGAAATGATTGTCTTGGGTTTCCAGTACTGGAAGTGGTTGTTTGGAGATTCTGGTGGTGTTCTGAAAGGAGAATGGTGATATCACACAGAGATAAACAGAAAACCTGACCTTTTACTCAGCAGGTTTGAAAACTGTTTGCTTGGTTTTAATCATGGTTTTAAATTGACCAAGTGAAGCCTCAAAATTTGAATAAATTGTTTTAAATTTCTTAGTCATTCTTCTCTTAATTAGTTTCTCATTTTGTTGGCTTGTACTACTGTTAGAAACAGTAGGTTTGCATACAGTAAATGCAAGCTTGGTATTAAAGTTGTTCACTCTAGCTAATCAGAGGATCTATCACGCACTTGTTTATATACTTAATTGGAGTCATTAATTTTGACATTTGCTTGTGTGTCATCCATTTTTCTAATATGCTTTTCTACATGATGAATAATTTCCTAGGTGAGATTTGTATTGAGTTGCTAATTTTTGGTTTGAAAATGAGAATAAAATGTAGAGTTAAAGACAGCTTTATTGCAAAGCTATGTTCTGGTAAATCTACTTTTCCCTCCTCTCTAAAGAATTTGGTTAAGATTTTCAGTTAACTAAATGAATTTATTTAACTCAGTGTTTCTGATAAGCTGATAAATTTCTTGTCGTGTGTACATTTTTAAAAATTCAGAGATTAAAATGGGAAAAATAAGCTTTCCTGTTTGGTTTTATTTCATTCATTGTTGGTTACTTGAACTAAATAATATAGAGAATTGAAAGGAGGAAGGTAAGGTTTGTGGATTTGGGGTTTTAAAAATTTTTTTTTTGTTTGTTTGGTTGTTTTGTTGTTTTGGTTTTGTTGTTTTTTTTTTTTGTGCTCTTCACAAGAGAATACCTCTATTTTAAAGACTATTCCAGTACTTCATCAAACTCTTATTTCAGATCCTAAGCTACTAACTTCTAGTTCAGTTTTTTACTAAATGCTACCAATCCAATGGTGCAAAGATTTATTCCACTCAAGTAACATTAATGGGTTATTGTGTGTTATCTTCTTAACTTATGCAGCCTTACTTTTAATTAGAGTTTCCTGTTAGCTTCTCTGGAATGATATTTTTGTCCACTTAGTTTTTGGTAAGTGAGATCATAGTATCAAAACTGTGGAGGGTTCTGGAATACAGACTGTGTGGAATGATTTTGAGTACCAGTAGTTGGAACAATTTCAAGTGTAGATCAGTTGAGTTCAGAAACATCATATAGTTTGTAGTAATTTAATTCATAAGCTTATTTTAAAAATGAGTTTACACTTCTAGCTTCTTTTTCCCAAAAGCATTTTTAATTCAGGTAATGTTTTATAAACCTCTTAGTGGACAGTACCTGTACTTTCTGAGTCTGTCCCTCATTTCAGAAGGTATAGCACTTTTCAGGATGTCTTCTTTTTGCAGACAGTGTTTGGAATACTGTTCCACTTCTTGTATGCCAAAAACCCCCTCCCAGTGGTTGTACATACTCTTGTGCTTGAGATTTTTACTACAGGATAATTTTTAGGAGCTTTTGAAGTTCCTTAAGAAAGATTTGTTGTAATACCTAAAAAGAGATGGTGTGTGTGTATATCTTACTAAGTAAGAAAATACCTTGTCTAGTCCACTGAGACAAGTGCAGAAAATGGATTAATGGAAGGTTGAAGACATTTTTTCCATGTTCAACTAAGTAGTTTGCCTTACATTCTCTCTAGGCATTAATGGAGAAAAGTAAAAGCAATTTCTCACGTCAAGATAAAAATGATCCATTTCTGTATTGTTGTTTAGGAGCCACATGGCTACAAGGAAAGTACTCAAATTTGTGAGTGGTAAAAGCAGAGGGAACTCAGATCTTCGCCTCCTTGCAGCACAGCTGGCCCCACCCTCCCCAGAAGCTGAGTTTTCATCCTGCCTGCATTGCTGTTCCTGTCTGACCTGAGGGCAGTGTGCTGTGATGTACCCCTTTAGCAGAAATGGGCAGCAGGTTGTAAGGTACAGGGGAAAAATCCTGAGCCTGAATTTCCTCCCTGTCTCTGTCCATTAATTTCAGTGTCAAGTGTTGTGTTGTTTAGGCACTGGTGACGTTATGGCATGTGTGCCATAGGCTTGTACTTGAAAGTCTAAATCTTCTATACTTTAATAATCCCATTTAAACCAGAAGGGTTGTTACCTTGATGTGTTCTGACTTCCCAGGGGTCCCAATCCACTACTGCCTGGAACCTGCCCACCTTGGAAGTGATGATGCTGACTGAGGTACTTGAGTTCATTGAAGTGTTGGGAAGGGTATCTAGACCCTTCCTAAGGACAGCACCACTGTTTTTCATTGGCTTTAGGGAAGTTTGTTGATCATGAAGAGCCAGCATTATACTGGGCACAAAGCTGAGATGAGAAGAGCATAGGTTTGGGTGATAGTTCAGGGGAAAGTTACCTAAAACTTTGATTTCACTTTTTCATACACAGATGTAGCTTTTCAGTGATAATGGGCTTCATGAGGATGATGAACACTTGCCAGTATGCAACTGTTAACCTACATGCTCCTTTTAAGATGATATATTTGCTTGCAGTTCTCTCTGTTACTTTACTGCTGTTTCCTGAACTAGCAGCTCCTTGGTGAGGTTACTGTTGTCAGTAATTTCAGCTGCTGATGTGACTAATAGAACTTAGTGGGACACAGTAGAAGAGTAGAATTTGTGTTGGGTTTTTTGTTTTGGGGTAGGTTTTTTGGTGGGTTTTTTGTGGGTGTTTTTTTTTGTGTGTATGTATGGGTTGGTTTTTTTTTTTTTGTTTTTTTGTATGTGTTGTTTTGTTTTTGTTGTTTTTTAAAGGGTCTGGCAAGGGCAGGGCATGAATTCCTTTGTTGGAATCCTCTCATGACTACAAAAGATTGAGATTTGTCTCTCTGAGAACTGAGATCTGTGGGAGATGGGTTCCTTTAAACAGAACCTAAATAATAAAATTAGTTTCTTTGCCTGGCCATTAGAAAAATTGAGTCCCAGCCAAAAGGATGTATGATACAACAGGACATTATAATTTAAATAAGACATTTTGTTGGCAGAACTTGTTTTTACTTTTGCTTGGCAAAAGATGCATCTTTTAAATGTTAATCCACATCAGAGGGAAAGAGAAATACTTTTTTCTATACCTGGTATGCACCTCAAAGTGCTGGCTTTCACAATTCTGACAGCAAGACAGGAAGCATGCTGTTAATTCATGCTGGCATCACAGTAGCTGTCTGATAGGCAAAAGCCCCACTTTGTAGATGTTGATGTCTTGATAAAAGGACCTAGTGTTAGTATGTTTTATTTGGGGTTTCAGAAAACCATTTTTAGGAGTCTGGAGTCGCCCTTATATTGTGACAATGCCTTTGAACCTATTGAGTGTTGGTGAATTGTGTGCCTTTGTGCCACTGCTTTCCTGCTTAGATGTGAAAGAGCTGCCAAGCCCAGCCTTGGTGTTCTTGATGCACTTAGGCTTTTCTAAGCCTTTGATGCACAAAGGCTTTTCCTTTGTGCTGCATGAGCTTTTCTCTGCTGTTGGATCTGATGGCTTACTGTTCCAGAGGTAGTTTGCACCTCTAGCACAGTCAGCTATGCACAAATGCAGCATGGATGTTACGTCAGACTTTTGAGGAGTTAGATGCAGGCCACTAAATGCAGATTACTGAAATTTGGGAAGTGAAAAAAGGGAATAACTTCTGGTTCCTTTTGTTAATGTGACTTGGTTTCTACAGTGGTAAAGTTTAGTTATTCTACTCCCTTCCCTACACACAGTTGACGATGGTGATTGCACGCATGCATAAAATCTTCTCCACCTTCAGCACTATGACTTAGTTCTCTAAAGCTGTGGGGTTAGCAGCATCAGGAGGTGGAAGAGTATTTGCCCATGCTTTTCTGAGGAAATGGAGCAATATTTATAGGGTTAAATGAAACAACATGCTACACTTACTTTCACTTGAAGAGAATGAATACAAACAAATACTCACAGATGGCCAGAGCTAGAGGTAGCTTTTAGATGGCTGTGTTGTGTAGCATGATATGTGTCCAGTGGCTAGGGAAGATTTCCATGTGGTGGTTTGCCCTGGAGTAAGCTTCAAATGTCTGACTGTCTTTCATATGACCAGGCAACAAGCCTGTTAGTCCTTGCAGGCTCTGTCCATTCTAGGAACTTTAAGTAGAATTGTGTTGAGTGCTTGATACAAATCAGCATAGTAAAATACAAATTTCCCTTCCTTTCTCTCCCTTCTGCTCCCCAAATACACATAGAATCATTTAGACTGGAAAAGACCTGTGCAACCATTAATCAAGCACTGCCAAATCCAGTAATAAATCATGTCCCAACTATGTCTACACATCTTTGAAATACCTCCAGAGATGGTGACTCCTGGGCAGCCTGTTCCAGTGCCTGACTGCTCTTTCAGTGAATAAATTTTTCCTGATAGCCTATTGAGACCTGTCCTGGTGCAACTTGAGGCCATTTTCTCTTGTCCTGTTACTTGGTACGTACTTGCAGAAGAGAGTGACCCCCATCTCGTTGTACCCTTCTTTCAGGTAATTGTAGAGAGGTTCCTTTTCTGCAGCCTAAGCACCCCCAGCTCCCTCAGCTGCTCCTCATAGCTCTTGTACTCCAGACCCTTCACCCACGCTGTTGCCCTTCTCTCGACATGCTCCAGCACCTCAGGGTCTTTCTTGTAGTGAGGTGCCAGAAAAATTGAAAACAGGATTCTAGGGCTAGTCTGATTCAGTGACTCTGCAGCTAGAAGAGAACTTTCTTGCTGGTGATGCTGTTTAACTGCAGTGCAGATGAATTCAAGCTGAATAAATTCCAGTAGCTGGTCATCAGTGGCATCTCCTCTCCCTTGTGCCCCTTCAACTTAGCATTTTTTCTCTTCTGCTTCTTCCTGTTGTAGTTAGACCAGGGAAAAAGAGTAATTTCTGCAGTATGCCATTACAGTTTATAGATGTGGATGGTGTTGACAAAGTCTTTAGATGTGGGGCTGTAAGAGACTGCTGATCACCCCTGTGTTTGCTGTGCTTCAGAGCATTGCTCTGTAGATGTATCTTGATGTCACAGAATGGAGGTGGCCTCTTATACCTGAACAATCAATATGTTATAGCAGTGGTCCCCAAAGTGGTGCTTGTGCCCCAGGGGTTGAGCAAGATAATCTACTGTGGTGCAGAAGAAGAGTACTATAACTTATATTTATTTTTTTCTTTAAAAATCCACCAGCAAAAAAAAAAAAGCACCTCACGTTGAAATAAATCTTTAGTACTTTATTGAAAGTGGTTTCCTGACTTAGTCTGTATGTCAGAGAGTCTTGTGTCCCGTACAGCCTACAAAAGTGTCTTACAAAACAGGATGTTTCACACTGCAGAAGGGCATCCTCACTATTTAATTCACTTACATATGTTGCAGCTCACTTGTGCCTACTTAAGTGGATTTATGTAGTATATTGTCTAGTTTTAATTAAACTAATCCTTATGAAAGAGATATGTAGCTTAAAGATTCTCTTACAAACCTGTGGGTTTCAGGTAATACTAGAAATAGGAGCACAAGTGAATGGTAAGAATGTCAGAGCTTACATTATTAGCACAAGCTCTTCAGTCGGGTAAAAGCAGTGACAGTTGCATTGGATCTAATCAATGAAGTCTGATGACACTCAATTAAGTACTTTCATTTTTAGAAGCCTCTCTTGAGCTTTCTTATGTAAAAGCAAAATATGAAAAAAGTATACCATTGGGGAAACACTTGTTCTTCCTGCTGTGGAAAAATGGCTGAAATAATGTGAAAATAACCTATATGGCAGCAAACTAAAATGCTTTCCTTTCAAAGAGACACAGAAGACATTGCCACAGACTTGAAAAAATAGGTATTGAAGAAATTGGGCAGTGTGGGAGGCTTGGTATGTAGTAGCAAGGATTATGTGTGTTTCTAGCATATCTCATCTTAAGGAAGTTGCCACATTCTGGTTCAATTATGAAATACATTAAGAGCTGCTTAGGAGCACAGTTTGGCCCAGAAATGCACAAAGTGCTCTAGGATGGTGTGAATGAGGTTGACTTTATAAACACATGCCTTAAATAGAATCTAGTTTGTAATGAGATGGGGAATGACCATGAAAATCTGTACACACTGCAACTCAGTGGTTATTTCATGGCAAAATGGTTAAAATAGTTGTCAAACTTAAAGGTGAATTACTGCCTTTTTACTTTTTCAAAAAGTCAAGTGTTCTGGATTTGCAGGGCTTTTCTCTGCTGACAGGTAGCTGTCAGTAGCATGTTATCTAGAAGGTATTTTTTAAAAAATAAATATATAATAGTTTGTTAAGCAATGTCTTTATATAGCTATATGTGTATCTTGAGTATGCATGCTCAATTTTTTTTTTCTTAATATGGTCAAGGAATTTTGGAGACCACCGTATTATAGGTTAAAGCAAGGATTAAAAGACATGCCATGGAGGTTAAGAACAGCCAGCTGAGCAGGTCTGGATATGCTCCAAAGAATTAGTGTCAGTGGATTAAAGTTGCTGATTTCTGCTATGCATAGGGTATGTGCTGTGATGCAGAGACTGTGCAGTATTGACTGGGGGCAGGGCACTGAGGTTGCATCTCAGGGGAGTGCTTGCTGCCTTCTGGCTTCACAGCCGCTTGATCAAAAAGCTGTCCTAATTTTAGCAATAAACTTGAGCTGTAATTACAGGTCTAACCAGATAGAGTTCTTGCTCTGAAAATAATTGGAGTAACATTGTTAGCATTGGTTTATTGCATCTCGTAGGCAAGTGGGGAGAAGGAGGTCTTGAGTTGTGCATTGAGCAGCCTTCACAGGTTGCTTAAATTTTAAACTTCATTCCCAGCTTATAGTTAGGTCTTCAGATAATTGTACATGGGGTTACTGGAATTTTCTGCCTTTCTACCTTTGAGACTTTTACATGAAAGATACTTCAAGATTGTAACAGTTTGCCAGAAATGTACAATAATCCTGAATAATAGGAAGCAGCAATCAAAGAAGTATGCAGCTTTCTTGAACAGCAAAACTTGTCTCTTTGTCCCCACCTTTCATGGGCTGCAGTATGAATCAATGTGTTCAAAATCAAGGGCTTCTAGGCCTTTCTTCCCCCTCTTCTATTTCCACTGCAAATAAGTCCTGCTGAAAAAAATCATGGCTTAGTTGCTGGGGAGAAAAGTGTCTAGACTAGGTTGTGAATTATTTAAACTGCTGTGGATTGTGGCAGAAATAATGCATGGTGCTGGGTCTTGCCTGTGTCTAACTAATCCCAACTGCTGCTTCTTGGGGTTTGGGCTGTTTTGCTTTCCAAGACTCTGTAATGGAATAGGTTAGTTGAGGACTGTGCTCTTAAGTTCAAACCTTAGCTGGCAGGGCAAACTGGTTGTAATACCATCTCTAGAGTGGTGTGGCTGTGCCTTTGAATTTTGTCTCTGAAAAGTGTTTGGTATTCTGATGAATGTTGATTAGTCAGCATGCACGTGGATATGTTTGAAGTCTTAAAAATAGTCTTGTTTCAATGCTAATTAATTTCCTAGAGCCACATTTCTGAACTAGCCTGAAGGCCACGTGGTAGAAGTGAAGTGCATCCTCTGCTTGGGGACATTGACCCAGAATGACCTGGCATTCTCCAGGATGGTAATGTGCACACAACCAGTTTCCTTGCTGTTGCCATGCAATATCATCATGCATGGCTTACCTCAAGACAAATGACTTACCTTCCTGTACATAGAGTAAAACTATTGCACTTACCTTAGCATCACACTGTCTTCTGGAGAGGCTGGCCTGTCTGTGTGGCCCAGGGGCACAGACAGTGGAACCTTGCTCTGCAGACTGAGGCTGGTGCTGTTGGCAGGGCTGTAAGTTCCACACTAAGATGTCTTTTGCTTCAGGTTGCCATGGGTGTGTTTAACACGTAGCACTGGGATGCAACACATGAGTTTGGGTTCATGCTCTTCATGCTGTTGCTTTTCTTTGATCTCTTCTTCAGCTTGCCAGGTAGCCCTGATGCTCCTGGGCCATGGGATTTTAGCAGCTGCAGGCTAGCACTGATGGTGAAAGTGATGACCGTGAATTCTGGCACCTATTCCCTGGTTGTCTAAATTCATCCAAGTATAGGAAGCTTGAAATCTGTGTAAAAAGGAAAGGATTGGTACATTGTTAGTACTTAGAAGGAGGAGTGCTGCTGTTTGGTGAGCTAGTTTATGAACCATAGAAATGTAAAGCCACCGTAGTCTCCTCCCTAGTCCATGTGCAGTCTCCATCTGTGCACTGAGGCTTTCAAGACCAAGCTGGGTAACGCCCTGAGCTGACCCTTCTTTGTGTAGCAAGTCAGACCATGTACCTTCAAGGATTCTTTCCAGCATGACTTTTCATCCCATTTATGTTGCTGAGACTCTGATATCACATGTCCATGTGCACATAGATGTTCCAGTTCTGGTAATAATATCACCTTAGAGCATTGGAGCTATATAATATCAATGTCTTCCCTTAGCCAGGCATGACTGAGATGAAAGTGGAAATACACCTTCATAAAATTTCCCCTTTCAGATTTCCATATATGAGAGCAGTGCATTTCAGCTCAAGGAAGAGATTACTTCAGTGGTACCTCTTACAAACCTTATGGATTTGGGATTTTTCTTACATAAATGCAGCTTAGATTTGGGGGCAGGGAAGAAGCGTCAAAGATTATAGGAAGTTGAAGAGCCAGAGGTGAATCATTGGGAGAACTAGAAGAGTTGAATGGAAGCTTTGCCTTTATGCAGGAGAGAAAAGCAGAATTTTTATACATAAAAAGTTACTTCCTCTGAAGTGGGTAGAATTTGTTCTTTTAAAGAAGGATAATCTTGAAACAGGTCTCAAAACCTTGAGTCTGGGCCATACTCTATTAGAAAACTGTCTGCACTGTATGATAAACTACTACAGTATATAGGTAGGTATCTTTTTAAATTTGGGCACCTGATTCATATAAGAAAAATTTTAGGATAGGTAAGCTTTAAGTTGGTATTCTCTTACCACAGCTGATTGTGAAAAATACCTGAGTCCCTTTACCTAAACCAGCTAACAAGAAAGCATGTTGCCTTGGAAGCTAATTCTGTCTTGGCAATAGCTCTACTTTTCTTGCTAAACCCAGTGTGGAAGTAACATGCACTTTAGTGGCTTTCTGACACATTGTGGAAACTGAGTTGAATTTAAATTGTGTGTTGTGCTGCAGAGTCTTTTCTGTGCTGCTAACTGGAGGATGGACAAGAGTTAGTGGAATTTGTGCTCTTTGTGCTGGTGGGCTTGTCAAGTCTTACCCAACTGCATCCTAAGCCAATCTTTTTGTTGGGGCTTTGTACTGTGGGAACTGAATTGGTGGCTGCAAGAGTAGGGAACTTACGTTGTTTTTCTTCTGTTCTTCCCCTTGTATACTGGATTTGCAGTCTGCTTGCTCTAATTTTTCTTTTCATTGCATTTCTGTGGTAGGGAAGAATAGCCTTGTTTGGATTCTGTAGAAGATTTTGTACTCAAATGACATCAGGTCAGTACATACAGTAACAGAGAGAGAACCATGACTAATGTCGCATCATGTGGGTCATTTTTCCCTCTAGCCCTTTACAAGTAGTGCAGTGTAGCACAGTATCTGTTTTAACACACTGTGTATTGCTGGATACTTAGTATGGCAAGAATCCTTCAGGAGATGTTCCTTCCCCTGTCTCTGATCAGCCCCAGCTCTGTTTTTCTGCCTTGCATGGATGGGCATGTTTGTTGTCAGTACCTGATGCAGGCAGAGGCTGCTTGCTTTCCTCCCCCATGTCGGAGCTTAGAGGTAGTAACTCCTTGCAGTGGGCTGTAGCATGTATGTAAATGGCTTTTTATCAGCCTCTTCTATCTGTGTGACATCTCCCACGGTAAACACCCCCATACAGACTGTGTTAGGAAAGCTCTTGCAGTTTGATTAAATGCTGCTTGTATATGAATGTCAGTGGATTGTACTGGATTTTTTTTTTTGCAGGGCCCTCAACCCTACTTTGCACTTAAGGGAAATGGCTCTGAAATGCAGATTTCTTAAAATTTCTTTTCACTTAAGGGACATGACTAGGAATTCAGAGGTAGATAAAACTGAGACAGGTGTAAGAAGAATATTTGTAGGTTATTTGTTCTGACTCTAGTGCTGGATACTTTTGGTTTGTTCTTTTCCTGTAGAGAGAGCTAATGAGCATTTTTTTCATTCACTCATTACAAAATTACAGGGTTGGAGAATGGAACCATCAAAATAATAGGAAAACAACCCATGATATAAAGACAGAGACTTCATAGATGAACTAGAGACAAAATGTGTTATATCTGGATGTTGTACAAGGTGCTTTCCAGAAGGAAGAAGAAAACACAGATTGGGCATTAGTTACAAGCAGCAAAATGATTGTCATCCCTGTCCCACACACCCTGTCAGTCTGAAATAAATTCAGTCCTCCTGTTCTACTCTGGTCTGTATTTTCAGAGGTGAAAGGTATGAACGTGTGTTCCTTCAAGATACAGATCTTTGAGGGAACACACTGTGTACTTCTGACTTGTGAGAGGACAGAAGGAATGGGGGGCCACCTCCTGAGCTTGAATTAGGGAGGCCTTTTCCCAACCCACTGAACTAACTTATGTCTGGCTCAAATGTAAGACATGAGATAGGGAAACTCCTCGTGGAGTAACCAAGGGGACAGAACAAATGTTGAATATTAGAAGTAAACAAAGCTTAGACTGCCTAGGAACCTCAGGCTTCTCCAGCATGAGTGCCCAGACTGTATCATACATCATGGGGAAGCCTGGCTGCCCATTCTGCCTCACAGCAGGTTATTGCCAAGACTCCTGGAATGGGCAGACTGAGGTGCTGTGCCTCTCAAACTGTGAAAGTCCAGGAAAGCATGGCTGGTGCCTGTGGTGGGTCCTCCCAAATCCCTTGCTACGTGCTGCAGCAGTTGAAATTACTTCATTGGAGAACTGTCCGGACAGCTGAATTCTTTTCTTCTTTTGTCACCTCTGTGGATCTGTGTCAGGAACAGTAGAATTTTGTATTGCATCTTACATGTTTGTCACTGTTATTAGAGAATGCTGTTATATAAAAAATCCACTGGAAAGCACGTGCTGAACTTTTGGCAACATGTGTTGGGCTATGAGGTGTCGGTGCAGTTGTGATTGGTGAAGATCCAAGTTTTCAAGCAGTGGTGTCTTGTAGAGATCCAGTGTGGCATAAGAACCTGTACCAATCAGAGTAAAACAGGGATATGGATGTGTAGCCCATCCAATTAGATTTAAGGGTGTAAAGGATGTCATAGTATGATGCCAGACAAGGGTCTGATAGTAGAAATTTTTAATGTAGGGACCAGTAGCTGTGCATCTTCAATTAGCATACTCTGTGTTTCTTGGTGGTGTTGGATAATGATACAAGAAAGAAGTTCAGTAGTACAAAACCGAGGGTTTTTTCCTTCCTTTGGAAAGGGAATGATCTTGTGGTTAAGAGTCTCTTGTGCCTTGCCAAGAGCTTGCTGTGTGTCCATGAGCAATCGGCATGTGCTCAGATTTTCCAAGAGAGGCCTCAGAATTTCCAACTTTGTTTCTGTGTAATTTTCCAGTTAGGAATTTTTTTGTTTGTTTTTTCGCCTCAACACTGCTGCTTATTAAAAGCTTCACTTGAAGTAGCAGATGCCTAGAAATGACCAAATTCAGTGCCATACTGGCACCCAAGATCTGTAGCTGTCTCTGGAAATATAGGCCTTAATTTCTCTGATTGCTGATTCCTGCCAGAGGGATTGTGTGTCCTGCCTTCATAAAGTGTTTGAAAGGCACAGTAGGAGTGTGCAGTGGTACTGTGTGTTAGAGCAGCATGACAAAGATGCCTTGCATGTGTAGGAATTGTATTTTCATGGGGGTAGTGTCCTGAAAGTCATCAAATCAAGAGGGAAACCACATGTGGAAAAGCCTTTCTGTCAGCTGGTAAATTAAGAATAATATGGCCATACTGCTGTTGGTAGATTTCAGTTAAAGATGATGTTGCCATTTTGCAGGTTTGTCACTGGAGCGCTCAACCAACTCAATTGCCTCACGTGCTCGACTGTGTGAAAGGGAGGAGGAAGTCATGGCTTGTTTTGAGAGAGCCTGTGTTATTGCCCAGGTATACTTGCAGGAACTTGAGAAGGTAAGAAGAAATGTGCTTAGTGTATGGCGTGGGTGAAATTTCTAGGGGTTTGTCAGAAAAAATGGAGAAATGTCAAGTGATCATAGCAAGGAGTCTGAGAACAAATCGGAAGAAGTGAGGTGTCTCAGTAAAATCATTTGCAAAACAGCAGTTTAGCTGGTCTCTACCTATTTCTTCTGAGAATGAGGTCTAGAAATAAGTTCTGTCTGGGGTAAAGCACCAAATACTTTGAGATGCACAAGTTGCATCTCAAGTTTAGCCTTACTTAAGAGGAACTATGAACTTTGCATGGCAGGTGCTGGTGTGAAGGAACTCAAGGCATTTTACATACCTGCTGTGTAAATGATGCACAGCAGTGGCTATTGAGATCCCTAATGAGCTGAAAGAAACCTTTTTGGGTCAGCCATAGCAGTTTAATTACCAGTGCTTCACCTTCTCCAAGTGAACCTTGAGGAATCCAGATCATTAGAACCTAGGTCCTCCATCCCTGGAAGTATTCAAAGCCAGGCTGGGTGGGGCTTGGAGCTGCCAGGTATAATGGAAGGTGTCCCTGCCCATGGTAGGGAGATTGAAGCTAGATGATCTTTTAAGGTCCCTTTCAAACCAAACCATTTGTGATTAGTAGCAAGTAGCTGCTTAGCCAGT
The DNA here is from genome assembly GCF_037042795.1 of Molothrus aeneus. Classification (NCBI taxonomy): domain Eukaryota; kingdom Metazoa; phylum Chordata; class Aves; order Passeriformes; family Icteridae; genus Molothrus; species Molothrus aeneus. The sequence continues at coordinate 26,228,223 of NC_089648.1, forward strand.
GGTTGGTAGGATGGACACTGGGAGCCTTCCACTGAGCCATGCAGATAATAGGTGCTGCTGATTTGCTGGGCACATGCAAACCTTGCCTAGCTGAGGACATATCACATGCTTCCATGCCCTTCCTATGCCACACATTATGTTTGACATCAGCAGTACTGATTGTTAACAGCATTGTTATCTGTCCTGTAACTGAAAGGCCTTTGACCTTCTGACCAGATACTTCTGCTCTTCTCAGTAACAAAGGTGTGTTTTTGTGTCAGGTTTTGTTTTTAATTGCATTGGAACAAGAAAAAGTAAGCTTAGTGCATGTATAAAAATTCATTTAAAAAGACAACTCAGAAGAGACCTGCTCTGTTTCTCTGCAGAAAAAAAAAATGGAATAGTCTTTAAATTGAAATTGTTACTGTCCTTCCTTTGTGGAAGGATGAGTTCCTGCCAGTGCTGGACACTGTAAATTTCTTTTGCTGACAGCTTGGGTCTGCGAAGAAGGAAGAGTCTGACCTGTAATTCACTTAGAATCATAGAATCAGTAAGGTTGGAAAGGACCTCTGAATTTACTGAGGCCAGCTATTAATTCAGCACTACCATGTTTGCCACTAAACCATGTTGCCAGGTGCCAGCACCACATGCTTTTTGAACCCTTCCAAGGATGATGATTCCACCACTTCCCTGGAGAGCTTGTTCCAATGCTGGACCACTCTCTCAGTGAAGAAATTTTTCCTTATATCGCAACTTGAGGCCATTTCCCCTTGTCCTATCACTTGTTACTTGGAAGGAGACTGACCCCCCCCACCTCCCTACAACCTTCTTTCACATAGTTGTCTCTGGACATGAAAATGCAGGGTTGATGACAGACACAGTAGAAGTTCATAGTCCTTCTCCAGTGCTAGATGAAAAACCCTGCTTTGGAGAGGCAACTTTCAGCTATGGAAGCAGTTTGTTACCAGCAAGGAAGCACAACCAAGGAAGATTTGATAGGACAAATAGAGGAAAGATTAAGATTCTTTCATCAGGACTCCTGATGGCTTGCTAATTCTTAACAAATATTTATGTTATATTGAACTAGATAAAGCTACTCAAACATTGTATTGTTATTTCTGTGCAACATACTGGATCTTTGTAATTTGTGTGGTATTTCCCAAGCTGTTGGTGTTAATATGCAGCTTTCTACTTACGTTATTAAAGGTTGGAAAGGTTTCAAAACTCATATTGCATGCAGAATATCCCATGGAAGTCATTGTATATTTTAAAATTGATTTTATAACATTTTTGAATAGCTGATAAGTGTAACGTTTAATTGTTGAAGATGTTACTGGCTCACGAGAACCTGGCTAGTTCCAACAGTTACCTGTATTCCAAGATATTTCTTTTTTTTCCCCTTACAGACCTTAAACAACACACATTCAAGGAGTATCAAGGGCAGCAATGTGACTTACTCTGAGTTTGAACTTTCCTACTTTGTGGAAGCAGCTCTACAGAGTGCCTATGTGACTCAGTTAAAAAAAGGGTAGGTGGATGCAGGTATTAATAAAATTAGATAATGTTGCTTGTTTTGTCTCAGATGAAGACTTAATTTTTTTCTTATGTTCTGTTATGACTTTTGGCTGCTGGTTCACCTCAAGTCTCCTCGGTGTCCTTCCCTTTCTTCTGTTTGTGTCTCTCTGTCTTAGGAGACTTAAGCTTCATTTTTCCAGACCTACAGGTAGGCTGGGGTAGAACAATATTCTTGTCTTGACTCAGCTTTGCTCCCTGTGGAGACAAGGGGAGTTTGACTGTAGAGAGAGAGAGTGGAATTTACACTGCTGTGTGCCCTTAAAATATTCAGCACCTGGTTTAGAGCTCAGTAAAATCTTACAGGTAGTTTCTTTCATTTATTTGTTTGTTTGTTTGTGTAAGGTCTTAAATATGCCAATCATGCCCCAAATCTGTGTGTTTTTACTCTGGAGAATGTAGGCAGGAACAGTGCTACTCCATGGTATTTGTTATGCCTCTGAAACACAGCTCCTAGTGAACTTCAAAAGGGAAGGAGTAGTTAATATCTACAAGCCTACAATGAATTTTATGAGCCTTCAGTGAAAAACCTTCACAAGATCAGCAGAAAAGACTTTGTGAATGCACGCTTCCAAAGGTCATTGGTTACAAAAACACAAAGCTCAGATGTTGTAAAATGACCCGTTTAGTCAGGCAAGTACAAGTTTATGCATAAAGCAAAGTCTGAACTTGTAAAGCATAGTCTCAGTATCTGCTTGGTATGTGGTTTTCCCAGGTGAGCTGAGGGTTGGCCAGCTGTGGCACAGTATGTGCTTTCCTAACCTTCTGCCCTTCTCAGGGCAAACAAAAAGCTCAGGTCTTGCCAGTCAGCTCATTAACTATGTAGTAAAATAAAATCCCATTTAGAACATATGGTGCTGATGTCCTCCAGGCAGCTTTTGAATATCAAACTCATGTTCATTTTATTCAGCAACATTGTAAATTCAGTCTTTATCAATGATGAGTTCATTATATCCAGCAGGATATTTTGGCCATTACTGTGGGCCTTGTGTGCTCCCTTCCCATATTATTTTAATGATAGCCTTAAAACCAAAAACCAAATCCCAAACAAAAACGAACCACAAAAAACTCTACAGAAACACAATTTGAAACAAAATACATGTGTGAATTAAGCCATGCTTTGATTATAAGCTGAATTGCTGCAATAGCAGCAACATGTTCTCTGTAGCTGTCTCCTGATGAAAGAGCAATGAAGCTCCTGCAGCTGGGATGGCAGTGGAAGCCCACGGGCTCCTGACCTCCTGCAGAGCAAGTGAGAAACATCATCCAGGATTGCAAAGTCCGCTGGGATAACAGGAGCCTGGTGGGACGTGGCAACTTGTCTGCCCCCGCAGCTGATACTAATGTGTGGTTTCTGCCACCAGAGGGCATAAGCAGCATTGGGATATGTTATGGAAAGGGGAGGGATATGGGAAGAAGCTTTTTAGGATGCTTCATGAGTATAGTAGGTTACTCCACCTAATACTGAACAGCTCAAATAAATGCTTGTGTTCCCCTTATTGCTTCCAGCGTGTTCACATAGGAAATAAGCCTTGGATGATCACTGCTCAAGCTCTCAGGGGGTAGGTCCTATCAGGTGGGATGTCCTTCCCCAGTGCTACATGTGTATAAAAGGAATAGTAAGTGTTTTATTTTTCTCTCGACAGGCAGAAGAACTCAGGGATACAAGTGCTGTTGTTATGCTTTTGTTCCTGCTGGCAGGATCAGATATGCTCTTCTCAGAGGGTGGTGAGGGATGCCCTTTTTTCTTGCAGTGTGCAGTGAAAAGAAGACACCAATATAAAAGAAAGGTCCAGTCTCCCCTTCAGGTGTTGAACTGCCAGCTGTAAGGAACAGCAAGTCTTGCAGCTGTAGAAGTCACAGATGCTTTTAATAAGATGCCACGTAAAAACATTGTGTTGCTGAAGATGCATTTCCTGCAGTTGTTTGCCATGCTGGAGCCCAAGAAAGCTTTCTTTTGGTCCTCCAGTGAGGAATGATGCTGTGGATGCAGAACATAGGAAGGCAGATGCTGTCATACTGTAAGAGGCAGCCAGTTGTCTTAAGGTTATCATCTCCACCAGGTTTTGGGTTTTGGTTGAATTGTTTGGTTTGGTTTTTCTCTGATGCAGATGTGTGAATATTAGGCTGATTTCTTTTTGCCCTTTCTTCTTGTGTCTATGTATGAGCAGCTGTTTAAGGTGAGGATATGGTTTGTTAGAAACCTGGGTGAGGTGCAAAGATGCAAAAGGAGATGGGCAAAGGCAGCGATGTAGTTGATGTTTCTGTGCTCTGGGTACTGCTTTACTCTGGAGGGGTGATGCGGCAAACTACCGAGTAATTATCTCAAGATGTTCTTTTCTATCTGTCAGCAACTGATTGTTTTAACAGTAAATGAGTAGGGATAAGAACATGATCTGCTGGTGACCATGTTGTTGGGGGACTGTCTTTGCAAACCTCTGTGTCCGCAGTCCACTCCTTTATTGTCAGTACTTTTTTCCAGCAATTTGCATAGAAAATAGTGTATTTCTTTATTTTCTAGTATATTAACATTTTATGTAATGTTAACCAAACTGTGTGACATAACTCTGATATGACTGCTTGACTACTTTGATTCATGGACTGGTAATTAATCTATATTGACATGGTACATGCACAAAACAAGTTTTTATGCCAAGCTGGCCTGAACTGGACTCCAAAGTTGCTCTTTGTCACAGTTTGTGCCCATGATTGCCTGTGTTCATTTTTATTAGATTAGCTGTAACTGAATCCTAGACTGCTCTTCATGTTTTTTTTTCAAATGGGTGCTCTAACCACTACTGTGGCTAAAACTAAAACCAAGGCAGTTTAACGATCATGTCCTTTTCCCTTCCTGTTTTTCCTCATTTCTTTTTCTGGCCTCTTAGCAATACAATAGGGGCCTATGGACTCTTCCAACTAATTTAATTTCCATGATCTAATGTTCACTCATGGCTTGAGGCAACATTACCTGGGATTTCCAGGTAGTCCTCTATCCAAGTCCTGCAGAGGCTCAAGATTGTTTAGTTTCTAATCTAAGTAAGATCAAGTGTTTGCACCATGGATTGCCAGAGGCTTTATGACTGCATCCTCATCCAGTCACCTACATAGCATGTATTTCTGTTCCAAATACATACTTTTCTTTTTGTTAATTTCTTAAGGTCCTAATTAAAAAAAAAGTCCCTTCAGTTGCACATTTAGTATATAAAGGGCATATATCAATGGAACAGTGAGTTCATTATTGTTATGAGCAGAGCAATTCATATGCTCAAAATGAAATGTGCTCAGATGCTCTCCTGGCTTGGAACAGTAGAGTGGAAAGACAAACTCCTGTGTTTGCAGGCAGGTGTGCTCTGTCTCCTGTCACAGCTCAGTCATGTTTGATAAAGGTCAAAATACAAAAGCTGCCAAACCAAATCCTCAGTCCTGTAGAACTGGTATTGTTGAGAGCTCAGGGGATGGAGTGGGTGCTCTTTGATAGATCCTGACCACATGGGCAGCTGTCTGGGAGGTGGTAAGTGCTGGGTGCTCCTCCTGTGCTGCCCGTTTTGCACTCCTGCCTTCTGTTAAAGGTGTTCCTAAGCATTTGTCATGTGCTGCACGGTTCCAGCCCTGACTACTGAGAGATGGGCAGCAATTTGCCATTTAGTCTTTCATTCACTTCGGTGTGTCCGTTCCTTGTTTTTCTTCTCCCCTTCTTCCCACCCCAGAGCAAGGTGTTTCTGCCAGGAGGCTTAACTTGTTTTATGACCTTGTCTAAAATGTTGAACTGTAATGGTGCCTTAGTTTTCTAGGAACAAAACTGTCTCATTTTATCACCTTTGGTAGGTTTTTCTTCTTGGAAGTATGTGCCAAATGTGAAATTAATTGGCTTTGCAAGTGGTCACTTGTCTTCTTCCTGATGTTGGTTAATGCAATTCATTGGCACTTTTTTAAGACAAATATCATTATGCTTACAAGAGACCTAAATAAATGCATTTTTGAAAATGCTGTAGAACTGTTATACTCCATAACTCTTCTGTCCAGCCTCCTAAGGTGCCCATGGAAGAACAGAAAATGCTGGTAGTTTTCCATAATCAGGAAGAGCAGTCAGGCAGCTGAATTGTGTTTTGATGGGGGAATTTATTAATTTTTTTCTATCTGATAGTAAATGCCATGTAAGCAGGTCTGTTGGATTTGGTCACTACTTGTGTATAAAGTCCAGAACTGCGTCTTCGTGCGTATATTCTATTCTAGAAGCACAAAAAAGCTCCTGGTGTCTTGGCCCTGTCATTGGAGTGCTTGCTGAAGTATTTAAGTCCAACTTTAAAAAACATTCTTGACCTTTTTTCCTCTTGATAAACTCCCAAGCACATTTTTTACTTGGGAGAAATTGGAAAGAAAAAAGACAGCATCTGACTTTTCTCTACAAGTCTTCAGCTTTTTTGCTCTTGTCTTACTTTCTTGTGTGCCTGTACACTGCCCATGATTAGACAGTCTACAGATTACCTCACAATTTGGAACTGAGATAAGTATTGCTTGGAAGTAAGGCCATATGCATTTGCAGTCTGTGTCATGGTAACTACAAGCTTTAGGGTGGCATTTTATGTAGCCAGTATTCATGGTAAACAGGATGACATTTTTATCTATGCCCCTCCAAAATAATTGCCTCTTTTTTTTGTTGTCATGAAATGTTTGCTGTTGATTCTGGAGTGCAAGAAGGTTTGCAGTGCATGACAGCAGGCACACGTGCAGTTTGTACGGCTTACCTTCAAAATTTAATCAGTTTGACAGAAAAGGTTTTTATGGCTTTGTTTGTAAATGAAATTTAGTTTTCGTCTGCACAGAAAATTCTCCTGGATAAGCTGAAGTGACAGTTAATGTACCAGTACAACTGCTTATTTTGTTGTCTTGTCCAACATTGCTTCTTTTCTGCTAGCTTGTATGTCTTTGGGTAGCTTTGACCCTGCAATGAATGTGCATTGAACCATTTTGCAGTTACTGTAGTGGAGGGGCCATGTCCTTAGCCTTCAACAGCTGATAGGCTGCCAGTGTGTTAACTGATATGTACAGTGTTTAATCTTTCCTCTCTGCATCTCTCAGAGTGCACAGGCACAATTAAGATAGCATTTGGCAACTAGTCAGCTTTAATTGCTCATGGTGTATGCAAAATAATGATTTTTTTTAAAATTTGGGTTTTTTAGTCTAACCCTTTTACTGCAAGTTAGGCTGTGCTTGCAGATGGTTACTGCAACTTAGCTCCCTGATAATTAACTGTTTAAACCACTGTAATTTCATCATGTGCCTGCACCATCAGACACAAAGCATTTAAGCACCACCTAAAAGAAATCGTCATTTAAAAGCATCACGTAAGCTCAATATAATTCAAACAAGTACAATCTGTGTGTATGAAGAAGAGATGTGGATGCTTTTAAGGAGCAGCATCTGCTTTATAAATATGAGCTATGAAAGGCTTCCAAATGTCCCCTCTGTTCATCAAATGTGAATGTGATCTTCTCTTAGGAAGCCATCTGGAGTAGGCAATGCTGCAGTCACTGCCTTGCTCTGTGCCATTGTCCTGGCTGTGCCTCAGAGTGACTTGTCTCGCTACTGCTCACTCAGTGATTTTTTTCAGGGGTTGCTTGAACTTCAGGTGTGTTGTTGAGCTTTGGCACATCATAAAAATATTCTGTCTCCAGTGTGCTGATTTTGGGGGTTTTTCATTTTTATCTTTTTTCTGTCTTCCTCATAGAAATATTGTGAAAGGAATGAGGAGTCTGCGAGAAATACTACGGACTGTAGAAACAAAAGCTACTCAGACCTTCAAAATGGTAAGGGAATGGGAAATGTGAGGGTGGGACAGTCTGGTATGCAGGAATTCTCTTCATTGACCAATGAGTAGCACAAAAGTGTATTTGTCCTCACATGATTGATGGCTTTATTTTTTTCTTTTTTTTTTTTCTTTTTTTAACTTTTGGAAGTGGTATGTCAAGTGATCGCCTTAATTCAAAGACCTGCCCAATTGAAACCTCCAGGCTTTCAGACCTAGGTGTGTAGGTTACTTTTGTTTGGTTTGTGGTTTTTGGGTTTTTTTTTTTGTTTGATTGTTTTGCTTTCTTGGTTTCAGTGCATTTTCTAGCCCTAGTAGAAACAGAGATGTTATTAGTTTGACAGTGCTGTGCTCAGGTGAAGCTGTCTTACTTTCTTTCTCAGTTTCAGTGTGTATGCACACCTTTCTGCATTTTCATGTAAAGCATTAAGTACTTCTGTCTCTTGCAACAAGCAGTGCTTTTTTAGACTGACATCTTTCAGTGTTCTTTCTGTAAAAACCCTCTTCAATACAGTACAGAGTGATTTTAATTGTTTTAATTTTTTCTTTGTGTTGGCATTCTGCATCTTCATATCCTTTTATCCTGAATGTCTCAGGTAAAGAAATACTTCTGTGCCTGTTTAACTTCTTGGACCTTTAATGGGTTCTTCCCTGTCTCCCCTTGGAGAGATCTTGTCCTGAAGTTACTCAGGAGGTGACAATGTCAACAGCTTGCAGAACAGCAGTCTTGGGAGTGAAAACTTTGCAGCCCTAAAGGCATTGATACTCTTACAGCTAAACTTGTACTTGATTTTGCTTTGTGTTTTGTGTCATTCCAGAGAACTTGGGCAGGGGAGGTGGGCATGGGTTTGTGTAGTGTTTTTGAGACTACAGATGCATGTGGAAGCTTGTCCAGCAAATTAGAAGAGATGACTTAAATAATTGTCCACTCAAATGGTTGCATCTTTTCCAAACTGAGATCAGAGTTCAGCAGAATTTTTGTGCTTGCCTGTTTTATCACTTTGCTGAAATGAGTCTGACCATCTGCTGCTCCTAGACTGTGACAGAACGTGGCTCAATTGCTCCTGTCCCTGTGCAACTTGGGACAGCTGTACAACACCCCTGGGGGATTTGTCCCTTAGGGGAACTCTCAAGGTGTTCATTCAATAGCTTTTCCTGAGATTTAGAAATTGCATTTTCATTTTCTTATTTATTTTTAAAGAGCCATCAAGAGGGCAAAGGGAGAATTGTGCTTAATTAAACAAGTTTTTCAAGCATGAAAGTAAAACACATGATTATTTTTTTCTCCTAATTTGTGGGATCACAGTGTTCTTCAAGCATAATGATGCTTTTTTTAGCCAAAGGCAGTAATAACATAAATCAGAGTCTTGGCCTTTTCTGGTTTGTTTGGTCTTATTCAAAACAAGAGTGAAGCTAATTTACACAGCTACTGTACTGTATGTTAAAATTAAAGACACTAGAAGTATTTGTTGCTTGCCTTCTGAATGGCTTACCACAAACTGTACTCCTACTTCTGTGTGAACCAGTAGAGATATTTGTATTGCTGGCAAATTATTTTCCCTCCCCTCTAAGACTATAGGAAAAAAAATATAGGAGAGTTGACTCCTTAGGGTAAAACTGACTAAATGATTACACACTGAGATGATAAAATGATACTGGCTAATGTTGCAGGGCCCTAGGCCATTTTGCTCATAGTTACTTGCTATAAAAAGCATAGAAAAGCTTAGTTAGAAACAGACAGCTTTCTGTAACTTGTAACAGGGCAGGGAAGGTCTTGGGGTTTCCAGGGAGTTGCACATGGTGACATTTCTTTGAGACACTATTGTACACTCAGCCCACTGCCATCAATGAAGCCTTCCTTTGTGATGTTTAAGAGGTGGTACTGTAGTTGCATTTTAGACTAATTCAGTGAATTCATCTGTGTTGAGGGGGGTGAAAATCAGGAGTCTTGCATCAAAGCAAATTATTTTGATGTAATTGGGAATAGGAACTTTAAGTGTGGTTTATTTGATCCCATAGACTTTGAGGTATGACATCTATAACATAACTGTCCTGATATTTAAAAGACGATTACTGTTGGTGGGCTCATAATACATCTCTAAGTGTACATTTCATATGTATATGAATGCATATCCAGTAGTCAGAGAAGTTGCAAAATACTATTTGCAAGTATTAGGACAAAAGGGCTGAAGTTTCAGCCTGCCCTCTGTTTTGTGCAGGATTTACTTACAGCATAGAGTGGTGTGCTGCTTAGAATTCACAGAGGACACCACCCATTGTGATGTCTCTGAGCTTGTTTGCAGGTTCATCTATGTACAGTGCAAGAAATTAGAGATTTGATGGGTATCAGGCAAGGGTAAATGCCAAAGATACTTTGGGAAGTGAATTAACTTGCCTCCTTTTGGGCCCAGCTTGCCAGCTGTGCTTATGAAGTGGAAAGCAGCTATTGAAGGGTCTTTGGCTGCTTGATGGTAAAAAAAGTGCATGGGATGTTGCTGTCCCACTATAAAGTTCCTAAGCATCTTCACTCCTCTCTCCTTTGCTGCAAGAAGAAGAGAGGAGCAGTACCAAGACGAAACTCTGAGTCTATAAGGGAGAGTGACATTAACAGATAAAAGGTTGATCTTTTAAAGCTAACACAAAAGTTGCCTCTGGTCTTGAGACTTGCATACAAAATTGCAAGGCTGAGAACACAATGTTGTGTCATCACACTCTTATATAGTAACTATTGTGAGATTGTCTCAGCAGTCCATGTGGCAATCAGTTGTCCTTGTTCACCAAAGCATCCCTTGATGTCAGGCCTTTTTGATAACTTTTTTCCTAGAGCATTGCAACAAGACCATGTAAATGCAGAAGTTTGGTCTTTTCTCAGGAAGGAAGAAACTGATCCTTTTGTCTACCTTAGCAGCTGATTTTGCTACTTCAGCTTTCTGAAGAGTGGTGCTGTCACACTGGTACATCTCCTTCCCAAGGTGGAACATGGTGAGGAGTGAATCTTTTGTGTTGGAGAAGGTTTCACTGATTTATGTCTTTTTCTGTACTGATCTCTAGACTGCAGCCAAACAGTTAGCTCAAGTGCTTCTGCATTCCCTCAGTGAAGACTGTTACTGGAGCCCTTTATCTGATCCACTTCCTGAGTTCATGAACAAGGAATATCAGTCTTATGTTAGCAATCTTCTTTGTCGGAGGCCTGAGCTGTACTCAGAAGAGAAGTAAGTGTTCATTTTTATTTCAGTTCATTGGAAGGAGGAAGGAATGTATTTGAACACTCTTCAGTACTACTAATTATGTCACTGATTCATGTAGTAGTTTTGTGCCTTCTTGTTTTCAACTCTCCACTAAAAAGTCTGCTAAAAAAATAAAACATTAAACTTTGAGTGTTTCCCCCTCACCCCAGGAAGAAGCAAGTCCAGCCAAAGGGCTGTCTTTGCTACGAAATTGAAATAATCTATTTAGGGTTCAGCATAGCTCATCTAAGATATATTGCAGAGCTTTTAATTGTGTGAACTTGCAAAGACAGTATTGCCTAGCAAATGAATTATTCATTAGATGTTTCAAGTTACTGCTTCTCTTGTGAAATGAGAAAGAGGCTGGCGGGATAACTCTTGATCTTCCTCAGAAAAATGTGTTCTGTCTTTCAGTGTGTACTGCCCTCAAGACAATGTAGAAGAGGCTCTTCTCCTCCTCCTAATCAGTGAATCCATGGTAAGCCAAAATGAGTTTGTGGTATTAATAGTGCAAAGGGATATCTAGCATTTCCATGTCTCCTGGTTGGCTTTGTTTACAGAATCTTCCCTAGATAAACAGGAGCAAAGTTTCAGATGCTGAGTGGAAAATGCTATCTATTCTTTTATTAGTGGAACTACTTTTTTTAAAGTGGAATTTCAGTGAAGAGTTTTGGGAATTGTCAATAAGAGACATTGATTGCATTCACCATAGCTGTATGCAGGTTCTGACATCCAGATACATTGTCAGTAGACAGACATTTCCATTTGTAACATCTGTGTGGATTTATGGATCAAGAATGAGAAGAAGAGGCCTTGCCTAAAGCCAGGCATGATGGTGGTACCTGCTGTTTGGAATTGCAGGATGCAGTACTCTGCTTTCATGCTTTCGTCTGCAGTCGTTTGTTTTTTGACAGTTTCTGATGCAGTGATACAGGAAATCTTGTGACATGCAGAAACATTCATAATAAGCTGCAGTGAAATAATTAGATTTCTTCTATTTATAACGTTGGTGGCTTTAAAAAATCCATTTAAGAGGCAGGCAGAAAACTGGAGGAAAAATAATTGCATGGTGACCTTTGGTAATTTTCATGTTCTGAGAAGATGCAAATGCACAGAAAATGTGGAAGAAATGTTTTCTGAAAATATGTAAGTAGTGTGTATTTTGCTTTAAATACAGGGTGGTCACTTGTACCTCAAAATGAGATTCAAAACCTTGGAACATCAACAACCTTCTTAGAAAATTTTTAATAACTTTCAGACAAATTGAAAAAAATACTGTGGAAACTTTTGTTTTTGCTTCCTTCAGTTTTTCTTGTCTGGTTCTTCTGGCACAAGTTCTTTCCCTTTCCCACAAACTCCTTCAGAAGAGGGCAATTTAATATTGTCTGCTTTTAAAATTCAGGGAAAAATTGAAGAGGTGGAACCAACCCAAAATATTAAATTGACTTCAAAATCATGTACATCTGAGTGTTGCTATGTGCTTTTCAGTGCTTTCTAGATTAAACCTCTTCATCACATCTGCTTTGTGTTTTCAAGGGTTTTTCTTAGTCAGAAGGGCTTTTCATAATTAGAAATGGAGACTAGAGGAGTGAGGGCTTGTAGGATATCGTGTGCACTTGTATTAAAATCAGAAGCACTCCTGTCAGCGGGCCTTGTTGGGGCTGCTCCAAGCAGCAGGAGGATTGGGGTCTGGAGCAGTGACAGAACGGGCTGCTCCAGCCTTTCTGGGATTGGACTTGCTGTTAGAGATCCATATGGAACCTCAAACTCCACAATCTTGTTCTGCTGAGGAGGAAAAAGTTATCCCTATCTAATAGCACGTAAAATGTTGAACTAACTGGTCTTGTAACTAAATTATGGATGGAGTAGTGTGAAAATGGTATTGGTAGAAACAGGAATGCTATGGTGAGTTCTAGGTTGAATAAGTAAGCTTGGTATATGCTTAAATGCTGCTTTTGATATATAGGAACTTCCTGGAGGAAGATGCAAGGCACTTTGATTTGCTACATACAAAACAAACAAGAGAAGCTCTTTTAGCAGAGCGCTGTAGGAGCCACATAACTGTATTTCTGATTTTGGGGAGATGGAACATCTGAGCCTTCATCTTGCATCAGCCTTGCCACGAGTTTGTTCTAACAAAAATTCAGGACAAGTGTATAGAAATACACTTAGGAATCACATGAATGTTCTTCCTAAGTGAAGGAACAGAGGGAGCAATCTAATTTTTACATATGTTTGTAATCCATAAATATTTTGCTGTACATTTTTATTATGGCACCTTAGAAGGGGAAGTTTTGTTTAACTTACGTGACATGTTTCCCTAACAGCATTGCTGTAGGCTAGTGAGTTTTCTCATGTACAAGTTTGTTGTTTGTTTGAAGTTTTGGTTTTTAGTTTTATGTATTTTTTTTCTTTAAAAAGCAATTTATGGAAGCTCATGAAATGAGCTAACTGGAAGCAAATTTGTAATTGAGGTCTCTCCCTAATGATACAATATTAACAACTGAATAAAACATACTTTGCTTCCTGGAGACAATGTCAATGGCAAGTGTTTCTGTAGGCCGGTAAGCAACATAGTTGGCGTTGTTGGATTTTGACTGGATTAGGTGTTCTTCCAGTATTTACAATTGTGAATCCCTTAAAATGAAACAGAAATATGCAATTACATTGGCTTCTCTGATGCTTCTGTCTGTCAGAGCAAAACTGACCAGAAAGGTGGTACTTCTCTCTGATTTTTAACGAGACAAAAGCAGTAAGGCCATTGTAACTTTCTTGCAGGACTGTAAAGCCAAACAGCTTCTTCGCATACCTGTTCCTAACTCCTACCACTCTAAAATTACCTTGAAGAGGGACAGAATTAGGGGAAGGAGACACAGAAAAAAATTTCAGCTTGTGGAGGGGACACAGAGTAGAGATGAACTGAGGAGGAGCATAAATCATCAGAGAACCTCTAAGTAAATATGTGCTGAAAAAGAGATGTGATACTTTCTCAAGAAGTATACACCTGGAACACCTTTGCTGTTGAAATCCACTTTGTTTTATGTTTGACTTGCCTTCCTAAGGTGAAGCTGACATCTGCTTTGCCAGAATCTGTGTGACTTCCAAGAAGATGTTATGGGGGAGTAGAATTGTTCCTGTGAAGGAGAAAGCAAGAAATTGCCTTGAGATTCTTGAAAGCCAGAGCCTATTTCTCACCAAACCTTCTCTGGCTCTTAATAGTGGACAGTTCTGGCTTGTGGTTACTTATCTCTTTCCCTTGCATTGCAAGGGACTCAGTGTGCATATGCTGGTGGGATGAAATGAGAATATATTCGAAAGAGGCAATTAACAGTTCTTTCACTATTTCACTCTGCCTTTGAGCCTAAGAATGTGAAAGGTTTTCAAATGGCCAAATAACATGGTATCCTCTTTCATGGCTCTGCAGATGCTTCTGTGGATATATTAACACTTTCAGTGAAAGCTTGTAGCCTGCTTTGTCCTGGCATCTCACAAATTGCCTCCTGTGTTCTTTATGTTGTGTTAAAAATGGGAACCTATTTTCATAAGCTGAGGTATCTCAGTAAACAATGAGAAGAATCCTGGTTGTTGAGCTTGGCAAATGTTCCTTCTCTGTGCCAGCTGTTACTTAGTCACAGCCTTTGGCCGTAGAGTTCTCATGAAGGAATCTAGTGAAACAAATCAGGCAGCCTGAAGATTGCCACAGTCAAAGCTGTTTTTATGGGTGTTTATGGCCTCCTGGCTACTCTATCATTCCTTTTGTATAGCCTAAGTTTTGGTATGGATGGGCTGTGTTTCTGAGAGGACAAAAATGCTCTCCTTCAGACCAAGAAGGCCAGTTGGTGACAGCCTTTACAAGCTCAGGCTGTGGCAGAATGATGTGCTCCTATCACGTGTTGGAGAAACATGACCCTGCCTTTTTAAACCACTAGTCCTCTCTTTTACTGTATTTAGCCCATCTAAACCAGTGACACTGATTGTGAGGAGAACTGAGGACATATTGTCACTTGATGCAGTGTGATTTTTCTGCTTCACCTACCAAAGGGAGCAGGACTGGTTCTGCCATCAGAGACTTGGGTGCTTTGAGCTGCAGGGTGTAGACAGAGGAGGTTTGGCATGACTAACCCTTAGCTGCAGTTTTGTTTATTTTAATAGCTGTTCTCAAGAGTGTGCAGTTGACTGCACTACCCTTAAAGTTAGCCAGAAGCTTCTCAGAGCCAGGAATGGAACACTTAGTATTACTTTTTTGTGTTTACTTTTGAGGTTGAAAAAGAAAAGAAAAAGTTCTTTGTTTGCATTTAGAAACCTTCCCTTCTTGAGTCTGAGGTCCAACATACAGTCTGAAATGCCTTTATTCAGTGCTGACAATGTTGGCTCTTACAACTGGGGATTTTGGCTGATGTGGTCCACCAAACAAACCAGGTAACATGTTTTTTTTTTTTGGCTCTGTATTCATTCATACTGGAAATAAAGCTCCTTGTATCCAAAACTAATAAATTCTGTGCCTGTGTAATGAAGATTAGAAATGTCATCTACATCTTATCTCTGATTTGAGTCCCTAAAGGCGATTTGACCTTGGAGGGCCTGAGAGCATGAAACAGATGGTGAGGGGGAAGAAAGATACTGGGACTTGTCCTGTTCTTTTTACTGGTGAGAACAAACTCATGGCTGAGAGCGCGCCTTTAACAGAATAATATTAAACCCGTGTATTTTTAAACACAGAAATAAATAAAACCTGTTAGCTCTTCAGTTCCTAGTTGTATAAAATAACGCTGTCCAACAAAGGAGTTGGTGAAGAAGAATCTCTTGTTGCTTTTGTAGGCTGGTTTTTCCTTTTTCCCTTTTTTTTTAATGGCACCAAGCCCAGTGATGATACAACAGCTGGATGACCATCATGACTATTTTACTGAGGGCCATTGGACTGTGGCAGCTGAGAGAGACAACTGGGGGCAGGGTTGCCTGCTCTGTTGGTTCCTGCCAAATCACACTTGTGCATTTACAGTAGCAAATTTGGCTGTCTCTTAACTGGTTTGCAAGGCAAAGCTATGTGTTTGGGACCTGCAAAGATGGACTGCAGAATGTTTCTAGGGGGAAATACGCTACCTCTGCTAATTACCTCTTAAATGAATGGTTCTAATGTGAGTTGCTAGAGAGCAGCATATGAGAGCTTTTTTCCTTCTGCTTTGCAAGTAAGTCTTGTTTCCAGACTTGCAAGGCGAATGTAAATTCTTGGAAGATAGCTTTCTAAATCCAGATAACTGTTAGCAAATGGATGACTTTGTTACCCAAGATAATATCCATAAACAAATTTGCTTACTTTCTGCTTCTCTGTCTTCATTTTGTGTAGGGTTGTTTGGCTGTTTTGGATGGGGCTGTATGTCTGTCTTGCTTTCAGTGATGTTTCCAGAATTAGTTCTGCTACAATACAAGGTGTTAGAATGCACCTGAAACATGTAAAATATATCTATGTGGTCATATTTAATTGGCAATTATAAGGGGCTGTTTTGATGAATTGACATCTGAATTGGACCCCAGTAACTTCTGGTCTGTTGCTTACCAGAAATGAGACAGATGCCATGTGGTTCACAAGGGGATAAGTTTTCATTTGCTGTGCTTCTGGTCTAAAGTGGAATGAGTTGTACTATCTCTCTGAGAGGAGTTTTGTGAGTTCCTGGGGCATGGTTTGTCCTCCCTGTTCTACCCACATGCCATTTTCACAGCAGCTGTGCAGTCAACCCTTAATATTTTCTTTGCATATGTTAGTGAGGAAAACCTTCAGGTGCTGTGTAGACATGATCAGTAACTTAGGCAAAAAGTCTGTAGCCTCTTGCATTGGACAGGTTCTTGCCATTGTGAAGAATTAATTTATTTTATTGGCAGTACAGGCAAAACAGCCAGAAGGGAGACCCAAAGGATATAGGCTAAATATTCCCCAGCTCTTAGCAGAAAAGGCATCAATTGCATGATTTCAAAGGGCCGTTGTCAATCTTACACGCACGGCATTTGTTTTTCTCTCTTAATGGTAGTATTGAATCACACCAATTACATTATTACAGTACACTGTGTAAAACATGCTGCTGTTCTGTATAGATGGGTTGCAGTGGATCTGGCAATTATGTCTATTATGAAAAGACACAAGTTGAACATTCGAATGCCCATGAATTAGGGGGCAGGCAGCAGGCACTCATTAAAGATTTTAATTGCTTTCTTTTTCTTCTTTGGAAAAAAGCAGGGGAAGCCATGTTTCAAAGTGAGCAATTAAAGGATACTTCATAGCTAATTGCTGTGAGAAGGGGCTGCTACATGGAATATACTCTATTGTAATTCATATGATTACTTGACGTTTTATTGAGAAACACATCTTTGTACCGTGGTAAATTTAATTTTCTGCAGTGTAA
This sequence comes from Molothrus aeneus, assembly GCF_037042795.1. Taxonomy (NCBI): domain Eukaryota; kingdom Metazoa; phylum Chordata; class Aves; order Passeriformes; family Icteridae; genus Molothrus; species Molothrus aeneus. The sequence goes on from NC_089648.1 coordinate 26,245,202, forward strand.
CTGTGTGCGTAATAACTGCTGAAGTAATGGCTGTTTGGATTTGCTGTGGCTCTTTTCCTTCCTTCCTGAAATAAACAAGCCATAAATAAATATCACTGATGTACAGCAAATCCTCTGTGGATGGGGGGTTTATCTAGTTTGCAGGTGAGTGTCCTGTGTGTGTGGGTAGGAAGGCCCAAGCTGTGTGCAGCTCAGCACTGTGGGTAGAGCCAGCACAGGTCTGAAAGTCCCCTATGGGGGCATTGTGTGTTTGGAGCCAGACAGAAAAGCCCTGCTGACCCCCAGGTTCTGTGCCCTGTCAGGTTCAGAGACACCACAGGGCCTGAATGCTGGGTTAGCTCAGAGCTACCAGCCTGGGCTGGAGCCCCCTGGGGGTGTGTGGCCTGCAAACAGGCTGTGTCACTGGGCTGCGGAAAGGGGGGCTGAAGATTCTCAACGGCCTAAGTCTGGGCTAGCTGCACAATGTGTCCAGTCTCCCCAGATAGGACTGGTGTCACGTCTGAGCTACCTACATGCACAGCTAATTGTGCCTTATGCATCCCAAAATTTCCAAGTGTGATGCATGTCTGGGTTGCTCAGCTACCTTGGAATACTTAGAAAAAGGGGTATTTACTGTATATTTTTGCCTTTATAATGCAAGTTATGCTAATTCCCAGTGGTGAAACTTGTGTTGGTAGCACTGGTAACCTTCCCCATCCCATAAAACAGCCTTGAACAGAGCTTCTCTAGATGTGACTTGTCATCTCTCTCCATCCTGCTTGTATGCTGTGAAGCATGTCTTTGTGATAGTGGGAACAGCTTAAAGGGAATAGTCATGGTGGGAATGGTGAAAATGTATTTGTAGCTGTGTTTTACTGCTGCTAATAGTGGAGAGGGAGGAAATAATGCAGTCGGACAAATTGAAATTGCTGCTTATGTTATGGATACACTGCTTGAGACCAGTGTTGTACAAATAACCTTTTTTCTGATGGTGTTCAGGAAAATTAGTGGTCTGAAACAACAGAAATATGGGTGTTGAAAAAATGTTGCTGTTAATAGCTTAGAATTTTTTGCATTCTCAAATGCAAAATTATGTATCTCTCTGTGTATGTTTCAATAGGTAAAATTCCCCATCCCACAGAATGGGTGTATTCTTTATTGCAGTAACTCTGCAACTGTTTTGCCCTTGTACTTGCCAGTGACTGTCAGGATTTCTCACTGACAGATTAATATTTACAAAAAACATAAACAAAGGCAAAGAAAATAAAAAGGTTGATGATGATCTGAGGGACAGCAGCCTGCCTTCTGTGAGAGGCAGGCATAGAGACATTCCAGTTTCCTGAGTGGGTTTCAGGAAATAGTGATTCACATTCCCTTCTCTGAGCTCTGTATGTATGCTGCAGTAGTACCTTGAGCCTTACTTAGGACAGTAATTTACCTTATTGTGTTAGAAACAGTCCATATTCTTGCTACTGTTCAGTCAGATTTGCGCCTTTTGGTTTTGGAGTTTGTGGGGTTTTTATGTCTCTACTATAATGTGGGCTCTTGATTTATTTTTTTAGAGCAGCTGGAATTAGCAATTGGGAATAGGTTCGGTATTGAAGAAATTGTTGAGATAGAAGTAACAACGAATTTGCTAGTGGCAACTTTTATGCATTGAAGCATAGAGAGTGATAGATTGCAAAGACCTTCTATGGCTTTTAGATTTAAAAGCTTGAACAAAATCAGCAGGTTTATGACCTTCTTGGAAAGAATATTCATCATGCCTATGCATATGTTGCATTTAACTGCTGTCTGCTTGGGTAAAGTATGATATATACAATATATCATACCGCAGTTTTAGAATGTTGCATCCTTGCAATATGCCCTATATTCCTGCTTTTGCAGGATTGGGGTGTGTTCTTCATTCTAGTACCGGTATCTGTGGCAAAACATGATGGGCAGTCATAAGTTTTGATTAATTTTGTATCTGTGCTAATGCATCCACTTAAAAATCATAGCTTGGTACTTGATGGATACTCAAAAAAGCATCAGGCTGTAGCTGACTGTAATGGGAGGTTGTTGATGAGATTACAGAGCATGGAGGTGCTGTCTCAGTAGCTGTTTGCTACAAACAATTGTCATAACAAGTAACCGGTGCAGAAAAAGCTGCTAATGCTATTGTATATATGTGGGAGGATTCACTTGGCAATAAGGATCATACAGTATATGGCTTTACTTAACTCCTTTTTTTCCTTTTAAAGTAGCAGTCTTATGTTAAATCCAAGCAGAGCTTAAACATGTACTTATTTTTTAATTTTTTAAAATTCTGCTAATAAAGATAGACAAGCTATGCCTCTGTACTCTTGGCAGAATTTTTGAAGTAGTTTTCATTCTGTCATGCATTCTGTTTTTCTGAACTATTTTTTTAATCATGAATTGCATCTTTTGCAGTAGCATGAAAAAGAAAAATGCCTTTGTGGCTCTAGGAGTTGCTGTAAGTTTATTCGTGCAAACACTGGACTGGGTCTGATCTGTCAGCTTGCCTTTAGCTGCAGTCACCATTTAGCTCTTGGTTGAGATTGCATTAGTTGTCAGTAATTTTGTTTGCAGTCTTGGCTGGAGGCTGTGATGAAGAGTGCTTGGAACTGGGGCATTACACAGATAAAATCATGATGAAACAGCTGTAGCTTAATCACAATGAAGTACGCGTGGGCTTTAAGGGCTGCATATTCTGGAAATTTTTATTGCGCTTAATTCCCATGTTTAACCTTTTTACAGAAAAAAAATCTCACCACAATTAGAAAGAAATAGGTGTAAGATTATAGTTGTATTGTAAAATAAATCTCATAACCTTCCTGTTTCAAGGAGGGAACATTTTGTTTGCCTTTGCTCAAAGTGAATTTGCTGGCAATTTTCTTAATTTTTCTGATGTTTTAGATGTCTAGACTCGAGTGTCTGATGTTGCACCCCTTTCAGCTGAGGAGCCCAGGGCAGTGTGTCTGTGTTATCAGATGGTGCTCAGGCTCAGTGGCATCCAGCACTGCCTCTCCCAGAGGCTGGGTAGTCTGGGTGAGGCCCTCTGTGTTTGCAAATCAGAAGGACTTTTCAGTTTACTCTGGAATTGTAATCTCCCTCTTTGTGCTCAGAAAAGCAGAAAGGGCTGGGATTCGGAGGTAAATCTGAGTCTGTGGCATGTGGTATTTTGGGACATAGTCAGAAACTGCTGAACTGATTGGTTCTGTCAAAAGTAATGTTTCTTCCTGATCTAGGCCCAGCAATGTACTGATAGATTAGAAAAATTAAGACATGTTTTATATTTGACAAAACAAATTTGTTATTGCATTGCCCAAACCTTTAATTGCTTTAAGCTGATGACAGGCAAATCTGATTACTTAGGCAACCTGCTCAAATTAGGCAATAAAAGGTCAGTACCCAAAAAGAACAACAAAAATGGATGCTACGTGAAGAAATCTAGTGTGGACACAGAAGATAAATTATCAACCTCGGAAGCAGTTATCACAGTTGGAGGCAATAAGGAAGATGGTTTAAGGATGACCTTGAATTTCTAATTAATGAGAAAATAAGGAAGATGGTTTAAGGATGGCCTTGAATTTCTAATTATTGAGGAAATGGGATCTGGTAGGTCTGTTTCATAATGCTCTAATTCTGTGACACAAATCCAGATGAGATATGTGTAGCAGTTCCTTCCTGTAGGTACAGCTATCTTCTCGAGTTTCCTTCATGTGGGTAGAAAGCGGCTCTGTGGAAGCACCTCCGTTATGGTGGGATAAACTTTAAAAAAAAAATCTTGAGATGATTTTAAACAAAATGCAATGAGTGGTGGGTGTAGCTTCCTATGGAGGAGTCAGTTTTGTTGTTCTCTCCTGGTTTCTGATGGCTCTCTTGTGTGTGCGCAGGCGAACCGGGACGCAGTGATCAGCCGCGCCCCAGAGCAGCAGGATGACCGAGCCGTCAGCCTCCGGGACGCCTCTGCAGTCTACGACCTCCTCAGCATCACGCTGGGCAGAAGAGGGCAGTATGTGATGCTGTCTGAGGTACCTCCCTCGGCCTCTGCCCCTCTTTGTGGTGGTTTGTCAGGGAAGGTGAAAATGGAGTGTGCTTTCAGCAGAAACAGCTGCAGAGCTGTGGCTGCACAGGCCAGAAAGGCACACAGAACTGTCTGAGACATTAATGTAATGTATATGTAGGCACTTGAAAAAAGTGGCTGCCTTTTGAAGCGATGATGTACACTAGCAAGTCCCATTAGCTGAGAAGTGTAAATGTGTCTTGGTTTGGAAAGACAGGAGTCTGCTAAGGAAGGCAGGAGCCTGAAATGGAGAATGTAAACCCTCCCCACCCCTCTGAATTGCTATAAATTTTAAATTAAGGGGCTCTCAGGCAAAAAATATGGGAGCAGGAAATAACAGTTCTTTAATAGGGAAGAAAAATAAAAGGATAAAATAAACAATGCAGTACACTAGAACAACACTGACAGAGTCAGAACCCAGCCTGACACCCTGTGGGGTGTGGATAGCAGTCCAATTGGAAATGTGGCTACAGTCCTCCTGAAGTGTCAGGTGTGGTTCTGCTGGAGCAGGGGGTCCTGTAGAAAAGGACGTGTTCTTCCTCCAAAGATCCAGTGGAGGAAGAGGCAGCTGCTGTTCCTTTAGGGAATCCAGTGGAGAAGCTGTGCTGGTGTCTCAAAAAACCTCCAGATTATATCTGGGTAGCAATGCTTGGCCCCTCCCTCTGGGTGGAGCATCTCACAATGGGATGCTTTAGTTCTTATCAGTTGTGCAGTGACATTCAATAGTCTGTTATCATCAGATGTCCCCTCCCAAGGGAGGAGTGATTGTGGTCACTCAGAGAGAGAGATAAGGCAAACTGCCCACTTGACAAAAGACATCTGCCATACACATGGTAATAGAATACATCTTGCCTTGCAATCTGGAACAAAATTGTGTCATTAAAGAAAAAAATCACCTGGGTCTCCAGGGCCACAACAGATTGTTTCCTGACCCAAGCAGCAGTCTTGACAAAAGGTGTAAGGAAGAAAATAAATAAAGTCTGATATTCCTTTCATCGTTTCTTTCTCAGTGCTTGGAGAGAGCCATGAAGTTTGCATTTGATGAATTTCACCTCTGGTACCAGCTTGCCTTGTCCATGGTAGCTTGTGGAAAGGTAAGGTTCAAACCAAAGGGCTCAGAAAGGGCACATTTTCCTCTGGAAGAGTGGATCTGGATTACTTGCTTGAATGTGTAGAGTCATGTGTGGGAGTAGGTGCCAGCAGGCAGGTCTGTGAAAGGACAGTGCTCTCCTTTTAGTCTCTGATTTCACTTTGTGATGAGGAGTGTGTGTTTGGTATTGAGTACTGTTCTTTCTGTGTAGTGTTTTTTTTCTCATTACCAAGGAGAAAAATGGATTTTGTTCATAGCTGTGGGTTGAAAAGCATTATACAGCTGTCCATTGTCTGCAGGTTCAACATAAATGGGCTTAGTATAAGAAAGGACTGATGTATAAAACTGCCATCAGTTCACTCTGTGTCTCTGGGCAGTTGACTTAAGCTGTGGTTTCTCCATCTGTTAAAGGAAATGTAAATGCTTTTTCGTAGAGAACTTGTAAGGTTTAATATTTTTGAAGTGCTTGGTGTAAAATGTGCTCTAGAAAAAGAAAATATGAATGTTGGCATGGTCATGTGTTTAAGCATAAGTGGTTTTTTAAAATTAGTGTGGTATTTGTGAAAGTCACAGTAAACCACTGAGATGGCTGAAATGTGGTTGTGAAAAGTAGGCAAAGGTAACAGGAGCATTTCTTTATTAGTCTTAAAATCGTGGACTTCCTGTAGGAAATGTAGATGGTACAAAATGTAGCCAGTTCATTCTGGAGTCCCCACCTACACGTTTGGGAGGTATGAGCAAATTGATGCTGTGCAGTAGTAGGCCACTAATTTTGGTCCTATATTCTGTGTCCATGCAGTGTACAGGAATCCATATGGACCTGAGTGGAGACCACCAACTAGCACTCATTTGCCAAATTCCAGCTACTACTGGTCTTTTATGGCTGTAGGCTGAGCTGGAAACAGTGGCCTTGGCATGGAAATAAGAGATGAACCTATGCTTTTGCAAAGAAGTTGTCTTGTGATGTATAAGTGGCTGCAAAGCTTGGAAGTGGTCTGAAGGAATACCTTCACTTTTGTGAGCATAGGTAAAGCCTTATCTTGGAAGACTGTCTGTTGTTAAGCATTCTATTTCCAAGAAATGGTAGAACAAGGAGAGAAAGTCTAATAAAGAGCATCAGATGTGACTAAGGGTATAGTAAGCAGTACTATGGAAAGACTGAAATGATTTTTTCACCTTAAAGGGAAGGAAAAACTCTGAGAGAAGTCTGCAAGAGCTTTTAAAAGGAGGGATTGATCTTGTCTGTGGTGGTTAGGACAAGATGTGATTGCATCTAATTGCAACAACACAAGTTCATGTTTCTTATTAAGAGGCAAAAAATAAGGATAGCAGGACACTGGAAAAAGAGTGCCCTGTGGAAATTGTGTGGAGCCCAAATCACTGGGGATCTTTGGAACACCCTAAGCAAAGCTGTAGTGACCCCTCTGTGAGGCACCAGGGGTGTCTTCTGTGGGACCTTGCAAACTCTGATTCTGTTCTGGGACTCCATCATTGTCTCCTTTTAAATATAACAGATCTGGCTGATTTATGAGATACCAAAGCTTTGGCAATGCATATTAGATCAGCAGGGAGCTGAACAGAGATCTTGAGTCAGAAGGAGCCTCAGAGATTGCTACAGAAGTTCAGTACAAGCATTGCAAAATCCAGTTCCAAGCTTGAAAACAATGGCTAGACTCAGTCATGTGTAAGGAAACCCGAATGTACTGGTGCAATACTTTAACAATGAGCTTGGTGCCATGATGCTAATACCTCGCACTGACCTATTTCAAGTGGGGGCTTACATGTCATGTCCAGCTCACCTTGGAATTCAGGGGGAGTTAGCACAGTCCTACCCTCTGTGTCTGTGCAAATCCTGCAGGTACCTGAACCCTTGATACTGAGGACAACAATGATACACAGGCCATGACAGAAAGGCATGGAATTCTACCATGAACATGGGGTTTGTCTGGGAGTTCTATAGGCTTTACAGGTTGTGAAACCTGGTTCTCAACAGCAGACAATGCTATAGCTCTAGTAGTCTGCTAGAGAGCAAATGAAGGATTTTAACTGCTGATTTTGAGAGTGAGTGAATGCAGAGAATAATTGTGCTTCAGTTTTAGGTTAGCATAGGTTAGGAGAAGTGGGGCCTGATCTTTAGTTTCTAACAACTTGAATGGCAGTTCCATTCTTGTCCATTCTGTGTTTGTATATCTCTTCACCTTCCCTACATGTTACAGAATATTTGTTACTTAGATATTTGTGTTGCTCTTTATGTTTTTTATTTCTATAGTTGTCCTATCTTTTCAGATTTTCAAGTACATCATGTATCTTTGCCTGTACTTTAACTATTTACAAGGTAAAATGTCCTGATCTTGCTTATTGATGTAAAAGTGCTAAATGTTCTGAGTGAGCCCTATATGGGTCAGAGGGAATTCCCTTACCCAACAATCCCATCTGTGCTGTATTTCACTTCTAATCCCAAAGTATTCCCTGAGGATTCCTGTCATATACTCTGCAATGCGTCATCGTGCTAACGGGAGATGTGGCATACATTTTTATATTGCTTTGCAGCTTGATAGCAGGACAGAGTTCATTTACAAGCAAGTGCTCCAGTGTAGCAGAAAGAGCTGATGAGAAAACAGTATGGTCAGTCTAGACTGCAAAATGCAGAGTACACTTGAGCTTTTATAGGTGAAGATCTATTTTCACCTGTCTCAGTCACAGCCAATTCATGATCTCATTTCTTGGTAATGAAACCTCACATCCTGCAGCATTACTTGTTCTGCAGTACAGCAAATTGCACTCATAAATCCTGGGCACGACAGGAACAGTTTTATCAACCCGTAAATACTGGAAACTTTGGTTTCTCTTTTTTTGAAATATGTTCTTAGGATTTTCAATTCTGACCTTAAAAGTGCCATAAAATCCTATCTTGCCCTCTATTCTACACTGAATTTGACTAGAGATATGTTTTATTTGTATATTCAGACTAAGTCAATTAAATCAAATTTCAGTGTAGTTTCTTCTGCCAGACGAAAAATTGCCAAATGGTGGTTGTCATTTTTCAAAAGTGATCAGTCTGAGTGTCAGGCCAGCCACCTTGGCTCATTACCACACGTAGGCTTGAGTTTACACATTATTCTGAAAAGCACGTGTCTTAACAAAAATAGGCACATCACTTCAGTGAGTTCCTACAGGCCTTCATTTACCTAAAACGGTAAATGAAAAAACTCAGGGAAGCATAACCTTCCTGTCTGTCTTTTATCCACTTAAGTGGTGGAAATAATGGAGTGGCAGCAATTTCACTTTCCTGTGTTTCTCAGAAACTTACATCATAAGAGAGATGGTGTGCTCTGGTTGTTTTTTAACCCATTTTTAGGAATGCCTTTTATATTGAGCTCTATTCACTGAACAAGAGAGGCATGTATATCTAAATGACAAAAATTCGCCATTACATTTGAAATACTTTTGTAGACAAATATAGATGGGAAAGGGAAGGAAGTGCTGGGATAACCTAGACAATGGCAAAGACGTGGTGGGAGATGTCCTGTGTCACCAAGTGCAGTTCTGAATAGGCCAAAGATGTTTAAATCATTCTAATGCAGTAGCCCTGTTCCTGTGGTGCTGAATGCTGAATTCTTCACAGATGCTTTGAGTTGCTTCTGCTGGTTATAACCTCAGCTGTGTGGCAATATCAGCTGGAGGCTGAGTGGGCATTGCAGCGCCCTGCCTCGGCTGCCGTGCATGGCCAGGCTGGAGGCTGAGTGGCAAGTGGTGTAATAGCTGGGTGCCATCTGGCAGGGTCCTCAGGCAGTGAGACAAGCCACTGTCCTGCTGCCAGAGTCAAAACAGTGCAGACAGTTGCATCTGCTCGTCTCAAGATTTTGAAAAAGTGACCAGTACTGAGCAACATGGGGAAAGAAAGCACCAAACTGGCTTTCACAGAGTGGAAAAGACTTGGTAGCATTCGCTGCAGAGAAGAGAGGGAGCTGCTTGGGGTAGATTTGTTCTCTGCTGCTGCTTTCCAGCTAAACAGTTTTCCCTGGAGGTTGTGGAGGTTACCAGCACACAGCTCTCCTGCAGACTAGGGTAGCTTTACCGACATCTCTGAACTTGGAGGCAAAATTGTCAGTGTCTAGATGATGTATTACAAGCACAAGGGATGTGTAATAGGGTCCTTGTGCACTCACAAGCATTTCCTTGGCCTTGAACCAGTTGGATCAGTTACATGCTCCTTTTTCAGGTCCCCTTCCACACCTACTACCCTCACACAGGGTAGAGCCTGGGTGTCCCAAAGCTGGAGCTTTGGAAGTAGAGCTGGAGCTCCCTGGGAGTAGAGAAGAAATGCATAAGTGAGTAGGCTCTAGCTTAAGTTTATGGTACTTAAGAAAGTCTCCTAGGTCTGCATCGTGAGTGTTAAAATACATGCCTTGGACAGCATGAAGCAACACTGATGCCTGTCTTTTGCCTACCATACAAGGAGATAAGATTTGTGTTTAATGATACTAACTTGCCATTTTCCTAATGGTAGTGAGGGAGGGATTCTTCAAGGATAGCAGTGAAATTATTCTGTGAACACTGAACTGAGTTTGTGTAGCCTAAAAGTGCTGGGTGTCCTAGTTGAGCCATTCAACTCTCATGAGTCTTAATCTTTAAAGTACAGTGGATGTTTATTGTTGTTAGTGTATGCAATGCATAGGAATATTTTCACAGTTGTGTTCAATGTCTCTGCCTGAAGAAACCCCACAACACAACTTGGTTGGTGAGTGAAGAGCTTTAGGATGTGTGTTTCTGGAGAGGAGGAGTGAGCAGTAATATAGCCTTAGGCCAGCTGATGGAAGGCTGGAGTATCTGCTAGGAGAGGATAATTGCTCCCACCCCTCAGCTGTGTACTCACTGAGAGGCTGAGGTGCCTCAAGAGTGAGTAAAGGAAGAGCTTGGGAAAAACTGAGGGGTCTGTGGGGAAAAGCCTCTGTGAGAGCTCAGGGGAGCTGGAAGCTGGAGGCAAGGACTGTGCTCAGCAGGCCTTGTGCTGGGGTTGCTGATGTGTTCCTCTGGTGCCTCCCACACAGCTCTCCAGCCCTGCAGAACATGGCCAGATCAGTGCTTGCCTTGAAGACAGCAATTGTGTGACTTCAGAGACTGCTGCATTGTTGCTGACCCTCCCCAGCCCCCTCAAGCCCATACTGAGGGCAACACAGGAGCAGTGGTCAGCACTGCCATGTGGATGGATAGACCTGGCAGTAGGGGATGCTCCAAGCATGATACCTTGCAAAATGAGGCAGCTAAAGCTGCTTTCAGCTACACAAAATGCTCCTTTCTGCTTTTAGCCATTATGTTTGTTCCTCTTTAAGGCAACAGGGAAGAAAAAATCATGCATGTCTACCTGAATGGTTTTCTTAATCATGTAATGCTTCAGGAGGTATCTGGTGTTATACAAAGGGAAGTAATTGAATCCATCTTGGCATCTGTCATTCAGCTGTGTTTCTGAGGGACTCCAGCTCTTCCCAGAGCCAGTCTTGCAGTGTCACTGTGCTCCCTTTGGCTGCTCAGCAATTGGAGATACTGCAGTCTTGCCCAAAGCTTGTGCTGGCAGCATTTTTAGGGTTTTGAAACCAGTCTTACACAGACATGAATTCTGATTTTGGAGCCCTTAGCAAGTTGCTGATACACACTGGTCATAGCCAAATAATGACAAGCTAATGTCTGAGCTGCTCCTATCTGTGCTGCACCCAAAAAAAGGAATCCTTCACCTTATTTAAGCAGTGCAGCAAAAGCAGATGTCTCTAAGTGCTTCAAGGAGCTTCAAGTTTGACTCAGCCATGCCTGTATTGCCAACATACAGCTTTCCAGAAGGTTAGAAGGAAAGTTAAAAATATATTTAATACATAATTCTGCAGCAACAGCAGACAAATTTTATGATTTAGGCTGTTCCTTCTGTTGGTATCCTTGCAAAAGCTTAGGCTGGTTGCTAGGCAACTGACATTAAAAAAAAAAGTACATTTCTCTTTGTATTGCAGGCAGGAACCTTGGGAGCGGCAGAGGCCTCGGATGGCTCCTTAAATAGCATTGCTGGGGAATGAAAGTTAAAATATTGAACATTCATTGGTTAAAGATCCTGTTACAAAGGTCAGCTATCTTGGGGATATTCAATAGTTTGGTTTCCTTTGGTGCAAAGGAAAGATTAGAAGGGAGTTTGTCTGTGTGCTGTAGATAGTACAAAAATGGAAATTTCCTAAGATGCCTGACTGTTGAGCAGAATACCTAGGTGGGCTCTATAATTGCCTTCAGGCTTAACTCTCTTTTCTTGACAGAAAGTGTGAAGTGAGGTGTTTGTCACATTAGCAAGTACAAATGTGTGCTTATAGATCTTAGAATGTAAGAGGTGCTTTTAAGAGGGAGTATTTGAAGCTGCTTAACTCCAGTGCTCTAATTTGATAAACACAAGGTAAAAGAAAAGGGATGGAATCAGTTCCTGTGTTAAGAGAAGTAAATGTCTTAGGGGAATAATGTTCATGCTGAGATTCACAGAAATTTCTAAATTCCGTGAAAGCTAACAGCAAAACTACTGATTGCAGAGTTCTCAATTGCTTGCTCATTCTGTCATCTTTCTATGTCAGTTCAAGGTCATTTATATCTAAATGGCTGTGAATCCCAGGACACAGGGAATAATAATTCTTGCATTGGGATGAAATATTTCCTCCACTTCCCCACAATCCCTTTGAAATAGTGCAGTTTTTAGACAGGATGATGCAAGAAATACAGCAGCACTAGTTGTGGAAATTCATTTGTGTACTAAACTGCCAGGTAAATTGAGAAGGAGGCTGTCTACCAACCCACCATCTTGAGGAACGTTTTTTCTTCTGGCTGAAAAGTAGCAAAGAAGCAAAAAACTAGGGAGGTTTATGGAACCTGTGCAAGAGAAGAGCAACTGTTCATGGCATGTCACAAGTCTGTCAGGCATTATTTACTGTCTGGAAATTATTCTTCCTTTTACTTATATCTGTGCTTTCTTTATCTTCTAAATATTAAATGGCTCTCTTATTTCCTTCTCTGGTTGCTTTGGTATGGTGAGAGAGCAAAGGAGGGGAAAGAATGGGAATTGTGTTGGAGTAACCCAGAAAAACCATTTGGGCAGTATCTATGGGTTTACCATAACTGATGGCAAATTCTCTCAAGCCATTTGGAAAAGAAAGAAGGAAGATGAACTGTAGGATGCTCTTGGTTCACTTCTGCTCATGTGCAACCATCTTTGAGGAGTATGCCTCCATGCTTCATTATTGAATTAGTAAATAGGGAGTGGGAGTTGTGTTCTGTGTTTGGATAGTTATTTTTCTTTACATTTTACTCCCTTATAGGATTGAAAACCATGGCTGCCATAATTATGCAAGGGGAGAGGTGTCCTCTCCATCCTTCTCATTCTCCAACAGCTTCCTTGTGATTCCTTGCTCTAGATGAGAGGCCAAATGAGACCTAGCTTTCTCAAGTCCTAGGGAACTGATTCTAGTGCAGTCATTATAAGCCAGCAGTTAGCAAGTTAAATAGAAACGCCATAAATCTTGGCTTGAATCATTATGTGAGCCCCTCTGAAGCTCAGAATCATGAGTGGGAAGCATGTGCTCACTTGGAATTCAATTTCTGCTCTTCTCAAAACTTGCCTCACCAATAAATCAAATTATTATTGCCTTGCAGTGAATCTCACAAACAATGCACTTCGCTGCCTGGTCCACCCACACTAAGTGAAAGAATATGTACATTTTAATTACCAGATTATTTCAATGTTGCACAAGCACTGTTTCATATTAAATATTTTTACAAACCAATGATATTCAATAATGAATGTTTGATATTTTTTCCCTGGCTATTAATGTCTGTAATTAGTATCTTTAAGAAACCTTGATATTACATGTCATGCCAGTCTCCTCTAAGTAAGGTCACTGTGGGAGTGGGATATTATTTCTCCTGTCATTCCTTGACTAATGTTTTCATCATCTGTATAAAATATCTGCTGAGTAGAGTAAATTTTTCAAGGTGAAATTATATAATATCTCTTGAATTTTTAAAATGCAGCTGGGGAGAAAGGCGTCATGTCACCCTGTTTCCAAAACCACTTTGCTCCATATGTTTAGCTGCAAATTTTATAAACTTCTTTAAAATGACATAACTTTGTAAATGTTTTAGGAGCAGTGCAGAAACTGTGCCTCTTGCTCTGTAAATCCATGTTCAGAAGCTCTCGAGTGCATATGTAATGAAGTGACTTGACACCTGGGGTGTTTGGGTACAGGCACAAGGTGGGACCTTCTCCTGTGCAGCACTCAGTAGTCACTGCTTTGGAGTGGCCTCCTGAACAGGCCTGGGGCAGGACAGACATGGCAAGGGCTCTTTGGTGTGAGGTGTTGGAAGCTGTGGTGTTGCCTTGTCCTGCAGACAGGGAAGGAGCAGAGTTCAAGAGGAACTGGCAAGGAACGCGTTGTGTCACTTCTCTTCTGGTGTAGGTCCTGCAGCTGTGGCCCAAATAAGGACAGGCCTGTCACTGCTTTGGTTTGTGTTAGTGCTGGTTGTGCTGATCCACAGGAGAGCAGCCACCAGCTCTCAGGTGCCTCCTGCTTTCCCTGCAGCTGCAGTGCTGGTGGGGAGCTGAGAAATGACCACTGGGTTGAGCTTGTGTCTGTTTTTGCAAGCATTGGCTCTGGACAGTGTATGGCCTTTTACATACCTGGCCTTTGCAGTTCACTTTTGCATGGTGAGATGACAAGGGTTGGTGGGGTTCAGCTGCAGATACACTGGCTGTCACAGTGCATATTGTCTTGCTGTCACATTTATTTATTTTCTGGAAACACCTGTGGGGCTGGAATACCGGTAGGAGGGCAAGAAGATGATATCTGGCCTAGGTCCCTTATGGGGTTATGCTTGGATTTCCAGCACATCCATCATGCTGCTGGGAATACCAGGTGCTTTCAGTGCATTTTGTGTGAGAGAGGAATAAGATGCCACCAAAACCTGGGACACCACTTGTTCTGAACAAATAGGTGTCAGGGAGGTTCATTCTGAGGGATGCTAGTCACCTCATGGCAACAGAGCACAGCAGTGTGTCTGTTCCTGTACCTCAGGGTTGAATTACACATCTTTGTTTCTCAGAGGGATGAAGTAATGGTTCAAGCTCTAGGACAAAGTTTATTGATTTCCATCCTTGGTCTGAGACAAGCTTCCTTCTGGCTTTAGGCAAATTGTGCGTTTTGAATTTTAAATTAGCAAATGCTTCCTCACTTTTAGTGATCATGCCTGATGCTCTACATAAGTGGGAGCAACCTAAAGAATATAGGGTGTGCTGCTGCTCTTGTTCAGACCACAAGTTGGGAACCCAAGCTTTTCAAGCAGGAGGATTTGCTCCCTGCTGCATTCGTTATGGAACCCCTCTTTGCCTTAAGGTGGGTATGCTGGTGTACATCTGGCTTTCCATTTTTCCAGGTTCCCTTCCAAGCAAATTCCTAATCAAGCTTTTTAATTCAGTAGCAAGAAGTGGACCTTTAATCTGTGGAGGAAGGAGCTGGCAGGTGCAGCCCACTTTGATGTGGTGGCAGGGGGGAAAGTGCTGATGGACAGTGGGAATGTGAAGCTGTGGTGTTACTACAGGGGATTGCAGCCACCAGCAGACTATGTGTGGATCAGAGTTCTGGTAGGGAGACCCCTGGGAGTCAGGAGGAGATGCCCAGGACCTGATGGGAATAGCAGATTGTTGGGCTTTGCAAGCTTCTGTTGCTGCTCTTCTGTAATATAGAAAGGCCGTGACTATTTAACATGCTTCTGAGCAGGAACATTGTGTCTTGGGACTGTGTGGAAGACTTAGGGAGGAAACAGGCGTGCAAGGAGAAATTCCAAGATACCCCTTGAGCTTAAGCATGAGAAAATTTGGATTAGGGTGAGTAGTGGGAAAGGTTTAAACTGTGGTTTGGGTGAAATGGGCTGGGAGTCTCTGGTAGGGCAACTCCTGTCATCTTTTTACTGTCTGAGGTGGCCTTCTAATCACTGCCTCAGACCAGAGCTTTCTTCATTCCCCTTTAAAGCATCTGAAATGTGGCAGCCTTGAATGTGTGCTGTAAAACACAATGTTTTCGGAGCACATCAGATCCAAAGGGCTTTGCAAGTGCTAATCTTGGAAAACATCCTCATTAATGGTAACCTAACATCAGAAAGACAGCAAGAGCTTTATGGGCTTTCTTTCTAACATTTGCTTGGGCCACCCAGTGAACAGTGTATTGATTTGCATCCACCCTTTGTATGGTGGGGTCCCAGTTGCTTTCTTGTATGTTCTGGAACTGGAGAAGACACAAAACAACCTACTGAGCAGATTACTTTAGCTGAACAAACCTCTCTGAGTGAAACTGGCCTAAAATATCAACGTACTGGAGGATAAGCTCTTTATGATCTCTTCTGGTTTACTGGAAGATGATTATATGCAAGGAAAACTACAGCAGAATTCTTGTGTATTGGGAGGGCAGAGTTAAAATAACCAGTGCATTGATAGCTAAGAAAACTGTTTCTTGTGAAGTGCACAGACAGGGCTGCCTCTTTGGCATGTTTCCTCTGAGCGTGGGAAGAGTGTGTTTGTGTGCGTGTGTGTACAGATGTCTGCATGTGGAGGTGGGAATAAAGTTGCTGACTTGTTGCTGACATGGGATTCTTTTCTCTCCAGCACTTCTTTGTACATGTCACTGCAATGTTCTGCATGGACTCTCAACAGCATTGTCTAATCAGCCTTTTTTATTTCCTCCTCCTCTCTCCCACTCCCCCAGTCGGCATATGCCGTGTCGGTGCTCAAGGAGTGTGCTAAACTGCGACCTACAGATCCCACCGTTCCTCTGCTGGCTGCCAAGGTCTGCATTGGGTCACTGCACTGGGTAAGCAAGCTGATGCAATTCCTATTATGTAACGGATTAGGTCCTGCAGTCACAGTGCCACAGTGTAGTTGCAGCGGGGAGAAAGGGAATCCCTGCTAAAATCGTACACACATGTGTGCCCTTTAAAAAAAATGAAAATCCCTGCAAGAAATTTTGTAGTGAGTCATTAAAATGTATTTTACTGGCACATTGAAGAAAGGAGGTGGGGAGAAAGCCATAACAGCCATTCTGAGGACTGCTGCTTCAACTGTGTGTCACATTGAATCAGCCACTCTTGTAGCCCCTGCAGGACACAAGTTCATAGTTATAAGTGGACTGTTAGATAGTTCAGGTCTGCTGGACAACTCAGTCCTTTGTTCTTGAAGTTGCTGTGTCAATGTTTTGTGTTCTGGATGTGTTAATGTATGCCCCAGAAGCAGAGTGGGAGTGGAAGTTGTGCCCATGAAATTCTGATTATCCAAAGGAGCAGAAACATCTGTCATTCTTTCTCTACTTGGTTTAATTAACTGAATGGCAGCCTGCTGTCCTCACCTGTCCTCACCACGAGGTGTCCCTGCAGTCAGTGAAGGATTACAATTGCTGAACAGAAGTAAAACAAGATGCAAGAAAACATGAAAGAAAATACCAGAATAATCTGCACAGATCTTGGAGAAAAGTTGTAGAAGCCAATTTGCTGTTGTTTTGTTCCCTTACCCTGCCTCCCCACCTTCTACATCCCTGATGAAAGCTGCTGTTGAGCTAAACTTGAGGTGTATCAGTTTACACCACCATCAGTTTTTGAATGAACTACACTGTTCAAACTATAATGGTTAAGCTTATATGTGAGTCAGAAAAAGCTGGGCAGCATCTTTTTCTAGGAAAAATCTTCAAGTCTGAGGACCTTCAGAGAATCCTTGCTGAACTGCCCAACCTACTTCTGCTCTACATTTGGAGCAATTTAACTCTTGTACCCACCACTCAGTCTCTCAATTTTGAAGGCTGAAAGTCATTCAGTGATATATAAAAAGATTCACAGTGAATGTTATTTTTTAATAAAGTAAATAAGGGTTTTTTTATTCTCAGAGGTGTTGAAACAGTGTGAAAGTGAGGCATTACAGCTGTATTGAATGCTGTTCTTAGTATGTCTGATGAAGATTTCAATGCACAGCTAGCATATAAAAATACCTCGTTACTTTGAAAAGACAGTGAGGCACTAATTCAATTCCAGCTTGGGCAATCCAGTATGTCCAGACTTCTCATACATGACAGAGCTGATAAAACGACTGGCTAACCCTAAAAAGTAGCAAAGGCAAGGGAAGAAGGGAACATGAGCTGGTTTTGATTATTTCAAAGCAAGAGGGTTTTTTTTCTTCAATGTACTGCTTTTTTATTGTGTGAAATGCTTTTCAGTGTTATTCAAATAGACCCTGGCTCAAAACTGGGGGTATTATGAAATAAAATCACGATTTCACAAGAGGGCAATTTTAGTGCAGTTATCTAGAGCACAGCCTTATGAACTAAAACCAAATTAAAAATATTCCCTCTCCCATTCCTTTCAGTCAGTGGCCTATGCTTTACCCTCATAACAAACTTGATGATGGTATAGAAGGGTTTTAATTAAGGGGAGTCTGAGGGAAATCAGATCATCTTTTAAAAGAACTGAAATGATAGGTTCCCACATCTCTTAGTCAAAGGGGTGCTTTTGATATTACTGCCAGACTCCTGTGCCTAATAAAGACCTTCCTGCTTAGCAGAGCTGTTTTTCTAAATGTCATCCTTACAGTAATTATTTGCATTTAAATTACATGGCAATCAAATCAGAATTGAATAATTTAAACTGGAAGTTAACAGGCTGATCAATGCCAGTATAAATAGAAAGGAAGATAGACATGGGACAGGAACAGTCTAATGGACAAATATTAGCAGTTACAAATATTCAAATACATCTTCTTTTTCAGAACATATAAAATATGATTAATTTTTCAATTAGGAAATATATCTGTGTACTTGATTGCTGGCTAGGCAGGAAAAGGGTGAAATCAGATCACCATTTATCCGAATGAAACAGCTAATTTATATCCTGCATCTGTCTACTGTGTGGTGCAGTATTGTAGCCAGTTTGTTTATAGCCCATGGGCAAGCAGTACTTTAGTCTTCTTTCAGCTACTAGCAATTAAAAAAAACAACCCAAAATACAACATTTATGCAGATGGATAATTACAGAATGTCATGAGAAGCACAGAACAGTTTCTTTCATGATTAATCTAGTGATCACTGAAGTCATTTTGCTGGCTTTGTACATGGTGTCTCAGCACACTTTAAGAGCAGGGAAAACAGAAAATTAATTGAAATATATTATAATGATTTACAACATTGAGGATGCTCTGGTCACATCTATGAAATAATCTCTCAGTGCAGAACAAATCAAAGTGAAAATGTGGATGCATTCATACAGTGCCATGCAAATCAATATGTAGCAGAGCCTGATGCAGAAAAGAGCTGAGCCTCCCCCAGCTTCTGTTGTGGCAGTATGACTAGATCATTAACTGATCTAAGTTGGCAGTACTCTGCTGGCATGTTAGGGGTACCCTGCTGGCTTACATCAGATGATCTGCCCCATCAACTGCTAGCTTCTTGGATTGGGCCTGCAGTAAGCAACTGAGTGGCATAAGCACTGTTTTGGCTCCCTTTTTCAGAATTAGAGGTAATCAAAAAAATCCACTGTAAACAATAAATCAGTACTTCGTTAATTCTAAAGCTTAAGCCAGTAGACTTGGAGGACCAGAAAAGCTTCAAAATGAATGCACGTATGTAAACCACATTTGTATGGTCAGGATGCAGTCAAACCTGTCCAGCAAAGTTGGAACTTCTGTATCTAACCTATTACACAGGTGTTTTAAATGTTTTTGTAGTAGGCTCAGAATTACTTTTGAGGTAACATGCTGCTAATCCTTCCAGCTTGCTGGGGTTTCAGCACAGCAGTTTGCTGGACTTGCACATGGATGATTCTATCAAGCAAACACAAAGCCCATTTGTGTTTAGCCAGCTGTCTTTTAGCTTTCCAGAATGCACTGTGAAGTCTTTGACTATTGTAGGTCAGAGTATTGTTTTAAATTTCCATAGAAGAGTTGAGATAGCTTGCACTGGAACATGTCCATACTGAGGTTGCTTTGCCTTGCTCCCCTATAAATTCAGAGTTCTGCTCACTAAAAGGCTTTCTGCAATTTCCTCTTTCACTCAGCCTTCTCTGGCATGGTCTCAGCTGAATGCTCACTTGCCTATTTTGGCAATGACTTTGAGTTGCAGTATGAGTTGTTGTTTTTAATATTTTAATAGTACAGTTCTGTTAATTTCACTACTAATCTAGGTTCTCCAGGATGCTGTTATGGCAGGTATTGTTAAAATACTAAAAATGGAACTTCTTCCTAGAGACAAGCATTAAATACTGAATTTCTCCATTTTTGGGAGCCACATTTGAGGTGTTTAGGGTTACCCTGGTGCTTTCTTTTGCCTTTTACTCAATTGATATCAATGGAGGCATGTTGAAAATAGAGCAAAATGGACTGTAGTCCTAGGATAGGCTTGACTCCTCTAGAACTCTGCTGTGACAAAAAGCAGGAAGACATGAGGCCACGTCTATCATTTTAATTGCTCCACAGTTGACATAATAGCAATAGTGGTGGTGTGCTAAACTTGTGTAGCATCAAATGATGCCTGTATTATCAGCTAATACAAGCTTTTCAAAGGACTTTGTCCCATGGCAAAAGCTGCAGTACAGGATGGTGCTGTACCTCATATTTCCCTCATTTCTTTGAACTAGTGTGCACAGCCAAGTGCTCTACTGCAGCACTTTGCTGGGAAGGCAGAGATCATGCCATCAGTCAGGGAAAGGGAGAAGAAGTGGTGTTGGGCCAGGGCAGACTGCGCATGGAGTCATAAAAACTGAGTGGGACATGCCATGAGGTCAGGACATCATGGTGTGTGTGTGTCAGGGGGGTTGGCAGGATGTAGATTTAGAGCTGCATACGCCTGAGGTAACAGCTTACCATCCATTACTTTCACAGAGCACTTAATCAGAGGGTGCTTCTCTCCCCTTCTGTCTGTTGTTGACCCTGCCACTATAGATAATAAATGCTATGCATGTGCTGGTACTCAGTCACTTAGGAGCCCTGGAGTCACCTGGAAATGCTTAGGTCATAGTGCAATATGAATAATATTAAAAGATGAAATCTAGTCCCATCACTGGAGTTACTCTGCCTGCTGACAGACATCTGAGAGGATCAGCATCACCAGAGTGAGAGGCTGCTGAGAAAGCGGGGAAGGGCAAGGAGCTGCTAAGTATTTCTTCTGTCTTTTAAAAGACATTCTTGATTACATCACCACTGCTGTTCTGGGGCAATCCCATGGGTTTTAGACATTGAAAATGACCAATAATTTTGTCTTCAATACATTGCCTTTGTGAACAAACCACTTTAGCTACAGTGGAGGAAAGGCCTGAGTATTCCTAAGTGCTGGGGCTGAGTTTACACAGACTAAATTGGTGGGCTTAACAATGGTGATACAGAGAGCAAATGCTGACTAGACCAGCAATAGAAAGCACAGGATTTTTTTTTCTGACATACATAACATGATTGGCTTTGTGTGCTGTAAACAGCTGTGGGACAAAACCTTTTCATTAGACTATGCCTTATGGAGCACTTTCTTCCTATGCATTTTCCTTCTTTTCTTTCTCATTTCACTATATTTATATTCTTCTCTTTGAATTAGTCTCTATAGCTACAACCCAGTGGAATTAAAATGCTAAGAGGTCAATTTAACTAGTTAACATCATGTGTAATTCTGTATACATACCCATTCTGTAGGATTTTGATCTGTTAAGTGCTTGGGTATTGTTCAGTGTCATGGGTGTCCAAATTCACCTGCTTCATTAAACTTGTCTGCTGTCCTCAGTCCAGTGTCATTTGATGCATTCCCTACCTCTTCCTTAGTGTGCTCCTCCTTTTTGGCACATTAAAATGCTGTTTTCATCCTGCTGTACATCACTGATTTGTTTGTCCTTAGTTACTCTAAATGTGTGCTGGTGAGAAGTGCAATTTTTCCTTAGTCCTGCAAGCTGTTGATTCAGTGGGGTAGGGCTTGAGCTTTTCTAAAAACAATCTGGGTGGCAGTTGGACACCAGCTGGGTGGCATTAGGCCAGGGGACAGCACCTGCTGTTCTCCACTCCCTTGTCAGTATGCTTCCAGGCTTGGCTTGAGCACACACCAAAACCTGTGGCCAAATAACAGTGGTGGCTGGAACAGCCACTCTCTGTACCAGGGGAAACATCCCTCGGGGTAGCACAGCTAGCAACTGTTCTTTTTCTTTCAAATATGAAGGAGGAAGTGAAAGGGGAAAAAAAGCCCAACCAGCCCCAGAGCATTACCATCTCATTGGTGTCAGTTCACAGTTTGGCAGCCTGTCTCTCTCCAGGTGCCAGGTGTTTGCTTTCTGGTGTGATAGAGGGGTTGCTTAGCTAGTGGTTCCAGGTGCCTCCTGACACTTTATATAGCTGGAGTTTAAAATGCAGAAAGTTCTTAGGTGTTTTTCCCCCATGTTGTCTTTCTTCCATGCAAGTTTTGGAGGCAGGGAGCTTCTCCCTGCAGCCTGGAATTCTGCCTTTCTCTCCACCAGCTTTTCAGTGCAAAGTATGTAGAAAAGTGTTAGAACAGTAAGGACCAGATTGGAGGGAGGGCTTTGAGACTTCGTTTTTTGTTGCTTCTAAGAGAATAACATGGTAGGCCTTCCCTCCTCCCTTTCTCATCTCCACAGTACAGACTGAAGGCACCCCGTATCTGTAAGGACCCCCCCAGACACAGCTTTACTGGCAGATCACAGCTCAGGCTCACTGGGTGCATGGAGAGGTAGCTTTTATCCAGACTGCAGTCTGGTGGTCCTTGCAGTTTAGCTGGTTACCCCAAATGTGTCCCAAGGGGGTTGTTCCTGTTTCAGGTAGTACTTTCCAGATTCACAGTTGACGAGGCCATCTGCAAGATTGATGCACTGGAGAGTTGAAACATCACAGTGGCTGATGTGAGTGAAAGGTTTGGTTTTTCACACTTGCCCAGAATGACTGAAGAGTAGGAGAATGGGAGAAGAGGGGGCAGATGGCTGCCACAGCAGGGCTGGCAGGGAGAAGTGTCTGAGTGCTGTAAGAAGGAAAAGTAAATGTTCTCATAAACAGAACCAGCTGTGCTGGAGTTTGTGAGGCCACTTATTTTCAAAGCAGACTTCAGCTGACCCAGGTTTGCATTCATAAGAATCTTTGTGGCTGGTCAAAGTGCCATTGGTGTTTAGTGTGAATAAATGTTCACAAGAATGTGCTAGAAGTGCTGTTTCAGCCACTCTGAAAAGTTATGGTTTTAATTATTCATTCATTAGATTAATCTGATACTGACAGGTGGCCCTGGGTAACTGGCAGGCAGGAAGGCTGAATGGTGCACTACTGATTTGTGCAGTATAGGTATTTCCAGTCAGAAACTGGAATTACCATCAGGTGACCATTCAGAGAAACAATGGAACAAAATCTCTCCAATTTTCCATGGCTTCATTTCAACTTCAAACTTTTCATTCATTTTTTCCATACACTCTACCCCTTCTCTTGTTCACTAGTCATTTGAATACCTTGTAGAGCTCTTTTCTTCACCTAATGGACACTTCTTGGATGAAAGAGTGTGTGGGGAGAAGAGGAGAAACAATAAAGAAAGAGAGTGAGAATATAGCTGTTTATGGTGGCAAAGAGGTGCATAATGAATTTTCAAGCTGCAGAGATTTCATGTCTTACGTAAAAGTTTCTGAGAGATGAAGAATTCAGTTATAATATGGGAGGGGTTTTTGTTGTTCATTTGTGGGTTTTGTTTTTTTGGTTTTTTTCTATGTGGGAAGTCATGGCCCACTTCTTCATTGTCCTAGGCTCTGGTCCAGGACACATTTCAGTATGTGGCAGGGAAGCTGCTAGGGCTACTGACAGGTTAAGAAATCTGAAATAAATCTCAGTCTTCCTGATGTGATCAGAGTTTAAGGGTTCTATCTCAACATTGCTGAAGTAGGTGGGACTATTCCCAGTGGTTTTGGTAAGCTTAGGATTGCACCCTCAAAGACAGGCCTTGCACAAGTTTAGTTGGTGAGTTCCAATATTCCTCAAGAGGTGTTCCTGTGTCAGTTAGTGGCTTCCACAGTCACAGCTGATGGGGCAATGAGGAGTACTAATGCTTTCAGGAAAGCATTTGATGGCAGCATATGTGTTGGTTGTTGGACTGACTGATCTGAGGTTTCAGAAATTGGGGAATAATTGGTCTACATCTAGTTTGAATCCTGTGGCCTCAGGGAGTTGCACCAGTGGGAAGAAATTCAAGTGGTGGAGATTTGCTTCTTCACTTGCAGTTTTCAGCCTTTCTTCAGGTTTATGTTAAAAGTAATTTTCTTCTAATGTTTGATATCATCTAATAAATCCAGGTGGTTTGTTTATGAAGCCATTAGTTAATGTTGTCACCTGAATGTTTTCAAGTGATGGGATTAGGAGGCTCATTGACAGGATGCTACATCAAGTCAAGTAGATTTTGTTCATAGGTAGTGTATTAACAGATCACTGCAGAAGGCAAATTTCTTGTCTGATGGTGCATTTTAATTCCATGTTGTTATGAGTGAGTCATTTTAGATGTTGAGGAGCCATGAGGTGCTGAAGTCTGACAATGCTGAGTATAAAGAGGGCACACATCCACAGTACTTGTGTCTAAACTAGGTGGATTTCCAACAAAAAAAGTACTTCCTCAAAATTAAACAACCCCATCCCATAAAGTCAGTTGTGATGTAATTAAAGTTTCCAAAGGGAGGATTTGTCAGATAGTGTAATGGTGTCTGCTTCTTGATTAGGGATGACTCTGATTATGGGTGACAGGATCTGCATGCTGTCTTGTACAGAAATGAAATCTTCCTGTAGGCTCTATCTTTCAGGCATTACTTACAAGTTTTGCCAGTGTCTCTCCAACCTACACCTTTCAATGTATATACAGTGTACAGGTCTTTGTCTTTTCTACTTAAAATGGGTGAGTGATATTAATAAGAGTTTAAAGTTAGAAATGAGAAACACTCCATTCTGTAATAATATTTAACTTATTCTTTTTATTTGAAATTGCCAGTAGCTTGGATTTTACAGATGCTGATAGAAATGTGTTGAAAGGAAGGCTGTGGAGAGCAGTCTGTGATGTGGTGGAAGAGACCAGCTTACATTTTTCATCACTTTGGAGGCTGATCCTGAGAGATTGTGACTGCTCTCTCCTCCAATCTCTCTCTATAATATAAAATGCATTTTCAAGGAAATTGTGTCTTTACAAAAGATGCAGAAAGTGGTTAGTGCAGCCAGAGCTGCCAAGGTAGTGTGTTAGTTCAGATTAAAATTTGTGTTCTGAAATTTCTGCGTCCTTTTGGCAACAGAATTTCAAGCAGCAACTGAGAGCTTTCAGTGATGTTAGTGGTTTCTTGTTTTATTCTAATGTTTGAAAAGACAGTAAAATTTGTTAAGGTTTAAAAAAATCAGACAGCAAAACTGAATGGTTTTCTTTTGAAGGAAGAAACCTTTTAGACCTTTCAATGCCCTACTAGGATATCATATATGTAGTCCAGCTGATCCAGTGTTTGCATTTTAGGCTGCATGATTGAAGTGTGCCTGAAGGAAGCTATAAAATAAGATCATGTCTCTGATTATTCTTAAACATCTGGAAAGAGTTTGGGGTGCAAACCCCAAACTTTTCTTAAAACTGTGCATGTGCACCAAGGTCTGCTCATCTGACCTTCTACATTCTCCTTTTTATGAGTGTTCACTGGGATCACTGAAAGCCCTTGTGTGAATGGCTCACAGATCACTTGCAGGTAAGGCTAATGGTGAATTTTATTGGAGCAAATATAGAGGAAATGCCTATAAGTCTCAACCTACCTCTTTTGCAGCTGGAAGAAGGAGAACACTTTGCTAAAATGGTGATAGACCTGGGTGAGGATGCTGGAGAGTCCCTGGCAAAGGGTTACCTGGCACTGGGCCTGACATACAGTCTTCAGGCTACTGATGGTGAGTTACTTCTTTGTTAAGTGTGTTACATGGAGAGCATTTGCTCCAAGTCTTCAGTGCAAGCAACTGGAATTTATTAGAAAAATCTGCCTTCAGTGCTGACTAGACATTGAAAAGCAATCAGATCACAAGATAAATGGGAATTGTTCACATGCTCAGAGAGCTTCTTCTGTGGTAATAAAAGTAAAGTTATTAGGTAAAGGGAAAAATGCAGGTCATTACTTAGGGGGTGATTATCTGAGTGTAGCTGACAATGCTTGGTGTGTTTTACTTGAATATTTGTAATACATTTTTTTCACTTAATTTACACAACAAAAAGTCAAACTTTCCATCTGTTTTCATATTTTTGTCACCCACTCATAAATCATAAAGAAATACAATCCAAGAACTGGAGTCAGAAATGCCTCACTTCAGTTCCTGGCATGATACTGATTCCCCACAGAGATTCAACCTCTCTGTGATGTAGTTTCTTTTACTTAGAAGTAAACAAGATAAAAATATCTACCTCACTGGTACATGTGGATGTTGACTAGAAACAGACCACTGAATGTAAGAAGTATTTTATTTTAATGCTGCTTACTTGGATCTTAAATGAATGGACAAGGTGCTCCTGCAGATTTGGTGCTTTGTAGTTAGAAGGGCTTGAAGTGTTTGGGAAAGTTCTAGCTCTGACCTTCATCAAGCTCACAGGTGGGAACAGTCTTTGTTTATTCTGTGACTTCTAACATGGGTAGAAGATATGTTCTAACACATTTTCTTTGAATAATGGCTGAGCTGGTTTGTTTCCTAATGATTTTGGCAGTCGTGCCCTCATGCAAGCAATGGCTTTTCTCTCATAGAGGTTCCAGAGAAACAAACTAACTTCTTCAAAGTTGATTCAGCAAAGAAGCCTGAATCAAAGCTAAAATTACTCTATCATGCTATCATGGAATATGCAAGCCTTGCAACTTACACCAGAATTCTGCAAGGCATGTGTCTGAGAAAGTGTTCTTGTGCTCCTCAGTAGCACAAGCTGGTGTAGTTTTTCAGCCAGCCATATCTGATCAGATGTTCTGAGAACTGCTTTTCATCATGGAGGCTTACAGGCACTGCAGCTTTCTCCAGTTCTCCATTTCTCTGCCTCAGAGTAGTTCTCCCTAGAAAGTTCATGTGAAAAAGTATGTCCTTCCTAGCCTGAACTTTGTCTTACATATATATTTTAAGTCCACTAGGAATAGAGTTCTACTTAACAGCCTGGTTTTTAAGGCATTTTGCCTAGATGTCGTTTAAACTGTTGTAAAGCTATACACGATCCCGTAGACTATTTTCAGGGATAGAAGGTTTTCTATGTCAGCCCCTTATGATCTCTTTGTAAACTTCAGTATGAAAAGAAGGTGGTTTCTAAAGAATGGAGAGGCATGTTCTGTACTCTAGCTCTAAAAATATTTTGGCGCAGCAAAATATGAGTTGGAAACTTTTTCTGGAAACCTCCTGAGTTTTCAAGAGACTAGTTCAATATTGTGTCCTTTTTAATGTAAAACAAACAGTCTTCACAACAGCTGCCTTGGATTATTTTCAGATTAGCCTCTCATTTATGTTTTGAAACAGTGGAATATATCTGCCTTCTCACTGTATCTCTAGCCCTTAAGACAACAGGACAAGTCACTCAGTTATTGAAGGGAAGTAGGAAGAGTATATTTCCATTTTGCAGATTATGTTTTAATAAAATGGATTAAGTCCTTCAAAAGCATACATATGATGGTCATGAATATGGAACTGTGTTTCACTAGAAAATGTCAAATTTGCACTAGCAAGACATTTTTCATTAGCATTGTTAAAAAAATAGCATATGACAGTGAGGAAGCAAAGCAAGAACATGCTGAAAGACAGCAGTTCTGTGATGTAATCCTGTCTCATGTTGTCAATCTTGTTTATCATTGTATTTAAACCAGTTCTTACTGACATATGCAGACAAGTCAAACATCTATGTGTGTGTATATATGAGATTCCTGTAACTTTCTAGTTGAGATGACTTTCAGTCAATCAGTATTTTCAATAGTAGCTAAGTGTTTCAGAGACATTTGACCAATTGCCTTCTAAACCTTTCAGCCTTCCATCCAAGTTAGACTTTCTTATTTAATATAACCTTCTAGTAATTATTTCTCCTCCTGTGTGACAAAGGCACTGAGGAGTTGTATTAAAGCCTTTTTTTTGTGATTTGCAAAAAGCTCCTGTAGGAAGTAAGATTTCCAGAAACTTATGCTGGAAAGCTTCCTTATTCTTAATGTTTAATTACATGTTTCTTGAAATAAGTCTCACTGAAGTAGCTGAATGTTGTGTCCTCAGAGGACATGATTGACACTTTTACACTTTTGCCTCAGTCTTAGAAGCCCAAGCCTCCTGTGCATAGTTCATGTTAATTTTCTGCAGATCACTTTCCAATGTCAGTTGTCAATGCCAGCAGCAAACCATTCCTCTTCTTCCCATACTTCCAGTTTTGACATAAGCTGTATTGTCAACTTTTCCTCCCCTTAGGTCTGGTGAAGAATTCACTGAAGACAGGGAAAGGTGACATGAATTTACCAAAGGCTGAAGAGGAAAGACTAGGTTGAGAATGCATTGTGAAATACAAGTGCTCTTCTTACCTCACAAATTGTGACATCTTTTTATATATAACAGTCCCTCATTCTTTTTTCAGAGATGAGTGTGCTGTACCTCTGTTTTCATTTAGAATATTGGTAGAAGGTCATGGATCAGGGACTGAATTAGAAACTCATTCTATCAGTCTTTGTGGATTTCACAGTCAGAGTACTGACAGCACTGGTTAATGTTAAGCCCCGCCCTCCCCCCCCCCCCAAAGTCTATAAATTATTAGTGAACAAACTTGGTCTTTGCTTTTGGAAATAACAGTGCATGCAATTTTTAATTATAATTCTGGGTGCTTAAAATGTATGTTGTGCCATATTAGATGTCTTAACACAAGGGAATAATTTCTGAAACTCAGTCATATTTGCAAGAGGGTGCATATATGTCATTGTTTTAGTTTGGATCAGAAATTTATTTATGAAGTCCATTTATCTGTCATCTCCACTTCTTACATTGTGAGTCACATACAGGAACAGTTTTGCATATTACAAACTGAATCCTTTCCCACAAAACAAATGTTTTACATAAATAGATCTGACTGTGCTTCAGCTGCTAATGGGTGCTCAGTCCATTGGACAAGATTAGAACTAGATTCCTGTCCCCATGTTTGTAGAGTTGATTCTGATCCTTGGCACTGTGTTTCATTCCATGCATTCACTACTCCTGCTGTGCTCTAACTGCTTTTATTAAGACAGAGCTTGTCCTCCTGTGTTTCTAAATGTGATCCAGAGCTTTGTGTTTAGGTACAAAATGCTGCTGAAGAGCCTATTGAATTTTAGTAAGGCTGAAGCTGCTTTAAAAACCCAGATTGCTTCAGAAAATAAATCTTGGGCTGCTCAAGTGGCATTTGCAAAAGTCTTACGGGTTTCAGAAACCCCCCTGTGCCACTCTCCCATTGGTCAGACTGCTTTTGGAGCTTATTTTAATTTTAGTAATAAGTAATATTTTGTTTTAGTTGATGGAACTGCAGCAGCCATGCTCACAGGAAGTATAGTTGGGTAGGGACTGAAGAATTCTTTGGTACCATTGACCTGGGAGAATGGAGCACAAATTTTAAAAGTTTAATCAGACCTGCCAGGTTCTGTTTCCTTAGTGCAAACTTTTCTTTGTCTGAAGTGAGAGCTTCTCAGTGATACAAGTGGATTGCAGATTTCTTTGAATAATTCAGGGATAGGGTATCTGCAACATCTTGGGGTAGCCTGTTTCAGAGTCTTGCCACCCTCATAGTAAAGAATTTCTTCCTGTATATAGTCTAAATCTTCCCTCTTCTAGTTTAAAACCATTGCCCCTTGTCCTGTCTTTATAGGACCTGGTAAAAAAATAACTTTGTCTTTCTTAAAAACCCCCTTGAAGTATTAAGAGGGCCTCCCTTGACCCTTCTCCAGACTGAAAAATGACAACTCTCTCAACTTTTCTGTATAGGAGACATCTTCCAGCCCTCCAACCATTTTCATGGCCCTTTTTTGGATTTGTTCCAATGGAACCATGTCTTCTGTTGTGGATGCCAAGCTGCACACAGCATTCCAACTTTGTGGTAGCTGAAGATGCAGTCCATATTGTGGGAGGTGGGAGTCACATGCTGTTTCCCAGTAATGCAGAGGCAAAGCTGACTAGTTGTAGAGTAATCACATCATTTCCACAACATATTTTGTGTTCTTTCTAACTACAAACTGAACATTAGTCAAATGTCCTAACAGGTGGAAGCTCGAAGTTCTAGCTTTTCCATTTGGTGTTTAATTTGAGGGACAAATGGTAACATTTCTTTCAGACTTTTTTATTGTGTGACATCTTCAGAATTGCTCTATAACTTAAAGAATGGTAGTTTCCATGAGAAACAGAATGTTAGATTTTTTTCTGTAGGGATGTTTATAGATATGATCAAATCCTTTCCAATGTCTCCTCAAGCATTTTTGTTTACATCAATCTTGGTTCTTTAATTTTTTTTCCAAATTTCCTTTCTTTGTTACCTTTATTCAGTATTTTGCAGCCTGATTTAAGGCTAGAGTGATGTATTTTTAATAGATGCTGCATTTTACATGAAAGTCCATGTCTTAAAATTTATTATTTAAAATACAAATTTTTGGATAAGTTTTTTATCTTAGAATAGGTTTTGTGGCTTAAGCAAGTTCTGATCTTTATGATTAGGAAATCCTGAAGATTGCTGTTCCTCCCAAATGAACCTGGTATTCTGAAGAACTGTTGGAAGATGTAGAAGTACAAAAGGTCTGATCACTATAGCTACTGCAACAAATAATTTACTTACAAAATTTCACTCACTGGCATATTGCAGAATACAAAGAAACTGGTTACCTTTGCAGGTCTTGCAGAAGAACACATCTCTTTTCTTCTTAATAACTTATAAGAATACTTGAATTTCACTGGGTTTGTTGCATTATTATGTACTACTTAGTAACTTGCTATTTTGGAGCATACACTGACTTGATGTATCAAATCAGATACATTCACAGGTGATGTTTGCTAATGGATTAACTACTCATCACTTCCTTATGCTGTTGATCAATAGCTCTCAATTTCAGGGTAGGCAGAACAAGAAACAACTGCTATACAAGAACCAGAACAAGACAGCCAATGCATTTCTGAAAATCATCACTAGGTTTCCAGATGTTTTGCATCTGAGAAAGCCACGTTCCTTTAAGCTCTTCCTCTGTTCCTGTTGATGATGATATCTTACGATACCCAGGTATAACAAGAGCTTGATTCTTCTCTTCCTTTTCTGGTTTTAGGTAGGAATTAATTTATACATTGATACATGTGTGTACTGGGCAGGATCCATTAATCAAGCAATTAGAGACATGGAAGAAGGGCATTAGTGGCTAATGCCACATCTGGAGTAACCTAAAGTCTGTTATGGTCTCAAAGATGGTGGTGTTTGTCACAGAGCTGTAAGTTTGGCTGCTGGTGTTCCCTGTTACACCTGCAGCACCCTCCTATGAAGATGGTGGTGGATGTGTACATTCTGTACACATACTGTACCTGAATCAGAATGTGATGCAGGTTACTGCTTGTAGCATTTGCAGCAGTCTGGCTCAGGACCTGTTATCTTCTTGGTATCTAGTTAGTGTTTGACCCCTTCTCCCAGCCCCTTCAGTAGCATATATAAATAAAAAATGCTTCAGTATTTCAAACAAAGGACTTAAAATAATCTTTAATAAAAATGAATTTGAGAATTCATGTCAAAATGAGCACATGCACAAAGACACAGAGATTTCCATAGTGTTTATGCTCCCACTTTGAATACTCTATACATTTATTTGATCTGAAACATTGAATTAACGCTTAAATGGCATTGTATCTTGTCCTACAGCTACTCTAAAGAGCACTCAGGATGAATTAAACAAGAAAGCACTTCAGTCTTTGGAGAGGTGAGTAGGAATTTTGCAGATACTTGCTTTGTGCATTTTTTTCATTAATTCAGAAAAATTTTTCTTTTTATGTTTCTTTTTCCTCTGTGTAAGGCTTCCATACTGGAAAGTTTGAGAACAGTTCATTAGATTTCAGCAGTAGTGTGTCAAAACCATTTTTGTGATGGCTAAATGCAGTGATTATTTGATTGACTATCCAAGGGAAGAGTACTGTTCTGCCACCTTACAGAAAAAAACCTTAGCCCCAAATTAGCTGCAGTGAGATCTACAGTGCTGGGAGATGCAGCTTCCTCACATGATGCCAGCTGGCAGACATGGAAAGCTAATTTTGTCTCAATTCCTGTGTGAAGCAGGCTTAAAATCCTATTTCCATCATGGTGGGAAAGTACCTCCACCATCAGGGTGTAAGCAGCTATGGGGTGACCTGGCACCAGGGCAGCTAGGGGAGAGAATAATTGCTGTCCTAATGAGTGTTTAAATCAGCTGTTGTTGGAAGAGGAGGTTCTAGAGCTAGTGGTACAAAGCAGGCACCACTCACCTCTCCTTCATCCCTATATTTTTGGGGAAAACTGATACAATGGCTCCACTCTGGAAGGAACTGTGCACTCTTGTGCAACTACACTTGAGACCTCAAGTACAACTGCTTGATTTAAAACCCTTTTTTGTCCATTCTGTGGGGTAGAGCATTAAGATGTGAGCTTCCTGACTCTGTTATGATTAAGTTACACCACCCAAAATACACTAGGTAGTGTTCAGGCAGTTATTTACATTGGTGCAATTACATTCACAATTTACAACCTACTGTAAATGTAGATGCCTACAGACTACAGATAGCAATTAAATGGAAGCTTATGTGGTCTAAGTCTTGGGCTGAAGGATCTAATTCTGAGTTTATTGTTGTCATAATTACATAAGTGAAGAAAACTTGAGATCTCTGGTATCTCAAAGTACAGATTTAACAATTTGAACAATGTTAAAAGGTCTTAGCTGTTTTGCTGATGCTGACCAAGAAGGACCCCAGCATGTTTGTCTTACACTGGCTTTGTAGTGAGTGCAAAAACTGAAACCACAGATACAATTCTGGGTATTTACCTTATGGAGATCTGAGAGAGAAAACTTCTAAAAGCCATTTATTCATTCATTGTTTGGATGAGGAGTGTACTTTTAAGTCACACTAGTTTGTGGACTCCAGCGTCGTACATAAACTGCTGACCAATTCTAAGGAATTGTGGTGCTGCACTGCTTTTCAACTTCCTTGTTTTTTATCCTGTGACCTTTCTCATTGGCCGTGACTTGTTTTCATGGTATCTTAACTCTACCTAGGAGGCAGACAAGCTTCTAGCCAAACATTAGTTACTCAAATATCAGCCAACAGGAATGTGACAGTGAGCTGATTACTAGTGACTTCTAAATGCCTAAGTTTGGTTTCCTTCCTTTTTGTACGTTCCTTGGTTTTTGCCTTTTTTTGAGGAGCCTGTATGATCTCTCAGGCCATAGTTTGGCCTGTAGTCATCTCAGTAAGGGACCTTTTCAGTTGGAAGATTGCACTAAATGTTTTTCTAATTCCTTATGAGGAAAATGAGCAGTAAAGTAACAATCCTTTGTTTCTCTCCAAAAGCACCATTAATTTCATTTGCTATACTCTTGTGAACTTGCCCGTTATTTATTGCTGGAGAGGCTACTGAAGGTTTCACAAGAGACACTTTATAAAGAGGTGACTCGCCCTGTCTAACACCTTAGGGCAAAGCTGGGTTCTACCTTGTGGAGTTTTGTTGTTTGTTGCAATTTTGGGGGAAGTTGGGGATTTTTTTGGTTGGGGGGGTTGTGACTATTTGGGTTTGGGAGTTTTTTTGTGTTTTTTGAAGTGGAAGGAGAAATTAGTGACTCACCTGTACTAATTGCATGTTGATGTCTTTGGCATTCCTTCAGAACACTTGAGTGCCACCTTGACTTAGAGAGTTACAGGACATATTCAGTCCATACTAAATTAATTTGTTCTAGAGCTTTTAGTTATAAAAATCAGCTTCAAAATCTTCTTGCTCACAGGCCAAGATGGTATTTGAAAAGTGGCTGCCATTAAAACGGTGTGTGGTTTGTTTCCTGAAGGAATTATTTTATTGCTACTTGTTTATTATTAGCAAATCAATAGTTTTGGCATGGGTTTTAACCACCAGTATTGTCAGCCTGTCGTTCCTCCCTCATAAGGACATTAATTGTGCTCACTTTGGGCCTGGCAGTGCAGGTGCAGGTTTCCCTGGTGTCCTGGAATGCAGCCCAGAAAGAGGTCAGGAAATGTTAATTGGCTATGAGGGACCTTCCTCTTCCCCATTTCTCCCATGTGAAATGACCTCCCTGTGCTGCAGAGCTGTGAGTGAGCTCTGTGAGTCACAAGGGGAAAATGCACTGGCTCCTGGAGTGGGCTGCCAGGTGGCATCAGCTGCTGCCCCACCTTTCCTCCTAGACTGGGTTCCCCAAGACACTATCCCAGCATTGCCTTGGTTAATGGCTTCTCCACAGGCTAGCAAATTCACACTGCAGTTTCGTGCCTAGCATAGTCTGAGAGGGGACAGTTCTGCCTAGGCTGTCCATCCCTCTTCCCTGCCTTGTACAAGACTTTGTTAAAGGCCTGCACATCTGGTTCTGGAGACACTGCAGCCTTCTTTCTCTAGCCAAGGCTTCACTTCAGTGTAGTGCCTGCTGTGGGCTGGAAGGGATATTTCAGGCCCTTGACAAGTAAGGGCCTTGGTGTTGGTCCAGGCACAGCTCCTGTCATCAAATCATTCCTCCCTCAGTGTCTTCCCTTTCCAAATTAGGAGTCTGCTGTCAAAAATTAAACTAGAAGCTGCAGGGTGGAGAATGTTTTGTATGTTTGAGCACCAGCTTATGTCACAGGCTTCTGATCCTTAGTCCTCTACATGCTCATAGTGATTACTTTTTCAGTGCTAATCCAACCCTCTCTTAATGTTTGAAAAGTGGCAGTATAGGAACAACTTAGACAACTATGTCTATCACCTGAATTACTTAAAATAATGCTTTGATAGGTTTGTTATGCACTCAGAGCTACTTTTTCCATATTAGTTATCCAAGTTCCAAAATATTAAGTGGCATTTAATAAAGGAGCACATAAGTTGTATAACATCCTGGCAGCTGTGTTTCTCATACTTTTTCCTGGGATTCTGGCTTAGCCAGACCAGCACTGTTCTGCTTTTTGTCTAGTTTCAGTGTGCTCTCCCATTACTGGACTAGTTTTCTGTGGGGGAAGACTGGGTTTTGTTCTGTGCTAATGTGACTCATGGTGAAGGAGTTCTGCAAAGTGCAATCTAACAGTCACTTTTCTTTTTGTCTTATGTGCTTGTCCTTAAAGAGCACGTGACCTGGCCCCCGAAGATCACCAGATCATCCTCTACCTGTCACTGCAGCTGGCTCTTGTCAGACAGGTATGTGAAATATTTGGAAATCACTGAGTCATGGGAGGATGGAAGGACAGTCCAGTTGAATAAGACCCAGGCTTGCTAAACAGGGTCCCTTCCTTCCTGCATTGTAACCGGTGACAAGCAGTCAGAATATGTTTATGTAAAATATTTTTTAATTCTTACTCTAAAAATAATAATTCTGTAGCCCATGGAATGGCCTTCCCTGGGGAATGTGTTCAGCTCTAGCTCCTGAGCAGTCTTGGAGCAGCCTTGTGTGTGTAGGATGAGGAGGTGTGTTTGTTGCTGCTCCCTGGTGTCACTGTGTCCTGCTGCAGGCCGCTCCAGAGGCTGTCCCGTTGTGCCCAG
This sequence comes from Molothrus aeneus, assembly GCF_037042795.1. Classification (NCBI taxonomy): domain Eukaryota; kingdom Metazoa; phylum Chordata; class Aves; order Passeriformes; family Icteridae; genus Molothrus; species Molothrus aeneus. The sequence goes on from NC_089648.1 coordinate 26,280,081, forward strand.
CTCCGTGCGGTGCCAGATCTCGCACTGGGATCGCTTTATTCCAAACTTGGGCACGTTTGACGCCAGGCTCTGACGCGTGCTGGAGCTCTGCAGAGAGTGGGATTAGTTGGCATTTGAATGCTGCTGCAGGTGTTAACTCATAAAAATGAAGCTGATCAGAAAATGCTCTGCACTGCCTTTCAAAAAAAAAAAACCCCAACCTCTTGGGCTGTGCTTTATTTTTCTGTCCCTTTTTCTTAAAACTGGGGTGTTGTATTTCTCTGTCCTTTCTGTTTAAAAGCTAAAGTCTTTATTGGAGCAGCTTCTGTTTTTTAAATACCTCTCTAGCTAGATTTGAAATTTCATCATTGTAGTTTCTTTCTTTGGCAGACCTTCTGCTTGCTGCAGTTTTCTCTCCCTAGTCTACACTACAGAGTTTAACAGTTGGGTATTTCTTACTTTCCTGAGCTAATTAGGGGAGCTGTGTGTTCATTAGGTTAAACTAATTGTTCCAAGAGAGCGCCCTCTTGATAATGTCACTTTTGTAACCCTTTCATAATGAGAGCAGTGTGCTGTGAGCCTGCAATAAGAAGGATAATTAAAATGGCTTATTTAACTTTCTCGTCTGCCTACTGGCTGCTTTATGATGCAGTTTGCTCAGGGTCTTTTATTTAAAAACACCCAGCTACCCTTTTTTCTCTCACAGCTTTTGCCTCATAGGGAGATGGTCTGATTTGCTACCTCTTCTGCTTGCCATGAGTAAAGAATTACAGCTTTTCAGCTGAAATGTCCTGAAACATAAAATGAAGATTTTTGTGGTCATTGATTTTTTGTTTTCACTGTTACTGGCATTTTAACTATTACTTTTTTTTTTCTCGTTGTAGCCTGTCTTTGCCATGTTGTTTCATCTCTCTTGTTGCTTCATTTCCCTTCCCTCCTGTTCTTTCCATTCAGTCTCTTGCCCCCGTGTTCACTTTCCTCTTTTGTCTAGTTCACCTGTGTGTTTTCATCCCTGATGTTGTGCCAGTCGCCTCTGCTCCCACAGCTGTGTGATCTCAGTGTATTGTGTAGTGTCAGCCTGACCCCTGCCATGATGCTCCTGCTCTTCTCCCATCAAGTGAGATATAAATCTTTAATGCATGCTTGGACAGAGAGGAGATACCTGAGACTTCTTTATTTTTAGACTGCTGTAAAATACCCTACTCTTCTTTTGCCAGTTTACTTAATGATAAACATTTGGTAATGCATTTTTAATATCCTTAATTATTTAAAGTATCTAATATATTCTCTTTCTGATTAACTGAAAGATAAATGATACCTTTTTTGATAGATTGCATTAACTATTGAACATCACAGTTAGGGCTTTCGTCAGGCACTGCTATAATACCAATAAATCAGGCCTTTTCTACATAGTAGGTTATAATATAATATAATACCTCAAAGTTTTTCTCAACAAATAGACCTTTTTGTTTCCATAGTCAGAGTCAAAAAATAAGGTAACTGTACCCAGCATTGAAAAATATGGGTATCAGCTTGCATAGATAAGAGAGTGTTTTCATGGAACAAAGCAAGAGAGGCAGCTGACCAGTAGAGTGCCAAGCAAAGCTGGAGCAATTCATCTTCCTTGGAAGCCTGTAAAATGTTTCCAATAGCACTTGTCTCTGTCACCACTGGGCAAGGCAAAGGGGAAATGGAAAAACATAGGCATCCCTCTGACATGAGATGAGGATGTGACAGAGGAGGAATGGTTATAAAAGGTTCATGCAGAGTTGGCATTTGAAACCACCAGCAACCAAGATAAAAAATGATAATGAGCATTGTATGTGCTCATGTCTTAAGGACCACTGGAGTCACTGGGAAGACTGGGGGGGTCTACATCAGCCCCAGAGTGTTTTAGGGGATTTTTCAGCCGAACACAGTGTAGAATAACCTGTTCTGTAAGGAGGGTCTCTCAGTCTGGTTTTCCCCCTGAGCTGAAGTGCCTGGAGGCCGCGGTCTGTACCTGCTGCAGTGGATATCTCCACCTGCAGTGCCTGGCTGGCAGAGCCCAGTGACAAATGAGATTTGTAGCTCCCCACTCCCAGTGGCTGGTTCGGCTGCTTCTCCTGTTTCTGTGGTAACAGCACTTGGATCAGCAAAAACAAGGTAGAATGAACATTTTAAAGCTCACTGATTTTAATGCATTGCCTTGTTTTTTAAAAAGCAGATTGGTTTCTATGGAAATTACTCTCTAGAGTCAGCAGCACTCTTGTTAATTTTAAGTGTTGAATCTGGTTTTTTGGGGGTGGTGGTGTTTGTGACCTTGACTGCCGTGTAAATCAGTATTGAATATGTAAAAACAACTTACATAGGCATCATGCCATTTTAATACTTGATTAGATCTAACCTTTCTTTTCATGAAAATGGGAAGGGAAAGATGGCTAAGGGTCAGCAGCTGAGCACTGTAAGTCTCACCAGTTTCCTGTGCACTTCCAAGAGACCTCAAGTTTCAAATGGCACTATCCAGAAGACACCTGCTTCCTTCCCAAGTGTCTGGATGTACAGCTAAGATAAACATCAGTTAAGAGACCAGAGAAAATATTTCACCTGTTTTGCCCATTTTTTGTTTGGTTTCAAGGAGGAGAGGCTGCTGTCTGCCCAAAGAGAGGAGCTCTGTTTTAGGAGGTATTCAAGAGGTGGTTCTTTCAGTGACTGCTTGCATGTAGGTAGTTCTGTTCTGTCTTTTTCCCAGATTACCAACTGCCTCCTCTGCTGAAAAGCAATATGCTGCTTTTCTGCCTACATCCTAGCCTAGATTGTTCTGGTGATCAAGAATGGCTTGTAGGAAGAACTAAGTAATAACCCATAGGTGTATACCTACTTTCCTGAGGTTCTAGTGAACTGTAGCAAGTCTGTTTTCAATGGAAACTCTTGCCAATCAGTAAAGCTTTCCCCTTTCCATGCTATAAAAAGAGTTGGAGTGGGTAGTTGTAATGGTTAATTAAGTGTAACTGTCAACTGATGTGAAATTATATGGCCTGAAAATTCCTCTTAAGGGTTCCTGTTTCATTTACCATTTAAAATACCCAAGTTCATTCTACTGTTAGGAAGTATTTTTTACACTTACTCTGTTTTCCTTTTTATACTTGTAATTGTGACATACCAGCATTGTTTTTAAGGAGACACATAGCATTATTGAAATAAATCCTACTATAGCCTAAACAATCCATATTGTGGCATTATTTTGGTAATGCTGCAAGATGCTATTTCTGGCCTACTGCAGCATCTTTGCTTCCTAATCAGTGTGATGTGAAGATACCTGTGTGCCATGCAAAGCATGTGGTATATTTATTAACAGAATGATAAATCAGGGAACTGCAGCTTCTTCTAATTGTAGGCCCTACTTAGACTTGCAGTCCAGCTGAAATAAGATTATTTTAAAGTGCTGTACTTGTAGGGAATTTTAAACTGGCAGCCTGCCTCTGATAAAGCCCTGACATTTCAGGGTGCTATCTGGGGTGACACCAGCTTCCATCTTTCTCAAATTATATAGTTACTTAAATAAAAATACATCTTTCAAAAGAAGTTTTGTGTTGACTGCTGCCAAATATCTTGCTTTTGTTGGTCTAGAAATTTAGTTTGTATTTCATTGCATCTAGTCTGTTGCAGGTTGTTGTTTCACATAATGCTTTCTGTAAAGGCAGAGAGTTCATATTATTTTTGTCCACTGTTTCTAATTATGCAGCAGTAGTGTGTAGGCTAGTAATGGTGTTACAGCACTAAGGAGTCTTTTTGGACTCAAGTTAATAAATTAGGTGCCAGGGAAGCATGATTAATTTTTAAAGCCAGCCATTGCTTGTGACTCTGATGATACTAGAGGGAAGCACTGAAATGAGATGTAACCATTGCAGGCCCCATGCTAGAGAACAGAATTATTTTAGATGACATTCCTTCCAGCAGTATGTGGCTGCCTCTCCAGCAGACACAGATTTGCAGGAGTGACCACAACTCACTTTTTTGCAGCTCTATTTCATGGATGTTGCAACAGAGTCAGAGAGCTCCTTGGATGGCCAGCCTCTGGTAGGGGTGTGGACCTACCTGCAGTTTGATCCTGAGGCATTTTCAACACATAAAGCAAGTCTCAGTTTGCATATTCTCACACGAGTAAGGTCAAGCGCCCCTACAGTTTTGAAGTCCCCCAGTAAAGGCATTAGTTGCAAGTGTTATTCTTTGCCTGATTCATCCTAGCAAATTAGGCTCCCCTTCCCAAGTCTTAATCATAGAATAGTTTGAAGAGGACCTTTAGAGATCACCTAGTTCAATCCCTGCTCAAAGCAGGATCATCTGGAACGGGTTGCTCCAAGTCTTCTCCAGTTGTTTGATTTGCAGGTTTTCTTCTAATTAACTTTTCCCCAAACTTGTATTTTCTTTATGGGTACTTGTGCAGCTCTGAGACAGAGAAATAGAAAGAAATAGAAAGGTTTTTAGTCCTGACTGCAAGAAGTCTTGACAGCAGCTTTGTTTTAGCAAGTCAAATTTATATACCTCTGGTATATCTATGAACAACTTTGTGGACAAGCAGATCTGGGCCCACCACTGTCTGATCCTGGCTCCAAGTTGTATTGTCATTGCTAGAATTTTTATATTGTATGAAAATGTGTTCTAGTAAACTGCTGAGGGAAGGTTAGTGATTAGGTCAACATGTTTACCCTTGCAGTAGGCTTTAATAACACATGTAGTTAAAGTAGCTCCACTGACAAGCAGTAATTCATTAAAGCTGAGCAGTCAGTCATGTATCCCAGTCTGAATCCAAGCCAGGACATTCAGCAGTTTTGATGCTGTGGGCCAAGTGCCAGTTTGGGGTTATGTCTGGAGCAGTCACACTGATCTCCAGGCTTGCATGGAGTCACCAGTAATACAGAGTGAAGTACCATGGCTCATGTGTGCACAGCGAGAGAGAAATGTCACTTGGACATTTGGATGAAGTTGTCCTATGAACAGAATATACACTGCTCCCAGAAGGATAGCTGGACTTTAGGTAATCAACAACCTCTGTAGTAGCTGCAGGTGGTATCATTGTTGCTTTCCTTAGTTATGTGCTTCTTGTTTTTGTGAGAGGTCTGTGGAGGCGGTGGGAATTTGACACTGGTGGTATGCCAGGGTAGGAGAATGTCTGTAAGGCTGTGCTAGCTGGGAAGTTCTCATAATAGAAAAGAAGGAACTACATTCGCCATCCATTAAGAGAAGGAGCAGGAAAGCATACATGAGGAAAAGCAATTTATACACTTTAATGCTTTGTTTTCTGCAGCCTTCCAGAGCCACAGAAATGCACAAATTTATGTAACAGTAATTTGAGACACTAGAGAATCTTAAAGAAAATCCTCTACATAAAACTTACCAGTAAACAAACTAAAGAAAATCTGCTAAGAAGTTCCCTTTTGAACAGATAGTCTAAAATAGTGTACTGGATCACAAAGAGCATGTGATAGACTTGCATTCATTATAGATGTTAAGTTTTCTGGCAAGTGAGACTTGGTTCTAATAACATGCTGCTGCTGTGACTGTCAGGACTGCTCTTTACATCACTGCTTGCAAATATATTTCTTTTTTTGACAGCATTTTAAATCTTGACTCTTTTACCCTTGAACATTCAAACTTAATTTTTATGTTCTTGATCCAAATCATGAAAGACTTTGTAGAGCCATTATGAGAGACAAAATGCAGCAGAGATGTGCAGTGCTCACCCCTAGCTGAAGAGCCAGCCACTCATCCTAGAAAATGGAGCTGAGAGTTGGGCATCTGTGGTGGATATGTTTACATCATAGAATCACCATGCCAGAGGATGAGGGGGTTGATGGGATCAGGTCTGCTGCTCTTGTTTATAAGCAGTGATTTAGTAATGCTGCAGACTTCTTTTCTCTAGAATGTGTGGGTTTTTTTCAAGCAGTGCAGTCTGTTAATTTTGGCAACCTGTTTTGATAGTAGAAGGTGCCTAAGCAAAACTTCTTCAGAATTTCTATTTACTCTATTTGTTCTTATTTTTGAGGTACAATGTAGGACTGAAAGGGTGATGTGTTCTCTTTTTATTTCTGTCCCATCTCCTTCTAGATTTCAGATGCTATAGACCATCTTCAAGAAGCCCTGCAACTGTGCAAAGATGACATGAATTCACTTCATCTACTGGCCCTCCTCTTTTCAGCTCAGAAGCACTATCAGCATGCACTGGATGTTATCAACATGGCTGTTGTTGAATACCCAGAAAGCTTTAGGTAAGAGCTGTTGCCTGGTGCCAAGCATCCAGTCAGGAATGAACTGCTCACTAGCTGTTGTTCTCAGTTATAACAGGAGCCTGTTAAATCACACGTGTTACAGGTGTGTCACTCCCCTCCTGGGGAGGGTATTCTTTTACTTTCTGTCTTCACAGTCTTCCTGTAATCCTTACACTTGCTTTCTTTTCCAGTATTTGTCTTTCTGTATTGTGCTGAGGGTGTTGTTTCCTGTAGTTTTTTGTATTTCATTTAAGATGTGGAGAAATGAGGGTGAGACAACTATGACAGTGTCTGTGTCATAAGTAATTTTATATTTGGTGACTCCCTGGTTAAAAACAAATTTTTTCTTACAATGACCATTGCTTTGATGATCATCTATGACAGAATTTCCTGCAATATGACATCTGGGGAAAAAGATCAGTTGAAAATCACAAGCTGTGATAATGTATAACTGAGAGGAAGGACGATTTGCCTGCCTAGGAGTAAGTTTGAATCAGCACAGACTTCTTGGAGCCAAAGGCTTCTATTGTTCTCTGTTTGACTCAGACCCTCATCCATCTGAGGGAGGTAAATTGAATTCCATGCAATTTACTGTCATGACCTTTCAAAACAATGAATTTGTCTGTTCTGTGCAAAAATTAAAGCTACTCTAGTATTATCTGGTGATTTCATACTAGCTGAGTTTTTCAGCCAAACTGCAGAAAATCCTATTGCATTGCTGGAAAACTAGCTTTCATTTGGAATTGCCTGTGCTTAAATAGTGTTCTAAACCTGTGCATCATTGCCTTTAGATAGCCTTGCATTCTCAGAAGCAGGAGCAGCCTCCACAGGTTTAGTTCAGAAGCTGAGTGAAATATTGTCTAAACAGAGCAAAGGCAGGTCATAGGAAGATTGAGGCTATGTAATTGTGAGCTTGAATCTTTAGGATCTTTCAGAATTACAGCACTGTATCAGCATATAATGTTTTTATTGCAAACTACATGTTGCCATTTAAAATAGCTTTGCTGCCTGTGTTTTTGAGGTTAGTTACTTTGTGTATGTGAGGAGCTAAGACTGCACTTCTTTGAGAATGAAGTGGAAACTAGTAATGGAAACACTCTTAAAATGAAGCCAGCTCTGCTCTTTAGATTGTGAACATAGGTATGACTGAAGCAGGAAATAGCCCAGTGGCTGTTGAATTGTGTTTTAGGGTTTTAAAGTAATAAACAAAGTAAAAACCCCTCATACAGTGAAAGGTCACATTGTACTGTTGGAGATTAGATGTTTGTTGAAGACTACAAAAACACCTAAAGATACACAAGACAGAGGAAGAGGTTGTTTATGTCAGGAGAAGAGTGTTTGCCTTGTCCGATTGACCAACTGGTCCATCATGTCCTGGATCTTTCCCCCAGCAGTTACTGATTATTTATGTTTCAGGGGAGGACAAAACATAGCAAGCATTGTATGCGAAGTAGCTTGGAGGGCTGCTGGGTGGGTTCCTTTGTGCTGTCTGGTAATTTGATTTCCCCAAAGCTGATAAGACTGTTATCTCTTATGTTTCTGTGGGTGCGAATTTTGAGTGCACAAAGACCTCGGCCAAGGAGTAGCAGAATTGGAGAATTGGTTGGTTTTGGTAGAAGCAATTTAGTATTGGTAGTGAAGGCCCAGGTTCATGCTTGCCCCTAGACACAGCCTTGCTAAAGTGTGTGCCCTTGGAAGGGCCCCTCTTTGCTCCTTGCACGCACAGGGGAGTGTAACAAGGCTGACAGTGAGATTCATTCACAGGTACACATGGATGGAGGAGTAGGGGCTGGCTTCTTGCCTCTGCTGTGTGACTGCCCTCTCTCCATGTGGGTCTTTTTCTTAACCAGCCAGCAAATAACTCATGGGTTAGGGAATGGAGAAAGAGTGTCAGAGTTCCAAGGCAAGAAAAAAAATAAAAGCTTGAAAAATAGAATTAAACAAGTGTTTCTGAAAAAAAGGAATGAGAGTCCAATAAGGAGGGGGGAAAGCAAAAATAACAGAGTACATCTATAGTTTGTACCAAATTTGAAACCATTTTAGGCTTTCTAGTGCAGTTTATGCTAGAAGGGCTTTACTGCTTTGTGAAACCTCTTTGAAGGGACAAAGACCTGATGCTATTGTGTATCTCCAGTTGCTACTGCCTTATAGAAAAATGCTAATTTTACTACTGTATGGAATAACTACAAGATGTTTCATGTAAATCGTGTAGGCAAGTTCAACTGCATGATTTTAAAGCTGTATTTAAAAGTGGTTGATTATTTTTCCCAATTCACATCTATATGAACCAGGCAACTGTGTAATATGGTGCCTGGGGGCTCCCTTCCTAATGACATCTCTCTTTGGAAGCACAGTTTGATGGCATGTATCAAGAAAAGATGATGAAAGCTACATTAAAGGACCTTAGGGCTCTGTAGATGGCAGAAAAAAAACCCCAGAAACATTACCTAGATGTATATCCTAAATAAAAGAAAGCGTAAGATGTAAAAAATTAAGGACTTAGCTCACGCAAACTACAGCCATCTCATACTGTTTCCCTGGTCTCTGTATGTAATTAAAATGAGTTAGTTGCTGCTTTTTTGTTTTATATTAAATCCTTTTATTACAAATTTTAAAGAAGAAATATTTTTAGGATAGTTCATGTAGTTGGCTGTTGGCTGAAGCAGTTGGAAAAAATACACTGCATTGCTCAGCTAACACACAACATCCTTTGGCATGAACTTCATGATACTGACCCAAATATGCCTGAAAGTGCCCCTTGTTCATGTGTTTAAACATTTACTGTACATTTCAGAGGTTGATGTGGTGCTCAGGGAGGAGGGATGTGAAATGTAGGCACTGAATACAGTGTAAGATGCAGTGGTTTGGACTGAGCTATTGAAGATCTGGATATCCAAAAGGCACAAAATGAACTTAGGAAGATGACTTCTTGAAAGGTGGCATGTAGTAACAAATCCATTACATTCCAGTCACTGAATCACTGACTGAATTTGAACACTTGAATGTACTGTCAAGCAATGACAGAGGAAGACTTCATAAAAGAAGAATGAGAGCCAACTATGCTGAACATATTGCAAGCTGGGCTGAGCCAGAAGAAATACACTGTCTTGCCATGACTGTAAAAGATAGAAATAGCAACCTTTACATGGAAGGTGTATCATCTGAAAAGTTTCTGACACCTCTCTATGGGGTGAGACTGCCCAGGATAAAACTTAATGATTTTACATCCTGTCAATGATGGCATGCTTTATAAAGAATGAATGAATGCTGTACCAACAGTTGGCTGTGGTATATATTTTCAAAAGGACTGTCTTCAGCACATTTGGGTAAGAAGACTCCTGTTAGCATCAGGTGTCTCTCCTCCAGGTCAGTAATGCTAATCATAAGCCTTTCTGAAGATGAGTTCCTGTAATTTTTTTCCAGCTCAAAGGCCAGCCTTTGGGCAGTGTTCTACCTGAGTCTGGCAGTGATTACCTTCACAGGCTTGTCTCAGGGAAGAAATAATGTTAGTGAACACTCATTTGCCTTCCAGATGATCTTCCTAAAGTAATTCATTGTTTATTTAGAACGAATTTGGTTTTTAAATCCTGTATCCATCTCACAATGTTGCATGCAGAAGTCCCATGGGTCTAACAGCCTGCAGAATCCACCACAGAGCTTAACATGCTCCTTTATTTTCAGCTAGTAATATTTCCTCCTTCCAGTTTTGCTTGTATAAAAGTGTTTTTGCCTTTCTAATCCAACCCCTCTTCCAGACTACTGTTATGCTCTCTGGTCGTCTTTTAGCTTTAATTGGTTAGCTTCCAGCAGTGGAAAAAAAATGAATGTCTATACCAAGTATAAAGTTGGAAATAGCGTATCCATTTTATGGATACTCTTTTGCTCCCAGACTGCTTATCCAAACCTATTCTGTTGTTCACTGGGTAGTTTCATGTCTCCTGGATGGCTCCCCATTATGTTAGAACAATGCAGTCCTCTGGCATAACATGTCACATCATCTAATTGCTGCCCGATATGATGGTGAATATTTTGTTAAATTATCATGTCTCTGTGGCAGTTCTGCTTGTTGCACAGGGGTTGTAACTCTCTTAAATGAACAGATGTTAATATTCCTTCTCTTTCTAGACTGTAAGTCACTATTCTGTTGCTCTCAGAGTTTGTAAACTAGTTACAAAGAGAAATAACAAAACTTCTGGGAAGCACTGCTGTTCTACGCATAAAGACTCAAAAAGAAACATGTGGGTTGGTATTCTGGAGCAATGTAGGTGTCAAATGCAGGTGCTTTTGTTCTACAAAAAGCTAGCACAAGAGTAATTACTGTAAATGGAGTGAAAAAAAGGCTCAGAATGCCAATAAATATTAAATGTGTATCTTGGAAAGTGTTTATAAAAAAAGGAAGTAAATTCTGCTTGGGGAATTGTGCATGTTGTATTGGTGTTGTTTTAGCAGAAACGGTTTATTTGTTACAGCCAGCCCTCAAAATACAAAGTTCTCCTCTAGATTAGAAGTGGTTTACTGACAGAAAATGTCCTTGATTTCATCACTGCTACATTAATTTCATTAAGGCCATGTGAAGTAATCGTCTGGCAAGATTTATTTGTCATAGTCTGGTGCAGACTTACTGTGGGGAGAGCTATTCTGTGGAATATAAGCAATGCCATTTACCAGGTGCTTCCATTTGCCTCAAAAAAACCCTTCCAACCCTGATGTAAAGTTGAGATCTCAAAATGCAGGACTAAAATGTCATTTCTAGTTTGAATTCTCTCTCCATTGCTTGTCAAGCTCTTTCTTGTGTGTTGAAAACAAACAACTCATGCTTTCTTTGAGTCATATCTTTTTGGGCAGTGGTAGAGTCCAGCAGTGCTGTTGACAGCAGTAAAGTAGATCTGTGTTCTTGCCTATGATCTTCATGGAGAACACAGAGCCAGCCAGTTGTCCCTCAGTCAATGGTTTGCCCACCTTTGTGTTGTGGCTGATCTACACTGCCACACTGCCACTGTTAAGTGAGGATAGTTGTGCCCCCTACCCCTCCCACCTCACCCCCAGGAATTATAGCTGTGCATGCCCTGCAATGGTTTTACCACTTTTCTCATGGAAGTGGTGGTGGCCTCAGCCTTAGAGAATCAGATCAGCTCATTTTTATGATTCCAGTTCATCATTAGGCAGGAGGCAAGGAAGTCAGTACATCTTGGTGAGAGCAGCTTGCTAAAATTCTCAGAATACTGTTTTGTTTGAATTCCTCAAGGGTGTAAGATCTAAAGCAAGGACAGATTAATATTTTGGCTGTAGCATTTGATCATGCTAGACAACTTTTATAAATAGGATATTCAAAACTCTTAAGGGTGGAGCTTTTGTAAGCTGACTTCTTGTAGTGGTGTGTTCACACCCTGGCTGGCAAGAGTGACCCAAAAATGTTTTTATTTCTTTATTGGCGCCCCAGACAATAATACAAATACTGCCAATTACTGCAAATGCTTCTAAGACAGTGAAGAATGGAAGAAAAAATGGAAGAATGGAAGAATGTACTTGATATAACAGTACTGTGCTACAAGATTACAAAATGTATTAGGCTTCTGTGATTCACTAAAGGAGGTGTGGAGATGGCAGGGTTGAGCTGGGGGTTTTGCTGTAGTAACCACGAATGTTTGCATCTGCAAGCATGTTACAGTTCTCTGTTTTTTATAGAGTTAACCTTTAAAAACCTTGGTGATATATTGCAATAATTGGGACTATACTCTGTAGAACTAGTAATCATATTGAGTATTTTTATGGCAAATATACGAAGGAAGAACTTTAAGGTAGTCTCCTGACTTCTATTCAAGATAACAGATAGCTAAAAAAAAATTTAGGAAGTTCTAGGGCGCTTTTTTCTGGTTTGGATTTATTTTCAGACTTCTGGCACTGCCCCCCTCACCCCCCATGATGAAGAAAGAAAATGAAATTTTGAGTTACAGAGTATCCAAGATTGAATTCCTCTTTTGGCAGATTCAAGTTGGCATGTGCGTGCTTCTCTAAGGGTCATAGTCTGATCGAAGACAAAAATTCATCAGGTGAGCATGATAGCCTTTTATTCGCCAGCTTGATGCGGTGGAAAGAAATACCACCCTAGATAATGTCTGTGCCAGGAATGGATTTGTGTTAGTGTACATATCAATCCATCTTAAAATTACAGAGCTGGATTCAAAGGTAACTGGAGAGAATTCCATTCTCTCATAGCACAGGGTTCAGGATATGAATAAAAGGAGTTAGGTGGAGCTTAGAGAGGAATCCTACTGCAGACTAATTTTCTTAGTATGGTATGAAAGGAAGGAACAGATAAACAGTTTTCCAGCCTTTACAGTAATGGTTAAAATCTTTCCTCTGGATGAAAAGTCAATTTTATTTCATAATAACTTTTTCTCTAGTATCTGAGTAAATGGCTACTGCCTCCATGCATTTAAGCCTTTATAGTGAGCAGCAGTGCTTCTAGATCTTTGTTTTGGCATTGCAGAGGTAATACTAGTTATGCAAATGCAGACATAAGGAATTTAAGAATAGATTCAAAAATGCAGGACTAGCATGGTTCATTTGAGCTAGAAGCCACAGGGTTCTGTTCTTCAGAGCTCTGTATATCTCCCTTACCACTTAGTTCCCCCAACACACACTTTGCTCCCTACTAGGGACCATTTTGTTTTGAACAGCAGAACAGTATGTTCTGCTTTATATTCAAAGGAAGTGTTTAGGAGCCCTGACTGTCTATCCTGGATACCAGAGTGTATTGAAAAATAGCATGTGTGTATTATCTGGGCAGCAGAGTCATTGTCAGTAAGAACTTTTAGAAATGGAGTTTAGCCATAGTATGTGCATGTAGGGGTTATCCAAGGTAAGAAGAGACTTAGTGATTGAGATCCCTGTGTTTCTGCCAGGTGATTTTGTGACCTCCAAAGGTAGACCTGGTTCATGGAGATCCCAAGGAGAACCTAAGGCATGCTTGCTGCCTGGAAATCAAAAAAGAGAACCAAAGAAGAAAAGTGTTGTTGGTGTGGGAAGCCCAGCTCTAAACTTTCCTCTCCTGCTGTGGGGCTACACAGGTATTCAGTGAGGCTGAATGGGGTGCCAGCTTTTGTTAGCAAATTCAGACAGCAGTTCTGCCAGAAAACAGGATTTTGGAGCCTTCCTGAACTCCTTCAAGGCACTGTCAATAAACAAAATACCCAGCTTGTCTTGTTTTTTCACTGCATCTGGTGAAGGTGAAGGTTTCGAAAAGTTTGCTGTCAAACATAGATACAATAATCTGAAATTGTTTCCTGAGGCTCTCAGAAACTGATTACCAGGGAAGAATAGGAAAATATTTTCTGAAAAAGTCTCAAATGCAAGGATGATCAAGAGTGATTTCTTGTTGTTGTTGTTGGGAATTGGTTTTTGAGATTAAAAATTAGAATTCACTGCGAATTACTGTTGATAATCATTACTGAAAAACAGATCCTGAAACACAAAGAGGCACGGACGTTATGCTTAGCAAATTGTTTTTCAGTGCAGGAAATGACTTTCCAAGAAGTCTGCAGTGTGGTCAAGCTATGTTGTCTTGAGATGAGTCGAGTATAATGCTCTGATCACTCAGTGAAAGGGGTGGCTTTTTTATTTCCAGCTGGAAATTTCAGACTTGAGTGACTTCTGCTCTAAAGTCCTAGGAATATTTATTTATCTAATGAGAAGAGCACAAAATGTTTTGATTTGTATTTTCTTCAGAAAGAAGAGGGAGGCAGATTTATTCAGATGTTCTGAAGAACTCACCAGGGAACAGAAACTAAGTATGGTAATTTTTCAGCTACAGATGTGGTTTTTACCTTCTGAAAACAGGGAAAGCCCTTGCTCTTCACTGGCTTAGAAGTATTTGCAGTAATTGGCAGTAATTGCATCTTAGATGGTAAGTCAGCTACTGTTTCTATTGTCATTAATTTCTGATGAACAGAACCAAATATGTAAGCAGGCACAGTCATACTATTTTATATTAGTCACTATTGATGTTACTTAATGTTTTAGTCTCTGTATGTAAAGGAAAGATAGTGAAGAATGCAGGTCTTCTCATGGAGAGAAAGATTGTAACCTAGAAGTTCTGTTACCAACACGTCTTAGAAGATATCATGACATATTTCCTATTATGCTAACATTTTTACAACAGGAAAGAGATTATCTGAATAATTTTACTTTCCCTTATTCACTTCTACCTTGAATTGAAGCTTTCTGTTAAATATGTAGCTTGGCATTAAATTAGTTATAGGCTGTATTTTAGGAGGAAGAGGGAATATCAGGATGGAGTGCTAAATGGCCTAATCAAGCAACACAGTCATTAGCAGAGTTTTTTCCTACGTATGCCAACAGAAAATTCAACCAGAATGATGCAAGTATGACTTAGAATTGTGGTTTTGAGCACTGTGGCTGGACATGTGAACTGTTGGAAATTAATGCAGTGCACTCTATTCCATATGTCCCTATCAGCTGGAGAAGTGGCATGAGGTTGGTATCTAGCACCTCAAGTCAAGTTCATACCAGTAAGCAGTTGAATTGAAATTCATAGTGAGTAAACTCCTGGACATTTTTAATACTATTTTTTTCTTTTATGTTTTCCTTCTGCAGTCTGGCCATTTGTATCTGCCATCTGGGTGCTTGTAATGACTTGAGGTTTTCCTGTAGTTTTTCTTGTATTTTCTCAGGACAAGATAAATGTCTTTCCATTGATGGTAGGGTATGTAGTGCAGTGGAGGTCTGAACCCAGCTGGGAATATACATGTCTCTGCAGTGTGGGTAATGAACAAGAGGGTAGAGATGACCAGTTGGTAAGGAGCTGTGTTGCTGAGTGAAAGAGGAAGCCCTGCCTCCTGCCCCATGAGTTTCATCAGTCGGCCTTTTTGTATGATCTTCAAAATGTAGGCACTTTCTGTGTTGGGAAGAAAAAGGGAAAACTCTTCCTCTTGGCATTTCAGTTGTGTTTAAGTGTGCAGCAGTGCACAGTAGGAATGACATAACCCAGCATGATCCAAAGGGATACAACAATACAGCTGTGAGGAGCAGCTTTAGGCCTCCTCCAGCCCTGCACAGACCACTGCAGCAGAAGTGCTTTGAGAGGCCAGTGTGATGCAGCATTGCAGAATGGCACTTGAGGAGAAGAATATATAGCATCTCCCTCCCCCAGGTGCCAGGGGCCCCACCAGGATTGGGACTCCCTGCCAGACAAAGATGCAGAAATGACAGATGGGCACTGAGTAGCCTGCGTCTTGGAGCTTTTGCAAGGCAGGTGTTAAGAATGAGTACTTGAGGCAGCTTAAAAAAGCAGCAGCAAGGGCATCAGTAAAACTCAGATTTCTCAGATGCAGTCTGATTTCAGTCAGATTTCACAGTGCAGCCTCGAAAAGAGGTGGGGATGCTCCACCACAGCAGGCAAAACACTAGTGGTAAATAGCACTGCATAGCAGCCAAGGACTCTGAGAGCAGGAGTGTCAGGGATTTTCCTGGCCTGCACAAAGCAGTCTCCAAGGCTTAGATGCCCCATGTACTGTGTTAAAATAAAGCCAGCAGTAATGTGTGCCTCAGGAAGCCGCTGGTAGGTGGCATGGGGCCAGTGTTCATTTAGGGTAGATCATGTTGCTGCCATCCAGCTGTGCTGATCTCCCCCCTGGAGGATTTTTAATCTATGTGGGATTGCTTTAATCTGTGCTCTTCCTACATCTCCAGAAAGAATGGCTCCTGAGAGGGGGAGCGCTGAGACTTTGGCTGCCTTTGAGCCACCACTATAGTGCTGTTCTGTAGTAGGATTTGTTAAAAGCTGTGCACAGTAATATTGGAAGTTTATTGTTTGGAAGGATTTGTGGTTTGTTTGGTTTTCTTTGCATCCAGAGTGCTTATATGAATTAGTGTTACTTCATATACATTTATATGTGAAAGTCAGAATGCATGTACTAAATGATCTTTTCATGATAAACATTCTTCTGAAACTAAACTGGATGGTACATTTTCTTGTTCATTGCTCTGCTGTTAAAGCAGATGAAAATGTCTGGAGTCTCCTTTGTTGCCAGGGGTACAAACTATGTCCCATTGTAATCAAGAGGCTGCACATTGTCAGTTTGGAAATGCCAACTGAAACAAGGTTTTTGTTTTTCAAGTCCACTTAAGGAAGAAAAAGATTGAATATATATGGTCTCTTTGGAGCCTTCACACCAGATGATTTTCAAACATCATAGGGATTGAAGCCTGCTCTACTAGCAACTCTGGAGTTATGTTGCTTCTTTTTCTGTGGCAACCAGCAATTGCCTGCTGCTTCACTGGCCACCTGCAAACGTCAGGGTTTCCACAGCAGGGGCATGGTCCTATGCAAACGTCAGGGTTTCCACAGCAGGGGCATGGTCCCCTATGTGGGGAAGAGGAAGGGAGATCCTGCAGGATAATGATGTCCAAATGTGTGTTGTGCAGGGCAGGAAAACTGGCATTTAAAAGCCTGTGATCTTTGGTGTTATTCCCCTCTCCATGCTGCCCTAGACAGGGTGTATTTCTTAGTTTTGGCAGACAGATTTTATCCCCTATGTGTAAGACTGCTTTTGAGCGAAGCCCCATTACATTTCTTCCAATTGGGGAAAAAAAAGAAAAAGCAAAATGCATCTGGATCAAGACATTGTTTTAAAAGGTTTGACTGATACACAGGGAAAGAAGGACAGCAAAGCAAGCTTGACTTAAGGCTTACCCTTTCACTTAATTTCTGGGGTGATTTAGAAACAAACGTGTTAAACTTCTGCAATATTAGTTTATTATTTAAGCCCTGTGATGATACTGTGAAGGACAGTATCTAAATAAGCTGCTGCAATGGGATTTTATTCAGCTCATTAGCTGTGATAGCAACACTGAAAAGTGTATAGGGAATTCTAGTACAGATTTTTGATATTCTAGAGGTCAGTCTAGTCTTAAAAGAAAAATATAACTTCTTCAGATGCCTCACTGGCTCAAAACATGCCTAATCCTTGCAAGGTTTTTTTTTTAATTTATATTCATCAGTTATTAACTTAGACTTTACTCATTTCTCCACTTAGGTCTCCTGCAAAGTTCTGGTGCAAAAGCTGTATTTGAGATAAGGCAGTATCTAAGGCAGTATCTGCACATGGCAGAGCAAATGTCTCATTTTATATGGTTTAGCAACTTCCACCCTGAGCCCAGGAATTCTGGGCATAAAAAATATCTAGCTAAACTATCATTTATTTTTTCTCTAAGACAGTCTAAGCAACAGTACAGTGCAAAGTTGCAGTGCCACGAAAAGATAGAAGCAGTACTCACAAATAATATATTCCAGCAGGTACTCATTATTTGCCTACATAGACATGACCATTAGTCTGGGATTAGTTGCCAGACCTAGAAGAGACAGAAATCATGGTTTTCGGTGTCACTGTAAGCACAGTTATTACAGGGAAGAACCAATGAAGCAATTCTGTATCTGTATCTAAACAGCACCTTAAGGAAATAATGTTTCTTACAGGGTAGGGCAGATTTGCCCTTAAGCACTTATGAGGCCGTAATAAGCTGTAAGACTGGTTGCAAATAATGTCACAGCTGAAAAAAAAAAAAAGCGTTGCTCAGTCATTAAGGACAAAGCCCTGTAGAGGTTCTCACAAATGAATGAATAAATTTGAAATGCTTCCTCTGATGTGTGAACTCTGAAATTAACACCACACTAAGAATAGTACAGGGTGTCAGCTCTGAGGGCGGAAGGGAAAGAGAAGATACTCTCTTCCAGTCTTCTGTAGCATTTAAATTGCTTAAAGCTTAAGCTAAGTAGCATAAATGGCTACATCTGGCATTTCAGAAGTTAACTAAATAGTGCTGTAGTAGAAATATCCCTGATCATTGGCCTGACCCAAACCTTGAGCAATGCTTACTGCGGGAAAGCAAGCGTACAAGCGGATGTATTTTCTGACCTTGGCACTCGTTTAGTGCTTACAGTCACTGGCAAGCAGGTTCTGTGTGGGCTGTTGGCCTTTTAAGAAAATGCTTAGTGTCTGGATTTTGAGCTGAAGAGAAGGAAAGCCAGGCTGTTTTACCCTACCCAAGTAGGGGAAAAAAGCACAGCTGAGAATGGTGCAGATGGCCTGAAGCAGACTGGCACATTGTGCTGGAGTATCAGCATCAGATGACTACCTTAAAAAGTGAGGTTCTGTCATCTCCCTGTTTTCACTGGGGATCTCATAAGCTGCTTTTCCAAGATTATCCATAATAGCGGTTTGTCTAGCTGAAAATATCCCCCATAAGAACAAGAAGAAAATTATGTGAAACCTGAATATATTAAAGGCCAAGAAAGAGAGCATATTTATTTTTTTTTCTTATGGATGTTAAACCTCATCAAAGTAAGCTGATGAAAATATAATGAGATAAAAAAAATTGCAGTGCTGCAGGATGTGTTTTCTACATGGTGCGCTTCCTGGCTCCAGGCATTTTTTCCCATCCAATTCAATGGTCAGTCAGCAAATTTTATTAAGGTGGATTGCCAGTTTCTCTTGTACCTCATAGCCACTGCTAAGAGCATCAATTTTCCAAGGAGGAAGTCACTGCTCCCTTGCACAGTGCACAGTCCATCTAAATTCCCTCACAGTTGTAGTGTGTATCGTGAACAATGTTGATTATGTTCTCAGCACTTAAATAGTGCTGTTAAACTGCTGCTCAAGAGTGTGCCCTATTTGGCACAAAAGCATTTTGAGTTTGGGCTTGGAATAGAATTTGCTAAGGGGACTGAGCACAGAGATGGTACTTTCTGAAGTTTAAGGCTGCAGTTGCGTCGAGGTTTTATATAACAAATACTTCATGCCTTAGTCAGGGCCACTTGTAGTGACAGTAACTATAGTAACAAAACAAAGTTTCTAGCTAGTGAAGAAGCATTTCCAATGAGCAGGACATCAGTTTCTGATCCAGCCCCTGAAATATGCTTATTTATCAGTTTTGTGTGCAATGCTATTTTAATAGCTACTACTGTATTTTCAAACATATTTAGAAATTTTCACTTGTTTGCTCTTGGTGTGGGTTTTTTTTCTCTCTTTTTCCTAAAACCTATGGAGGGACTTGCTCCTTTTGCCTTCAAATGGAAATGTTCTAATTATATGCCTGCTTTTTTAACTTGTTTTCCTAAAGAAATGAGGATTATGCAGTTGGGCTTTTTATACCTTGAACACTTTTGGAAATACTGGCTGATTTAAAACAAAGTTTTGACAGTGTGTTGGAAGTCCTGAAGATAAGTTTCTGCAAGTTTTCTAAAAGCAGCCTGCTGAGTCAAGGCTGGAGGGGGCAGGCAGAGCCGAGCCATGTGGTACCAGGGTTAGCAGCAGCCAGCAGGGCAGTGGGGACAACACACAGGGACATGGCAGCAGCACTGCCAGGGGCTGGTGGCTCTGGGAGAAGGCATGGCTGGGGGAAACAGAGACAGATTGCACTGGGGACAGGTGCAGAGGATGCAAATCTGTAGGAAGTTGCATACCACCTGGGAAAGGACAGTTTGTGGCATTTAAGTGAAGACTATATAAATGCATACTGTTTGTTTCTGTGTCTAATCTGCTCATTTGCATGTGTAACAAATCATAGCAGAATGAGTAAGGAAGGAAAGGAGGGATGCTGCAAGTGGTAATCAGCACATCCTAACAAAACTTCTACACGTTGGAGGTGAGGTAAAAGGCTGGGCTTCAGCAAGGCCTGCAGGAATGCACCTCTCTTGGAAACCAGGGAATGGTACTTCTTAGGTTTTCACAGAAACTCTAGCCTGAAAGTGGCAGTCTGGTTAAATAACAGCAGAAAGAATTATTATTCTATTAAGAAAAAAGTCTTGTAAAACTTCAATGGAGAGCTTTTCTGTTGCCATACAGTTGTTTTATGAGGAGCAGAAAGATGTTTTTAAAGAAAGCATGGCATTTGCTGAAGCGAGCTGAAAGCACAGGAATGGCCCCAAAGCTGTGATTGCTTGGACAGTCTGCCTGTGGGTTTCCTTATGCTGGCTTCATAAATTAAAGGAGTGAGTTTTTTTTTAAGTGATCCCAGCCCTCTCTTCTATTGTTTGTGAATTGTCTTTTCTAAAGTTTGGTCACTTTCTGTTCAAATGGCTCGTGAAACACCAATTTACATTATGAGCCTCCAATAAAATGAAATGTGTTACTGCTCTGTATTTCCTCCTTCCAGCAACAGCTACTAGCTCCTACCAATTCTTTAGGCATTTGGTGGCAGAGTATTTGGAGCACCAGACAAGGAAATGGAGGTGAGAAAAATGGAAGGGAAAGGAGTAAAAGAAAGCTAAAAATCTCTTCTTTGGAGTTGAGGGAAAGTAGAAAAATCCATCTAAAGCCTTTATGTAGTTTTTTGGTGCTGTTCCTGTAACTCAGAAAATTGCGTAATTCACCTTTTCTGCATAGTGAGAGGTTGTTTTTCCAACAGCAAAAAGCTGTTCTTTTGCAAAAGCACATTTCCTGGATGGTGTATAACTGTAGTAAACCATTTCAGCTCCAGACTCCTTGCAGTGATACTCTGAATTTCCCAGGAGCCCTGTGATGCAGCAAACATTTTGTAATCAATCTGTACAGCAGTGAAATGCAGCTGTGGTTGGGGAACAGCTGGGTAACAGGGACCAATAGTATGTATCTGATTAGACTGTGAAGTTAGGAAGAATAATCTGTAAATTGAAGTTGACAGGATGGTTGTAGAGAGGCAGAATATGGAGAACAGAGCTGGAGTTTTACCATGTCATATAAGCTAGCACCTGTGTGAGAAATGTGACTTAGGTCCCTTAATATCATCAATTAATTAAGACTCGAGTTTTACATTTCATTTAAAATAATGTCCTAACAAGGGATGGGATGGGTATTAAGATGTTGGAATATTTAGGGTACAAATGTAATCTTAAAAGCTCTAAATAAAAGCAATTTAGTTCAAAGTGTTAAGTAAAGCTGGCCTTATATAAATGAATCTACCTTTTTCATTTGACAATTGGAAAGAAATATTTTGGCTTCCTTTAAATCAGCTACAGCACTAAATCCCATAATAGAATATTCTAAAATTAGTAGAACTTTTCTGTCTCTGATGCACAGTTCTGGTTAGGGTTATTAATGAAGAACTTTTGCTTTTCTCTCTGTTTTAATAAATTAATTATAGGATGAGTTCATGCAGGCACTAAGTTTCAGGCTTCATTCTACTGCTTTGTTTTCCCAAGAGCATTTAACTTTATGTTGTGGTATAATAGCTCTAAAAGTACAGCAGTTTCTGCATGGTGTGTTCTGCATAAGTGTTCTTGTGATCAGTGGTCAAAAAACTAATGCTTGTGGATTGGACAGGTTCATCCCTTGGGTTTTTCTAGAACAAAATTCCCAAAGCTGTAGATCACAGTTCCTGGCAGGATGGTGGTAGTGTTGAAAACAGATAGCAATACAGTAGTTGGTGTGGCTCCATTCTCTGGGTACAAGGGCCTGAAATGATGAAATCACTGCTTTTAGGGTTGCTCCTTTCTCCTTCTGACAGTCCACCATGCTCATAAAAAATGTATTCATACATCCATACATGTACAGGGGACTGGTCTGTGCTGTAAAACTGAAGCAAAATTGTCTGGGGATCCAAGCGGAGACACAATTTAGAGCAGTCATAGTATTTCTTCCACTCTTGTAATTTAGGCCTGCTTCCTGAGTAGCAATAATAAACCATGGAATGACTCATTTGACAAGGTAAGTTTAACTTTTATTTATGGCAGCAGAAGAAAAATTTGACAAGTGGATGTGTCCTGATGCCCTGCCCGTGGGAGAGGAGAGGAAGAGATGAGTCCAGTGCCCTGGCTGGTTTTTCACACTTGTACAGGCAGTGTCACAGTTGTGTTATTTATCCAGGGAGGGCTTGTATATGTGAGCAGAGCCTCTGTGTGCTGCTGCAGATGCTGCCCACAGTGGAATGTGGTGTCTCTAGTTGGAATGGAGCTGTACCAAGCCACATCAGCCTGCCCCGTCAGTGCAATTAGCAGCTTTAACAAGAGGGAACACACAGCTTACATGGAGGCAAAATGTTTCAGTGGTTTAATCCATTTCCCAGGGTGGTCTTTGCTGGGTTAACTCCTATAGAACTGTGTTATGAAGCAAACCAAGTAGATGATGTATTTTACAACATTAATAGTGTCTCCATGGCAGCTTTTATGGACTTGGGCATTATATACTCTGTGGTGGTTATGATGCAGCAGCTTTGCAAAAGTGATATTTTTGTACTTGAGACTTCAGTTGTCCATTGGTTGTAGTCCTGAACATAAATACCAGAATTTGTGTCCTTTGGAAAGAGCAAACTGCTCAGAAGAGATGGCAATTTGAAGTACATAAATCTACAGGGATTACTGAAGCAGCCTTCTGCAGATTTGGGTCAATCAAGCACATCACATTATTATTTAGTTTTCAGTGGAGAAATGAAACTATTTGGGTAGCTGGAATCACATGAAAAGCCCTGCATTGACACTGATTAGATGGCAGGTATTACATGAAAAATAAACTTGGACCTGGAGAGACCTGATAGATAGAGCTGTGATCTTGGCCTAGAACGGGAGGAGAAAGAGATTGGGGAAAATTTAATGACAAAGCCACTATCTCTATCAAATCTGCCAAATGTCACTACTGTAGAACCTCATTATAAATAAGGAACAAAATGGAAGTAAAACACAGGGGGAAAAAAAAAAGTCACAAATCTGATGCGTTAGAATCTGTCAGCTTCCAACAGAGCTGATGTTTCTCTAAAGTAATTCCCTCTGTGTCTCATCTATGCTAAAAGTGCGCTGCAACTCACATGTCTCTACTTTTACTAATGTCTCTAGGGCCTCCAGGAAAAAGATATCCAAGAAGTTTGAGTGTTGTTCTGAATACTCTATACAGGAATTGGCCTTAAGGATGTCATTTGCAGTACTATTTCGTCAGCATGTTGGGTTTTATGTTGCCGTTTCTGTTGGAAAGAACCATTGATGCAAGGTGGTGCAGGATATCCTTGAGCTGTGGGTAGGAAGTGCTGCCGTTATCCTGAGGAAGGATCCAGTTGCAGTGTCTGGAATTGCACAAGTGGGATACTCGCGTGTGCCTCCTGAGGCAGGGTAGCAGCAAGCTATCCTAGCTCTTGGTGTCAGCCACTAACTCTCCCTTTTCTGCATGTGGCTTCACTTTCCTGGGTAGCCACACAGCACAGCTCTTGTCTGAGCCAAAACCACAGGTTTTGTGTGTGAAAGCAGTAATTCACTATAGCTGCCTCATTCATTTGGCATACCTATCCACCCTTCCTACATTTTCTTCTTCAAAGACGCTTTTATATGGCAGATGGGCTTGATACTTTCATATGCTCTTCCCTCCCAGTACTGATTTTAGCCCAATTTGGACCTGTGACTTGACAAACACTTGGAAAGTGCTCTCGTTGCCATTCAGCTTGGTATGTGTATATACTGAGGCTTTCATAGTCAGTCTTGCCATTTTACTTCTTCTTGGAGTCATCTTGTGCTGAAGCCTGATGAATAGGGTAATTATTTGAAAAAGGATTACAGCTCTGAAGCTTTTTGACTAAGGCTGAAGGAAGCTGTTACTTCATTGTATATTAAATGGCACATGGTGATTTTAAACACCTTCTGTATTTCTAAGGAATTAAATCAAATCTGTTCAAGAGCAAAGAACACCAATTTTTACCTGTATTGTTCAACAGTTTTTAGCCAGTGTTTTTATGACAAGATTTAGTTTATGCCATATATCTACAGCCAAAGAAAATAAAAATATTGGCTCTTCCATGGGTGCATCTTGGTGCTGGTAGTCTGTTTCAAAATGTCAAATTTCTGGTGCGTGCTATGTATTTGAACCATGCTTCCTCTGGATGTCATTCCCTGAGGGAATTAATTATGGTGGGATATATCACATACATAATGACAGGTTCTGTTAAGCTTTCTGGAAAAAAAAAACGTCAGTCAGGTCAGCAGAGAGCCTGAGCACTTTGAGTTGCCTTGGAGTACTGAGTTCTGCGCAGTGGCTTTTGGATACCCTTTCAGTGAGGTACTTAAGGAAGGGTGTGGACATATTAATGAAAATATACGATGCCCTCAGTGTGGTGTGAATGGAGAAGAGCACTCTACCTGTGTTTTGGATATATTGGCTTAGAAAAGAAAAGATACAGAAATTAGACTGTGAGTTCTGAATTGCAGCTGGTTTGCATGGTGGCCTTTTAAGAGGGGGGAAAAAAAAGCATACATAAATGCATAACAGTTTTTATGCTTAGTGGTAAATGGTAAACAGGACAGTTATAATATTCTTAATGCTTTTAGGTTGATATCTGTTCTTTCCCTTCTGATGTACTTCAATAAAAAACTGGTACATGCTGCTAACTTATCAGAAGGCACAGATTATAAATATGCTCTTCTGATTTATCCTAGAGTGCTGCAATTCTGCAGAGAGCTCTGCACTGAGTTAACAGAATATGTAATGCTGGATAAACATGGAGCTTTCATTGTGTTCAGATTTCAATGAGTTCTGTGCAGCCTCTTTCTGTCCCTCTCCTTGGCTGAGATGTTGAGGTGCAGGGTTTGGCCTCAGGCTGCTGTGCTCTCCATGGTCAGCACTGGCAGCTCCTGCAAGCCCATTTTGCCCATTTTGTGTGGGCTTTCTCCCCACACAGGAGAAAGGAAAGCATAGGACTCTTCTCTTTGAAAGGCTGGAGCTTGCTATGCATCATCACTTCTGTTCCTTTCTTTTTTTCAGTTGCAGAATCCTTGTGGATGTATGGGAGGCTAGAATTCTGCAAATGAGCCATTTATTTAAGGGCATAAAGTAGGGAGTCAGCTGATACAAGCTGATCAAACTGCACTAACCCTGCACTTCATTTCTGTGTTTATCTGATGCATGCTCATTTCTGGGCAGTTAAAGCTGCCTGAGCTTCTCTGACTTGAAGCTTGAGTGCCAGATCCTCAGCTCGTTTAAAAAGACAAAAATCCATTCATTTCAGTTGAACAGAGCTGATTACCTTCAGCTGACTGTCAGACCCTGAATGTTTAGTTCTTTTTACCTGTTTCATTACAGCTGTTAGCTCTAAATTCTGGAACAGAGTTCAGTTTTAAAAGCACTGTTGTGTAAAAATTTGTAAAGGTCAGTGGTTGCTAAGTGCTGGACTGTGTCTCAAAAAAAACCCCCGCCTTCTGTGAGTGGGTGAAGAACACAAAAGTAAACCAAAAACCAGTAATCCTGTCACCTGGACTGTGCTGTAAAATGAAACCTGTTTTTCAGCAGTCAGACCGGGTTAATTCCAGCCAGCCTTTAAATTGTATTTGCAGTTTTACACTGAGGTGTTTTTCTCAGGCTGTTATTGAAAGAAGGCCAAATATTTTTGAATGTTTAAAATGTAATTACTATGCATGTTTTCTCAAAGGATTTTCTCTAATCACATATGCAGTGCTTTAGATGTATAATATTGTGTCATCTTCTCTCAGCACATCTGGAAGATCTGTCACACTGGGGTGTACTATATTGCAGAAAAATAATCCATTAATCTGATTTTAGGTTCAATGTGCTGTGGATTCTCTTTTTACTTTTGATTTGTTTTGGATTTTTTTTTCTTTAATATGCATATATATTTCTCACCTTTTTCTCAAGGCTTTTATTTTTTGTTGGCAGCTCTAATTGAAATCTGTTAGGTATCTCTGACAGGTTGAGACTGCTGATTCTTACACGTGAGCAGTGACTCAGCTTACTTACACAGTGTAAGGTGTACCTGCTGCAGTCATGTGTGCAACAGTGCAGTTCAAATTTACAGCAAAGCTAAGGAATAAAGCCTCACATTTAATATACAGCCTGCAAGATCCTGAATTATGTTCATGTTCAGCTGAACTGTGCACAGCTTTCTGCTGGGAAAATCTGACACTGGAATAGTAGTCAGGGATACAAGCTGTGGAACTGGGCTCTGTAAGTCAGCAATGTCCTTGGGTTGATGTATGTAGTTGGGGAATTATTAGGAAGAAAATGGCTGGGAACAAACCTAGCTGTTCACAGCTATAGTCTGAGTTTTTATCTAGAGTAATGGTCAAGGAGTGCTATCACAGTATCAGTTGAGCTGTCTGGACTGACTCTGGGGAATCTTTACTGGTGGGGAGGCAACAACGTGACAAAATGTGCTACCATTGCCAATGCCAATCTGCATGGCCTCAAACATGACTGGGATTAGGGGCTGCAGTCCTGACTCTGCAATTAGCCTTGTACAAAGTGAAAAGGAACTATAAAGTAAGAACTTTATAAGGAAATTTAATGCATCTTCAAAACACTCTCTGTGGTGAAAATGCAGCCCAGCACTACCATGAATACAGTTTTGTCTGCCTGATTTTTCTAAGTCAGTGTGCTGTCGAGTTGGATGGTAACACAAGTTTTGCTAGGTTAGCTCAATTGTGCCAGTGAAGGACTGAGTGAAACTGCAGTAGCTCATCTTGAGCACATCTGTTGAAGTGCAGACCTGGGTCTGTATGCTGGTCCCTAGCACTGCATTAAAGGTTGTGCTCCTGTGATTCCCTGCTGCTATTCCTGCACTAACCATGTTCAGCTGGTGCTGACATAGGCTGCAGTTACATCGTGGATTTGCTTTGCAGGCCTAGACAAATAGAATTCCTGATGGTAGCAGTAGCAAAATAGCCATTTCTTTCTCTGGAATTTTCTTTGGTGAAGCCAGCAGTTTTCTGTCTACTTACCAAAATGCAGATTTGTTCTAGATACTGTGGGTTTGTTTGGGTTTTTGGGTTTTCTTGGAGGTTGGTTTTGGGGTTGTGTTTGTTAAGGTTTTTTTCAGATATGAAGGAGCTTTTGTCTGTCTTCATTTCTGTCACTTCTTCCACCTTTTAACCATGTGTTTCCCTATATTTTTTCAGGCTGGCATATAAACCTGCTCCTTCATATCTTGCAGAACAAGCTCATCTTGTAAAAAGCACTGCCTCTGAACTGTCTTAAGTGTATAGTGGGTTGTCTTAGCCAGAAACTAGATTGTCTTAGCCAGAACCAGTATTCTGTAGTGAAATTCAGGGGTGTTTGACTGATTGATTTCCACCTTTTCAGCTCTGCTGAGATGTGCAGTCAGTGCGTGCTAAATATCAGCAAACTCGGGCCCTTCTTGTGTTACTCATGTTAATACTTTGTCCTCTGCAAAGTGAAGCACTTAGGAGAGAATCTCATAGATCGTTCTCCTCATAAAGACCTGGATGTACCAAGGTTCTTAAGCACACACTAAATTTTAAAGAGAGGAATAATTAGTTTCTTGTTGACTTCAGCAGGACTTGTGCTTAAAGAAGACCTCTTATATGTGTGTTACGTAGTAGTGCCAAGGTGGCATAAATTATATTGCTCCAGGTCAAAATAATGAAAAGAGTGAGGCCTGCTTACCAACATTACATAATGCAGTTTCAAAAAGAAAAGCTTATTTTATGCCTATTGTCTATATAGCAAAGCCAAATTTTGTGTGGTTCTAATTTACTAATACAGTGGGGGCATGATGCAGTTTCAGAGTGCTGGCTCCAAGTATCAGTAACATTCAAGATTTCATAAATATGTCAAGTTGGGTAGAAATGTTTTATTAATCCGTTATGGGGTTCTGCTTTACTGTATTTTGTTGCACAACTTATAGATCCACGGTAAGAGTATACTGTCACTTTTTATTACCTTGACACTAGGTTAATTAGGAGGTATTTCACTCTGTTTTAAATACATGGATCAGGATTCAGACATACATTTCCAAAAGGAAGCTATGTTATTGGTTGTACTGAGGTGACTTAGAGGTTGATGTTGAGTGTTATTTTACTAGCCAGAGTCCTGGTATCCTTTCCTCTAAAAGCAGCCTAAACTACACATAATAGAAGCTTTTATGAAAATGCAACAGTTTAGAAGAGTAAGTGAAGCATACCGTTCTGCAGTCTTTGGGGACAGGAAGTATTGGCAGCATGTTAAATATTCAGCTTGGTCTGTTAATGCTCTTCTCTCATCTGGAAGGATCTCTGCTCAGCAATCAAAGACCCTAGTCTTGGTTTCCTTTTTCATTTCTGTAAATCAGGAGTTGATCCAGTGGTTGTGGCAGCCTGATGGTTCTCAGCTCTGCCATTCCAAATGAATTCCAGTTTAATCAGGGCTGGCTGAATTTATTCAGGAGGCACATCTAATGAAATTCTGAAGAATCAGGCCCAGCTGATGAGAAAATGTTTTACAAGTGATGTCAGTTACAGAGGAACTCAACCTGCTTTCCTTCCTGTCCACAAATAACTGTGAAGCTGAGAGGCACCGGTATTAAGAGATTAAATGTAAAGGATATGGGGCAGGCAGTGGTGAAGGCCCTAGTTCTCTGAATCCTTTGCAAAGATCATTCCCCTTATCTGCTCTGCCTTTGGAAGAGTTAAAGCACAGCGGCCTGGATCGACGTGCCCGAAACTGGCCAAGAAGCCATGAGAGACAGCAAGGCATGGAGTGTGGCTCTCCCAGGCCCTCAGCCCAAGCCATAGGATATTAGCCACACTGCCCCATGGGTGGAGTACAGTAGACTGTGTTCCCAGAACACCTCTGAGATCACACTGGCATTTGGTGTTGCCACACAGGGGTCTATTTCCACCCAGAAAATGAGATTCTGCACCACAGAGTCACCTGAGTTCAAGTGTGAGGGCTTGGGTCTCTGGATGGAGAAGCTGTGCATTGAGCTCCTACTGAATTCACGGTTGAAATTAAATAGGAGGTGGACCTCTAAGCTCCTAGCCTTGAATGCCCAAGATCTGGCTCTGGTTTTCAAATGTGTTCATAACAGTGTCCAGCACAATGGGGACTATTCCAGTGGAGACTGTCAGAGAAGAAAAAATTCACAAAACAATGCTGGGGGAGACTTGCAGAATAGACCTTAGCCTAACATCTTCTGAAGTGTTACAACGTAAAATTTAATTCACTCTTCGTACAAAGGATACCTGTTTTTATACTGCAAATAAAAACTTGATGAAAACACACTTCATAGAAAAACTGGGAACTTTTTCCCCAAGTTTTGCTGTAAAACTTTTAAACTGTGAAAATTTTTTTTGTGTTTTTATTCAGGCAAGATATGGACTGAAATACAGATGATTTGTGATAATACAAAATTGTTTTGTTGGCAATTCCTCATCAGGATGAGAAGAAGATAAAAACTCTTTTCAGGTGTATCACTCAAAGGATTCGATGAGCCGAGTTAGACAAGCGTTTTTACCAGCTCTATAAACAATTTGCTTCCTACATTCTTAATAAAAAGCAAAATAACCACAAGTCTGGCATTCAAAAGTAATGATTTAAGTAAAAGGAACGCAGACAATAATTCTTATCAACCTTTTTTTTTGTCTTCTTTTCTCGGGTATGACTAGATATGGTTTGATACTGAAGACAAGTGAAGATAAAGAAGAATTTCAGTGTCTTTTGGGTTTTTTTTTTCTTTCCAAGCAAATCAGCTTGCTTTTTACAGACCATTAGTTAATTGTTGCTTTTCCTTTAAGTGACAACCAGCCTGGGTTTAGTAGATAAAGGAGGTTTGCTACAAGATGCCCTTTTGATGTAAGGGGCACTTTCTGAATGGACCACATAAATATTCATGGTATCATATTTGGTCTCTGTATCAGAAGTGAATCTGGTGGTCCTGAATGCTGAAATAAGGACATGAGGCTGCTGGACTGGCTACACCCATGTTTGTCTTGGGAAGAGGCATTTGGGTCTGTGCAGGGTTAAGCAGCACAGTCCATGGGCAGGACCTTCACCTGGCAGACGTGAGGCCCTTCTGCCATCAGGTGCAAGCTGCAGCTTGCAGGAGAAGGCTGTCCAAGAAAAAACATCCAGAGCTTGAGCCATGCCAGTGGCTGCTCCCTTGCTTTTGCTTTGCAGTCTCCTCCTACAGTTTGAGCTGCCATCTTGGCTTTCCTGATCACCTCTTTTTGTGTTTCCCTCCTTCTCTATAAGCAAGAACCTTCTAGGTGCCTTGTGCCAAGAGGCTGAATATAGCAAATTGTCTCCATTGTGTTAACTTTTAAATAGCCTAGAATCTACCACCCTGGAAGTTGTTTTCACCCTGTATACTGTAGCTGTCATTGTTTGTGGAGCAACAACACTGAATTAGCTGAATCGTCTCTGTCATGCAGGACTGGTGTCAGAGCAGGGCGTTCTTATAAAGGAGGAGATGGCAGCTCTGAGTTTGCTAGTTTCCCTGGCTTAGGAAGATGAAGTCAGTAATTCTTTGGGCATGGTGACAGATTTCTTGTTTTTATTTTTTTGTTCATATTGGGGGCTAACTGGGCAGGGAGCCATAAAAATTAGGACCGTATGTCTGTAAAAGTATATGATCAATTTATTTTTGTTGGGAAAGTGATAGATAACATGGCACAGCATGAAGTTATAAAAGGAGGTTGCAGTCAGAGTTGCTGGCATTAATTTAACTAGAGAATGTGCCCTTAAATGTCAGGAGACTGCAAGAAGCACAGAGTTATTTGAGAAGACAGCAACTTTGATGTTGATTTTTATCAACAAAAATACAGGAGATTAAAAGCAGCTCCCCAATTTTGCTTCCTTTTTTTCTTACTCATAATTTGACTAGGGTATTAGCAGGTATTGTAAAAAGGTTAATGAAACCATAACAGTTATGGTGAAGGAGTATCCATTATCTAATTGAGTTGTTTGGGTGACTCACCACTGAAGCTAAACTGAATAACTGGGAAACTGAGTAACTCATTTTCTGTGAAGATACTACAGTTCTACTGGCAGATAAAATGAGACTAGACAATCTGGGTTATAAGAAGAATATGGGCTTGCAATCATGTTCCTGCCATATCAAAATGTAAGAGTGGCCATTCTTGATCAAACTAAGGGCTTGTCTGGCTTCAGCAGGACATGTGGTGAATGCACAGGGAAAAGCAAATAGAAACCTAGCAGTAGGATGATCCTACCCCTCATATCTGATCCCTGCTTCTGTCAGCAGATTGGCTCAGAGGCTTTTGGAGCCAGAGGTTGCATTAGATTGTCTTTAATGCCCCTGATGGCCCTGTCATCTGTGAATTCCTCTAATCCCTTTTTGAACATATTTGTGTCTCCTCCAGAACATCCTGCAGCAATGGGTTTTGCACTTTAGTTTTGTGTTGTATGAAAGAGCACTTTGTTTGCCCATTTTAAATCCACTGTTTGATTGCTTTATTGGATATTCTTTCTTTCATTGAAACAACACAGATTGCTTTGACGTCCTGATCTTCTTCATGCTATTAATGATTTTATAAATCTGTCATCTCTTATTTCAGTCTCTTTTTCAGGCTGAGAAGTCTGTTTACTATCTCTGTATATCAAAAGCGTTCCAAAACTTTGATCATTTTTCTTGTCTCTTTCATCCTCTTTCCAGCTCTGTTAGATCAGTTTGTGTCCTGTATTCACCTATATCCTCCCCTTGCATCCATTACCTTAACAGAGGAGAAACTGGTTCAAGAAGATCCTAGTGTCAGGGGTTTGAATCCATACCTCGCAGTTTGTCAGAGGGCATACTTGGGCTCTCTGCCCATTCAGGTTGTGCCATTGTTGTTTTCATTGTCTCTGGTGTGGAATATGTATCTGGACTTCAGAGAGGTGATAGGGTGAGCTGGTCTTTGCTGTTCCATGGCATTTTGCTGTCCCCATCACCCTGGAACACTGGAATTGTGTTTGCTGCTCTTGGAGCTGTCACTGGTTTCCATCTCCAAGCAAATGTCTGTACAAACCAGCAGGCATGTGCATCCCAGCCTTTAATAGAGGAGCAAAGCACACCTATTAGCTGCAGAAGGTCAGGAGCTTCATGCCCATGTACACAGTTGTCTGGTGAATTAAGATACACTGCTGCATGTTTTGGTGGTTTGTTTTGTTTCTTTTGCATTCAGAATCCAAAATAACCCAGCAGCTGTGTGTGTAGGAGACAAAACTGGGTGAATAATGAAAGACTTTGGGGAATGACAGCACCGATCTGGTAAAGCTCAAAGACATGTAGATCTTTGAGAAGCTGCTGACAAGCTCTCAAAAACTGGAGGGGTTTTAAGCAGACAGTGAATGGCAAAAATATATAGACAAATGACTACATAATACTCATTAGTCCTAATTTAGTCTCTCAATCTTGAAATGAGTGGAAGGTGTTCTTGTTTGTTATAGTACTGGCATTATTTATTGCTTGTCAAGTGATAAGACATAGATCCCACTGTGATTCTGTATAAATCTGTACTACAAGGGCTACATTTGATGCTAAGAGCTCCATTTTATAGCAGGTTTTAAAAGTCCCAATAATTAACTGATTATTAAATCTTTTAAAGTCCTAGAGCATCCATAAAGTCTTCAATTGATTACTGCTATACACAGCAAATTACAACTTCCACAGATGTTCTCATAAGCATTTATGGTATACAGATGCACTTGTGAGATCTTCTGATAATAAATATTAGCTATTAAACCTCAGTAATTAAATTTTCAGGGATATGAAAGAATTGCCTCTTTTCTTCATGGGTGGTAATATTAAAGAACTTAAAGGCTGAGCATTTAGCCATGTAACATTAGAAGACTCTTGGAAGTGCTAGATAGGTGTATTTGGCCAGGCCTTGAGATATCATGAGTATAAGCAACTAAAATCAGCCTTTATGAAAACAAATGTTGAATGCCTTCTGACATCCCCTGAAGTAGCTTGCTTGCTTCTGAAAATTTTTGTAGGTCTACCTTTTTTGTCAAGGTGTGACATATTACAGTGATATGGTAATTTGTACTGCTGAAGTTTTGATGCTTGGGAAACCTCATTATGGATTCATTTTGAATTTTCAGAACTTAAGGTCTCACCAAATTCGGCTGTATCT
Organism: Molothrus aeneus; assembly: GCF_037042795.1. Lineage (NCBI taxonomy): Eukaryota > Metazoa > Chordata > Aves > Passeriformes > Icteridae > Molothrus > Molothrus aeneus. The sequence goes on from NC_089648.1 coordinate 26,313,147, forward strand.
GGATTTTAATTTGTCAGAGTTAATGTGATAGAGTGAGAGATGGGCGTGTTTGCTTGTGGCAGTAACCTGATGTTCCATTGGAGAAAAAAAGCCTTTGCATACTGTCCACATGCCCCCCAAAAGAAAACCTCTGAGAGGGAGCTTAGAGTCTTGTATCAAGACTAAGCACTGGTTCTATTGGTTATTTTCCATTGGTATTGTCCCTGAAGTCACGCACATTACAAGAATGATTTGTGAGTTTTTTTGCTCTGTTTTCCTATGCTTGTGTAGTAGCAATTTATATACTTGCTTCAGCCCAAATCTGTTTTCATATTCACAGGCTAATAGAATTACCAATGACTATATTGATAATCTTGGGGCTATTTTTATATGTTGAATCCTTTTAAAAGTCTACACTGCTTAATACTACAAGCATCATACAAATGCACAATGATATTAAGAAATACAATAAGGTGAGATCTGTGCGTAAGTAATTTTTATTTATGCCCCTGAAATTGTGTGCAAACACTGATAGGACACAATACTCATTAGATTTATGTGTAGTAAGAGTGCTAGCTCAGTAATAAAATTTTAAGCTTGAGATAGTGATACTACCTCACTGTTTTCTCTATGTATTTACTTATCTGGTTTCACTGTTACAAAGCTTATTAGAAACTGAGAAATACTAAGAGTGTATAGCACATGCAGCCTGATATCTTGTTTGTATTTCCACCTTTTACTTAGCATGTTTAATTGCATTGTTTGCTACTGCCACTGGTATGGTTTGATTCCTTTTGCTTCTTACATTCCTCCAATTTGTCTTTTGGTTTGGTTCATTATAAGACTACACAATAACGTGGATAACACTATTCCCAAGGTGAAGTGCCACAACAGCTAGTAGGGCATGGTATCTCCAAGATCCTGTAGTGTGCCTGTGCCTTACAACTCATAATAGTATTGTGCTGAGACTTCATTATGTTTTTGTGAGAGACTTGTTTTTTTCCTTGGTTTCATTAGTTGTTCTCTCTCCTGAGACAGAACATTGCATCTTCATCCAGAGCAGATGACATATACTCACTGTAAGCAGTAAACAGCAGAGTGATAAAATGCTTGCTTTGTCTTTTTAATGTTTAACTGCAATGTGTAAATATACTATGTAGTGATTTTACTTCCCTGCTGATAAGCCATCTATGTCCCTGCTAATGTAAGAAGAAGGAGCCTTTAACAGAGCCATCCTGTCGTGGAGTTTGACTGTTAATAGGTTTGCTTGTTTAATTAATACTGAGCGGTATCTTACCATGTTGAGAAGTGTGACTTTGTTCTGGGATGAAATACAGCTGGTCTCTGAGCCTTGGTCTTCTTGACCACTGTTCTTCTGCTGCAAGGGGGGCCGTACAGTGCTTTAGAAGGTCTTTCATTTTGAAAGTTTGTAGTGATTTAAAAATTATTCTGTATGTTTAAAATAGCATAGATTGTTCAATGTGCTTGCTTCCGGGACTGGAAGAATATTTTTAATAGAGTAACTTCGGGAAGGAAGATGATGTAGTCTCACCCCTCTGCACATTGCAGCCCAAAGAAACTCACTCATGAGCCTATGCATCAAACCCACAGCTTCTGTTTGTACACTACCATTGCTTTCCAGATGTTATCCTGCCTTGCTGAAAAGGCTTTAATGACTACAGAATTTACTGTTCTTACAAGGTAGTTGCTGCAAAGATTATTTTCCTTGATAGTTACGTGAATACATTTACTTAGAAATTTCCATTTGACTGATTTCAGCTTCCAATGAATTCTTAGATTCTGTGTATCTTTTCTTTTACATCAAAGACTCACAATGAGAGACTTCATGTAGATGCTTGCAGGCTGGGGCAAAACAATTTCTTTGCTGCTTCTTGGTTAAAGCAAATAAACTGAGCTTATCAAGCCTCTGATGAAATACATTTTTCTAGCCTTCACTTCATCATGCATAACCATTTTCTGAACCATATCCCATTTTTAGTCATCTTCTGGAATCAAAGAGCAAGAACTAGAAACAGGATTGTAACAAATGTCTTGCTGATGCTCTGATCAAGAATAGCCATGTCTTCCAGTTCCTACCTGATTACATTTCTGTGTATGGATGCTAAGGGTTGTTTGACCTTTTAACTGCATTGTTGCTCAGGAATTTGATGTCTTTTTTAATACTATTGCACTCCATGATGTAACTTCCCATCTTGCTAGTGTGATATGTATTCCTTATGCCCAAGTGATTGATTCTATATCCTGTTGTGTTGATACAGGCATTGTTCATATGAGGCCTGTTCACAGGAAGTACAGAGCAGCAGGCATCACTGGCCAATTCCATTGCTAACCACTCCTTTGAATTAAGACTTATTTTTTAACAGTGCATCCATCCACTGTTACGTTTTTGTCCCAGCAAAATTTTGATCAGTCTGTGTTTTAGCCTCAAATACCTGAATCATAAAGGCATTTCCTCCCAGTTAGGAGGTCAGCATGCCTAAGAGCAGATTATGTTCTGACCAGTATTTGTTTTGCCCACACCAGTAACAAGAAAATCAAAGATATAGAGTAGGGATGTAAAATAGTAAAGGGTGAAGACAAATTCCCTTCATTATGAATCTTGATCTGCCTTTGCTAGTCAAAGTTTGTACCTGCAGAATATCGTGGAATGCTTGTTCTACCAGGTCAAATTGTAGCAGCAGCCATGAGCAGACTTCACTCTAGCAGTTGATATAGTTGGGCTACATTTTGGTAACTACCATCCCCGCCCCCCAAGGAAAAACCAACCAATCAAACGAGAAACCAAAATCAAAAATGCTCACCCTGATGTTTGTTAGTACCAAATGGAACTGCCATTTTAGCACATTCCTGTAGATATGCACTACACAGTCTTGGCAATAGAGTTCTAATTATTCCAAGTGAAGGATCTCTTACTCAGCTGTGAATTCTTCTTTACGTTGTATTTGCAGTTGCTCTTGTGTCTTTCTGAAGTAGTTTGGATTCCTCAGGAGCTTGCAGGTCACATTCACAAACCCGTTTTTAGGATTTTTTACATTCAGCTGTTGTGTACATGTATGTACACATATGTGCTTCCAGTGGATTAATTGCTAGCCATATCAAGTGAATTAAAATTGTGTTGGTATCAGACTTCACAAAAACATTTAAAGCAGAAAAGTAAGTTTTTCATTAATATAAAAGAAATAAATTATATCATCTTCACAATTTAGATAAAATGGGTGTAGTGAAGGATGGTATTAAAAGCTATGCTGGCAGCAAGTGGTAGCTTGTGTCATTGCCAAATCTGTCTTGTAACCTCTGTGTGACCCAATTCTGCTGAATTCCAGCGGTCTGTGCAAGTACGTCTTCTCTAGGTATAAGAATAGTAGCAGCAGTTCCACTACCTAGAACAAGAATGTACGAGGCTATCAGCTGTCTTGCCTGGGGGCATGAGATGATTGCCAGCTGGGGTTAAGAAAAAGTGTTTCCTTCCTGTGAGGCATTACATAATTATCTGTGTATGTTAAGTGTGTGCTGGGGTTTTTGTCTGAAATTCATTATATAAGCCAGTGCTATAAGGAGATGCCAGATTAAGAAAACAGCTTGGGCATATGTATTACAGCAATTCTGTTTTCTCCTGGTTTTAATACTGTCCAAAATAAAATGAGATTTAGTTTATGTTTCACCTTGTTAGCTTTGCAATGCTTTGCTTTTAACACTGTCCTGCCAGCTTTGTGACGCAGATTTGACTGCAGCTGAGGAATATTGTTAATCCTCTCATCTCCTTGTGGGGAATCAAACTTGAGCCAAATGAAATGTTTTGTGCTACGGTGTTTTCTTTTATTACTGCACGTACAAAGCAAGTGAAAATGCTGCCTGCCAGGATCTTGCCAGAGTGATACTGATTCTCTACTTTTATGAGATGCCAATAAAATAGGAGTTATTCTTTTTCATCTTGCAGCTTACTCTTCACCAAAGTAAAACTGGAATGGATACATAAAGGACCTGAAGAGGCTCTGGTGACATGCAGACATATGTTGCAGATGTGGCAGATGGTATACAGTGTTTTACAGCACAGGTAGGCTTTCTCCACTGTAGCAAGTTCAGATTTGTAATTGGTAACGTGGTTATCCTTTTTAATTTTCTAGATACTTGAGTTATTTTGCAAGAAGGGTGATAAACAGTACTGTTTTAAAGATAAGTAATATTTCTAGCAGATAAAAAAAAAAGGGGGGAAGATATTAATGGCCATTATTAAAAAAAAAAATTTAAAACAACAAAACCAAAACCTCAGTGTTTTAATACTGAAGAAGCAATTTGAACCACAGGTTTCTGAACCAAATGCCTAAACATCTCTATCCATATTTGGGTGTCCAGATTTTCTTTCTCCCCAATAGTGCTGAGCTTTCATCAGCTATTGTTCACAGTCTGCAGTAGTTGGCACCACCCAGGAATGTGTGGGGGTGACACAGTCCTGAATTGAGTAAGCCAAGGAAAGGCACAGTGCCAAACTCATATGCTGTAGTTGCACACTGGTAGCACAGCCTGGTGCTAACTGGGCAAGGAAAGAAAGGAAGGATGTAGCATCTTTCACCCTTCCCTTGTCCTAGTAAATCTGCATTCACCCAATGCTATGTTCCCTGTTTCCTCCCTTTCATCTGCTGCCCCACTGAAAGGTAAAGTTGAAAAAGTGTGGAAGATACTGAGTTGGGTTTTCTTCCTTCCTACACCCTTAGGATATTGCCCTAGTCAAGGTATCAGTGTACAGTGTCTTGGGAATATTATACCAAGATCCCTTGCCCATAATGTCCACAGGGGTTGTGTTTGATGGGAAGGACAGCATGCTTGATGGCAGCAATCAAGACAGCAGGGTGATGTAGCTTGAGTTGTTCCCCAGTTTCTGTATGCATTGCATAAGTTTTATAAACACCAGAAGTATATGTACAGAATGGTGCATGTCTATGTACAAGTTGTCCTTGAGGGGTTCTTAGTAATTCTTGTTGGTTTAGCTAATGAGCAGCAAACCAAACACAAAAAATCAAGATATTTACATAGCAGCAGTAGTCTTTTACAGACTTGAATCATTGATTTCCTTAGGCCTTAGTATCTTTAGCTAAGGTTTCAATCCTGTACCTCTCACATGAGTAATCTTTCTACCCATGAGTAGTCCTCATGAAGCTGATCAAATCCACACTGAACAGTTATGACTGAGGAATATTCACTCTTGCAAGGGGGGGCTGCAAGCCTGAGACTGTAGAGAGTACATTGGAAAACAGACAAATAACTAGTTCAGCCATTTGGACTGCATTTGGATCCCAAGCTGTGCTTTGGCTCTTATACTTAAAAACCCAAGATGTGATAGCTTTAGAGGCTTTTGATAAGCTTTAGCCATAGAATCTTAAACAAAACAAATTGCTTTTGCTTTTAAAAACTCTGGTATGTATTTCACTGCTATTCCAGCAGGGCTTTTTTTTTTTCTTTTTTCAAAAAGCACATAATAAAGTATTTTTATTAGAAAATGCTACTGGAAAGGTAACAAGAATCAACTTGGTACCTGCAGTTTTAGACTGGATTCAGTGACCCAGGAAGCCCCTTGTGTTTAGCAAATTGCAGCAGTATCAGCTAACAAATATGTAAAGTATTCTGGGTAGGGCTGGCAGAGGAACTTAAGGGGAATTCTTATCAGTGAGACTTGGACAAAGGCATTTTTAGGGCCTCTTGCAAAAGAGAAGGTTGCATTTACACAAAGTTGAGAGCTATTGCACCCAGTACTCCTTACTGGTTCAATCAATAGATAATTGCCTACACAATTAAATGGCACTTCAGTTCCATTTGTCTGGCCTGTTTGCTGGCTTTGCAATCTTACTGTGACTGACAGACCAAAAAGTCTCTCAGGGCCCAGTATTTTATCCCCAGCAGCTATTCATATGGCCTGTTCAAGTCCCCTGTCTTCTTTCTGACAAACTGGTCCCTCTGCAGTCTCACAACCAAGTGTCCCACTCAGCATTTTTGTCACCAATTTGTCCATTGTCTCAACTACTTTTCAAAAACATGGGCAGTAGATGTCCTGCTGTCCTACTGGCAACCTTTCCAGTGCTGTATGTAGAAAGCAAATCATCTGGCTCCTATCCCTTCCATGGTGCATCAAAAAGCTTTCCTGGCTGAAGGCTTTGTACTGCAGCTTTTAAAGGGTAGTTCATTTTCAGCCCTTCTCTGGGATAACAGAGCCATTGGGAGTGGCTGTTTTGCACAATGCATTACACTGGGTTTTCACCCTGGGATTTTCCCATCTCTTCCCCTGTTCTTACAGTAGGAGTACAGTGTATTATCAGTGTATCAGTGTTTCAGCATGTGCCTGAACAGTGATTCCATGGGAGTGCTGCTGCATTAAGGTAGCACTTGACTCATGGCAGTAATATATGGAAGTGCAGCTGCCTTATTCCTGTATACACAGGAGTAAGACTGAGCTCTCCATACAGTTCCACCAGCAGCCTCTGGCCAGGGCACTTTCATTTACGTCAGTCCTGTCTAGGTAAGGCTGAGGCATAGGACAGATAATTTAATTTTCCTTTCTCTCTGTCACTATGTGATAGGCTCAAATGAATTATCAGTGTGGAAACCAGTATGGATGACAAGGGAGGCCCATTCAAGGACAGAGTGGTGCAGTCCAGTGCCCAAGAATTCAGAGTGCATTAACAGAAACCATTATGCTTGATCCCAAAGCCCAAGTAAAAAGTTATTTAGCTACTGTAAATATGATTGCTATTATGATGAATGATAGTAAGTGGCTTTCAGCCTTAGGTTGTTAGCTGGGAAGGACTAGACTTGGTTTGTCTTTTGCTGCTGTTTTCTGTGATAACAGAATAATTGTGTTTAAAACCAAACAGCAGTCCCCAGCTGATTCTTCTGCTAGATCAATGCAAATTGAAAGGAATTCTGTGCAATCCGTACCAAAAGACTCCTCAGACTGAAAGATGGGGGCATCCACACCAATCATGTCTCTCTGACAACTTGCTTCCTGGAAGGAGTATTGTCCAAAGGCTGAGCTGCAGGCTTGGAAGTGTGCCAGAAAAAGTAGTCAGGGCAGTCACTTTTCCTTTTGGTATTTCATCCCTTAATGGATGATGAGAGGAGATATCATCACCACTGATCCTTGGGGGATGGCAGACTATGTGGTGACAGGAAGGCTCAAGAGATCTGTGTTAAGTGACTTTTTGTTAGCCACATGATTTTTTTTTTTTGGTGTGTTTTTCTTTGTAAGGCCTCTCCTGTGAGGACAGAAGTCCAGTAGAAGAACAGACCAGAGTTTCATAAGCAGACCTGTTTCATAAAGCAGTGCTATCTGGTAGTTTTTATCTTCCTCCTCTTTTTGAACAGAACAAAGGAGGAAGGGGAGAAAATAAGCCCTTTGAAATGAAAATATGAAGAAATTAGCACCCAGGTGGAAGGTGGTAATTGGTCTTTTTCAAAAGGATCAGCACAGTAGACCTGTGAACAAATTATTCTGCAGAAAAGCCCAAGAGATGGTGGTTCTTGCTGGGTCTGGGTCTGCTAGTGGGCCTCCTCTGCTCTGACTTCTAGCTGCCAACATGTTTCTTGTCCATTGGTTTGTAAAGACTCCCTATAGCCAAATAAACTAAATACCAGTGCGTGCCCTGGAGCCCCTGCTGGGCAGTCTCTGAGCTTCCTGTCCAGTGGCAGTGGGCCAGATGTTAATACATTCAATAAGCTGATTTCTCACAACTGAAAACCTTGATTTTTCACTTCCCATGGCAGCTAAACTATTGCCTGCTTTGAGGGGAATGTTTCTCCTCTGAGAGATGTCCAGGTTACACAGTTTTGTTTCTTTACAGTGGCTCTGAGAAAGGAAGTAGTGTGACTGAAACACCAGTAATCAAAAAGCATAATGGACTGCATCTCACTCTGCCAGATGCTCATGACACTGATTCTGGTAAGGAAATAAGATTTGTGCTTTCCTGTTCTAAACACATGCTTTTGTGAGAAATGAATATTTCATTGTCTTTGGAGAGGGTGGTGGGCCTGTGCACATCCAAGTTGCTGGTCAGGAGGTCCAGGTCTGCCTCCATGGCCAGCTCTGCTGTAAAATATGTCCCTGTGGTTTGCCTGTACCTTGGCTTCCCCATGCATAACACAGAGAGGAGTTCCTGCTTTCTTTCACAAAGCTCTCTGAGATGTATAATTCTCTCCTTCTTTCTATTTTTTATTCCTTCCATCCCTCGGCCTGCCTCCTCATTTAATTCTTTGTAGATGTCCTGATCAAGCCAGCTGCTATTGTTGGTTTTGGAAAGCCGAGGGAGAGTGTCAATTCCTATTAGATGGTGATTTGCTTTGGGATTTGTGCATAAGCCTTGTGATGCTTTATTGTATGGTAAATACATATTCACAGTACCAGATAAGAGTCAGATGGAAGTAACTGAGACATCAAAGCTGATCTTGGCAGTAAAGGGGAAAAGAAATTTTCAGAGAGCGCTGCTGACTTGTGATTTTTGTTGTAAGTCTCGTGATACTTGGTACTACTTTAAAACCCTAGCTCAAAATCAGATGATAATGTGAGAAACTTGCCTTTTGATTTGGAGGGTTTTTTAGGGAATCAAATGCCTATGCTTGTGGATGTAGGTGAAACACTTGCAAAGAGAGTGAACCTCAAACTCAAAAAATGGACAAAAAATAAAAGCTAACACATAAATCTCATGGATCTCTAGGGAATTAGGGTTTGTCTGAGTCTTAATTGTGCTGTATGCCATGGTGCTGCCTGCCAGAAAGGGCAAATTAATGTAAAGTACAAGATTTGAATCAGCTTTTCATGCACCTAAAGTGATTTGCACTGAATGCAGTTTGGTTTTAGCCAAGAAATATATTCCTCCTCCACTCTGAGAATCCAGGTTTCCATGCTAACGTGGTTGCCCCCACAATGAATGCAAGAAAGGAGCTGGTACTGAAATTACACCACCCACCTAAGTGTGGGGCTGGCACTGGCTGGTTTCAGCAGGGCTCTGTGGCTCCCTTCTCTGCAGGCTCTGAGTGCTGCTGTTCTCCATCTGCAGGAGGGAAGCACCTGGCTCTGCTCTCCCTGCTGGGAGCCTCTTTGAAGAGAGTAGTGGGTGAGATTGGAGGGTACAGCTCTACTCCCTCTTGCCCTTGTGCTCCTCCAGAGCTGGGGCTGGGGCTGCCTGCTTGGAAGGAGGGAGGAGGTCTGATATTTCTGCATGGCTGTGGAGCAGGCAGCGCTGTCTGCTGTGCAATCCCCCGGGAGCATGCAGCAGCATCGCTGCGCAGGCGCTCTGCCATCTCTGGGCTCATCACTGAGGAGTGGCACTCACTGTGGCCAGCTTTGACACTGGCCTCTCCCTCAGCTAGACCACAATTAGATTATTTGCTGTGCCAGAATTTTAGGTTTGCTGCCAGAAAGGTTAATTCCTCTTTATTTTCTTCATCTTCTCCTAACTGAAGCAGTGTTCCTAACTAAATTCACTGATATCAGTCAGCTGCCTTGCCATTTCATTCTTTCTCTGATTCAGTCTTATCTTATAATGCTTTTGCCTGAAGTGATTTAGGCTTGGGAGTTCCGTGTTTCTTATAAGCTTAGTAAATCTAATGAGCTACATTTCTATTTTGATAGCAATTTTCACATAAATGCAAAATATTAAACTTGGTCTTTTTGGTCTTAAAACATCCTAGAACAGTGATTTAAAATTATTTGGATAGATTTTGTAGGGCTTATGTGCAGAGCTCATCACAACAAAATCAGTTTGTTATTTCATGAGTTATTTCCAAAATGTTCGGAGGGTTTTATTGTAAAATGTGAAGTTTATATTCTGTCTGGTAGAGCTGTTAAATAGAGAAAGAGACTGCACTAAAATAACAAATTGATATGATATCTTCATATGCCAAATTTGCATGTATTTTGAGGCATGACATTAAAGTTCTGTGAGACAGGTTTTGTGGGGAGGTTTTTTTAGCATGTTTCTTTAGGAGGAGATAGCTTATAATGAGACATTCAGATAATTTTTTTAATGTCGCTTCAAGTTTTTCCATCTCCCCTCACCACCCTGGGGCCAGAGTCCTGCCAGTGTGACACATGCTTATCTCCCCTCTCAGGACAGAGTTAGAGGTAAACAGTGTTAGAGGTAAACTTTTGTGGCTGCAGTAGCCATCAGCCCACCCCCAGGGGCACCACATTGCTTGCCTGAGATTCAGAGATGTGGCTGAGCCCCTTTCAGTCCAGAAGGACCAGGCTGGCTAAAACTTTCTCTTACAGAGTTTATTTGGTTTGACAAGCTTTAAGGAGAACTGCTGTGAGCATCCCAGCAGAGATGGGCGAGAACAGAGGTGGGAAAAGTGGAGGATGGGCTGGTTTGGAGAGAGCCTGATCGTCTGGCATGTACGTGTCCAGAGCAAGGAGTGTATCTGTGTCAGAGGCCAAGCAGGGATGGCATGGTCTCTGCCTAAAATATTCTGCTTCCTCTTGTAGGCTGGGAAAGAAGGAAAAGAGAATAAACATCAAAGGATTGGAATGCCAAGGGATATTAAATGAAAAGAGCCTCCATGTAAATTGCTAAGTAACTTGGGTCTCATTTGTCCAGCTGTGCAGATGCCCACTGCACTGGGCAGGATCAGTCCCAAATTCCCCTCTTGGCAACTACTGGGCTAGCGAAGATGAGATGAGGAGCAGCTAACTTGGGTTTCTTTGAGAGCAACTGTGCTGTTGTATTCCTGGGAAGTCTGCTTTGTGAGGGAAGGATGCTTAAGTAGATTCTAACGGGATCTACTTAGGCAGTGTGTGAACCTCTCCAAAATGCACAAAGGTGATTTAGTTTTCTTGGATTGATTTGCAAGGAAAAGAGGATTTCCCTGAGCTCTGTGAGGATGTGAATAATACACCAGCCTATCTGCCCACCCTGTGCAAACAGCCCAGCATTACATTTGGATGCTTGCAAGAAACACAGCTCCACAAGCTTCTCTGGGAGAGGGCAGCCTTGGCAGGAAAATGTGGTACTGAAAGTTGCATTCAAAACATGCTAATATAAGAATCTCCTTAGGCTGACTGCACAATCCACAAAGTTCATGTAATTTTTTCCAGGTTTGCCAATCTAGAAGGCAAGAAGTCTGCCGTAGCTTCAAAGCTCTGCTAATAACATCACTAGCTGTTCATGTGTCCATTTTCTTGTCTCTGCAGTGCACAGAAGCTCTCTGTATTTTAGATGGCTGGGGATAAATGCTTGGTAGTTTTGCCTGTGTCAAATGGCTCTAGTCTGACTTAAATTTCTGGGAGTTTAAGGGAAATTCTCACTAGTGGAGATAGGGATGGGGGAGAGGAGTGTGAGTGGGCAAGGCAGGGGAAGAATCTCATGCAGTGAAACAGGCTGAAGGTGGATCAGTTAAATAAACTGGTAAATACAATAAATTCTTCCTGCAAAGCTGAATGGCTTTTGCCTATACCCTTAAAGCTGTAATTGCTACATTACTGCACTGTCATCTCTTGGAACATTAGATCAGGAATGTCTTTGCAATTATGTAGGAATTTAAGAAATGCATCTGGGAAGAGCACATTTGCATTTTCCAAGGGAGCCGTGGGAGGCGCCTGCTGCAGGGCTGTTTTGAAGTCCTCCTGCTTTAAATGAATGACATTAGTTAGCGATGAGATAATAGGACAAATATTTCCCATTGCAGTTCTGAGCCTGGGGTTGCATTTGTGGTCTCTCCCAAGCCCTGACACGCTCACCTCGGGTTAAGTAGAAGCTGCAGCCATGTCCTGCCAGGTGAGCAGTCTCCCCCTGTGCCTGCCGGGTGGCTGGGTCCCTGCTCAGCATCCAGAGATGGCCAGGAGATCGTGCCTGGGGATCACAGGGTGATGTGTTGGTCTGCTGGTGAGGAGGTGTGGCTTGGCAGCCCTCTCTCTCTTGAGCACACTCCAGCTGGAAAAGCATGCTGTCCCTCTCAGAGAGACCATTAAGTGCATGTGCCCTGTGGCTGCGGGAGAGAAAAAGCGGGATTTTAACTTGAGGATCTTGTGGTTTATGAGGTCAGCCTGTAAGGGTAGATTCAAGAGTAATGCTAATCAACACAAGTGCTTCAGTCACAGCAGCTCTCCAGAGAAAGAGCTTATCAACCATAAAATCACATTAAAACCTATGTATACTAAAATATTTATTTCTCAAAGCCAACTCTGAAATCTCAATTTGTAGCTTCTTATTTTGTTACTACCATGTTGATACCCCTCTGAGAGGTTGGCTCACCACTATAATCCCACTTGCTGTACTGGAGAATGTGGTTTCTGCCCATGCAGCCCTCCTGGGATAAGCTTTTGATGTGATGTTTTGTCCCAGAAGTGTGGGAGCCAAATACTTTATTCTCGCGTAAATGTTACAGTGCATACTAAAGGTTAATATAGTCAAAGCTCTGAACTCTGTGCTCCCCAAGGTTAAATGAAACCCCCCCTGCCTCTAAATCAGTAGAACAATGTTGATGTCACTTGAAATGTGTATGCTGTGTGAATGGGGCTAAGCTGCCTTGTAATGCTGTATGAATTTTTTACCTTAGTGGGGCACATTTTGTAATTGTATGATGACTGTGCTTATAAAATAGGTATTTGTGGAAAATATTTGATGCTAGACTTCTGCTTCCCAAACAAGCATAATATGGTTGCTTCCTTGATGAATGCTAAGCAGACCTTTATAAAATTACTATCTCTTAATTTGCTTGTTTGAGCTGCAGCTCTTGGATAATTTAGTGAGGTTTTTTTTCAGCAAATTAACCTTTTATAAAACATACTTCTCCAGTTTGTCATGCCAAAATTCAGCAGAGTTCTTATTACATAAAACCAATGCAGTGAGTGGAGGATCAGACCGGCTGCCTTAACAAGTCAAGAAATATCACAAATAAGTATAAAATACATAATTGTTTATTTGGTTTGTAGGATCACAACGAGCCTCTTCCCTTGCTGCATCAAGACTGGAACAGGCCATGTCTGAAATAACTATGCAGAGCAGTACAATGAAGCAGGGACCTGTGAAGCTCTGGACAACTCTTGAACAAATTTGGCTACAAGCTGGTAAGTCCTGAGCTACGTGGAGTTCCTCTTTCCCCACAGTGATGAATCAAATGACATAAGTATTAACTGAGTAGTTGAAGTCATGAGTTGAAAATCACTCTATTCCAGCAGAAAATCTGCCATTTTATCCCTGATGGTTTTTGAAACACCACTTATTTAATTTTGAGCCAAAAAAATACTGTAGTAGTGTTATTTCTCAGGTCACTTCTGTTTTTGCAAAACACACAGAAAACTTTAGTCATCACTATAATATGCTTTTTTGAAAAAGAGGATAGGTAGTTCTTCACTAACAAATGGTAGTTCATAAGGACAATTATTTTCGTTCTCCTTTTACTAAATGCTTCCCTGTAATAAGACTGGGCAAACCATGTCTTAAATGTGATTTAAGCATTCCAGTCTTTGCTGAAGTTTAAGTGAAAATTATTACAGCATGTTCTCCACTCTGTCCTTGATTGTTTGAACCCCCCAGGGTCTTGTAGGTTGAGTATCAGTTTGAGACACTAATGCAAAGATGCTGCAACAGAGCACATAAAGGGAAAACAGTGAAGAGAGACTCTATCCACAAGCAATATCCAAACCCATGGAGGGGTTTTATGTAGGGACATTTGTTGAGGAACAGAGTTGCCCAGCACATTCTGCTGCTTGCATTCCAGTGTTTCAGAACTGATAGAGTTCCAACCCTGTAATTTTGTTTTTAGGAGATACAGTTTTTCTTCCATAACCGGGCCCACAGTTGCGCACTTGAAATTACCTTTGAGTGCTGTAATTGCTTTATTAGATGTCTCACCATTTGCAATGCAGAAAGAAAAGCAGAACCCCCTGGAAAGCTGCTGATAGATTTCTATTCTTCGTGCAGGGGAACCTTTCAAATTCTCATTTCACTAATCTATGCAATTGACAGCTCTCACATAAGACCTGGCAATCTCACCCTACTTTGCAGCCAAGATTTTCATAGCTGTTTTTTGTGGGTAATTTCCTACCAATTACCCTTTAGTTCTAGAACAAAATATATGACATTGGTTTTGCTACAATTTGATTAATATTAACAAAAGAAGTCACCTTATGGAATGCATCATACTTTAAGTTAATCACATGTGTTCTCCTTAATGACTTGTGTGGATGTAAATTTCAGTGATGTGCTGTGGGCTTCAAAATGACCAGCAAGATCGTGCTTTATTCAGTTTATACTCCTGATTTAAGGCTGCAAAGAGGGCTGGTGGGGAGCAAAATAAATGGAGTTTATTATGATGAGAAGTCAGGTGTCTGTTGTCCATCATCCTACAGCTAGCTCTAGGCAGTTTACATTTTTGCTGCTGTCTGAAAAGACAAAAGCAATAAAGACCTAGTGCAATAAAGACCTAGTGCTTGCTGTGAATTGCTATGATTGCTTTTCAGTGTGAATAGAGTGCCTTTCTGAAAGGTGTTAATTATTTCTTTTAGATAGAATTTATTTTTATAAGCTGTAACTTTTTTCTCTTATCACTTTGTAAGCCTTTGTTTTGTTTCATGCTTAGTTTTAGCTGGACTTGATTCAGGATTGATATTTTGAAAACATGTACTGTGGCTGCTTTGTAATTTCATTACTGAAGTCAGTTATTGTTATGGATGCAGCTTAATGAGCTCCTGCTGAGATACTGGCCATTCTCTTCTCATGGTAGTGTGGAAGCTGCTGGATTCTGGTATCCTGAGGGATGAAGAGAGGTGCAGGTATTTGGGGTAGTCTTTACTCTCTGTGGAGAAGGGCACAGTGCCTGAATAATTAGAGGACTTCTTGGAAGTGGGTTGGCTTTATGCTGAGATTAGTGAATGGAATAATCCAAAGGGTGTCACTAACCTTCACTACTGGGATCTTTCCCGTCTGAAAGGAGGGGAAAGGAGGAACAAACATACTTGTAAGAAGTACCTTCCAAAACAGGTATTTCATAGACAACAAACCAAAATGAATGGCTGTGGAAAGCAACAGGCAATTACTGCAACATTCTGATGCCTGCCTATGGAGTCAGTTGATATTCATGGAAGGTCTGCATCAGTATGCTGTAGATTTTCATCAGGTTTAGCTTGGACTTGTCCTTTTTCAATCAGTGACTCATCTTGTGACTCCAGGCAAGTTGCCTAACTTTTTCATACCTCAGTGTCCTATCTCCAAAGGGAAAAAACGTTAATGCGCCTTTGGGAAATGACTCGTGTGTTGTTGTTTTTGTTGTCATTAACACTTGGACCTTTTTAGTGTGACTCATAAATCCTTAGATAAAGTGATTACAATTTCCTAACCTCATACTACAGTGAATTTATAACGAAGCATCCGTCCTTCTCAGACACTCGCAGGACACAGCTGGCCGTGCCTCTGTGCACGGGTAGGGATTGAGAGTGCCAGCTTGCAGTGGTGTCTGGGTGCCATCAGAGCCATTGCAGCTGCCATGCCTTCTCATATCCCAGGGCATGAAAGGTAATGGTACCAACCAGCTGGACCAGTTAGAACTTTGTGCAATGAGGTTGGGAAGAGGCACACAAAACCAGCTATCCCACAACTATAGGGGGCTGCTCTTACAGCCTTCCAGCAGCCAGGCCAGGCCACAGCACCAGCACATGTACTTGCAAAAGGGACTGTTAGGGGGTGCTACCTATCCAGTGATGCTTACATAGGGGAATCCTTAGTGTATCATGCTGCAGCTGCAGTAGGAGTTCCTGCCTTGTGCAGAAGTGTCCTCAGTCCCTCTGAGCTGGAGACCCCTTGTTCTCTAACGGGTTTCACAATTAGCTTTATGAGAATATGTGTGTTCCCTTAAGAGTGGCTGAAGGGAAGGCTGTACACCCTGTGCAAATAGTTAATCCCTTTTGTGCTGTGATAAAGATACTTATTTCACCCATAAGAGAGCACACACTTAGTGGTTTTATCTGTCATTTTTCTGGGTTTGTGACCAGCATAGTTTTGTAGGGAAGACAGTAAAGCATCATCTTTGGATGTGCAGCTGCTAAATCAAAATGCGTTGCACTATAACAGAGGCTGTACGTTGTCTTTCCCTGCAGCAATGCCTAGTGATCTTTGGCAAGGTAATTTTTTGTAGCCTCCTGTAAACAAAGAGCTGCTTGATGGATCTGTGGTCTCTAGAAAGAGTCCTCTCTCTTTCAAGCATCAAAATAACCTGTGAATTCTCACTGTTAATCTCACATCCAGCCATCTCTTACAGGACCACCTGGGAGTACAGTCATCTGCAGCATAGAACTTGGTACATTGCCTTAGTGGGCTTCCATATCTTCCTGTTTTCTGCACAGGTAGTCACAGCTTTGGAAGAGCAGTGTGCTGTTCTCAAAGACTAGAGACGTCCCCTGCAGCAGGCATGCTTGGAATACTAACGGGCATATTCTATTTCCAAGTGTTCTGCAGCAGAGATTGTTAACACAGCTTGTCTGGTCCCTTTTAACTATAACCCCCCTAGTCCTCTTGAATATAATGGCTGCTTAAAAAGAGTCATCTCGGAACACTTTAACATTTATGAGCCTAAACATTATTCTTGGCCCCATGTCTGAGAAACAGCTCATTTCAGGGAGTACTTAGGAACAGTGCTACAGTGCACATGCTGTGGTGGTGCAGCTCCAGGAGAGGTGTTCATTATGCAATCCTTATGCTCATTTCTCGTCTTTGTTCTGCTTTTCATGGCTGAGAGCTTGAATTCAAGTTTGAGAAGAGGCAAGGAACTTTGGTGGCACTGGTAAAGCTTGTTAACTCCTCCCTCTTCCTGCAGGAAGAGCTGCAAGGGGAATCCTAGAGATTACTAGAGCTACTACTTCTAACAGTCATGCCAGTACTCCTCCCTTTTGTTTAGAAAATAGAGTCATGCTGTTTGGCTAAAGAAAATATATTTGAAATTGTTCACATTTATGACCAAAATTTACCTTCATTTGGCATTTTTATAAGATCACTTTTGACCCAGAGAGCAAAGCATGTCAATATTGGAAAGAAATAGTGTTAATAGTTCTAGGCTCTTTGGGTAACTGGAACGATTTTTTATCTGAAGTATGTGTGATTATACTTCCAGGCAGTAATAACCATATGCTCTATTTATACAGAGCATTTTAGAATGCTACAAGCCAGTTTTAATAAGAGTTCTAATATTCTAGCTCCTGTTACTGTATTATTTTAAGCTTTACTTTTAACTACAAGGTCCACTTTGTTTGTCTTTACTAGTAGTTTATATCTGACAATTTAGCTTCTTGACTAACCCAATACTTTACCAAATATGGCCACTCACAGCAAAGTAGGTCTGGTAATTTGATCTAAGTTTGGCTAAATGCCTGCTAAGCTCAGCCTGTGAACCTCACCAGGTAGACCCTAAGGCTAATTTAAAGGAGGATTTAGAGAAAAATGACAAGGATACTATTCCATGTACTCACAGTGGGGCAGCAGTGGGCTACCTGCTGTCTCAGTAACATGCTAAAGTTTAACCTAGGAAAAATAGTTTATACTGAACATGCTACAAACAAGAAATGCAAAGAGAGCCAGTGCAGCAGAGAACAGTGAGCTAATGGAAAAACATCTGCTCCCCCGAGTTATGTACAGCAGGAACTTTTTTTTCCCTTTCGCAAAACACTTGTGATTTATTTATTTTATTCCATATGGGCCAGTTCCTGGGAAAAAGCTGTGTTAGAGGAGATGGGCTTTGTTCCACGAGAAAGTGTTGTTGGAGCCAGTGGGCTGAAGTCTCCAAAGTGCTGGTCTGCAGCCATGGAGCTGGATCCTGGCAGCAGCCAGGGGTGCAGCCAGGCCCTCCCCTGCTGCCCCCTGCTCACCTAGCACAGCTTGTGTTTGCACAGCCTGCACATGGGCACTTCAGTGTTTCTCCTGCTCCAAGCTTTTAGCAAGTTATTAGCCCCCCCAAGTTATTAGCTCTGATATTAAAGATGTTAATCAGGTGGGGGAGACATCTTTATTGATATTGCCAGAATAGCTGGGTCAGATACTCAGATACTGTCCTGTAATGCAGCACTGGTTTTTGAACCAATTCTAATATTTTTATTTCTTTTAAGTGCTGCCAAATTTTAGAATTTCAAGTTTAGAATATCTCCATTCACTGCTTGAGTTCTTGAGCTCCATAAATGCTGCTAATTTTTGTGTCTCTTTACAGTGACACAAAGCACTGTGAAAAGCTGGAACCTGGTGAGGGGGAACAGGAGAGAGTCCTGAGAATAAAGGTGTCCTGCAACGATGGCTCCTCTGCAGTATTTACTTACTAGGAGGGATTAGGAGCACTTCAGCTGGTGATAGAAATGGTAAAGTGAGCTGGTTTTGTCCCCTTCAAAATGAAGTTAAGAAGCCAGCAGTAGTTCTGCTGAGCCTCCTGGTTCATCAAGGTCTGTTCTAGACTTGTGGTAGAGACTAAAGATCACCAAATTCTCCATTTCTCTTCATCTGAACATTCTCAAGAGGCATTAATAAGTTTTGTTCTACACTTTCCAGTTTGATTTATTTTCTGTCAACAATAAATATAAAAAGTCAAAAGGATTCTTGCAGCCTTATGTCAGTACAGGGCATTTGGGATTGCCTCCTCCATTCCTGAGCCTTCTGGATGTTTCTCATTTTTGGAGCAGGATGCGAAACTTTGTGGACTGGTAACTCTTTGGCATGGACAATCTTCAAAGAGCACATACCTTTTCTCAAAATCTGGGACATGCAAACATTCACATGTGTCTTGAACACTTACTTGTGATGGAAACAGGCAGCAGCTACCAATGCCTTTTGTTTAGCATTCTGTAGAAAATTTGCCAAGAGATGGAGAGAAACCTGTTGCACTGCCAGAGAATGACTGAGGGTACCCAAAAGTAGCATTTCCTCAGCTGCTCAGTAAGTTTGGACCAATGATAAAATGTACACAGTCCTGAAGAAGGAGGCAGGACATTTGTTCATACCAGAGACAGAAAATAGGAATTTATACTTGACTGGGCTGTTAGTCATGTTTTGATTGCACCATTTAGTGTAGAAGGTAGCTTGTGGCACTTACATGCTGCTTCTAAAAACCTTCACTCTAATGCTGCATTTGTAAATGAAGAAGCTTGGCGGTCATTTCAGGCCCTGTGACCTGAACCTTGGGAATTTAAAGCCAGTCCCTGGAGTTCACTTTGCAGGCAAAGAGAGGGTGTAAATCTGTTGCCTCATTCAAAAGAGCAAGTGGCTGAGCTCAGGTGTATGGGAACATGCAGCAGTTTCTGTGCTTCATTTCTGTATCAAACGTTTGCATCAAATGGAATTATTGTAGTGAGGATATGCCTGGAGGAATCTTCTGTCTAATCTGCCATGAATTGTCAAGCTACTGCATGCAGGGTGGTGTCAGAGCATGGAACAATGACTAAACCTCACCTGCCAGCAAGGAAAGGCAGTGGGGGGACCCTTTGTCATGATAATAGCTCGGCAGTCACTGCTGATGGCAGAGCTGTCTCAGAGTGGGTCTTTCCAGCTGGCTAAGGGCTCCTGCAGTAACAAGCATTAATAACTCCTGAAGGCAGATGATGTGGAACAGAAATCACCTTCCAACACCCTCAGAGATGCTCTCACCTTCTTGAGTGTGAAGGGCTGCTCTGCACTGTACCATCCTGCTGGGCATTTGGCTGTTACCCTGGCCATGTCACTCTGCAGTAACATTTTTGGGGTGGACAAGAGTAGAGTGCTCTAGATGCATCAGGCACACACAACAAGGGATGTGGAGCAGTCTACTTTGTGGAAGTGCTGCCTCTTGGATAACACCAAATGTGATTCACAAGTAACAAAATTTTAACTCTTTCACATTGCAGAAAAAACATTTCAAATCTGTTTGATTTCTTTAGGCTAGAATTAAAATAGTTGCTGCAGTGACAAGCACTATCAGTCTTGACACTGCTTTGAAATGGGGAATAGAGTCAGTGTTTAAGGTGATGTTGAGCAGCTCTGTTTCTCAGACAACAGTGTGATGCAGACATGACTGGATTATACTGTTGTTATACCCCTGATGGACTCCCTAACAGAGCTCTGCAAAAAATTTTATCTTGGACAAAATAAAGGTGCTGACTGTAGGACACCCAGCTTTGTCAGTGTTCTGGGTATTGCTCTTGGTTTGTGCATTTGTTAGGGGTCTTTGGAGAGCAAGTAGATGATATGCTTCTGGCAATTTTCACTTGATTAAGGATCTTCACTGTAGGTGAGCTTAAATGCTAGCAGAAATAGCTGAAAGAACTAGGGGGTTGTAATAGAAGTTAATAATATTCTCAGTGCTGCTGAGGCATACTGCTCTCAGGGACTGGGCCCAGCATTAAAATTGGTGCATAAGTCCAGACAGAAGAGGCCATAGCCACAAGACAGCAGTTGTTTGGAAGAACAGCAGAATAGTTCAGACAGTATTGCAAGAGAGCACAAATGGGAAACAAAAAGTGGATCTGAGAAAGGAATGAATTGTGCTAGGGGGAGCCTTGAAGTCAGCTGTGGTCTCAGGGCAGGCACAGGCTTCAAAAACTGAATGCAAGGAGAGATTCAACCTGTCTTGGCCCATCCATGCAGTGCACTGTCTCTTTCCTGTAGGTGAGAGTGCTGAAATACTCCCTAATGTCATTCACACTCAGAGTTTGGATCCTTGTCCAGAGACAATAATAGATGAGTGGTACATGCAGGATCATCATCTCTCTGCTCAGTAGCATTCAGAGAGCTTTTAGGTCAAAACAGAATGTAAATTTATTGAAGTTTTTATGGAGATGGTGTTAAGTGAGAGAGAGCAAGGAAGCTTGGTTTTAGATTCAAAGCTCTGAAGAAAGTCAGTACCAAGAACAATCTAGTACAATAATGAGAGGTTCATAAATGGTTTCCCTGAAGCATTGACCCTTTCACAGGATAAGAATTATAGATACTAGATACCTGTGTCAGCATGAGAAGGTATTCTCTGCTTTGAAGTGGAACTGGATGCCAAGTCTCTATAACAGAACTTCCTCACAAGGGCTGCAAATTTGGTTAGATGTTATTTACAGCAAAATTAGCTCATATAAGGAGATAGGCTGATTAATCCAATGGACAGGAAGCTGCTAACCCACATAACATGAAAGCAGGTGTTTCAGTACTTTGAGTACCACTGAGGGTTTTACCATGGTAAATTTAATAGGTCCTTGTTTTTTGAGTTTGATTTCTGCCTCTAGCTGTGTTTTTATTCCATGTTACATAAGCATATCTTGTTAATCTGTAAATAAAATGAGTGTGTAATAGAAGTGAAAAATGAGTTTACAGAAAACACATTTTAATGCAGACCTAAATGATGTCCTCTAATGTCTATTTTTAGCTGGGTAGCTAAAAATTTTAGCACTCCTTTCCTTTCATAACCGAAAGGCACCCCTCTCATTCTTTTTTATGCAAATTAGGACTCCCACACCATTAAATCATTTTTATTGACTATTGAGCCAGCAAAGAAATGGACTGAACTTTAACACACTACATTACTATACCATAAAATACAATTTGTAGTTCTTATTTAGATTCTGTGTTGCTGTACTTCCTCTAAATAATTGTTATTACTGAAGAAGACTTACAGGCACCAGAGAAAGAATAAATGCTCTCTATTTTGCATGCATTGAAGCAGTGTGCATGATTTCACATCTAAACCCACTTGCTCCCAGTTCCCTTCTGAAATGAAACAAGTCACATGATGCTCTGAGTTGCTAATAGAGCTTTAAGTATGGCAGTATCCAGAACTTCTGCTGACTTCAAACAGTGTCAGGATTTCAGCCCTTCTTTTGTGCTGCTAAGTTTGTGCAAACTTTGGGGATGGAGTGTTCATCTTCAGGCTGTGAAGTGTCACTTTGCACATCCCCAGGCTCATTAATGCCACATGCATGGCGTCAGCTGCTATGCAGCACTTGGCAGGAAAACACTCTGTTCCTTGGAAGTGCAAGGAAAATACTGTCCTCCCACCAATTTTTGCATAAGGCTGTGCACATATTCAGCTTGACAAGGTACATGGCCTTGCCTTCTGTTATTATAGATAGCTGCAGCCTCTTGGAGCCAAGGGAAGGGATGCATGCAGAGATTTTATGATCAACCAGGAAGAAATGTGTATGAGTCATTCTGAAAGAGTATAACTCTTCTGAAGGAACTAATATTTTGCTCATGTTGACAGCCTTGGAGAATGACATTTATCTTGTACCACAACCTAGGGATGGCTGAGAAATATTCAAGCATTTTCTCAACAATGTCTCACCCTTCTTCTGGAAAGGTCACCTCAGAAGCAGAAGGGTGTTCAGCCTTGCTATCATTTCACTACAGAGTCATTTTTGGTGTGCCAGTAGAAATGCACTTATGATCCCAGTCTCATAGGCCGAGGTGGAGCCTTCCTGTGGTCAGGCAGGGGACTGCCTTTGAGATGCTTTCCTGCTCACCTCTAGCAGGCTCCACGTCACCAAGCCAAGTCCCCACAGTCATCTGGGTCTCCCAGTGCTTCAAAATTGCAGAGTTTCAAAGATATTCAAGAGGAATTTTCACTCTAATTTCCCCCCTCACAGACACTTCCTAAATATATTCACTGCCATAAAAAGTCAGGACATTTAAGGTTGTGTCTAATTTCAGAATTGTTATTCTAAATTTAGAGCCTGAATTAGTAATTTTGAATTGAACTCTTGAACTGTCAATACTTACTGCATGACATCAGTTAAAAAAAACTGAGAGAGACGCTGAGTTTTTGCAGTGAGAGCATGTAGAACACAGGTTATGGGCCAAAGAGCAATGTCTGCCTGTATGAAGAGAATTATTTTATCTACATGCATGCTTACATGTGTGTGTATATGTATATATATTTAAAAACAGTTTCCCTTTTCAATTACATGTGGCAGTGAAAACTGAGTATCACTTTTTGACCTTTTGAAAGAATTAGAATATTTCAGTTGGAAGGGATCTACAACAATTATCCAGTCCAACACCACAATTATCTAGTCCAAATCCTGAGAAATGTTAAAGTTCAACCACGAGATATGTTATGAAATTTATCATGAGACATTATTTTATTAACAAGTTGACATTCAAACACGGAAATATGCCTGTTACATCTTTTTTTCTAAGCAAACCACTAAGATAGTTACTGATAGTTCAAGAAAGTAAGTGAGCAGTCTCTTCCAAGAGCTGTATTTTTTTTCTGTAATGTATGAGGATGTAAATGGGCGAATACACAATATAAATAAGTCTATATTACAAGAGTCTTTTGATTTTAACAGTCTGAAAAATTGAGACAGTTGTCTCATAAACTTGCCAAATAAGAAGAGAAAAACAGTCATCTTTTTAAATGGGAATGTAATCTCCTAAGTAAATTATCTAGTGTCCAGCTCAGATGTGTCCTATTACTCTGACATTTTTGAAGTTCTCAGTAGACAGTGATAGCTTACTCTGTTCTTTTTTCTCCACCAGATTATTTGGAAATACCTCTGATGACTCCAAGTAGCCTCCTTAGGGCTCAATTCAGCAATATTTACCTTCCCAGTGGAGGAATCCTTAAGGCCTTTGTCAGGACACCACCCAAAGGTGTCCATGAACATCTGTATAGTTCCCTTAGCATTAGGAGAAGATACATTCAGTGGATCCAGTCATGATAATAAGCACTAACCATAGTACTAAGCATTGTGCAGGATCACGGCCTCATGTTTTAATATGCTTAAGTCAGATGATATATAATTAATATGAAGAAAGGTCTCTGCTTCATTTCATCTAATGGCAGGGTGTTCTTTGCTTTATTTTTATGGCTTGGTGTTTTGTTTTTCCTTCAGCTGAACTCTTCCTGGAACAGCAGCATCTCAAAGAAGCAGGCTTTTGTACCCAGGAGGCAGCTAGTCTTTTCCCCACATCTCATGCTGTACTGTACATGCGTGGGAGGCTTGCAGAGATGAAAGGCAATTTGGAGGAGGCTAAGCAATTGTATGATGAAGCGCTCACCGTGAATCCAGCTGGAGTGGAAATTATGCACAGCCTGGTGAGTTTGCAGGGGCTCAGCTCCATTATAGTATTTATGTTCCTGATTAACTGTAATAAAAGGGGAGAGGGCTTATGCTTGCTCTGGATGCCATTGTCTTCCTAATCCTGAGAGCAAGTGACCGTTCCAAGAATAAACTGGGTAGTTTGAACCTCTATTTTAAGACTGGATTGAATTTTTAACTAATTAGGACTTGTGTCAAAAGTAAATCTTTTAATTGACAAAGGCTGATACTTTTGGGAGTCAACTCACTTACATTGTCTTTGCTGCTTTTCCTACTAACTGTTTTGCTTTTTAAATAAGCAGTACACTGATGTTAGAAGGATCTAAAAGAACTAAATCACTAAAGAGAGATAGATGGATGGATAGATAGATATAGGATTTGTAAAACTTGGGCTGGTTTCTTTTGTCTGTTAAAATCAAGATAAACTATGAGTTTACAATAAAATGAATCTGTTACTGTTATAAGCTGCAGCTTAGTTCCAGCCTTGTGTAGGGGCAGGGACTCCACACTTGTGGGGGTTTTTTTGGTAACACTCCTACCCAGCAAGTATTCTTTTTCTCTGTGGCACCAAGCCCAAAACTGTTTTCCAGACACTGGGCCTAGAGCTTAATAACAATAATAATTATACAGGGAGCTTTGTGGAAGACCAAAAGCCAGTTCTCGTGTGAAATCAGAGCAGTTAATCATGTTTCATCAATGCTGTGTCTTGTTAACTGTAGCCCTTACCAGGTCTCTCTCAGTAATTTTAGAAGTTTGTCTTGACTAACCTAATTTTTACAGGAATTCTATATCCATTTGACTGCTTAGTGTCTTTGCTAGCATATTTGTATCTCCTGGCATAAATTTGGTCCTGATGAGGTTTGCTGACAACTCCAAAACTGAAGGGGTATCAGTGTACAAGACATCAAATATTAAGTGAAGTTACAATTAACAAAAATAGTAGAACCTACAGGCAAAGGGCAAGATATTTGATAATAATAAATGTTCAGTACAAAAATAGCAAATGAATAGCTGGTGCATGTCAGGAGAACATTACAAGGCTGCTGTACACATGTCAGGCTTATACAGGGCAATAATATAACTTTGTTGTTGTGATACAGCCTTCAGAAATTCACTCAGTAAAAACCAAGCTAGATGGAATGATGTTCCTTGCTCTGTCATAATCTAAGAGAAGTTGTTGATACCAGAGAAGCCATCAAATTAGGTGCCAACATGATACTAATAGCTCTCATTTTTGTCTTATTTTATGGACATAACCACATTCTGAGTCTTCACATTTCAGTTGCTTGCAATTTTCTGAAACTATAGTAACGTGGAATAAAAGTTTCCAAGGTGCGTATCTTAGATGTTCTGGCCCAATTTATTTCAGAAAATGTCATTCCAACATGGCTTTGCTGTTTCTGAAAAGGAGGCTAAAGAGGAGGCCTTAAAAGCTTCTGCAATATCTTCTTTATGGTGCCATGTTATATCTGGGTTTTGTCAGGATTGGGTAACATATGAATGCTTTTTACCGTAATCTTTCCTAGGTTATCCAAGTTATAACCTTTAAAAAACACACATATGCTTAGTAGGTAAGTATTTCTGAAAGTTTTAAGGAGTCTGTGAATGCTTGTTCCCCTCAAACTCCAGTAATTTTCAAGAAGGGCAAAAGAATGACTCTTGTAACTACAGGCCTGTCTGTAGTTACCAGTCTCACTTCAGTGACTGGTAAAATGATAGACATTATTCCAGGAGGTATTGAAAAACACCTGAAAGGCAGTGCCATCATTGGGCACAGCCAGCATGGGTTCATGAGGGCCCCTGTCCCAGGGCCACCCTGGGTGTACATGCAGCATGGGGCATGAGGGGCTGGAAAGCTGCTTCACAGAAAGGGACCTGAGCTCCTGCTCAGTGATGAGGTGAACCTGAGCCACCAGGGCCCTGGCAGCCAGGAGGGCCAACCCTGTCCTGGGGGGCAGCAGGGACATCATCACAGCTGGGCAAGGGAGGGGATTGTCCTGCTCTGCTCTGGGCTGGGGCAGCCTCACCTCCAGTGCTGGGGGCAGTTTGGGGTGCCCCAGTGTTAGAAGGGAATTAAACTCTTAGAGAGTGTCCAAAGGAGGGCAGCCAAAACAGGGAAGGTCTTGAAGGGAAGCCATATGAGGAGCAGCTGAGGTCACTTGGTCTGTTCAGCCTGGAGAAGAGGAGACTGGGGACAGCATTTACAACTTCCTCATGAGAGCCAGAGGAGGGGCAGGCACTGATCTCTCTCTGTGGTGACAGTGACAGGACCTGAGGGAATGGCCTGAAGTTGTGTCAGGGAGGGTTAGGTTGGATATAAGGGAAAGATTATTCACCCAGAGGATGACTGGGCCCTGGAATGGCATCCCAGAGAAGTGGTCACAGCACTGAGCCTGCCAGAGTTCAGGAAGCAATTGGACAATGCTCTCAGACACATGGTGTGACTCTTGGGGCTGCCTTGTGTTGAGACCAAGAGACGGTCTTGGTGATTCTTGTGGGTCCCTTCCAGTTCAGAGTATTCCATGATGATGTTTTAGTCAAGGGATGGATGTAAAATTCAGAAGAGCTGAAAAAGACAGTAAGATGAGAAATTTGGGGGCAGATACCCAGTCTGTAAGCAAGTAGGGAAGAGGAAAGTGAAAAAGTGAGTGAAATACAGATAGATAGAAAATAGGGTTAGATAGATAATGCCAGATAGGACTCGATAACTAAGAAGACACATGGATGGAGGGGTGGGCATGCTGGAAAGAGTGAATTAAAGAGGTCAGTCTTAGGAGAATGACAAAGGAGCAGGAACCTGTAAGAGTACTTTCTTTCCATGCCCTTCAGTCTCCTTAAGATTCTGAATCTTCCCATCCTGGTGCCAGCAAATATCAGTGAAAATCACTTGCTTAAGATGTACCTCACCTCCTTTAACTTGGGCCTGCTGCAGACTGTGGTTCACACCTGTTGGCTAAGATAGCAGAGGTCTGGTCTATCCCTGCTGACATGAATCATGGCAGTAGTTATATGGTGCCACATAATGGCATTCCTTTATGTGCTTTTCCAAAAGCTAGGAAATTGCACATAACAAGTTAGAAGCATCTGATGAGCAGTATAGAAATGTCTGTAAAGAAATTAATCATTCTGCCTTCAGAATAGAGCTGGAATAATGTGCAGTAAACAAGGCTTTTAGGGCTATACATCAAATAAAAAGGGCGAAAATAAAATATTGAATGGCTGCTAGCTAAGTGATTTTGTCCTGTGTTCTGAATGAGACACTGTCCCCATGGAGAACTTAAGACTGGGTTTATGCAATTGAGGATGTAATGTGACAAGTGGTAAATTCTGAATCTCCTCAAGGCCATCAGAAGAAAACTGAATGTCTTTCTGAAATGTATGTATTAGCCAAGTACTAGCTGTACTTTTATTAAAAATACAAGTTTTTGAGCACAGTATGTTCAGTCCTCTACCAGAGAGAAATATATGTCTTGGATTATGCAAGAGGGCAAACTAGATTATGAGCTAGATACACAGGGTTTGAAATGATGCAAGACATGTCCACAGGCAGATGTAATTGAATTCACACATGTTTCTGTGCTGGTCCCCCCAGTTTGAATACATTGTTTTCCCACTCTAGTAGTACTGTTGTGGATATGTAATAATTTAGAGAAAGAGGAACTGCTTGTGAGAATTGCTTTTTGACTTGGTACAATTGCCATCCAACTGACCTAGTTCACTTTAAGGGAGAGCTCTGCTGTAGACAGTGCCGAGCCTCCCTGGTGCATCAGCATCAATTAGCAAAGTAGTCATGTGTCTTCCCCTGGGCTCTTGGAACTGGGCTGTCAAAGTTATATTTGGAAAATTCCAACCTGAAGAGTGTTGCTGGCTTTAAATGAAGGGCACAGATCTAGCAATGAATGAGTCCATTGGGTGTCAGTAACTTCACCTTTACCCAGGGTAGAGTCACCACCATAATACACACAAGCTGTCTCTGCACAGCTGAAAATGGCTGTGTTTTGCTGTGACTGTAGGGTGTTTACAATAGCAGTCAAATCAGCATGCTTTTCATACAAAGCACGCTGCAGCATGGCAGAGCAGCGCCATACAGCAGCACTGCAGTGCTAAGAGTGTCCCAGGGGGTGGGTGCCATGCTTCATCCCAGGGGCCTTTGGCACTTTGTGTCCAGTGCTGTGGTTGGGAAACCACAGGCACTTGGAAAATCCCACACACAGCAGCTGTGCTGCTTCCTGTAACACTTGCAGTTTCTGAGTGATGTCACAGGATCCTTAAGCCTGGATCAGGAATCCACCATTGGCCTTTTCAGACTAAGTACTACTGGCTAATACCTAAACTAAGGAAGTATATTTGTTGAGGAATTTTGTTTTCATTTGAAAAAGACACACAGAATCAGTTTTCAGGGCTATTTGAAGCATAATCCTGGTGAGGTGAGCAGCTACTCCTTTGATTAGATAGCTATTGGCTGCCAGAAACAGTTAGCTTGGGTCGGCCCCTAAAAATTGTACATCCTGCGAGACCATAGTTTCTTTAATAAATACAACTTGCTAGGGTTCTTTTTCCACATTGCTCCTGATTCCATCTCAAAAATTTCTGTCATCCCTTCCTTTATTAGAAAAGCCCTGTTTCCTTCTTCCCTTTCACGGGGTCCTTCTGGGGCCTGCTTGCACGGGTCATAGAGCATTTCTCCCTTCTGGGCTGATGGAGTTTCTACTAAGCAGGTATCTTTGCTGCTCTGGAAACAAGGGCTTAGTCCATATCTCCTTGTCTTACATTGTGACCTGTGACAGCACATTTCTACAACCAAATAACTATGGCTTTCTTCAGTATGTACCAAATTTGGTTATATAACATCATGTAATACACAGCTTTGGGATGGTGATAACAAAATTGACATGTGCCCAACCAAGTCAGAAAATATAAGCTGGGGCAGATGACACCTCCTTTTAAAGCAATACACAAATCACCTACCTATATGTAGCTAGAGAAAGACACTGAAATTTGTTAGTTCCCAGCCACTGTGCATTCAATACCATTCTCACTTTTGATTTGGAGGAGGAGAAAATCAATACCAGCACGTTGGATTTGAGTCCGAAACTCTGTATGTGATATTGCAAGTTAAACTAAACATGTACTGAGATATTTGGAAGACTCCTGCCCAGCATGCATCTCACACAACACTTTGTCAAGTCACAGCAATTCTCAACATGTTTTAGATCAGGGAAGAGAAAGAGTTGTAAATTTAAAGGAAGGAAATGGGCACCCTCATCTCCATCACTGTGCGAGATTTAATGAAAACAATAAAAATACCATCAAAACAAAGCAAAAAATTGCTTGACTCATACTTGGATATTACTGAATGCAATGGAAAACTGTAATGATTTCTTATTTCTCTTGAAGGCTGGGGCAAGGGCAGTAAGATTGGTATCGGAGTGCAGTGTAGCTGTCTGTACTACCTCATCCCTATCCTTGATAGCAAAACAAAGCTGCTATATATTGAGTTTTGCTCATAATGTGTCCTTGGTCTGTTGTGATCACATGAATGGGTGGAAAACAAGATCTGGTGAACACATTTGATTTGCTCCATAACGAAATCAAAGAGAATACACAGCTAACAGAGGTTGTGCTAATCATGAGAGTTGTTCCTTGGCTGTCATCTGCACCACGAAACGTAAGGTTGGCAGCCATTCAGGAAGGGTTCACAGTCACAGAGTCACAACTGAAGTTGGAAAAACAAACTGGATTTAAGTCACCTAAGCTGGGCCAACAAATTGACTGTAG
The DNA here is from genome assembly GCF_037042795.1 of Molothrus aeneus. NCBI lineage: Eukaryota > Metazoa > Chordata > Aves > Passeriformes > Icteridae > Molothrus > Molothrus aeneus. The sequence continues at coordinate 26,342,935 of NC_089648.1, forward strand.
GCTGTTTGGTGACCATCATTTTCCAAGATTAGTGTAGATTGTGGCCTTGCCACAGGAAGACATGGTTATTGTCTGGGAGAAGTTCTTTATGGTAAATGCAGTTGGGGACATAGTACCCACATACCAGAATCACAGGATGGTTGAGGTTGGAAGGGATCTTGGGAGATCTTCTAGTCCAACTCCAGCTCCCTCCTTAACAGGTTCAGCCAGAGCAGGGTACCAGGACCATGTCCAGCTGGGCAAGTTGCTCCAAGGATGGAGCAACCTCTGTGCAATCTCTTCCACTGTTTAATCACCCTTACAGTAAACAAACCTTTGAGTAATGTTTAAATGGAATTTCTTGTGTTTCTGTTTGTGCCCTTTCAGTCATGGGATATCCCTGAGAAGTTCTAAGAGGTTTCACTTCTTTGCACCTTACCATCAGGTATTTAACTGTACTGATAAGATCTCCCCTCTCTCCTACAAGGCTGAGCAGTGCCAGCTCTCAGCTTCTCCTTGTATGACAGATGCTCCAGTTCCTTGCTGATCTCGATGCCCCTTTGCCTGGACTCTCTCCAGTGTGTCCATGTCTTCCTTGTACTGGAGAGCCCAGGACTGGACACAGTACTCTGGGTGTGGCCTCACCAGGGCTGAGTGGAGGTGCAGGATGAACTCCCTCAACCTTTGGCAGCACTCTTCCTAAAGCAGCCCAGGATACTGTGAGCTGCCTTTGCTGCAAGGGCACATTGCTGGCCCATGGCCAGCTGCTTGTTCTCCAAGTCCTTTTCTGCAAAGCTGTGTTTCATCCAGCCATCACCCCCCCTCCCCAAAGTGAACCTGAAGCTATTACTAGGAATTTTTTCTGCAAGTACATACTAAACATAAAATTGGCATGACTGTATCAGGTCAGCCAGAGGTTCAACTACTCCTTCTCACCACAGCAGCAAAGTGCCTAGGAAAGAATGAGGCCAGGGCAGGCATACGTGGTACTTCTGAGGTTAGGACTTAGCTTGGGGACATCCCAAAGTAGAGGTGGATTGTACTTGCATAGTAATTCCCAGTGGATTTTTTCCTACATGAGCTTGTCTTGAGCCTGTGTTAGAGCTTTCATCATCCACAATACCCTTTGGCAAGGAGACCCACAGGTCTCTTTTCTGCTGTACAAAGAACTGCCAAATTCTCTATGTTCTTGATGCAGCTCTTCTTAGCCACACTGATGCACCCTATTCTCACTTTGGAAGACATACCTTACTCCTGATTCTTATTCATCCCCTTCCCATTACTGATTTTGCAGGTATCTGTCACTGAACCAGTTCCATTCCTTTCATTATTGCTGTTACCTCTCTCTGAACTTCTTTTCTTTTTAACATGAGCAGGCTAGAGCAAATAATGGATTTACAGAAAAATAGCTTAGCTTCAAAGGTAGTGGTTTAGATTCAGTGTTTAAAAAAACCTTCTCCACCCTTTAGTCTTTTACTCATGTAATTATATCTATATCCATTTTCATAGAAATACTAGAAATAGTGTTCTATTTCAGCTGGTTTGTATTAACCCGATCTTTTATCAAAGCTCTGTTTCTATCTCCTCATGCCTGTAGGGGCTGGATTTTATTTTCTGAGTGGTCAGCATCTCTGATGAATGTGTGGTTATAAATAATAGCAGTAAGCAGTGTAACACCTGTCTCAGGTCCTTGCAGAGATGTCAGTGTCCCAGTCTGTGAGTACAATGTAGCCAGCAAGTGTGCAGTTCTAGTCTTTGCTAGATAGATATATATACACACAATTCATTTTGCTTGCCAGAGACATCCTTTTAGCTGGCAGAGCACAAATCTTGCTCTGCTGGTAATGCTAGAAGCTGAAGAGCTTGATTGAGAACAGATTTCTTATAGATTATGTTCCTTTTGCCCAAGATAAGTGCATGGCTCTTGATTAGATTTGAGTCTTTAAAAACTATATGATGCTTTATTTAAATCTTCTGCTCTTATTTATTCAGTGGGGTGCAAGGGCTGAATAAAAAGAAAAAGACTTTACAAAGTCTTGGACTGTTTAATTTGCCTTCATTGTGTACTTAGGATGCAATTTCACGTTCATTTTAGTAGAAGAGTCAACCTATTGTCTCCAGACTCGCCTTTGGTAGCATCAGGGTAATTTGAAGACTACAGTTTCTGCTGATTAGTACATGGAAATGAATTATTTCTGTTCATTTATTTCGTTTTACCTCACAGTATGGTGCATGCATCCTAGTTTTCAAAGGCATCCATTCATGTAATAAAACATGGCTTGATTGCTTAATATTTTCAAGGATGACATGCGTTACTTCCTTGGGGATTTGTTTCATGCTGCCATGCAGTAATGGTATAAATCACAGGGCAGATTCTCTGCATGGGTAGATTATCATGGCTCCATCATACCAAGGTCTGTATGTCTTGTAAGGTAGCTAGGATGCTAATTAAAACCATTTTTACCTTGAATACTGAAATTGGAATGCATTCTATGTTTAAATGTGAGAACAAAAGAGCTTAGTTGTCACATTAACTGAGTTATTTATCTTCTAAGGAGCTGTTTTGTGGGTGTAGTTTACCCAGTCTGTTGCCTATTTTGTAGATAGGTATGCTGTGGTCTGTTTCTATTTTCTAGAGACATTTCTTGCTCAGTTTTTTGTATTTGTGTACAGAGAATTGAACACGGCAATTAAAATGCATGCCCCAGTCGCTAGGACAACTATGCATTTGTCCTGAGTGTAATTAGGTGGATAATTGTGTCTGGAGAGACACAGTGAATGACCTGTTTTTGTCTGTTCTGGAGAGGCTTCTTCCTGCTGCTCCCCTTGCTCCTGTTTAGGCAAAGGCAGTAAGCAGAGTTAAGGACGGCAATTTTGAGGAATTGGACAGTTGTAGTACTTTTGTGATACTGAAAAATAGTTTTCATTATCACAGCTACTACTTAAGAGGAATCTTGAGAAACTGCTGTCATAAGAACTTGAATTGCAGTAGGTAGTGCCTGTAAAATAATTTTTAGCTATTCTTTAGCATACAAAACCACTGAAGATTTACTCATAATACTTTCTAAGGGTCTGGGGTTTTTTTCTTAATACACATATACTTTACATTCATTATTTTAAATATTTTTGTATGGTGTCAGATGTAAAATGTAAAGCAGAATGTAACACCTGCTTCAAGAGACAGTTATTTTAAGGTTTGAAGGTATGTATTGACTACAGTTTTTTATTGCATGCTGTCTGTGTGATCCTAGGTTGGTGTGGCTTATGAGTTATTGCAAAAATGCATAGAAACAGAAATATACCAACCAATACTGCATGTTAAGGTACCTCAGATACTCCCTATAGCATATCCTCCACACCTGAGCTGTGCTGCTGGGGCTGTGTGGGGGTGCTGCTGCAGAGGGCATCTCTTGGTGTCTCAGAAAGAGACACACACAGCACCCAAAGCAAATGTTTGAGAGCAGGCGAGCTCCAGGTTTCTCTTCCCAAGCTGAGCACCGTTTCCTGGTATTTATCAAAGCACTTCAGGCTGGGGTTTGCTACTGTTGTGCAACAGGGTGTGCCTTTCTCTTGCAGGGAGCAAAGAGCTGCAACTCCGTCATTTTCCATTGAAGGCAATTCAGTGGAGAGGCTGGAGAGGAGGTGGAGCCCTGGCTCTCACCACCGCTGGCACGGCCAGCCCTGCTGCACTTTCAGCTCTGATTATGTGTCACACTTTACTCTAAACCTCTGTAAAACAGGGATGAAGCTACTAATCTACTTCATCTGGGGTTTGTGGAGCTTAATTAATATCTGCACATACTTTCAGATGACAGACACACTGTAAGCGCAAAATCTTATTTATTCTAATTGTATGTCTAGATGCCTTTATTCATGGGGGATTTTGGACCACAAATTATTTTAGACAAAGTACTGCAACTGTTCAGCACAAATGATATGCTTTACAGCCTTGAGCACCCTTATGTCCCTAACTGTAAAGTAGTGGTGAAAACATCATTGTGGTGGGAGTGGGATTTAGGAGGCAGATCTGCAAACTCTTTCTTCCTCTGGCAAGGATTTTTTTTTTCATTAGAGGAATCTGCTGTGCCTGACATTGTTAGAGTGGTGCTGTGAAGGACAGAGTAAAACAGAAGCAAATGTGACTCTGAGGACTTTCTAGCACAGCCCTCTCCTCTTCCTGGGGATAAGATATGACAACGCCTGCAAAAAATAGCTTTTTGCAGGGGGAGGGACGGTACTTCCTTTCTCTGGCAGTGAATGTATCTTCCTGCTCTGCAAATTCAGTACAAGCAGACCATCCTTGTACCAGTACAGGTCTGCAGTTTTTCCCTGGTGAGAAAGGGGTTGGATTTTTTAAGGGAGACATGACAGACCTAAAGGTAGAAGCAACATTAGAATAACAGTCATTACAAGCAATTCCAAAAATGGAGCAACCTTGAATGAAGTGCCTTTTTTTTTCCTTTTCCTTCCTTAAGTAAGTAATAGTGACAGTCAACAGGAGATTTGAGCCACCCAGAGGAAGACCAGTGACGTCTTCTGCCCTGCAGCTCTGAGAGCTGCAGACACTGGGACTCTCTTAGGTCTACCTAATATGGAGTGCACAAGAAAACACTGCAAGGGTGAATTTCCTAAGTCCTAATATCCAGCAGGATATTTTTGGACTGCTCTGATAGTACAGAACATTTAAACATTTCAGCCCACCCCATAAGTTTTCCCTCCATGTGGTTAAGTCCCTATATGCCATGAAGAATTTTTCTCACTGCTTTTATTTCTGTTCAATGCACTGCATTTCTCCAGTACATTTGAAGAGCAGGCAGATGGTGATATATAGGTGCATAAGAGAGGAGGGGAGGGGAAAGAATTGGAAGGAACAGAAGAGACAGAAAAAAGCATAGACTGCTGCTTACTTTAAAAATACCAGGATAACGCATTGACCATTCAGAGACAGTTAAAATCACTTTCTTCTTCTTCCATTAGCTGTTCCATAGGATGTTTCTTCCTTTTTCATCTCTCTCGACCTTGTAGATCTCTGCAGGATATGAACCCAATCTTGATTTGCCCCAGATGACTCTTTCAATGCTATTTATTTGCTATTTTATCAAATAAAGGTAAAATTCACTAAGAATCTTAAGTGAACTTAGGTCAGAAGCTTGTTCCAGTGGTGTGGAGGGAGTATCTGAAAGCAACAGAAGAGAAAATCCAGGACCAAGAAATTGGGAGGAAGTCCTCAGCCCTTTGGAAAACTCAATTCCTGAGTCAGGAACTTACTATACATTTCCTGTTTGCTCTTTGCAACATGTAAAATTGTGCATTTTTAATGGGTTTTTTACATTTTTCCTCTTGTTTCTTTCCTCTTATCCTTCCTCGTGCTTCTATAAAGCTCTGGTCTATCAATGAGCTGCTGTTTAATATTGCTAATGTGACTTTTGCCTATGTTTTCCCCAAGGTAGTTGAGAGAATCTTTGGCTGGGAAAAGATGGAGTGCAGGGGAGAAGTCACAGAGAAATGAAAGGCCTGTGATCATCAGGGATGGGCAAGAGAGAGCTTGACTTGTCAGGATAATAAAACAAAGGCTGGGAAGGGATACATCTGCTGCTCTCTGCAGATCCATGTGGGAACAAAGAGGGAATGCTGTGGGGAGAGGAAAGCTGCATCAGAGGAGGCAGCTTTGTCTGCTCTAAGTTGCTGCTCTAAGTCTCACCCCTCTGATACTGGGACTTGATCAAGATACGAAGGAGAGACTGGATCATCCCAAAAGTAGGGCTTAACCAAACCCAAATTAGTGGTTGCCGATTCAGGCTGCCCAGCCCACCAGTGACTGAATTACTAATGTACCTGTGGCCTTAAATGAAGAATATCCAGCTAAAAGTGGTTTACAGGCCTACCTGCTGTCCTGCCTTCCTGTTTTCGTTTTCTGCTGAAGAACTTCTATTCCCAGAAGCATTTTATAATTATTTTGCTGTTGATTATTTTTTATATTAGAGGTGGAGTTTGAATGTTAGTAGGGCTTCCCTGGGATGCAGCCCTGACTTCCATTTTTTATATATATTTTTAATGAGTTGTCAAGTGTCTAGTGTGTTGTGAAGTGGAATGATGGATGTAGCTGGACTCAGGAGAGTTGCATGGAAATTCTCTTAAACAGCATTGTGGTAGCCAAGCTCTATTGACAATAACATCAAGTCGGGTTTAATAGTGTAGTTCTTTATTGAATGAATCCACCCCGAAGGAAACAGTATGACCTTGCTGTGTGTGCTCAAGACAAAAAAAAAAAATCAATGTTAATCCCTTGGGAGGAGAAATACAACATTAATGGAACAGTTGAGTGAGTCTAATGAGAATTAGATGGCAAGAATGGTAATTTGGAAAGAGATACTTGTATGAGCTGTCTGAAGGTATAACGTGGTAGTTTCCACGTATCACCAAATGCCATGTATTCTTAGATGTGTGTCTGCCAGATGCAATTTAATGGATTTGCACGTCTCCTCTATGGCTTCCTGACAGAAAAACAGGGGATTTTCAAGCTAATCACCTTTCAGTGGGGAGATTTATGATCAGTTAGCCGAGCCTTTCTTCCATCTGGAAGGGCATGGCCTGGAGACAGTCATTGGGCACAGCATACCAACTGGGAGCTTCTTAATCAGAAGCAGGCTGGAGCATCTCTGCCTTGTGGTTACTCTCTGGAGTCTTGCAGTTCGCTGGCATTGCCAAATACAGCATTTGCCTAAGTCAGTCCTCATTGCTAGTAATGTATGAGATGGGTAATGCTTCACTTAATAGCCATGGCTGTGTAAGGAATAAACTAAACAGTAGACTTTTGTACTTCTTTGCTTCTGAGAGTCTGAAGTGGTAATTTTGATTTATATGGGGAAAATTCATATTGCCTAGTCCTCGGCCTTTGGCTCAGATAGATGAGTTGGTCACTCTTTCTACCTGTTGTCCACAGAGAGGGATTCTCCAGCATTGGAGCAGAGCCTCTTTTGTTAGGTTGCTGCTCTGCATTGCCTTGTTGAAATCTCCCTCTGTTCTTCCCCTGAAGGTAGAGAGAGAGATTTGTGCAATTAAAGAGGGTTTGTGTAGATCACATACCTCTTTAAAAATTATATGAGGCAGTTGAGTATCTCCTAGTGCATGGCCTAAGGCAGGAAATGAGGTAAAATACATGGACTTGTTTCAGAGAAATTACTGCTTTGATGTTTTCATAATAAGCCCAGTTCTCCCTTTGCTTGTGTTCACCTGTTCAGCATTTGAGTAAAAAGGGCAGACTCATAAAAACATCCATTTGCAGTTGCTTTGCTTACCAGCCTGCACCTGCTTTCCAAGATTGTCACCAGCATAAGAGACTGCAAATAAAAATCAACTGGAACAGAAGTGGCAGCATCTCAGTACTGCCAGGCTGTACAGTGGAGATTATTTGTTTATGCTTTTATTTGCCAGCATTGATTAAACAAAGATAAGAATGTAAATGCTGTAGCAGAACTTCCCAGACAAAATCCCAGGAGTGATAGGAGCTAGCACTTAGTGTTACAATAATAGATGCCAAAGTGGAGAGACATCACTGCCCTGTTGCTCCTCTTTCATCCTAAGAGCAGAGCAATAAAAGAATCAGGTCTGTGGAGCTGTGTGTGAGGTTTTCTGCTTGATATAGGAGCATTTATCTTTCAGGGTTTGATTCGTTAAGTTTGCACTGTGTGAGCTTTGCTCTGATCCCTCATAATCTAAACTGTGGTTAATATGAGTGGAGAACAGACCCCCAGCTCAGCTGATTTTGAATGTCAGTGTGCATGGTATACAAGGCTAATTGAGATACACAGAAAGTGCCATGTGCCTTTTTTAATTGCATTTAGACAAGATGTACAGTATTTGAGTCAGCTCGGCAGCGTTCCAGCTGATGAAAGTGTTGCTGACACTGGACACCAGTGATGATATATTAAGTGCTCTTAATATCTTAGCACACATGTCATGAGGCACGTTAGAATCACAGAAGAATTCAGGTGAGAAAGGACCTTTGCTATGGAGGTCATCTGGTTCCACCTCCTGCTCACAGTGGGGTCAGCTTCAAATATCTGTATTTGATATAGGTAGCTAAGGGCTATGTCCAGTGAGCCTTGAGTATTTTCAAGGATGGCTTTTCCACCACCTGTCTGGGCACAAGTTCTGGTGCTGCATACTCCTCGAGAAGAACTTTTCTTAATAGCTGCTCAACCAAAATTTTCCTTTCCATAACCTTAATCTGTTGCAACTGAGCACCTCTCAGAAAAGTTTAGTCTGGTCTTTCTTTCAGTCACCCATTAGATAGCTGAAGGTGGCATTTGCATCTCTCCTTAGCCTGGATAGGGAAAGGCTGAATAAATGTTCCTCTCTCAAATTCTTCATAATATCATGGCTCCCCAGCCATCTCAGTGGCCCTTCTCCTATCCTTCTCCAGTTTGTCATCTTCTTTTCTTCGCTGGGGAACCCAAAACTGGTGAGAGCACTCCAGATGTGCGCCAAATAGAAAGAAATACTTAATTTCAGTCTGCTGTGGTGCATTACCTAATTCAGCAACAGTAAGCCATTAGCCTTGGGCATGGGATGGGTGCCATGCTGGCTCATGCTCACTTGTCTGCCAGCATCCCCAAGTCTTCTTCTGCAGAGCTACTTCTCCCCAGGTGGTGTCCAGCCTGTACAATTGCATGAGGTTATTACATCCCATGTGCAAAACTTCACTGTCCAGCAAATGCAGTTCCTCCTAAAGCTGCAGGGAGACTGGGGCATGGAAATGACAAGCAAGACCTGTGTTCTTAAGGGCCAGAGACAAATCACACATAATGACCACTTACAGCAAGTAAAACCTTTACACTCAGAATAAGTAGAAAATTAAGTTTGTTCAATGCTTAAATAAGATATAGAGCTGCCATCTCTGAGTTATGCTGAGATTGTGGTATCACGACTGAATTTCTCAGTAACTCACAGTGCCCTTCCTACCAGAAACCACACAGTGCTTAGGTTTGGGATTTTTTACAAGTTAGGCCTTTTGGGAATTCATCAGTTATTGTAAAGCTGTTGGACAAAGACACCTTTGGTAGGAGGCTCCCTGACTTTATGCTTTTGTTGTTTGTTCATAAACAGGTGAGCTGCTAGAATGGTTCTGTCATCCTCTGTGGCCTACAGCAGGGCCATAACTTATGTGGTGTCACTGTGTGTGTCTCTGTGTACACACATGTATTTGTGTACATCACAGCTACATGAAGCATAATATCAGCTGCTTTTAGCAGGCTCAGATTTGGTTATGAAACCATAAATGGAAGGTCCTGCATCACCTCAAAAAACTTGAGTCTGCGGTCTGGTGCTTTGAAAAGGGGACAGGACCCCAAGGCTGTTTGGGAAGTGGTCTGTGCTCCAGGATAGTGCAAAGTAAGAAAGTATGAGCCAGATTCCAAAGAAGACTTTCCTTGCAGAGCTAGCCAGTTGAGGGCAGGAGGGAGGAGTCTCATTTCTTGAAAGAGTGAAGCTTTGTTTGTAAACAGTTTGTGATCTTGAAGTGAGTGGAGTGTCAGCTGAGTGAGGGCAGTGCTGGGTACCTGAAATGGAGTGTGGTGAGTTCACTTTAGCCACCCCTTTAGCCCCCACACTACCAAAACCTCACTATGTAACCCAAATACTGAGAGGCACTGGGAGACTGCCATCCTTGCTTTGGCTCTCATGTACCTGGGCCTGTTACCCCTGAGGGTCAGGAGAAGCTGCTGTTCCATATCTTAGTGCAGCACATGCTGTTGCTGTTCAGTGGTAAACTTATTCTTGTGATCTCTGTCTCTCTTTGTGTTAAAAGCAACAGGTCCCTGTCCTTCTCCACAACCTGCCAAGTTTGTCTGTGTCTGTCTTGCAGACTTTAACACCTGCATTGAACATGACATGAACCAGCACTAAAGAGGCAGAATACAGCCGAACCATGGAATTGTTTAGGTTGGAAAAGACCTCTGATATCCCTGTGTCCAACTGTTATCCCAGCACTGCCAAGTCCATCCCTAAACCCTGTCCCTGAATAGCTACATCCAGACATCCTTTAAAAATATCCAGAGATGGTGACTCCAGTGCTTCTCTGGGCAGCCTCTTCCAATGCTTGGCAATCCTTTTGTTGAAGAACTTCTTCCTAATATCTGACCCAAACCTGCCCTGGCCCAACTTGATGCCACCTCTCTTGTCCTATCACTTGTTACTCAGGAGAAAGGACACCTGGCTACATCCTTCTTTCAGGTAGTTATTGAGAGTGATAAAGTCTTATCTGAGCCTCCATTTCTCCAGCCTGAATAACCCCAGAATCTTACTGCAGGAACTCCTAGACTGCTTCCTGTCTGCTGTGTTGTATTTCCAGGGGACATCTGGTAAGTTGAAGTCCCCCACAAGAACGACGTAGTGATTGTAAGACTGGCCTTCCTCCTGACTCTCACCCTAAACACTCAACCCTGTCATCACCATCCAACTCCAGGCAGTCAGACCTCTCCCTAATGTACAGGTCCCCCACTGCCTCTCTTGCCTTGCAAAGCGAAATAAAGCACTTGTTCAGAGCATTTGGCATAGCATACCAACCTGGCTAAACCTAATTGGTAGTGAAGGACAAACTATGAATTGCATCTAAAATAAATTCTCAAGCTGCTCCGACATTGTGGCAGGTTTTTTTAAACCTGGAGAAAGATTAGCTTCATCCTTATGTAAATACTCCCCTGGCCAGTGTTTCCCAAAGCAGCTAATGGTGAGCAGGTTTGGCACTTCTAATGGGATTGAAAGCAGTATTATTCCCTTGCATCTAGCAAAATATATAGAGCTTCTGAAGATGTCACTGTACTTCATGTAATTACTTTTTATAGTAATTTTTGTGGCAGATTGGCCAGCAGAGGTGTTTTGTCTTTGAGGCTGTCGCTTGCAGCTCAGCAGAGCACAGGAGTGACTAATACAGACAAATGAAGCTAGGTCACATGAAACAAATGCCACAGTGAAGCATTTCTAAAGTCCTGTATAATCCCTCACTGCATTGTGAGGCTCAAAGCTTGATGTTGTAGCAGAGCTTATAGATTTGCTAACACACAACCAGACCCCACTGCATTTAAATCTTTTCTGAACTGAGATTATTTATGTGAGGATAGTTCAGGATCTGTACTTCTGCAGTACAAGCAAATACCAGTTCTCCATGTGACTTCAGTGAGAGTAAGAGATGCCACACATATTTCATGCACATTAAGAGCAAAATTGCCTGCAGTATTGTCAGCCCTAGGTTCATGGACCATTTGGTATCTTGTTTGCCTGAAAACTGTCTTGCCTTGAGAGCAAGAAAAGTAAATAAACATAGAAGAGAGACCAGTAAAATGCACAAGCCCTGGAGAATTCTGGGCTTCAGGAGCAGAAACCCTCACCTTAGCATTCCTTGCTGTTCCTGGAATACAGCAAATATGTTTGCCAAGCAACCCTGAAAACTCAAGACTGCTTTCCACTAATGATAAATGATAGTGAAGTATTTGATATAGGTGTTAATTTCACATTTCTTCAACTTGAAATTATTTTTTTTAACCTCCCCATAGACACCAGTGATTAGAAAACTTTCTTAGCTCATAGGTTTTAGTGTTCTCTGAAAAAATCTATATTATATATTATTTGCTGGCTGACACAGCAAGTCAGACTAACTTGAAGCATGTATCATTTTAACTTATCTCTTACTTTGAATAGTGAAGGAAGAACAATCAAAGGAAGTGGTTTGCAAGTAACCCATTGTTTGAAATTAGCTTTCCCAAGCCAGAAAATATAAAATAGAAGCATCAAAAATAGCTGCATCACAAAGTAAAAATGGTGTATATGTGAGATCCTTGAGCCAAAAGACAGCCTATTTTTTATGTATTTATTTTTAGCTTGGTCAGCTGTACTAAGTGATTTTATCAATGCAGCTAGTCTCTGGAATAAGAATGCTCACATAATGTAGTGTCAGTGCAGGCAGCAATGACTAGTCATGATATATAGATGTAGCACAAATCCTTTCAAATCAAATTAATACAACTAAAATTCTACAATCGATTAAGTCTCGATAGTCTTGCACTACTCATTTTCACTCTCACCAGCTGTCATCAAACAGGGACAGAAGAGCAGCCTTGTTGGAATTGAAGCCCTGCTATTTTTGCATACTTTGAACTAGACAATTTGCAAACTTTTTCCATCTCAGTGGTCACAGAGCCTGTCACAGTTTGAGAAGAACCAGGACTGCTTCTCCCCATCTCCTATTAGAAGAGAGCTCCCTTTTAGAGAGACTTCCTTTACTCGGATACCATAGATGGTGAAAGGTGAAGCCTTTCAAATAAAAGGAATTAGGATGGCTTTTAGGCACCTGTGGCAGAATATCCCAGTGCTTGAGGCAAGGAATAAAAGTCTATAGCATGCTTTAACACTTACCTAGGCTTGGGATGTTTTTCTCCAGGACAGGAGTTAGAGAAACAGCTGTGGGTGTGGATGCCACCCCCTTCCCCAGGTGACTAGGACTGCTGCACAGAGCTTTGACAAGCATAAATAACCTTACTTGAACATTGCTGCCCCTCACTGTGTGCAACACAAGAATCTGATGCTTCCACAACTCTCTCAGTATGCTGGGAAAACTTCAAGAGGTAAACCAGGGACAAGATAAAACTAACTCTGCCAAACCAAAGCCACTGTGCTCCCAGTAATCCCCAAGTAGAAGAGGTAAAGAAGCCTTGAAAGTACCTGCCTCTCTGCAGTGCTGTACATCTAAAATGCTGCTGGTAGTGCTTTTACACCACAAGCAGCCAACTAACAGCAGCACTGGGCTCACAGCAAAGCACAGGGGATGGCCAAGGTTAACAGACACAGCCCAACAGCCAGTCTAATGCCTTGAAGAGGGTGAGGGAGGGCCATGGGGGGATTCTTTCTTTATATTACTGTCCAAAAACATGAGGGTGGCTTCAACACCCAGACAGCATACAGACTTAAAAGCAAAGGAATTTCATCTGCAGTAAAGAAGGTAGGCAGTGCATAGCAGGTATAAGGTTAATTTAGAAATAAATGAGGGATTTTCTAAAAATGCAATGAAAGTCTGCAGTAAGTATAATTTGAACATGACCTGCTGTGTCCTCCTTTCTGTGTATTGTGATACACTGCATTGTGGGGCTATTTATCATCAAGAGATCATGGGTTTATGTTCAGCATTATCTCTGTTATCCTCCATACCACAAACACCCCTAAATCAATATTCATGTACTCAACTTTGTGTGTTTGGCCCAAGCATCTTAGGTTAGTTCCATCAGGAGTTATTTTGCTTCACAGTGATCTTGTGAATGATTTTGCCCAGCCATTAAAAACCAAACCCTCAAGTATACCTTGGCAAAGTGCTTTCTACTCTGAGCAAGGCTAGTGCAAAAGCAGAAGTAAAGAAAAAAGCCTATCTTCAGGCTTTCCTAAGTGCAGCAGTGCCACATAGATTTCTCCTTAAGAAATTCCTGAAACTGTCCATCAGAGATAGCCAGCAGCAAAAGCTGGAAGCAGAACAGGGGCTGGGGGTGGGATTTCATTCTTGTACTGGGCCAGATCCTCAGAACAATGAAGCCAAGTGGGTAAAAGCAAAAGACATGTTAACTGAAGCGAGCTGAACTGTTCCTCCATCAGTGCCTGAGGCCCTCTCAGTTTACACTGCATTTAATTCAGTCATTTTGGGCCCCAGTCCTGCACTGATGTGAAGAGGGTGACTTTCTCCACCCTTGCCATAGTCCATCAAAACCCTCAGACTTTGACATCATGAAAACCAACCTGGTTACTCTGAATTTTTGTTTAAACCAAGCCTCAACAAAGGTGGTGTTATTTAACTTGAAGCTCCAGTTTAAGAAACAATGAAAATCCAGTATTGCATGTGATAAACTCTGGATCTTAGTTAAGCTATACCCTAAAAACTACAAATTGGAGATGATGTTGAAAATCCTCAACCAGCCTCACCCTGTTAAAGCTACTGAAGTTTTGCCTGCATCTCCTCACTGGAGCTGTAGTTAAGGATTTAGTAGTTCTGTGTATGTTTAACATTGTCTCCAGACTACTTGAAACTGGAGGCCCAGGATCTCTTCAGAGCCACTGGGCATTGTTTTTATTTGTTTTCATCTGTGCATGAATTTCTTTGAAAATACCCAGCAGAGCAATAAGAAGGGATTGTTTTTAATCTTTAGAGATGATAGCATGCTGTTATGCATCAAGGACACTCAAAAACAAAGCATGAGATAAACTGTACCAGGAGATTTTATTTTTTTTTACCTCCAGGCTTTTCCAAAAATAAAATGCATTCTGCGTGGGGCTCGCCGATGATGAGACATCTATAGGTTCAGTCTGCCATCCCAGAAGCATTAACACCACCATGTTCAGACAATTTACATGTGTGCATGTGTGAAAATGCAGCTGGATTCTGCCTGTGCCCAGCGCCCTGGGGGAGAGTGGTCATTATCACTGCAGGGACAGCTGGGACCTGGCCTTGAGCCAAGTCCTTGCTTAATGCAGTCAGAAGATTTCAGTGATACAGAGTGGATTTTACATCCCCTTCTCTGGGAGAGGGTAGCTGAAGTCACAGTTCCACACTCTACAGTCACCTGAGTTTAAAACTCAGGTGCATTTTTTGTGTGCATTTTTGTGTGCATTTTTTGTGTGACTCTGGACAGCACAGTGGACAAAAGAGGGCCTTCTGCCATCTGGGATTCAAATCACATTAACAACAGTTATTTCCAGAGTTGCAGATTGATGATTTCTCTTGTTTGAGCTCTCTTCAGCAGTATCCTTCCCTGCCTGAATGAACGAGGTTATAAAACACAGTAATTATAAATCTCATTGACTGCCTTGCATTCAAGGGCGTGTTCCCCCCAAGCATTGCTGTGAAGCATGTTACCCAGGAGACTGTCCTGTACAATCCAAAACAGAATTATTCTGACCCAGTGAGCTTGTTGGAGGGGAGAACATTTGGGATGCTGACCTGCTGCCTCAGCACAGTAAATGCATTTTTCTCATTTCACAGATTTCACAGCAGGGCAATGCCGCAATACAACAAGGCCATTACATTCAAGTATTCTTTTGAGGTATGACTTACATCTCACTGACAACTGCTGACTCCCAAAACATGCAGAAAGGGAGCCTAGGACAGCAGTGATAAGCCAGAAGTCCTGCTGACTGTCCACAGTTTTAGCAGCTTTCTCTGAAGGTTTGGTTGTCTCAGACCTTTCTGGGCAAAACCATAAATGCCTCAGACAATATAACATAGTATCAATAAAACCCTTTCTTAAAATGTTTGAGTCAGGCTGTGCTCATAAAACAAGTTAAGAGGAGTTTAGTGACAACTGGCTGTTCTGTCTTGCACTACTGATCATGGTTTGCTCCTCTGCCTTGAGATCTGATTGTAGTCAGGATCTGTACGGGTACCTTCCTTCGACCTGAGGGGTTTAATACAAGCATCAATCCTCATATCCTGCAGTCAGGAAACTGCACAAAGCCCTGTCAGACACCCACTCCTGTAAAAGGCCTGTAAAACCTCTGATGCTCTGGAGGGAAAAAGAAAAAAAATAAATAAAGCACTTCCTAGAACGGTAGCAAACACAAAACAGGCTGTTGCCATCCATTTTCTCAATTACTGTCTGCACAAAAGGAACACAGTGCTGTGTGGTAGCCTCAGCAGTTGCATCCTCTGTGCTCAAGTAGAAGCAGGAGATGAGGTGCAGAGCAGTCACTCCCAGCAGGTGTGCAAACCAATTGAATTTAATTAGAAACATCCTGCTGAAAATGTAAATGTTTTACGAGTACATCATCCCCATCAGGGGCTGCTGCTGCTGGAGTCTGTGTTTTGTTGAGCCTTTGACACAGCAGCAACTGGAGATGCCCCTTTCCTCATTTTCTGTCTCCTGTGCTCCCCAGGCACCATGGGTCTTTTCCACGTTGCTGCCTCCCTGGGTACCTCAAAAATGCAGGCTGGTTCATTTAATATACCCATGATTATTCCTCCTGGGACGAAGGCAAACCAAGCTCATTAAAATGAAATGGCTTTGCTAGACTAGGGAATGGATACTGTGCTGGAGGTTTTATTGCTCTGTAAATGTTCTGTTCACTCTGTACTGGTAAAAAAGATTTCATGGTGTTTGTTATTTTGTTTTTCTTGCTTAGGACTCTGGGCAGTGCTAAAATGTATCTTATGTGTATGGTTCTGTGTGATTGCAGCTTATGTTTAGGCAGCCAGGAATTTTTACTGGTTTGCTGAAAATCCTGAGAGATTGGTATTACCCACTTAACTGATGATCAAGCAGTTCTCTGGCAGCTCTCAGGAAAATTTGTTCCAAATACAGTATCCATCATTAGACTACTGCCAAACTATGTAACACCAAAACAGCCAGTCTGTAGTGCACGCAGCTTGGGTGCCATCTAAACAAGAGATACTCCAAAGAAGTTGTTGGTGGGTTCAAACCTGGTTCGGTCATTAAAGACATCCCCTTACCTGTTGTTCCTGGAGAGGTTTCAGGTATTTTTTCCATTCTCTTCACTGAAGTGATGGGCTGATGAGCCCATGCCTGCAAGGGAGGCGTGCAGATGCTTTAGGAAATGACGTGTATGGATTCTATAGTTGGCAGGCTGTCTGGAGTCAATCCTTTCATACAAAGAGAATTAGCTATTCCTCCCCTCACATGGCTTTTAGACAGCATTGTGCTGCTTTAACATTGCTCAGAGCTCATGTAGAGCCCTGTAGCTGCCAAACTGACAGCTCCTACGGTGCTTCTGTGGGAGCAAGGACTCCTCTGAATGAAGTGCAACTGAATAGTTCTGCTGCTGAACCAATTCTCTACAAATCCCACGTGCTTGTATTTATGTGAGATACCAGCACCTCTTCTCACTACACCTACATTGCTTCTAAAACTAAAATGCAAATATTAGAATATAAAGCTAGATAACTTAACCACATGCCAACAAAAACCATTACTGATTGCTTTACTTTGGCTAAGTATTTTGATCTCAAGTATCTGTCTACAAAAAAGCATTGTATCACTTTGGAGTTTTAAACAGTTGCAGAAATGCAGCCAGATTCAGACGAAATATGCTTGGTGCTTGGATGAGTAACATTTTTTTTCATGCTTGACTTCCAAAAAGATGACTGCTATGGAAGTGTCTGGTGTGCTTATTACATGACAATTAGCAGTTGTTTCTCTGCTGACAGATGTCCACATCAAAAAGCACTGATTGTCTCTTTTGTTTGCAATTTTAGAGATACCATAATCAAGTAGCTTATTTCATCTCCAGGAGATGTTGTCCTTTGCACCAGAAGCACAGCCTCATTGCCTAGGCTTATGCCAGGGAAAATCAAATTGTGAAATATAACAGCAGATGATTTATGTGGAAGTTTATTCTGCCCTTTCTCCCTGTGCAGAATTAAAAATTGCAGTTATTTCTCTGGGTAGATCTCTTACACAAGATACATGAGCAAGCTGTATTTCTGCATTTTTGTACTAAGCAACTGTTTGAACAGTGGAGCAACATAGAGTATGCACACATCATACTGGTAGTATTGCTCATCTGGGACTAAGATGCAAGAGAAGGGAAGGGAAGAATTTTAAAGAGAGGAAGAACAACTTCACATGAACAGATTCCACTGAACAGAGTTCACAAATTCTCTCTGCGCAGCTGTAGCACAGAATGTTTCTCAAAAGAAAGCTTCTTAGAATGTCACAGACAAAATAGTATTATTCAGATAATTCAGGGGGAAAATAGCTGTTTCACATTAGTGCTGAAAGGAATGCAGTCCAAGCCATGACCTAAATGAATATTTCTGCTTGTTATCTAGAAGCCTGTCCTCTGGCCTTTCCCTTCTGCAGCAGACTGAAGTTAAAAGGAGACCTTGCATGAGGGTTTTTGCCTGGGGTAGGATTGTAGAATGATGTGCTGTGCCTGGCACTGTGATTTTGAAACATTTGCTAACAGGCAAAGGTCTCTGGGAGCAGACATGAGACTGGCAGGTGGGATTTAATAGCAGAGATTTTGTGCAGCTGCCAAAAAACCACAACCCAGATGCTGGAGCTGAACACATGCTGCCTGATAGGAATGATGTTCTGGGTAAAAGAGGAAGCCAGCAAGTGTCTGTCAGACACTGATTCTGAGTCCAGCCCTGCCTTGCCTTGTCCTTTTCACAGCACTGTCTGTGCATCAGTAACTGGCTGGCCTGGAGGTGTTCTGCATTTTTTCATTATGCTGCACCCAGAAAGTACCTCACCAGAGGCAAATTCCCTACTTACTATCTGCTTCTCTCTCTCTCTGTCTCTATTTCTTCTCTGCATGAGATACCTTCTCTGAGCTCCTTATTCCCCTCACACATTGATTCTGAAAGGTACATTTTTACTGTTCCTCCTCAGGGACCATAGTCTTCCCAAGACATTGATCTTCCTTACCTTTTTCTTTGTCCCTGCTCTCTTGGAGGTCAGTTCCCTCTCTGAAAGCACCAGCAAAGAGACAGCAAGCACACATGCATTGAAACAAAGAAAAGCACAGCCCCAGACCAGTCATCTTTTACCCTTTCAGAGCCACCCTGATCAGCAGGTAGCCAGGACTAGCACTGTGTCCAGGCTCTAGGAGCCTCCACAGACTGACTGGTGAGTGACATGCTCCCACACTCTAGAATGAAAGATCTGGGCAAAGCCAGCAGCCTGCAAACCAGGCCAAGCTCTTCACCCTTTCTGCCCAAAGGAGGAATTTCCTAAAAATACATGTCCTGACATACCACTGAGCCACATGGCACAGTGAGTGCAATCCTATTTTCAGCCTGCTCTGCGGGGTGACATAGCTAGTTACACCTCCTTCCAAAAATGGCACATCAGCAGTGCAGCACTTGCTGGTGGACCATCAGCACAGTCTCCTGTGGGATGGTGCTCTCCACTGGAATTCCCCAGCAGGTGATTGCAGCTCGTTGTATGTAAGGCTGTGGTGGCAGGAAGCATCCCCAGTCATGCAGAGGGAAATCAGGACAGCTGCCCTCTGCCTGTCAGTGCATCAGCAGTACCCTGCAAAATCACACAGGTGGGTTATGGGCTGGGCTGCAGAGAGCCACCAAAACTAATTCTAATCTGATCCAAAGAGGAGCTCACCTGATGGATATGATGCTTGTCCAGCACATACCTTTTGCATCTCCACCAAGAAGGACAACAGTAGAGCAACATTTGCTTTTGGAGATGATTGGTAGTCTCCTTCCAAGCCATGGCTGGTTAGCAAATTCTGTTTTCCCAACTCTGAAGCTTATTGCAGAATCCCAGGAATGTTCCTGTGCTTCAGATATCCCAAAATAACTGCTCTAAGCTCTCCTTGGGGAAAAGCAATCCTTAGAGCAGCCTTTTAACTCAAATTTTTGTGTTGAAGTCGCTGAGCATGAGGGAGAGAACTTGGCTTTGCCTCTAGTCACTGGCTCCCAGAGGAGAAATGAGCATTTTGCATGTTCACGTTAATAAGTTTGCGTGTCAGCTCCCTCGCTGTCCAAGGAATTGCAAACACTTTGTTCTCCTCATTTCTGTTTGCTGCAGAAACCACCCTCCCCCACTGCCATCCTCGCAGCAAACCCATTTGTTAGCTGGCAGCTCCTGCAGCCCAGCCATCGGAGCGGATCCCTGGCAGTGCAGCAGGATCAGGGCTCCCGAGCACCACTCAGGAGCTGACTGAGTTGTTTTGCTGCTTTGTTGCCCCTTCCTCTGCACTTCCCAGGCTTCCTTCCTCCATCCAGGGAGACAGCGAAGCCATCACGAACGAGGTGATAAGTGATGCCCTGACACCGAAGCCATCACTTAGACACTGAGTGGCCATTTCCTCACCGGGGGAACTGCGCAGTTCTGCACCAGGAAAGGCAGCCCTGCTGGGGCATTTGGGGTCGCTGGAAGGAGCACATCTGATCCAGTGCACAGTGCAGAGATTTCAGTCCATTAGCGGGAGGGCTGGCGCTCTGCTTCTCAGAGGTGGATTATCCCCGTTTCCAGGGAATCTGTAGCTCCTGTTTATCTGTGCCAATCACTTGCTTTTCTGTTATGGTAAGTTATTCTCCCTGTCCCTGAGGTGCTCATTATCACATTCAGGCTCTGTTTATATAACTTTAGAAACTACAGTAAAATCCTGCAAGACAGAACTCCCCAGCTCGTCTCTGATCTCTTCTCCAAAGTGTGTGTAACACCTTCTGAGAGAAGAACCCAATACATTTCTTAAAACCATTGAGATCTTGGGGTGGTTCAGTCATCTCTGGAGAATAAAACTTGCATGCAGGTCTAAAGCCATTATCCTTGGCCTGATCTTAACCTGCAGCAGATGCTTCTCAACTGAGCTCCAACCTGATCTTCCAGGTAATTACTAGCTTTAGTTATGATTTCCTATACACAGGCCTCGAGTTACCACTGCAGTTTTGGTCAGCAGTATTGTCCTCCTGATGTGCTTTTCTCCAAGATCACATGAAAACCTAGAAATTGTAGTAGTCAGGTTGGTCTGCAGCTGAACTCATAAATGGTATTTCAGAGAGTGCTCAGGGTACTGTCAGAAGGGAGAAGGGATGGAATTACTATCCCCTTTATACTTCAACCTTCAAAAACTATTTTTCATAAACAAGGAAACCGGTTATAATTAGTTTAAATTCTGTGCTATTTCGGCTGCTTGTTATCGCAGGACAGGACCAGTCATAGACTGTGGTAATGCAGTAAATAAAATAGTGTGCAGCACAATAGCAGAGTGTGCTGCCTCCTGGTACATAAGACACAGCTGCACAAACAGGGGCGTGGGAATTAGCAAGACTTCCAGGTTTTCAGCAAGTTGTCCTGATACACACCAAGCTGGCCACAGTCAAGAGAAGGAAGCAGAGGTCCCTTCTTGCCAAATAAATGGGAAACATGAAAACATCACAGCTCTCTGGTGTTGCTGGAGCTTCCATTCACACTAATGTTATGTGCAGTATTTATCAAGTCTTTACTTTCTCAAGGAGTTTCTTCATTAATTCTCTTCTGAGCATGTAACAGAAAATGCAAACTGTAATTCACAAACTCTCTTCGTGCACGGAGGTTTGTGATTTAGGAGAGATTCTGTGTTGAGAGACGATCAGGACACACACTCCTTGTGGGATCAGAGGCACTGGAGCAGAATCTCCAGGCACTGGCTGGACCACAGCAGTGTGTTCCTGCCCAGCTCTCTGTGTTTCCCAGCAGCTCAGCTAAGCTTAGTGCTCAGCTGTGACACTGCACACAGGGCTCTGGCTGTAGCTGTGTGCAGGATATCATTAATCACATGCTTTCCCAGAGACTGCCAGTAGTGGAAAACTAAGCAAATTAAGATATTTTAAATACCTCGGCTCTCCTTTCAGAGACATCTGCTGTAATCTACATTGGTATGCTGTGTGCTTCTGTCAGCATGTCTTCGCTGCACTGTGCCCCTCCCCAGTGCCATACCAAATGCAACACTTGCTCTGGCCGTAAGTTCTGTGGCACTGAAGCTCAGAGACCCTCGGCAGAGCTGAAGCTGTTGCCTGTGAGAACCTGTTCATGAGTCACACATTCAGACAAGATGTACTCTGTATGCAGAGGGGAAGATAACATGCATGGGAGATGTGCACATCAACCCCTCCTTTGTTGCAAAGCAGTGCATTAAAAACTGGGGAAAGATCCAGCACTGGCACTGGAGGGATACCTAAGAAAGCAGAAGTTCCCTATTCCTCAGCCACAGCACACTGTGGACACTCAGATCAATTTGGTGTCCAATTCTTAAGCCTAGACATTCCCTAGCTATCTGCAGCAACATCTTGTTAGGTGCAACAAAACATAGGCACCTCCTTACTATCAAAATAAAGGCAGAGTTTTTACCCCCCTGGGGCAATGGGGGTGCTTAACAGCTGCCCTACCGTCTTAAAAACATTTGCTAGAAGTAAATGTACTTCTAGCATGTACTCCCTGGGCACAGGAGAGGCAAGTTCTCAAGCCTCCTTAGCCTGAGAACGCTTAAACCCAGGACTTCTGCTTCCCAAAGGTTATCCCTTGACTCTGTCCCTGCTGTGGGAATAGTTCCTGAGTAATGACAAATTATTCAATGTGAAATAATTGTATTATTGTTGTATTAGCAGCCAGTGGAGCACAGCTACTGCTTTCTAGTTGAGTGCTTTAGCCAGCAGGTTACCTGCCACTCTTCAACACCCTGCATGTGTGTTACATGACTTTTCTTTCTTTGCTGATGGTTATCAGTTTCAATTCAGCACAGATTTTGAAATACTTGGATATATCTGGCTGAATCTCACTAATTTCATTAAGGCTTTCTGCCAGGGAAGCCGGTACAGTGCAGAATTGGGACCTTATGTTATAAACCATATGTTCTAAATTGTTATTTCTGATTAGTTTGGGACCTTCTTTTGGTGCATATTTTCACAGACAACACCATGAGCCTGAGTTGTAGTTCAGTCTCCTGTGTTCTCTATTGCAACATTACTGTGACAACTGCTAAGATCAGGGCTGGGAGAAATCTTTCCTTCCCTAGGAGAAGAGACTGTGAAGCAAATACTGGATTTAGTTACTCTCAGATACGTGGTTGAGGCATCCTGTTAGGTTTCCTTGCTTTCTGCTTCATCTCCATGTAGGTCTCAGCAAAGGAAGAACTGTCTAGAGAGTATTCAGCATGCAGCAGACGATTCTGCTTTGCATGAAGCTTAAGTGAGGACAATCCAACAAGGCAGAAAAACTCTTCATTCTCCCTAGGCTTGTATGAGCCTCCCTGTGAAGAGATCAGAGCCTCCTGGTTTGAAATGCTGCCTTAGGGTTTGCTTTTTATGTCAATAAATGTTTTATCACATTTAAGTTTCAAACACAGTAGAAACATCCCTGCTAACATTTGATGAACTCAGTAGAGACAGCAAGCCTGGGCACAGGGCAGTGTGCAGCATGGCACAATGCTTCCCTTCTGCAGGGCAGGGGGTGCCTTGGCCTCACAGGGGGCCTGGGCAAGATGCTGCCTTTGCAATTACTCACTGCCTTGGAAAACACTCTGGCAAGCTAAGGGAGGGGATGTCTCTCTCTTCAGGACTTCACCGCTTTTGGTCTTTTCTTTCTTCTGCTTTTTATTCTCTCCCTGCAAGCTCGCTGTGATTGATAAAGCATATCCATGTGCCCAGGTCTCTGGTGGGATTTAGTTGTCACTGTTTTCACACTCAGGTAGTCTGTCTCTCCTGATACCTTCTTGCATTCTCCTTTCTTCCCTTCTCTCTCACTCCTGTGTAGCACAGAGGCTGCAGTGAAGTTTAAACATCGAAGGCTAGGCTGCCTTTTGGTGCCTGCAGTACTGGAGCTGAAGTCTCCAGGCTGAGCCTACTGAGTTAAAACCCACAGGCAGTGTACAAGTGCTACAAATCATGATGCAGTCTCAGGTTTTTGCTTTTCCCAGCACTTGCCAGTTCCCCCCCACCAATGCTGTTCCTTCGTTTCTCCTCTCCACATTCTGTTTCGCAGTGGCCCTGCCTGCCTTCCCTCTCCTCCCTTCTCCTTCCCCTCCTCTGCTTTATCAAATGCAGCACTTCAGCGTCACTGACTGACAGGGGATGCAGCAGCTTGGGCAGAGGAGATGGAGGGGGGGAAGGAAGAGGAGGAAAAGCTGCTCTCAACAAAGGAGGCAGCAGAAACACTGAAAGACAGGCTTTCTCCCAGAAGTGAATCCCAGTCATCCTTTGTTAGGGCAACAAATTATGATGTGGCCTCTAACTCAGTTCAGTGAGAGGACCCTGATTGCTCCCTGTACTCCTACAGTGTCTTTTCAGAAACAGAGCTCAGCTGTATAGCTCAGGTTCACCATAACCTGGACTGAATCAGCAAAAAGGGTGATAGCTACCCCCACACTGCCAGGCACTGCATGACTAAGTGACGGTGCCACAAAAACTCACTTCATTGCTCACAACTAAAAAAAATCCTGGCTCTTCAGAGATGTAAAGGTCGTGAATGTAGGGGGAAAGAATCACAGAGCAATTGGCTACTTATATGTCTTTCTTTATTCTAGGAGACCTAGGATTTCCAGGGTTAATCTTCACCATTTTCTAAAAGGACATTGATATTTCATGGTTAATGCAACAGAATTTGCTTACAGCTTGCTCTGATTGCTAAATAATTACAGAAGCATGTGCTGCCCTGTAGCAGTGCGGATTTTCTGTTACATGAGACTGTTATCACCAAATGCCAAATGCATCTTGAAAGGCTTTTTGTAGGGTTCTGCTGAATAAGCACACTTCTGAATGATCACTTTTCTGCAGCATGCCCTGCTTTTGCCAGCTGCTGATTACCCTCCTACTAACCACAAGGGACATGTCCACATTACAGATTGGAGTAAACAGTAAGGATACTGCATTTACCTTGAAATTAATTAAATAATGCACTTAAGGAAGCCCAGCAGCAAAGTCTGATTAATTCTGGAAACTTCTTGGGGTATTCAGACAATAATAGGCAGAAATGCTGTGCTAAATAGAGACAAGCATCAGAGACAATCTCACTTTGGAATTAGAGTCTTAGGCAAAGAGACAGTGAGAATTTGCATTTAATGTGATTATTAAAATCCATTTGTAAAGGATAGAGTCTAGTCCACCTATACAGATTCTCCAAAAATTAGATGACCTTGCAAATACAACAAAAAGCAACCTTCCAGGAATGAAATGATGTGTTTTTCTGGACATCTCTTTCCAATACAAGCCCTAAAGGAAAGAACAAGCTAATCTGTGCCACCTATTTGGAAGGAGACAACTCCCTGCAGCTCATCAGGTGTTTGAACTAAACATTTGCAAAGGAAGTTTTGATTTCTTTACTAAAAATAAACTCCAGCTTGTACATGAGGCTTACTTACATGTAGTCTTCCATAATGTCTTTCCTGCACTATTTTCTGGAAATTTTAAGAGCTAACATTTGAAGAGGTTTTGTCAAACCCTAAGGAAATTAAAACACAGGTAGAAATTTCATGACCTTCTGGAAGTGGGACTTCAAGTGTAGCTTATGTTCTCTTTCTTTATTAGTGAAAATTGAAAATAAGTCACTTTTTTTCTCATCTAACTTAAATTGAAATACGGCTCTCCTATTCTAAAACAAAAATAGCCTCACTCAAGTATCAGTTACTAAGTATCACATCACTGAAGGCAGGGGAGTCCAGTGCAGTGTCACCATAGAAGTGGTTTAGGTTTTGTTTGTTTTGCATGCAGACGAGGTCAAAAATACTTTTGAAAAAGCTTCCCATAGGCACCCTCTGTTCCCTGAAATTAAAAACCATCAATTCAGGAGTCCAGCTGTCAGCATAAGGCACACTAAATCAGCAGACCAGATTGGCTGTCCCCTCTCAGCCCTAGTCCCCTGCTAGACTGTCCTGGGCTGGCTGTGCCGAGCCCTTCACCTCAGCTGAGCTTCTGCCAGAGCTCTCAGCGCTGTCTTTTACAGTCTGGCTTGAGCTCTGCCCTCAGCACTCTGCCTCTGTTTACAAGAGCCAAGGTGCATCTTCAGACCTTCAGAAGAAATCAAATTCATTTGTGGAGGTTACCCTCAGACCTTCTCCAGTGAGTGAGTGAGTGAGTGAACTCGCACCCCAGCACTGTGCAGCTGTGTTGGTGCAAGCAGGACATGAAATGCCTCTGTGTGGCTGACAGGGGGGCTGGGTTGCCCACAGGAGTTTGAAGGAAAAATTATTCCCACTCACCTTTTGAGTTGGTTTGGATTTTTTTACTATTTATAATACACTTGAGTTTTAAAAATAAGCCTGTCCTCATTGCTCCTTAGAGTCTGACTCAGTACCAACACCACTGACAGAGAGGGCCATACTTAGAGGTACTTGTCATCTCTGGGAGGAAAATCACTGGGCAAAACCAGAAGTGCCAGTGCTAGCCAGGAGGTGGCAGAGGAGTCAGACTACCTTGTACACCAGTTTCTGCACTGTTTTGGCAAAAAGACAAATAGAAACTGAGGAAAGACAACAAACCTCGGTCCCACCCTCCATCTTCAGGAATAAGAGGATGAAACCCTTAATCACATTCCTGCTTGTATTTATACTAATTGCTCCTCTTCCTGAGATCTGACTTTATGAAATTATGCATGCACACCAAGCAGATGAGTTTCCATAGAAACTCAGGAGCTGAACTTTCATTAGAAAAATCTTTTTTAAAAAAAATCTTCCAGATAAAAATGCAAATTGCCTGTCAGTGGGTGGCTTTCTGAATTTAGATATAATTTTTTTCTTTTGCACTGTAGGCAGATTCCAGCTGGACCTACATAGCAACAACATGCAGGCATTGTTTATAGCAAGCCAGACTCCATGGGGAAATGAGAAATTCAGTAGCAAGGAGAAGCTCTCAAGTGCAAATACCTCAGAGAAACAAAAACTCAAGTGCTCAGTGCTGCATCTTCCTGAGGCTTTGAGGTTTGTTCAGCCTTCAGCTCAAAATGCTTGTGGTTTGCAAGGAGCAGTGTGGGGAGGAGGGGAGAGAGGAAATGCAAAACCAGAAACTCTCCTGCACACAGAATTAATGATGTTTAACCTGTCCTTTAAACATCAGCAGCGTATTTGTGCCGCTTCAGTTAAGCCTCGCTAAAAGGCTGGCACCATCTGTCACAGCTCACTCTGGGCACAGGACGCGCTCTGTGCTGGGCTGGGGAGCCTGGGCAGACCTGGCTTGGCCAAACCCCAGCCTCACTTGGGCTGAGGCCTGGAGCCCAGGGTCACGTGCCCACACTGCCTGGAAGTCCAGGCATGCGTGCAGGAAAAGGGCATGGGGCTGTTCCTCATCAGAAGGGGGAAGCAGAATGGTGGCATGCCTGGGAAGGGCCACGGGCCTGGGCAGCATTTGGCACCGCAACCAACAGTTGTGCATGCAAGCAAGGAGGAGGGGAAATCTCAAACTCCTTCAGCAAATGTTTCCTCCAAAAACATAGCAGTGTTTCACCTGTGCAGTATATTGCAGCATCAACAGGAGGCCTTCCCTGGCTTTGGGGAGCATGGAACAGCTCTCTCTGAGGGTTCACAGATGTTTTCTCAGCCAAATTGGCAAGCTTGAAAGCACTGAATACCAAAGAGGAAATTTTTACCTGAGCTGCGCTTCCTGGTGGGCACCCACTCCCCGTGGGCACAGCAGAGCACAGTGCTGCTCCTGGGCCTCCAGCACATCACAGCAAACCCTGGGGAGCACAGCAGGGAAGCCACACCAGGCTGTGGTTCTTGACCAGCAAGGGTGCTGGGGCATGCAAGGGAGCTGAGCTGCACGAGCAGTTTACAACGAGGTGGATTTCACTGCAGCATTGTTGAGAGGCGCGAGATGTCAGCCGGGCAGGGAATTCCCCTCCTTGTTGGAGAGGGATGACAGGCAGCAGCTGCTCGGGCTCCTGGCCCCTGTGCCTCCAGGGCCAGCAGCCCTCTGAAAGCACTGAGAGGCTGGATGCTGCTCGGTGTCAGGGTGAGGACAGCGCTGGCTCCCCCGCCACCAGAGAGCACAATCGGCTCTGCTCAGTCAGCACAACAGGAAGAGATTTTAGGAAGAATGAGTTTGTGGTCGAGGACAAACTTGAGCTGAGATAGCTCCTGTCTATTCTTGGCTCAGGAGCAGATTTGCTACGGCCACACTTCTTGCCCTTTCTATGCCTCATTATCCCTGTCAAGCGGGTGACTCAAATTATAATTGCACAAATTCCTTGCAGTCTGCCATTACGTGCCTGCAGCCATCTCCAGGCAGCCACCTCCAGGGGAACCAGCCTCTCCCACTGGGAACCTCTGTGCCACCTATGCCTACACTCAAGGGGATCCTAAGATTACACCCTGTTGCCTTGCAGTTTTCCTACATAGAGAGGAACCTAAAGAAAAAACACCCCCCACTGCATCTCTAAATGATCACATTTGATACTGAGTTGATTTTTCAGGTCAAGGTTATGGGCAAGAAGGAGTCAGTGAAGTTTTTCATAGCACTGCCAATATTTGATTAAATGGCTGTTTCTTAATATTTCTCTCAGGCAAATTAATGTGTTTCTGTAGGTATTAGTACTATCACTGGCCTTAAGGATGCTGATGCACCCTGTGTTTAATGGTAGTTTTGTAAAAGCAAACAAAACAAAACAGAGGAAAAACCTTTACTATTTCTAAAAGCATCACCATTCTTTCATCAGAAATTTACTTGGGTTCTAGTTGTGAGAGATTTCAGGTTTATTACATCTTTTCATATGCCCTAAAGGCAATTAGACAGATTAAAGATTAAGCTAATGCTTTTCCTTATACATATGCATCCACCTACTGCGTTGTCCCAGGAAAAGCGTGAAGTCAGGCAGTCATCTCACTTGCCAGCATTTCCAGAGGTGAACGTGGGCAGAGGCCGTGCAGAGCTTGGCAGGTGACATGGCAGTGCTGGCTGCTTCTTCCAGAGGCCACACCAGGATGGAGCTGGTGGAAAGTTCATCCTGGTGTGTGCAGCTTCAGGAGGAAGCAGAGAAATGCCACGGATACGTTGTGGCCTGCAAAGCCCATGTGACCATCTGGGCTCAGTGGTTGACTGCTGTGTAATTAACAGGGAGCCTGGCTCATTAGGTGCCTTTGTGGGTTCAGACACATCCATGAGAGCCCTATAGGAAAACATGTTCTTCCTAACACTTCTTTCATCCTCCCCCTCCCGTTCCCTCCAGATGGTTACACCCACTTGTGTCTTTTCTTACCCTAAGGACAGCTTTTTAAACAAGGTTCCTCCATCCTTCTCCTCCCCCACGCTGCTTTAGGATCTACATTGAAGTGCAGGAGGACAGAGCTGTTACATCCCATGCTGTTAGATACAGCCTGCCTATAGAAGGCTGTGAGGAGACCACATCCCTCTGCCCCCTGTTTGCTGGGAAGAAAGATCTCAGTGTGATCAGGATGTAGGAGATGAGAGACTTTACCTCAGCCTCAGCTGGGTGTTGCAGATGTGCAGGAATGAATTCAGAGACTGGCTGTAGTCAAAGCTGTGTATATTTTCTGGGCAAGGAGAGAGGGATGCTTAAAGGGCCTGTAGCCTTTCTTCTGTATAGCACCAGTAAACACTCTCCCAGTAACACACAGCAGCAGCACTTGCAGAGCTGAATCTGAATCTGCTTTTAAAAAAATTATTTTCACAATTGCTTTTTAAGGAGCGCATCGCTATCATTATTCCTCAGAAATAGGTGGAGATGCCCCCTCCACAGGACTCCTGTGCCTGCTCTCACAAGGCAGCCTGGTGGGAGCTTGGGGTGCTCCATTTCTTCCTCTCTTGAGCGCTGTTGTTAACTGCCCATCACTTGTTTGTTGGCAGGGCCTGGTGCTGAGCAGACTTGGGCGGAGGGAGCTGGCCCAGAAGGTCCTCAGAGACGCCATCCGGATCCAGACCACCAGCCACACTGCCTGGAACAGCCTTGGAGAGGTCTTGCAGGCTCAGGGGAAAAACGAAGCAGCCATCGAATGTTTCCTCACTGCCCTGGACCTTGAATCCAGCAGTCCTGTCATTCCATTCACTGTCATTCCCAGGGAGCTCTGAAGCTGCTCCCCGCAGCTCTAAGCACTTGCATTGCCTGGACAGACACCAAAACCAAGCAGATAAACAAAGAAGCCCAACAAAAAGTGCCATTGTAACCTGGAACTGGGCTAAGTAATTCCAGGACGGGGCTCAGGTCTACAGGCTTAGCTTAGACAAGCCAAACTGAAGAAGAAATTGCAGCAGGCAAGAACAGAGAATGCCTTTTTCTTCACAGGTGCCTGGCTAACCTCCTGTTCAAGTTAATAGCAAGGCTTATTTCAAAGTGCTGCTTCAAGGTGACTGTAGAAAGATCATGCTAGGGTACAGTTGTTCAGAGCACTTGCACCTTTCAGTGTTGGTTGAAAATAAAACCCCCAAGCCCTGAATTAAAGCCTAGAAATGTTCTAAATAGGAGTAAATTCACCAACTAATTTGAGCAAGTTGTGTTTAGGTATGTGGCTGTCTCCCCACAGATCTGACAGGACAAGAATGACACTTGCACCAAATAGACGTACTATATATGCTGTTTACAAAATTATTTCATCTATTTTGATAATCCTTTTTCCTGCCTTGCTTTTATATACTGTATATGCTCACTATATTTAGTGTAGCACTTGCCTAGATCAACTTAAAATTAAATTTTAGTTTTAAATTAAAAATACTTTTTTTAAAAATAAAGCTGCTATTGCAGTATAACTCACAAAAGCAGTAAGACCAAAGACTAAATCAGTTCACACTTGAACTAGTATTAAAAACACATAAATATCTCCACTTACATATTTATTGAAAGGCCTTACATGATGTAACTAATTATAAGCTCTGAGCTTCATTCTTATTAATCACCTATTGCATCAGTTTAATGAGGAATAGAGTGTTTACCAGTATATAGTGACTGAACTCTGTGCTCTGCCACATTACCAATCCTGGCACAAAACATTTTCATATCCTTCTTTTGATGATGCAAAAGAAGGCAGCAGTC
Source organism: Molothrus aeneus (assembly GCF_037042795.1). Lineage (NCBI taxonomy): Eukaryota > Metazoa > Chordata > Aves > Passeriformes > Icteridae > Molothrus > Molothrus aeneus. The sequence goes on from NC_089648.1 coordinate 26,373,378, forward strand.
TTTTAAGGGAAAGTGTGCTGAAGGCAGTATATGTGTATATGAACTGCTTCTTCCTTAAAACGAAATCCTTGGATTGTCCATAGAAATTTCACAGTAGAGGTACAGAGTTGAGCCTTCAGGGGCATCATTTTGCATCTCCTATCAGGTGTAATAGTGAGGAGCTTCTGATGCACACAGCCTCCCCATGTCTGGCACGGCCAGGGAGGGGACGCAGCTGGCACAGCCCCTGCTGAGCTGCTGCTCAGCTCTGTGTGACCTCCCCAGGGCCTTGGCAGTGAGGTGGAGCTGGACTGTGCTGTCACATAAGAGCCAGCCCTGACCAGACCAGTCCCAAGATAAAGAAGATGCAACAATTTGCTGCACTTTTCTACAAAAAATAAAAAAAGGTTGGGGCTTTGCGCCCATTTTTGTCCAAAGATTTGCGACTATTTACTAAGTAAGTTTGCACTAAAGCACATTTTGTACTATAATTCTGCCGAGTATTGTGATCCACAACTAGTTCACTCTGGAAATAATAATATCCTCAGGCAATAAATAAGATGGGGTTGTTTCTTACAGAGCCTGAGGCTCTGGCAGCAGACTTGAAGTCAGTGTTGTTTACAGTTATTTGGAAATCTGCAGGCTAATGGAGAGCTGAGCCCTTGTGCTGCTCCCAGCCCTCACCATCCCACCCCCCGCCTTCCCTCAGGATGCCTGCACCGAGGGAAGCACACTGCTCTCAGGTTCCTCGCAGCAGCCTGGTGCACTCCAGGCCAATATTTTTATTTTTTCCCCTTAATGATGCAGATGCAATAGCCCAGCTTATTTATCTGTTCACTGAGGGGTTCCAGATCTGATGTAGGCTGATTTCACTCCAGGTGAAAGCAGCCCAGCCGTGAAAGGTGCTCAGCCCATGAGTCCTCTGGCTTTGCAGTGCCACACAGGCACCCAAAAGGACTTTTTTAGGCCAGGGGCAGGTTTCCTAGGAGACGGTGTTCCCCAGCCACATTCCTTTTTGCAATAGCACCAGCAGCAGAGGAAGGAGTAGGTGTTAAAGTAGCAGAATTAAAGGAGTTTCATGAAGACAAAAAGATGCAGCAAGATAGGTTTTGCTGCGAAGGATGCTCTGAAATCGGCTCACTCTGCACTGCAGGGGGGAAAGAGGGAAGGGGAGGGGGAGAGATGCTGTTGTTGACATAATATGTAAATTGTTACCCAGGTGTTTTAAGCCCAGTTTCACAGTCAGATGCAATCTGAGAATAGACTTAAGCAGATATATATATATATATATGTATAGATAGATGTTATGTTCTGGTGTTTGTTCTGCCCCACAGTTCCCAGGGTGGGAGCGAGCCCTCTGTGTGAGGCACAGAGCCGGAGTCGCCGCTCCCTTGTGCCATGTGTGTTTGCACAGCACTGCCATAGCAACTTCTGTGCCCTGGGCAGCTACTGGAGTACAAGCTGTGCATCCACCTCTGCCACCCAGGAGCTGCTTTAAGAGGTCTGTAACGTGGCTGGGCTGTGACCTGGGAGGAGGGTGCCTGTTTCCCAGCAGCAGCTGAAAAGCAAACACTCACAGATCCATTTGCTCCCGCACGCATAGCTTGTGAACAGCCAGCAGCCCATCACGTTTGTTGTGATCAGGCAAACTTCATCCTGATGGTAATCAGACTTGCCACAGCACTCATCTTCCTGGAAGAGGGGCAAACATTAATGAATACTTTGAGTGCATCAACAAGTCAGATGTTGCCAGGGTGGTCCCATCTTGTGTGCATTAATGAGCGTTGCTGGCATTGGAATCTCAGTCCTAAGAGCCTCTGCTCTGCTCTGTTCTACCTGTGGCAGGGAAGATGTGCCTGACTAAAGGCCATCATCACCAGGAATGAGAGGGCTATGTACCCCTCTACCAGCTCACCACACCACAGCACTCACAACAATTGCAGACTAAGTACTTTGCATACATACTGGACTCAATCCTGAGATTTCCTGCCTGCTTCCCAGAGGATGCAAAGTACCTCTTGGCTGGAAGGGTATTGTATTGGCTTGAAATGCTCTGTACAATGCAGGAAAGAGAGTGGTTGTTGCAGACTTACAAGTACTTTGGGGGTGAATCCTCCAGCTATATTTGTTAATCATGCTCAGCAAAACAGAAGTCTTCCCAAACACTTACATGCTACCTCTCTCACTCAGCATGGATTTTGTTCACACTTCCAGATACAGAAAAACAAAGACAACTGCTTCAGACAATCCTATGTATTGTAGTATTTATTTAGATAGCAATGTTGATAAATCTGATAGACTTACTTCCCTGAGCTCAGTAATAGGCGTGGCAGGGAAGCCTGGCATGCTTAATGCTCAGGGTTTGAGATTTAAGAACGGAAGATTTACATCCCTTGTCTCATATGAATATTACAGATCATAAGTAATGGCAGTTTGGGGAGCAATAACTTTGGGGAACCAATTCTGCAAGTTTTAGCACTGACTTGAGTCTTAACAGAGTTTTCTCATTCATTAGTTTTGAAAGAGGAAGATAAAAGCCCACATCATTGCCTAAAGTATCACGGTCCTCTTGTTCCACCACAAGGTTCTTTTCCATTTTTTGGGAGAGTGCATGCAAAAAGAAAAAATAATTACCTTCTGTTTTCCTGTTGTGCAGTAAAGGAGTGGTATGTGCCGTTGCCTTTGACCAACAAGGAGGATTGCATATTGTAACAAAAGTGACTCTGCCTCCAGGATAACAGAAGGAGAAGCCCAACAGGCCAGGGAACAGCTCCCCTCCCTGCCTTATCCCCTGTGAAGTGTCATTAGTGCCACTGGAGCAGTTGGTTCCGAGCGTTCCCAGCTGAGGTCTGCCCACCCCGCGCTCATTCCGTACAGGGAGTACGGCGGATCCCGCGCCACGCACGGACCCCGTCCGTTTCTATTGGAAACACTTCGTGCTCCTGATTATCACAATGGTTCACAAGTGCTAATTATCTTTTCTTGGTAATGACTAATAAATCCAAATGGAGAACAGTCCTGGAGGGTGTTTACTGGAAAATTCACTGGCTGGGTACCAAAGCAGGCACAGCACTGGCTGCTGCAGTTTGAATTACAGTTATTTTGTCCAAAAAATGTTCCATTTTCAGAGAGTCTTGGTAAAGAATGAGTTTGGCTAGTTTGTATTTCTTTTTAATGACAGCAAAGTGGGAAACAATCCTTTTTAGTGAAGAGACATCACTGCCATGATCTTTTTTCAGCCAAACCAACAGAGATTTGATAGTTGCAATTCAGCCTACAAGAGGAAGGCTTCCCAAAGCAACTGTGCTGCAGCAATAATTCCCTCTGACTCAATTGTATTACAGGCATATTTTACAATTATGCAATGGGCATGTGGAGCTGAGATGCCTCTCCCTCCTTATTTGGCCCAGGGGAGCTGCTTTGTGCCCGCAGGGACAGCTGTGGCACACATCTGGGTGCCATCAGCGCTGCCCTGGCACCTGCCACCTGCAGGGTGGCTGCTGCTGCCAGCCCTGCGGGTCCTGCTCGCCAGCACCCATCACTGGTGTTGGTCCAGTGACCCTCAGACTGCTCCCTAAGCCTGGCTCCCTGCTTTCCTTGCTGCTGAGTTGTTGCTCAGTGCTGCAGGATGTCAGTGCATGATCAGACAGAAGGTTGTTTTCCCAGAAATGGAAAGCTGAGTCGTCCATCAGTCAGCGATGCTGGCAGGAGGGGAGGTAACCACTGACCCAGCAGTTGCCAAGATGGGTCCTCCAGCTTTGCTTCTAATGAACTGGCTTGTGCCTTCAGCTCCAGGAAACCAAGGCAGGTTCCCAGGTGACTGGGTATTAAAAGATCCAGCTGGTTTTCTCACAGAATCACATGCCAGTCAGTGTCACAAACCTCTGATAGGGATGCAATGCTGCAACCACTGCGTAGCAGCCCATGATGATCCAAGTAAAGAACCTCCCTGAGCCAGTGCACAGAGAGGTGCTCAGCCTTTGCACATCCAAGCACGTCCTACATGCCACTCTGATAGTATTGTCACGGGGGTCAGAATCAGTTTTCCATGTAACTTCCTTGGTCATTGTATGATATTTTCACCAAATTTAATAAAATTGACCCTGTGGAAAACACAAATTGCTCCTTATATTTCCTACTGATCTTATTCATGCCATGGATGCTTCAAGCATTATGAAATGTCCAGTTGTTATATTAACTGGAACCCAGTGTGCCTAGGAGTTACCAGTTGCAAAGGGTATTTTGGCCTACACCCTGTAGTTCATGGGAAAAACGAGAGGGAGCATGCAAGCAGCGTGCCTTCAGAGAGGAACAGAGCCAGGAAAATGGAGCAATGTAGCTTCAGATGTTTGGATTTGTGGAGATTTAAGCGAGCATCATGCTTTTCTTGTGCTTCATCCAGTAAAAATAAACAAAGGTAGTGTGAGAAACTCTAAGATCGACGTAATATGCAAATATTATGCTGTCAAGTTTAGGGACTTACCTTACTTTGGCCACAATGCCATTAATCATCTTTTTTGCTACAAACAGTTACTCCTGTGATTATTTGGAAATAAAATGTCTCCATTTAAGAGTTTCCAGAGCATTCTGTGCATTTACACATTAATCTTTTGGGCAGATTTCAAGAGGGCCTGCTTAAAAAGTCCATCCCTTCGTTTCATACTCAATGAGATTAAGGATGAGGTTTTTGAAGAACATTTCTTCATAACTGTGGCTGCTTTGGTTTATGAGTGTACTCAGCATAAATCAAGCAGAACAAGGTTCCTCTGTGGCAATAACAGATTTAAGTCCTTCAGCTGCTCATACAGTCTTAAAAATTGAAAATTGAAGTGAATAAAATACTGGCTCTAACTTTTTTCCCATCTTTCTCTCAATATGGAGAGGGAGCAAAACGCTGGTGTGGGGCAGGGAGGGAGGGAAGGAGGGAGAAAGCTTCCATGTCCCCTCCAAGCAGGAGCCCAACTGAAGGCCTGCAACTGAGCTCCAGCAAAAGCTGAAGAATTTCATTGTTCAGTGCTGTCTGAGGAGACCACTCATCTTTGCTGGTACCTAATGCTGGTACATTGCCTGGTACCTGCTCTGCATCACACAGACATTTAATATTCCCTTTCTGTTTAAATGGGAAGAAAATAAGTCCTTTTGCCCCTCATTTTTGCAGGAAGGAGCTCCAGTTAGTTTGGGAGCTCCATCTTTAATAAAGAATCACTTCTTCCCTTGCAGAGAGCTGAGTTGCATTTCAATGATACTCTTGAAAGGTCATCAAGAATAATTTAATAAATTTTAATAATTTATTATATATTTTATCTAATTTTTAATAATTGATTCATACCTCCACTTCTTTCTGCACCAGAATGTTCAGATACATATAATATATTCCTGCTTCATGTGAGGTCCAGATATTTACTAGTTCCAGATATTTAGCAGTTCCATAAACTTCCCAAGGGAAGAAATGAGAAGCATTGCTGCTTCCCAGATGCTCTCTTCCATGACAGTCTCAGGCAATCAGATTTTTGTGGAGTCACCAAAGCACCAGAGTTTACTTTGTCTTTAACCACATCCCTCAGGAAATGTCACATCCCAGTCAGACGTGCCTGAACCAGTCTTTGCAACAAAGGGAAAATAACCTCCTGCTCTTTAAAGACTGGTGTTAGAGAAAACAGACTTGGGCAACACTGGCTTATTGTGTTGCCATTAGCAGCCACGAGAGCATTGAAGGGAGCTGTGGCTGTCAGGCCAGTTCCCTGTGCTGTGCTGTCTCCAAAACAAAGAGCAACATCTCACAGCCAAAACATCCCCGCAGATCCACCAGCTGAAGGGCAAGATTCAAGGGCTTTCTCAGTGCTCCAGCTTAAGCAAGTGTTAAACAGTGGAGGAAAAAATCCTTGCAGGTCATTGCCCTGAGTGGCAGAGCTGCAACTTCCAGGTCTGATCCCATTTAGAACTGATGTAGCTGCTGTGGTCATCTGGCTAATGGAGGAGGAGAAGCAGGTAGGCAGAACAACTGAATTTTATACAGCAAAAGTGGCAAGTATTGGATCATGGCCTAAAAAAACAGAAGAGCAATAAAAACTGTAAAACAGGAGATGTTTTCCTTGCTGAGGAGCTCTCACAGAGGCAAAGCCCAGCTTCACCAGCTTTTCTGACAGAAACATGTAAAAACCTCAGTCTGTGAGAGTAAGAGCAGATGCCAAGCAGCCTCCTGACTGCAGAGACCTCTCTGAACCTCAGGTCTGCCCCTGCCCTGCAGCAGAGACCCCAGTCCAGCCAGAGAGCACAGGACCCAGACCCCTCCATGGTGTGCTTAGGGCAGATGCCAGTCCTGTGCCTGTCAGACAGCACGGTCCTCAAAGCAAACACTTCATTACATTATGCATGACAAGTCAAACATCTCTATTTATAATGCAGTTGTTTATGATATTGTAATTATGTCTGGAAAGCAGGATGAATGAATCAGCAATAATTATCCCTGTATTTTGTTGTCCAGGGAGAGGGGCTGACAGTGGCAGTCAGGGTTTGCAGTGCTGGGTGCTGTTTCAAAAGGATGGGAGTTAAGGATACAGTGATTTTTCTGGTCACTGGAGGTTAGAGGTGATTTTGTGCCCAGTGTAAATGGCATTGTCTGGCAGAGACAATTAGCAAATGAAGCGCTGCCTCACCAGAGGCTTTGCAGCCTCTGAGTCTCTTCTTCCAGCCTGACAACAAACAGAAATTTGAGATGGTATCTCGGGTTTCCAAAACAGGAAGCTGCTAAATCCAGCAAGAGAGCAATTCATTTCCCACTTATAATGATGCTGCTTTTAAATCCCCTTTGAGGATACTGAAGTGTTTTCCGAAGGGTAGCAAGGGAGGCATTTCATCCCCATTTTTCACCAGATGAAAGACCAGCTCTGCCAGGAGTGGAGCCGACAGAGGGGTGTTTTTCTGTGCAGAACTGGTTGCTTCACTGTGACTCAGGCTCTGTTCCTTTCTGCAGTCTGCCTCCCACCCCTGACTGCCATACCCGAGTCACAGCATGGCACAGCCCTCCTTCAAACCCCTTTTCTTTCAAGGTCTCTTCTGTGGAGGAGGAGTTAATGGAAGTTTCCACTCACTTGTTATATTAATGCACTATAAATGACTTCTATAAATCATCAGAGTGGCCCACCTCAGGCACAGGTTGGTGCAATTACAAGGTACAGAAATGTGCCTTGGACACCAGGTTCCTCTGGACAAGTGGTCCAGGTCTGGCCTTGGAGTAGTGCTGTGCTCAGGGGATGAGTTATCACAGCCAAACCTTTTCTCTTTTTTTTTTTATTTTCTCTGTTCTCCCATCATCCCCTCTTGGGTACTTGCAAAGTCCTTTCTGTTCAGCTGGCTAACAGAGAAGTAATAAGTTGAAACAAATTAAAATTATTTCAAGCTACATTCTGAAGAAAACTTCAGAGATTTTATACTAAATAAAGAGCTTTAAAAAGCTTCCAATTAAACAAAATATTGTTCTGACAGGACTCCTCAAGCAGTATCTTCAGTAATTGAGATTTATATGACCAGAAGTTTTGAGAGAATTGCCAGAAGGGAGAGCATTTTGAAACAAAACTTCAAGATGTTTAATCCTGAAACAATCAACACAGAACATTTAAGTTTTTCTTTTTGTCTTCCAGCCAAGAACTATTCATCAAAGTTATCTCAAGTTCTATATGTGGCTTCAGTTTTCTGGAACTTTGCTTTTCAGCCAATGCCATGCTTGCAAGAGTTTAGAAGTGTTTTCCAGTTCCACTTTTTATTCTCCTGCGTGTCTAACGCTGAAGTTCCTGGTGCGAAAATGTTCTCAAGTGCTTCTGCACAACATTACCAAACACTGCATCCACAGTCCAGCAAGCACAGGTGGTTTCCTGGAGAACAGTACCAACTGCTGAGTAAACAGCAGCATGTGCTGCTCTGCACACCTGTGCACACAAGCTGGGATTGGCCCCACTGAAATAAGCAGAGACCAGTCCCAAGCAGTTTTGGAAAACACACCTCTGCAGTGCCAGTGACGGTGATTAAAATCTGCAGCTGGTTTTTTCTGGGTAGAAATTGGTTCTTAAATAGTCTGGATCCTGTTACCAAAACAAGTGCACTTTTACATGTAGCAAAGCACAGCCAAGGTCTGTGGCTGCAGCCCCAGCAGCTCCCCTGTGCTGCAGCACTGGCAGTGAGGCTCAGCACCTCACACGGGCTGAGCACAAACTGCAGCTGGAATTTCATATAAAGACATTTCCATGCACTCCTGCTTCCATCTCACCTCTCTCTTGGTCACTACCCACTGCTCAGCAGCAGCCTGCTATAGAAGTGTTCTGCTGTGTGTGATCCCCAGGAATTTTCCATGGGATGTCTACATCTGTAGGATTCACTAACACAAAGTTCTATGCAGAATATGACCTTTCCACAAAGGACATGCTCAGGGTCTCGTACTACTTGGTCACAGACACCCCTGGGATCTGTAGCTCACAGCCTGAAGACTGGGGACTTAGAACTTTTCTCTGAGATTCTATTAGAGCTTCTTAATTAAAAGACCTCTTTGGGGACCTGAATTGAATTGGAAACCATGGTGATCACTTAGGTCAATCACGCACAGAGATGATTGCATTTGGGAAAGCAAGGTGGAAGATGGGAATGTGTGCATGTTGAAGAGCTTTAAGGAAGAAAAAAGAAACCCCCAAACATTTCTAAAAATTAGCATCAATAATTTGCAATAAAACAGTTAGAGGATTTGTCATATAGGACTCACCATTCACTGCTGATTTAGAGACAGCTGTCTGTCCTACTGCATTGAAAAGTGTCTTCAACTTTTATCTCTCTGAACATTGGATCAATGGATTCGACAGTCTGTCCATTTTCTCAAACCTGGGTATGCACAGTTTCATTCATGTTAATAACTGTACCAGGAAAACCAAAATGCTGAGAGCTGTGCTTCCATTATCCTACATGAGAAAAACATGTTACCAACCTACTGCAAAACCAGAAGTTTTCATCCTCATCCAGGGGTCCTGTAACTTCAATAGGCAAAATGTGTAAAAATGCCAATATCCAGCAAGTGCTTTTGTTCAAGAGTTGAATTTGACTGTTACAGTTAGAAAACACTCATTTGTAATCAGATCATGTTAGTAAGATTATCAGTTATGTCAGTTAAAACATAACTAAAACAAAGTTATGTTTTGTTTCAACTTACAAATCATTGTATTCTAGCTCTAGGACAATGAAGTTGCTTTCAAAATCAGAGCAGTTTTGGTTTCACTAGAAAGAACTGTTTTAAAATTCACTGGCTTTTCCTACAGAAAAGGACAACTTACCTCTCATTGACTTCAGCATTACTTTCTCCCTTTGCTCCTAGAGTAGAAAAATCTAAATAGTTACAAGGGATGTTCCTCTTGTAAGTCTCCACCAAAAATATGTAACCTTGCTTCACTTGTCTTTGCAAATTATTGTGTTTAGATGAGGACCTTTTATAGACTTGGCACTTCAGTTGTTCAGCCCTTGTGTGAAATGCTTTGTATTGCTCTTGAGAAATCTTACAGCCTACAGCCCCAATACACAGGGGTAACCTCCTGTAAGCTCCAGCAATAAATGAGACTGTTCATGTAATTCCTGGGAGACTGAAGGCTTTTGATCCATAATCTATCTTGCATTAGCAGTTCCTTACAAGCTGCTTCCTTTTCTAAGGTGGACATGGAACACCAGAGCACAGAGGCTGCAGGAGTTTGGATCTTCCTTTCCATCCCATCGATTCCTCCCCCCACCACCTTCCAGGGCTCCTCCTTACTTTGCAGGCAGCATCTGCAGCTCCTTCCACATCCACTCCCCTTCCCCTGCCAGCAACCATTCCCTACTGAATCGACCATGTGCAGAGGGTAAAGCAGTAGCTGCTGATGGGCAGAAGAACATTTGTTTTTTTACTTTTTTTTTACTCATTTCTTTCTCCATAGTTACCTAACTGCAAGACTCAGATGTGCTGCCAGCTGGAGCATACATGGCTTTGGGACCAACCTGCAGCCCACCCCAATGCCTTTGCAGTCATTTCCAGGGCTTCCAACCTGTAAGGAGGCTGGAGTTTCAGTCAGGTTAATATTGCTTGCCAGCTCATTTCAGAATGCCGTGACTTGTGTGATAGATGTAATTATTCCAAGTAGCCTTGTGCTGGAGCTTTCCCCTGAAGGCCAAAGTTTTATTCTATTTGTATTATATACAAATATCACCTGGAAGCTCTCAGTGGAAGTGAGGAATCTTTGTTCTCTACTGACTTAGCCTGCAGGGTTATAATTATAGCTGTACAAGATACAAGGATGATGCAGCAGGCACACAATGCCAGGCCTTCTCACAGCAAAGGCAGAAGCAGCTTTGTGCCACAGAAGCAGGATCAAACCCCAAACCACAACAGGATTTAAGGAATAATAGATCTGCTCCAACACACAACAGCATCCCCACCTGCTTTCATTTCCACAGTTTGTCCCTGAAATAAGACTACAGACTTAAAACCCACTGAACCAAATTTTTCCATTGCCTTCATTCTGTAGTCCCATATGTCTGTGCAGTCAGAAACACGATGGCAAGTGAGTCACCCTGATAGGCATCTGCAACAGCTTCTCCTCACTTACCTGGCAACTCTACCACTGTAGAAGATGGGCCACAGAATGACTCAGCAGTCAGGTTACCAAGGTCACTTGAATTCTCAGTGACTAATTGTTGGCTTCTTTTGTCACAAAAATACTACGTAAAGCCTCAGCGAAGCTTTGGCACTGAAAATATCTCCAGGTGCAGCTCTCTGCACACCCAGCTTCCTGCAGCCAAGCCCTTCTGTGTGGGTTACTCTGCACCCAGCCTGCTGCTCCTGAGACATCCCGGTTTTGCTAGAGAAATTACTAGACTGCCATGTTCCTGCTAGCTGCCTTCCTGACAGAAACATGTGCATGTTGAGCATTGTTTTTCTAACTGAAGCAGACCTTTTGCCAAACAATTAGTCTGATATTTTCCTCCATCTCCATTTGCTGTTGGAGAAATATTTTCCACAGCAGAACGTTGGCCAGTGAGCCTGGTGGACAAATCCTGATAAAGGCTATTCAGAGAAGCCTTCCGCTCGCAATTAATGTTTGCCCATGGAAACCAAAGCCTTGCTATTATTTTCCTTTTCCTCCTCTGAGGGAGTTTAGCCCTGTATTGCCTAGTTTTGCTTTCAAAAGTCTTTGAACAGGGATGTGTATGAACACATCCATACTCTTCTGTGCTTGGACACAGGAGTGCAGAATGAGACCTCACTTTTTGTTTTCAATACAATTAGTATGTTTATAGGAAACTTTTATGCTGTATGCCAATTTTCAAATCTGAAGCATGTTTTCAGACAACACAGAGATACTATTTCAAAATAAAGCAAGGGCATTAATAAACACAGTACCAGGAAATCCACAAAGGTTAAGTGACTTTGTACAGAGTAACTCATTCTCCTAATGAGTTTGCTGCAGACAATGCTCTCAGCAAGCAGTTACTGCATATGTATCTTTAATTTGTGTGTTTATATAATTCATGGTAGTGCAAAATAAATTTCTATGTAAAGTGTCCTAATAGATCGAGTGAGGCCATAATATTCTTCCAGAGCTTGTTCATTACAATATGCCCTGGCACAGAGTCCAGAGGGAGAGGAAGCCATTAAGCATTAAGCAAAACAATTGCTGTCATCTTCCAGAGGGACTGGCTTTGTAAATGCTTATGTTAATGCTGTACAAAAGAGTTGAGTATTCTGGTAAAATTAGAGTGGCAAAAGAAGGCAAGCACCTTGTCCTGAATTTTGTGAGATTTTGTTGGATAGCTAATGATATTTGGATCTTTGTCCTAGGAGAGCAGAGCTCATCCTCTCCTAGCCACGGACTGGGCACTCCTCAGAGTTAAGTGTTACCAGCAAACAGAAAAGATGAGACAAAAAAAGCCCTGACGTTTCCAGTGTTTTCTACCCTCAAAGCTGAAACTCTCCCCTGTGTGTGTTTTCAATTTAACTAAAATAGATTGCTGTGTGTAAACAGCCACTCTATCTGCATCATTCATATTTGATGGACTAGTCAGTACAACAGATACTTTTATCCATCCTGTAAGTGATGAGAAACCAGACACTTCAGTGTCCTGTGCTCCTCTCAGTTAACATGAGTGGCAGCAGCTGTTATTCGAGGCTCCCTAACATGTAATGTTTGATGTAGAGACAGGAAAATTGGAGATATATTAAGTGGAATTGGATATAACAAAAGTAACTTCCATGATCAACCCTCCCAGGAGAGCATGCAGAAAACTCTGGCCATGTTTGTTAACAGCAACCCAGACACTGGTGTTGTTGGGCTTCAGAGGCTGTGTAATAATAGTATTCTTAGCAGGTTAACGAGTTACTTGCAGGAAAGGTAGGGCATGATTTCAAGATGCCTTGAAATTGGCAGCAAAGTGTGAAGGTGCTCCAGAACACCACTGCCAGAGACTGTAAAGCACACACCAAGTAGATGAACTTGTGTTTTAAATTATGTTCTGCACATACAACTTTACACACCTGTAAGAACCATGTAAGCAGGCTTTTAAATCCATTGGAAACCAAGAGGAAATATTGCCATCTCCTTCTGCTTGGGGGAGATGAGGGTAGGTGGTTGACAAGGGAACAAATGTAGCAAACCAGAAGCAGCACAAAAAGGAGGGCAATCCTTTTCTGAGCAGATATGTGAAGGCAGGAACTCCTGGCCCAGCTCACACAAGGGTGTGTTGGTGGCAGCAGTGAAATACCAGAAATTCCATTTTAAAATGAAACCAAGCTTCTTTCAGTGAGGGTGGTGAAGCACAAGATTGGGTTCCCCAGGTGGGCTGTGGGCCATACACCCTTGGGAACAGACAACCTGCTCTGGTTGGAGAAGGGGGTAGGACTAGGTGGTTTCCAGACATAAAATCTACCATGCTGTGATTCTGCGAAAGGAAAGCTTGCCAAGCAAGGCCATGGGCAGAAAATTATGGTGGTGGTGTCTGGCAACAGCTTTTGGAGGAACCATGTGGATATACCAAAAGAAAAGACTTCCTTTTCCTTTGTTCCAGCTGGCACGTCCACGCCTGCTGCAATCCACACCTCCTGTGCCAGCACAGGGGGAGAGAGGAGATGAAAAGGCAATCCCATGGCCAGGGCTTCAGAGTCTCAGACCTGGAAAGAGCAGATGAGAGGAAAACCTTTCACCTGCTTTAGGACATATTCCAGGGAAGCTCACTAGACCTCTTGCCAGCTGGCATTTTAGAGACCCACCCTGCAGACTGAGGGGTTAAAATCTCCTGAGCTTAAGTGCAATTGCTCCATTTGTGGCCTCACTGGAGAGGGCAGCTGCAGCCCAGCTTTTGAATCTCTGCTCAAAAGCAAGAGCCAGTGAAAGGAAATGGGAACTTCTGTCTTCTCTGGGAAGGAGCTGGAGAAAGTTTGTGCGAAGGTCAATTTAATATTAAGCCAAAGGTCCAAGAAGCAGCAGACAAACAGCTCTTTTTTCCCAAATAAAGAGTTAGTAACTGCATGGATATACAATTTTCTCCTCTCGGTTTAGCCAGGCTGGCCCTTCCTTATTCCTGAGGGAGCACAGTCATTTCTTGGGCATGTTTTTATATTTGCAGCTGAGAGACAGGAACGGGAGATGGCATGTGCCCACTTGTGGCTGTATGGCACAGGGCAGAGCTGCAGGGCATAGGCTGGCCGTGAGGGATGGGGCTCATGCACAGCCAGGCTCTGAGGGGTTCTGCAGCCAGCCCTGCAGGCAGGCTCTGAGAGCCCCTGAGAGCCTCTGAGCCGGCGTGGTAACGTGCCTGCAGCGAAGGTGGGAAGATCACTTCTCTCTGTTACTAAGAATATAGTCAGGGAAACATTACCCTGCAAATTGCTTTAATATGCATCACACTGCCACATTTACTTTATGACTCTATTTGCACCCTGGGTGTCAGCTCAGCTCATGCCCACTGCTGCTGCTGCCAAGCTCCTGCAGCTCCTTGCTTTTCCCTCACATGCACTGGAGAAACAGGCAGAGCACAGCACAACAAGGCTTTCCATGAGGCTTCTGCTGAAAGGCAGGGATGGGGCTCACTTCCTACCCCACAGCTCTGCTTGGATCCACCAACAGCAGGCCAAAAAGCAGAGAAAATTATTCAGGGGGCATGAGGAAAAACTGAGTGACTCAAAGCTGTGGGCAGGTGGAGAATGCAGAAGCAGGTTCAATTTCAGATGCACTCAGCCCAAGTTTGCAACACAATCCATGAGATGTGAGCAGCAGAGACCCACCTTGGAGCAGTTCCCCTTTGCTGATGAAGTGACTCACTGGCTGAGGGGAACAAGGCAATGGGGGTGACAGATGCACTACTGAGGGGACCTGTAGCTACAAGGGCCACATGCACAGCATGCACAGGAGCAGAGAGAGAGAGAGAAGTGAAAGGCTCTGGCTCCTCCCCATCATTTGGTGGATGAAAGGTTGGACATGACCTGGCAATGTGCACTGGTAGTCCAGAAAGCCAGTTGTATTTTGGGCTGCATCAAACTCAGTGTGGGCAGCAGGACAAGAGAGGTGATTCTGCCCCTCTGCTCTGCTCTGGTGAGAGCTCACCTGGAGTGCCTGGAACCCCCAACACAAGAAAGATGTTGACCCAGCAGAACAAGTCCAGAGAAGGGCCACAAAGGTGCTCAGAGGGCTGGAGCACCTCTCCTGTGAAAACAGGCTGAAAGAGCTGGGGTTGTTGAGTCTGGAGAAGGCTGCAGGGAGACCTTACAGCCCCTTCCAGGGTCCAAGAGAGCTGGGGGGACACTCTTTACAAGGGCATGGAGTAACAGGACAAAGGGAATGGCTTTAGACTGAAGGAGAGGTAGGGTTAGATTAGATTAGATATAAGGAAGAAGGTTATTTACAACGAGGGTGGTAAAAGGCTGGACAGGTTGCCCAGAGAGGTTGTGGATGCCCCATCCCTGGAACCACTCAACGTCAGGCTGAAGAGACTTTGATCAACCTGATCCAGTTGCAGATGTCCCTGCTCCCTGCAGGAGGGGTTGGACTAGAAGACTTTTAAAGGTCCCTATCAACCCAAATTATTCTGTGATTCTATGATCTCCATGTGCAAAAGTCTGCCATAAATAAAGGCACAGGGAAAAGGAGCTGTCCTTTCTCTGTACCTTGTCACCTCAGATGAGAAGTACAGCTGTTTATTCTGCTGTGCACTGCAGCTGGCTGCAGGAGGGGGAACACAAAGCAGATCCTTACAATTTAATGCTGTTCCCAGGCTAATAAAGATGAACATTCCTTTTGGGGCTGTGGACAAAGGCAAGATGCTGCTATGCCTCTCACCTATGAGTACCTAGAGCCCTAAAATTTGACCATTTGGGAATTTGTATATATTCCTTATCTTAAACTATTGCTTAGCAACAGACTTTAGCCAAGGGCATATTTGTGCAACTGTGAGGCATATCCCTAGCTGCTAAGTGCAAAGCAATAAACACACCTTTCCAGATTATCTCTGCTGGGATCACAAATGTAGCAGACGATCAAACCAAGCAGAAGGGAATCTGCTGTGTAGGCTCTCAGCACCTTTGCAATGCTGATAAAGTGATCTGGCCCTGGGTGAATCAAAGCCTTTTCACTGCAGGAAAGGTGTCTTTGCATACCAAGTAGGCTGCAGATGGAGGAGCACCCAGCAGGGCTCGGTGTGATGCAGTTCTGTGGCTGCTCCTCCCACGTGGAGAGGAGTGATGTGTTTATCTAGAGAGCCTTAGGTGTTCCCCTGACACACTGCTACATGTGCACACACTGCCTGATCAACAGCCCTGTTTTGGAAAAAAACCCCACACAGTCTTATACATGATTTTAGATACCATCTTGGTATCTATCAGCCCACTATTTTATCAAGCACTTAATAGAGCAAAGCTTAACCCCAGTATTGTACCTCAGACTGGGTTGCACCTGACAGTCCAAGGTTTTACTCCCCAGTTATCTCACAGAGGAATGATTTCCCTTCCCATCACCAGGCTGTACTTTGCCACCGTGAGCCACGGTGCAGTGTAACACACATCTATATGAAAACTGGGCCTGGAAATAGATGTGAGCACACGGGCCCTTCTCTCCTCCTTGCACCCCTGAGCGCCAGCAGCTGGTGGCTGCTTTGCAGAGAGCTCACAGCAGCTTTCTGCACCTAAAGGAGCCTTTCCTTGGCTGTTAGAGAGAAGACTTTCACTTCATGTCTGGACTCGGGGGAGAGGAATGCCTTTCCTGCTCAGTGCAGGGGTGGGATGCGCTGAGAGTAAAGGGGGCGTAGCAGCTGTGAAAAACCCGGCACTGGTGGGAGGAGGCTGCTGCCCCTCCTCTCGCTCGCTCTGTGGAGTCGGGGGTGCCCCTGCAGCTCATCCCAAGGCAGCAATGCACACTGAGCTCTGCTCCCTGCCGCCCTGCCTGCCCTGCTCCCTGTGCCCAGCATCACAGAGTGCCTGTGCCCACTAAAGGGGCAGCTTGGCAAGCAGAGGCAGGCTGCGTGCAGGCTCTGCCCCCAGCTGCACAGTAACTGCTGAACTGCGTGTTATGGTGTTATAAGAGCTCACATTGTCACTCGGAGGGCTTGGGGAGGCAGAAGGCAACCTTACATGATCCTTGTCTCTGTTATTCACAGTCCATAACGCCAGCATTAAGGCAAAGGCCAGGCACACTGATGCTCCAGCTGCTGCAGGGCTCCCTCCTTCCAAAGGCACAATAAAACTCTCAATTGCCTACACAGAGATACAGCAAAGGAAGAAAAGACCTTCAGACTGAAGGAAATATGAGGCCCTTAACAGTGCTCAGCAGACAGCAGGTTAAGGAAGTCCCTGTGGACAGACCTGTTGTAAAGAGTATCAAGCAGTGTAATCTCAGTGCTGACTTAAAACTGAGCAGTACACCAGACCTGTGGCAGCTTTTGAGGTTTTAAACCAGGTTTTAACAATACATTTTTAACCCTTCATAAGTCATAAGCATTTGGAACAAAAGCTGCAGTCAGATCCACATCATCTTAAGACAAGCTCACATTAATGGCCATGCTGGCAAGAAGGAAATTGGTGCTCAGTGCTGGGATGTGCTGGACACCTACATCTCACACTGGAGTCAAGACTTGTGCACCCTCCAGCTTCAATTTCTCACCAGTTCAAAGAGGAAGTGGAGGAACACAGGATAAAAAAAAGAGGAGAAAGAACAGGAGCCCCTATTTGCTCACTCGTTGTACCCTGTGGCTCAGAAAAGCAGATTCGGTCAAGTTCCCAAAACTTTCCCTCTGTGCTGCTCAGTCTGTCAAGTCCAAGTGCATCCCTGCTGGGGGCCATCAAGAAGGAGAGGTAGCCCTGTACCAGCAGCATCAAGCCACTTTTGTCTGGGCTTCACGAGCAGCAGGAGCACAGGGGATTAAAATCCTTTCTGAAATTCTGACGACAAGAGGAAACACAGCTCTCCCATTATCCTCCTGCAGATAAATATCTGAAAGCAGCCATAAAGAAAACTCATCCATGCATCCCCTGCTGCCTGCCCAGCAGCCACGTCCGTACAATGGGAGCCACCTTCAGACAAACAGCCACACAAGGAGTTCATTGTACCAAGCTCACAGGCATCAATCTCCATCAATTCCTACTCAACACCATTTTAGAGAGGTATCTGTTTATTTTAAACCCATCAGAGGATGTATTTTCCCTACACAGTGGGAATACCAGTATCACAGACCATGAGGGCTGTTTGGAGAGGGAACAGCAGAACCACCTCACCCACTCGAAGGGGAACCCCTGGGTTACAGTAGCAGAAAACATAATTGGTGGCAACAAAGCTGCAGATCAGGTTGCAGGTTTGAGTTATCCATCGGTCTTTTCCTTCCACTCAGGGAAGGAGAGGGCGGTGTAACCGCTTCTCACAGACACTCATTAAATCAGGCACGGCAGATCCCTTCACATGGAGGTAACCTGAGAGCAAAGGCCAGCCCTTCACCTGGCACAAGTCAAGAGCTCTCTTCAGCTGACAATAGCTGAAGTGTTGGTGGCAACACTCAAGCACTTCACTTATTGACTTCTCCACCCTGGGGCAAGCAGGTTAGAGGGGGGGGGCTTCAGAACTGGGATCTTGGGATCTTTCCTAGAAAACAAAGGCCAAGGACACATCAGGAAGGACAGCAGCTCCCTGGGCCATGGAATGTGCCACCAAGCAGCAGCAGGGCTGTTGCTGACTCTGTCGTGGTAACACCCTGCTGACCACAGGGGCCACACTGAATTAACAGTGCTGCAAACAGGGAAAGGATCAGGCTGTCTGCAGCATCCTCACTTAATTTCCTTTTCTGGACTAGCATTTCTGAATGCTTCTTGAAAGATCTCACAGGTTCTCCATGCACTAGAAGAGCAAAAGATGTCCCAGGCAGATGTGTCCTGACAGCAGCTGGCAGGCCTGGCAGCAAAGCAAGTCAAGAAACCTTTGCACTTCCTGACACTGAGGAGTGGCATACAGTTTGTAGGCATAATCAGACTGTTCTACATACACTTTGTCCCAGCCATTTACATGGAGCACAAAGGCATCTGTTACTTACAGGGACTGACAGAAAAGTAGTCTGGGGCTGTCTCCCTGCTACAAGTGCTCACACACAGCACATGGCTGCCTAAGCTGTCCTCTTCTTTTGGGAGCAAGTTTCTCCCAGCCTCCACAAGAGAAATGACCTTTAGAATTATTCAAATTTCAAGACAGTCTAAAGTCTGATTCAGGGTTGGATTCACCCTGAACCAGGTGCTGTAAAGCCACAAGGATCTTTCTCTCAGTGTTTACTGCCTAAGCAGATAATGCCTGGGCTTGCTAACAGAGAATGGGAATGCAATTTGTCCACAGATCAGCACAGGGCACAGGGCACAGGGGGCTGAAATACAAGTTGCATTTCCTGAACCCCAAGGCAGAACTGGAGGCAAGCTGGGCAGCACACAGACCCCAGCAGCAAGTCCCTTCCCTTGCCCCTTGAGGAACACCACACTGTGGAAGTGGGAAGCAGGGCACAGGCAGAAGTGGTTGATTCGTGCTCTACCACACTACAGCCGGAGTCTGAAATGGCTCCCACGTGCTAAATGCAGCAAGCCACACTATTTTATCTCATAGCCTGAGCTAGTTACTGATTACCAGAGCCAATTACATCACTACAAATACTTCACAGGATGCAAAGGCATCCTTCATCCCAGGGACAAGAACAGATACCAGTCCCACCTCATGCTGGGGGAACTCTGCTCAGGATTGCCCCAACTCCTCTGGAGCCTTCCTGTAGCAAGAAATACCAGGAGATATTAAAGCTTTCTGAAGTGCCACAATGAAAGCCATTTATGGTGCTTGATAAGGGTGGCTCTCCCACGCCTGTATTTCTTCACTTGGCCTTGCTCTCTTTCGAGGCAGGTCCCACCCATCTGCCCCACCTTCCTTCTCCTGTGTCTTTCCATATGGAAAAGCAATGACACACAGCAGTATTTTTCCTTTGGGTGTACCAGGGGAACCCATCTCCTCTCCTGGCTAGGTGGAAAGCTTCACACCAGCCAAGAGAAACTCCACAGGGAGGAAGATTTAGGACAGCTGTGAGAGACAAATGAAGTGAGGGGGAGGTGTTTCTGTGTTGCTGTAACGTGTTCACAGAGGTTCCCTGTGCAGGGTGACAACTCCTGGCCTAAGGAAACACCTAAGGAGACACCTAAGGAAGCACCACCCTCTGGATGGTGGCCTGAGCACATGGCACACCTCAGCATCTGCTCTTCTTTTTTTTCCATCTCACCCAGAGTGCCAGGGTGACCCTTTTCACTGCTGCTAGGGAAACTGTGCCACCAGAGAAGGATGTGAAGCATCAGCTGAAACAAGCAGGGATTTTCCCTCTCTCAGCAGCTGGACCTTCCTGGCCCAGTACCTGAGCAGGGCACAGGTGCTGCTAACACCGCTCAGCACATGAGGCAGTCACACATGGGCCACCAAAGCCACCTTGCAGATTCCACTGCCAAATTAAGAGCAGAATATTTTACTGTCTTTTAAAAGCAGTTCAGTGTTTCCTGAGTGAGTCTGAGCCACGGCACTGTGTAGAAAGCTTTTCCTGCCTGAGGATCACCAGGAACCACATAAATAAAACACCTTCAGGAAGGTTCTTGCTTGCTTTTCTTGTCATTGGCAAACACATACCCTGTCTCACCCACCCCTCTCTGTTAATACAAAGTTTTCCAAGACTTTGCTCAGCTTCCCATAGAGGAGAACTACATTGATGTGCCATTTTGTAATTTCAAAAGCTTATTCTACTGTTTTCCTCGACCATGTCCAACTTCACTTGGAGTCTTAGGACCCAGTTATTTATTTCACTCACCTGAGCAGAAATCTAAAACTGCACCTACACTGGGAACATGGCACACTGCATCAGCTTATGAACAAAACATTCTGCATTTTTAGGACTACTTCAAGAAAATTATTAAAAACAAAAAACAAACAAACAAACAAAAGCTAATCAAATAAATGTAAACTTTACGTCTGTGAAGTGCTCAGTTTTTCAGGTTTAGGAGAGAAGATTCTTACACATTGCAAGTCTGACCTCTAATTGGAAACAACTGTATGGATTAGAAGGCATTTCTCAACTATTTAAAACCAGTGCATGGAAATAAAGGCCATTCCTGATTTAAAATGGCTGAACTGGTTTTTCTCTTGCCCACATGCATGAAACCAGTTTCAAAAGGAAACCATCTGGAAGAGTTCAGCTCAGTACATAAAGTTTCAGAAAGCTGCAAGCGCCAGAGAAAGCGCAAAAATAGCATTAAAAACACTTTAGCAACCTTAACCAGCACAGAAAGCACTGCTCCCACCAGAGCCCTTGGCTCCAACAGACACATAACACACACGCAGGGCTCTCAGAACACAACTATTCCCACTGAAGTCAAAACTTTAAATTATACATAGGTTGAAGTACAATCCTAGAATCAGGCCAGAAAATAAAATATGCAGAGTTTTCACCTTCTTCTATTGCCATCAATAAGTACATTACCTTAAGTTCAGAGCCTTCTTTTCTGATTAAGATTTACCTAATTGTAGTTTCTTACAATTTCTTTTCAGGTTTATTTCTACTTGTTCTGCCAGAGGGCTGTTCAGGTTTTTTAGAAAAATTATTCAATTGCCTTTCCTCCCACACCCCTGAATATTTTTTCTTCCTCTGAGTTGCATGACCTACAACTCTCTCTAACTCCCTCTTCATTTGCAGTTCCTCTGAGCCCCCTCCGGGGTTTCCCCAGGTGGGAAATCGTGTCTGGAGAGAGGTGGCATTGCCCTCCTCCTTTGTATTCCCCATGCTGTATTGCAAGCTGATGAAGATGGCATGTTCCCAACCAGCCTGCAAGAGTTCATGCTGCTTGGGAAACCACCTCGTGGGTGCACAGCACCGGGGCCCTGTTGTTGCCCACACAAATACCAAGAAACCAAGAAACACCACATATAGATGGGGATAATGAGTGGTCAACTTCTAGGGCTGTTAGAAAAGGACTTCCTTTAAGAATGTTGTGTTGCAAAAGGGTCTGAAAGATCAAAATAAGAGCCCAGCCTCTCTTGTGCCATGTCTAGATCCATGACTAATGCCTTGAGTAGCCATTGTCATTGTGACCTCCAAAGCAGCCACCAGAGGCCAGAGGTCATTGTCTCTGCTGATGTGAAGGGAAGTCAAAACAACAAAAAGATGAAATTACTTGTCCGTGGTCTCCACAGCTCTTCAGTCCCCACCGAGTGCACTGCTGAGCCACACTGCCTCCAACAAACAGCAAGTCCAGTAAAACTTGTGCAGGAAGATCTCTGGATTTTGCTCATTGACAAGCACACACAATCCTGTTTTCAGTTCACCGACTCGCGTTCTTAGAGGGAAGCGTGGGCACCAACCTCTGCAAAAGGCTCAGTGTGAGACACAGGCTGAGAGCGAACTCATTTTAAAAAGCAAGCAGCCCTTTGTTACCTCCCTAGTGGAACTAGTGACCCGGCCATGGTGTGCTGTGTGCCAGTGGGACCCAAGCCACTCCCTGAACATGAGCCAGTGTGGGATTCCCTGGCTCTTGGCTAAGTCACTGCACCTAAACTCTTATTTCAATTACTTACCTTTTTAACCTTACTTTCTTTTACTTTTTCCTCACTCCTGGCACTCGGTGGGTTGGGGATTTAATTATTTGGCATTACAGGGATCTCCAAGCTGTATCTGAGGTTTGCCACAGCATCCATACCATCCAAAGTATCAGGGCTGACATGTTAATGAGTCTCTGATAAAGTCCAGGAGTGATCAGCAGGCAGCAGCAATTAAAACAAATTCCAGACTAAATTTTATCTTTCAACAAAGAAATATTTTTTCTCCCCACAGGATCTGCAACCAGTGAACCACTGAAGAGCTGTGCTGGTGCAGAGGGAGCTTACAGTGGAATTCAATGTGAAATAATCATAAACCATCTAATTGGTGTTATTCAAGCTGAAAAGTAATGCAAGTAAGCAAGCACAAACAAATTACACTCGATTTCTTTTTAAACTTTTTGGCTCTAAACTCACAAAGTTTTACTTATAACACGATATAGGCATCTAAGGATTTTTCATGTTATTTTGAATTTTATAGGATTGTAAAGTAGGATGTAATTGGAATAGGACATTGAAATAAGATAATTATCTCCTGCTGCTTCAGAAATAAGGAATAAAAAGAGCTGTGTATATCTTTTCTTCTCCAAAGAAGAACTAAATGTACTGTGATGATTCTTGTTTCTGGAGAAAGAATCATTGGGTTGTGATTTGCAGTTTTCTAAATACATTCCTCAAAGGAAGGAGTATTCAGAGGTGTGGATGGAGTACAGCACATGCTAATTGGTCCCAGGGCTACCTTGAGCATCCAGACACTGGTGATAATTCAAGTCACAGCTGGAAATGAAGTCTTGGTTGTGCTCATCCTTGGCCAAACTGAAAATGGTCTCATCCTCGTTCATGTTTCCTTCTCACAGCTGGCTAAATAGACTAAGCCCATAGTCACTGAGATCTGGATATACATCCAGTTCCATCTCTGGATGTACATCCCTGTGGTCGTCATGTTACTCAAGTTGTTTGTTCAGATACTTCACAAAGAAGGAGTTGAAAGTAGAGGAAATAGAGATCTTTTTTCTCCAAATCCAGGCAGACAAGAGTGACAGATTACAGGACTCACAAGTAACAACCAGGTCACATCCTATTCCAGCATTCTGTTGAGGGATTCTTCATCCATTAAGAGCAGTAAATACTTTCCTGGCAGACAGAAATTTCAAGATGCTGTGATACTTATAAACCTAAGTCAGCAAAAATCTTCGCACAAGGAACAGGGGTTAATGCCCTCTTGACCTTTGCACTTTACAATGAGTGTCGATGGCCTTTTTGCCTCTCATACGTTTGAATTTTATCACTTCCCCAGCACTCTAGTTCTGTGTCTTTCCCAATGCAATGATAGACCTGGAGGATGAGTGATTGTTTCTTCTGACTAATACAGCATCAGCATAAAAACCAACCCAGTGTTCTCAGACACATTTTAGAAAGCTATTATCTCCACTTTGGAGGAGGCAAAGCTGTTAAGCAATATGCTCACCTTTATGCATTTTGCCCAGAGGAAGAACACACCCATTACTCAAACTGATGAGCACATGTCCTGCCTTCTGTATTCTGGTGTCAGCTGACCTTGGCAAATTGTAGGGACATTTCCTCACATGTGATTTTGCTTTTTACGGTTGTTTTTTTTAATCTCTCACCACCATAATTGTTTACTTGAAGTGTTAGGTCTTAATTACAGTAAACATTTTTCCATTTCTGTACAGACAGGAAATGCACTGGAATAGAACTGGATGGTTTAAGTTCATCATCTGTTCATCTCTTGATAGAGATCAATATAGATTAGAGGTAAGTCTCTTTATCCATATTCATTTTCAAAACCCAAAATTACATGCAACAGATTTATAATTAAGCAGAAGTGATGATGTTTTTGTACAGCTTACTTAAATGGATTTGCCATGATGCATTAGAGTAGAAGCTGTAAAACCCCACCAGATGTTGTACTACCCCCCCGCCCCCACTCTGTGTTGCAATTTGCGTGAGAGTCCTACATTGTAAATAAAACTTGAGGTCAAGGTACACAAAACCTGAGGATCTGTTCTAAAACCATGCTGACTACCCAAGTAAGATGTCTTCATTTAGAGAGGGGATGAACAACCCCAGCTAGGAGTAAAACCTGAGTTAAACTCAGGGACTTATGCACCTGAACAGCACAGCAGCCTTGTGTTCCTAAGCTTGCTGAACAAAGTTTTTGTGTAGCAGCTGCCTCGTAGCCCAGACATTTACATTTCTGCCAGGAATAAAACCAGCTGAATCACAACACTATGAGGCCCATTTTACAAGTGAGCTGCAGCAGGGGTCCTGCCCCTGGTGTTGCTCTGCCCCATCAATGCCAGCCCTCCCAGGAGGAGCACACAGCCCCCTCACTGTCCAGGGCACAGTCAGCTAGGCAAAACTTGGCACCTCTGCACATCAGCAAAGTGATTGCAAGATTTGCTTCCTGCATTGATAGATTTGAAGCAGGGATTGGAACTCACACTGATTTGTGGAAATACTTGGTTAAAAGTAGGATTCAGCCTGAGACACAAAAATGACAGATTACATAAAAGTGAATACAAAGCACCTGAGACTCAAAGAGATAAAAGAGTACCTCTGAGTCGAAGACTCAGCATGGCTGGCAAGCATTTCACCCTCTTCACCCAGTGAGGTCACGAGAGGACACTGGGCCCATGACTCTCATCTCCCAGCTGGCAGAGCTGAGCAGAGCTGAGCCTTGCAGGTGAGATCTTGTCCTCCCGCACGCAGGGCGGGTTTTACCGCTGGCTTTGGTGGAGCCAGGCTTTCACAATGCTCCACACTCCACTCACAGTGAAGTCACTGGGGTTATTCATGTGGCAGAGTTACTAGGTGCCCTCACTCACGTTATGCAAAAGGGTAGGCTTGAGCAAGGAGCTATTAAAATCAACATTACACAACAGCTTCCATGGGGAGCTCCTTTTCGCCAATTGTTAGCCATGGTGATGAAGCTGTGGTGGGTGACTCACAGACCTTGCATTGCCCATCAACAACAGAAGACTTCCAGTGTTAGATAAATGCCTTTAAAGTGTATTCTTTACCATATGTAGCTCACAGTATTTTGAGCACCAGTAGTTGTGGTGTGAATCATCTTGATGCACTCAAACTTTGTTGGTGCTTTGATTTTTTAAACAAACAGCAGGCATAATAGCACTTGGAAAGCACAAGATCACCCCAATCAAGCAATGAAGAATGAGCAGTGATGCTGATGAGAAACATTACACAGTGGTTTCTAGCAGCCTGGCTTTACAGTGTGCCACACATTCTGCAAGTTGTTGGTGCAGCTCATACAATGAGCGCATAACTGAGGAAAAACATTCTGCAGCGTATATGCCAAATTATCAGTTCCTAGAGTAAAAGGAGACAGTTATTTCTCAGTTCAGGGGTCTTTCCCATTTTCAAAGAGCTCTTTAAAAACTGTCTTAATTTTTGAGTCCTCCATACTATTTATATATATATATATATATATATTTCTATTTTCATTGATGCAAGCACTTTTAAGGAAAGCAATGCACAAGGAAGAAACTTCTTATGAATACTTGTTTCAAAGCAAGTGAGTATTTTGAAGAAACACCAGGAAAAAAATGCTTAAAAACATCATTAGCACTTGTAGGCAGCTATTTTTTTTAAACCCTGCCCTTTAGTCTCTTGGATTGATTAATGGAACATTTCTTGTTGTGAATAACTCATTGCCATGGAACAGGATTCCAATCACGGTTGATTATAAATAACACTCATTTTAACTGATGCAGATAATCATGTCAATGTCACAGCAAATACATTATCAAACATTACATATGGATGCTGTAATATAAACAAGAAGTTGAGAACTTCATTATCTTCCAGTGCATCACTACTAACTAATTTCTAAATTTTTCATCATTGTTTAGACTACATCAGATTTCACAGAATAATTTGCTGCTTATAAACAGTAGATGTAACTCTTTTCTTTGGTACAATTAGCAACAAAAAGGAGAAAGATTTCCTTATGCTCAGGGCATTGGAAGAGAAAATGTCTTCCCTGAAATGCCATAATAGGCCGTACTTTGCTCCTAACGGGCAAACAAGGGAGGGAAAAGAACTAACAGAAGAGTGCTAAATAAACTCCTTTTTTAATATAGAATGAAAGGAAAATGCAGCTGCTGACAGCGCTGCAGGCAACAACCCTTTGCCTCAGTTTCCCCTGCCTGGTGTGAATGCCTGGCAGGGATATAACCCCTTTTTATGCTACTTTCTTGCTTTTCTCTCTCCAGGGAGTCACACTCACATTTTGTGAGTTAACACAGTCCCAGACTAAGGCAGCACATCCTGGTACCTTCTTTTCCAGTCCTCACAGCAAACACTGCCTGGCATATTTTTTTTTTTTACCATGGTCCTCCTGCCTTTGTTTGCTGGACAGCTCGAGCTGCTGCAGGGCTCAGCCAGAGATTTCTGCTCCTTTCACTAGAGCTTTTTAACCAGTGGGCTTTAGGTGTGCAAATGAGAGCTACACTTTCCAGAGCAGAGCTGCAAACAGAGATTTCATTCCTGACATACTCTGATCCCCCTCTTCATTCACAGAAATAACTGCAAGGTTTAAAATAAATGTAGACTCATCCTATTGAGCTAAAGTGCTTTGGTATATATAACAAGATTCTGGCCTCACTTTTTTCTTTTTTTTTTTTTTTTTTTGTCAGTGACACATTATAGGCTTATTTCTGATTAGATTAGACTTGATAGACACTGGTATAAAATTCTCATGTTATTTTAGTATCTCCTGTCATATCAGGGTTAGAGGAGAATTAACAAGGAACATTATTTAGGGAAGTTCCTCTTAATATGAAACTGAAGTCCTATCCATATCACTTGTTTGTAGACATTGACAGCAAACTACACCATAACTCAAGCTTCCCTCTACATATTCTTACCTCATTCTAAGCCCAAACTTGAAATTGTTGCAATCAAAGCAATCAAAAGCAATCCAGAAAAGGCATTCCTAACTATACTTGGAAGCTGATCTCTGCCATTAAGAAAATACATAGCAATTCTGTGAAGAGGAAAAGTGCACTAAAATAGCCTTAGCGTATTATGCAATACATTTACTTTGTATTTAAATGTTTCTTTCTAATGGCTATGCTGTTTTTTTTTACTGGGAAATGAGCTGAAGCCTGCATTTTTGAACAGATAATTCAATCCTCAAGCCCATTCCAAACCAAACCCAAATAATAATTTTATAGACACAGAAGATATAGGTAATGCTAGGCAGCTATTACAGTCATGTCTGCTTTTCCAGAAGTTTCAGTAATTAGTCCCATCTTGAATGAAAACATACATTTTGTTGAATATGAGCAGACTTTTGAATACTCATCTGAAAAAAACCCCAACAACTTCCACCAGCCAATTCAGAATTACAATCTTCCATAAAAGGATTTTATATTTGTCTCCAGAAAAAACCCACAACTTGGTCTTTAACAGCTGAGGTCCATCCTGAGCCTGTTCATAACCATTAGGTAGGGCAATATATATTTATTTATTCTCCCTGCTCCCCTCCCTTATTTTTTGATTGTCAGGTTTAGTCAGGCATAAAAATGAAGCTTTTGTGCAGTCACAATGTCTCATGATTTTTCATGTAGCACTTAATTTTGTTTGTCTGCAGAAAATGATTGTTAAGTTAGGGTTTGCTCAGATAACAGGACATTTCACTCAGCCATCACATTTTGACATTTGATAAGTAATTAACTAAAGGAAAGAACAGCTGTTAAGAAAATGCTTAGTGACAGCATGTAGATGATTTAAGGCCAATTCAAGAACCACATAAGTCCCATTTAAATATAAAATGTCATGAGATGCACAGTAAAAAATCTGCATGATGTCTTTCCTTTGCAGTCTAACAAAGAATTAGCCTTCATCATCCTGAATAAATGAATGTGCCATCAAATACTCCTGTCATCTAGGATGGGAAGCTTAGAATCCTGTATTCTAAAGATCAACCTTATGACAAATAGTAAACACAAAATACAGTAAGTAATTATAAAAGAAGGAAGCTTACTGGATTTCTTTCTTAAACTTCAGCAGCATTTTCCCTAAGTTTTGTGCCCTGATTTTTGTTGGGTTGGTCAGCGAGAATAAAAGATAAGATAGATCAAAGTTGGCATGTTTGAAAGAAAAGTAGGTAGGATGCCAAGTATAATCCTATGGACAAGACAGAGAAGAGGGAAAAAGAATGAGCAACAAGAGAAAAGCATGACAGAGGTTGCAGATGACTAAAGAAAGCAGGTTTATGAATGAAAAGAATTCTGAAAAGTCAGCTGTCCAAAGCAGACCACAGTTTTGGCAGATCTCACATCCACCATTACCATTACTTGCACGGCATATAAACCACACAGATTACTGATTCATCATTCATTTAATGACTACCTATAAAAGCAGATTATTAGTTGTCATAATATAGATAGGAAACAGAGAATTTTGCTTGTCTAAAGATACCTTCTTGAGGCTCTCCTTACCTGGACCTTAGCCATGACACTTAGAATGATATTAATAGATTTCTCTTGGCTCTTGAAGCATTTTGACCTTGGATGGCTGTGGAAGTAGGTAGAGTACGTGCCAGCCTACAAGCTAGTGAGCATCTGTTGCATCCTGCCATTACAAATACTGCTTCATTGATGGGACTCCAGGACAAGGGTTCAATTGCTGCTGGTTAGTAATAGCTGTTATATGTGCTTCAAAAGAGGAGCAAGAAAGAAGGTACAAGCACCTTAACACCACACCCAATAGCCACCAATTGCAACCAGCTTGCAGCAGCCTCCCAGAGAAGTGGCAAGGCTTGCCATGGTTCTCTAACACTCACAGAGACATTTCTATATACATCTGATATATTCAAATATACTGGTCCCCTGAGGGAGATAGGAACAAATCCTTTTAGAGGATGTTTTTACATCACATGGGAATGGTTTGTAAATTATACGTCTTCTCCTTCATCAAAGAAAAGGCCAAATGGTCAGGCAAGGTCAAGGGGGAGATTACTTTCGGCTGTTGGGACAAGGAAGAGTAAGGTTTCCTGCTAAACTCAAGTTTCTGGTGTGCTGGGGAAAGCAGGCAGCAGAGCTACTGAGGGAAGACAGCCATGGACATAATCCACAGGCCACGATGCCACTCAAGAGGTGAAACAAACACTGCAGTGAGCAAGCACTGCAAAAACAAGTTTCAGAGGCTTGCAGAAGGGGCTGGAGTGCTTGAGGCAGGAGCCTGACAAGCATGACAGTCATAGCTGAATGTCCAAGCTCCAGGCTGTCCCTGCTGCATGGTGGCAGCCTGAGCCCCTGGGGCAGCACCCATCTGACCCTCAGCAGCAGCTGCAGGGCTGGCCTGGGTCTACATGGCAGCTCCAGAGACCTGGTGATGCCTTCAGCGATGAGCAGGAGGGAAGGGGAAAAGCATAATCAGAGACCCATGATCCTTCTCACTGAGATAAACCCAAGAGTGCTGAGACTTTCTTGAGTAAGAGCTAATAGAAGATTGGGCCCTTAATGTTTAAATGCAACAAATTTGACTTGGGGATGATTAAGTAAAGGTGATTGGTGAGAAAGGTCCTTTCAGACACAGGACCCCAGAAAGAAATCCCAGGAGCCCTTAATCCTGAGTAACAGACCCTTGGGATCATGACTGTCAAAAGACTGTTTTGGAGGGAGGGGTTAATTAAAAGAATATTGGAAATGTTGAAGTGACAAGGAAAATTTCTTACATGTGGAGCAGCTGACATTTAGCAATAGACCTGAGATTGCTAATAGCACAGAGCTTTCTCCTAAGAGTTAATACCAGGATAAGGAAAACATCTGGAAAGTAGGACTTGTGTATATTCTGCTATGTTTATAGTTCAGAGTTAATATAGAACACAGAGCCATTGCTTTTACAAAATCCTTTTACTGACCGTAACTGTATTTTAAGCCATTCCCCCCACCCCCAGGATGTTGATATGCATTTATGAAATTGAAAAGCTAGCCCCCACACACAGTAGCACTGCACTAGTGCTTCAGTTTGTGCCATTATGGTGATGATGATGAAATTTAGAAGGGGAGCAGTTGCTTATGAGATTACTTAGGGTATACGATGAAAAACCTCAGCACCGTTGCCATTTATAACTGGTTGTTAGTTTGAGGTCAGACGAGAACATTTCTGGCACAAAACAGCTACACAGCAAAATAAACACGAAGTGAAAATGCGCTCTCCAAATCAGCAGCCAAGCAGCTCTAGTTTGTCCATAAAGCACTCCAGATTCTGGCTGAAATTCCGAGGCTACAAGTACAACATTAGAAGTGTTAGAGATAGTTTGCTGCAAGTTATTGTATAATAGCAGTATCTGTAACTCAATTAGGAAGTTGCTGTTTACTCAGAACAGCTTTCCTACCAAAATAGGTTACCTGGCATGGAGCAGTTAATGAGATCCTAAAGGATTTTCAAAAAAAAAGTTAGATTTTACTTAAATGAGAACATCTATCCCATGATAATTGGTATTAATACAATCCTTTGCTATACTTTCAAACAAACACTGAGCAACTGTAGTGATGTTTATTTCATTTCTTAAAAATACTATTTTATCTAGAATTATAAATATGGCAAGGCATAGATAACTCAGGATAAAAATACCCCATTTCTCATTTTTATCAGATATCTAGAAATTAGTGGCACCTTAAGATTGTTGATCAGCAAATAGATTTAGCTCAAAAAGGTAAAAGGGCTCTCTGTCTACTGTAAGAAATACAGCCAAGACCATGGCTGAGTTAGGTACGGCAGGCACAAGGCAGAACATACACAAGCATTATCACTGCTGATTCTGGTTTAAAAAAGGAAACTAGAAGCTGTAATAAATTGTGCATGTTTCTGTAGTAATCATTGTATATATGTTTTCCCAGAATCATTCCCAAGTACATGGAACCTCTCAGGATGCATGTGTTAATAAATAGTCTGCTTATAAATTGTAGGAGGGGCATCACTAGCTATAGCTCCAGTTCACCCTGTCTTGTAACTCTAAACTTCTCTTAATCAAAGATGACAGATCTCAGACCTCATAAAAAACCTCAGAAGGAGCACGTTTCCTTGAGACATACCTAGTTATGCCAAGCTTGAGGAGGTCCCAAAAATGCAAAAAGGCTTGTTGAGGGAAGCAACACCCACATTTTCATATTTCAGCTGACATCCAGCTGAGTGCTCTCAGCAGTGCTGTTTTCACTTTTTTTGTTGTGCTGGGGGAAGAGCAATCTGCCAGGGCTCAGCCTACTCACTGCCTTCTCTCTGCCAAGTTTGTTCCACAGGGAATATGTGGGCAGGGGAGCAGGGCTGCAGTCCAGCCAATCCCTTACATGCCCCTGTCCTCAACAGGCGGCTGCACAGAGGGCACTGTGCCACAGGCACACCATAATAAGTATCAGGGATTGGTTCTCATCAGACCGTATCGATTTTTGAAGCACAGTAAGTCTTTTCAGTTTCAGA
This sequence comes from Molothrus aeneus, assembly GCF_037042795.1. Classification (NCBI taxonomy): domain Eukaryota; kingdom Metazoa; phylum Chordata; class Aves; order Passeriformes; family Icteridae; genus Molothrus; species Molothrus aeneus. The sequence goes on from NC_089648.1 coordinate 26,404,961, forward strand.
GCAAAGACTGCTGCTGTGGGCTGCCTGATTGTAAAGTTAATTAGGAGAAAATGTCCAGTTAATTTTGATATTTTACTTGCTCCATGAATTATCACCTTCCTTTATTTCAAGCAGCCAGCCAGAATCACTTGCTGTTAAACTGATGGTTTTCCTTTTATGGTTTACAGATTTTGTGGCTAATTGTGAAGAAAACCATTTTTGGAATGCCTGGGCAGTACAAGCGTGAATCACAGCAGTAAGCCATTGCTTCTGTCTCCCAACATGTATCATGGAACTATTTTCTTCCATCCCTTTTGTAGTACAGTACATTCTACATAATGAATCATTTTCATGCAGAAATAGAAACAAGTGATGACTATGTTCACTTCACAACAGAGAAGAAAGGACTGGTATCCCATAATTAAATTTCCAGGTTTAGTGGCATTGTAACCAATTGCTGCACACACGGCCTTGAGTGTCAGCTGTAGGGAGGTTCATAGACCCCTAACACATGTTTCCTAACAAAATACGATTTTTCAATAAGTCAAATTCTGGTCCTTGGGGAAGATCCAAAGTAACACATTGATATTTAGTGCCATTTTGGATGTTGTAACACTGATAATGCCATACCTAAAAGCAAAATGAAATGCTGCTGTTCACGACGCTGAACTACGTGCCTACCATCCCTATGAAGGGAATGAGGGGAACAAAGCACCTGGGAATTGGATGTACAATCTACAGCATTCTGGGGTGTGGGAGGTGAGGTGCTTCATTCAGGCACTTTGTTCATCTCTTCCATCAATCCTATTTCACACACAGGTGCTGCTGAGCTGTGTCTCCCAGACATGAGCTGCTTGGAGCCAGGAGCATAGTTCTCAGGAGTAAAGGGCCAAACCTGACCTAGTAATCCTGCTGGGAGGCTGGCAATATTAACTCATGCTTATTGCCCTCCTAACATGGCTGCTCAGGTTCCCTCCAGTCTGCAGCACTCACCTGCTTGGGATGTGGGCAGGAAAAGCCTAATCCTTCCTGCAGAAGGTCATGTAGGGATTCCCTTAGATGCCTAGCTCAGCCCACAACAGGTGTCCATTTTGTGAAGTGTAGTAATGACTGGAGACTTTGCCATTTTCCAGCTGCTCAGCATGGCCCATCATCTAGTTCTGCTGGAAGAAGAGACTGCAGTCACACCTGCATTTTCAACCTAGCAAATTCAGTCAGGTAAACTGAAGACACCAGCTTTTAAATCCCAGTCTCTCTGTCTGAAGTGACTGCCCCTTCTGTAATACTCCAGTGGTAGGGTAACTTGATCATTCTTCAGTGAGAATACATCAAGCTGCAGGTTTGGGGGCCCTTTATTTTTTTCCTTTTTTTTCTTTACTGGGAGGAGTGTGACTAGAGGGCTATTCAGTGGGGTGCCAAACCCACAGATGGGAACTATAGTTACACAGTTGATATTGCCTGTGCAGTGATAGTTGACAATTTAATAAACAACATACACAATATATTGAATGGAGTAGTAAAATGGAGCTGCAGTGGCCTTGAGCCTGATGTCTTACAGTAAATCAGGAACTGTATTACAGAGGCCAGAGAAGTCATGCTCCTACTGAGGAGATTAGAGTTGGCCTCAATACTGAAAGGGCTGAAGGCATTTTAATTTTATGGAATTGTAATTTAAGCAAGAAGGAAATTTTACAGATTTTTTTTTCTGCCACATGGACATGATATACATCCAATGCACTCACTCCTCTTTCAGCAGCAGAAATATTCATCCTTTGGGCTCATCTACAATCTGAATTCATCTTAGCCACACCGCCAAAACACACCTCCTTGTAAATCTGGCAGATACTCTTAGTTCTTTTAAACCCTTAGAAGGGAAGAAGTAAAACACTGTTTATCTTGTCTGTTTTTTTAGAGGATGGTTAACATATATTGCTTTTCCCTATGCACACCAGAAACAACCTTCAAGGCTGAATAATCACAAAAGGAAATACTAAAGTGTTTTAGTAGCCATCTGAAGATATTTTGGCTGTAAATCCCATAAACATGAGCTGATGAGTTGCCCTTTTCTCAGCAGCCATCTCATTGCAATTAAAAAGACAATTCCTGCAATATGGCTCTTTGCAAGCTGTGCTTAAAAGACCAATGCCCTCGTGTGCCACAGAGCACAAAAGCCACAGGTCTAAGTCATGGGGGTAACAGAACCTCCCACATCAGCTGAGATGAACTTGTTATTGATTGTCAGGGTATTAATAGATGAACTTATCACACCTTTTTTACAACAATTTAAGGAGTTACTAACACCATATTTGTGGTTGCCATGCTCACAGTGATGTCAAGAGAATGAGCTTTGTGCCTCACCAGCTTCAATGTCAAGTCTGTTGGTTTAGGTAAAATTTCACTTCACCTGCAGTTTAAAGAAAGAAGCAGGCTCTGGCAGTAAAGCAGCTGGGGCGGGGCACACCTCCTGTTCTGCCGGTTTTGCTGTGGAAAGGGGCAACTTCTGAGACTGTCAGGAAGTGGGGGACATAACTCCATAGGCCACCACAGAGCCATCCACTGGATCTCATTTAGCAGTGCCTCTAGTCTCTGGCAAGTTCGAGTTTATTTAAAAAAGGCAGCCCCCCATAGCTCTCTGGATTGCCAGCTCAGCTAGTGCTAAGCTGATTTGAATTACTTCTCATGTGCTCAGGTCACACATAGAGCTCCTATGCCTCAGCAAACACACGGCAATTTATGTACATGTTTTGCATTTCAGATGTCCATGAATATTTTATTAGTGGAAATATTCATTTGCATAGTACTTACTGAAGTAAATTTTTGAGGTCCTCGGGACTGCAGAACAAAACAAACCACCTGGACTGAAAAAGAAGCAATTATAGTGAGTTAAGGCACTGTTGACATGGTTTCTGTTTTATCAATAATGTCTACCAGTCTTTACTTTGAAATAACTGGCTGTCATTATGAGTACACTCAGGCAGTGTTGTCAAATTTACTGTAAAATGAAGGACCTGTGTACATGACAAGCACAAACAAGCCAGAGTGTTTTTCTTCAAAATGGCTGAATTTTAGATAGCTCTGGTCTGAAAAGATCTGCATGCACAGTGATATCTACCAGGCTGTGTGTCTGCAGAAGCCTTATTTTCCAGATGCTGAGTGAGGACAGCCTCTAAAGTAAATTAGTATTTATGTTCTAGTTCAGCAAAGTTCATGCTTGATTTTTAGCATAGGCTTCACCTCTTACTCAAGTTAATCACACACTTAATTGATTTATTAAATGGGGATGAAATTAATCATATTCTCAAGAACATACTGTATCAGGACCTACCCCACAGATGGTCAAAACTGAGGGCTTGATCCAGACACCACTGAAATCAAGGAGATTTCAATGGCCTTTAGCTGAAGCAGATAAATGGGAGTCACAGGTGTGCTTCAATGTTGTAGTACATAAATCAGTTTTCCTATCCCATAATTTTCATCTGATTTACTTGCATGCAAACCTAAGAGCTGGAAGAGAGCTGAGGGTTTAATGCCCTGATATACTTTTAATACCTTGGAAGCAAGTCAGCAGGGACAGCACAATGACAGGACCCTCAAGCTACCAATACTTCCCAGACTTCCACATGACAGAGAAGAACAATATGGTGGAACTGAAGGTAGAAATTGACTCCTGGGTATGGCCCATCCTCTTGCATAGGTATTTTTCAGGGTTCTGTTCTTGCTTAAGCACAGCTCTCCATAAAGCTAAGGCTCCACTGATTTTCTAAAGCACTTTTTATAATTAAGTAATTGCACAAAACTGCTCTACTATAATAGAGAATGTTTTTGGGGAAAAAACAGCTTTAAGATAAAAATTAAGACTTACCTCTTCAAACAAAAATAGAAGAATTATAAATGGCAAATAGCCAAAAACCTCTTTGGTAAGTTAATTCAAATTGAGCTGAGAATGTCAGATTTATCACTGTGGGTAGCTTGACCGAGTGGCTCAAAATTCATATGCCACTTTTGTTTTCATCTCCGTATTACTAAGATTGCTGCAACGTGCCAAACAAGTAAGCCTGGAAAAGAATTTCCTTGCTAGGACCTACTTTGAGGCTGCAAGTTAGCAGAGGAGATAGACCCTCTCTGTGATGAGTGAATTAGAATACACACATACCATGAGCAGCAGTAAGGATCTGAAATGGGGCTGTTTTCTGCATGGCCACAGGTTCATGCAGGCTGTACACTTCTGTAGGTGCCCTGAACAGTCTTCTAAGCTCCACTGAATAGGTAAACAAAATCTCTGTTCAAGAGGTGAAAAGCTTTTTTGCTGTGTACCTGTCACACTAGACAGTCTCCTGTTCCCTATGCTATCTCAAGCACAGAGATTCAGGACAGAGTACTGCCCACAAGAATAGACACCTTCTGAACAGTGAAGTTAAAATGAAGTTATCTTACAAGAATGACTGTGGACCCAAAGAGGTCAGAATAGCTGGAGTTTATCAAACAATTAAACACACCAGCTCTGTATTTTGAATAGAAAATAAGACCAAGAGGAGGGAGGAGCAGCAGTGCCTGTGATTTTCACAAAAACTCAAAAAGTAAATAAGTAGATTTATTTGGAGATTTCTTGCATCCACAAAAGGAAGATTGGTAGTGAGAACTGAAGAAATAGGACTAATATGAAAAAAAAAAAGTGAAAAAGTGAACTTTTAACTACAGCACTCAAATGTCTCCCTGGGGGAATTAAAAAACCCAACCAACCTACTTCTGTACGTGAAAATTGTGAAAACATGAAAGCAAAATATTCTGAGCAACATATTTTAAATCTCAGATGGTATCCTCCACATGAGTTGGGCCTTTTTTCCTCAAAGAGGAAAGGCAGCTTTTAACTTGACAATCATCCTATACGGGAAATTTCATTGCTGATCTAGTTCAACTCCAGCAGACATTACAGGTCATGTTTAGCTACAAAATAACAGTTCCTAGAACCTCCACCCACTTACACTCTGAAAGTTAGCCACAGCTACTGTTTCTCATCTGTGCATAAATGCTTACCTTGTCTTTATGACATAAGGTGCTGGGATTTCTTCAGGGTGCTTTTAAACCAGTATGTTGCTAACATTGTTCCTGTCATACCTCCAGAAATAGGAAGAGAGCACACAGAAGCACTTAGTAGCAAGATGAAAATTCGTGGTTTACAGATAGATAGACAGCCTTCCTCTGCCTTCTCCTTTGAAGCTGTGTGTGGGCTTCACTTGTTGAGTTGGGCTTCTTGCAGGCAATGGCACATGGCATAACTACTACTAGCATTGGCGGATGGAGCAGGTGAGTTGAGTTTCTTGTGCAGTTTATTCTCTAAAGGCAGATTGGAAATGGAAACTCTCTATTTGTCTCTATTTTAATTAGTGAGAAGCTGATGAAAGCACAAACCAATGTGGCATCCTAATTGTTTCATCAGTGAAATTATAAATAGATTCTTACAAAAATTATTGAAACAGCAAAACAATCCAGAGCTATGAAAAGCTGACACAAGCCTCTTGTCCGAACGGGCTAGAGTATTCTTCAGAGTTGTAGTAGATTGGAAGTGAAATTTTGCCCTTTGGGACGATTGGCAAGTTAGAATCTGCCTTTCACCTTTGAAGAAAACAGGCCCAACTCAAGTGGAGGATACCATTTACATGACTCCATTTATCCTGCTAAACAAACAGTGAATGGATGTAACTCTCAGCATTTTTGGTGAAAACAGGCTGCTTTGGCTCAGTGCAGAAGAGAGGGCTGAAGACATAAAAATACACATTTGAATAGGGGATCCATTTTCCCCATGCTTCTGATAGAAAATGCATCAGATGTTTTCTGAAAACTGCCAGTTTGCCTAAGAATGTTCAACATATTACCTCAATAACTGCTTGCCTACACTTCACAGACAGAATGCAAGGAGGTACTTTTCTCTCAAATGCAGATGAGAAATAAGGTCTCAGGCTTGATAATACTTCCAATCTGCTTCACAAGTAAATGACTGATTTTAATAATCTTTCAACTGCTAACATGGAAGCAGACTTCTCTTTAGAAAGAGGCAGCCAAGAAAGCAAGGACAATGCATACGAACCCCTTCCCCTGTTTTCCCCAGTTTCATTGCTTGTGTAGTGAGGATTACTTTTTAAGAAGAGAAAAACAGCAAAAACATTTTTTACATCTCTTCAGTAGCCAAAGAGAATTTATCAGAATCTTGGCAATAACACCCATGTTCAAGTGTAATTTATGCCAGATAAATGATGAATCTACATCATGGCAATTTAGGGTACTCCAGCTTGGACCACATGAAGATTTCTTCAGGGTATGTGGACATGGGTCTCCTTAGCTAATGCTTCCTTGGGGAAAGGCAAAACAAGGGAAATTCAAGGGAAAGCAAGAGCTGACCGAGGAGATTACTTTGTAGCATTCCTTCCAAGGCCCAGCAAAGAACCACAAAAGGATTTTAAAGGTTTTAGGGAAGCTACTGCCTGCAGAAATCCCCACAGCATCAATCCAGTTATGCTGCTATGCTGGAAGGGGATGGAAAAGCTAGCAGAGAGGTGTAACTTCATGATTAGCCTGGGCATCACAGTCCATTTCAAAAATGAAGGAACTTGTCCTGCTGGTAGAATTATGAACCATTAAAATGACAAGGAGAATTGCTAAAGTGCTCCTTTGCTCTTGGCTTTCAGATGAACTTCCAAACTGGCTTTTAATCTGCCTGGTGGGGATGACTTCCTCAGAGAGTCAACAGAAGACAATCCTCTAATACTTTTTATCTTGGCAGCCTTTTAAAGTGCAATGCATGTATAAATAAATGCCATTATTAACTCCATGGAAAAATGCCTAGCATTCTCAAGGTTGAAAATGCAAATCAATTATGCAGTGTCTTAATTCTAGCATCTTTAAAAAAGGAAAAATTCTAATGACATATTACATTGCTTTGTGAATCAATTCCAAATTATTGGAAATTGTCACACATCCCCATTCATTAAGAAGCATTATTTTTAAGCATACTCAAGACATTTTAGATCAATGTAAAGACTACACTGACCAGAGAGCTTCAGTGTAGACCTTAAATTATGATTTTCCTAGTCTGTCTGACTAATTTGGCAGCAATAAAAGACTCGGCATTTCCACTTCACAGGGAGCTTCACAGGTCTTTCAAAGGCCTCAGGTTTAATTAGGCTTTGAAAAACAGTGCTTATTTAATAGGAAAAAATTATGGTAGTCAGAGTCTTAAAGACCTTAAAAATAGAGGAAACTGTGAAACCCCACAGCCTTCCTGGGGTTGCAAATCGTCTAATGGTTCAGGAATCACAACAGAGTGGGAAGATGGGAGAGAGCTGATCCTCTTTTTCCCATTTTATTTCAAGAGCTGTGTATCTTAGCAGGGTGAAAAAACCTCTCTATTTAGTTAAAAAAAATAAATTAGCTGGCACTCCAGAAAGAGACGACTTCTCTGCCATTCCAGACACATAAAAAGCTGGCAAAAATTCCTTCTCAAGAGCCATTAGTAGCACTTTTCTGGCTGCCAAAAAAGCATGTGCCTTTTAAGAAGCTACCACAGGACCAGGGATGTGCTGTAGTGATGATACAGTCAGCAACTATCCAAATTTCAAGCCTGTCAGAGCTAGAAGGAAGGGAAATATCTGTCTGACCTCTGAGGGGTTGCCTTGTCACAAGGAACCAGCCAGCACAAGATGGTGATACCTAAATGACTTAAGGGAGAAGTACTGAATGGAGTGTTGGTATTGTTTGCTGCTCAGGGTGTCAATTACTGCTGATAAAAGTACTGGTTTACTAATAGGGAAGTTTAACTCCTGAGCAAGTACATGCCTACCCAAAGGTCTGATCTGCAAGATGAAGATTATGCAATTGGAACAATCTAAAGTCTCTATTTCAATCTAAATTCCAACTTTGGGGCCCATTAGAAACGTATAAACCCAGCTACCACTCTTGCCATTTGAGAAGACCCTGCAGGAACAAGGCAGGGGTTCCAGCCCTAGAGTGTTGCTATTATTCAGAAAATAGTGGTGGATTCATCTTGCACCAATTATTAGACATTTGCATCAAACTTTTGTCTTCCTCTCATGCTATTCTCCTAATTTTATATTCTTTCATCCCCTTTCTTTTCCATCACTTTTTTTTCACTATAATTTTCTGTTCAGCTCCTCCTGAAGCCAAGCATCAGTGTGCAATCGCTGCAGAACGCTGCATGATATTCTGTTTGAATGGCAGGATCTTGGAGCAGGAAGTATCTGCTACTCTGCAGACATAGAGCACCCAGTAAAAAGCAGACCCATTCTTCAACAGCTTGAAGCTGAACCTCTCAATAATGTCATCAGGAGCTATTGTGTCACATCACCCAAGTTGTGCAGGGAGTACACCTCATCTTTAGGCTATTGCTGCTTAAGTCATCTTTACTGAATCTTCGGTGTGAAAGGTGTCCCAGTTGATCTTTGCACAATCTCTTGAACTGTATCTCAGGACTCCCAAGTTCAGGACACTGAAATAAATGCTCTCTTCTCCATGGTTAATATTTGAAAACAGATAGGAATTATTCTTCTAAGGAGCAGGTAGAAGGGAATCAACCATTTCAATATGCTATTTTACATCATCCAAAGGTGATACTAGGACATCAGACTTGCCCTTAGAGGATACTGGACTACTAAGGTCCTCATGGCTACTCTAGTAATTTCTGTATTTTCTTCACAAACTTAGTGTAAGTCCTAAAACCCCTTCTTTTTTAGTGTATACACAGCTATCAACAACTGAAAACTTCAAAAACAGAGTAAATAGATAACCTGACAAGCCATCTATTCTTGTAGGAGAGAACTTTTTTTCCAAAGCCAGAAACTGGAGCAGATATAAGCTAGTTCTCCTCATTCCAATCACAAATATGTACTAAATTCTAAAGGGAGTTATAAATAGAAAAGAGAACTCTCAAATTCTCTGTCATCTCTTTCTCTGTCCCAAAGACAATTCCACCTCCTTTCCAAGGTTCTGTGAAGCATAGGTATAAAATGTAGTACACAAATTTCAGAATTGTCCCTTTTGGTTAAGATGACATTTTTTTTCTTTATACTCACATTGCATCTCCAGAATATCAATATACATTGCCATCTCAAATACCTACTATTCTCGTTGGTAAAAAAAGATTACTTTTCAAGACTCAATTTTACAGGAGTTTTGCAGAGCTGAATGTTTTAAACTGAGAAATCTGATTTAAAAAACTGAGTTAAACTCCCTTAATTGTCTATTACAGCATGAAGACTTCCATAGAAAAGCAATTTTTAAGAGCAGCATTTGAAGGAGAAATCTTCAAGTGTCTCTAGTATTTCCCACCCACCACCACTGGAAATGGCCAGCAAGGAGTTTATGGAAACTCCCCTTAGTTACTCAACAGTTAGCAAACCAGTTTTTCTCTTAACTGGACTGAGTCCAATAGACACAGTATATAGTCCCAGAAGTGACATACACAAATGCAGGAAAGCAGTAAATTTATTACTCGTGGTGCCCAGGTTGTTGGTGAACAATTTCTGAGAGCGGCCCACTCTGCCAGAGCAGCACACAGCTGCCTTAGCCCTGAGAGGCCAGAACACCCAGGGTGCATTGCCTGCAGCAGGGCCAGCAGCTGCACTCCTGCATTACCTGCTTGTCTACCTTCTAAGCTATAGTATCACCCAAATAATAAGACTGATCTTATTAGCAGGCCCTTAATCCTCACTAACCTTCTCCTTTAGCCATTAGCTATCAATAATTTATTAAATGTTATCCTGACAGGCTGCAAATTGACCAGCTACTACTATTACTCATCCAGCCATGCACTTCCCCCATCAAAACTCCACAGTCACAAGTGATTACGAGCAACTTTTTCAGGATGGCTCACCTACAACCCTGAGGTAGTGTCTTACTCCTGCCTGGTGATTCCTAACGCTACTAGGGAGTGTTAGAGACTGACTCTAAAACTTACCAGGCTGTGGCATGCAACTGTGGATCCTCTTTTCATTGGAAGGGTCCCCAGATGAAGGTAGGGTTGGACACAACAGTAAGCCTAGGAAGCTAGCAGGAGCACTTGTGGGAATCATTTAGCTTGGCACAAATCTCTTGAGATCACCTAGCCCAACTCCCTGCTCAAAGCAGGAGCTGCTGAAGACATTTGCCCAGCACGGCATCAGCTGGGTTTTGAATCTGCACAGATTCCACATCTGTGTTTTACCACTTCCTGTAAAATAAGTGTTTTGTCCTGTTCAGAGAGTATTTTCAAATCTATGCCCATCTCCCCTTGCCGGTGGTGCAACTAAGATTAATCTGGCTGTCTTCATTCCCTCCTTTCAGGGATCAGTAGAATATCCCCCTAGGCCTACACAGGGAGAAGTCTTCGGGCCCAAGATCTCCCACCTCGATGTCCAGCTTGGACCAAAACACCACCAGCTGTTTTACTGCACTGTTGTGCCACAAATGCTTTTGTTTTAGCTGGAACAGAACATGAGAACCTCCACACTATTTGACAGGATGATGGATTGTCACTTGTAAAGCTATCAGAAGCTGAACTTGAAATGTCAGAGTGTTCCTACACAAACATCCAGAAAACTGCCTAGTGACCAAAGGCCTGTTTCACAATTGCAAAAGCACCTGCAAGCACACCTCAGCCAAAAGGTTCGTGACCCATGCCATTAGCTTCTACCACACTTGACTTACTGTCAGAAAACATTCTTCCATTAGCAGAAAGTACTGAAATCTACCACTCCCATCCTGCAGTTAAAGAATTAAGTAAACAGGGCAGTAAGACTTCAGTTACTGACCTAGAAATCAGGCATTTCATTTACATAACAGCAACATGGACACTCACCCTAAACAAAACCAGAAGCTTTGATTCCTGACACTAGAATACTCCAAGCAGGGAACAGCTAAAATGACTGTAAATAAAAGTGGCCTTCTCACACATTCATCTTGACAAAGGCCATTCTCTTGGCTAAGGCAGTCTTTCATCATCCTTGTGGGTCCCCCTTCTAATTGTGATATTCCATTGGAGATCTTCCCCTTTTCACCTTAGATGTTTCCACGTGCATGCTGAGCTGTAGCAGAAGACTGAATGCATTGTGATTCCCAACCTACTGAAAATCAAGGCACCAGACTGGCTAAACCAAAAATTCTTGTCAGATCCCCGTTTGCATTACTTACCTATAAAAATGGGACATCCAATACTCCAGTAACTCAGAATCTCAAGTGGTTGTTCTGATGCTTCTGGAAAACTCCCCTCAACCTGTGCAATCCTAAGGATGTCTTGCCCCAAGCTCTTAGAAGCACAGGATGAAGACTGGGTAGGAAGTGTCAGTTTGATCACTTATTTTCTAGAAGGCAAACCCTAACTGCCAGGAAATTTAGACTGCATAAGCTTCCTGAATCAGACTGCCAGCACACAAACAGCAGTTCTAAGGAATTCCGATGCTGACTATCAAACCACTTTTGACAAGCCTTCTCTGAAAGCCAATAGAGCTGTTCATAGTCCTCAGAGAGCAGAGCTTTAAGATCAGTGACCATAAACACTTGATTAAGTGCTCCTGAATTTGGATTGAACAGCTGTCCTAATTTTAGATGCTCACTGCATTTATAAATACATCAAAGATGACTGGAACAGTTTTAAAACATTAGGTAACTGCTCAGCTGGGAGCACTGAGTGGTACCCAGAGGCAGGGGCCAATGCTTTGTTTAAAGGCCAGCAGAATCCCCAGACAAGATAACCATACTGCACATGTACAGTCAAGGCAGTTGTTGCCAGGAGAGTAGAGAAGCAAGGGGCACGAGCAGCCTCTGGCATTCTTTTGAGTTCTTGGATTCATCCTTGGTAGAAACCAGGTTTGTCTTCCACTTTAAAAAAAATTAAACCTTGACAGAAAACTAGTGCTAGAAGCACAGTCATGCTCAATAACAAATGAGGAAGAGAATGTTTTCCTTCTGTACTTTGAGCTGACTGCATTCTGAATGGCAACTCAGACATGGCAGTTTCAGAAAAGCCCAAGTGTGAGACTAAGTTACCCCAATGTAGCAACTGATAGGGAATAAACTCCAAAATAATTAAAAGAAAGCAAACAGGTTTAGTTGTCCGAACAAGGAATTTTAATTTTAGGTCAACTATTGAACTAGGTCAACATCCAGTTCACAATGTCTACAGATAGTGGGCATAGCCAGTCACTACGGTAAGTTTATTGAAGCACCAAGCTCCACACAAGACTGTAAAATACATTTTAAACTACTAGTAAGAAAGCTTCTTCAAGTCAACAATACTATTAAGGGCCAGAGTTTAAGGACTAAGTTTTCACCTTCCAAGCTATTTTAAGACAGCCAATCCATTGCATAAGCAAACCAAACTGCTACATACTGAAACACAGAGCAGCAACTGCATTGAACAATTCCTGTAAATAATTCAAGGATACATTGAAACAGTATGGGTAAATTGTAATTTTTTATTGGAAAACAAATATACAACTTGGAATGGATTTGAGGCAAATCGTGCCATAAGCAGATTTTTTTGAAAATAAGTGGCTAAACAAAGTTTAAAAAGCATAGTAACAAGAGGAGAAAATGTTTTCTGGCACAGGACCAGCAGTACAAAAAAACCTTGTGTACGAGTACCTGGATAAATCACCCGTTTTGCATTAGTGCAACTTAAGTTTCATATTGTTGACTGTCAATCGTCTACAACGTTAAGACTCCACATTTCAACAACATGTTACAGGTATGGCCACAAACAAGTTACTGTGAAGTAAGCTAGGAGAATGACTTTTACAGTGCATTAGCCATATGATATATGCTATTCACATCATTTTATCCTGCAGTTAAGCTGCAAGAGTCCTTATCCTCCCATCACAGAAAGGGGTAAAAACTCCTATAGGAAAAACTCCTATGTACTCGAGAACTAGAACCAGTATGTTGCTTTAACTAAGGATCAGCTAATGCACGGTAAACCCTGGCTTACTTTATGTAACTTGTCACACTAGTCATACCTAAGTTTCCTAGAGAAAGCTACTTTTTAATAGACAATCCAGATGTTCCCTCAGTTAACCAACTTCATCTAACTTTAGATGTGCAGAAGGGCTTAAATATCCAGAGTAAGCCACATGCAACATTTGTTACTTAGATCAATTTTCCAAAAATCAGAACAATGACAGTAAGATAAAGGAGAAAAACATGGAGGAATGGCCTTCTAATTACTATACATGCATAATCTTTTGACAGTAAGGGAAAAACCTTTTACAGATAAGTTACAAACAGAGAAAAGGCAAATAAACAATTTTGTACAAGAAATTTAACACATTCTGTACAACGTCTTCACTTCGCTGTCATCATTTGTACAAACTCTGTAAAAGGAAAGAGTTGCATAGGTTATTTGAAGGAAAAAAATCTGAATTGCAAGATCTGAGAAGTGGCCTTACTAGTGCTGAACATTATTTCAAAACTGCATTTTCAGTTACATTCAAAAAAGCATCTTCAAGACAGTCCTCTTTCCCAGTAATCACACCTAAACTCCTCCTATTTTTAATGGCAAAAGGCCTTTATTTTTCCATAAAAGTTGGTCCCTCAGTGAACTGGAGAACAGCCTTACTTCCAAGATAAAACATTACAGGGTCCTACACCCACTGGACTTACAGATGGGGACAAGAGACCCAAGAATGACTAAAAAATCCCTACAAATCACACTGAAGTGACAATCAACTAAGTAACTGTACAGGCAAACTTTGTGTTGGTTTGAACTTTTATTTTCCAGAGCGGAATAGTTAAGCCTTACTATTTTATTTTGCCTGGCTGGCTTTAACCAACTGATTCAATGCTTAGTCATAAACCATTTCAAGTTAGAACCCACAAAATAGGATTCTACATTCATCTTGCTGACACATAGTTTCAGGTACAATAATGACAGGAAACCCAGAACCTAAAAGTTTGGAGTTAACTGGTTGCTCAAGTTTTGAAAGAGCAACTGGAAACAACAGGGACACAGACACTCTCCAGTGCCAGTCTCTGAACAGCCTACTCAAACAGTGATGAAGCAGCCTTGTACATAAAAATTACTTTTCACTTACAGATGTCTGTGTACCCTTAGGCCACAATGAAAAAGGCCTCAAAGGGAAGGCATACCTATACCTCAGAAACAGTACAGTATTATCTGAAAGTACCCTAGATATTTTCTGTAACATATTCAAAAAGTCAAAAACAAGCTTAGTGTGTCTCAGCTGCAAACAACTGTCTAAAGGAACTCCTGCTTTCATGACTTCATTTACAGTTCAATGTCAGGAAGAAATAGAAAGAAATTACTGTTGTAGCTGATTTACATGAAATAAATGTATTTAAAGTATCTTCTGAAGGTCTTGGAATTTCTGCATGTTTTAGAGGCTTCCCCTTTTGATCAGCAAGTAATTTTAAAAGCATTGATGACAAATGAGTGACATCCTACAGTCAGGTCAACATGCATTAGTTAACAGAACAGTACATGAACATCTCTTGATAACTTGCTTATTCTAATGGTCATTAGACATCATTAGATTTACAAAGTCAATTCTTACCCTGTACAACCAAATAGCCCTTTTTTGCCTTTGGCACAAAGGCAGCAATAACACTTAAACTCATTGAGAGGTACACAATGTACATACTAATTGAAGATTAGCTTAAAGGAACACTGTGTGTTCAGATGAACTTGTCTGAACACTGCCCTATTTAAACTTGGTGTGGCTAACAGCACCCGCACAAGAACAAGCATGACAAGTGCTACACAAAAAGAATCAATTAACAACTCCTTACCTTCATAGTTTACTTGACCATCACCATCAATGTCTGCTTCCCTAATCATTTCATCAACTTCTTCATCTGTTAGCTTCTCCCCCAGATTTGTCATCACATGACGGAGTTCTGCAGCACTAATGTAACCATTACCATCCTGGGAGGAGAAAAAGCAACACTGGAATAGACTCGCCTCAGGCCTAATGACTTAACTATAACTTAAGAACATTGCAGAGCAAATTGAGCATTAAGTAGTTAACACAGCCTTAACCACCAGCATTTGCACAAGGTACATGAGAGCTGTAAGCATATCTCCAGCGTTGTCCAATGTCTTTGGGCATTGTAATATTATCTTATAGCCTTTGACTGTCCTATTCTGACATTTTTAAACCATGAACAATGCAATCAGCACCTTTTGCAACTTCTTAGGTGATGGATGCCTATTAAATCACGTGACTGTGGTTCAAGTGGTGATTTCTTAGAACAGAAGCTACTTATCTGATTTGCCTATTTCATGGGAGGCCAGCATAAAGCCACAAGGACTTGAGAGATGACTTGTACATATCCCAGTATAGTTGGGACACTGAATATTGAAGTGCTGGTGTACACTAACTCAACTGATGTGTTCCTCCCCAAACCCCAAGGCACTTCACATCATGTTTTCAGCTCCAAGGTGCATCTTAAGTAAGCTGAGTAACTTTAGATTCTTTTAGCATTTTATGTAGTCTTTGCTAAATAAAAGACTTACAACATTAACATTTTAAATACTTGAAACAATTTCCTGCCAGTCATCTGGAAGTATTTCAGTATCACAGCAAGCAGTACTTTAAATTGTGTCACTTATTACTATCCTGACAACTCATCTGACTTTCCCATACTACCAGAGTAGACTGAGCTTTAGGGTGACTGGCCAGCCTAGAGGCTCTGTGACAGGACTGCAGATACCCCTCAGGCCTGTGAGAAAGCACATTACAAGCAGACCAAGTTTTCTTAACAGAAATATTCCAGGTAGACGTTACAGTACCTTGTCAAAGACACGGAACGCTTCTCTAATTTCTTCTTCACTATCTGTATCTTTCATTTTTCTTGCCATCATTGTCAGAAACTCTGGAAAGTCAATTGTGCCATTGCCTGAAAGATTGAAAAATCTTTGTTAGAAAAACATGGTTTAGGCACTTTATTAAATTACTTATCAGTAAAGTTCTTACCATCAGCATCTACTTCATTGATCATATCCTGTAGCTCTGCTTCTGTAGGGTTCTGACCAAGTGATCTCATCACTGTCCCCAACTCCTTTGTAGTTATAGTACCATCACCATCCTTGTCAAATAGTGAAAAAGCTTCTTTGAATTCTGTACCAAAAAAAAAGTTAATCCCTTAAGCTTTGAAATGTTAACAATCAAAAAATTCACTGCTACTGATTGCTGCAAGTTACAAAATTTTATTTCAATCTTTAAGAAAATTTTGGTATACTGCTCAGCCTGCTATAATTGCAATGGCAATATGGCAACATCAGCATCTGAAAACACACCCATCAGTCTACTGATGAACCACATGTTGACCTAAATTAGGATGGAAGGTCATCCATTTCCAAAAGCCTCAGATGTTTGTTACTGTCTATCTTGAATAAGGGTTCCTAATATGGAGCTGAAATAGCTGTATGCAACTACAATGATCCACATCCCTGGTAGGAATTGCATCTCAAAATAAAACAATATGGAATTGCTATGAGAAAATTGAAAATGGTACTTTAAAGGTACATATGCTGCAGCTTAACAGCACTTTTATTACTAATAGAGGAGATGAGTCAACGGAAAAAGGTATTATCAGACCAAACTACACCCAAGTTTC
This sequence comes from Molothrus aeneus, assembly GCF_037042795.1. Classification (NCBI taxonomy): domain Eukaryota; kingdom Metazoa; phylum Chordata; class Aves; order Passeriformes; family Icteridae; genus Molothrus; species Molothrus aeneus. The sequence continues at coordinate 26,421,560 of NC_089648.1, forward strand.
TCAATATAAGCCACTTCCGCTGGACACAGATGTCTGAACATTGTATGCTACCACAATTGTTCCAGGAGGAAAGCCACTGGAGTCTTCATTCTGAAAAGCTGCTCACAAAACTGCTCCAGCCCTACTGTATCCTGAAACAGCCTTCACAGAAATGTTTCTGACTAATTCTAAGACTCCTTTGCCGTGTTTCAACACTACCTCTTAACCCCCTACAATGGCTGTACTGTAGCCAGGAACACTAATACAAGCATAACATGTTTAATTGTCCAGTCCAAAAATGGAGTTGGTTTTAATCCATGCCATCTGTCTTTGGCCACAGACCTTAAACTAGCTCACTGGACTGTGGAAGCTCACACACACATGACAGTTAAGCATGAGCATCTTGTCTATTCCCTTGCAGACTTCAGTCCCCTTCACAGCTTTTGAGCCACCTGAGAGATCATGGCTCTGGACAACCTGTCAGCTCAAGGGTACTCCTGCATCAGAAGTATTTCCAATCATTGTTTTTTTCAATATTTCCATGCAGCCAGCTTTCCAGATGGTGGGTTTCCCAGACCAGAATTAGTCATAGTAAAAGTTGTGTTCTCACATGACCTCAATGAAGCCTTTACTTCATACTCTGAAACTCTTGAGGTGAGTACAAGCTAGCAAGTATTAAAAATTCAACTATAAAGATAGGTTTTTATAGTTCATGAATGCAGCTACAATACCAGAGTTCCACAGTCAAACCCCACAGAGGGGAAAAAACCCACTACTCTTCTACATTAAGTCTGCAGTGTCCCAACAGCCAACCCCCCCCCGCCCCCGTTTAGCCCATGAGAATCAGAGCAAGGCTACCACAGGACCAGTAGAAACAGTTTCAAGACAATATGTAAAAGTCACAAAGCAGAAACAAGTAGATACAACCTATACCTGCAATTCCTTCCAAAGGGTCTTGGGGGGCTAGTTTCAGTTATCTTGGAGGCAACAAACAGATTTCTTAGGGCTAAGCTCCTATACCAGGGAAGAAATGCTTTTGGTTCAATCCTAGTAGAGACATTCACAGTCTATCAGGGAAGAACCTCAAAAGGGGAAAGCTGCATCCTCATGAAGAGTCAAGTGCTTGAGAGTTATTCAAAACGTTCACCTGTTAACCACTTCATCCTTCATGTGAAAGCCAACCATCACTAACCTAAAGCACACTTCACAGTACTTCACTGACTCTGCTTAGAAAGGGCAACACTTCATTCATATACAAAACTCAAAGACTTGCTTCCTGTAAAATGGGCATTTTAGTGGTGTATTCTCAACACTTGGAAGGAACCATTCCAAGGACAACTCTATCCTTCTTTTACTCAAAGTTGCAATAGGTTAAGAAGCAACCGGCTATAAATCATCAAGAAAATAAAGCAAGTTGAAGATTAGCAGCATATTCCTGCTTGAAATGCTGAATCAAGTTAAGAATACCATTAAAGTACCTCTCTAACCACTTCCAGGAACCACCTCCAGTAATTAGAACAAAGGAGTGACAACATACACAGATGCAGTTAGACTAGAACAAGAACAACCTGGCATAGCTTTGGAGGATTTGCAGCCATGGCTAGTGAAGGATAATGAAATACTGAAGTTTAGTGAGCAACTCAATTCTGGCATCCTGCAACATAAGGTTATAAAACAGATACCATGCACACTTAAACACCTTGATTCCATACAGCATGTAAAGCAAATCCTCTTTATTCCACACCAAACTGCAAATGAAAACTCTCTGCTAAGGCTACAAGGTTTCAGCCTTTCCACCATCCTTCTGAAAGCATCCTGCATCCCGACAAAAAGACTGCTTCCAGGCCCCATGAAAGACATGCTGATCCAACAATGTGAACTCTAAGAACCTAGCTCAGAATGTTCTTTTAACCAACCATAAGTTCTGAGGCATCTGTGCACCACATCACCTTTCCAAATGAAGTGGCAGCCTTTGGTGACCTAATATGTTCAGTGAACCAGGACTGCCATATCCACTGCTCCACAGTTTAGCCAGCTATGTCTGGAACTTTCATAGGAGAATGTCAATTGTTCTCTTCACAGCTACCAGGACCTTAACGTTTAAACATGGCTACTTCTACAAATTTTCAATCTCTGTTGTGGCCAAATCCCCAACAGAGAACCACAGCACACTAAAGAAACAAGACAGTGAACACCATACACAGGCCTGCTTGCACACAGAGCCCATTTAGAACTCTGGAGTCCAGGGAAGGATAGCTCACTTGACCAGTTGGCTTTGGGACAAAAGCATCTTCAGGCTGCTCTGCCATCTGACCACCCAGGTAGTCCTGACCCCATTACCTTTGTAACACAACACTTACCCAAAGGGAGAGCCACTTGACTTAGCAACTTCAATTCTTACTGAATGAAACTGCAGCCACTATTACCATTCTGTAGCTAATTGGCTTTCAGTATCAGTCTCTCACATAAACAAAATCTGGAAAGGTTTTCATCCCTACCTACAATGACAAGAAGCTTCAGTCTGATACGATCAGCATGTTCCACAGGACATGCCATCTGGAACCTTTAACAACTGCACTGTGATGCTTCACAGCAGAGGGGGAAGGATTTAAGTCCTGGGGAAGTGGCTGCTTTAAGTACTCTGGTTTTCTGTTTTAGGAATGGCAATGTAAACGTCACCTCTGCCTTGCCCTACCATTTCCTCTGTCTGCCTTCAAACCAAACACTATGGATCCCCAGGGAAGCTCAGAGTGGTGGTGCCTCAAGTTCTTGTAGCCAGTCTCTGTAAAACATTTAAACTGCACCTCTAAGAGTCTTCCCATGCAAAACCACTGGCCTCCAACAGCAAAACTAAGCAGATGCAACCTTTCCTAGGCAGTACTGAGAATAATTCCTTCACACACCACCAGTGGGCTTATATCTTCACAACTGAGGTTCGTGGTTTACTTGCAAATACATTTGCTTAACAAAACATCACAGCTGCCCAGCAAGTGGCAGGCCTTTTTACACTGGCTACTAAGATATACTTGTAATCCTTCCATGCAGTTGAGAGCCTCTATTCCTGTATGACAGGCTCATCAATATTTACTTTTGCCTCAGAGGAGTACATGATCATTACTGAATACCTAAAGTTTACACTAATCCCAAGGTAGTGTTAATAAACTTCCTGATTATATTCCATAATTAGCTACATCAACTAATAAAGCTTTGACAATTAACAACTGGAACAATGAACCATTATTGGAAAGACAGCAGTGACAACTGATAAAGCCTGCTCTAACTAAACTGATCACAAAACCCTTATGCTATGTAGGCCAGTTTCCAAAAAAAAAAAAAAAAACCAAACTGAAGTTGAACTAAATTTGGCTTGTGCTTACTTGTAAGACACTACCATGGCAACAAGTAAATAGACTAAGGACTTTCGACAAAACCATAATTAGTCTCCTTTGAGTAAAACAAGCCTCTAAAGACTAAAAGCTACAGAAGAATGTTCTTAACACTTCAGATTTGGCAATTATGGCAAAAACAAACCAGCTCATAACAACACTTCTGTTTAATACAGTGTCTTCAAGAGCTACACCGTAACTAAACAGTAGTATCTCAGAGGCTGTTCTTTGTATGCTTGACCTGGCACTACTAGCTCAGCAGAACCCTAACATCCTCTAAAGCAATTTCACGTGACAGTTATGCACACAAGACTCTCCAGTATTAACACTATACACTTGTCAGATCAAAATCATGACATTCTTGAACATCTGTGGCAAAGCTGAATTCTGTATTACCAGCTTTGAGTCCCATCTATTACTGACAATCAGTCTACTGAGAGCAATGAGACAGGTAAGTTTGTGCAGCCTGCATGGGTAGGACCTAATAACCTAATTAATAACATAATAACCTAAGCTGTTGCCATTAGTAAACGGCTGCCAGGGCACATAACCTGCTTCTAGGGGGCCAATACCAAGATATAACAGATGCATATTTATTTAAGCATTTCAGAGTAAGTGCCAGACCATCAGAACAGCACACACACAACACTTGTGTCCAAGTACACAATACAGTTCCAAATATGGAATATCAAGAGTTGTCATCATGAAGCCAGTCTCTGCTGTCATCAACAAGAGCCACTCAAACATCTCTGCTGACAGGAGACAGCAAAGTAAATTATTTTTGCCTTCTGTTAAAAAAGCACTGCAGATTCCAAGCCTTCACCAGATCTGTTGTCATCCCCTGTGCCCCACTCCCCCTTTCAGTCTGCACTTGGGACATTTTGTAGTCATGAGAGAATAATTACCAGTCTACAAGCCAGAAAAGCTGTGAGGATTGTTTAACTATATTAACTACACAACTAGAATTCATTATATCCACGGTGCTTTTACAATAGATAAGCTTTTAAAAATTAGGTGACAAATTAAAACATTCCACCATAATACTTTAGTATCTAAGAAAGCTAAATATCTTGTGTAACACAGACTGCCACTGGATTAGGAGATGTGCCAGGTCAAGTAGGAGTAGCAACACAACACAAAAACCTCACCTGCAATCTGCTCTTCTGTCAGTTGATCAGCCTGCAATAAAAGAGAATATGATTATAGCTGGAGCAAAAGTTCAAGGCAAAATAAGACAGACTTGTAGAGGCCTCTGAGTATGGTAGTTGCTCTTCAGAACTGATTTGTAGCATCCTAGAATAGTTCTAATAAAGCTCAAAAGTCATCAGGATTGCTTGCTAAGAAAGAACTGGCAGCCTTTTGTCCTCTCCAGACCCTGCAATATCCCATACACTCGAGTAGTAGATTACCATGTGTATCAATCAATCAATAATCCGAGCAGTGCTAGCAAGCTCAAGGCACGCAGGTCCCTTTAAAACCACAGACTGGTTTTAAAAACTCATTTACACAGCACACTACTAGCTTCAGCTTCAACATAAAACACTTTAGGTCTCAGTAATGCAACAGTAACCTCCAAATTTAAGGCAGACTAGCTAAATCAGAAAAACATACTCTTCACTAGAATTAAATCATCCCGTGATTTACACGAAACTTTGTGTCCAAGACCTGGCTGTGAAAGACAAGACACCAGCTCCAGTCCAAATGCATCATTTCAGTGGCATACAGCCTGTCTACGCTTTTTTCAGCCCATTGACTCGGCCAGCATAAGGTAACATGGACAACAGAGAAAGGTTCTGCAGTCTAAGACAATTTCTGCGTCAGCTGGGTAAGCTCCCGTGTACACCTCATTCTTCTCTCTCACCAGTTTTGAATTCATTAGATTTGATAGCAATGAAAGCATCAATCTTTCAGGCCAAACCCAAAATGAACTTTGCTCTTGAAAGAACACCAGTTTGAGGATTGTAGAAATACTCTCCCTAGGTGCTCAAATCAGCTGATTCTTCAAATTCTGGATAGCTTGAGTGGAGTTGCAGCAACAAGGTAACACACCTCCTCCTAAAGGAAACTTCCTGAACCCTTTACTGAAGCATAAAAACCACTAAAATACAGAAAAGACATATTCACTGCTGAAGTACACCACTGTTTTTTCAGCTTCTTTCCTGATGTGACCATTTAAGCAGCAACTTTTTTATTACTGCAATATTGACTGAAAAATTTTCTGTCATAACTATGCCCACCAAAGTCTCACTCCACATTAGCATCTGTCAGGGAAAGACTTAGAAAAATGTGTTTACAATACCTGTCAATTTTTACTTTGCCAATTTCAATTACATTTTTATTCTGCATGGGAACATTTACGTTCCCAGCTGCTGGTTATTCTTCCTGTAACAGAAGCGAAGGTGGCTGCTTGAGCAGTTGTACAAACGCTGAACTTTTTACAAAACCCTCTGTGCACACAGTACAGCAACAGCCCAAGATAAAGGCCACACATGGGTTGGGGCTCATCTGCTTTAAGAATGAAGACCAGGCTGCTGAGGAACTCCTAGAGCAGCAGACAATGGGTATTGGCAGCCACAGATTCGTCTCTGCTGCAGGAAGTATGCCCATGCAGATTCCACTTTTTGTTAAAAAAGACTGGCATGGCAGCAGTACTGCTGAGAACAATTCAAAACTAAGCTTTGGGATGGAAGTACTCTGCTGGTCCCTTCACAGAAGCCTAACAGATTTTTACCTGTCTGCAGACTATCATTAACATAGACTCATACCTTTGCATGCCATTTACATTTTAATTGTTTAAGTGAAGAGAATGTGATACATTTCCCTAAGATATTTATATCCACAGAAAACTGTAGATCAGATTTAAGCAGTAAGAACCTAGTTTATTTATTTAGGTCAATACTTGCGGGTTACCAAGTTGAGTCACATACTGTTTTATATAAACAATTTTATATGGAGACATGACATAGCAGTATGTAACTTGTTATGCATTCCCAAACTCTTCCTTCTTTAGAAATATAAACTCTTCCAGCAATTTAAGACATCTAACCACGAATTTGGATGAGCTCTGACAATACCTGTAAGAGGTGCAGTGTTTGAGAAGAGCACAAAGCTTATTAGAAGGCACAGGTATGAAGCAGTTGAAAGATAAGCGGGGAGGTGGGGCAAGGTTGAACAAACACCATCTGTACTCTGCAGTGCTGGGCTCTGCAGGCACTGCTGCGCAACAGCGGCAAAAGGCGGAGCCAGCGAGCCTGCCAGCTCCCAGCCTCCCGTGCCACCCAGGTGGAGGGCTAGCAGCCTGGAACCACCATGCCTGCCGCTTACAGGCCACCGTGCCTTCCTGGAGGGGCCTCCCGGAGTTCTCGGCAAGGGTGCAGCACACGCGTGACAGCGCGCACGCCTGCCCCGTGCAAGGCAGCCCGTTAAACGCCGGCTGTCAGGTGCCCGTGCTGAAGGTCTGACATGCCCTTACTGCGGCCGGGAGCCACCCGAAACCCTCATCTGATGCCATCGCAGCTTTGACGCGGCTTTCTGCGATTCACGTTGCAGCACTTGAATTTTCATTGCGATAGCTCCCATCCCCCCAGCCCCAGGCTTGCGGAGGGCCTGACAAAGGAGCCAGAGCTCCCAGGAAAGCAGGGGAGCTGCCCTGCCGTGTGCGCGGCCGGTTCTGTGGCACACGCAGCCTCTAGAGGTAGAGCTCCATTAGAGCCGCTATGGCTGCGGTGCAGTCACCAGGCTGGGAGCTCCTTCCTGCACAGGGCAGCCCAGTGCAGAGCTACAGCAAAGGGCAGCGCAGGTGACACCGCTTCCCCCCGAGACTGGCTCTCGGCGTGCTTCGCAGGCATCACATCTGAAGGGACAATTCTGTTCTGTTCTAACTAAAGAACGACAACCGCACTAGACTATATAGACTAAAATCGGGTTTATGGTAGGTTAGCTTGTTTTGGGAGCAAATCATTCTGTCTTATCTCGTATGGGCAACGCTGGACAGTCACAGGTTGAGCCAGTCTGGTCTGTCGGGATGAACTATAACCACATTCAAAGTGTCACTGTGCCTCCTGGACACACCCATTTTTACACAGACCTTGCTTGAAGATACTCCATTTTTGGTTCTGCACAGATGATGACTAAATGCAGTAAGTCTTTTGTTACTACATTCATTGCCCTTTTTCCCCCCTGCTTTATGCATGGTTTGCTGTTTAAGTTCACAATTCAAGCTAAAGAATAAATTCAGGCTTCTATTCACCAAATTTCTTTGCCCGGAGACAGCATTTCAAAAACCCCCAAATTTTAAGTAGCCATCGTTCACATTAAACGTGATGAGCTGACAGTCATTTGATTCCTCAGAAGAATATAATGAATGAAAAGACAATTCCACTCTACTGCATCTTCTCTTAATGCAGAGATAGCACTAAGTGGTCAGTGGTGCTGCTTTAGCAACAGAATTGCTCCTTTTAGTACGTTTCTCAGCATCCACTTGTTTTAATTTTAAAAAACCAACAAACGTTAAACTCGCATCCTTTAGACTGAATTTGAAACTATTCTCCGATTTTACAAAATGCGTTCTATTTCGAAGTGGATTACAATTCGCTAGTAATATTAAAAACGCAGTCCTCCGCAATGACCAAAACGGGAAGCAAAATTTCTTAAAAAAAAAAAAAAAAAAAAAAAAAAAAAAGAACACAAATAGTTTCTTATCCAACAGAGCCACCAACAGCATGGCGCTACCACGGAATCGACAGGGGCTCCAACGCGAACTGACAACAGGTCTAGCGAGGAGGGCGATGGTGCAGTGAGGCACAGCCTGCCCCTCATCATCATGCTGCTCAGAAGCTGCTGGGCTCCGCAGTGCATTATTATGACCAGGCGCAGCACACCTCGCTAGCGAGCCGGACAGCTTAGGCTGCCTCATTCAGCCGCACACGCCGAGAGCAGGGAGGGAGGAAGCGATAAGAAAGCAGAGCTGGTGCCATCGTGGCAAGCTCCTTTCCCCCCTCCTCCCAAGCCTGCGGGTCCCCTCCCAGGAGGGACCGCTATCCGCCGCTCCCCCCGGCAACGCCCGGCGCCGCCTCACGGCGCTCCCGCCGACCCAGGGGCCGTTTGGATTTGAATCCACACCAACGCCCCAGGGCGGGAAAGGGACCCGGGCGGGACCCGCCGCCACCACCACTTCCTCCCACGCAAACGGCGCCTCCGAGCGGGACCCTCCGCCCCAGCCTGAGCCCGCCGGCCACGGCGAGGGTCAGCTTCATCCCTCCCCACACCCTTCTGCCCGCGACCTCGCCCCACAGCAGCCAACCCCCCCCTCCCCCCCGCCCCCCATCCGCACCGAACTCAGCCGCCCCCATCCCTCCGCACCGCACCGCAGCAGCGCCCACCGAACCCCGCGGCTGCCCCGTGCCCAGGGACTCACCATGGTGGCCCGGCCTGGCTGCGGGGTGCGGTGGGAGCTGAGGGCTGCACGGGGCGCACGCTGCGCGACCTTCCCGTTGCACGGCTCGCCTCACACTGAGTCCTGCCCGCCCGCCGGCGGCGCCTCATAAACCGCCTCACCGCCCGGATCGCTCCGCGCCGCTCCCTCCCCCTCCCCTTCCCCCGACAGTGAAGTGGATTGCGAAACGAGTCCCGGCTCTGCGCGCTCTCCTCGCAGGGCGCCCCGCACCCCGAGTGGCGCTCCTTCTGCCCCACAGCCCCGGCGCAGGAAGGAGCGAGGTGCGGGAAACTGGGGGAAGCAGCGCTTGTGAAACGGCGCGGGGAAGGGGGGCACCGAGAGAAGGGGGGCGGGGACCGGGGCTAGGGACTATTTCTCTGGGCGGAAGAGGATTTTAGGAAAAAATGCCGAGGAGTGTGGGGACTCCGTAAGGAGGGCGCTGATTGGTGGGTTCGTACCTGCAATGCGTCACTCGGACATGCACACTCTGGGCTGGGAAGGCGGGTACCCCTCCCCCCGCCCGCAGTGCGTGAGGGCCGGAGCGGCCCCGCAGCCCCGCGGAGCCGCCGCTGCTGCCGCGCCGTGCCCGGGCCCCGGCCCAGGGCGGCAGCCGGGTCCCCCGGAGCGCCTTTGCTACAGCGTTTCGAGCCACTGTCTCCGTGCTGTGCTCCGGAAAGCCTCACCCACACAGAGTTACCAAATGAGACTCGCTCTGTATCCAGCACAGTCCAGAAAAATTCCCACCTCGCGCTGCAAGCTAGGGATGCTTCAGCTCTTGGTAGCGTCGTTGAAAAGAATTGAAAAGAATAGATTTCACAGAATCAATTAGGTTGGGAACGATCGCTGAGCTCATCGAGTCCAAGCCGTGACCGACCACCGCCGTGTAACTAGACCGTGCACCGAGTGCCACATCCAGGCTTTCCTTAAACACCTCCAGGGACGGTGACTCCACCATCACCTCCCTGGGCGGCCCATTCCAATGTCTAATCTCCCTTTCTCCGAAGAAACTCTTCCGCGTGTCCAACCTAAACCCCCCCAATTCGACATTTTCCCTTTTCCTCCCCCATTTCCCCTGCTAGGAATCGCATATGCCCTGGTCCCGTGCCTAAGCACAGGTGGCCAGCAATTCTGAGCTAAAATCTGGAGTCTTGTAAAGGTTTTCTGTAAGATGCATTCGGACAAATGGCTCCAAGTGCAATTTTCAAACTTGCACATGTATTTTCAAAGATAATTCAACAGAGAGCTGCAATATTGGCTGAGTCCAGTGACAGCAGATCTACCTGTCCTCTGTAGAATCCACAACACTCATTTTTGGGACCATAAATATATTATTAAACTTCGGGGGCCTGAGTTAAAGTTTTCTGACCCAAGTTTGAACAAAAATCACAATACTAATCACATGAAAAATTACTAATCAATGAAAAATTACCTACTTCCACATTTATTGAAATAATTATTTAGTTGATATTTACACAGTATGTCAACAAATAGTTTTTATACCTATCAGTACACAAACTAGAGCAATGGCTCTCACGAAAGAGGTTTTACTCATCTCAGTTCTTCGCGGTCTTTTGTTTATAGGCCACAGAAATAGGATGTGCTTGGGATGGGACTGGCATGAATGAACTCAAAACAAAAATTCTGTGAGATTTTCCCCCTGAACATTAATTCAAATTCTCAGGACTGCTTTCTTTTCAGGATCTTGTATCCACTGAATTCAGAAACAAAGTAGAGGGGAAAAAACTAGAAGAAGGCCTAGTTTCTTAAAATAATCAAGGACCCCTTTATTAAGTACAGTGCCTCTCATCCTCACTTTGTGTTCATAGGCAATACATAAAACACCACCATAAAAGCTTGCCTTCAGCCTTGAAATCCATCTGCAGTTACTGTTTTGTGATGCACTGGTTTGTTAGGCTTCCTTTCCCTTTACCTTTATTTATAGTCCACAAATCAAGCATATCTGAACTATTGTCTTTTCCAACTCTGCTAACATTTTTGCAATGTGTAATGTGTACCTACATTAATAAAATACTTCCAAGAGCAGGCAATGACTGCCAAGGTTATTGTTACCCATGCTTCCTCCAACTGCTGCCACAGGAAGAAGGAGCAAATCCCTGCCTGTGGTCTGGCTATGCTGGATGCAGACAGCTGAGCTTCAGCTGAATTTTACTCCTCCCTGATGCCCCCTTTGGTTCAATTTTAAGGATTGCTCAGACATTCCCAACTTCTTTACACTTCTAGAGGCGAGAATCTGTGCAGAAAAGTTCTTGACCAAAAAATTCATCACCTGCTCTAGATTTGGGATAAAAGTGGCATAGCAGCTCAGGGTGCATTCCTGTCACACCCTCAAATCTGGAGCAGAGCAGAGCAGAGTGCTGGTGCAATTTGTGGAGCAAAACCATTTCCTGTAGAGACCTTAGCTTGGGTCCTGGCAACAGAATGCCCACAGGTGCATGGTGCTGGGCCTGATGTGCCAAGACCTCTCCTTGGCATCTGTCTTTTATCCTCACATTACCTCAGAGAGGCAAAACATTGCAATACCTAGGTTGCTCAGTTGCCCAGGCTCAAGGAATCTGTTGAGATGTTGTAAATCTGCATTTCTGTGAAACTGGTCCTGATGAATTTGATGAGAAATATGTGGAAGGCCTGTATTGAGATAGCAAATTCTGACTGAGTCCTGTTCCTGGAGTTTATCACTGGCCATTACAAGCATGGAGGCTCTGGGAAACATGAGGGCCACAGCATGAATGAGTTGAAGGCTCATTAATTATGGCCTAAAGGTCTGCTGAGGAGCAGGCACTTGAATGCAAGGGTCCCAGAGAACCCAACCACCATACTAAATGTTTTTGTGTATGTCCCCCTTAAAGGATTTGGTATCTGTAATTTATATTAAATTATTCATAGTCTTTTTAGTTTACATTTAGTTTTCTCTAAAGAAGTGGTCATTCAGAAGAAGTGGTCATTCAGAGCATCCTCCCTCTGCTGTGTGTTTCTCAGGCCCCCTGGTTCCTTGATCTCTCTCTCTCTCCCTCTCTTCCATTTCTCTGTTCTTATGTGTCTCCTTTTTTCCATCTGCATTTTCCTACAGCAGCACCCATTTCCTGTGGGTTTCATCACCACCCCCACCCTGCTTCCATCTGTTGAAGAGATCAGCCACGAAGTTAAGTTGCAATTACACTACCCGTGAAATTACACCAACACTTCCAGTGGCATTACTAAGCATTAAAGAGAACACCCTGGCAAAATTAATGCCAGAGGGGGGAATTTGCCCCTTGCACAAATGGGTTGCTGGCAACCTCAGGTAGGTAAACCAGCAATCCTCAGGTATGTTGGGGTAGCCAGAGAGACAGAGTTGCTTTTCAGCAGCCTAACTGACACTCTGCAGCCTGCATGTGCCACGAGAGGCAGGGAAATACATCAAATGACTGGCCCCAGCTGCAGGCTGTGACTCTGGAACCTCTGACAGAGCAATAATGGGAAATGATGGTGATTTCTCTGTTGCAATGGTCAGGTATAGTTCTACCAGCTTGGTCTTTTTAACATGATAATTTCTCTCTCTGCTATGTAATTTAATATATTTGTCAATGTTTGTGATCTGTGCTTTTTTTCTTCCCCTCAACACAGAAATACAGTTTTATAGAAGTCCAGTTTAAGGATTAGGGCAGCAAATTAGAAAAGCAATTTGAGTTCCAAGGTTAGATGAGCTGTATATGCTAGCAATTTTCACAGTTACTCTTTGAGGTATATTTAATATTGTGTAAATGCAATTTATTCTATTGCTTTAATAATACTTTAGTGGATCATTTGGACTGATGTATACAGAATGCTGTGCCATGGTACAAAAATGCTATAGCTGCTTCCTCAAGATTATTGTAATAGCTTGAACAACCTAATTAGAAATTAACTGCAAATTTTATAAGTGAATTTCTGAGATAAGAAGAAAACAGTTCTCTATTTATCATAAGTACTAACACTTAGCATTTCACTGCTGCATACAGAAGGAAAATTGCTCATGGCTGTTTTCCCATAATGAGTCTGATTTTTTCCAACTTTTTCTGTAACAGAACCTGCCCCCCTGAGAAAGGCCTTTATCCTCCATTCCAGCTTTATGGGCATAAAACTAAGGTGGAAATCAATATTTATCCACCCAGATGTATTTGGATGGCCCATTCAGCCCTCAGCAAGGAAAAGCTTAGTTATCTACAAAATTTTAAGGTGCTAAATGAGACATCTCAGCTTCTGGTATTCTGAGAGCATCTCTTGATGAAACAACCCAGAATGCTGAGAACTGGCTACCCTCACCTCACCTGGATGGCAGCAGTGGATAGAAACAACCAGAGGCTTATGGACTGTGTTGGATGGAAGACACCTCCTCAAATACAAACATGGTTGTGGGAATAACTGCACTTTCTCCTTGCATGTTGAAAGCCTTGTCCTGTCCTTTGTGCCTGGTCCCTAGAGCACTCACACTGCACAGTGCCCAAAATCATGGGGATAGCATTTCTCCCCCCAGGGAGTATGGACAGGTCATTCCTCCACACTTCATTTTCTGTGGCAAGTGCACAGACAAGAGCAGTACCTGGCAGAAGGGACTGCATTACCTGCTTTCAGAATATACCTATGGCTGTGTCAATGCTGAAGATGGCCCAGGAATATCCCAACCAACTTTTAGGTAATTCAGATAGGAATACCAGGGCAGCTCTAGCAGTGTGGTGCCCTCCATGGAGCACCAGACCCACTGGAGAAGCCAGGCAGGTTTGCAGCCAGCAGATACAGAGATCTGTTGTTGGGATTGCACTGCTCCCCTCATCGAGGCTAGGTGTTGTAAAGCTGATTCAGGTGACCTAAAACTGACTCTTTCACTATATTGTGACCACTCACCAACACAAAACAAGACAAGAGAGTCCAAAAGGGCAGATAGGTGTACTCGCTCACATAAAACTGGGAGGTCGGAGGAAGAGACAATATCTAATAATAGGCTCTAGACTAGTGTTGAGAGTAAAAAGCCAGTGGGACTCACAATCTTTTTCTTTTTTTTCTTAGTTTCAAAGAGATAAACAACTGCTTCTATTTTATGAGGATTTCTGATGGAACATTGTCCATAAACCTGCAGTATTTTCTGTGCTCCTATGAGAATAACCTAGCTCTAGGTCTTCATCTCACCAGTGTATCATTCTGGAAGATGAGAATGCTGCCTGGGCAGAGGCAGTAAGAGATCCCATTTCTTAACTGTGTTCTTGAAGTACAAGAATAGATGGTCCTCACTATCTAACTCTGAGCAAGATCTTACTTTTTCTGTGTTTCACTTTCTAAAATACCTTAATAGGAGGGAAAGCATAAACCCCATATTTACTCCGAGATAACAGAAATCCCACAGTCATCATCTTTAGTACAGTTCTGTTTTCCCAGGAGTGGAAATAATACTGTAACACTTACAAGAGGCAGCATAAAGTCCAGGAAATTGCAGAATGTATTCCAATATTTTCAGATTCAGCAAAGGCTTCTTTTCCTTTCCTTTGATGAGCTGTAAGAGGACGCCATCCGGAGTCAGCAGCTCTCCCACCCATGGGGCAGAAGCCTTTCTCTGTGAGAAGCACCACCCAGTTATTATCATCACAGCTTGACAAGATGCATCCAAGCAACTGTTTAAACTTCCCCTCATGTGAAGATCTAGGAAGACAGTGGTCAAGGAAGTACTTGGTAATTCTCCATTTTGACAGGAAGAAATAAGAGGAAAAATAGGCTTTTCTGGATCTGAAGACTCTTAGTTTTGGTGGCTTTCTACATGGAAGGTTTTCATCCTAACGTATTTTTTCTTTATTAACAAACAAAAAGGACAGAATCATAGGTAACTATTAAAAAATTCCCGGGGGAGGCAAAGCACTGCTTATAATAGAGTTATTGCTGCAGCCTTAATTAGGGCATGGTGCCAAATACCTCTGTGATGAAAAACAAATCGATGTAATGATGCTTTCCCATTACCTTTTTTTTGGAGTAATTAAATGTCACAAAATATTTTCCATACTTCCTACTGGGGACCAGGGCATATGGAACTGATTTACAGCAGAAGTCAAAAGGATTTTCTTTAAAACCAGTGCAGGCAAACAGACTGCTGGAACTGAAAGTTAAAATATATCTTAATTTTCACCACAGCAAAGGTGAAGCACTTATTGACTGTAAAATTTGAAATACAGTGTAGAATCTGACTAGATTAACTTAGTATATCTACTTCCCTTTTTCACCCAAACATACATTGTTTCACTTAAGCTGAAACTGCTCTGGAAATTCAAACCCTGTCATTAAGTCTTGTGCTCTAAGATCCTGCATGTTTAAAGAGATTTATGTCCACACACACTGACAGCTGAAGAATCCACCTCTGTTAAATTCAGTAGGCTTTTCACTGGCTTTCTTTCAGCAGGTCACATCCTGAGCATCTTACTCACTTTTTCCTCTGTTTCCACTCAGGCATGCTTTCAGAGGGGTTTATCCAACACAAGGGCTGATTAAATACTGAGGAAACAGTTCAGAATTTGTCTGCTTTTATAAATAATGATTCACAGGTTTGATTTAGCTACAGATGAGCCTGAGCCACAAAAAAAAAAAAATTGCATCTGGATCCTAACTGTGTCAGCTCCCATGGCAGAGATTTTTTTTTCCCAGCCAAAGCTTGGCCTGAAAGTTCATGCAGAAAGACAAACTGTGAATCAGAGGCCTGCACCAGTGCCCCGGGTGAAGTGCGTACCAAGATAGCCTGCAGCCACATGCCAGCTTGCCATTGACCTTTTATCTGCATAAATAGTCCTGACCTTTGGGCTGCTCAAATTAGTGCAAGCTGCTCAAGCAGGCAATATCACAGCCCTCCGCTGCTCAGGCTGCATCTCTCTGCCTCTTGCCTCTCGCACCATCTCCTTCGCTGGGCAGGGAAGGCAGGTGGGGACATGGGACAGCTTTCTTACCTCTGGGGACATCCTCTGCCTCAAAGGAAATCCACCACTGGCTGGCTGGGACCGTCCCAAAGCCTCATCACATCAACTCCATGACACAGAGAAGACCACGTTAAGGAGCTGACAATCCGCCTTTGGATTGAAACTTTTCTATATGGTGCAATAAACCTGCTTCTTGCTGTGCCTCTCATTATCTTCCATTACATAAAAGAAGTCCTAAGAGTTTTAAAATCAAAACAGATGAGTTGTTAACAAAATAGTTATTCTTTTGCTCAGCCTCAAAGTGAGTTGTTTGTCTTAAAAAGAAAAGGTAGATGACTAAATCACTGTAATCTACTTTTTATTCACTGGACTGTGTGCTGTATAGGGTTTAATGCCCATTATTTTCTCCGTAGACCAGAGCTAGCATGGTCTCTCATGTAAATAAACATTTAGTCCTATTTCAAAATGCATCACTTGTGTCCCTGAAACCACAGCAGTTTTAGTTATTTTTGGAAACAGGTATTTGCACAGTTTTACAAGCACATTTTTTCCAATTGTTTAGAAGAGGTCCTTCAGTTGTTTAATGACAATATTGACTAGGCCTGAGGGGAAGAAAACACGAGTGGGGTATTTTTAAGGATATAAAGCAGGAAAAAAAAATAAACATTTTCAAGGTTCTCCAAGATGCCGACTGCACAGACAGTGCATTTCAAAGGGATGTTACTATCCCTGAAATTCTTTCCAAAGCTCTTTTTATCTGATTTTCTTTACCCAGAGCTTTTTTCTTTTTGTTTGTTTCAGTCATGGCCTACCAGATCCCAAGTGTATTTTTCCACATCATGTACATTATCTGCATGATGCTTTAAAAATTCAATTGACTCTTACTATACATCCTGGAGACATATTTAATTGTACCAAGGAAAACTGCCAGGCAGGTAGTGAGACAGCTAATAAATAGTCACTGATCCCCATGTTTTTAAAACTAGATTTGAGGGAGCCATCCTGCAAGTGAGAGTGGGAGCTGCCTGCTGAGGCACGTGCCTGCTGCCTTTGGCAGATGTGTTGGAAGGGAACTCATTGTTCTGCTGCATCACGTCCTTCAGCTCTGCAGTAAAGTCTAACCCACAGCTGTCTGGGGGAGCTGAATTTCACCCCACATTTCAGGAACATCTGCTTGCTGCAAGGGCTGCACCATCACTCATATGGTCAGCCACCTAAAAATCAAGTGTCTCTTTCCCAGAAGGATGGAAAAATACCACAAGTTCTGAGAATGAGTTGCGAGGGTGCAAAACCTGCAGGTGCATCTTTGTGCTGTGGAATTGGAGGGGTGCAAGAGAGGGTAAGGGCTTCTTGCTCCTATTTCCGTGAGCAGCTCCACAGAAACAAGACCTTGTGACTCTCATTTGCAGCAAATTACAAATTACAGCATCTTCCTCTTTAGTCACACCTGAGAAAGGGCATTTATGTTTCACCAGAGAAGCAGATGAAGGGAGGGCTGGGGGGTCTGATCTGCATCCCTCTTCTCCAGAGCCATGGAGCCCCTTATGCACAAGCCGTGCTACAGCTACAGAGAGGAAAAAATGTGGGCTACCCTTGCTGAAACATTGGCAGCACATCACTGTTTACAACTGGAATTTTTGCTGCGGGCTTTTACCAATGACAACTTAGGACAGGAATAGGAAACTTCACATGATGATGAGGTCAACTTTTTTTTGCTTGTCCAGTGCCCCTAGACGAACACAAAGCTGCTGAAGTTAAGATTTATGATTGCTTGCAAAAAATTGAGCTTGAGCCACGATTTTTAGCTTTTGTGTTATCTTTTATAGCACTTCCAGCAGCATACTCATTTGAAACTTTTAAAAGCAATTTGAGTTGCTTTCATTTGATCCTCATTTCTGCTCCCCCACTCAATTATCTGTGCCTGTCCAGGAGCAATCTTAAGTTGACCCATTCTCAAGTAAAAGAGAGGGCACTGTGTGTGTTTGCAAAGCATGTTTAACTTGTGTCTTTCATCTGTGATTAATATTAGATCTATTGAACTACATAAATAAGTAATTCACCTACAGACCTGACAAACCAACAGTAATTTCTTCCCCTCAGAGTTTACAGCTTGCAGGTATCTTTTTTAATGGTTTCGTTTCCTTTTGTGTACTTGGAGATAAAGCCAGTGAGCTAGACAATCATGTGCAGAAGAGGGAAGGCTTCTTGGCTGTTGTTCTCTGCCCCCATCCCACTGTACTCAACATACATAAACATGCATAAAAAACATAGAGTGAGAATAAAATAACCACTTTGCATGTCACTCCTGCTGTCGTGGTTTGTGCATGAGAAGTAGACTCCAGCTTGGCCTTCTGGTTTGGATAACGGCCCTGTAAAATAATTTCTACCAAGAGACTAGAGGTCTGGTTTTGTTCTCATGCAAATGAAATTAGTGGAATTATATAAGCAAAAAATCAGGGGCAAATGAGAGGAAACTTTTATTTGCTCTTTTGTGTTTTTGTGGAGTTGGGCTTCCTACACAGAAGGCAATGCTCTCAGAAAAGATGGAAAGTGTGTCAACAGGCACCTGGCCTTGGGAGGACCACAGCACTTCAGCCTTGCAAGCTGTGTGAGGCACACACACAGCTGGCTGTCAGAGGGTGCCTTGAAAGAAAATAAACTCCCCAGACCAGGAGGCCCCTTGGAGCTAAGTAAGAGAAAACACTAAGTGCAGGGAGTCTAGATGAAATCCCATCCCCTCTCCACCTTGTCCAGGGGCCTATATCAAAGCTGTAGGAAAGGATGTCCTTCTAGCCAGGAATCCTTTCCTATAAATAATTGTGTAGGACCTCTCTTTGGAAGCAACGATGGGAGGCTTTTCCTCAGAATCCACCCCAGCACCACTTCAGGCTGTGTGCTGTGCTGGTACTGGGCTAAAGCTCTTTATCTGTGGGAATTCTCCTCCCTCCACCATTAGCTGCATATGTAAAACCCTGCATAAGCCATTGTAGTCTCTGGGATCTGGGGGTGGAGAGTGGAATGGAAGAAATCTTGTAGCAGAATATATTTAGCTTCCATCTCTTCCAGGATGCTCCTTCACACCTCCCAGTTAAGTGCATCCAGCCCTGTACTGAGCCATGAAATGCAGAAGAACCAGCAGAGCTTTCTCCCTCATTGAAGGGGCTCAGATTTATACTTTAATAAAGCAGCCTCAGTATATAAAACATAAAAGGGACCCCCCAGTTATTAGAAAAAAAGACATTTTATACACAGTTCATGGTAGAGAACCTAGGTTGGTTCCTAATGCTATTCAGCCATACTGAAAAAAAAACTTTCATGTCTGTTCAGAACTTAAAAGTGGGATGAAGACTATTGGCTAAAAGGGCAGAAATCCCATTAACCAAGCTGCCTTTTGCCTGCAATGTTTGGTCTTTGGTGTTTGTCACTTACCAATGCTGCAGAACTTATTACTTGTCCATAAGGAGTGCTGCTGAAGGCAGGGAGTAACCAGGTCATGGTTATCTGCTGTGACCAAAACCCCGAGAGTTTGAAATGGACGTTATTCATCGCAGCCACTGTGACTGAGGCCATTTCATATGGAAACAATTAAGAGGCAAAAAGCATATCATAACAAAGGAATGAGAAGAAAGATCAGGAAATACAAGCAGATTGGATCATTCTCTAAAAATGGATACAGTATTTACTGTTCGCAAATATAATAAATCTAAGACTTGAATTATCACAAGACAGCAGACAGGACTCTGAATTGCAGATTTTTTAATGCAGTCTAAGAGGAAACAGTTGAGATTAATGGTGAATGTAGAATTTAGGTCTAGAATAGAATAAAATGTAACTTATTTCATATGTGTGCAGAATGGAATCTGAAAATAAGTCACGATGGGAAATTATGTAGAAATGAAAAGCAAAGAGGAAATAAAAGAATATGGTCCATGAGCATTTCCTTAAAAGAAAGGGGAAAATCTAAATGGACATTGAAGAACATCGACAGCAATTTGCACATTTTCTTGAGACCAATATAAATGCGGCCAGAAATGAAAATGGCTAAAGAAAAGAATCTCTTTCTAAGAGGTATTTACTCTTACAGGCAGTAAAAACCCAGGGGGAGAGTTTTTCTTCCATTGCTAGTGAAGAACAAGTGAGGCAGTTACTGGAAAGCATATACCGTAATAAAGAATTCTGAAACAGCATTTAATATTTCTGTCTGGCTGAGTAATTAAATGAACAAATTTTCAGCACTAAGTGATATGACATAGACTGTCAGTCATGCACAGCTGGGAGCCAGGATGTCCATGTCTCTCAATTACTAAGATAATCATCTGAATTTGCAGGAAACTTTGGAAATCACTGTCAGTAGCTACCAAGACTTGGTCTCCTAGTGCTGTACTGCCATGCCCTGGTGCTGTATGCACACTCACACACCAGTTTTCAATATAGCACAACCTTGGGTGAATTTAACATAAACTTACATTGTCAGGTGATAGGAAACTGCCATCCAACTCCTCTGTCTTGACCATTGCCTAGGAGACTAATTTCTATTGCTGCTGAAATCAATTTGAGTT
Organism: Molothrus aeneus; assembly: GCF_037042795.1. Lineage (NCBI taxonomy): Eukaryota > Metazoa > Chordata > Aves > Passeriformes > Icteridae > Molothrus > Molothrus aeneus. The sequence goes on from NC_089648.1 coordinate 26,441,844, forward strand.
TTATGACTGGCCTCACTGGAGCCAGGATTTGGCTTAGTGTCTGGATGTAAGCAGCTAATCGTTTTTCTGACAACAGCTTGGAGCTGGTGTAAGTCGAAGCAGAAATATTTAATGCCTTGAGATTGGCAGATCATCCCATTCATGCTCTTGGCTTACCTGCCAAAAGGGCTATCAGGTATTGATGCCTTCATTCCTGTTCAAACACCCTGCTTTCCCCTTTAAATAACAGGAATGCATAAGTGGAAGTCATCTCACTTCTTCAGAAAGCTGAGAACTGTGCAAACACCCACTAAAACTGGCCAAGATACACTGAGCAAAGGGTTGGTCAAGGGAGCACCTGAACCTCCCAATGGGACACCACAAATCTGGCCTAGTGCCTCCACTGTCATCCTCCATCATCCCGCCCTTCCTCTGCTGCCCTCACACCCCCACAACTCCTCACAACATGTGACATTCTGCATCTCACTTTTCTGAAGCTACCAGAGCTTGAGAAGGCTGTGCTGCTGGGCTGGGTGGTGTTGGCCCTCAGTGCTCTCCCTCCAGCTCCTTCTCCCTTGCTGGAGCATCCCTTGGAGGCAGTGAGCACACCTCCTGCACTTCTTGCTGCTCCTCCCCAAGCCACCAACTTTGATCACTCAGGCAACCATTAAGGCTGCCAGCTGCAAATCCATGTGATTTCTAGTCCTTTCCCAACTTTGGCAAATGCTTTTGCCTCAGCAGTAGTGAAGTGGAGCATGGCAGGAGGCAGGCAGTTGGGGGAAGGGATAGTCCCATGCAGGATGTGAGTTTCATCCATCTACTGGCTGGACACAGAAAGCAGAGGTTGCAGAACAAGTAATCCTGGGTGCCTTTAGCATTTTAGAAAGAGCTACATATATGACACAGTTTCCCCAGAACTTTCCTTTAAATAGTAAAATTTCTGCCCATTTGTATTCACAGGTCTTACGATCCTATTTTTAAATGGAATGTAGGTGTTCCCGAACGGCGGGTGTGAGACTGACAGCACTAGACCAGAGCTCTCCATTTGCAGAATAACTGCTGCATTGACTACTATGCTGCGACTCCTGTCATGGAAATACCAAGGACTGAGAAGGTCTTCCCATCCCTGGGCTTATTTTGCCTTTGCCCTTGCAGCTGAATCTTCCTCAAAGGGAACCAGCAACTAAGATGGGCTGTGGATGTGTGTGTGTGTTCACATGCATGTTCAAACACTTGCTAGAACAGACACAAGATTATCAATCCTTCAGACAGTAATTATTTTTAAGCCTCAGCAATTAATTTTAATTTTGTACTCCATTGCCATGGAAGTAGCTTTTCACATGACGCTTTGAGTTCTCTCAGACATCCTTAAAAAACATGTTTAGGTCTCTTCTTCTTTATTTGCTAACTTTTTGTTCTTAAGTATAAACAGCTCAGGCTCAGGTACTTGTACCCAACTTTGGAAATACCAAAGGTTCTTACCAGTTTTCAGAGAACACCCTCAAGTACACTGTTGTGCATAGCAGGGGTAGCTTATGCCTCTAGCCATCATTTAACAGGTGACTCTGCAATTGACAACAATCATGTTGGGCCTCTGATCCTTTCTCCCACTCCAGCTCAGTCAGAAACACCTTCTGAAAAAAAGTCCACGGCAGAATCCCTCTGACTATTTAAAAAGCTGCCTTGTATTCTTTACCTGTCTCCTGAGCCATCTATTCTGCACATTACAAGGTCAGGAGTAGAACCAATACCAATACCTTCCCTTTCTTGAGGCAGGCCAGGTATATTACTGAATTAAGGGAGTTCCTGTATTTTCCTCCAAGACTATAGGCATACAATTTCCAGCGATTTCTCCGAACCCTCCAGTCCTCATATGTTAATGTGCTTTGGCTTTTGGTTCAAGTCATTAGGAAGGAATCTCCTTGAGCTTAAATTTTATTTCTTTGCTTCCTTTCAATAAGTGAAGGTCAAGTTATAATTTTCTCTTACTGTCTCTAGGCTTGTCTAGAGAAGAGCAAAATTCTTTTCATTTTTGTCATTTCCTGCCCCCTCCCCCAGCTCACTGGAATGGTTTTGTGAATGTCCTATACTTGTATGCTCAGCCCTCTGATAACTGTTTAAAGAGCAGCTTTTTCCTTGCAAAACTAGAAGTGGATCAAAGCATCGTGCCAATTCTGGATGCTAGAGAAAGCATAGGCAGAAGCTGCCTCTCTGCCACACCAGTGGTGTGGTCAGGCAAGGAAAATGGGAAGAGACCAGTGCCTTGGCCCTGTCTTCCCATGCTCCAGCTGGGAAATCTGATTTCTGAGCTTTGTTTGCTTTCACAGTATTAGAAATATCTGTTATACAGACAGAAATTCTGTTGTAAAATGAATATAAATGCTGTTATGCAAAAAGATCAGGACCAAGACTCTTAAGTAGCTGAGAGCCCAGAGAGATTTGGGATGATCCAAGTCCTGCCCCTGCAGAGAAATGTGATTCAAAACAGCAACATAGCCTCTTGCTGCGAGGTCATCTGAGGCTTCTTGTGCGCTCTCCCCATTTTATGGTGGGATCTTTTGTGACGAGGTTCAGCCCTGCCTTGCTTCTGTTCATTTTTTTAAAGTCCATTTGCAGTAGTCAGTTCTCTGAAGTGCTGTTCTCTTTCCTTTGAATTGACTGAGAATCTGGGTTAAAGTGACTGACTGATGTGACAACAAAGGAGCGAATGTCATCAGGTCCAAAGGGTTTGATACGCTGTTGGTTATAAAATGTACTCGGACAGCCCAAGTTCTGTGCCAGATTAACATTTGATGTCATGGGACTTGACTGGCTGTAACTGAAAGAGCTGGGGCCATTGTTGGGAAAATGGCCATCTCCCTTTCAGGGGAAAGTTAGGACTCATAGGAGCTGACAGCCTGACAGTCTGATCTTCCATTCACCCATAAGCACCAGTCAGAGTGAGCAGTGACAATGCAAGTTTCTTCATATTTAATTCACTGATAGGTCAAATTCTCTTTGTAACCCCCAAGTATTGTGCATACTTTCTATTATCGGCCAGAACTTTCCTTCTTCCAACCGTATAGGGAGTATCAGTGCATGGTTCCCATTGACAGCAGCTACTCCCTCTCTCTCCCTCCTCCCTCCCAGCCATGCCCACCTCTCCAGTGCCTGTGGCAGCAGCAGTAGCCTGCTTTCTCTGGGTGAGGCACCACCACCACCACCTGTACCCTCCCGCCTCGGGCTCCTCTGCTCATTCTGTGGTGGCAGGCACTGCTTGGTCACGGTCCCAGTGACAGTGACCCACACAGCAGCTGAAGGGAAGCTGGGAGGGTTCATGCCCCAGTGGTGTAAGGGCCCCAAAGCAGGTTCTGTGGAGAGGATCCCAAGGCACTATCCACTCTCAGCACGTGCCTTTCGACACCAGGAGGACTCTGGCTTGATGCCTTGCAGCGCTGTGCTGGGCAGCACATGGTGGAGAGCAGGGAGGGTCGCACAGGAGGACAGAATTTTCTGCAAGTAACAGCCATGCATTTGCTACCATTATTTGTTAAGAGTCATAAAAACAGCACCTAGGATGCAGGTGTGTAACTCTGCCCTGTCTCTGTATGTATGAGGCCCCCCTGCATAGTTCATGCAGCTGCATAGTAGTACAATATACTCAGAAATACACTATATAGTAGGCCAATATACTCAGAAATCCTAAACTCTCTCACATAAGGAGAAAACTATTTTGGGCTGCATCATCAAGGAGCTTTCCCAAAATGGCCCTGCTTTGTCTGTCTGCTGATCCTTAACTTATCCAAAATCTCTCTCAGCTAATGAAGACCACGTGCCAGTCACACTTCATTTTAAAAGGGTGGAGGGGGAAAGGAAGTTGGTGTTGTGGCATAAAGATATTAAAAAAAATAAATCAAATAAAACCTGGCATTGTAAATAGAAATCAATGGACTGCAAAATTGTATTTGTTCTAGCTGGAGAGAATACTTGCCGAGTTCCAAGCTGTTTGTCCCTTTCTGAGGAGAGAGGGGGTCTGCTCCACTTGTACCGTAAATGCAAGGCTGTTATTAAGTGAGACTTGAACCTTTCTACCTTCGAAACAGTTTATGCATACAAGAAAAAATTAATCTCACAACATCCCATGAGACACAGATCTTAGCCCTTATTTAAAGGGGGAATGAAGGGGGAGTGGGTATTTTTGTCTGAAGCCATGAATCTCTGTTAGAAGTGAATTGCTTGGCTTCTGGTATTATACTGAGAAATTCTGACTATGCCCCTCTTAAAATTCTTTCAGTATCTACAAACTGCAGGCAACATAGTATCTGAACAGTAATAATTCATGATAAAGCACCGTAGTGGCTAGCAGGTGCACCACGGCCCTGTAACTCCATGTGACCTTGTCTAGCTGTAACTTTCAGCTCAGGAAACCTGAAGGTGTCACAGGGACAGATTTGTTTGTCATCTGCACTACACTCAACTGCTGCTTTTTCTGAAAATCTGATTCTTGATCTTTTATAAATCCTAAGAAAGCTATATATGACCTAAAACTCTGCTCAACTAAAATATTTATATATTACCTCACAGAACACACAAAAATGTTCCTATTATGAACAGCCTGTTATCACCAATTTATCTATGACATCTGCTTTTTGTCTTTTCCTCTATTCTGTTAATAATGACAATTATTTATATTAGACACAGAAACAAATAGCATTTCTTACGCTTTTTCCTTGACTCTAAGTGCGTGTAATTACCATATAAAACCTACATTGTTCTAAGGAATTTTATCAGACTGACTTGCATTGGTTAAAATCCCTCCAAAACTGTTTCCCCAGACTTTATACATACAGTCCTGAGAACGGAATTTCATTTCCAGAGATTCTGGTGTTTGAAATTCATCACCCTGAGGATGGGAAGCCAATCAAATGAACCCTGCAAGACTGAAGGAAGTTGTTTTCAGACTTGAGAGGGTACAACTGGGTAGAAATTTTGGCAACCAAACTAAGACTTGACAACAAGGTAAAATGAAAGCTAAAAAGAGAAGACAGCTATTAATGATCACATCTTTTTCTTTGAAGTCTGAGGAGGTGATGCTGGAGATTAGAACAAGGCAGTAGAAGATTATTAGGACAAAGAACCTGGAATTTGCGACCTTTAGCACCATGGCTGGTGCTCCGCAGGAGTCTCTTCATGCCACCAACTAGGACTGTCCTACCAAAGAACTGGGTCTTCTAAAACCGTTCTCAAAAAATTTTAACTGTATGGAGTATGCTATGCAAAGTACTTATCAAAAAATAGATACCAGCTCTGTCCTTGATATTAAATAGGATCATTTGGATTACTGCAATCAAATATTAAAAAAAAAAGCATTCATTATGAATGTGAATTTACATCCCTTCAGTTGTAGAAATGATCAGAAGAATATCTCATTTAAAATTAGCATTCTTTAAGTAAGACTTAAAAATTCAATTGATTGGAGAATAATAGCCTATCCAACTCCTCGCTGCCTTCAACTCTCTTTAAAATAAGAACTTTTTCTTAAGAAATATATAAACCATTATTATTTTCAGCCCATATCAGTTATGCAGCCCTGATCATTTTGGGGTGAGAGTTATTTTGGGTTGGTTCCATTGGGATAAGAATGCTGATGAAGTTGGTAATTCCTTATATCAATGCTCTTGATTAACACCGAATGCACAAAGTTCTTTGTCCTTGAACTTTTAAAACCAAGGCCAAAGCAGAAAGAAGGGGTTTTGTTTGCAATTCTGTGCACCTTTCTTGAAAGCATCGTGCCCAAAATCCCTCCCTCAGATTTTGTTTGGGGTCACACTGCTGAGGCCTCCCCCAGCAACACCTGAGCCTGCTGGGCGCTCTTCTGTTCCTGCCTCTCTTGTACCCTCCAAGGAAATTGCTGCCTTCAAGCTGATCTCTGCCTGAATTGGTAGGTTAGTCCCTAGCAAAACCACCCTGCTGCTGGGGTCACATTCCTGAAGAGCCTGCCAGGGAGCCTGCCCAGCTCCAGCTTTTTCAGTGATCTGTTAAGACAAAGAATGGTTAACACCCTAAACTCAATCATCACTGTTGTAAATGCCGCCCCATCACTACTGCCACTTCCCAGGACTGTAGCCAGAGAGCTCCAGTATCACCCAGCCCAGAACCAGGGCTTCTCCACATTTTGTATTGTACCCCTTTGGCATTTCCAGACACAGCTTCTCAGAACAAGAAGTATTAGGCCTTGGTAACTATTTAGGGCTTGGCTTGGCTGCTCCTTCTATGGTTATAACTTTGAAATAATGTTATTTATGATGGCGTTTTGTCTGACTGCCACTTCTTGCTATTCTCAGCTAGATATTGCCCTGGAAATTCTGTTTAATAGGAACCTACCCAAAGCTCCTGGGTGCCAGTGTGCCCAGATGCCATTGTTTGTGAAGTCCAGCACTCCTCCACACTGCCACCCTTGCACCGTGCTGTGCAGGCTGGGGACAAAGCTTTCAACTACCCTATGGACAAAAAATGGAATTCCTTTTCTTCTTCAGAGGCTACACAGAGGGAGATAGGAGTTATTATGGTAAAGGAGAAGGCTCTTTGCAGTGAATGGACAAGCTCCATCAGTCAGCATAAAATGTTCATAGAGTGGATGCTGAAGCCAAGGCAGATTATTTCTAGGGGATCATAGTCCTTTATTCAGTGGGGTGTTTACCCAGTTTCTTGTCTGCTGGCAAACTAACTTCCTTATATTCAGAGGAAATGTGGTGAATGGCAGATCACAGGCCAGTCACTCGACTGATGCCAGCTGACATCCGTACATTCAACCAAACCAAGCAATCTTTGGCCCTAGCAGAAGCAAAAGTCAGCCATATGTACACAACATATATGCACACAGAAAGCAGCAACAAAAACCCCCACAACCAAACCCAGGCCAAACCACTCCAAAGATTATAAGTAACTAAACAGAACAAAGGTCTATCCCTAAATGCTAAAGATCAACATAAGGGCGTTTTTATGGCTGATAACATAGCATGCCCCACTGTTAAGGACTTTTTATAGCTGAACAAAACCTGACAATCAGTTTTTATGTAGCATATCTCATAAAAAAATGGGAAAGCGCTCGGCTAAGAAGGTCAATATTGTTATCTCTGTTCCTCAAAAAGCTGAGCAGCAGAGTGGAGGTAAAGGTGCCTAAGGAGCCTTACTTAGAAGGCTGTAGGAGTCCAAAAGTCTTCTCCATCCAAAAGTCAGAAGTATGAAAGGGCCAACTGTGCTTTACTTAGGTGGTTACACACACACTACCCCATTTGCAGTAGGAATGTTTCCCAAACACTGCCAACACTAATACAGCTCCACCAACAGTGCTGGGAGTGCCTGTGGCAGCCAGGGCCACCCCTAGGCCAGGGGACAGGCAGGCAGGAGCTCCTGCACCGTCAGCTGCAGTGTGAAATTACAGCACTGCAGCTGCCTCGCCTGCCCGGCCCCACCGCCATGGCCAGGCCACTCACCCTGTGCTCGAGTCCTGTCTCCCACTCTGGCATGGGGGCATGGAGCAGGGGGAAGGACAGGCTAGGAAGGAAGCCAGGAGGGGGGATTTGCTGAATCCATGCTGCTCTGCCATCCCAGCTACCGCATCCTTCCTGCACTGCTGGAACTGCGTGTGCCTGGAGCTGGGGCCCTGCAGCAGCAGCAGCAGCAGTGCCCAGGGCAGATGCAGAACAGCTTTGCAGCTGCATGGGGTCACTCCCTGCCCTGCAGGGCAGCCCCTGACCTCATGGTCATGCTCCTGACTGCTGGGAGGCAGGTAACTGACATGGCCACATTTACTGTTGGATTTAACATGAATCATGCCACTGGGATGGCCCCCTGGTCTCCTACACATTGCCAGGGTGTGGAAAGAAGACCTCTTGCCACAGAGTTCAGAGTTCTTCACCAGGGAGAGAGGACTGGATCACTCTCTCCTTCTACGTGTGCAGGAAAAAACACCCCTCTCAGGATAACTTATTAACCCAAATTACCTTCCATTCTTATCTCATTATGCTTGTAAGTCACACTGACAAGCTTTTGGCAAGACTTTCAGAGCCCTGCAAAGGTCCTCCCCATGAATTTTCAGACTCAGTGACAACCTGCCAGTGCCCATTCCTTTTCTTGACCAAGCAGCCTCAGCAAGGGAAGCTGTGGTGCAAGGCTCACTCCTTCTGTAAGGCTGCTCCATTTGTCTCTGGTTTACCCTGAATGAAACATGATCTTCAGTTTCCACATTTAAATCCCAGCAACATCCTCTGCAGCCTGTTGGTCAGTCTGCCTTTCAGCTCAGCGTGGGAAAAAGCTAGGAGCAGTCAGTCTGCCAGTAAGGATGCCTACAGCAGACTGTGCATCTATATGTTGTCATGGAGATGCCATGGGATTCATCTCAGGGTTTTGCTGGTTGGGTTTCTTCTGCATCACACATTCGTACAGAAATTAGGTTTTGACAAAAATACAGTATCCAAAGTTTTCCAAAGCATAAGTGGAACATAGATCTGTGTCAGAGCAGATCAGGTCACCTTACTCATGATGACTTGCATAGGCCTTAATTTTTTATTTTCCACTTAAACTGCTCCTGTTTCATATCCACATAACATCATGGAGTACAGAGAATTAAACCAGTCAAAAATAATCGAGGGGGAAAAGAAGCAGGCCATATGTTTTAAAAGCAACCATTTCAAAATGCAAGATGACAGAATAAAATAGTCTTCTGCAAATACAGTGGGACTCAAAATACCAGTCAGGGATTTGTCCTTAATAGTTAACCTGAGACATCTGAAACCTCCATTCTTTTCCAGCTTTACATGATGTTTTTAAAGATAAGCAATTTTACTGCTTGTGTCCATCCTATATTTTTGCCTATTAAAAGTCTCAAACATTTAATAAACATTATTTTCAGTTAAACAGGGCTGTTAATTTTTAATCTTTTAAAAAGAGAAAGAATTAATCCATTTCCAAATTGCTCCTTGTCCATGAAAGACAAATCACGTGGCCCACAGAAATTCTGCTCGAAACAGTGCAGGAAATGGCTGCAATCAAACAGGCTAAGGACCTAACAGCTAATTGGGTAATCAGAAACAAACCTGCAGAGGCACCATCAGCTCCAGACCATCTTCAATCAGAGCTTTTTTTAAAAAGCACCACCTCAGTCTTTCTAGATAACATCCTTATGGTATAGCCTTTTCTATCTAACCACCCAGTTAAACCTCTCACCTATCCAAGCTCTCATCTAACTGAGCTAGATTACTTTTAATTGTACCTGGAAATGGCAGTCTGCTCCTGGCCTCCTTCTGAAGTTATTCAGATTTGAGATTACTGTAGAGAACCTGCTGCATTTTCATACCTCAGCTAGTGCAGCTCCACTGACTGAGAAAAGCTCCCCTGTGTCTGTTGACATGAATAATCCCCAACATTTTTAATACAGGCAGCCTTTGCCAGTTGGCTGACACTTGTGCTATGCCATGAATAAAAGCTATTTGATGACAGTTGAGAAATGGACGTGAGACATTTGCTGCTGTATTTCCTCTGCTCTGTGGGAGTTAGTCCCTATTATTTGTCATGTGCAGGAATGTAAAGATGTTAAAGGTGACTTGGATACAGCCACTGATGATGTGCTCCTGCAAAATGATGTAGAAGTGAGACCCTAAACCTCTTTAATAGGCTGCTTCTTATGTCTTTGCTACCTATAGGAGGTTTCAGTCACTCTAAGTTTAAATAACACTCATTTTTATGCATTTACCTAGCTGGAGCATTCAAAATGTGCCTTCACATCAACAGAAAAGATTCCTCATTAGCCAGCTGGAGAAAGTTTTCTGTGTGTCATATAAGCAATGGGATTAATAAGGCATGGTTACTTACCAGCAACTGCTGTTCTTCAAAAGACCCTTGTGTGTTTGTATCTGTGGGGTGTGCACTGTAGGAGAAGCACAAATTCCTGGTGTGAAGAACATGCACTCCAGGAAAACCACTGGGACAGCAGCTCAGATGACTGCATGAGGGCATGTGGTGTGTTAGTGCTAGCAAGAAAGAAAAAGGGATTTAGGTAGAGTTGACAGAAGAGGAAGAAAAGTGTTTGGCTAACAGAAAATGGGAGATGGATTAAGGTGTCTGAGGACTATGAAGGAAAAAAGCAAGATTGAACCATCCAAGAACAAGATAAAATGAGCAGAAAGAGAGATGACTGGGAGAATAGGAGGAGGAGTGGGAGGAATGAGATTAAAGGCAAAGTAACTTACAGAGGACCTTGAAGGGAAAGATAGGGAGATTTACATGGAGGCTGAGAGAAACATGAAATCAGTGGGATCTGGGAGATGGGCTGCTGTGTCACAGCTGGGGAATTTTTAGCAGGAGACTTCTGAGCAAACAGGAGAAGAAAGTCAGAGGAAAGGATGGGAAGGACAGACTGCTGCAGCACAGGCATCTTTTGCATGGATAAGAGTCTTTTGAAGATGGACAGTAAGGGAAAGGTAGATTTAAAGAAGATTTAATACATCCCCATACTTAAGAGACAAAGCTTACAGATAACCCATTAAAGCCCTTTTATTGCCAGAAAACCCCACCAGACATCACAAAGTTTAAAGGCCTGTCAGAAAGAGGCAGCACATAGCAGGCAAAAGTCCTTAAAAATATGGTCAGTGCCCTGCAAAAAAAATCAACAAGGGCTTCTGTCCTCAAAGAGAGCATTCGCTTGATTCCATTCCAAGATGATCCTTGCCCTAGGTATTGCCCTCACTGAATAGTGACATTAAGCAGATTTACAGGTTAGTCAAAGTTTTCTCTCCACACAAGTCCCTACCAGAGTTTTCTCTGCAAACCTGAGCCAGCTGGGAAAAGTGCTGCCCTCTCCCCTGATTTCAGATGAGAGCTGAAGCTGACAAAATGCACCTGCCATAACGACTCACCAGCAACAGCCCTGCACCTTCAATATAAAGTTTCAAGCACCTGGTGTTAGTGTGACACTGGTGAGCTCTGCTGTCTCTGCTGCTGGCCTGGAGCTCTGCAGAGCACTGAGCTCTTACAGGCACCCAAGGAGAGACAAAGTGGCCACGCTTCATGGAGCTCCTGTGCTCTCCAGCAAAATGGCCAAGACAAGAAACTGCACACAACCTGCTGAAGCTGCATGAGAAAAATCACAAGCTGGAGAGAATTGTTTTCCATCAGGAAGGGGGAAGAATTGGTGTGCATACATAGACAGTGTCCTGGGGGTTATAAGGCAAGACATGGTGGCACAATGATGGAATAATTTCCAGATGATCTGTCGAGCAGAAGATGCTTTGGAAAGCTCTTTTAGCCAGATCAGCTTTTGGGATGTGTGACTAACAGCAATAGGCCATAATAATTATTTTTTAAATCTCACTTCAAGCACTGCTTTCTCCTGATTATCACTAGAGCACATTTCTAGCACGATATATCTTGGTTGTATCTGAAGCTAGCTCTAGGCAAAGATGTTAAAAACAGCATAGCATTTTGCTCTTGCAAGGGAGAAATCTCACAATTAGGCCATCTGCTACTTTGCACACCAGTGACAGCTCGGCCTCCTATTTGCAGACAGAACCAGGGCTGGCAATTAAATAGCAGCCCTTCCTCCCTACCCTCCTCCAACCTCAAGAGTTCTACCCCTGTGCCACAGCTCCTCTCATGCATCACCCACCAAGGATGACTTTTTCACCTGAAAATGGATGAGCTGCTGTGCTCCTGTGCCAGGTCCCTGCAACTGGTCTCTGCCCCTCTCATTTGGCCCTGGCCTTGAGCCTCAGCTCTGGGTGGGGTAGGATGATGCTGATGTTCCTGAGGATGAAGCTGCAGCTCCTCTATGGCAGGACACTTATTCTCAGATCATGTCAAGTCAGAAGGGAGCTGCCTCTGCACCTGGTGTGACTGCTTTCACGTAGCTTGAGCCTCCTCAAGACAAATCTTCTGTTTCAAAGTCGACTGAGAAAATAACTGAGGCCACAGTAATTTTAGACTTCCTGCAGGCAGGAAGAGAGTGTCATTGTACTCCGTCCATAAAAATAACTGCACCCCAGTATAGAGGAATGCACCCCACCCCACAATGCAGTGGTCAGCTGTGGTGCTGCGGAGCTCAGCACTGCTGGGCACCTTGGCACTTCCATCAAACCCAGCTTCTCCCAGAGCCTGAGCAGCCCAAATCCACATCCTTGCAGTACATCACAGTCCCCTGGGCAAAGAGTCCACTAACTTTCTCTCCCACGTGCTCCATGCACAGCACTGGCCCCCTGGCATGGAGGTTGCAGCAGCTGTGTTCTCCCCTTCCATTGCCATCCTGTGCCCTCACCCTTGCTGCACTCATTGGGAACGCTCCCGTCCTCCACCCCTCTGCAGAAGAGAGCTCTCTTCAGTGGGCTGCTGGCAGATAATCTGCCTGACTCATAATGGCTTGCTTTCTTTTAAGGAAGATGGATATCTCTGAAGTTGGTGATTTCTGTCTCTCAAATTCCTCATCCTGTGCTTGCTGCGGTATCAGCAGCAGAGTTCCTGGAGCACAGCAGCTGGATGCAGCAGCAGGCAGATAAACACTGCACATGCTTTGGAAGGCACTGAGACCCAGAGCAGCGCTGTGCTCCTGTTCAGGTACAACGCTTTGCCTTCTTTCAGCACATCAAGCACGTTGGTGTGCTTTCAGCAGGACCCATAAACCCAGACACAAAAAGGCTTAGCTTTACACTTACTTTTCCTCTGACAGTTTTGTATAAAGCTAAATATTCATGTAATCAGCACGTGTTTCTTTAAGGGAGCTTGTTCTCTTAGTGCTAATCCGGTCTGAATGGCCAAGCCCACGGAATTTTGCTTGTGGTGCTGGATGAATTCACCTGTAGGGCAGCTGATCAGTGCAAGGGTCCCTGCACTATCGAGTAAAGAAACGGGGCTCCCTCAGCTCGGTTCGGCGAGCTGCATTTCCCCTCGCTGAGCTTTCCGGCTTGGGCAGGCATTGGGAGCGGGAGGAGGTCTGGCTCGATGGAGATGCTGTTGGTGGCGGGGAAGAGGACGCGTTCCTGCTGCCAGGCAACCGCGCTGCAGCGCCGTGCCAATGGCTGCGAGCACCTCTGCAGAGGCAGAGCCACGGCAGGAGCGGCCATCCCGGGCTGCTGGGGGGGCCCCATCGCCCCACGGAGCCGGGGGTGCCCCAGCTGCTCCCCCAGAGGCAAAGGCGGGAGATGGTGCTGTGCCCCCTGCCCTGGCTGCCCCAGGGTCCCTGCTCGGGCAGCCGGAGCCCGCTGCACCCAAGGGGACTCTGTGCCCGCTTCCAGCTCTGGTTTGAGCCAGCGCTGCTCGGCGGGACGTGCTCCTGCGGGTGCCTGCAGAGCCCCTGGCCCTCCCTCAGCACTTATCTTCAGGTGCTGGGGGGTTCCATTCACCCATTCTGCAGCCAGCTCTCTAGTCCTGCCCGTTCACCCCTCTCCGTCCTGTGGCACAGCCTCGCTGCTGGGCTGGCACAACCTGGGTAGCTCCATCACTCGCCAGATTGTCACTGTAAAACTGTGACCCAAAGAAACAAGCCCCTTCTCATCATCCTCTCTGCTGCATCTCCAGCCACCCTGGCAGGGGTAAAAAGGGGAAGGGAAGAGGGGCCCCGGACTGGTGTTGGTACCAGCACGGGGAGGGAGTGCTGCTGCTGTTCTGGATGTTGAGCTCCAGAGGGAGGTCCTATGACCCAAGCCTGGCTCATGAATTTCTTTTCCCAAACCGTGCTGCAATATGCCAAACACAACTTGTCAACTGAGGATACAATAGATTTTACTCATGGCAGATATGCATACACACCCATATATATACATGAAAAGCTCATTCAGTAGGATTAGGCAAAATTACCAGAGCATGTGCAAAACGCAGTGCCAGTTGCTGAAAGCATGCCCTTTGCTTGCTCATTTTGATAAATGATTTCAATTTCTTCCAGTCTCTCACTCCAGGAATATTATTGTGGAGACAACATGGAGATCCATGTACTAATTGTTTCAAGAAATTTTCATGTAGGGAAAGTTAGGCCTTTTAAGGTGTTACATTCCCGGGGGAAATTTTTATTCAGATTTTCATTTAGTTTATATTCTACAGTTTAGGGGCAGATACCTGGAATGCTGAGGAACACATGCTTGATCCTTCCTAGGCAGGCTTTGGCCACAAGTCCAGTGGGAAAGCCGTAGGTTGTTCAGAGCCATGCAGATGACCCTAACTCTTGCCACTTCACACAGCTTAAACCCTAGAAACAGAAATGTGAGGTGATGAGAAAGGCAAGATCAGATAATTTATTGCAGCTCCTCCCTATTGTAGATACAGATAGATCTCAATGGATGAAGTGTTTTCTGCAGAAGTTTGAAGCCAGGGGACAGGAATCATGTCCCTTCTGGATCCCAGGAGCAGTTTACTTGCAGTGTGGGACTGGACCCCGGGTACAGGGAGGGACAGTGCAAGAGCACTGGTGAAGGGCTGTTCAGATACTGCTCAGATTTGTTCCTGAAGCTTCTTCCCCTCTTTCCCTCTGCCCCTCGGGTGTGCTGGTGCTGTGGCTGCCCAGTGCAGATGGCAGGAGTGGAGCACTGCCTCCCCCAGTGCCAGTGGGTGCAGTGACCAAGCCTCTGCTGGCGCGAGCAGCCCGGGCTGGAAGCAGACTGTGCACAGCCGTGCGCAATGCTGCCTGATGATTCACTCCAGCTCGCTTCTCATTCCCTTGGGAACACAGAAAGGAGCCAGGGAGCAGATCAGCACCCTGCAGACACTTTCCCCATGCATAAGCTTCCCCTTCCCAGTGAGCCTATGTCCCTGCTTAAGGGCAGTATGGAAAACCTGTCAGAATAAGCACCAGTAAGGATTATTGTTGTAAAGTACAAAGCAAGGATTTAGCCTACTGCCTCCAACTCTCCTCAGTCCTAATAAGAGGTGAGGGGTGAGCCTGAGGGCTGTCCCACAAACTGGGTGAGGTGGTGATGCAGGGTGCTACCAGTAGGCCACTGGGCTGGCCTGGAAATAGGTCCTTTACCAGAGTAAAAATACCTGACTTTGACAGCCAGCATGCTGGTTTATGTATGCATAATTTGCTGTGATCATGCTATAAATCAAGATGAGACTGCTAAAATTATGTATGACCTCATTTGATAGATTATCTAATAAGAAATTTGCTAATGCAGTTTATCACTTAAAAAGCCATACGACTGCTAAGGATGAGTACTTTACTGCAGCACATTTAAACCTAATTGTCAGAGGAGAAAAGCAAGCGGATTTCAGAGGTGAGTTAGAAGAGCATCCTTATGAGGATGATGTCTTCACTAAATCAGTGGTGCAATGCAGCAAGCAGGGTGGAAAGGAGTCTCCTCTGGATAAAGGTACAGAAAGCTGCTAGACAAGGCTGTGCTGTGTGAGAATACTGCATGGACTCAGTGATCAGTAGCACCTTTATAAATGTAAATAGTTGTATCCTAACTGGCATGCTTGCTTTTATTGTTTAATCTAGTGTTATCTTTTAATTTTTCTGACATTTCAGTTCTGTTTCACTGTCTTGAAAGCAGATCTAAAATCCCTGATATGTGCAAAGAAACTACTAGCCTAGACCTCTAGCTCTAACTTGCTATTCTGGTTATGATGCCTGTCAGAATAAAAAGGGTAATTGTTTTGCTGCTATATGTTACCATCAAATATTTTTGTTCTTCCAGTCCTGTGACTCATTTAAAAAGACTGAACATCACTTTGACATACACAAACAGAACTAGAAAGCAGCTCAAGCCAATGAAATAAACCTTGTTTTGCAGGTTTGTTAATCACTTATTCCAATCCCAAATTTATGATTAATACGATTAAAATATAAATGCTGTTTTCTTTATTGGTGTTTTTCTAAAGATCATTCTTGGGTCTAAATGCCTGTATATACTGCCTGGATGTATGCTACTGTTCAAAGCCTCTGAGATAAACATTAAACCTCCTCACAACTCTCTGTGTGTGTGTGTGTGTGTGTGTGTGTGTGTGTGTGTGTGTGTGGAGGGGGAGGTGTTAGAGAAGTGATGATTTTCAACTCCATTTTTGGATTGGGAAAAATGAGGTGGAAACATAAAGGAGCTTACAAAGGGCCACACAGAAAATCATTGTCAGAGCCAAGGCTAAACCCCTGACTTCTCTGATTCCCATCTCATCTCCTGGCTGCCTGGAGTAAAACTTGCAAATGTCCCCTTGCTACGCCCCCACACCTTGACCAAATCCTGCCTCATTTTTACCCTGCCCAAAAGGGGGAGTTTGTTCTTCTCCAGGGAAAATGATGGCAGAAATGGGGAAATTGGATGTTGCTGTACAGAAAAAGTGACCATTGGCACAAGAAGGCAGAAGGTAATTTTACTAAGCACTGCTAAGTCAAAACAGTAGGTGATACCTCCACATTGACTTAGGTGTGTGACTAATGATTTGGGATTGTAGAGGAGCTACTGGTGTCACTAGAAAAGCAAAGGTACTTGTAAAACACTGTACATTCCAGGGCCTGGAATCAAGGAGCTGAAGAAAGATATTTTGGTAGAGGCATAAATTAGAGTCAGGCAGGGGGACTCCCCATGACATTTGCATAGGGGGCCCACCTAAATATTATGATGCCTGTATTGATAATGTAGCACCAGTTGGGCAGCTGGAACTGTTTCTGAGAGACCTGGAGCCTACTTTTCTTTGTGAACACACAAAGCTGTGTGTATACACCTGACTGGAGTGATTTATTTTCAAAAGAGAGAAACACAAAGTAATGGCAATGTCATCTGCTCATTAAAGGGCCCAGCCCTAAAGGGGAGAAGCCCCTTGAGGGGTAATGACATAGTTCACCATTTGTGCCTTTCCCCACTGACATTAACTGATAGAAGCTGAACTAGTGGATTTTACATTGAAGACATATTCTACAAGAAGCTAGACTCAGGGCATCTGCTCACTCACCCTAGACTGTCAAATAACACCCTGATTTTAATTTTTGGTCACAGCTGATACACCTTAAGACAGAAGTCTCATCATAAAGCCTTCATTAGTCATTCCCTGAGTCATCCTGTTTCATGAGCTCTTACCCCTACCAAGATAAAATCTAGCTATCAGTAACAATTCTCAGAGACCTACCAGTCAGTGATTCTGTGATGCAACCTGTGGCAGCCAGGCAGAATTTACTCCTCCATATTTCATCTCCTGCCAGCCATCAGCAAGGCAAAGTAAAAACAGCTGCTCTGAGCCCACATTATTGCAGTGAGATTCCAAAGGAGAGATGCTGAACCTCATTTAAAACCAGGGGAGAACCAAGAGAAGAAATAAAAGTCCTAACCCTGTACCTTTGAGGTGGAATGGTTTTTTTCCCTCAATACACATCTATTCAAAATTAATGCTTCTCATGCCTGCTGGGCAGTAAACCTTGCCATGTAGCTGCATAAACTGTGCTTGGCCATATGGCTAGCAATGCACCATGACGAGAGACATATCATAAAAATAGTCCTGGTAGAAATATCCTTCAAACACCACTTATGGGCCAAAAATACCCTCGAGAAGAATCAGACTGTGAAAGTACATATTGAGGTTGCTATCTGGTACAACAGGCAAATGCTCCTGCTGTGCAAATCAAAAGATTTGGATTTTTTTTTCTTTGAAAACATTAGGTAAATATTTCTAGATAGACAGATCTTAAATGCATGGCAGGGACTACAGCATGCCTCCACTGATCAATGGTTAAAGAATGCCCAGAAAAGTCCAGGGGATGTGGGAAGAGAGCAAGGCTGCAGCTGTGGTCATACTGAGGACTAGGATACATTCCTTCAAAGGGTGGAAATCCCACCCTACCACACATTCTCCTGGATCATATGGGAGATGTTTAGCTGAGTCACCAGAGAAGAGCAATATAGAAATTTCCAAAGCTGGAAGGAGCAAAGTTTTACAGACATCCTATTATGTACAACTTACATAATTTGAGTACTTAGCTGCTTAGATAATATAGTGATAGAAGTTTATAGAATAAAAAAAAAAAAAAAGAAGAAAAAGCTTCTCACAGAGAATAATATAGCAAGAATGGAATTAAAGTACTCAAAAATCAGTAAAACAAGTCCCATTTTCCTTCTGGCTTTATTAGACATTTCCAAGAGGGACTTAATGCAACACAGATGATCCCTCAACTCCTCTAGCCACGACATCATTTAAACTGAACTGTGACTTCTCAAACCATTATTTTGCTTTTGGAAACAGAAGATTCTGGTGACTTAGACACAAAAGGCAAAGATCAGGGTTCAAACAGGAAGGACTGTTTTTAAGAGGACTGTTTTTTTTCTTGTTGAACTGCAAACTTGCCCTAACTTCAGTGTGGATTCCTGCTCTCATCTGTATGCAACACCTAATGTCTTGCAAAAGATGAGCAACTCTTATCTCCATGTACATAAAGATAAACACAGAAGTCTTGCAAAAGTGGCTGCAGCAAAGGACTGTAATTAATGTGGAAGGGTAACCATGCAAGCATGTTATACCTAGAATTATTTTTTCTTTGATGACAAATTTTGGGGTTCATCTATGTTGCATAAAATACCAAGGACTTAGACCCTCCACTGGCTGAAGTCATAGCTCTATATCACAGCACACTGAATAACCTTGATTTGTGTAAGATGATCACATATTTGTAAAACATATTTTGGCCTAGCTGTTGATAGACTAGAGTAAGGGAGTAGAAGGAAATATGCCCTTTTAGAAGATAATAATCACATGCTTCGGTAAGGTGAGAAAGAAAGAAGTATGTCCTACCCAGTGAGAAATATACCCTTATTTCATATGCACAAGCCATGTTATCTCTAATGAAATAACAACACCTGGTGCTGCAGAAACAGGATGGACACACATATGAACAATACAAGGGGGGCTTACTTCAGGAGTGTTTCCTCTGCATTGCCCCTGGTACCTTCCTCTACTTGCTTTTCCAAAGTATCATCTCTCTGGTGGCTCAGCTTCTGTGCAGGTTATTCAAGGACTCTTTTTCAAGTACCAGTACCCTTGCAGGGATAAGGTTTATCTGAAAAGCAGGCTATGCAAACGAACATACAATAAACTTATGTGGTTCCACATTTTTTTTCCGCTCCAAAGATTGTTCTTCCATCACCTGACATTTTGGTGCAAAATGCATCAACAGGCTAGAACTGGTATGTAAACTTCACATGCCAAACATTGGGAATGCTAAGGACATCCATAGCTGAAGAGTTTCCATGACAGGAGAAACCTATATTCATGTGAGGGTGTAAAACTTGGTTTACCAACAGTCAGGCCATTTGCTTTGGAATGATTTGATCACTGTTGGCATTAGACCAATTAATAGTTTACGTGGTGCAACTGTGCTTGGGGAGGCACAGGCTTCCAGATTCCATGACTAAACACAGGAAAAGGGCAAGGAATGATAACAAAGGAATTCAAGTTATCTACTACCAGAAGGAAAACCTGATTTCCAACCAAACACCTGCCATTAAGAAATAGTTTCCCACAAATTCCTCATTTCCTTTGTGGAATCTCATATCTAATGTTAGCCAGGGATTAGAGGTAAGACGCCAAACGATTTTGCTTATCGACAATAAAAGTCTGCTAGTTCTTTGCAGCAATAGTTAAAAAAATGAAAGGTGCACATGTGGTGCTGTTCTTCCATCATTTTGAAGCTGTTCTTCAGGATATTGTATTACTTTTTGTCTCTATTTATTTCCAAGTGCTATTGCTTGGCAGGCAAAACTTTTGGATCGTGTTATGTACCAATCCTTCCAGCATCTAGGTTTTCACAGCATTATTAATACTCAAGAACACAGGAACAGATCTAAAATAAATATCCCACTGTACTCTTCACTGGGTCCTATGCATCAGCTACTGCACTAGGATAAAGCAATGCTTGGTGTTCCACAACTGGATGGAGAACAGAGAAGGGAGAGCTCACAGTGAAATGCCAGGAGCTCACTTGCTGTAAACAACCAAGATGGAAGATAAATCAAAGCTGTTCTTTGATCCCAGCAGCCTGGGCTGTGTTCTGTTTGACTCTGCATCGATGGCTGAGAGCCCCTTTGCTCCCACATTCACCAGGCATGAGGCATCCTTGAGCCTCCCTGCCCACAGAGGCTGGGCTGGTGCAGCATTAATCAGGCTGGGATGAATCTGTGCAGGCCAAATAGGGGCAGGGCCCTGGCTGTGTCCCCAGGGGCAGCACAGGAACCCTCTCACGGAGCAGCAGCAGTGACACAGGTGCCTCGACTCCAACACTAATCATGCTTCCCTCTCTGCTGCTCCCAGAGGACTTAAAGGTGTTCCCTCAGATGCTATAATTTAGCCCTTGCAGGCATCAGTCCTGTTCACCCATGCGAGGACAACAGAGTATTTAAAGCTGAAACAGCCAAAGAATATATTCAAGAATCTATGATAAAAGCTACAATTTTATGCACCGTGGAGCATCCATCAAGGAAATGCACAGAGCTAGTGCCACAAAATAATTACATGTGCCGAGTCCATTGTAAACACAGCTTTTATGTGCATCAGCACAGCTGGGGACAGTGTTTAAAAATATAATTATGTAATGCATTTTATGCAGTCCGTGAGCCATTCAAGTGATACCATCGGTTCAGCAAAATTGCATGCAGCAGGTCTGTATCTACTGGCCTGAGCAAAGAAACATTTTTCAGGAGCATTATTTTTTTTTCCTGCCACAAAATAGATTTGTCTCCGATGCCTGTGGGGGATTTGTGTCTCTGTCATTGGCCACTTTCTCTCCTACTTTCACCAATGAAGGAGGAAGAAATGGGGAGTTATTTTTGGCCTTGCAGCAGACTCCAGCATCTAAATCAGTTAGTTCTGAAACCACTTGGGGTGGTGCCGGTTCTGTTTTAATGGCTTTGGAGGGAAGGAATTTGTGATGTCTGACTTAGTGAAAGGAAACAAAGCGGCTGTTGTGTGCTGGAAGGGCAAGGCAAGGTTAAGGCTCTGTGTAAGAAAGCTGGGTCCAGCCTTCAGAACTAGAAGTGCAGCAAAGGGTGAGCTGTGGCTAGGGCAGCACAGAGGAAGCTATTACCGAGCCACACAGAGGCTTCAGTTAGCAGGAGATCTCTATTAAAATGCACAGAGAAAGCAAGCTTACAGCTACACTAACTGCTGACACCCTCGTACATCCCCCCCACCACCACCATTTATTTTATCCTTGCAAAGCTTATAGTGTCTGAGCTGCAAAACACATAGAGGAAGCTTTGCTTTCCTTCTTGTTCAGTCTGCAATTGCAGCTCAGTTGAGGTGATGCAACAGTAAAATTTCTGATACAGTGCTTCACCATGCTGCTAAATTATAGGAGCTGCAGCATCCACAGATATGTTTATCTGAGACAAAAATTGAGGTTTGTAGATACTACTTAATGGTCATTTTAAGGCCCCAAGGCTTTCACCACTTTTCAGACAGTAAATTATGTGTCTCAGCTAAATCCTACACAGAAATGACATTTGAGCTGTCAAAGTCTCTCTAGGAGACCCAGAAAATTGTTTTTTTTCATTTAAAGAGACCATTAAAGAAATCTGTACCTAGTTTCATAACAGAAGATCCACAGGTGGGAGTGGCAAGATAGCTTCTTCAGCCAGCCAGGAGCTGCCTGGCACAGAAACAGGACTTGGTGCTGATTTCTAAATATAGGATCTGATATCAGAAAAGAGATTTCCTTTTTTCTGTTAGATGCTGGGTCATGTGTAGCATACAGAAAAAGACAGTGGGGACCAAAATCCTGGTGTCTGCATTCCTGATTGCATGCAGGCATCATTGAGGAAGAGAGGCATAGCTCCTTGCATTCCCCCTCCCTTCCTATGAATATTGTATTTCTCTTGGCTTGGAGGGGCGGCATTGATGGGAAGAGGGAAGATATCACAGCCAGGAGAGTCCATCACTGGCTGCAGCATGGCACAGCAGAGCCAAGGGGGAGCACTGCTGTTGGATCACACCCGGGTGATCAGCAGGGCTCGGCAGAATGGCTGTTTGTCTGAAAGACAGGCAGACATCATCCAGCTACACTCTCAAAAGGAAGTAAATACAGCACTGTTTGAAAAATCTCAGAATTGCCATATGTCTGATTCCAGAGCTGCTAAGGTATTTAGATGCTTCCTTCCCCACGGAAATCTCTGTAAAATACATTTTGTAGATGAAGCTCTTTGTGTTCTCTGTGGCAGGTTGTGCAGATATAGACTGACACAGTGCATACCACCTCATTTCAGAGAAAGGGCAGCCATTAATGCCTTGCCTCCACTGCACAGCCTACTGGCACGTGTTGGTGACCATATTTCATGTCACATTACACAAGGAGCATAAGGTTTCCCATGATCAATTTAAGTAAGCAAATATTCACACACACACATATATATATATAACATAGGTACTGAGCAGAATCTTTATACATTACTAAGGAAAGATTGATTTTGGGGAGGTCTAAGTAGTTAGATGGTTTCTGTAATTAAACTTGAAGGAAAAGCAAACTTTTGCATTTCTAAAATCATTCAATGTGATTTTTAAAGTTGCACATAGTGGATTTTTTTCTAGGGAACTCTATCAACACAATTACTGCTTTGCAACACAAGGATGTACAGCATAGTTAGTCACAATGAAACAATTACCTCCTATCATGCACACAAGCAGAGGGTATAAATAAGCAGTACTTTAAAATTAATTTTCTGAGCAGAATCGGTCAGTGGACAACTAAAAAGTCCTTCAGTCTGTAGTATCAGTATCAAATGAAGGAATTTTATGGCAGAGATTTTTTTAAGATGTAACATTTTATATTCTCATGGGAATTTGTAGTTGTCCATTTGAATGTGCTTGATAATTTTGAGCAAGACATATATAACACAGTGCCTGCAGAAAGTGAGCTGGATTTTCAAAACCACACTGTTGAGCAAACACAGTCACAAGGTTGTATGTCTATGGCTTGTTTATGCACAAGATAATTCCTTTGTAAGTCTGGTTCAGAATGTATGATACCAACAGGTGAAGACCAAACTCTTCTTTATAAGTCTTGTCTAATCAACTGGTGAGGTACAGGTATAAAATGAGTTCCAAAATTTGAAGTTTTGGACCCTAAAATGCTATATTTACTACCTCCCAAAGGAAACATGTTAAGTAGAGTACTGTCAGCAGATGAGACATGGGCAAGAGGCAGGAATGAAAAGGCAATGCAACTTCCTCAGGATCACATAACAGCTTTGTAGAGGAATTCACAGCAGAGCCCCTGACTTGTGTTCCACAGATTGCTAACCACTCTCAGGTCCAAACTGCTTGCAGTGTGCCTTTCCATAGAATATCACAACACTGCACTACCACAGAGAGCACGTTCATTGAACATTTGCTAAACACATCTGGTTTAAGGTTCTTAACAAAAAAGTTACTCAAAAGGACATGCTCTATCCAAGTGCATTCAACAGAGCTTTATGGCCTTAAAAGCTAAAAGCAAATTTAATTACAAAAACCACTTTCAAATGGAACATGTTGTATATGATCACAGGGAACCTTCAAAACGTAAAATTAAATTATTTATGTCAGTGCCTTCTGGGTGAAGCCTAGCTGTGAATTCAGAGGTAGAAATATGCAGGCAGAATGTTGTGTCCTAGAAAGAAGAACAAATGCTATTTCTACCTTTCTGAGAGAACAGAGAATCCCAACAGTGACGTGAGCACAGAAAAAAAAAATAGTTTCAAGCAGGGAGAATCCTTCAGACTGTGTGTGCAGTAACTTCTGAATATCCATAAAGAAGTTAGTGCTAACTATATTTATTAGCTAGCAGAATTACCTAGGTGTAACTAAAACTCTGATTCCTTGAAGCCAGTCACTCATTCTTAAAATATGGTACATATGTGAAACTGTTACCACTTCCAAAAGAGACAACTGCCTTGGCACAGCAGACTAAGTGACACTGCAGGGTAAATGGTGGGATTTGGTCACAGGTCTGGAGGAGTGTTGTAAGGAGAGCCCATCAACCCCTTGCCCTTAAATTCCTTCAGTGCTCTTCCTTTAATCCCTCATACTAATGTTATTTATGCAGTGTTTATTAGAAGTGGTTTCTAATTTCAGGTGCCTCACTAAAACCACCCAGCTGCTAGATGTTTGCACACCTCCATCTGAGATAATGGAAGCAATGGGCAATACCTGCTCTCATCTCCTTCCCTATGACTGCAGTCACACATTCCCACTTTTTCAAACACCACTACTCAGCACAAATGGCTACTCAAGCTGTATTTCCTTAAAAAGGTGGGAGTTGGGGAAGCATTGGCTATTTGGGGACTTGCAGGCAAAATATGGTTTTTTAAGTAAGGAGATACCAGCAGATGGATTTCATGAAGGAAAAACACAGAACAGAATGCCATAGCCAGTCCAAATAGTTACAGCGAAGAAGAAATGGGAATCTGAAACCCAACTTGTTAACTGTGTCCTGACAGTGTGCAGTTGCAGGTAATAATTGTCTTTCCAGTCCAAACTCATGCACTTCCCAGCCCATGAAATGGAAAGCTGAGAACATAATCACCCTGACTGGCAGGCAGAGCTGGTGGATGGCAGCTTTGAGCTACTTGGAAACTACAAAAGAGACTCAGCCCTTAGAACACGAATGTTCTGGTCAGACTCTTCCATGGTGACCTTCCAAAGCATCTCATAATGAGGATGTTTTCTTTTACTCACTGTGCACAACAACAGAAGTAGTGGTATGGCCTCATCAACAAGCAGGACAACAAAAGGACAAGGAAAAGGTGATAACCAACATCTACCTGCAGCACCATGTAAGAGCACTGTGAGTAGTTCTTCCCCCCTTGGAAAAAGTAGGTAAATATGGAGAAAGGGTCACAGAAGTTCTTACCCTCCATTCTGCCCTGAATTTTCTAGAATTCAGGGCCACTGGCTGAAGCCAGTTTTGAGTATTCACTTACCTGGCACCTGCAGGTGAGAAATTGGTCTGTTATAAAGTGAGAGAGTTAAAGGCAAGAATGGACCACTGTAACCACCCTTTCTAATCTCCAAGGTATTTAATTTCAATTCAGTAACCCCATAAAGAACCACATAACCATCTATTTAAGTAAATATCTGGCTAAAACGTGTCTTCTGAAAATATATTGATTCCTAAGATGAGTATATGAACAATCAGTCCTTAGGAGATTTTTTTTCAGTAACAAAAATTATTTCAAAATTAAGCCAAATTTCTAATTTGAGGTTACTTACCTTCAGGTTCCAGATGTCTGAGACATACTTCACCAGTCTCCACACATTCTCTTGAGCCATTCAATCATTTTTTGGTAGC
This sequence comes from Molothrus aeneus, assembly GCF_037042795.1. NCBI lineage: Eukaryota > Metazoa > Chordata > Aves > Passeriformes > Icteridae > Molothrus > Molothrus aeneus. The sequence goes on from NC_089648.1 coordinate 26,467,081, forward strand.
ACCATCTTTCTGTGAGGGTACTTTATACTGAGCAAGTCAGCTTTTAATCCTCTTCCTGATAAAGCTAAACCAGCTCTCCATTGAGGCTCTCCTAATAAAGACTCCAGGCCTCAAATCTGTTTGTGGCTTTCTGTGAAATCTTTAATCAATACCTAGGCAACTAAAATATCTGTCACAAAAGAAAGGATATTGAGACAGAAAAGGGGCATACAAGGAGAAGGAGTGTTCACTTCAAACAGCAAGTCTACAGCATTACAAAATACAACATTCAGATCTAGACTTCATCTGTTTTACTCTGTTTTGTTAAGTTCCAACCTTACCTTTAAATCTCCTAGCCATACAGGAACAAAATATTAGGGGAATCATTGTATTTTCATGTCTGAGGACAAATGTTAGATCCCCCTGCATTGTAGAGAGAGCTGCTTAGGCAGTGTGCAGGGCAGTGTCCAGCCAGAGGCTGGGATTAAGGAGGTGTGCAGAGCCTACCCAGGACAGCCACACTGCCTGGAGGCTGCTCTGCCTCCCCCTGCCAAGGGCTGGCCAGCACTGCTTCCACCCTGCTGCAGGTCACCTGCCTGCCCCCAAACTGGGCACTGATATTTGGGATTGCTTCTGCCCTGCCCTGCTGCAGAACACCTGCCTGCCCCCAAACTGGACACTGATATTTGGGATTGCTTCTGCCCTGCTGCAGGACACCTGCCTGCCCCCAAACTGGACACTGATATTTGGGATTGCGTCTGCCCTGCCCTGCTGCAGAACACCTGCCTGCCCCCAAACTGGACACTGATATTTGGGATTGCTTCCACCCTGCTGCAGGTCACCTGCCTGCCCCCAAACTGGACACTGATATTTGGGATTGCTTCCACCCTGCTGCAGGTCACCTGCCTGCCCCCAAACTGGGCACTGATATTTGGGATTGCTTCTGCCCTGCTGCAGGACACCTGCCTGCCCCCAAACTGGACACTGATATTTGGGATTGCTTCTGCCCTGCCCTGCTGCAGAACACCTGCCTGCCCCCAAACTGGACACTGATATTTGGGATTGCTTCCACCCTGCTGCAGGTCACCTGCCTGCCCCCAAACTGGGCACTGATATTTGGGATTGCTTCTGCCCTGCTGCAGGACACCTGCCTGCCCCCAAACTGGACACTGATATTTGGGATTGCTTCCACCCTGCTGCAGGTCACCTGCCTGCCCCCAAACTGGACACTGATATTTGGGATTGCTTCTGCCCTGCTGCAGGACACCTGCCTGCACCCAAACTGGACACTGATATTTGGGATTGCTTCCACCCTGCTGCAGGACACCTGCCTGCCCCCAAACTGGACACTGATATTTGGGATTGCTTCTGCCCTGCCCTGCTGCAGGATACCTGCCTGCCCCCAAACTGGACACTGATATTTGAGATTGCTTCTGCCCTGCCCTGCTGCAGGATACCTGCCTGCCCCCAAACTGGACACTGATATTTGGGATTGCTTCCACCCTGCTGCAGGATACCTGCCTGCACCCAAACTGGGCACTGATATTTGGGATTGCTTCCACCCTGCCCTGCTGCAGGTCACCTTCCTGCACCCAAACTGGGCACTGATATTTGGGCTGCAGGCCGTGGCTATTCAAGGACCCAGTCCATATTTGCTAAGCTGTTAATTACAGTGTAGGACTTAGTTTCTAATGTCAGTGACATGGCAGGAAGCTCCCAAAGTCCCTACTTCACCCTTCTCCACCAGTACCAAGGGGACTCCATACTACTGTTACTTTCACATCATTATGCTTTTAAAAATGATCAGATCACAGTTTCAAGAAGGAGCCATCCTTGGAATAGCATATATTTAAAAGAAAGGCAATTTCCAATTACTAGAGTCTGTAAAAGCCAGAGATCAGATTCAATTACACTGCACTTTGCAATTTACAATCTGTTGGTGTTCATTTCAGCAGAGGCTTGTTAAATGCTCTCTTGCTGCAGACCTTCAAAATGTTCTTGGCAACTGAAAGAGCAGTGGTTCTTAGTCCAGAGCCTTACCATAGCTTAAGCCATTAAAATCTGGGTCAGACCCCAGCCTCTGCTCAGAAACCCCACTTAGGCAAGCATGGCACATGTTTCAGCCCAGTGAAGGAACCTGGTGGGCTACTGAGCAAAGCTGCTGTGAACCCACAGTTAAAATGTGAAGTCACCAGAATACACAAATATGCAATATATCAGATTCTGACAGGTTCACTGACCTATTATGGTTCCAAATCCAGAATTTGGATGTCCTTGGATTTTCCTTTTTTCAGAGTGAGGCTCTCTGGCTTCACAGTTTGGTTACTATTGCTGCAGCACATAAGTGCTCAGAGATAACAGGCATGTGGTGGAGGTGCTTGCCCTGATGGTTCCTGATGCACATTCAGCAGATCCATAACCCAAGGCAGGTGGCAAAATCCAAGGGAAGGGCCACAAAGGCAGAGGAGGTGATCTTTGCAGGCCTCTTCTCATAAGTACAATGACAAATTAGGAGTGCTACTATAAAAATTAAGCAGCAGTGATAAAGTCAGTAGAATTGTATCAGTTCATACCAGATCAAAATGTGGTGCTCTCTAGGAAACGATGTATGATTGGGATATAATTGATTAATTGAAGACACAGGTTTCCAAAGAACCCCTGGCTCAGGAAAAATGCAAATGTCTTTAGATGTGTTACAACAAACCAGATTCAATATATACCATTAAAGTTGATGGCAAAAATATCTGCAAAAATGGGAAATTATTACATTTCTAAACTCATCCCAGGGCTAACTCAGTCATTCCTTCCCCCATTTCTGCACATCTACTGGTATGGATCTTGTCAAGTACCTGAAAACATGAAACTTAAGCAGGGAAGGAGAACAACAGCAACAACAGCAAGCATCCCTCTTAGTAGTTAAGAAGTACTTTCCAACAAGAAATGTGCCAGAAACACTGCACAGATCCACTAACAAGGCAAATCAAAATGCTTTAAGATTTGTTTAGGAGACTAGATACCAACAAAATCCACTGCCATTCAATCTTTCCTGTTAACAATGGCTTAGTGTAAAATTAGCATATTTCTGAATGGGCCATTGCCCTGAGGTTGTGGTTATTTACCTTCAGTGTAGTAGTGCAGCGCACCCTGAAAGTTCAAAGTGGGCAGCTGCCTTTGGGGATCATGGGATGCGTTAATTTTGTGTATTCAATTTGAATTTACTTTCAATATTGTGACGTCTCTGCTCCCCTTTCTGCATTTCATTTTTTTAAGTTTGCCTTAGTAATTGTTAGCAATTTTTCATTTCTGTATTGGTTTTGGGTGTGGTGGAAGCCAAACATACTTATCTGCTATTGTTCCTAGTACTGAGCCACATTACCCGTGACATGGGCTACAGGGGTTTTGTGTAATCAGGATAAATCAGAGTGATTTCAGAGAAATGCATGGAGTCAAGCTCAGGTTGCACAAATTGCTCCAAAGTCAGAGGAGGAACGAGGTCATATAGCAGACAGCAATCTAAAACCTAGATTTGAACAGGTGTCAGTTGACCCTCCTGCCATGAAGAACGATCAGAAAAAGCACCAGGGGAGGATGAACGGGAATGAATCCTGAGGAGCTGCAGGCATGAGAGCCCTGGTTCTCTCAGAAGTCCAAGGACTGCAGAAGCATGCAGCAGCCTGCAAGACTGCTGGCTCTTACCCTGCCAGTCCTTGGGGGAGCACAGCCAGGGTTGCCCTTGGGCAGCGTCCAACGAGAGGTTTTGTCCTAAACCATGGGGCTAAGGAGGTTCCAAGGAGGAGGTAAAGTTGACTTTGGCAGCCTTGAGGAAAATCTCAAGGCAGTTTTTGAGGGGAAATGAGGGGAAAACTAGGAGACAGGCAAACTTGGAAATGCAGCAGCTGCAATATTCATCAAAATTTAAGTCACATATGGATTAAAAATGAAGACATAACTTCTGAACTATGAGTATCACTAGGAAAAGGAGGCAGGCAATTCAGTGCAAAAGGAATTTCAAAGCTCTGTGTTTTTAGCTAAAGAAGCTAAATGTTAACAGGAGACACTGACATGAAGTTGGCTTTTATAAGGAAGAACTTTCCCTTCCTCCTCCCAGCAGGGCAGCAAGCCAAGCTGAAAGCCGATGATCAAAGGTCAGTCAGCGCTCCTGAATCTCACCAGTTATCAGGATCTCCGCTGGAAACAAATGCTTTCACACTGCAGCTGATCACGTTTGTAAGGGCTGCTGAAAGCTACATTTCAATTAATGCAGAGGTAATACACTTTGGGTTCTGGGCAACATCAGCATGCAGATATTTCAAGTGGCAGTGAGTCAATACTCTATTACTAGCAGCTTTGCAGGCAAAGTGCCCGCTGGGAATAGGGAGGCAGCTACAGCCTCCCCTACCAGGAGGGGTCTGGCGTGGGGGAGCATACACCTTTGCTGTTTGCCCTGTGCAAGGTTTTTTGGATAAGCTGAATTCTTTGGTTTCTGTGATTATCAGCTCAGCACCACTGTTAGAGGCCTACATTTAATGTAACAACTTTCCAAAACCTACCTCAGAACAAGATCAAGCTTCTGCAGATGGAAAAGCTGATAACATGAATTATGAGAGCCAGCTTTTGTCTGCACTACTCAAGTAGGTCTTAGAGGACTGCCTGCCTACATTCCTCCAAAAGTTCACATCTCATCACTGTTGGAAAGTAATACATATGGGGGTGTGTGTGTGTGTATGTATATATTAAAAAAAGATATATATATATAAATATATAACTTACAAGGGATCACAAAACTGGAGTCAGACATAATTAGTTAGGGAAGGAACCACACAGCATTTCACATTTCCTGCACAAAAGACCCATAGGTTTCTCTCAGTTTGGGTCTTGGCTATCAACTGCATTCCACTTTTTGACCTTGAGCTGTTGGGAAGTATTTTCTGGACTAGACAATTAGGAAGAAAGTGGAACAGTATGTGAAGACTGGTGTGTGGTTATGTACTTTTGAGCAGGGTGGCTCATTGATGGGAGATGAGCCACACCTACCTGGAATTTTCTGTTCCTCAGAATGAATCCTGGTATGAACAAATTACTGAAGGAGAAATTCAGAAAAAATACTTAGGGATCTGTCTGAAAAACATCATACTGGTAAACAAAAAGGCAAGGAATTGGGTTTTTTTCCCATGAGACTGTGCCTGGCAACTCCATTCTGCTCTGTCACACTCATACACCACAGTGCCTGGTGGAAAACTAAGAACTTAAGAAGGAAAATGGCAAAATCATTCATACAATATGGGTGGGCTAAAATAGAGCTAAAGAGGAAATGAAAGATATTATATCCACAAACACTGATTAAGTTGTGGGCGTTAATGAAGAACAAAACTTTCCTTCATTGAGCTAAAACAGTAGTTGGGACTGAACATTTCCCAATATGCATAAAGCAGAGAAATAAAGCTGTATTTTTTTAAATGAATGAAATTCTCTTGGGAGATGGTTGGCACAAAGTCTAAGCACAAATGAAGATCCACTTCAATCCATAGAATAGGATTTAAAGCCATAGACTTCTTTTTTCACCAGGGATCATTTCATCCTCCAGCAGGCAGAGAAAGGAATGACAGAGGAAACCAATCCAGCAGCTTCAGAAAAAACAAAAAAACCCAACAACTAACTGATAAGTTGGAAAATAGCAGCTCAGCATGCCTTGTGGGTTTTCCTCCCCCTTTTAAATTATTGCAGCATTTATTCCTCCGCACTCAATTCAAGTTCCTTGTATATTCATCACTTCAGAAAGGAATTTGAGTGGAGTGGTAATGCATAGCCAAGTAAATGATTTGGATTTACTTATGGCTTTCTCAAAAAATGCAGATTTATCTTTGTATCAGCAGATTTTGGAGATGTGCCAACTAAGAAGGTAAAACACAAGGAAAGCAGTAATTCCATTTTTTTCTGCATAGCAATTAGTTCTTCAATTAAAGTTGGGAGAATTTTTTTTCAATCTTTGTCTTATTGTTGAAACACAAAACTGCTTCCTGTTCAGCAAATAATCTTTGTCATGCAGTGTTTAAAACCCTATAGTGACAGATCTCTGCATAGGATACCTCCAGATTAGTGTGGAGTTTCCTGACTTCACTGCAGCTTAGCAAAGATGTGGAGCTCACTGCACGTGGAGTCCACATCAGCAAAAACTGTCAATAAAATTTTACATGTTATAAAAAAACCCCAAACCACCAGATTTCTATATACCTGTATCTTCCTTGCCAAAGCAGTGCAACTATGGAAAAACTGAGATGAAGAGGGCAAAGTTTCCTTTCTTACTCTGTATCAGGGCAAAGACAAACTGGCTTTCACTTGCTGCTTTTCTCCTGGCTCTGCTGTTCCAGCTGACCTTTGAGCAGGGCACAGACCATGGTGCAGAAAACAGCATTGGAGCTCAGCTCCTGTGAATCACCCATTTTCCATCTGGAATTTAACCTCATTATCACCTCTATCACACTCAAAATTGAACCCTTGACATCCACAGACTATGATTTAATCTGTGCTCCACCTCCCACAGAGCACTTAGTACTGAAACAAGGATGACTACATTTCTTTAAAAGTTTGTCACATTTCATTTTGCAGATCAAAAAATTAAGACATCATGTGTATCAAATTCACCCACTTCAGTTACTTTGCATGTAAGCTTGATTTCATTAATTGTTCTGTACACTGTATTCATTTTGAGCACAAAGATGAAAACCCCAGCCAGAGTCAGGTCCTGCTGAAAGCTCTGACTCATTCTCATATTTCTCTTTGCTCCAGGGCCTCTTTCTTCCTAACCTTTATATTCTTTCACTGTAAAAAAGACTCAAAAAACCCCAAAAAAGCCTCTTCCCCCATTTACTGATGCTAGCAAGAGTAAATGGGTTTTGTTCACAGCCTTAATATAGCATCATCACCATTCTCCTCCAGGTTTTCAATGAAGCTGCCTACTTCATCTCATCAGTAGTCACCAAAATCAGTTGAAACATTTCTATGGATTCCAGTGGGCACTGAAATAGGCTATTATAAAACCTAACTTGTGCAGTTTTACGAAAATCTACTTAGTTCTAGGTGATTTTTTTTCAGAAAGGATTTTAATACTTGAGTCCATTACATAAGTTACAGAACAACCCATAGGCCCGTGGCTGCCAAAGTGAAAATAGAAGGAAACACTCATTGAAATCATGCTTGCAACACACACAAGAGCTCTGCTTCTTCTAATCTTCTACAACTAGGATGGGAAAGGACTTCTTGGGTGCAATGAGCTAGTGAACATCACCAAAAACCATCAAGCATTTCCTGGTGGGCATCAGAAGGTGAAGGAGATGACAGCCCTCTTACCAGTCTTCTCTCTGTGGCATTTGCTGTCAGAATTTAATCTTTGCTAACCTCTGACAGATGCACCAACCCCCTCCCCCGAGGTATGAGGTGCTCCCCTTTGTTCTTCACATGTTAATCTGTGCTGAGGACAACTGCAGCACCTCAGCTACATCAGGGGAGAACTACTAGGCTCACATGATGAAGTTTGTGGCAGGCAAAGGTTCATCAAAAAGGGGGCTTAATTATCTCTTTTTCCTTTATTAACACCTATTGAATCTCATCCTGTAATCTCAGGCAGCACTTCTCACTCATGGTGTGCCCGTGAATGAGAACACATCCAGTGTCTGGCACAGCCCCTCTTGCAAGTGTTCTGCTGGTGCTGCTCTTTCTTCTCCCCGTTCTGAAAATCGAATTGTGATTTGCAACATGCAAAACACCTCAGCAGAGGATCAGCATTTCAAGGTGGCTTGCATTTTTTAATGCTGTTTCCTCACCACATCACACAAATACTTTCGTTCTCACTTATCCGACGGTAACTTTGGATATGTGAGGTGGTGGGATTGCTTCACACAGCAGGGATGACTACATCTACTATAACTACACTGAACAGAGAGAAGTTTTCCTCAAGGAAGGGATTATTCAGCTTAGTCATAGGCTCGTTTATATCAGATTCTCTCATCACAGGGTCATGATCCAGCTGAGATGACTTACTGTTCTATAGATTTCAGAACCAAAGTCCAAGAAAAAGAAAAAAATACCCCATCAGTCTTCAGCCAGGTTGAAGACTTTTCCCCCTTCCTGGCAGGAAAGCCAGCATCAGCAGCATTATGTAACTCCCACACACTGTGGGCCCCAGGAGCCACTGTTTCTAAAGCATCCTGCTCTGCACCTTGCACTTTCACACTGCTCCCTAAAGTCTCTTCCCAAAACTGGTACCTACAAGCCCAGCCCAAGGCTTTCAGGCCCTTTTACAAGGGTCTCTCTTCCCTAAAGGCCTCAGTATCAGATCCTCAGTGTTAATTCCTGCAGATGTCCAGTACCTCCTTGCCAGACTATTTCCCTTCTCATGAGAGTTTATGTCTGCTCCCTTCACCTGGGGTGAATAAAGCAGAATGAAGGTTGAACTCCTGCTCCTCTGAGGGGTCCAGCTCACCATACGACAGGATGATCTCCACAAGGGTAGCTTGGCCCACTGGCATCCATTCCACCTGAGCTTCTGGGACACTGGCTGCAGCTCAGCAGGACAGACAGACATGTCTAACTCTAAACATGAGTGCAGCCCCCAGGAATCAGAGTAGTGGCATTGCCTACTCACCTACCGAAGTGCTTAACTGCACCAGAGCTGATGTGACCTAGCTTTGGCTCTGGATTTAAATGCTGGAGGCTGAGTTTTTGCTTGCTGTTTTAAAGAAACAGAGCAAGCCTCCTTTTTCAGATACTGAGCTCCAGCTGGTTTAGCTAATGTCAAGGGAAATCATGAGTCCTTTGGAAATCTCCGAAATTTAGGCACGTAATGTGTAAAGGAAGATTGTACAAACAATGCAGCCAAATAAGTAAATCTTGGTGACAGAACAGCCATTTACTGAGGAAACAGCATACAGAGAAGAGGAATTAGCTGGGAAATACTGTTTTGTAAAATTATTTGTCCAATTTCCATGTAAGCTATCAACAAATCTTGGAAATTACCTTGGAGATTTCCAGCCACTGGAACACTGCTGCCAGCTCTCTATTTCCATGCCACAGAGATAAAAAAGATCTACTGAACAGTCCTCCCTTGCTTCCAAGCTGCTCTTACACAACTTTTCCACTATTTTCTACATGGTGATGTTTTTAAACAATAAAAACTTCCACCTGGCATAGAACACTCCTGCTCTCCCTCCATTTCTGAAGCACAGTAGGATCAATGATTCACCATGGCTAACAAAGAATGAAGGGGCTGCAGAATGGCCCTAGGAAAAAAAATTGGATGTACAAGTTCCCTGTTGTGAGAAATGAAGCCAACTCTGCCAGCCCTGCACTGCCACTGCAGCACAGAGTTCTTGGTGCAGACAGTCAAGAAGGCTTGGAAAGAGACCCTAGGAAGCTGCATTTCCACCAGTCCTCCTGAGATTTACTGGAGCAGGATCATAAAGTTAGGTTGCTATTTATTTCCACATTAACTCCACTGAAATAAGAGTGGGCCAGGTACAAACACTAAAACAAGAACAAACCTGGCATTTAATCCAAACCCTGAGACTTGACACAAGCATAAAAATGTAATATATTTTTTAAAAGGTTCAATTTCCTTCAAATGCACTTATCTCTAGGGTTGCAGGTGCCAGCCAAAATCTCCCTATCTCCAGAGATAAATAGTGAGATTATGAGATCATATCCTCTGAAATTAATTCCCTGGTATTCAGTTTCTCCAGCTTCGATCCATGAATTCTGCACAAAATGTTTCAGGGAACACAGTGCATCTCAGCTAAAGATTACTTGTTAATAAACAAGATTATTTTATGAACAACACAGAAATCGGAGAAGGTCAATAAACAAACCCTATTTTAATAACATCTTCTGCATTGGTTCCCCAAGAGGACCAGAGCAGAAAGTGAATTGATGTTTCTATGAAAACTCCAGCTCCACATACTCTGCTGCTGTTAATCAGACTTCTTAATTGCTCTGGAGCAAGACTCTGCATGAGCTGAGGATGAGGACTCTCCTGGACAGGGGGTCAAAGACAACTCTGCTAAAATGAGCAATAGCACGATAAAATGGCAATAATCTGATAAAAACCAGAATTAAGGTGCAGAACACAGGCCTCTCCAAGAAGTGCAGAATGCATCTTAGGCACACGGGCTATGTGCTTTTAGAAGCAGATTGCAATTAAATCATCCACCAGTAAGTGGGTGAATGGTCATTTTTTTGGCTGAGCAAGAAGCAGGAGAAGCTTAACAGTCTGCTCAAACATTTTATCCTCTGCATGGCCATTTTCAGCCTATCTGTGGCCAGCCTTTTGAGGTACCACTGCATTAAAAATGTTCTTCCCTGAAGGTACTTCCACACCACAGCAGATGTCACCGACTTGGCACTGTTTGAAGGGTCTATTAAAAGTCATGTAATTAATTACTTGGGCTGTCATCACAGCACTGCTTTTGAGATATCTAAAATGGTTTATTATTGATAGCCTTATGCTGCAGTGTGCCGAGCACCTTCCCCCTCACCCCTGGACGCTGAGACAAGGGTCAGTGCAGGCTCCCCAGGCTCTGAGCATCCTGTCTCCTCCTGAGGCTGCTGCTCCCTGTGGCACTCAGCACAGGGCCCAGTGCCACCACTCCTGGGAGACCTGACCCAGCAGCAGGCACTGTGGCGAGCCCCAGGTGTTTGGAATACTGAATCCCGTGTCAGTGAATGATTTGGGAAAGTGATATTCCCTGCAGCTGGGTAGGACCCACACCAGAGTGGGGGAGCATGACAGGAAGGGAGCAGCAGGGCTGAACTGCTCCACACCAACCACAAGCCCAGTCCCCCTTGCCTTGCTCAAGGGACATAACCTGTGGTGAGAATAAGCATGAAGGAGAAAAAATGAGCCTTGGAAAGGGGGAAGGAAAGATGCTTTCTCTGAGTGTTTTAGTGTTAGCCTTTTTGTCTTCCAATACCCAAATAGTTAATTAAATACATAAATAATTGGCAATATATTAATTCAATTTCCCTCAAGTCTAGCCTGTTTTGCCCATGATGGTAACTGAAAGTGATCTCCCTGTCCTCATTTCAACACATAAGCTTTCTCATTCCTGATCTTCCTTTTTCTCTCCCCTTCCTCTTAAGGAGGAGAGTGAGTGAGCCACTGGTGGGAGTTTGGCTGCCAGTCATGGCCATCCCACCACACTTGGGTACCAAACATCTCACATGGACAAACACTGAACCATGTGCAGGGACCTGGGAACTACAGCACCTGTGGAAACCTCAGTGACAGGGATGGCTCCTGGTGCCCACTCATCACCAGACTCAGAGAGAGCTGTGGCACCACCTTTGCTAAACTCTCTGGCTGCACCTAATTCCTTCATGAGGAAGTGTCTCTTGGGCTCTGCAAAATTTCTGCCAACACATTTGACTTCCATCCTGGGACAGAAAATGCAGTATAGCAAAGCATTCTTGAAAAATTGCTGAGCTCTTCTCTGTGGCAGTTATGACAACATCTATTGCCAATAAAACGAGAAGGAACAAATTCTGAGAGGTGAAAAAAATCTATAGGCATACAGAGGATAAAAGAAGAGTAATCTGCTGCCTAGGTCTCTAAAGCACAAATCTTTGGTTAATTTCAGTGGCTGATATTGCTGTTGTTTGTTTCATTTTAGACATACCACCAGGAACAGAAAAAGAAGCATCACATTTAGGGTTAGGTTATAGAAGATAATTTACACAGTTTCCTCTCAAAATTGATTCAAAATGTCTCAGCTATGAGCCAGGTCATGCAAGCTAAGATATCCCTAAACACTGTAAACAGAGTACAAATAAATATGAATTTGAAATATGAAGAGAGGGGGATGTCTCCAGGCATTTTTCTCAGCATCCTCCCTCAGTGATATGAAGAGTCATCAGCACACTAATGAACACAGTCACGCTCAATATTAACAGGAACTTTTCTCAAGTGCTACCAAAGGCCAAGAAATATCACATAGGAAGTCATATAAGAGTGTTTAAAGTAGAAAGAAAGCAGAACACAAGCAGATTTAGGACCTCACCTGAAGTCTATTGAATAGAATGGGTAGAAACCCCTTGACTCAGTGATGCCTTATATCTTTCTTGAGAGAGAAGCATTAAAACTAGCATTTTCTCTGTAGGAAACAAAGCTACAGATACTTCTCCAAGCCCAGAGACAAATCTGCAAAGCAACAGTAATGAAACTGAACTAGAAGTGAAAGCAGGGAGCTCGCTAGGTATGACTGTGCCATGCAGTTTGGCAGCTATGCAAGCTCATGTATTTAGGGCTGCAAACATGGATACATGATGTGGTACTGTGCCAAGTGATTCAGGCTGGCTCTAAAAGAGACACTTGTGTAACCAAAACCTCTATGGCCATCTTTGCTTGGCACCCCATTTGATCTCAGAGGAGTAGAAGGTTTTACCTCAGCAGCAGGAGGCAACACTTGAACTGGCCAAACCCAGACTGACTAGTTTCCAGCTACAGTGCATGTCCTCCATCCAGGAAAGTTTTCCCATGAAAGAAGTAAGGCTGTGGGGAAAAAGAACCCCAACACCCAGGAATCATCTATACAGACTGTTACAGCTGGTTGCACTTACTTGACAAAATGCAGTGCTCCTTGTGGCTGCTGCAAGATCTGCTAGATGCTGTCTGCTGGCCACAGTGGTGCTCCCAATGAGGAAAACTCTCTCCTTTGGAATAGGAAGAGGCTGTACTTGATCCCAAAGTAGAGATTGTGGATGAACAGGCTAATTTTTCCTCTGTTTGAACTCTGAATTTGCATGAGAAGTTTTCCATTTGAGTATCATTCTATTCTGCACTGATTTATCTTTTTCTCTCCCACTTTCTGCAAATTGAAATAAATGGATTAACTAGAATTCACTTGACCTTCTGTTGTTTAAAACCGAGTCTTACTTGTTATGCTCATACAAGGTGGCACAGAACTAAGCAGACATCCAACCTAGACAGGCAGGCTTTTATGTTATGTAAAGCATAAGCAGATTTCAAAGCAAAGCTACTATTAACCTCTGCCTAATTTTTTCTAAAAGGATTTTTTTAAAAGAATTTGAAAGCAGGGCAAAGCGAAAACTGCATTTCAGAATAAGGCTTGTTAAGCAAATGCCAGTGAGATAATACATGACTCAAGCATACTGCAATGCTTCCCTTCATCTGTCCTCCCATTTACAGAAATAAAATCACAGAATGGGTAAGTTTGGAAGGGACCACAGTGGTTCAAGCTCCCTGCTCAAGCACATTCATCCATTGGAAGAACTCTTGAATATCTCCAAAGAGTGAGACTCCACAACCTCTCTGGGCAATCTGTTCCTGTGCTCAGTCACCTACACAGTGAAGAAGTTCTTCCCCATGTTCAGGTGAAACGCTGTGTTCCAGTTTCTTCCTGTTGCCTCCTGTCCTATTGCTCAGATGGAGCAGAGCCTGGCTCCATCCTCTTGGCACCCCCCTTCAGTTACTGATAGACATTTCTGAGCTCCCCTCTCAGTTGTCTCTTCTCGAGGCTGATCAGGCCCAGCTCCCTCAGCCTTCCCTGGTAAGAGAGATGTTCTAGTCCCTTAATCATCTTTGTTACCCTCCCCTGGACCCACTCAGGATCTCCACATCTCTCTTGTACTGAGGAGCCCAGAACTGGACACAGCACTCCAGATGTGCCTCACCAGGGCTGAGTAGAGGGACAGGATCACCTTGACCTGCTGGCAGTGCTCTTCCTAATGCTCCCCAGGATACCAGTGGCCTCCTTGGCCACAGGACACACTGCTGGCTCATGGATGGCTTGCTGTCCACCGGGACCCCCAGGTCCTTCTCCACAGACCTGCTTTTCCTCAGCCTGTGCTGGTCCATGGGGTTATTCTGCATTTCTCTCTGAACCTCAGATGGTTCCTCTGTGCCCATCTCTCCACACTGCTGAGGTCCCTCTGAAGGACTGCACAGCCCTCAGGGGAATCAGCCTCTCCATTTCAGGTTGACTCTCTCACCATCAGGTGGCCCCTCTTGCCGTGTGTGCTGCACACCTTGATCTCAGCACATCTGCCTGTTCATGTGATGGCAATAATCAAAACTACTCTGAGATAGCAGAGGGTGCTGCTCCAGGGAAGACTAAATCATGGTGTAGGTCTTATGAATTTACTGCTTCATTTGGGAAACATCAGGTGAATATAAAGAAGCAATTGCATTGCTACTTCCTTCTCTCTTACTCATGTGCCAGAAGCTTCTTATTAGGGATATTCAAGTGACCCGTGTGACAAATTACTGCCTCAATAACTTTCCCTATGAGCACTGCCACAATTGTGCCATCACAAATCCAGCCAGTAACATTTCAGCAGTGTGCCAGGAGCAGACCAGAAAATGAAGGACACACAGTTTACTTCTTAGCAGTTCAGTCCCCAGAGAGTGACAGTGTCCAAATGCCTCCGTTCATGCCCACTAGGAGGAACCAGGTAACATTCCTGCTTTTCTTTTTTCATCACCTACCACTTTGAAGAGGGCTGACTAAGGATCTCAGACACTGAAAAACAGACCTATCAGGTAATGTAGCACTTCTCTCTTTTTACAGCAACAGGATTATTCTCTCTTGGCTACTGTATTCTAAACGTATGGAATGAAGCCAATTATCTCAATTATTGGTCTTCAATAGTTGGGTGCTGTAATCTGCTTTTCCCTGTGTTTGGATCAATCCTGTCTTTTCTGAAACCTCTTTGAATCTTTCCTCAAATATCTGTCAGTAATAGCTGATCAAAACTCAAAACTTCCACCATGTGGGGAAGTCCAATGATGATGAAGTCCTAAGACCCTGCAGTACAAATCTGAACATTTCTAACACTCCTCTGGTTCAGATGCAGCTAGAGGTAGGCACACTCAAACAGCCATCCTTTAAAGCCTAATCAAGGCTAAAATAGACAGGCTGTGCAGCTTTGATGTGGATATTTATTTCCCTGTTTTGTCTTAACTCCTGCAATCTAACTCCTCCACCCAGCTATGTACGGTGCTAATCTCACTTCTGTATAAGATACTGACCAACCTCAGGCCACACAAACTTCAAAACAGACATTCCATCCTCTCTGGAAGATGTCAAAACATTCAAGTTTGCTTTATAAGTAAAAACACAAAAAAAGGGCAAAATAAAATACTGAAATTACTTTTCAAAGTGCTCTATACCAACTTAGACTGTATGCAACATCTAAAATTACAATTGGAGCAAGATGCTTTTGGCTTGTCAAATTTAAAAAAAGGTTCAAAAACTTTCCTTGAAATTTTAAAAAGAATGTGCAAGTGTATGTGAAATACAATTTCCAACACCAAACCTATTTGTTTGAACATTTTCAACTGTTTTGCTTCAGTAATTTTGCTCCTGTTCCCTGAACAGCTGATTGTTTTCACTGTTTTCTGTTAATAAACAGCACATAATTAAAGATAAACAAGGTACCACTGCAGGATGACTTGAAGGAAAAGGAGTTACCTCAGTGGTACCACGCAACATATGCAGGGCTCTGAATTAGATAAGAATAACGTGGTTTAGCTTTCCCCTGCAGAGTTTCAGTGATTCTAGTCTCCCCTAAAAAGAAATGAACAGAACTAGAGCAAGTATTCCCACTAAAACTCACACTGACAAAGTAGAAAGGACTTAGTAAAACTGCACAGGTCTGTTCTACACTCTTTGCTGTTACTTCAGGTATAAGTCTTGAAATTTGGACTTAAATATGTTTTCAATACATGTTTATCTGTCCACCTGACTATATTTTAAGGGAACAATCATTAACTAAGTATCCATGTTACAATCATCTCAACCATTGTGTGGTCAATTTTGAGTGCCTTCTCTTTTAACACAGTTTTTAAGAAGCAGTCTTCATAGCTATGCATAGTGAAAACAGTTTCTAAAAGGAATTTTGCAGGAATCTTTAGCTTTGAAAGCATAGATAGCCCAGAGAGATGTGTGCTCTCCACTCAGTACCTAGTGGATATTTCCTGTATCAGAGCATCCTGGGCACAGCTCTCAGAGAAGCAGGCAAACATTCATGAATTCCATGATCCCCTGCAGCACTACAGCATGGCACAGAGGGGTCCTCTGAACGTGGAGCTGCAGTGGTGCAATGTTAATGTCACAAGCTGCAGACATCACCAAAGCAATATAATTTACTAGCTCATTACCCTGTCTCCCCCTCCTGCTGCTCATCCTGCAAGACAGTTCTCTGCCCAAAATGGGACTTCACCAGGCATGGACTTAATCTGAGTAGTAGGGAAAGAAAAGCACCAGAACAAGATAGAAGGGATCTTCAGAAGCTGCAGCTCACCTCTGCGATTCCTTGCGTTTTCCATCCTGGAATAGCTCTGAACAACCATGCAGTGAGCAGCCTTTGTCCTTTACAGATGGGACTGGTCTGGCCTCAGAAGCAGCCCACTTTGTGAATGCCTCTGCTACGTGAGTCCTGGTTTCAACCTGTTCTTTACAAGCATATAGGCAAACAAATGAAGAAAAAAAAGACAAAAAAGAAGCCAGACTATCTAGTATTGTCTCAATTTAAAAAACATGAGTGACTGCAAGAGCTAGGTATTTCTACAGCCAGCCACATTCCTAGTATCCCTGTGCACAGTCTGTGTAATTTGTAGTATGTTTTATCTATCCTTCAGTAAGTCCATCTGTACGTATGCTATAGTTACCACAGGAGAGTTAAAAATACATCCTAGGTGTAGCAATACATAAGGCAGATCCTCACCAGTAAACTAGGAAATGAGTAATTCCCCCCTCTCCTGAACAATTCTTTACAATGACAACTCCCTCCTTCCCACACACCTACACTCTCACAGCCTGGAGGAGCTGGGGGCGGGGGAAAGCTGAGCTTTGCAATGTTGTCTGGAAGCTCATCAGATCCGGGCCACTTCCAGTTAAAGGAGGGAGCAAGTTCAAAGCCTCTGCTGATCTCTGCTCTGAACTGGCATTGTGCTCAGAGACATCTGTGCCTGCTGCTGAGACACAAGTCTGCTGAGCCAGAGAAGAATGTGTACGAGCATGTCCCCCGTCAGGAGATAAAAACAGGAGAGCAGGGAAACCCCAAACCTGCTCAGGTGGCTGACAGTACTGGAACACTGAGTTGAATTGACAGGAGAAAATGACAACCAAATCCAAGTGAACTACAGTGGCTTCTGAGCACTGGCAGAAGATGCTGAGGGGGAGAGAAGACCAAAGCGAGGAGATGCGCAGAGGGAAGGTAATCCTGGCACTGTTGACATCATCATGCTGTGTGCATCTGAAAGGTTCCAAGCTGCAGCCTACTTTGCAGCATTGGCTTTTTTCCCTTCCCTAAATGCATGCACTTTAAAAGTCTCTGGTTTTCAAATCCTAGATATTGTACTGGGAAATTAAGAAACAGCCTTCCAGAACAGTAAGGTATTTCAGCGACTATCAGAAAGACATGCTTGATGATAAGCTGTATAATTTGTCACATCATTTCCCTTCTACCAACTGTTAAAGGATTCTGAATTGTGATAAAAATTGCCCAATTGCTGCCATTAGCTTGGGCCTGGATTTTTTGCAGCATCCATGACATCTTCAGAGTCAGTTCACTGACTAGAGATGGAGTTACAAACACACACCTTGCATTTGCCATGACAAATACAGTGAAAACAGCTGTGGCAGGTCCCATCTCTGGTCCTTGAAATCATTAAAGAAGGGAAGACGAGTGGGGAGAAAACAGATACTTGCATGATTGTGATCCAAACCAGGTTTCAGCAGAGGTGGGTTCCTACTGCCCTCTGCTGTAACATCCTTTTACAACTCCTAGGAAGGAAGCACGACTGCCTGACGTGCAACACTGGGTGTTACACCCAGATTGTATTAAAACTGTGGAGAGTGGAACAAGACAGTTAAAAACAATAGGCTTTGGTTTCCTGCTGCTGCTTTTAATTCTTGAAGTGGATATATACTTCCCAGATGTTGACCCACGCTCTAGCAAATTACTGGTAAGTCTCCCTAGCAAAATATTCCATTGAAACTGCCTGAAGCTTCTTTGGCACTGCACAATCACTGCAGCACCAGAAACACAGCAAATTTTCCTAGCAGCAAAATGGGATACTTTGACTGGACAACTCAAGTGGTTTATATATATTTTAAAAAGGAAAAAAAGTCTAATTCATCATCTTAATATAAGACAGCAAAAGACTTAGGTAATGAATAATTAAGAAAGGTCACCATGCAATACTGATGTGTATTTGCAAGTTGATCCATATTTACAGAATTCCTTTCAGCTGTTTTTCCAGTAGTTCTTGATGGAGATTTCTACAGAGCTACCAACTTATATAACAAAAGTTGAACAAGTAATTTTTGTCTGTGTGCTTTCCCTTTACTACTCAAACACCAACAACAGTAAATTTACTGAAGCTGGCTGAGATATATCATGTTTCTTCTCTTGCCTCTACTGTTCATGCAAACAAAATGATTTCCTATAGAAAACACTACATATTTAAGGGCAGTAAACAAGATGCCTCTATTTAGTTTGACACCACAGCCCTTCCCCCTCCCAAAATAAAACAAACATCACAACGTCTGTAACATGACAATTGTAGCTTGGCAACATGCACATGTGAAAGATTGCATGTGTAACAAATCTTGTCACATACAGAGAGGCTACACCTAAATTCAAGGAGAGGCTGAGATTCTCAATGCCATCTGGGTATACACATACTTCCTGTCAGAAGGAATAGGAACTGGACATTCCAATCACTCTAGTGGACTTGGAATTCCCTTCTGTGAACAGCTTGTGACACCAACATTTACTCCTGTTGTAATTTCATTCCTAAAGTCTTTGCAGTAACTCTGCAAGCAGCTGTAGTTAAGGGAGAACACAATCCTAAGCCAAGGCTGCAACACATGGACACTGCATGGGCAAGGAACTGATAAATCCATAGATAAATCCACACCTGCACATATCTACACCCTCATACAAGGCTAACAAGACTCATTGCCTTTCTAATACCCTCTCTGAACTTTGGATCAAGTTTCCTCTATGAGCTGCTCTCCCTTCAAAGAAAGGAGGACATAATTACAGTTCTCAAATGGCCTGAGGCATTCAATTCCTTATTTTTTTTAAGATCTGTATTCAACTTACCTGAAAAGGACAAACAGTAACCTAATGAGGCATTTGAGTTATGGGAAATCCTGGGAAAAAATCTGAGAACAGAGCCTGCAGGCAACTGCACAAATGCTAGTGAGATTTGGGATTCTGTGAGGTTTTCAGAATAACATCAAATGACTGGAGTAAATTTGCTCAAGGAATGGGCTGGATCTTTTTAAAGATCTGATTCTCATCTTAAACTGTGTTTGTCTGCAGCGTAGAGATGCACAGGTGGATGCCTGTTACTTACACCACTGTTAACCCTTTAGATTTCAGCAGAGCCTTCTTCAGGGCTCTTTTTTGCCTTCTTAGCAAACAGTCCACTTCAATAATTTTTCTGGGTGAGATTAAAAATGCATTTTTCCCACATAAAAAATAAAAAAATCCCGCAAATAAGAACAGGCTCTGGAAATTGAACTAGAGATTTGGAAGAGAGTTTTTCTGGAATCTAGGGTGTGGCTTTGGGGAAAGCCACATGAATTTCAATACACAAATTGTCTTAATTGCAAAAGGGAACTACTTCTGCTTTTAATTAAGTACACACATAGGTTCTCCACTATATCAGTGGACTAAATCAAGGACTAAGGACTGCTAATCCATATAAAAGCTTCATTCTAGGTTATGTATACTTGAAGAATGTGATTGAATAAATTGGTCTGAAAGGCTAGAGTACAACTACTGTTCTACACTACAATAGTGCAAAACTACCAAAAGATAAAGCAAAAACCAATGAAATACTAATATAAGTAAGCCCTATTGGCCTTAAAAGCACTACTGAAATCACAGTATGACAAGACATGCCAGAATGTTTCTGGTTTCACTTTCATCTCCAATTAATTCTCACATTTGCACAAAGCCTCCTCTTTTTGAACATTTATTTTGCCTGCTAGAAAAGACTACAGGTTCAGCAAATCTTAAGTTATACACTATTTCTAATCTTATATAATGTACTACTCATCTTGGCATACAAATTATTTCATAGAGGTTGATTACCCAAGTGGAAGGTAAGGCCTGTCCTCTTGCTCCCACAAGTTAATCTGATTAAACAAATCCATCTGAACAACTGATAGGTACTACTGCCTGCAGACTCTGCAAAATCAAAGTCCATATGGCTACAATGCTTCTTCACCAACAAAGTCCCAAAAGCTTTGATGAGCAAAAGGCAGAGGAAGCAGACCTGCCCTCTGCTGAAAACACCAGGAGAGAGGAAGCAGTATCACCTCATTTCACCATTACAATAATAAAGCCTCTCCCTGGGACAGGTCAGCAACCTAAATGCAGTCAGGTTTATCATGAGTTTTCTTTCCCCCTCCTTAGAGAACAGTCTCACAAGGGAGAGAGCAAGACTTGTGAGTGAGAATTCAATTTCTTCAGGCTGTATTGGGGTGAGGTTCCCATGGCATCATCTTCCTCATATACCCTCACACAGGTTCCAGCATCTTACACAGTCCCTGGAGATCTGGAGATGTGAGCAGTTTATCTCAAACATTTTCCAGAGCAGTAAAGAGGCAGAGACTGCTCTTCCCCTGTCAGCAGAGGGTTACAGAAGATGATAAATGCAATCTCCAAGTACAATTCTTTCTTCCACTAGCTCAGTTCTATTGCATATCACCTGTCCAAAGTCATTTTCCCTTCAAAGGACACCCTTTCCTTTCAGGTGACAGCTGGCAGCTCTCCCTTCCTTAGTAACAGTCTTGAGATAAACATAAATAAATCTTCAGGTTGCTGAGGCTCCTAGGTTACCTTTTTTCCCCATAAATATAGGATTAGGCTTTGGAATAATTTACCTGGAATTAAAATTGTACAATAATTAGATACAGAGCAGGATGACTACAATGAGAGGAGCTATTGGAAAGGGCTTCACTGGGGTTTCAACAGTCAAATTATGCAGCTTCCTTCAGGATGCATTTTTTTAGTCTTGCAGGACTCAGACATGTCCATAGGAGTGAACTAGAAAGGGCCTGAGACTGGAGCCAAGCACTATCACACAGCTGCTCTATAATGTAATTTTTAGCACAAACCTTGACACACTTTCCCCCATGCCAAAATGCCATTTACAAACAACACACACACGTACCATTTCCACACTGCAGGAGAAAGATCTGGCAGTGCATGAACTTATTCACTTACAACAAGAACTTATCGTAAGAGTGAGAGGGGAGAAGATTTCTCTTATCTGGACTTGCTACATCTCACTACAGATATTCTTTGGTGAATACCTCATAAAATACCTAAGACAACAGGAATGGACTGAGGTGAGTGCTTGATCTGAAGACTCATTACATACAGGGATGTATCAGAGGAACCAGCTAGTAAGGTTAGTTAATTATTTCATGGTTATAGAGAATCACAGAGTCCTTTACATTGGAAAGGACTTCTAAGGTCATCAAACCCGACCCTTAAGCAGTGGTAGTTCTTCTCTGGGTGTGCCTTCTCACCAAAATCAGTGGGAAGTGAATATGTGCAAGAGGACACAGACCTTTTCACCAGGAAGGTTAAGCCTACCTGCTCTGCATCACTGGAAATAGAGAAAGGAGATCACAGCAAGAAGTAGCTGCAGCCCTGGGGTGTGCAGCAGTACCTGTGGCATAGAAGCAGCTCAGAAAGGAAGATGCTGTTGCCAAGGCAACAAAAGAGTGCAGAGGTTCTGGGCATCCTTTCCTGGACTCCCACAGAGAGTTGGGTTTTGCTCTGGCAGAGCCAGGAGGACAGGAGGCACTACCCCCATGTGCCCTCACACAGGACAGCACTCTTCCTCTGGGACACAGGGCTCAGCTGGCACAGGCAGTGCAACATCTCATCAGCTGAAGCCAGACAGAGTCTATTTCTGTTTAGCAGAAGTTCCAGCTGCTTTCAGAAATCCCAATGATAAAGTACAAGCCAAAAGAAAGAAATTCAGATCCTATCTTTCTGTTTAGTTCTAAATTAGCAACTGTGGCCCCTGAAATTGTTGCTTTTTTGCCATCATCCTGAGAAAATCAGTTGCTTGTCATGCCTCAATTAATACATGACCTGACAGGTTTTTTGTTGGGATCCAACAAAAGACATTCAGCAGATATTAATCATTAGACAAGCTTCAAATGAGACTTTCATGTTCAATTAATGGCTGATCCCATGCAGTAGTAGATAAACCTTGATCCCAAATAGATGGCCTTTGTACAGTGTGAGAGGAAACCTTTGCCTTCCAGGTTTTTTTACTGGATACTACTTGCTAGTGATCCATGTGGGATTCTGGCCAGAAAAGCTGACTCACTAGGGATGGCCTGCCTCACAGTACAGCCATCAGAGCACTGAAAGCTTCATGCTGGGAATGGCTGACATTGAAAAAGAGCATTTTTCAATGCTTAGGGCACTTAGTGCAGGCAGCATCCATTTCTCTTTAGCTACTTTTCCAAGGCTTTCCATGTCCTTTCAACAATACACTTGCTGTGCAGTAAGAATCAAGAAGAGTTAACAAATTATCTTTCCTGACATTCCTTTTCATGGAAGCAAGACTAAATTCTCATAACTGCAAAACTGCTGTGCCTGGGGCTTCTGAAATGAGCTGGACATGTATGTTCCATCTGTTTAAAGAGTAATTACAGGGATCAACATAAGCTTCTTGCTTTTTATGGAACAACATTTGCTCTTGTTAGTGAAATAGCATTTCAAGGAAGTCAATAACTACAGAAATACATTGGTTGTGGATACAGCTACATTCTGGAAACTCTGTGAGTTTTATGAATTTGAAATCAATGAACATTTAATGTTCCTGGCAAATTACAAGTTTTTTCTCCAAAATACCTGCTGTAACAACAGTTTGAATTAAAGCAGCATGTGATACAGGGCAATCACCCTCTAATGCAAGACAATCACTTGCTTTAAAAAGATATTAATGCACTGATGCTACATCAACAAATAGTTAAACCTCTCTACCTATCACACATGGGATATTGACACAGGGGACATTCAGGAACATGCCCGTATGGCCAAGAGACAACAACAGATGGTACATGGCTGCAGTTAGTGCTCCAATCTGTGGCAGTTTGGAGTTCTTAAAAAAAAAAAAAAAAGACAGTCTCACATTACCTCACATCATAAATAGAGTGTGAACTGTTTGCAATAAAAGCATGAGGGGGCAGCATCTTCAAGAGTTTTACTCTTTGGAAGAGCAAGCCAAGGAGGTTTAGAAATATGCTGGGTCCAGGGTACACAGACTGAACTCCAGGTGTTCAGGCTTGTGGTTCAATGCTCCAATCTCCCTGCAGCCTCTCCATAGTCCTTATGAACATCATGCCAGGAGGAAGAAAAGTATTTGATATACAGATGACCTGCCACTGAAAACAGTTATGGGGTTTTTTTTTCTGTTTCTAGACATTCTTACACAAGTGACTATTGCTGAAGGACACTGAATTCTTGGGACAAACTAATTGTAAGTATAAGAGGTCATCATTTTGTCAGATAAAGTCTTGCTTTGTGGAAAATGGTAAAAGAAGCATTATACAAATTCTATCACTATCTTTTTTATAGATTACACAACTCAACTGAAAAATTCTTTTAGCTAGTAAAAGAAACACCTAGATGCTATTTTCCTAAATAACTGCAGTTCACATTTAAGTGAGTACAGACCTATCTCTAACTCTGAATGAGAGGCCACTTTGTCTACTCTTTTGGCCAGCAGCACCACATATTTCAAAGATGTATTTGTTCCTTGGGGTTGTTCACACTGAGTTGTACTGTTTATAAAACAGCATTACCAACTATCACCATCTCCAGCTGAATAGCCATTATGATAGGTAGCCTGGATACCAGGAAAACACTTGCTAAAGCAGCACAGAACACATTAACATACTCACCAGAGTATGTTAACCTTTCCTGCATTTCAACTGCTTCTTTTAGCTTTGCTTTTAATGAGCTAGGGCGTCTGGGGGGGTTCAGGTTGGCCACCTAACCAAAGAAGCTGAGGGATACTTGAAAATGTATATACATACACATAAACAGCTACCTGTAAGAAAGTATAGCAGCAGAAGCCACAAAATAATAAACATGAGGCAGAAGCAACTAAAATAAAGGCAGCTTTTCAGACTGAAAAAAGTGGATACATAAAGACCATCATAAGTGGGTATGAAACTATACAACTAGCTTATTTCCCACCAGACCTACAATGCTTAGTACTCCCAGAATGGAAATACTAAAGCTAGATGAAGTCATATGTGGACCATTTTCTTGGAAAAGCAAAAAGGCATTCATACTGAAACAAGATAAACATCAACTGCAGCACACCACTTCTGCTTTCCCTATAGGAAAATGGATAAAACCAGTTGGTTTTCAAATACTATTTTAGAGAGGAATTTTGAGTGGTTTCCAGCAAAAGTTAGCAGTAGGCTCAGATGCCTATTTCAAAGCAGTATGTGCGTCATTCCAGTGCTCTCCCCGTTTCACTTGCTCTTGTTTCTCTTTTAAGTGAAAGAGTGAAGTACACAGCAGTGTGTACTATCTCCTACATGGACAGATGTACAGTGACTTCTAATATCACAGGCTAATGTTATGTAAATTTAAGAATATATGCTGGGTTTTTAAGAAATGTGCAAACCCAATGCACAACTGAGTTTTAAAGAATAGAGACACTTGCAATTTGTGGACCGGGATAGCAAGAACCACTTGTGAGGTTGCAGAAGCCCAACTCCTACCTGAGGGACAACATGTTGACATGGGATCTTCCACAGGTACTAACAAATGGTTCCAATGGGAAGAATGCAGACAGATGCCTTCATCCCCATTTTTCATAGCCATTAACTCTCACATGCAAGACCACTGCAGCCCAACCATCAGCCCAGCATTGCCTAGATAATCCTCTAGGATGTGCTAGTAATAAAGCTGAGCAAGGATCATGATTTTTTTTTTCTTGTCTCACAATGCTTCTTCTTCTGTTGAACCAATTCTAAGAATTGCAGGCATCAGTTCCAAGTACAAAAAGACAAGGCTAGTATCTAGCAGCAATCAGCATAGGGAGATGAGCAGCCAACAATACAAGGCAATTTAAACTTTGCACATTAACACCATGGCAGGTCAGTGCTACTGCCAATATGACAACACTGTTGTGAGGCAAGTACTGCAGTGTTTGCTTCAGCTGCTGCTTAGAAATGCTATTTGTGGGACAGCAAAAACACAACAGGAAAGCAGTGTTTGGTATGGGTAAAGTTTGTTTTTCTTCCTTTGAATAAGTTAAAATGAAGAAATAAAAAAGAAATACGATAAAACTAAGACTAAGGCAGAACCAAAGTTTTGGGGCTGTTCCAAGCAAAAAGCCAGAACCCTTTATTAGGAAATAGTGGCCAGTGTTGGCAGTACTGTGCACAGGACACTACTACTGTTTTTAAGTAGGAATCTAACCCTGGCTGCAGGCCTGAGTCAAGAACTCTCATCTCCACTCTAATCCTCAGTATCACTATTGTCAAAAACTCCTTCGATATTTTTTCCTCCCATCATACTTATTTACCTTAAAAGGTTGTGGGGCAGATTTATTGCTCATGTACTGGTGGATTATTAAGCAAACATAAAAGCAGGATAGGAATGAATGAGGTTTGTAGCATAGAGAAACATTTCTTCTCTTAGAGCATTAACATTATGAACTTCAGCCCCCCAGAAAAAGTCTTCTGCAGTTTGAAGACTAGAGCACCAAAACCAGTGACTCAAGGGATTACCATAACAAACCTGTAACAAACCTACATGCACAAACAGCACACAAATATAGTTGGAGTAATTTGGTACAAAAATTACCACAGCCAACCCCCTTAAAAACAGTAAACCATAAATGCATTCAAATAATTAGTTATTGATCATTAAAAGGCTGCACTTCACCTATCTAGGCCCACTTGTACAGACCTGGGTGACTAAACAAGCCCTGATCTTCCTTAATGGAGGTTCAAATGCTTTTTTGCTGTGCACTGATGCCACCACCTGGCTGTTTTCATAACTCAAACTCCTGCATCTACTACTTACTTTTACTAAGGTTTTTCTTTGTTAAGGCAGCAAAAGCAGTTCATCCAAGCAAAAAATACTCAGCCCATTAAGATATCTCTGCTGTCACCCACAAAAAGAATACACAACATTGTATGGGAATAAACTGATGCCTGACAAGTATGTGATAAGTCAAGCTCTTGCATGATTGCCAGAGTTGCCCAACAAGGTATGTTCAATGACACCTTCACATGCTGGCCACAAGCTTCAGAGCTTCATTTCCTCAGTTCAACACTACAGAGCCCTGAGGGCAAAAGCTATTTGTTGTTCTGAACTACCACCTACTGCTAGAAGAACTGAATATATTTTATTGCAAAACAAGTACCTGCTATACTCTCAAGCAGATGCTTGAACCAATAGTTCAGCAGAAAGCTGAAGGCATCCAATTATTCTGAGCCCAGACTTTACTGAAGCCTCCTTTCTGGAGTTATCACACCCTTCTAGTTCCACACATGGCTCAGTTTCTTCTCCAGAAAACCAGAAGTCAGCAAAACCTAAATTGTATTCCATGAGAATAACCCTCATGTGGGTAAACACAAGGCTCTCAGGGAGTCACTAGGGCCTAGAACTTCAGGGATAGAGAAACAGATAGGTATGAGTGGATTAATACAAACTTCTCTTAGAGATTGAACACAGTCCTCTGAGAACTAAGAGTGTAGCTTAATTTAAGAGTGTAGCTTAACATAAGGGGCAAATATACACCCCAGTGTTGAGGAAGGCTGTAAGTCTGTACAGGCATGTTTCCACACCACACGAGCTCATGCTCACCCACCTGAGTGCAGAGAGTATCTGATGGCCAGAAGCATGTGAAAGCTTCTCAAAGGATCAGGCTGACCCTGGTTTTTTTCCTGCAGCTGGCTCACGGCTTGCTATCAAGAAACGGCGTGCGCGAACTCTGGAGGGTCAAATGCCTCCTGAAGATATCAGTGTTCCCACCACCTTCCCAGAGTCTCCTGCTTCTGAGCCTTAGGGAGTCTGGCACACAGGCTGTCCAAGAACTGCTGCCAGGCCTGCCCTAAGTTGTAGGCAGCTGTGACCAGGGCTGTCTACAAGCTCTTGCCTCTCTATTCCCTTCTCACTTGTACCTTAGACCCCAACTATGAACAGCACACCTTCCAGCATGGCTTCCCCTCAGCAACCAGTGCTTGAAACCTTGTCATACTAGCTTGTCTATCTCTTACTGGACTGCCACATGTTTGGAAAATCATGTCAGCAAGCAGGACAACACATCCTTTTTCTCCTGCCAGCACAGAGGCACCTAGCCCACAACCAGTCCATGACTGCAGCTGCCTACTGAAATAGCAGCTCTGTACCTGACATCCAAATCTCTAATCCTGCAGTGACCACAGTGGTACAAGGCATCTCCTCTAGAACAAACTTCATGCTGTTGCTCCCAGGACCTGATTAAGGAACAGCTGCCAAGAAACCTTGCAAGCTTGTTGGAATGTGGAAGGGAAAAATTACTATGGTGTCAGCAGGTAACTGCCTTTTGTTTCAAGTAAACTGACACCTCAACCAGTATTTGTCCCTGCTACTGTTCACAGGATTTTGTGCAGTTGTCACCAGTTCATCCCCTACAGCACTCAGAGAGGGGAAGACACTGTATTGTCCCTGGAGGTTGAAGGTTACACAGGGCTCTTATCCTTGTGTGCAGTCCACATAATTCATTGG
The DNA here is from genome assembly GCF_037042795.1 of Molothrus aeneus. NCBI lineage: Eukaryota > Metazoa > Chordata > Aves > Passeriformes > Icteridae > Molothrus > Molothrus aeneus. Next base: position 26,494,858 of record NC_089648.1, read on the forward strand.
ACAGACCTCATATGGCAGAAAATAGGCACTTGGAGGCAAAATTGTTTCATGGCAGATTTCTCCTACACCTCACAGTTCTATGGAATTGCTTTTAAAGACCTAAAGCAGCCCTCCTGTTCAGATTAGCAACCCACTATCTCTCCACACACTCAGATGGAACAATGTAGTAGTTCCATCTGAAGCTTCAGATGCCTGTCCCCCTCCTCCACCCTTACAAGCTGGATAGGAAAACAGTAAATTCACCTGGGTTCAATCTCACTTGCACAGGAAGCTGAATGTTTCTGGAGAGATCTCTTCAGTATCACTGTAGTAAAGACAAATGCTCTTGTTTGAAATGTTTGTTGCCCTGGTCTTCAAGAAGGTCTCTTCTTCCTTTCTGAACTGTACTCCATACCCCAAGTGCTGATCTTCTGGTAGTCAGGGACTACTGAAGTGCACAGCCTCTTCCTACTGCCACTGGGTTATCCAGCCACCAAAGACTTCATCCCTCTCATGAGACAGAAAAATGAGTATTTCACTGCAGCCCAAGGTACCACCATACTGTAACACCTGAGAAGCCAAAGAGACTTTGCCACCATTGTCCATTTCTTCTTTTCTGCCCAGTCAGAGAAACAGAAAGCATGACAAAAAGAAGAGAAAGGATATTGTGCAGACTGTGGGACAGCAGAGTAACAGACTTCAGTGGGACTCTGTAGTGTGGATCATTGACACCATGGGCATACACTAGGAACAAACTTCTGTTGCATACAACAAACCCAAAAGACCTAATCTGCATACAACAACAGCAGAAGCTCTGCAATCCAAAGCAGTACATGAGGACAATCAGGAGGATTCACTTCAATGCCACAAAATTGCCTTGAACTAGTGTAGATACACCTTTTCAAGGGCAACTCATTGTAGACAACTAGTGGAACCTAGCTAAACATCAAATGATTCTCTCAAATCAGGTCTTAACTGTGCAAATCTCTTTTCAGCAATACATGCCTATAATAACCAGCCCATAAGCACAATGAAGAAGAACCATGTAACTAAAAGACACACAAATAGTACAATATTTGGTTAGGTAAGGTGTAAAAATTTAATACCAGCCCTATTCTGATAGCATCTCCCAATTAAAATTCCACATAAAATCAGAAACTAATATATTTTCTTTTCTGCAGTTTTGATATATTCCAGATCTAAACATACTTCATACTTTTTCTTATATATTTTCCACCAGTCCCTCTCCAATCACTGGAAAACAATGCAGATAACCTATAATCTCCCCATACTCGGTTAGACTTGAAAACAGAAGATTCCAGAGGTGGAGGAAGAAATCCAAAAATCTTCACCCAAGACAAAGACTAATTTTTGTATACTTTTCATGGGAGCTCCAATTCTCTCCAACCCTCACTACCCCCTTCAGAATCCTCAGATACTTAGTGAAATCACTTAAAGTCTGCAAAACTGGGAAATAAATTTGTACATCTAACTGAAGTAAGCCTAGTTTTAATGCATCAAGGTCTGAGTTGTTATGAACCATGCACTATGCACGCATTTCAGTACTGATCAAGGAATAAGGTTTTCACATGAGACAGAGCAGGATAAATATGGAATAAATGTCAGTTCTGCAGTAACAGCTTTCCATGCACGATCCTGTGACCACTAGATGGCATCTGCATGCCAGACCAATTTGAGAAAAAAATTACATCAACTGGATTGGGTCTTTTTTTATTAAGTAATCCTGCTAAATCATTGTAATAGTATTAGTATAAACAAGTCAGACCAAGTTAAAAAGTATGTCTTCTTACTCTAGGTGGTAAAGGCAAGGCAAGAGCCTCTAAGCCTACCATGTCAGTCATGTATTGTACCTTTAGGTAAGAGCCTTGAGTAGGAACGAATTAAATATTATATTTGTTCTCCAGTACTGCTTCAAGAAAAGGGCCTTAAGTCTTTTAGCTCATTCTCTTAACTCAGCCTCCTGGAAACCAGATGCAATTAAGGTGCAGCTAAGATGCCTATTAACATGTAATTCTCCTAAAATGTTCCTTCTCACAGCATTCCATGGAAGTGTTACACATTCTGTCTCTGTGGAAGTTGCAAATGGCCACCCAGGAACAGGAACCTGAAATACAAAAATGAAATATTCTGGGGTAGCTAATGGAAAACTACTGATTTATACATGCCTAGAAATTTGACAAGACAGTGAGTGAGTTACAGGGGCAACCAGAGAAATGCTGCTTGGATGTCAGAAGGAACGACATGAAACACTTGGAACTATTTTCACATTACACTCGCTGGGACTTCAAAACAATGGAGAAAAACTTACAATGGAATATATTCACTCTCCACAGTTGTCCTCTGCATTCATCAATGCTGTGTGCTCCTCTGCTCTATGTCATGAGCTGCACCAGTTTTATCCTCAAGATACCATTTTTCTCTGGTTAAGCCTTTTCAATAATTAATCTGATCCATCCACAGCATTCTCTTTTGCACCTGAAGAGTCAAACCTTTAAAGCAATAGGAGGAGGGAAAACTCTCTACCAAGAAAAAAAAAATCAGTAGCTTACTTATTTTGCTTTCTGCAAATATAATTTACTATTTTTGAATATGAACTATCTGTAAGAATAGACAAATTATAATCCTTCCTATCCTAATGTTTTAATTCCTCCCTTTAATAGTAACTTGGATGAAGTTAAAACACTAAAACTTAACATCTGGGAATGTCTAACCTATATAAGGAGAACTTCAGGTGGTGCTCATTTCTACATTTCAGTCTATGAGCTTTTTATCTTTCACATAAAGCTTACATCTTTACCTGAAGATACAAAAGTTTTTGCTGTTCTTTGTCAGCAGCTGGATCTAGTTATCACCTGCTCTCTGATATGGCTCCTTCTAAAACTAAAAGGAAGCTTGGGCTGCAGATTCTGTCAGGAAAGGCAGTGGAATCCAGGAAAGGGGTTGTGCTAGGCCACAGGCAATGCATATACTCTGCTTAAAGCTCCACCTGTTCTAACTGTTTCAGGCAGCAATGAGTTTTTCTTGGAAAAAATTATTGTAGTCATGTACTAGCAAGGGCTTGTAGCAGACACTTATTTTGAATTGTTCTTGAAGTCTCATTTCTTGGGACACACAGATGCACAGATTAATGAGCTGAAACAGGATATGGGAAAAAGAATGAAGTGTCCTTATTACCCATTAACATTATTATCTATTTTAACAAAGCACAATGAGACACAAAACAAGTAACCCAACAGCTTAGCTGTTTTCCCAACACCTTGAGTTCTGTGCCGGGAAGATGCTCAGGGACTACCAGTTCCATTAATCCATAGAAGATGAGAATTTGGCAAACCCAAAACAAGTACCTAAACCTGTATCTTATCTGCATAACTTCTTTACTGACCCAACAGCGAGTTACAGCCACACAGTTTTCAGTGTTCAGCCCAACACGGCCTGAGGTTCCTTCAGCTTTGATCATCCAGTACATGCAGTGAGAATGCTTGGTTATAAGCACACAGCCACCTGGTTAGATGCTGTCCCCAAAACCTTGATAAACCTTTGGAACAAGACAAGAAAAATCCACCTATGATCCAGGTGAAAAAAAGTATACAGCTGCACTGAAAGTGAACTTGGAAGCTTCTGTTGCTAATTAGCAGAAGCAAGAAAAGTGACAGCAGAACAAAAACATCCATGGCTTTGCTTAAATGTCCCAACCTTGATATTGATTCATTGGGTTCCTTTTTATTGACAAGAATGGCTATATGCATGAACTTTATTGCAAACTCTGACTTGTACCAAAAAACCCTCCCTGTCCTTTAACCCATGGGGACTCAAGACATGTGATTGTGCTGTTGACACCTCTGCCCCAGCATACAGAGAATTCTCTCATCCTTGCTTTTTCACAAGTTCATTTGAAGTCAAATATTCACATTAATCCTCATGTACATTCCAAAGCAGATGGATACCAATCATGAACCAAGCTGCAATTTGAATGAGTTCAAAAGCAATACATTGAAATACCACTGTCTCTGCTCTTTGCTAAGCTGCAATATTACCTGGCAAGTTCGTATAATGCATCTTCATCTCTAACAAAGATGGCAGCAAGAATAGTCCCAGAAACACCAGCCTTGGACACAAAAATTAATAGCCTGCCAGCAAGAAGTTCAACACCTAGTTAAAGACTAGGCTTTTACAATTGTTATCTACACAAACCTCTACAAAGCAGAATCCCTTTTCTGTTAACCTCTGAGCTTTACATTAAAGGACAAGCACAGAACATTTGTATCTGTCATCTACAAATTCTGAAGATTCCAGCTATTCAGTTACTCTCAGATCATCTTCAGTTCAACCATATTCGAGGTTGAGTAATAGTGTCTTCTATACTTCTATTACTAGAGAGCAAAAAAATGTGTCTCCTAGCCCCAAACTAATCATACAGAGCTCCAGCAATTCAATCTGGCAGGTTCCACTTAGACTTATCAAAAGATAAGCCACAGACAGGAACACTTCTTCATTTAACAGGAACACTTCTTTCTGTTCATTGATTCTGACTTTGGCAGAAACACAGTAAGGTGGATTTCTATGACCAAACAAGCTCACAATAGGGATGTAAAATTACTAACCATAAAAGCAACCTCCTTCTGCAGATCAGATCAATTTCCATCAGTTCCTCAGGCAAGTAAGTGCACTGGGATGCACTGGGATGCTACAAGCTGTCACAAGCTAATGTCACACCTACCTATTGGCCTTTCTCTCAACAGAGAGTACAGGACAAACAGAGATTGTCTTCATAACAGGATCCTGAAACTTGGTGACATGTGGCAGCAGGACACTTGCAATTAATCACAGTAAACTTGGAAACAAAATTACCAACTCAGACTTCAGTGGCCACAAGTATTCCTGTGTGTCTATATGCAGCAAACCAAATCCACTAGTTTAAGACCCTCACACTGTTTTCAGTGAGTCTATTTCTACAGCAGTTTTTGGAAATACATCAGATCATTACAAACAATGTACTAAACAGAAACAGTATTCAAGGTACTAGAGCAGCACAACCACAACTATATGAAACTTTTTTCCTCCTTTAAAGCAGCGAACAATTACCCATGCATAGAAAATACTGAGCACTATAAAGCATACAAAAAAAGTGATGCAAAACAAAAATTTGTATCAATCAACACAAAAGAGACCAAAGCTGCATCCCTTGCAGCATACTTTAAATTAGTATTTGGGAAATTCAAAATGTCCATTGACCAGAAAGGAAAAAGATAAGAGATTGTGTGCCATGTGTACTCTACTATAAACATGGAATGAATATTCCTGTCAGATAAAGGTGGGGGGATAAACATGCAAAAGCACATCTCAAATGGTGAAATGTTTTATATGCCTCTCAACAGCCCATATGAGAATGCTTCTGTTTATTCCCAGCACACTACACATGCTATTTAACAGTATTCAAGGCTTATACAGACAAGATGTTTATGTGAAAAATTATTAGCCATTGGATCACTAGCAATTTCCATGGAAGAAAGTTAATTTTATCTGCATAGAATTAGACTGAGGTTATTTTTTCTACTTCTCCCAGAACACACAATATTAAAAATAGAGATCCATACTAACCCTGTAAATGTAAGTTGAAGTGGTGAGTTCTGTTATGTATCAGACTTGCTTTTAGTATGGAATATCAGTCATATCTGTAGGGGTAAGATTACTACATCATGTGTGTTTTCCACCATATAGATGATGAGGGATGTTAGCAGACATTCCAACTCTCCAGAAATCAAAACAACATTCAAACAATTTCCAAATGACTGCTGCTATGTAAAAATAGCAATTCTTCAGAATACCAGCACCCAATGTGGCTTACTAGTGCCATTAAACAAACTAAAACTTTCCTATTTCTTTAGGACACAGAAGAAGGCCCGAAGACTTTATTTTTCTTTTGACATAGCATCTGTAACACAAGCGAGCATGTTAGGTACTCACATAACATACAGCTTTACACCTGGACATTTTATGATACAGAAGACATTGTTCCAGAAACAAAAGAAAAAAATGGAAAAGGGTTAATCCAGATGTTTGGTAACACAGAGGCTGGCACTTGGTAAAACCCAGCATTTTCAAAACTTGCAAAAATAAATCTCAAGTAAGCAATGACTTAGAGCAGGAAGTTACCATGTCAATGCTTACAGATTAGATTTCATAAATTACCTTGTCCCAAACTGCAGTTACTCTCACACAGCTCTTACTGCTGACTTTCAAGAACAAGTGTCTTTGAACAACATCAAAAAAATCTATTTCATTTTATTTTAAGCATTGAAACTGATGTTTGCTTTAAAGTGGGATAGAATAAACCATTGTTCAAAACCATAGACCAACCCAGTATAAATCAGTAACAGATAGATATATTGTAAGACTTCCTTTTCTTTAAAAACAACCAACTCCACACGTTTTGAGTAAGCCAGGTGTTAAAATAACCAGTCAGACTTCATTCAAATGAATTAGACAACTTTTACTAAATGAAAAAAACCTACATTTAAAATATGCATTTAAAACAAAATGGAATTAGAAAAGAGACTTAAATCCATTTTAAAGAACTTGCTCACTGTGTCAGAAATCAATATATCTCTTGCATTATATAATGTGCCAGTTCATAAAACATAAGTTACTAGAATCCTCAATTTAACATTTTCAAAGACAATACTGAAGTCAAGAGTTTTACATCTACTGATGCACATTTAGAATGGTATAAATCTGCAGCCTTCCCCCAAAGAATCTAACAAATTTGACAGTATTCAGTAAAAGCTTTTGTAGTTGTGACCAATAAGTATTGCATCCTAAAGCACCACAAATCTGTGCCTTTCATTTATCCTACTATATATTTTGTATCTTCTCTATATCTTGCCATTTGCCAATGTTAGCTCTTTTAATAAAGGAGAGAACTGAAAATACTGCTTAACTCTTGATCACGTACAGAAATTATTGCTACTATAGTACACTACAAAGCAGCAGTCTATACAATAGTATATGAAATTTGATCATGAAAATCCAAATGACAGATTCTTTAGTGATGTAAGCCTTACTATAAAGTTGGACATTCCTGTAGCATTTTCAGCTCACCACCCATCATCTAGCCTATTGTATGTTGAAGAACATCCATTTAAACACACCCTCTTCTAAAAAAGAATGTCAGCTTTCAAAGGCTTAGCAAGTAAGGATCTTCATGTTCTGTGGAACTATGTAAGATGAATTTTGATGCAGGTAGGAAGTTACCTGGAAGCTAAGCATGCCAAAGGTGTTTCATGCTAATAAAACTAAAGCCAAGGTACCACTAAATCAAGTTACCAACTAATAGGCAATACCATTTTTGTCCTATCTAAGTTAAATGAAGTGCCATTGCACAGTGTAATGTCAATAATTTAAAATAGTGTAGTGCACAAATTCATTGTGTGGCAGTTGAAGTAAAAAGGTCAGGACAGATTTTTCTGTCTTAATGTATGTTGGCTGCCAAGCTGTCCAGTCCGGGCATTTGGGACTCAGTTTGCCTTTTAATGACTACTGTACTATAAACTTTGCATTATAATGGGGCACACGGCATTATGATGAAAAAACAGGGGATTGGGGGGGGGATAAGAGATCAATGGCTGTTCTAGAAAGCCCCTTCCTCATATCAATTTCAAAGAGCCAGGAAATAAGACTAGGTACCATATTCGCATCATTCTAGCTACAAAATAACCAAAGTAAAAGCAATTAAGCAACAATAAGACCACATTACACAAATGGAACATCATGCTTTCATCTGGTTTAACTATTACACCAAGTTTTAACTGGGATGTTGGTCAACTTTAAAAACCGTGGTAAATGTGAGTATGTAGTTGAAATAGTTTTTCCTAATTTTTTTCCTCTCTATGCTGGATATTAGAACTTGGAGCTATACTTGTTACAATACAGTGTCGCACATCTTTCTACTAGAAAAATTAATAAAGATCCTTTACCCGTCTCTTTAAGTTAAACGTGTGACATCATAAAGGGTGTCAAATGGCTGGATGGTTTTACAGTGCACACTTATTATATATTGTAATATGGAGTTTTGTCCTTGACAGATCTGATGGTGTTTTCTACCATTATTTCCTTTCTTCACCTCTTCTTCGGTGGATTAGCTGTGCGAGGTGGAGTGACGGGACGCCCAGAATTCAGTCCACCATACTGGTACTTGGCTTTCTTTTCAGATGGTTTCAATATCTTAGAGAAAATAAAGAAGTTCCTTTGAGTCAGCAATAACTAAAAACATTTCAGATACTTTTAAGCCCACATTAAACCTTGTTGAGCAGGAACAATAGGGATGAGGATGGTGGGAGAGGGGGTGGAAATCACATCACAGCCCTACAAATTTCTTAGCTCTACATACAACAGTAGCAGCAACTCTAAATCCTTCTAGTTCTACCACTATGTTGAGGTGGAAAGAGGAAAGAAAAGGCGCTGAAAACACATCCAAGAAGGAATAGGGACTAAAATCTGATCACAGCAGCCTTATTAAAAGGGTCCCTATAACCATTAGTTTGCATAATTGTGTACTCCAATCATTACGTATGACAAAAAAGAAATCACCCAACTAAACTTTAAATTTTGAAATGAGCATTTGAATAGAATGAACAACTTAATATGTAATAGTTTGGAAAATATCAAATTCCAGTTTTCTGGAGAACAGTTGGTTTGCAGTTCCAGTTGTTCACAAATGCCAGCCTCCTGTGCAGTCCCCTCTGTAGCCCAAGAATATTGCTTTACGCTAACCATCAATACAGCCACGAGCACACTAACATGGTCCATACAGCCCAACACCTACAGTCATCTTACTGCACAAATATACCATACCTGGAAGGAACACATCAGAGTTTCATCCACACTCATCATGCCTCCTGCATTGTCAAACTCTCCACAGTAATTTGGAGCTGAGAATAGGGTGACCAACTGCCGTTTAGCAAAGAACTCGTATCCATCTTCAACCACCTGGCAACACCAGAGAAATCAATACGGCTCACATACAAAGTTTTGAAGAACAAAAAAAGTATCTTGAGGCAAACTACACTTTATATTAGAAAGATAAAGGAACTCAAACAGCTATTTTATGTCTTGACTTTCAGACAGGACAAGTTCACTCATTTTATCTTACCTGACAGTATACCCCTTGTCTGACACTTCAAATGTTAAGCACACATCAGCTTGAATGTTAAATAATTTCATAGTTGAAGTCCAATTATACACTGCCAACGTAAGGATTCCCAGCATTTAATGCTTTATACACAGAATGTGGATGTTTGACCTAATTAGTTTGGAGCACACGAGGTCTGGATACCCCCTTCACTGCAACTTGAAACAATTAAGTTTTGCTTAAATTGGTGTTGACTGCACACGCCTCAAGTGTAGGTGATTTTAGAGCGTCAAAATTATAAAAAAAGAGTGATTCTGCCAGATCTTGCCTAAGAGCATGATACACCCTTACAATTGTGCAAGAAGTATGATGCATCAGCTGAGTATGTTCCCTCTTTTCTGAAATAAAAGCTTTATGTTACAATGTAGCATACAATGTGTACAACAAATACACCCAACTGATTGCTTTGGTGCAATCATCATTATCTTCTATAAGATATCATCCTCCTTTTATAAAGAACTGAATCAACTATATGACTTAGAAAATTGGCAGTAATCTTGATCAGCAGTTAAGAAATCCAGTCAGCATGTGGAATCAATACTAAATCTTCTCTAATGTTTTAGCAGTAAAATTACAAAGAAAAAAATTTAAGTGTTCTAATAGTGTACCCAAGCCTAACAGTGACACAGAATGAAGAGCCTATTTTTGTTCCACAGCAAGAGGGAGCTTCTAAAATAGACTAAATAATGAAACTGAAATGCTATACAGGAAACTGAAACCTGATGTCCACCTAAGTAGCACTCTTGCTTGAAGTAACCTAATAAAAAAGTGTGCTCAGGATTGGCAATGCAAAAACTGCCTGACTGAAATGTGAGGAAATAAAAAAAACCTATGCCAAAATACCCTGGATTGCTGAATCAAAATACTGGCAAACAGTGAAAGTTTTTATGTACAGACTTGTTTGTAGAGATAGTCAAAATGCATTTAATATTTCCATGAAGCAAAGTAGAGGTAGTTCAAGTCAGAACTACCAGGGAATTGTCTACTGCTGAAAGTGAAGAACTCAAACTTCAGTGTAAATCTCAAATTCAAGTCACTCTGCCCCTTTAAATCTGGAGACTTTACCTGTGATGCTCACATACATAAGTCTAACATTTAACAGACAGTACAAAAGGAAGACATCAATGGAGAAATCCAGTGTTAGCATTCTACTCAACTGACATTAGACACACAGTTCAACATGAGCCAACAAAAGGACACAGCCTTTATAGGCCCTTTATTAGAAAGATTTTTGTCTCTAGAAATAACACAGTGCAAATTAAGTTCCAAATATACATTACTGATAAGGAGCAGGAGAGGTTTCAAGAAGCAACAGCAGCAAAATTCATACCTGATGAGCTCGACAGATCAAATCCAGATCATGACGATTCAGAAATTTACTGACCACATCAGCACCAAAAGTGAAAGAGACCCCACGATCATTTTCACCCCAACCTTGCACATCTTTGTCTGGGTCAGACCACAGCAGGTCACAGAGCAAACCTTTGAAAGATAATAAAAATGAAAAAGGCCAGTCTTGGGAGGTATTTGATAACGCAAACCAGTTCTATTGTAATTACCAGAGCAACTCTCCTAAAGAAAATAAGCCTTAACGACAAATGCAACAATACTTACACTGCAACTCAGACAAAGAGTACAGTCTGAATCTCGAGATTGTTTACACCCTCACCGCTGAAAATGCCTTGAGATTAAAAAAGTCAGATTCAAATAGTTCTCTGAAATAATCTTTTATTGCAATATTCAGTGTGTTTACAGTGAGCATTAAAGGAGTTTAAAAATATTAAAGTGCATGTGTATTAACAGGCAACCATCAATTTCACAGCTCACCGAGAAAGCTTAGTTTGAAAGGTGCAGTAAATTTAAAAGTCCTATGCAAAGCCAGTCATAAAGGCAGTAAGTAATTTTGTACTCTAAGTTTCTGAACACAAACAACTTTGATTCTTACTTTTCCTGCCATTCATGAAGAACCTTAGATGACTGAATCAAAACGTAACGCAGCAAAAAACTACATTGTCTCACGTAGCACTGTCAATTTGCAAGGACCCCTGTTGACTGTTTCAAAAAGCCTCGTGACAGCCAGTCTGGAAGCTAAGCTAGAACAATAAACCTCTCTGGCATTTCAGCACTGGTCAAGATCTTTTTTTTTTTTTTTGCTGCCAACAAAAGGTCAGCCAACTCTGGAGTTAACACCGGGTATTAAAAAAGATTTCTCTAGATCAACTGCAATGCCTTTACACATATAGACCTTTCCATTAATATTAGCATGAGAAAGAACCAGGCCAATCCATCTGGAACACAAACAAACCCCCAAATGTTTGAAAGGCATTGTACTTTCTTTACCTGTGATGACCCATGGACATATAAATACTTAACAGCATTGTCTCACAATTTGAAAGATAAGCCAGAAGGCTCCTTCATCTACCATTCAGAAGTTTGACTGACATTTACATTTGGTTACTTGCTAAACAAAATATTGAAGGTATTATTTCTTAAACAACAGATACTTCAAGCTGTAATCAAGCAAACCAATGTTTGGAACCTATTCTGCAACTACACCATTTTATATTTACATATATTTATCAAATGGTCTTTGGCACCAGACACAGCTGCTCTCTAACAACAGGCTAAAATTTGATTTGTTTTTAGAAGAAAAAGAACAGAACAAGTACAACTGGATTTTAGATAATATTTCCATCTAGAGATAAACTACTGAATACAATCAGTGCATGACAAGAACTTGATTTTACTGAAATTTAGTTCTATATTGAGTAACTTTGTTTTTCAAAACAATACTTGCCCTGCAATCTCTAATGGCTTCTTACAATGAGTTCCCAACAAGTGATAGAAGCAGCTTGTCTCAGCTGTTTAGTGAGTGCTTCCTCTTCTATTCTTTCCCCAAAATCAAATAATCTCTAGGGTCATACAGAACAACAGACAAATCTGTCCTAAGAGGTCTTTAAATTGCAGTTGAAGTTGTAAAGCCTTTTTTCATCAGGCTCAAAGAAGCCATCATAATGATCTAATCCTAGCACAGCCACATGATCATCTACCAAAACTTTCGTATCAACACAAATATTCCCCAAGTGACACCCCTCCACAAAGAGACAGCTTTGAAGGGCTTAAAACTTTAATGGAAGTGAGACTATGTCAGTTTATTTTCAATTTTCTGCAAGATTTACTTCCATTATGTAAAACTGGTTTCCTTAAATAGGTCCAAAAGATGAAGACCTTGGTCATTGCACCACAGCACACATGCCTCTGATGGGACATTTTTTTTTAGCTCTGACAGTACACACACACAGCTATTGCTTCTGAAAGCAAAATTAACACTACGCAAAACAAGAACCTTTTACAAAAAATCTGCATACTTATTTTTAGGAGGTACCAAGAAGAGAAATCATTTCAGTGGAGTGTCCATGGAAACAAGAACTACGTTCTGTAAGGGCATTCCTGAAGTGGGGGTGCCTCAAGCACTATTATGCCTGCTGAATAAAACCCTCTTTTCTGGGAACACTGATATATGCAAAGATTGACTCGTTTGTGCTGACATTTATTTGGTTATGCATTGAGTGAATAAGTAGCATAAAAGGACAAACAGTATAGTAATTTATACTACAGAAACAATCACTCATCAGTCTATAATGCATCTTAGTGTCAGGAGTGTATATACTGGCTTGCACAGAAGTGGTGTTGTTTAAGGGACAGTAGATATATTAATATTAGTCCCTGAATTACTCCATGCCAAGGAACATCACAGGAAACAGAATTCTTCTAACTTATTTGTAACTTATGTTCAAAAAAAGGTTCAGATCTTATATCTCCTCTGAAAGTTAATTTCAGACCACTGTTGAAATCAACACTTTAAAAGTTATCCCACTGTATTGCTCAACAGTCTTTTCAATCCACTAGTAAAAAAATAAATGTAATAAATGAGACACTGAGCAAGACTGATTTAAGCCAAAAGAACATAGTACAGGAAGCACTAGCAATTTGCATCCAACATTTATAAACAGAACAATAACCTAGAAGAAGAAAATTTCCCAACTAGTACATTGATAGATGCAATTGAAATGCCAACTGCAATGAAGTAAGAGCTGTATTTTTCAAATTTAATGAGGAAGGAGACAAACAGAGAGAAGCTCAAATACTTAAACACCCAGGAAATTTAACTTTGTTGTACTGTTTAACTTTGAACAGTTATGTTCTTTGACAGACTAAAAGGTTTGTGTGTGCCAAACCAAGGCAAGTGGAATGACCTCTTCCGTTTCCTTTATCTTTCATTACACTTCTAAGATGTTTTAAGGAAACTTGTGAATATTGTATCCAAAAACATGTATCAAAAAACATACCCTACTCTGCTATGACAAACAACAACACCACAGACAACAACCTTTAACACATCAGATAGCATAGCCATCATGAGGAATAGGCTCACATCCTATACAGGCACCAAGGAATATTGTACTGTGAACAGAGTTAAGTCACTACATTGCTTGCACAGAAATTGATTAAACCTGTTTCATCATTAAGACTTATTTACAGTAAATTTCATATCACTCACCTGTGTCAGGAACATCTGTAGGTCTCATAATTCTCCGGATCTGCTCCATTGACTGGAGATCTGGAGACAGTCCTGTAAAAGTACAAGAAAACAAGTGACTCATATACGCATTTTACCTGTGGAAAGGGTTCCAGAGAACACAAGATTTGAGGTTCAAAGGCACACAGCATCCATTGTTTCCACTGCAACATAAACAGAAGGCAGTTTGCTATAAGACAATTAAGTTGCTGAATAGAGGACAGAGAATAATGCAAGTGAAATTAGCAAGGGCTTCTCATCACCATCCTTTTAGCCATGGAGGTTGTCATCTACTGTAGCTCAGCTGCTTAAGTCAATTACAAAATGACAGTACTTTGATTACTCAAAAAAACCCCCAAAACACTTAGTGAAGACACAGCTATCTTTCAATAGTTTAGCCATTAACATGCAACTGCAATTAAAGCATGGAATTCCAAAGCCACCCTTTGAGGAGTTTACACACCCTAAAGCTCCTCTGCTTGGGCGGGGGTGTACAGGCATGAAAGAGAACCTGCTAGATGCTACAGCACCCTAATGTGTCCTTAAATAACAGTACTAAGTGTTTTAAATGACTTAGGCCAAGGTATCTAATTAAGAAAGCTGCAAATTTTAAAATACAACATGAACACCTAATTTGTGATGAAACACATTTTGTGTTAACAAACCATATCAATTTGACTCAGTCCAGAACTCTGAACAGGACAGAAGAAAGCTGTCATTGGAAAGGTCACTTCACCATGTAAAATAATTTCAGCTAACATCAGTTTGCACAGTGACAATGTATATGTTACAAGAACAATGATATTTGACAGAAACCAAAGAATTTGATACAGACTTGAAGAACTTTTCTTCAAGTATGAAGACTTTGGATTATTTTTCTTGAAGCAATCTTATAGTAAAAGCCTTCTATCATCATCACCTTGCGAAAGCTGTTTTCATGCTCTTGCCTTGAGGATGTAAAGAATGGCAGAAATCTAACAGTAAACTACTTAAAGGGAGTATTAATCAAGTCTATAAACACAACAATACAGGAATAATAAAATAAATTCTAGTAGAAAATCACCTTTCAAACTTTGACAAATCTACCACTTTCCCAGATCTGATCTATTTGCACACACACTTCATTAGCACATGGCACTGCACCCAGAGATTGCAATGGGCAGTCTCAGTGAAATAAACATGACCAGTCTGTAACTTTCTATGAAGGTACAGCTTTCAGCATTTCAGATTGCACCCAAAATAAATCTTTAATCCCTGGAAGTGTTCAAGACCAGGCTGGATGGGATGGAGCATCCTGGTCTAGTGGAAGGTTCCTTGCCCACAGCAGGGTCACTGGGAACTAGGTGCCCCTTAATGCTCCTTCCAACTCAAAGCACTCTATGATTCTTTAAAAGAAAATGTTACTACAAACCACATCTCAACCATGCAGCTGTCCATTTTTGTGCTATTTTGCATTACTGGAAAACAGCAAAACCCTACGGAATTGCCTACAGGTTTGCAGACTTTTTTGTAACCATTTCTTTCCCAGAGTATTTCCCTAACTCCCCTTGCTAACATCTCAAATTCATACCTACAGAGAAAAGTCCTACATGATCAGTGTTGAATGGAGGATATAAGAATGCCAAAGCTCATTGTAAAGCTGCTGCCAGTAAAGTGATTGCTGAAACCTACAGCATACTAAAAGTACAGAATTAAGTTGTCTTGTCACAACAGCTAAGCACAGGAAAAACACCTTTAAGTATACTCAGTATACTATATTTTTGAAGCATAAGACCACCTCCTCCCTAAGGGAAAACAAAGAATTCTCATTACTCCTGGCAGACTCATCAAATTTGATTTGAACCACTCTTTGACTGTGTAGAATTGGTAAAGTGTGATAGGTACTAATTTCTATAGTGTAATCTTTGAATACTATGTAAGTTGAGATAAACATCAACATCCAGCTTGTTGTCATTAATGTCACAAGAAAAACAGAATTCCAGAGCCTAAAAATACTACATAAATGCAGTATTTTACTGTACAAACACAACTCCCATCTCAGAGCTTCAACTGAGTGTGGTAAGACCAATGTATTCCATCAATATGACACTACAATATGGACTTCATTTATAGAAACTTGAAACTAACCATGTAAGTTCTCTAAAGATTAGAGCTAGAGAGTGCTGTCATAGATAAGAGGACCAATGCTGTACAGAATACAATGCAGAGAGAAAGGGAGAAGTCAGAAATAGTTAAGGAATAAGGTTTAATGAAGTGAGATAAAGAGCAAAGTCAGAAGTTAGTTGAGAGGACAGCCTTTATAAAAAGGACAAATTATTACATGTGTGAGGAATGTGGGAAGAGAGGGAGCTGATGGAAAAGATACAATGAAAGATCCTCTCACTAGCTTGAACGTTTAAAGACAGGGATAGCAAGAGAGGTTTGAGTTAGATTGCAAGATGGGTAACTCAAAACAGATATCCAGAAAAGTTTGGGTAAAAGAGATGACTCAATATATTAAGCTATTGTAGATGGCCTACTGGGGTTGAAGTTAGGTGCCTTTTGTTTTACTATGTTATGCGGTTTTGCAAAGTTTTATTATATCCCAGAGGGCAATAATTTTAAAATAAACTATGCAAAAATGCGCAATATAGTAAAAAAGGCACCTACCTTATATCTATATGCTAGCTTCAACCTCCAGCAGAGTTGAATGGTTTGTGTTGCTGCCTCAGTGTCTATTAGAGTAGTAACATCATGAAAAGGCGTTGACAGTCCATTACTTCATTGGATCTGGAATGCAGTTTGGATAGGACTGGAGAAAAGTGGAAAAAGGGCAAAGCTTATTTCTGTGCTGAACGTCCACTTCCATTTATTAGGAGCACACAGCACTTTAGTAGTCTTTTCACTTTGTTTCACAGCTACAGATCAGTTCAGAGTGGCAATAATTTCAGTTACAGACTAAGCCTGTACAATTTACGGGCCAATTAGCAATGAATAACAAAGTAAATACTGTTTTTCATAAAAAGATCCTTAAAGCATACTATGCACAAAATAGCCTCTTGTTTAGTCAAATAGGAAAACTTTTAATTCACACATGCTCCCCTCCCCCCCCCCATTTACAATGAAACTTTAAATCTTTTTTCTTGAAAAATAGCTCTCGAGGCTTCTTTCTCGTGGTTCAGGTCTCAAATGCATACACACAAAAAGCTACTGGTTTTGTCACAGAATTCTGCTCTACCTGCTAAGCTGCTTTGATTATCTTCTGCCTAAACTTAATTGTTTGCCTGAAACACTCCAGTATTTTGTTACTATTCATGCTCTGTTTTCCAAAAAACCAAAATTCTAAAACATATGTTGATAGTAAAACAGTAATCCTTTCATAAGCTGCTTCGGAGACAAATTTATTACATGGGTTTTTAGCCACTGATATTTGGCTACCTAGGTGCAGAAGTGACTCTATCTCACATTCTTAAAACTATGAGACCTAGCCTGTAAGATAGATACCAGTGCTTAAAAAGAAGAAAACACCATCACATGGCTTGAGAATAAGATTAAAAGATGAGCTGCAAACAAACAGTTATTCTGACATGTCAGTGCTACCCAGAGACTGGCAGACCCAAGTGTATTACTGCATTAACTATGTTTTTACAGGGACTTAGCAGTATCTCAGAGCATGTTCTGTGTAAGACCCTGTTAGCTTATTCCAGGAGGCACTGAAGGCAGAAGCTTTCAATACAAGACACAAGAATACTCCAGACCATTTTTAAAGCACATTCCATACAGGCATAGCTCTTGAATTGATACCTGTAATTAATAAAGGCAGGATGGCAGCCATCAATAGAACCTCCTGAAGTCTGGAAACGGAGGTGTTCAAACTAGATGTTTCTGCATTGCTTTCTGTTCCACTAATTTCCATCTCACTGGCAACACAGGTGTGACATCTACCAAACCATTTCTAGATCACTCAGAGAAAGGCATCAAGTTGCTTATTAATGGAGGCAGTTGCAAACACAGCTGCAGAAGGCAGGATGGCTCTTTCTACAATTAATTGAAATTCTTGTCAACTGTTTGGCACTGCAAGCTTCTGAAAACCTGTTAAACATCATTGCCTGTAAAATCATGGCAAGGCCTGCTCTACAAAGAAGAGAACCCAAGTACGCTCCAATATTTAGACAAGTCACAGCCCTCAGTCAGATCAACACCCAACATTTTTTTCAGTACACCAACAGGGCAGCACTGGGACAGGTACCCACAGAATGTAGAGTGTCTTGCACTAAAGGCTTTATGGAGTCCATGCAAGCCATGCCTAATCTGTTCCAGGGTCAACAAATGCTTCGCTTCAAACTGCGGGATCGACTGTGTGACCTCAGCAGTCCCACCCACCAAAGTATTGTGAAACGGTTAAAGAGATAAAGTAGAGAGCCAAGGTTACTTGTGACAGCCACTCTTCACTGCTAGGGATGCCAATGTCAGCAAGGCTGCACTGATATATAGTAACAGCAACAGGTAATGTGGCAAAGTAGGCAATAATTCTAGCATTAAGTAACCTTCAGAGAGGGATACACTGATGGGAATACTTACAGATGCACTTCCCCCTCAGGCACAAGAGGCCATGTGTATCAGGCAAAGAATGACAGTCTACTGACAAGTGCACAGAAAAGCATGATGTTTAGACAACACAAGGTTAAATATCACCAGTTAAATATCAGGTACACACAGCCACACTCCATTTGGTAGAGCATTAACCCAAAATAAGTTTAGATACAGCTTCTAAAAAGCAGCCATCAGCTTACCTCCATGACAACAGAAGATCTTCTCATCCACAATGGCTGCAATAGGCAGACAGTTAAAACAGTCTGTGAAGGTCTTCCACAGCTTAATGTTAAATCTCCGCTTGCCTGCAAAAACAGTGTGTGACATTAGGAAGAGGAAGCTGGTTTTTAAAGACAACCTGCAATACATATCAGAGCCTAAGCAAAAACGCTAGCAAATTCTGTGAGCACACTAACATCTCAATCTCTTACAACAGCAGAAGAAAAAAATATCGCTCCAGAGTGACTTTAACCTTGTCTTGGAACTTAGAAAGTTTCAAAGCAGGTTCACAGAATATTGAAATCCTTTCATTACAAGAGTCACAACTACAAGTGTTTCCAAAACAAAGTATTAATCTGCTATAGTCTTGCAAAAGTAATAGATTTTGCTTACATTCATCATAAAATCCATAGATTCGATTGATGCTAGCACACTCATGATTTCCTCTTAGGAGAAAGAAGTTTTCTGGGTACTTGATTTTATATGCCAG
Source organism: Molothrus aeneus (assembly GCF_037042795.1). Classification (NCBI taxonomy): domain Eukaryota; kingdom Metazoa; phylum Chordata; class Aves; order Passeriformes; family Icteridae; genus Molothrus; species Molothrus aeneus. Next base: position 26,513,905 of record NC_089648.1, read on the forward strand.
TAGTAGGCAAATTGTTTCCAGAGACTGTTTGCCTCTGTCTACATAATCTCCAAGGAAAAGATAATTAGCTTCTGGTGGGAATCCTCCATATTCAAATAATCGAAGCAAGTCTGTATACTGACCATGGATATCACCTGAAAAAAAAGAGTTTACCAGGGATTAGTGCAACAACCTAAAGACTTACATAAGTCAAGAACTTAAGCAGGCTAATTAATTTTTATTCAGTGATATTAAAAAAGTCATTAATATTACCTTTAAAAACTGGCAATATGCATTACAAAGCTAAGAACCATGCTAATATTAAAGCTGAAGTACTCACAGGATATAAATAACTCACCATATCTGCACAACTGCTATGTCAGGTATGAAGCCAGCCTGAAATGCAAAAGCTACAAAATCTTCACAATAAAGCAGAAGCTTTCTAACCAAGCTTTAATTCACTTAAATTAAAGCAAGGTCAGAAAGAAAACCTCTAATTGAACAGGTATATGACCAGGAAGCAAACGTACCTCAAAAAAAAATGACATTATCTACTGCAAAAACAGATCAGTGAAGAATTCAGACTGGAGAGAAACTGAACACTGTGCTGGCAAAGTACACTCACTTCAAAGGTCAATTTCCATAACATTGCTGTACTAAGAATCCCATCCTGCAGCATTTAGACTAACTCCTCCTTTGATGCGTGTAACAAGCAAGACAGACTCAAAAGACTCCATCTCTTACAAGATACTCAACCCTGCAGCTTGTTGTTCAGAAAAATACCTGTCATGTTACTCTTCCCACTGCCAGCTTTAAAACTAGGCTTTCTACAGAACAGCTCTGTGTGGCCTTTACACCACCACAGTGCATCGCATCAGAGCAGTCAAAGCTGAACTATCTCTGAGCTGTCCATACGGGTGAAGAGGCCAAAGCTGCTCTACAGTAACTTCCAGCATACATGCAATATATTCCAGCTGAGTGGAAAACTTATTATCAGAGTGACTGGATGGAAAAAATATGCCAAAAGCCTTCAGTACAAGCTGTATGTTATTTAGGTTCAGTACCTCCTGGTCCTGTACATTAAGCGTTACATAGATGTATCTTCACTATTGCTGCTTGTTCAGTGACAAAATCCTGACTTTGCTTAGCAGAGTTATTCTCCAGTAGAGCACAAGCTACTACAGCCTCAAAAGAGAAAAAGAACAACTCACACAACTTTTTTCACCTTAAAAAAGGTAAAAGATTCCCAAACCTGTATGCTCTCTGGTTCAACTCTTAAAGCATACAGTGGTACAAAGAGTACATGTTATATTATATTCCTTTAAACTTTCCATGAAAAATGCAGTACTTCCTCCTTTAGGCAGCATTCTCCCATAACTATTTCTCACTCGGGAAGAAGAATCACTTTTCCAATTTTCTTCTAATAGACGTGATCAGTATCTACTATCCAATTTCAGTGAATCTGAAGCTCCACTCGCTAAAATCTCTTTCACACACGTTGCAACAAGAATGATTTGTATTCTAACTGATATTTAGAAGTCTGCAGGTCACAACCTGAAGAAGCAGAGGACTCCTCAACAAATTGTTTCTATGCTGAGTCTAGTACTCCAGAACCATGTTATCAAATCCCCAGACTTCATCACTAACAGAATGAACTACCAAGTAAACACACTACAAAAAATATTATTATTATGTTGTCTATAACTACTTTCAGTTACACACATGCAACAGAGGGACAAATGCACTTAATGGGTAAAAACATTTTGCAGAAACAGTTTTATAAAGGTACCAAGGCATTTACCATTCCATTCAGGGCACTTAGCACTTTAAAATACAGATTCATGTGAGCACAACTTGAAATCTACCAGATATAAGACTTACATTGAAAACCACATCTATTTTAAAATGGACATTTACATAAGAGCATCTTTCATCTTGCATTAAAACACAGCCATTTGAGATGTAGAGCTTATTTTGAACTGACTTGATTGTAAGACAAGACAATCCTATTATGGTTCCTCAGGCATTGCCTGAACACACAAAAGTAATAGTTCAAAGCATTACCAGCTGCATATTTTGCTTTTGGTGAAAGCAATCATCATTCTTTTGCTTTTATCTAAATGCAGCTCTGACAATTGCTCCAATATTAAATTTACATGCACCTGACACTTCCTGGTACTTTCACTTTTCCATGTTTGGAATCCGATTTAAGATAACAAATGCCTTATTTAGCTGTGCATTAGCTACATCTATTACTGCACACCTAACAGTCCATTCAACTGCTTCCATCTAAACAGATGAGGAGGACTTGACTTTGAAGTAGGAAAATTATTCTTTGCAGACCTTGACTTATGGATAATCTACCTGAGTTTCTATGTTTTCTTCATCTAGGAATACAATAAGACTACACTACAATGAAAAGTCTAAAGAAACCACAATGTGATAAAGTTGCATTTTACCTTCAACTTTACATCATTAGGCAAGCTGGGCTGGTTTTTCCTCCCCACCCTACCAAGCAATTAGTCATTTAAAAATGACTTTGCCATTAGTGGTTGGTTTGCGGGTTTGGCTGTTTTATTTTGGGGTTTGGGGTTTTTTTAATTGGTAATATCCTCTCAATGTAAGAAACATTGCAGACATTGCATCTGCCAGGAAGAAGCTAATCTATGTTTGAGGATATAAGTAGTAATGAATACAAAGACTGCTTCTCTTTTAATATTACGACACTTCAACTAATCCAATTCAAGGAATTTTATGCTTTCAAAGGCATTGGCCATTGTTAATAAGCAAGTTGAGGGATGGTTACAATCTGGTATTTACAGACCTTTTTAGACAATTTTTACAAGCTTGTAGTTACAGTGTACTTTGGAAGAAGTCTAGCATCTTATAAATGCTTAGTGAAGTAAAAATGCACATGTTGTATTTGTGTTTCACAGTAATACTGATGTTTTTCAAAACATGCTGTAAAGCTCAAGGAATTTGTTACATGGTAACTAAGCCTAATTTAAGTCTGCATTCAGTTTCACTTTCTCAATTGAAAGACTAACAATGCCTTCAATTTTTCAAGTGTTTCATTTCACGAGGTCTTTGTTTTGTTATGCTTTGAAGTGAGCAACCCCAGCATGTGGGCCTTTTAAAAGCAGCTAACTGCTTTTTGAAATAGTGATCAGAAGAGCACCAGCTCTGTACAGGTTGCAAAATTTGCACTAGATGAGGGCACAAGCAGTCCTTACTGCTAAGGAAACTTGCTCCAAAACAGCGTGAGCAGCACTGGCAATGTACTAAGTGCTAACTGCCTGAAAACTACATTCAAGATTTTGAAGACCTCCCTCTAATCCCAACTCAACCTCATTTGCCTGACTCAGTATTCTTCCAATCCCCCTGGCATAGAACTAGATTAAAACACCTACATATAACATGTATATATCAAGCTTACATACCACAAATTTTCAGAGGTGCCTCTAGTTCCAGAAGAATAGGTTGGCTAAGAAATATTTCCCGTGATTTTATGCACAAGCCCCGAACTTCTGCTTCGGTCATCTGAACAATCTTCCCAGGACGACATCCTCGTACTGAAATGAGATATTTAACAGTTGAAGGTAACTGCCACACAAACATACAGCAAGAGCTAAATGCAGATGATCTGTATTTAAAACCTGTATTTGATAAAAAGCCAACATCATATTCTACATGTGTACCAAATACCTTGAATTATGCTGTCCAATGAATTGTAAAATTAATCTCTGATATTGTGGTAATCTGTGATTAAAGATCTATATGCATCTATATGCATTTAATCTGTGATTAAAGATCTATTTGCATTCCTGTTGAATCAGGTCTCAGAAGAGAACAATTTAGGCTGTGCTTTTGTCCATATCTGAATAAATAGCAATTTTAAGAAGCGTTTAATTTAACAGTTCTTTTATGCTAGAGCATTCATAAAAGACAAGAAAAATCTTGATACCAGAAAACCTGAAAACACTTCCACATTAGCACAAGGTAAACTTGTTTAGGACTGTTAAGTTTAACAGCACTAGTTAAATACAAGAAAAAAATGATAGACATTATTATGTTTAAATAAACTGAAACTGCCATATTAGAAACATCACACTAAAAACTATGAAAGTCTGATGGAACTTTCATGTATAATGGCTCTTAAATTACTGAAACCTTTACAGCCAAGAACATTCTAATTAGAAACGAAACTGAATTCTCAAAACCTGTAAGTCAGGCACTCAGACCTATATTTAGCATAAAATCAAAAGCATTTGCATGTCATTGCACTCCAAGCCATATCCTCTGGCAAGTTTATCTGCAGCTGCTTCTTTTTACAAGTATCTGTATGATTCCTGTCAGAGGCTGCAGTGTGTCTAATGAGGCAGCAAAATAGAACAATTGTGTTGTCACTTTGGCTGATCCACTTCAGTCTTCCATCTCAGCACAAACTAAACTTCAGAGTTCAAACAAATAAGCCAGAATCTATCAGTGTCTACAATAGGTGAACATCCTCTCCTGCCATCTGTTTTAGATGAAAGTAACATTCAGCATCAAACCATGGTAGTACCTTCAAGGGAAGGTAATATGCAACTTTTGCAGCTCAAATCCAAATGCTTTCAAATTCATGTATAGTAAGACTTTACTTCATAAAAAATTTAGCTACAACTTCAGTTAGTCTAGTAAATTTGTGAACAGAAGAGCAAGAACTATTTCTTCACACATAGCAAATTCCTAGGTCACCTGCTTTCCCTCTTCAAAACAGAAGAGTAAGTAAGCTTGTAAATTTTTTTTTTAATTAACATAACCTCCCTTTTCCTTTTATTTCTGCTTAATACCTAGAAAACTTATTATATAGAGGAGGTCAGTATAATTACATCTAGCATTATCTACATTGTGCAATGGGGAAGAAAGGATATGAGGGAAAACAGTTTGTCCTAGGTCACCCAGTACTACTGCTCTGGTTATCACTGCATACTTGTCCCAGTGTAACTGCACATCTGACCACACCAACACTGTGCTATAAATATTTATTTTTAATAAACACCAAACACTTGGTGAACAGAGGTTAGGAAGCAGTCACAGGGACACATGAAGAGGCAGAACTGAAGAGTGGTTTTCAAAAGCAGGGAAGAGATGCAAAATTAGATCCTGGGACAGCTAGTTTGAGTGCCAAAAGAGCAGGAGGAATAGTATATCTAAAGCTGAGGATATATTGTAAATACTTAGCTCATTAGAACCTCACAAGAAAAAGGCTGTGTCATACAGGACTTCTTTCAGTGACACTCAGTGAATCACTACCAGGTGATATTTATGACATGGTAAGTCACATTCCTCTTGCTGATTAAGATTTCAACTACTCTTGGGAAAGTAAACAGCATTTTAGCAACACTTCTGTGTCATTTTTCCTCATGTATTAAGATGTTCACTTACACATTAGAAGAAAACAAAGGCAGACATCAGAAACAATCAATGTGACTTGCAAACAATATGTGCCTACAGGCTTCCATTTCATCACATTTCAAACAAATGAATGATGTTCTTACAGATACATCTTCAGCCCCATTATTAGCAAAAAAACTACAACCAACCAAACTCAGGCTCGACAGCTTTGCACAGGACTTGACTACCCACTTTGTGAGGTACCAAAATGTTCCAATAATCTTAATTTCAAAAGCTCGTGTTCCAATAGTTTATAAGGATCCCCTTCAGAGACCTGGGACTCCTTCTGATAGGCACAATAAACTGCCATTATACACAAGCAGAGTCTTCATATTACAATGGCTATAATTTTATTTAAACAATTGCTCTATTTTAGACCCATAGCTTGCAACAAAGTGACACCAAAGCACCAAGCAGCACAACCAGCTTCCCAGTCATGTCTTCCCACAGACAGTGCATTCTTTTAACCATAAGCAATGACATTCTCTTCTGTATTTAACTCTCATAATGTCTTGCAGTACCAGAATGATGCCATTTCATAGCAGATCAAAACAAGAAGTCGAACCACACACTTATATCCACTCTAGTTTTGGAATTCAAACCCAGGAAAGTCCACTATATACAATATGAACATTACCAGAAGCAGCACCAGACCAAGCACTGAGACCAAAACTGAGGTAACAGTTCAAGTAGGGTGCCCATAATACTTTAAATAACTTTGACCCAATCAGTTTTTCTTACAACACCAGCCTCTAGCTCCCTTTGAAAGTCACACAGGGGTTTAAACTTGGAACATCTGCTTTATAGAATTGATACTTTGAGTGGTGCTGGATTTTTTCATGAGAAACAAGACACAGAGAACATGCAGTCCCTGACTTCATAATTAACTGCCAGTCAGTGCCTTGATGGTGCTTCTTTACCTCTAACAGTAGAGCCCTAAATGCTGCAAGTCCTTAACAGACAAATCAACTAAACTACTCATTACCTCACTTCAGATTTTCCAGGTTAGAAGACACTTCTACAACTCTGACAGGTCTAGCACTCTCAGAAGAGGAGACAGCATGCACAAGATGATCAGTCCCTTCCACCCTTGGGAAAGGTGCAGATCTCAGCCATTGTACCTTTACAAAGGCCCCTTCCACCCAAACAGTCTGCAGCTCCAGAGCCAACACACAGGTTCAGTTACATTTGAAGTAATACAAAACCTGGAGTTTCATGAGGAATAATCATCAATACTAGTTAAGGTAAAAGCAGTTTTCTCCCACAGTTCCTGGATCAGCAACAAGGGTACTACGTACTGAGAAATGAGAGGCTCCTGTGAGCCCTGAAAGGCTCAGCACTCCACTGGATTCACAAAGACACTGGAAGGTTTGCCAAGCCTTCATCCAGAACAGATGTGCCACAGCTGCAGTACAAGTACACAAGTAAGACTAAGCACTTATTTCAGCAGCTTACATTACAACTAGAATTTTGTTCAAGTTCCCTTGACTCAGCTGAGCTTTGTATGGATTGTAAACAACACTGCATTTAGTTTTTCAAAAGCCAAATCCCCAAGAACAGATTGAAGAGGAGGTTCTAAGAACCAGATCAAGAGCATAAGAGATGTTTTTCAGACTCATTTACAAATTACTAGAGCTAACCACTCCAGTCATGGCCTCTCACACTGCAAAATCTGTAGCTCAAACAGCCTTAAACAGCATTGGGAAAATCATCATTTTTAACAGCTGTCAGTTACCCAGGGCAGAAATATATCAACATTGAAGGTAATTAATTATCTGTAATCTAAAATGCTGTAAACAAGCTTTGATTTACATAAATTAGCCCTTTGATAGGGACAGTAGGGACAGCACTTCTGTTGTAATTCACAAACTCATGTGCACAGTGCTCTGAGAGAACAAGCCCTTCCTCCAGTGAGCTTCAAGCAGAGTGACGTGGCACAGGATAAAAAAGAATAAAAGCAAATATATGCAGTGAATTCTGAGACTTATTTTAGCACAATAGATCCTACAGTTATCTAAAAGCTCTAATTAATACTAGAATAAGCTCTAATTAATACTAGAATAATCTCTGCATCTACACAACCATTGGTAAGCAACCTTAAGAAGTTCAGTAACAGTAATTAGCAATCCAAGACATGAGTTGCACAGTGGCAGTAAGAAAAACTTCAGCAAAAAATATTTTTTTTAATCCCTCTAAACTTATGCCAGAGTGTAGCAGATTATGTAAGGCAATACTAGCAAGGAAAAGGAAAGTGGGTCAAGAATTGGCAGTTCCAAATTCCACTTGCATCCCTTTTTTCCATAGCCTTTCATGAAATGGAAAAAATGAATTTAACCTGTTCTGTCACACTGCTTCTGGTGTGCCTCTCTCTAAGCAGCTAAGCTGCTCATTTTGTGCCACCACTAATAGTTTCTTCAATGACTAAGTCAGCTATGGTATGCACAGCTACCCTAAGCATTTACCTGGTGCTGCTTTCCAAAATCACAGTGTCCAGTTTACTGGATGTAACACTCACAGTTTTATCATAACATCAGAACCCAGAGACTTCTCCCTGGTATTATAAAAAATTGGGTCAGCATCATTGCTAATAAGCACTCTCTTTTCCATTCACTCTGCTCTTTTTGCAGACATGCACTTACGTGGCCACACAGTAGCCACACAGTAAACTGCAGTGAACTGATATTTTCTTCCTAGATCAAAGATACAACAAATCAAAAATGTAATCTAAATAGCTCCCCAAGGTGAAGAATATATCCTCTGTGAACTTGAGACAGGGCTAAAGAAAGAGTAAGGAGCTGGTTCTCCTTCTTTCCATACTAGCTCCAGCCAAGCTTATGTCAGAAATTATGGCTTTAGAAGTCAATTTTGCCAGAGCAGATCTAAAAAAGACCCCCAAACTACAACCCAAGATTGCAAGCATGCAATTTCACAAATTGCACACAAGCAATTCCCTTGCGCTTACAATCCCCCCGCATTCTGTGGGATGTTTAATCATTGGTGGTTAACAACTCACACATTTAACTAATTTTTTTTTGTACTTAAAAGTACTTTTGAGTATTTGGCAAATGTTGAACAGCCTGTCAATAGTAGGAGCAGAAGAGATTTTAAAGCTTAAGGCGGCATTACCTATGACTTGGGGGGAAAAAACAACAAGCAGTCCTCACACTGATATTTGGAAATATGTTTTGAAGTTATCTGCTCTTAGTATTTTTTAAATCCAAATTAGATACTTTCATGAGTTTAAGTCAAGAATCTCATACTTGATTTTAAAAGCAACTCTCAATCTTAAAAGCAAAACTTCTATTCCCTCAGAGTATCTTCTGTTATTTAACTTGTTCAGCTGCCATCCAGAAGCAGCCACTCCCTATCTTGCAGCAAAACAGAGAGTAAAGCCAGCAACACAAGTTTTAAATTTTCAGAACTGCTGTGACAGGACTAAGCTTAGAATAGCTCTCATTCACGAGTTACACTGGTGGACAACAATAATATAAATGAACCTGTTAGAAGTTTGCTCAATTCAGCAAGAACAGAGCGCTGAACGTACAGCTCTTCTGCAGCATACCGAGCAACCCTGCACCTTTCCTAGGGTACATCACCCAAATTTCTCACTAAAAACAGAATAATCAGTCTTCCTGGGAGCTTTTCTTCCTGAAAAACTGTGCTTTTACATCCAAGTAACCTTGAAGTCTTGCTAAAATTGCCTTCACTAGATGACCTTGATATTAAGTATTTTGGTGAAGAACAGTGATTGCTTACAAACTCATTCTAGCAGGCTTATTTAATATCAAGCACAAGTTCACTGCAGAGTAAGAGACTGCCTAAGCCTTTAATGGGAAAAAACCCCTAACAATTAAGTGGTGTTGTTCTACCCAAACTTGAATTTACATTCTTCAAATACACACTATCCAGCAAAATTAATACTCATGGAGAAGAGGCTTTGAAATGACTTAGAAACAATTATGTAAAATTGCTTCAGGGGATGCTCCAGTAAGCCCATGAAAACCCATGCAACTTTTACCCATTCCTTTAGCTTTTCATGGACCACCTGTGCTGCCTTATACTGAAGTTCCATAAATTAACTGCTGTCTCAGTCATCCTGTATCATACATGGTTGCAAGAATTGCTGAATTCAATGCTGAAGGACAAGACCCCATGTTCTGCATTTACTGTTTGCTTAAGTACACTTGAACCTAAAACCCCAGCAACCAGCAAACAGAAGGTAGAAGCCTCTTACAATGCTGTATTACACAGTCATAGTAATTCCTGGAATTACTATCTACTACTACTTGGAAAGCTAACTTAGCATAAAAATTTCATGAAACAAAGAATTTCAGCTTATTTCACAAAGGATGACTTTCTTTTCCCCTATCACAGTGCCAATAAAATTCCTAAAACTCAAGGAAGGTGGAGGTAAATTACAAAAGTGATCTAGTTAACTTCTGAGAAGAACCAAGGAGAGAAGCTACTGAAGTTATGATACAAGAAGCTGGGTGTATTTTCTGCACATCAGTGTCACTGCTGCTTAACCAATACAATTACATGGGACATAAACACAAAAAGCTTTATATCAAGCTTGATATAAAAATACCAAAAAACAAACACAAAACACCACCTCAAAACCCAGAAAAGATGGTACTGCAAAACTAAAATGTCCTAGTCAATGTACTAAGCCGATCACACAATAGAAGGTTCATTTCAATGTCTCAAATTATAAAGCAGATACCCAACACCTTCAGAGGCACCTCAGGCTATAGTTAAGAGTGGATTCCCCTCTACAGCCCCTTCACTGAGCACTGCACCTGACCTTAGTGAGCAACAGCCAAATATAGCAGGCTGCTCTCACCACAGTCTAGGGTTCAGCAGTGCAGTTCCTTCCTTTCTGAAAAAGTTACACTCCTACCTCTGGTGGTAACCAATGAGCATTTAAAAGGAATTTTAACAGTTTATAGTTGCAGTTATCTTAAATATGAACAGTTTCTCTCTTTTTATACTATGATTTAGCTGAGCAGGGAGAAAGCACGGAATGACTCAAGTAAAACCTGTGCTGCAGAGTATCTAAATGAAACAGTTAGTGAATCATGGAGCCTTCAAGTGGCCAAACAGGCAGGCAGAATAAAGAACCCCATCACAGTGCCTGGTGCTGGCTCTTGGCCTTCAGAGCAGTGTTTCAAGCCAACCATTCCATTCTTCATGCACTTATAAAGCTAAAGATGAAGTGGCTGATATCTGCACTGCTGAACAAAGCCAGAAACAAACTTCATTCCTTATCCCTCCTCTCTGGTTAATACAATACCTACCCTCCTAGACACATACCAAAAATGCCTATTTTCCTCTTCTTTTTAAAAACTATTTTTTGAAAAGTCCTTTGCAAGCAAGTCCTTTTACAGTTATTCTTGTTTATTTTTCTAGTAGCAAATTATCCAGTCATTTCACACCAAGCCAGGTAATAACTCCTGTTAATGCAGGATTCAGCTCCATGGTTTGTTTGTATTGTTTTGCAAGAGATCATTAAGGTCTATTTTATTTCTCTCTTTCTCAGCATCAGTTACAGAGCCTAGAACTGCAAGCACTACTACCATATCATAATACCACACCATCAGGCTGGCTGGATATATTAATTAGTTAAGACAGTAACAAAATAAGAAATGTTATTGACCACAGCACATTTGACCAGTATGCTCTATACTATTTAAAACTAATAAGGAAAAATCTCAATTATTTCATAAGAATATAAAATACAACTTTCATTTAAAAAGTCGAGTACCAGTCACATTTTTATATTTATCACAACCTATAAGACCTCCAAAATCACAAGAAAATGAAGCTTGCAGCTTTCTTAGAAGATAACACATGACATGGTAAGAACACCATGCAACCAGCTTTATTAAGGCAATCATAAAAATCACCTTTTTAGCTGACCATTGAAGCAATAACCATTCCCTACACCTACTGGTAGTCCAACATGTCTCTTCTTGGATCAATATTTCACAGCTTCTTTGGTGCATTGGAACTGCCAGAACTAGTAGCCCTCAGCCTCACCAAAAAAATTTGTTTAGAAAAGATCCACATTAAGTTTAGTCAGATTAATTCAACTTGTTAATTTTGATTAGGAAAGCTAGATGTCTTGCCTAGACAAGGCAAATTTGTTTGTACAGCAATAGAAATGAAGCCCTTTTACAGAAAGCCGTCTTGTACCTAAGGTTACCGTGTCTGGGTTTCCCTGAGTACATCCTCTCTTCCATATGGTAAACTCCCTAGTGTTTACTAAGACACCTATAAATTTAAAAGAGCAGAAATTCATTCCAGCTGGGATGCCTTATACCCATAAATTAAGGATACAGCACAGAAACAGGAAGCCCAACACCCTGACAGAAATATGGAAATCTTACTTAACACCATTCACAGCACGCTGTACAAGTCAAGGTTACACCTATTCCAGGATCTTTGCTTTGATATAGGGGCAACCTTTTCCACACATCACACATCTAAGCTAAATTAAAATTAGCTTAGAACGTGGCTTAAATGTAGACCTGGTGCACTGAATTTAGCTCAGCATTGTTACAATTTTCAGGGCATTTCCCAGACAGGGATACATGGTATTCCTAGATGAGGCAAAACACAAGTAGCAATTTCAGCTACAAAGCCCAAGCGAAAAAAAACTTCTCTATTCACATTGGAGAGCAGGATTCAAGCAGACCATTGAATCACAGCCTTCCAATACTTAAAGAGGGCTTATAAGAAAGATGAGGACAGACTTTTTAATAGGGCTTGCTGCAATGAGACAAGGAAAACTGATTTATACTAAATAAATTTTAAAAAAATAAAAGTAGGTTAAGTCTAGATATATGGATGAAATTCTTTTACAGTGACAGTGATGAAACACAGAACAGGATGCCCAGAGAGGTGGTGGATGCTTCATTCCTGGAAATATTCAGGATCACACTGGACAGGGCTCTGAGCAACCTGATCTAGGTGAAGCTGTCCCTCCACTGGAGAGGGGCTGTACCAAGTGACCTTTACAAGCTCCTTCCAACCCAAACCATGGTATTATTCCATATTCCGCATCTGATGTGCTCACGGCAGTATCGTGTGTGCATATTCCTGTTTGTTATCCACAGCTAGAAGGGACTAGGAAAAAATCTATCCACCAGATGGCATAGCTGGGATAGTAGGAAGGAAAAAAATAATAACATGTAATAAGCACACACACTGAAGCAAAAATAAGACCACCATCTTCATGTACCGTAACATAGCTAAGCCTGATCTGTGATTCTGCATACCAGCACAAGAAGGAAACACTCTTTCAATGAACTTGGATAATTCACTTTCAAGGTCACATATCACTCTAAGAGTCTTTTAACAAAGATATGGAATTCTGTATTTGAATGACCTGCAAATCTTTGCAGATTCACTCATGACAGACAGTAAAACTCAAAGTGTCTCCAAGATAGTGAGGCACACATGTCAGAGCGCCAGCATCTCCTTCATTCTTCTAGTAAAGCAACAGGAATGACAATTTAAATCTGCCAGATGGTACTTGGTAGACAGAGATAAAAGAAAAGAAAGCACTGTTATGTTCAGACTTTATGTACACACTTGAGTTTTTACCTTCCTACCATTTCCAAACAGTAGTTATTTATAAGGTAACCCTAACTAATGGCCAAGAACTAGACACATTGTAAGAGAAAGTCAATTCAAAATGAGATCTTACCATTCCTAAACTCACCACTTAACCAGTGAATAGAGAAGAACTTGGTATGTGCAAAAGGACATGGAAATTAAAAGCTGATGTCACAGAAGACTATTAACATTCATTACACCCTGGTTCAGGTGAATCTATGAAAACTCTCCCTAAATTCAACTCAAGAGTTAATCGATTTGGCATTCAGCACTCAGAAGATCTACAAAGTAACTAAGTACACATTCTAGATAAGCAGGTGGGCACACTCCTTGAGGAGTTCTTGGGAAGATGTTCTTGAATTCTCCCAAGCAGCCCAGCTGTAGGCCACTTCATATTGATATCTCAAAAAGAAATGAAAAACACAATTAAACACAAAGAAAGTAAGACAATCTAAGTAGGTAATTCCAATCAAAAGGCAAGTTAATGTGTCATATAACCCAGAAGGATAAAAACAGTTAGAGTAACCTAATTAAAGTAGGAGCAAGAACTCCTGACAGTTAATATCACAGCCTAGAAACAGGTGTCACCACCCAGCAACACAGCGACAGCAGTGAAGTTTCCTGCTGCTGTGGCTTTTGACACCCCTTTGAAGGGTTTTGCTACCCTTGAAAAATTACGTGTAGCAGCCACTGAGAGACAATTGTGGACTGTTATTCAAACTTAAAGCCATACATTTCACTTAAAGCAACAAAAAGAACTAAATATGTACTGCATGACAACATTTAACTAAAATGTCTTTTTATTATTTCACTGTGCTTACACTTACAGCACAAAAGCCATGTTAAATTATCCTTTTAAGTCAAAGTTGAAGTGTGAGTAATGGAGCCAAACAACTTGCTTTGAACAATTTAACTGGAGATAAGAGTCAACAGAAATTTTTCTGCGCAACCAGCGTGGGGAGGGATTCAAACTCACTTTACCAGAACAGGTCAGCTAAGCAACAGCATGAGCTCCAGAATGTGAGCTGCCAATTGAACAAAAAACCAACCAAACAAAAAAAACCAACCTTCATTGTGGAACACTGCTGTTTGAACAACAGGTTAAAATGCTATATGCTAGCAGTGCAACAAATAAAAGATGTTAAAAAGAAAGCAAAAATAATGCATTCCTTTAATTGCTGCCATTTTTTCCCAAATAAAACCTGTAAGAATTACCTATTACATTTCAGATACAAGATGTTAAACAAGGCACTCCTCGAATGTTAGCAGATGACAAGCAGAAAGAAAGCACCCCATTCCCCTAAAAAAATCTTCATAGTCTCTGCTCAGAGTTAAAAATGGACTCAGAAACAGAAAAGAAAAATTACAAGCAAGGCTTGGTTCAGAAGTTGTACATACATATATCCCTAAAGGTTAAAGTACTATGGAAGACAAGAAGCACAGAGTAGGCTGCTGAAACACAAGGTAAGAACCATAACCCAAAAGTAATGAAGTTGTAACACAAGTATTTATGGTGTGTGTAAACTGTATGGAAGACATATTTTAAAAGTTTTCAGAAAATAAAAAATAAGCAGAGTAATACTTAAGAGGGAACATAACAATCCAACAAGTTGCACACCAAAACACTGCAGAATCCCCTCCTCCTAAAGCACTTTAAATTACTACACTATCGTGGAACAAGTGTCTTTCAAATATATTATTTAAAGTGTCTCAAAAACCCCAGAAGCATAAATATCCATGTATCTTGACGTCTCCCCCCCAAAAAATTCTGCCCTAAAATGTCAACATTTACTAGGTTATTATTTCGTTTGTCTTAAAACCCTACCTATTAATCTGTGTTTCAACATCCAGAAAAGGGAGTTTTATCTGCATTAACGATCTAAGAGAAACTTCAACTGATACTTGTTTCTTCATACTATACTACACTGCATATCTTAAATCACAAACATAAGCACAACTGTTCAAAGACTTTACGTATTTTTAAGTACTGCTTTTGCTGTTCTTCGTTTTCACATCGAAAAAGATGAGATAGCAGCTGCTAAGAAGTCCTTAAAGCCCTAAACCCCCTGCTTTTTTGTAACTCGACTAAAAAAACTCAGCCTTACAAAACTTGTTTCACATCCCAAACTATACATGCTCCATAAATTCCTTCCTATAAGCCTTCTGCAATGTGATCCAACTATCTAAGGAGTACAGCTACCAATAAATGAACGGCGCATACCCATGCAAGTACTCTCATCTCATCTCCGGCATACCAGGTATTTGTTGAACGTGGAATGAAAGATTAATGGAAGAAGAGGCCCAAGAAGACTAAACATTCACGACATAACTTAAATAAAAAGAAAACGCTAGCAATAATTCCTCAGCTTGTCCAAAACAGGCAATAAGCGAGCTTACTTTCAAGGGCAGAATCACTGTTTAATACACAGAAAACCCTCCACAGCCTTTATCAGCCACCCGTAAGAGCCACTTCTGCAGACTGCCCCGTGGGCAGGCTGAGGAATGTCAGCGCACTAAATCCCTCTGCTCCCACCGACACTCACGTACACACAACTCCACAACTAAGGCAGCTCGCACACGTAATTTTACACACGGAGGGCTGCGACTACAACCAGACCGGAGGCACGGGGAGAAAAGGCCGCTCGGCTAGCGAGGAGAACAGCTCGGCTAGAGCGGCGCCCCCAGCTCGCCCCTCAGCCAGGCAGCTGCAGCGGGGTGAAGAAGGGAAGATGGAAAATTAGGCTTTTTTTTTTTTTTTTTTTTTTTTTTTGCCTATTAAATAGGAAGGCAGCCAGACAGGGCGGGCATCCCCCTGCACAGCAGTCCCTCCTCCCTCCGCGGGGCTGCAGGGCCGGGGCTCGGGGCACCGGCGGGACGCGCCGAGCCCGCTCCCGGCCGCCACCCCGGGGAAGGCGCTGCCCCCGCTCGTCCCGCGCCGCACCGCGCCGGCAGCCCCGGCTCGTCCCGCGGGGAGCGGCGGCCGTGCCCTCTGGCTCCCCGCGGCGCCCCGCTCACCTTCCAGCAGCCGGGTGATGAGGCTGTCCACGTTCAGCTCCCCGTCCGCCATTTTGTGGCCACCAGACTCGGTCCCGGGCGGGGAGAGGGCGGGGTGGAGGGCGCTCCACGGAGGAGGAGGAGCAGGGAGCGGCGGCCGCAGCGACAGTGACTCCCCCCACCCCCCCTCCGGCGGTCCCCGGCGGCCACCCGGCTTCTCCCGCTCCCTCGCAGCTAAATGGGAGAACGCGGCCACCGCTCCTCCCCGCGCCTCCTCCCCTCCTCAGCAGCCGCCAGGGCGCATGTGCCGCCTCGCCCGCCGCGGCCGCTCCGCGCCCCGGCAGCGCGCAGGCGCGGCGGGCTCGGCGGCGCAGGCGCGGAGCGGAGCGGGCCCGGCCGTGCCCTGCTAGCCCGGAGGCCTCGGGCCGCGGCGGCAGCGCCGGGCTCGGACACGGAGGAGAGGCAGGAAAAGGAGCCCCGGGAGCCTCCGTGCCAGCCCAGGGTCAGCCCTCCGCCTGCTGGCACCGCACCGGTGCCACCTCGCAGTTTATTAAAAATAATTTTTAAAAAACGTGTCATAACTGGAACGACGAGTTGTGCCCTTTACACCGCTCTTCGAACGCAGTTCGCAGAGAAAACTCTGTGGTTCGTGTTTCTCTGCGGCTGGAGCTGCTAAGAGTACTTTTTTGGTGATTTCTGGAACTTCTTTTTTTTTTAAGATGAGCTCTCTTAAGACATGTTTACATACTTCTGTCAGCAGATGCTTGCCTTGGATGGACAGAGAAGTGCTTTAAAATGTAGGTGGTGAAAACCCTCTGTGAACCGGGAGAGCAGATAAATACATGTATGTTGACAAAGTAACAAAGTGCAGATGTTCTAGGAAAAACAGACCTCTCCTTTATATGCCTAAATATAGATGTTGATGTAGAAACTTGAACTTGAATTTTTCCATCAGTCCCTACAAGCCAGCAAAATGCTTCCACCTTATATAATGTTGAAACCCAATTTTTATCTCTTGATTAGAAGAAAATGAGTATGAGCAAAACAAAAGCAATTAGGACAAGGTGGGGCAGGTATCATCAGGTATCAGATGATGCTAAGCGTCCAGACAGTCAGGTGGAAGAACGCTCTTTTGAAATGCCTACACAGGTGGGCAGGATACACAGAAATAAAATTTCAGCTCATCTGCCCATGATAGGATGTACATCTATCCTTTGTTGTTTTTCAAATTCTGCTAGTATTGGAAATCTAAATTTAAAAAAACAATCCTAGAATGTTTTTTCTTTCGTTTTTCATTAAACTGGGAAAAAGAATTATTCCCCTTATTGAAAGTTCATCCTTATCCCAACTACTTTATTGCTGCCAAGACTAATAGATCTGCAGTCCCTCTTGAGCATTTAGGAATTGTCCCAGTTTTGTTTCACACAACTGAACTGCCCTGAAGGCTATTTTAAGCCATCACAACATCAGGTTCAGACAGTTCATACATAATAATATATTACTGCAGAACATTCTGCATTGATAATTAAATGGGGATATGAAATTATCTTTCACCGTGGCATAAAAATATAATTAAGGCATCTTCCCAAACTCCATAGGACAATAAACTTTCAGGTACACTGAGCAAAACAATCCCCTAACAACTGTTTTTACTAGGCATGCCAGCATCTTCCAGAAACAATTTAGCAGCATATCATCACAACAAAATAATTTAATATAAGCAGAGATGCTATGAAAAAGAACAAGCTGCAAAACATAGCTCATTTCTTTCCTTGTAGATTCTGTGCCAGTTTTATTGGGAGCATGGCTGGGTGACAGCCAGTGCCCAGCTGTACCTGGGCTCTCAGCTGGATGGAAGATCCCCTTACTGTGCTGCATAACCCTGTCAAGTTTGCACCCCTCTTTCTTTGTAGCTTGAGGAGACACAAATGTGTGGGTTTCTTCCTCAGTGGGTTAAAACTTAGCATGTCCTATTGACATAATCCAAGTACAGTAAACAGAATTAAAAGATCAGAGAATGAGGCTCATTGTCTTCTGCAATACAGAAAGCATTAGTCAGTGAAAGCATTTTCTGTGATCAAGGGTGGATGTTCAGTAGTTTTTGGCATTATACCATGCACACATACAGGCCAAAGACAGCTAACTGGTGATTCAAGTACAAGGGGGAACTGCACTGATGCCTTGTCAAAATCTCATTAACAATGCTCACCTTTCTAAACTGTCTTTCAGTTATTTTGAAATTCCTCTCATGTCCAACACTTTATATAAACAAATGCCCACCAAGATGGCTTTGCTTCTAACTTTCCCCTACTTGGTCTCAGAGCTATTTACCCTAAATACCTCATATGTCAACTTTCCTTATCCAATGCTGTCTCAAGATGTCCTTTAATTTGCACTGCTGTGATCTGAAAGACGGAAATTTCCTAAGAAATTGGCAAAACAACTATGTGTTAGTAAATGTCTTTTCCTGAACTGTGACTGTGTAGACATGAGTTCTCACTGAGGCTGCTGTTGCTGGGAATTTGAGAGAGTTGCTTCCCCAGGTACAGAGCACTGACTCAGCATCTCTGCTGTTACCTACTCTTTCCTGGTGACCTTGTGTTGGTTCATTAAAGTTAGTGCACTACATACACTTTTATGTTATTTACTATGGAGTTGTGACTTTCAAAAACCGTCTCCCTCCTAGGTCTGTCATCAGGTACCTGGCAGACAGTACATGGCAGTATTTTACAGCACTATCCCATCACTAGAGCTCATTTCTAATGTACTTTATCACCTGGCACACTGTAACTCAGGGCTGACTGCAACTCTTATGTGGATGGGAGGGAGAGGCCAGTAGGAGCCATGTGGTTAATTTTCCAGTGTGTAATTAGGAGCATATCTTCCCTGAGTGGCAATAGCTAAACCACTGCTGCCTCCTCAGTGCCCTTTTCCAGCAGAAATTAGTGATCCAATTGACAGTGTATTTCCTTAGGAGAGTTTGTTTACAAAAATATTTAAAGATCCTATCTCTTTTGTCAGAAATTATAGGGAACTGTATTAAAGTAATCTCAAAATAAACAAAATCTGCAGATAACTCATCCCTGTTTTGTCCAAAAAGCTTAGATTAAGAGATAGAAGAAGAAAAGCCAACAAATCCCACTCTGTAGTACTTTATGACCCTTTTCTGTTTCTCAGTATTTGCCCTAAAACTGGGTAAATAGTTGGGTTTGGTTATAATATTTTAAGATGTAAAAAATAAAATAATTATTCTTCTACACTGAGCTAAACCCAAGATTTTCTCAACCTTCCTCACAAATTAAGGATGAGAGTCACAAACTAGCCAGCAGTTTGCATTTGGAGGCACGTAGCAAGGATGTGGAAAACTCTCCTCTGAACTCCTGCATCCATACTGGTTCTCTTGATATCCCTGCTTGGAACTGGAACACTTTATATAAACAATGAAACACCCACTGGCCCAGGCACTCCAGTCTGGGTCTGTGTCCAATTAGTGCCCCAATCATTCAGTGCTAGTGCTGTTCTGTCTCTCTTAATCTAGTTTTTGTTGGAAACATGAGATCTTTGATTGAGACACAAATGCTATACTCCTCAAGGCAATAGTATTTTTTGAAGAACAAGATTGTTTTGTAGATTAATACTGACCCTTGATTCCTGTGAATGTAGTTATGCCATCATTGCCTTTTATGCATATTTAAAAGGCAGGGCAGGTCTAGATATTCCCAGAAAACAGATTGTTTATGTCAAAAACCAATGCTGAAACAGTAAAAAAAAAAAAAAAAAAAGGAATAGATATAGTAAGTAAGACCTATATTGAAAATCTTATTTTTTAAAAAAGAGCAGCTCCCCCTGCCCTACCCTACAGCTCCCAGGTGGGTTAGAGAGTCTGGAAGGCAGGAGAGAGTCTCCCAGGAGCTGCATGCAAAATGGGGACAAGGTGAAGCATAACCAGGGTTATGTATTACAGGTTACTTCATCTCTCTGTGTCAGAACTATTTAAAAGTGTGAGAAGCATTGTTTTGGTTTTTTTTTTCTTTAAATTATGTTTATTAGCATGTGATACAATCTCAGTTCCCCTGGCAGCCTGTCCTACTGCCCACAAACCATGAGAAATACACAGCACTTGCTGAGGCGTTACTCCCCAAGTGAGGAAGGGGGAAGGACTTCTGGAGCAAAACAAGGAAAATAATTTGGGCCTGCAAGATCTGCAGTTTGCAGGATGTCAATCAAGCTTACTATTCCTCTGCTTTGGAGAGAAAAAATCTTCTACTGTTTCCCAGGAAGGAGCAGCTGCAAGAACTGAAAGTGTCTGCATCTATTTTCCTCAGTAAACATGGGAATATTTAGTTTCAGCAAAACCAGATGGTTTACGCCCTGTGAATATGCTGGCATTTGACACCAGCAGCCACTTTCACAAAGTGCATGCAGAGAGTGGGAAAGAACTCCTTTAAACCCCGGGACCTGACACAAGAGATAAAAGCTCTGAAGGCAGAAATAACAGATTGACTAAAAACCCAACCTTTATCCAGGGATCTCTTAAGTGCTCTCTAAATATCATTAATCAGACTACATAACAGTCCATGAAGTGATTAAATTTTGATACACATTTCTTACACTGAGGGTTACACTTAAAATGAGAAGGTAAATAAGTTCCTCCAGGTTATGTGGTGAGTCATGGTCTGGTCTCCTGCATGCTCTATGTCTCTTCTCACTAATGCCTCTCCAGTGTGCTGTGTCCTCAGCCATATTCCCAGGACACAATTTTTAAATGTGAAACCATTACAGTAATAGCACAGGGACAGGATTGCAGTGTTTGCAGCATAAATCACCATAGCTGGGGCATCTGAGTGCTCTATGGGGAATTTATAATATGCTAAAGAGATTTATGAACAGCCCTCAAACCTCTTGCTAATGGCGGTCACAGTGGGTGTTAAGTGACTGAAAGTTCTTAATTATTTGATGATTTTTATTGATTTGTGTTGTTATTGCTTAACATGACTCTGTAGTAACAAGACATCTGTCAATCTGAGAATGTTTTCCAGCCAGTGAATTATTAAAGTATGTGATTCTTATAGGTTCTCACTGTTCTGTTGGACTGCTGGCAGGCTGAAGTGGTTTGCTCAAGAATACTCATAGCTTGCAGGGCAAGGCTAAAGGGGGGCTTTGGGCATAGCAGTCTCTGATGGATGCACCACATGTTCCTGAGCCAAATCTGCCCCTGCTGACTCTCTGCTGTCTGCTGCACCTAAAAGCAGGCTTGGGAAGGATTTCTTTTTACCTGCAGTTACAGGGGGAACCTTCCCAAAAAAAGTACATTAATTCACGACTTAGTGAAATATGTATTTACAGTGAATCACTAGGTATTGCTTTTCCATAGACCTACAACCATGAGCCCTAAAGGGGTTCTAGTCCTGGTTCAGGACACAGCAAAGGCCTACAATATCTGCTTCAGTCTCCTGGAGGGGAGCTGTGTTGTGCTCCAATTTATCCCATCGTCTGCATGATGGAGGGTGTGCCACTGAGCACACCTGCCCTGCAGTTGAGGCAATGCTATAATTTAATATACTTTGTGATCAGCATTTTAAGAGTTTGAATTTGCTATTTCTCCATTATGTAATTACATAATAATAATAATTTAGCTAACATAATGTATGTGGAGTTTTGCTGTTGCTTCTTATGTAAATTAGAGAAATTTAGCAATATGTTGCAAAATGGATATGTCTATTTCAGGCTGAGATGTAAGACGTTACTTTGATTCAGAATAAAATAAAAAGAAGCTGTTGGAAAGACCTATTTTATAGAGAAATAACTATTTAATTATAACTCTTTATCCCATGGCTTATTCACTAAGGTAGAAACTGTAGAGCTTCAAAGTGTTTAAATTTTAAAAGAAGACCAAACAAAACCTCTCTGTACTTCTGTCTCTTTAGAGAAATTCAGATATTTAAATGTAGGTTCATAAACTGAAATTATATACAAATGGGGAATTTGAGCCTGAATTTTGAAAAAGCAGCCTGAACAACTAACTAAACATTAAGGAAATAGCTAATCTTTAGGTAGAAAAGAACATTTATTTTAGTTGTTAATCTGCTCATAAGAAGCAGAGACACTCCATATTTAAAGTATGCTCCAGAAGAACTTACAAAGAAATTGAAAGTCAAATTTGCATATCAAAATGCATCAGACAGCTTAACTTCTACAAAATTGTAACAAACACTTTTCATTCCTATTAAATTATGTGGCATTTTTATTGCCTATTAAGTAATCTAATTTAACCCTGTTGTTCCAAAAATAGTTCACTCACATACAGTGTGGCTCAGAAGAACAGGAGGTGGGTGAGACCACAGCAATGAGTCACACTGACAGGTTCAAGCCTTGAGTCAGCAAAACCTGGCCTTACTCTCAAACCTGGGTGGGCTTGATTGAGAGGAGGCCATAGCTGCCATTTGGGTATGGGATTGTACACACGCTCTCCCAAAAGCGGATCCCAGGTCTGCAAAACACACATGGCCATGGCTGGCCACGCTGCACTTTCCCTGGTGCCAGCTCTGGCTGGAGGTGGTCATTCCAAGCTCCTGCTCTCCCTCCCCACTGTGATTTGCCATCCTTGCCACCGTGCTGATGTGTTTCTGGGACTGCACTGCAAGTCAGCTGTCTGCAGTGATCCAGATGAATAACAACTCCCTCTCTCCCTCTGGCTCTCTGGAAAGCAGCAGCTTTATCCCATGTTGCTCTGGGTGATCTGGTGTACAGCAACCTCCCAAAGACACGTGTCTCAGCCCAGCTGAGGACTGAACTCTGTGGTATGAGCTGACACTGGCAGTGGCTGGTGGAGGAGGGGACTGGCTGAGCAGCCCCCAGAGCAGTGGGGTAGCTGTACCTTCAGCAGGCTGGCAGGGAGGCTTCAGTCCCCAGCTGCGGCTCTCGCATCCTCCTGACTCATCCCATGGCTCCAGATAAGCCTTGTGCCTTATCGTGCCTCAGCCTGCCACCTGCAAATCAGAGATAACAAAATTTAAATAATTCAGAAGAACGTAGAAAGGCTTAATGGAGGTTTGTAATATGTTTTGAACTCCTTGCATACACTAGTGTGGAATTTAAGGTATCGCTGTTACGGAGCGTGTTGCTAGTAGTGCTGTCTTCCTTTAATAATCCCTGCAAACTCCCTGTCTTCCTACTCTCATTATCAGTCCTAGGCTTTGGTGTCATTGTGCTGCTTGGACACCTTCTAATTTAAATTTCATGTTTTGATTTCTGGGTGATAACTTCAAACACCAATTTTCTTCTGCTACGCTATGCAGCCTTTTGCTCATTTTAATGAAACCTAGCAACCATAATGTAAATTGGAAATAACTACAGCCCATTAGACTATTGAAATCCCTGAAGATTTGAATTATTCACTATTAACAGAACTTGTATAATTATAGGTTAAGATATCACTTAGGCATTTAGCATACATCAGCTCCACTGTTAATTTTTAGCTCTTGATCTGTATTAGTAACCTCGGCTAGCTAAATTAAAGGATATGCCTCCAATTAGCCTAAATTTAACATTCAAGAACACATCTCTGGTGGGATGATGCTTATAAGTTTAGAACATCCAAGCAATTTCAGCTGATCTACTAAGTCTCTGTCACAAGTGGAAGAGAAAACATTTTCTTACAAACACTTCCGTGACTTTCACAGGGGTAAAAGAAAAAAGGACAGAGCTGCATTTTGTGTAGATCCAAAGCCAAAAGTGTGACAAGCATTGCAGTCCTCTGCCCCTGTAGAGATTGCCAAAATGTTTGTACCTGGGACACAGGCAGTTGGGTCATTGAATGAGCACCTTCAGAAACCAAAACACTTAGTCTGAAGCAACAAGAAAGCATTGAGATACATAGAAAAAAAGGGAGAGCACTGACATTGTTAGCAAAAAAAACCCCAAACCAAACCAAACCACACCAACACAGTAAACAACAAACCAGCAAAAAGTTGTTACTTTTCCCCAAGAACCTTGCCTGTGTTGAACACAGCAGGGCTGGGCAGGACACTTTTGTTTGTGCACTGGACATGTCAGGTATGTACTGCAGTGCAGGCAGTTGTGGCACCTGTGCAATGTGTGGTTCTCGCAGAGTTCGGTGCTCTAAAAGCAAAACTCTGCACAAGCTGAGTGTCAGAGTTAAGCAGTGTAAATCCTTCATTCAAAGCTGAGCTCCTTTTTTGGGATTGTCCCCAGGAATTTTCTGCATCTTCTTTCCAATTAAGTGACCAGAAAAGTTAGTGTGACAGAGTTAAAATCTCATGTACTCACCCATTAAAATAAGGGTGCTTTCTGATCTGACTAAACTGTAATTGTCTGGTTAGGGATCTTAATAACAGGATTTCAGCTACCACTGGGTAGTTTTAACTCCTTCTTGAGGGTAAGAAACTCAGCTGCAGTATCTTTGATAACATTCAACATTTGTCCTTTTTCTTCTGAGAGCAATGAGATGACTTTCTGTTTGCTAGTGTATAAATTAATTCTTCTGTTCCACCAGGAAGGAAAGATTCCTGATAAGCATCTGTGTATTTTTCCTACCATTTGAGATGATTTTTCCTACCTGCTTGAGATGATTTGCTTGCAGTACATAATCCTAGGTAATCACACTTCCACTTCTGGAAAGCCCTTTTAAAATATGTAGCTAGAAAATGGTTTAGGCTTCAAAGCAGATGATGAGTCTGTTCACATGTGCTGGTCAGAAGATGGAATAGAATCTTAAAGCTTTTGTCTTGGCCAACACTGAGAAAAAAATACAGTTTTTCACAGTGTCATCTCTTACATCCATAAATTCAATAAAATAAATTCCAGTAAACATGAGTGATCTTGTTAATGAGGAGAAATGCAGTGCACTTGGTAGCTGTATAATTGTGTCATAAGTATAATTCAAAAAATGGTTGCTAATATCGATGAGTGTCTCCATAGGAAAGCTCTGGGTGATAACAAATCCTCTTGCTGGGAAATCTGCTTATAAACTTATAATGGCAACCATTACAGAGAAGGGAAAAAGCACTAAACTGGAAAATGCTATTAAAAATGTAGTAGGACTCAAATTATTCAAAGATTAGTAATGACATTCATTCAGCAAAACTTGTTGCAAAGTGTGGATTTTATTGGAAACAATTGGAATCAAAAGATTATACTACTAATACCTAACTATGGTGTATCCAGAACAAATGAAAAAGAAAAAAGAACATTTTCAGCTCATAGAACACTGAGAATTTTTCCTCAGGGCTTTTTTTTTTTCACTTAGGAAATTGGACTGTGTCATATAAAACCTTTTGTCATGCTAAGCAGTCACTGTAGTATGTGCATCTTCTTAGTTAGACCTCCAAAATTATGGGGGTGCCTCACTCCTTAGACAGTTCCTTCTGGCCATGCCAAATTCCAAAAACATAATGCCCATAGTTGTCCTACCAGCCCCCAAATGAGGGCTTTGCTTGCTGAATCTCAGATTTGTGACATCCTCCATGCACTCGCAGTCCTGTTTCTGAGCAGCCCCGTGCGGTCCTAGCACAGGCAGTACTGGTATCCAACACCTCTGTTTCATGAGGCTCCTTGAACTTTTCATCCCTTTGGCTCTACTGCTTGTCCCTGATGCCAGCATTATTTGTGTCCCATGTAAAGTAGATGCCATCTAGTATAAGATCCAATAACAGCCCTGAGAGTAAGGACCAAAGCTGAGGTGCCTGACTAATTCAAGGCAGCTCTCTGATGAGCACACGGGATTTTTCATCACCCTTTGGAGGCTGCTTATTCTACTCTGTGGTTGCAGGGAATGCCTGTATGCCTGACTGGAGTGCTTTGAATCACCCTACATGGACAGGGACTGACTTCTCAGCCCTTGCAGTGTCTCAGTAGAGCTGCCTAAGCAGTCTGGCCTCCTCCTCTGCCTCTCCTTGTGTGGGTTTATGCCTGAACCCTTGCAGATTTCTCTTTAAAACTGTCAAATGTTTAAGGAGTTTGGATTTCTCTCATCTACTCTAGAATTTTATCTTTAATTACTTAGAACAAAGACTTTTCCCATTCTAATTAAACACCTTTTGCCTCAAGTGCAGACTATTCATGCTTTTGCATGATCATTTACTTTTAAGATTTTGAAAGCATTTTTCACTTGTGTGCTCCAGATGGCTTGCCAGTGACAACATTCATGCATTTAGTTCTTTTCTCTCATTAAGCTGTGGATTTTCAAAATATTTCTGGAATGCGATCTTACAGTTTTCTCTCTCTCTCTTATTTTTTTTCCTCTGCCCTTTTCAACCCAAATGCAAGAAAAAGTACAAAATAGGTGTTTCCATGTCTGACTTAGATGTTGAGGTTTTTTGGATGGGGGAAGAGTGGAAAGGGTACAGGCAGAGCTTACTAAATTAGTGATGCCAACAGTCAGAAATACAATGGGCAGGTACAGTACTGCTCAGTTGCTGTAATCCTGTAAATGTGACCTCCTGCCCAGCCTTTCTGGGTACATCTGCTCTGTGAGTTGGAAGAATGATGCAAGCTATTGACAACCTGAGCTGGTGAGGCTTCCTCACACAGCATCACACAAATGCAGTCTAGCCACACCACAGACAAGAAGAGAGTCTCCTGCAGCTGGTTATGGCAGCCAGAACCAGCAGCTGGATGGGGTGAGGGAGAGCTGTTCCATGCAGGGCACAGCCTGCTTGGTGTCCCATAGCATCTCTTAAATCCCTTTTGTCCCAGCTGCACCCATGCACTGATCAGTAAGGAAGTTAGAGCTGGCATGAGTTACACAGGAGGGTGAAAAGTCACATAAATGTGTCAGTAAGTAGGAGTAGGACAAGCAGGACTAATTTTTTGCATGTTTTTGTACTTCCCAGGGTGTTGCTTTTCTCATTATACCACCCTCTGCTAGTGGGAGAATCCCATTAATGCAGCCTTTCTCCAAAGGATCAGGCCTGATCCTCCCTCTCAGGTGGGCTGGTGTCCTTCTGTTAACTTCTGAATGGGGTAAGAGTCAGACCCACTGTGAGGCTGGGGAAGGGGAGGTTTTGGAAAACAAATTATGCTTTGTTAAGTGGTTAGAAGACACGCTGACTTAAAGAAGCACTTAGCTCCTATTTACACTTGAAAGTTTGTCGTGCTGGTAGAGTTCTGCCAGTAAACTCCTCCCAAGTAATTAGAGGCTTTTTGCCTATAAGATGCATTCCAGTCTGGCAAGCAACATAAGCCATAACATCAAAACCACCACTTCTTTTTGATTTCTTTTCCTTTTTTTTTTCTTTTTTTTTTCTCCCTTTGTTATTCTGTCTATGCAAGAGCTTTTGTTGAAGTAGTTATGTCATAAAAATCGCCCTAAAAAACACAAAGCCTTCAAGTACAAACTAAAACCTTGTCTACCCAGCCAGATGTTACTGTGCTTTAAATACAGTTATGGAAATTCAAGGTAAATTTGTTGGAATGTGCGGATCACAACTGAACAGTCATCAGAGATGAAGTTAAATCCCATTCATCACTATATGAGCTAACCCTATATCCAGAGTGGTATAATCTAATTTGACTTTTTCATAGCTGTGGTTGGACAGGGACTGTTCAACTTGCCTTAAACTATATAAAATTTTAATAGGGCCAGAATGAAATCTGCTTTATTTCAGTTTATTTTTCACTAGCATTATAACATATTTATTCTGACACCTGTTACTGTGGTTGCCATCTCAATTAAGTGTGTCAAGCATTCTTTCTTTTAGGCTTTCATATTCATTTGCCATTTTTTTGATACCATGAACTCTAAGCATATCTGAGATCTCAATGGGAAAGAAATGTCTGTCACTTTGATACTCCACTGGATCTTTAAATGCAGGCCCCCTAAAATTTCTTTAATTGCCTCAGTTAAACTATTTTAAAGCATTAATATAGCAGATTATGAATACAAATGATAATATATCTTCTTAGCTGAGTATCACTTTTTAAAGGATGTCATTAGACACACTCAGATTCACTTTCCTCAGTAGACAGTAATTTGGTCTTTCATTTCTAATAGTCTACCACATTTTAATTATATTTCTATCACATGAATGTTGCTAGCTTTCCCCAACAATGCTAATGTTGCCCTTCAGCAAACAATGACAAGCTTTTATAATTGGCAAGGCTAGGACCCGAAGAAGTAACAGAAATTTATTTATTAGGCCCCATAGAAAATCAATATTATCTTACACATACAAGTGTAAGTGCAAGTTTCACTCACTGATATCCAAAGTCCATCTGCTAATGAAGGACTGGAGCCATGTGTGCCCCAGAATCAGTCACAGTTTGTTACTGAATTCAGAGGAGGTAGATGCAGGCCTATACTAAGTAAAAGAGAAACCTAATTTTTCTCTGAGGTGCAATTAACTCTGCAGTGTGATGTGGAGCAGTTCAATCAGCTCTGCTTGTTTGCCAGACATGAGAATGCCCATGACCATGCTGTGAGTACCAGCTGACACTCTGACAGCTGAACAGTTTGTTAAGCCACAGTCAAAGCAGGGAATGCACAATGCTATATCCTGGTGATACCACTGGCAAATGTGGCTGGACCACTTAAAGAGCCAAGCTGGAATTAAACTAGGCCCTGCACCTTTATTGCAGAAAGCACTGGGGGTTTCCTACTTGCCACATGTGGGGTTTGTGCCTCACTCCAGGCAGTTACTGTGGCTCATGATGTGTTCGTACTGAGTCTGGCAAAGAGAGTCTGTCTTTGTGTCACTGTGACCTCTGTAAGACTTTATGTGATGATAATCCTTGGAGAGATCCCTGCCACCAGCACTTAAAGCTACAGAAAGGACAAACTGAAAGGCTGAACCAGGAACCAGGAGCACAGGTGAGTACTGGCATGTGCTTCCAGTCATGGGATACCAAATAGACACAGTGACTGAGGTGTTCAGGGACCATGAGAAAGCCAAACACTTGGATATATTTTTGTATTGTTTTTTGCCTGCAAAAACAGTGAAGGACTAGTGGCTGATATTCCACTTCAGGCCAGAACCTCATGTTGAAATAATGAAATTCTTGCTTCACTACTCAAGCAATCAGACCCAAGAGCATTTTTTCTAAACACAAACAAAAGTGATGCAAATGCAATTTTTATTGCTGGCACACAGCCTCCGTGTGTATTGCACCCATTACTTTTGCTTTGGTGCCAGGCTGAAAACAAAATATATATAAGCCTACATAGCTGTTTAAGGTCAATCCTGCCAGGCTAACAGTAGGGTTTTCGCTGACCATCTATTTACCATCCATCATTGTCATCTGTATCACCACAGGAGAGTATCATCTCCTCTTTGCTCTAAGTGTTTGCTGTTATCCTCTGCAGCACCAATTGATTTCCCAGTACAGATAATAATAAACACCCATAACAGTTACATAATCCACCCACGATTTTCCAAGAGAGGACATAAAAAATTATGCCTGTGAAAAGCAGAAACTTTCGTCTTCAAAGAATACTGTGTAATTTTGATAAATAGTCTTAAATGTATAATTCAAGTGCAGAATTCCAAATTCCAATTCCAAAGATTCATTAGTTGTTATGTATCTTTTAGCTCCAGGCCACTGACTGAATCTGGACCACACGAGTAGTGACAGAAAGTTGTTACTGCCTGGCAGCCAAGGGGAGAAGAGGTGCTGCTCCATCCCACTCAGGTTTTTCATGGGCTGCTGACCACAATACAAAGACCCTGGACTGAACAATGTGCACAGATTAATCATCTGACTCTGACCTGGGAATTATCCCTTTTGATCGGGGTAGATAAGCAATTGCCCTGCATGGCAAGCAGTCTTACCACTGCCCTTTCTGTATTTATCATATGAAAAATGAATACAGGCAGACCTGTACCCAGTCCAAATTGTCAGAGTTGGGATCATTGATTTCAGAGTGATTACCATTGCTTATGCTGCTGAGGAGCTGGCCCAACAGGGTTTATACACATTGATGGAAGCCAGATTTTTCATGTGCATTACATATACTTCTTATATATGCCGACTGTAGACATATATATATATATATAATTACATATATATAAGTCTTCCATCTTTTAAAGTTATAAAATATGTTTCTCAAATTACTTGCAATCAATCAATATCCAATGCGTTGGATTCTTTTCCACCCTCTTACTATACCAGATTTCATTAATTTTACAGCAAATTGGAGTAAAACACATGGGTTTATATTTTTGAGAGTGCCTTATGGTATTTTTGCTAGGAAACTACTTTCAAAGTTGGGTAAGGGTTTTTTCCTTTTCTTTTTTCCTGTGTATTCATTAATCCAGTCTCAAATTCTGATATTTCTGTCCTTTTCAACCTTTGATAGATAAGAACAGGACACACTATAGTACATTCACAATTCCCATTTCCCTGCAAACTTTTAACTTGCTTCTATAAATCACATAACTCCTTCTGCTGCTAGTGGAAGGTATGTGTCCCCAACAAATGATATACCAGGTATTAGTGGTCTTAAACTCTAAGAACTCTAAACTCTAACTTATAAGAAGTACACCTGTCATTACATATTTCAAGACATGGGCAGAACACCTTTTTTAACTGTCTCGAAGGAAGCAGCATGGGTGCAGTCTCATGCTTAAGAACAGCCATTTCTGCTTCTTCACATCACATGAGCAGCCATAAACAGCTGGTGTGATTAATTAAATGAACCACAACCTTCTCCAACCTGATTTGAGTATTTAGTTAGTCAAAGCAGTTCTTTACTTCCCATGTGACAAAGCATCGGCAGTTCCTATAATTAATAAAAAAGCAATAATAAATAATTTTGAGACTATAAGCTGTATGAATGTTTACTAAATGTTTGAACAACAGATTTAAAAAACCCCAAACTCCTCCAAGCATGACTCTATAACCCCATGTTTCCCTGCCCTGAGTTTTGGAGGCGAGCTGTAACGCCCCAGTGGCTCCGCTCTGCTCTGGTGTGGGCGAGAGGAGGGGACACAAACCCACGTGAATGAGGCCACTGGCCAAACTCCCTGTTTGTGGCACACCTCTGAGGCACACACACCCACAGAGGTGTGGCTGTGCTTTCAGTGCTGTAGGGCACCTGAAGATAAGCTGGGGAAAGAGCCTGGGCAAGTGGAAGATTTGCATCTCCTCATGGAGAAGCCCATGAGCAGGTGATGACAGACCCGACGTGGGGGCCGTGTCTCATGGCTGGCTTGTGGTCAGCACTGTTATCAACTGAGCAGCACAGGTCAGCCTGGCAAAACAGCACCATGTTTACCCTTTGGTATTCCTAAATGAGGTGTTCCCAGGTTCCTTTTTCATCTCTGCAGCTGCCATTTCTTATTTATGTGTGATGTGCCACACATCTTCTCATCTGCCAAGAGCCTTTAACTCACAAAACATAAAATAAAACTCCAGAGCATCTCATCCCAGCCACAGCAATACGCAGGTTTTCATAATTTACTTGGTTCTTTTTTCAGCAAAGAAATACTTTGGGGGAGAAGCACAGAGACCTATTGATCTACTGACTTTGATGTCAAATTGGCAGATCACACATAGCCTCCCCAAAGCTTTTCTCTTGCTGAGTACCCCACTTTTCCATGGCTTAGCAGCCTAACCTCCTAAAGGGAGATTTACTCAAGTAACATGCAGCTTTTCCCAATTGCATTGGCTTTTCCCAACACCCTTTTTGTCAATGAGCAATTCCATGACCATCAGTGACTCTGGCTTCACATTGGACCAAATAAATGTTTTGTGTACTTGAAGAAGATCTGATGCATTTGACTAGAGCTGCAAATAGAATGGACTCAAACACAAAACCAACTTCAGCTTCAAGGAAGAAAGTTCAGTGAAGTAAAAGTTTGGTGATTCTAACAGAGGTTAAAGTTATTTGACCTGGGTTGAATTTGAGCTTGTAAGAAGGGCAAATTGAGAACAAGCAAAGACTTGAAGAATAGTTCCATAAACAAAAAAGGTACTTTATCAGATAAGCATTCACATTAATTTTTATTCAGTCTCATTCAAGGAAGTGATTTTTTTCGTGCAAAGAGATTTTGTTAAGATTAGTTCTGAACTCCCAGAGAAAGTGGTTGGTCTCTGTTTCTGAGCCATGACTGAATCCTCAATGAGTAGAAGACAAAAGAGAGCTTTTGTGGCACAACAGCAGACAAATGAAGAGCCCACAATCCTGGGAGGGGACTGATAGGGGCAGGCCCAAAGAGAGGCAGAGGCATCACCATTTGCCTATCAAGGGAAGTGTGAGGTAGGGCAAGGGCAAATCTTCCTGTCAAGGTTTGGTGCAGACAGGAGAACCTTACACCCAGCTGGTCAAGCTCTTAGTGCTTCTCTTCCAGAAAGAGGTAAGCTCCTAGCTGTGGCCTTGCCATACAGAATACATGAAAAAATAACAGAAATAGTGTCCACCATACATTGGGATTAAAGAGGGAGAGCTGTGACATAGTGCTGATTAGCCCATGACTATATTCTGCTTTTTTTGCTTTGCTCTTCTTTTCCTAAAATTTTCCACTGTTTTTATTTCTCCCTCTCTCATTCAAGCTGTGTTTGAGAAACCATTCCTCTCCATAGACTACAGTGGGGTTTGGATCAAATCTCACAGTACATTTGCAGCTTGTTAAATTACTAAACACGCTTGCCTCACAATCTTTGTGCTATATATTGCTTCATCAGATGAAACAATGATAAAATTTGATCATATGGTCTAATTCCAAGGAAGGCAAGTACTCTACCCTAGTCAGAACTAGCATGCTAGCTCAGCTTTTTAGTCCTTTGGAAAGCTGAGCTCCACTAAACACAGGCTTTCACTGCTGGTAGGTGGCCAGATTTACAATACAATAAATTACTTGCTCCTGGAGAGAATTGTAATCAGATAAATACAGTGAATTCTTTATACTGTCTGGAGGCAGTCTCTGAACAGAACCCCATTTCATACAGCCTGATGTGACTGAGTTAGTGTTACTTTATAGGGATACATGCATTTTGTATGATGGCTTACTTTTAAGAATGTTTATTTTTTCCAGTAGTGATCTCTATGTTACTATCACTATTTATCCAGGCGAAGAAAACTTGTGGCTCACAGTCCCTTGCCCATATCAGTCCTCACTCCCAGTACATTCCAAGTAGGTTGTGAGTCTAAATTTATGGCTCATCAAAACCCATTAAGTATGGGAAAGGTTTTTTCTCTTCTGATTTAACCTAATAAGTAACCATAAAGAAGCCAAGAAGGAGAAAAAATGGTTCAGAACAGGTTTCTCTGCAGTAAACACTCAAAGATTGTGAAAAGACTAAGCCATCATTACCAGAAGATAAAGCTGGCATAAAGGAATAATACTTATTTCAATGTTGTGAACAGTGAGATTTAAAAATTTATTAAAGAATCTTGCCCATATATAAAAGATGGTGGGCTAGTCTAGTCTCAAACGCATAAATGTGAAAAACATTTGGGGCTTAAAATGAGTGCCTCAGCTGCTGCTTTGGACAAAGACCTTTAACCAATAATTAAATTAGTAAAATAATAAGTTGTTTGGTGTTTTGGGGGCATTCTTTGGGTTTTCTGGGGTTTTTTTTGGTTTGGTTTTGGGTTGTTTTTTTTTGGTTGGCTGGGGTTTTACTAGCTTGCTTTAGGTTGTGGGGTGGTTTTTTTGGTTGGTTGCTTTGTGTTGGGGTTTTTGGTTGTGTTCAATTGCTAAAACCCTATACCTGCCTTAAGACACCAAAACTGCCTCCATGTCTGAGAAATTAAGTGCCACAACCATAACATGTTGGCTGCTTCTGTAGCTTTGTCAAGGAGACCTCACTGGAAGGGTTAGGGAAGGTTCCAGGTCAGTGGTTCTCAAGCTAGGATTATAATAAATACATGGAGACTTTGATACCTCTTTCTTGCTTTCCTTCCCTCTTCCTTTCCTTACTAGCTGGTATCAAAGACTTTCACCATGCAACACTTGTTACTTGGACTTCAGAACAAATGCATTCAGTGCCCACAAAACCCTACAGAGAGCACACTCCACCTGGGTTGAGTGAGCAGGGGAGCACACTCAGGGACAAACAACTCTCATGCCTGTAACAATTCCTCCAACTGCATCTGCACATCTGTCATTTATCTCTCTCTTTATATTTGCTAGCAGATTTATTACTATCTAGGCCACTAAGCAGATTTTCTCTTCAAAACCTGTGGCCCAAATTCTTAAGAACACACATTATATCCCCTTAAAAGGACAGAGAGGAGTGTGTCTGTTTGTTTACATTTGATTAGAAAGCACAGCCAATGAGCTAAATTATGACACATTTGCAAAGAAACAGTGGAAATTTGCTTGATTAAGAGTTCCAATAGATTTCTGTTTTCTGGTCAATACCTGCCCCGCATTTAACTCGCCTTATGATGGTTAATTCTGTCAAAAGTATAAATAATACAACCTAGGGGGTCAAGCCTAGAAGCCAGGAGCTGTATCCCCTGCCTCTTTACATCCAAAATGTCTCATGTTAAAGAAGACTGCAGTACAGCTACTTAATTGTTCAGCCACTTAAATGAAAACAAAACCAGCTAAGCATTCCTGAACTCTAGTCTTACATTGGCTGTCAGTTCTCAAAAGAGCATCTTTTCACCTTAGAACATAGTCCAGAACAGTAAGAGACCCCACCATGATACCTCACATACAGGAGCCCTTAATGAAACTAACACCCAGTGGTT
This sequence comes from Molothrus aeneus, assembly GCF_037042795.1. Lineage (NCBI taxonomy): Eukaryota > Metazoa > Chordata > Aves > Passeriformes > Icteridae > Molothrus > Molothrus aeneus. The sequence goes on from NC_089648.1 coordinate 26,548,592, forward strand.
TAAGCAAAACAAATCATGCATTTAAATTTGCTTGAGAACATCCTATGGACGTTGGAGTGGAAGGATTTTTTTATACTGACGGCAGAGGCTGGGAGAGTGCTCATCTGGTTCTGTTCCCTGGCCTTAGCTAATAACTTCTAGCATCACCCTGGGCACACTAATTATCTCCTGGTTACATTTAGAAAAATCTCATGAAGAGCTTTCCAAAGCTGACTTTTTTTCAGAATTCTTGATGATGTGAAACTATTAAATCAGGATGAATGGTGTATCTAAAAATAGATACTTGTGTAGTCACAGGTTGTTCAGTCCAATGCAGGAAAAAGGGTTAAATTATACAACATAAGCAGAAGTTCAGCATAGATGGTCATAACAGTCCCTGCTGGACTTAATATCCATGAATTAATGTATGACAGGGGATAAATGCAGTGGGACATAGTGTGATTACTGACTCCAGCTCCTGCTTCCTCTTCTATGAAGCAGCTCCCAATCCCACTGCATCCCTGATGAAATATACCACCAATGCATTGCTGCTGGTCCTCCTGAAAAGGATGGAAGAGGTTACATTGTTTTCTTATGCAAGAATATGTGCATTTTGGTCACAGATGTAGGGATAAGCAAATCTTCAAGATGGAAGTAGAAAATCAAGGGTCAGAGCAGAATTTTCTGGTCCTTATCATTACATAAGTAGCAAACATTTGAGATCTCTCATGCTATCTTTTTTTTGGCTTTTAAAAAACCCTTTTCCTTTCTTTTCTTTGAAGCCTCAGACACTGACCATTATTTAAGTCTGAATCACAGAATGATTTGGTTTGGGAGAGACCTTAAAAATCACTGAGTTCCAGAACCCCCTGCCATGGGCAGGGACACCTTCCACTAAACCAAATTGCTCAGAGCCTCATCCTACCTTACCTTAAGCACTTCAGGGATTGGACATCCACAGCTTCTCTGGGCAACCTGTTCCAGTGCCTCCCCACCCTCACAGTAAATAATTTCTTCCTAAAATCTAATCTAAATCTGTCCTCTCAGTTTAAAACCATTCCCCCTTGCCCTATCACTAAAATGATGACAATCTTTACAGGTTAATGGCTTCATCCCACGAGTAAACTTTTTAAAATATGGTAGATTGGAAGAGTTCTTTGTCAAAAGCACACAGAGTAGCTGCCTTTGACAAAAGAAATTTTTTTTCAGTGTGAGCTTTTAGCTTCAACTGTTCTTCAAAAGTGGATCACCCAGTGCTGACTAAAGGCAGTGGTAAAGCTTCCACGTGACTTCAGTGACCCAACCCTTCTCCACTGCTCTTATTCCATCCATCCAGCACAATGAGTCAACTGACTGCATTTAGGAATTTGCTGTACACCTGTAATTTATTGTGCTGTCATCTCAGAAAGCAGTATTGTTGAAGAATGACATAGTCTTTCCTTTGGAATTTACTGTCCCAATAAAATTATTCACCCAATCTCCAGTTCCTAGAAAACTCCACAGAGGAAATCACATATTAAAGAGGGTCTTTTCTTATCAGTAACAACTGAGTAAAAAGTGAATCATTGCACAGGACTTGATGTGAAATACCGATTGCCTTGGAGTGGCAATCAAACTTAAAAAGTTTATGTTTCACAGAAAACATTAAGCTGGGCTGTTGGAAAAGTTTGCCCCCACACTTTGAAGCATTTTTTGTTTTAATGCAGTTACCAGTTTCAGCATGCAAGGAGGAGCCCACCCAGGGCAATTGATGTGATTTAGATAAGGGAGATGCACAGTCTCATGCCAGTGGCTGAGTCAGATGAGTGACAACACAGAGAATCCAGCCCAGCCTTTGCTTTGAGCCTGGCAGCCATTAAAAGCCACCTCCCAAGGACACGTGTGACACAAAGCCACGATCTGGTAGAATGGTGAGGGCCCTGAATGAACACAAAGCTGGTTCGTCCTAAGCCCTCCCATCCACGACTTCCAGTGCAGAGGGGCAGGTTTGCCAGGACTGAGGAGGTCCATCCTCCCCTTCCCAGGCTGTTAGTGATGCCACCACTCAGCACAGCACACACTGTGTGACTCGAAGGGAAAGCAGCCACACCAAGGAGCAGCTGCCCCATTGCTCCATCAGGAGTGGTGTGCTTTACAAACACTGATGTACAAAGACCCAGAACTCCTTTTGCTATGGATTTACCACTCCCTTCAAGAGGAATTCAGTGAAGTTATGCATGAAAACACAACAGCCTTCCCATTCTTCCAGTGCCTCACAGTTAGTGTCAAAGAGTTCTGAAGAAAAAAAATCAGTTCCAGAAACTGAAATCCCCCTATCTATGAGATCCCAGTCCACACCAGTCCTCCTCTTTTATTTTTTAGAGACAAAACTCAAGATTATTCAGCTGAATCAGTAAGAAATATAATTTTCATGAGTCTTTAGAGGCTATACAGAAATCAAGAGATCCATCCTAATTTTGCCACTAATTTGCTATGGTTAGGTCACTTAAACTCTCCATTCTCCCTTTTTCTTGCCCATAAAGTAAAGCCAATTCTAATGACTGCTCTTATGGCAGAAGTACTGGAAGATTTAATTAGCTAATATTTTTCCAAAAGGGAAAATATGTGAAGTACTCAGCAAATGCTGAATGTTATCACTAGTGCAGGAATAGTGGTGGATAGTAAGAGTGCCAGCCCTTTTTGCTAAGGGAGACATAGAAAAAAAAATCTGTTTATTGAGATGGAACCAACATTGAAATGGGTTCAATTTTTACAAATTTTCACAACTGCACGTTTCAGAACTTGCTTAAAACCCCAGACTTTATGAAATCACACAACCTATTTGCTGCTTTTCAAAACCAGGAGAGTGACTCCCTCATCTCCACAAACACACTTCAGTCTTGCTTCTACTGCTTCTTCACATACAACTTTCCATTACATATTTTAAAATCTCTATGCTAGGCAAAATGAACTAGTTCAAAAGTCTTACGGAAAACAGATTTATAAACTCATTTGATAAATGCTGTGTTTCAGCATAGGATGTTTTTTCTTTGCACATTAACAGATGAAAGCTACCAGAAATGATGATAAAGCACAGGGTAAGAAACTCAGGTAGTATAAAAGTACTCTTCAGTTGGCTTAGCATGACTTATACTTTGAGGATCTGGACACAAACCAAGAGGAAGCTTGCCAACAGAGCTTTTCCTCAGCAACTGTCTCTTAGAGAGGCTGTTGCAATCCCAAATAATTTCCTCTATTAAACCCCTGTTCCAGCTCAGGAGTTCCTTCCTTTTGCTGTAGCAATGGGAAAATGCAACCAACAGCATCAGACCCATCTGTACAAGTAGTTTAACTACACAGATCCATGATTAGTATTTTAATTTGTGCACTGTGCTTACCAAAGAAGCTTGAGAGCCAGCTTCAATTCATAAGGAAACATATTTTTCAAAGCCATCTGAGCCGACATGTTCACAAAAGAACACTATCTGACTCACTGAAATCAAGATCCTCCTCAGCAATAAAAACCTGGGGAAAGAGAGGACTTGCATCTTGCCCAGGATGTCAACAGGATTTGCTCAATGACAACAGACACACTGATCACTGGCAGCCTAAGCCCAGCACAGCAGGCATCAGCAGTTAGCCCTGTCCTTGTAGATACCTTAGATGTGTTCATAATTTCCCTCAATTCATCAATTTCATTAAGATGAGAATGCTCACATCAGTAAACATACACATGTGGTGAGATAGGCTTGTATGATAAGATTGCACTCTGCACTGGAGTTTCACTGCTCTGTGCCATCACTGCCATGACTTTTGTTCTCAGCACCCCCATGTTAACACACAGACCCCCAGTACACAGTAAGTGATGGCAACTGAGATGGGAGGTGCCTGAGGCACAGAGAGAAATTGGTGTTAGTGCTGCTCTGATGCCAGGATATACAGCCCAGGTTTGTGGTTTGGGTTGTGGTCATTGAGGAGCCCAGCAGATTAATATTTTTCCTTATTTCTCCCTTCACTGTAGCATTCAATTTCACTAGGTTTATAGCTTGCACAGGAAACTGCTAAACACAGATGAGAAAAATATATACTACATACAGAAAACATCCTGTAGGGACCTTTCAACATCATTTCCAGATATCACATTTTTCTGGTTATAAAACAACTCCTCAGTATCTTCAGCTGTGCATGGTGACATGACAAACCCAAAACAGTCATATCAAGGAATTTATCTGTTTCTATCTTCCTTCCTGCCACCAGCTGTATGAGAATCATTTACTTAAAAACAACTTTGAAATACAAGTATTTTGACCTCAAGTATATCAAGACACCTCCAGGCAACTTCCTGTCCCCATTGCAGGATCAGCTGAGTATAGACCCATTTCCACCATGACATGAAGAATAATGTCATTTGATCTCAGTCTTTTTATTTTTTCTAATGCTTTTGTCTCTTTTGCCTACTCCTCCTGTTACTTGGTGTGCAATATGCACCTTAAGAGATCCAGGGTACATTGTCTCAGAGAAATAGCAATTAATTATTAAACCTGTCTCTATAACAGCCTTCCAGGTGTTGAGACAATCTGTAAGCTAAGCACTGATGTTTATCTCTGTAACACGGCACTACTGCATGAAACCTGTCAGCCAAACTGCCGCAGAAGCCTTTTCATTTTTGTTCATTTTTATTTTTTATGGAATTGCCTTACAATAGGAAAATGCCTATTTACAGGGAAAAAAAAAAAAAAGAGACAATCTGTAGTTAAATCCTCCCTTTTGTCCTTTCTGGGCAGGCATATGTCACCATGCAAAACATCACACTGATTTCAGTCCTGTCCTTATCACCTTTGCTGTGTAAGCAGTCAGGAGCTGGAAACCTGGAGCCAGGCTCAGATGCTGCACTTGCCATTTCCAAGCCAGGGCATTTCTTGTGGGATTACACATATCTACACATCATCTGACTAATTTTAAGGTTGTCCATGGAAGGAGAATGGAGTGGGTGAGGGCTGAGAATCTGCTGCTAGCAAAAGAACCCCAAAATTGTGGGGTGAGATTTTGTGCCCTGCAGTTGCCAGATGAACCTTTGGTGATTAGATTTCCTTTGTCTGCCTTTATCAGTATTATTACAGTTATTTTTTTCATGGTCTGTAGCAACACATTAAAAATCCATTTCAGGGATCTACAACTATTCTCCCAATCACAGTGCAAACAACCTAAAATTAACTTAATAAACACTAGAAGAGTCCAGGTTTCTTATGGGTTTGTTTCTCATGATTATTTTGAGGTACAAACTGAGGCACTTTTTTTGATGCCAAACTACTGTATCTCCCTTATGAATTTTTTGGTATCTTCCAAGATAAAATGTATCTACTACTTTTCTTTCTGGCATGTAACTTCAGGGTTCCTCTCTGCTCCAGCTGGCTGCCTGCTTGTACAAAACTTGCAGGAATTCAATTAGCTTTAAGCCCACTCTCCAGCAGCCAAATTAAATCAACTGGTGTGTTCAACAGTTATCTGAGGATGTACAGAACATGATCACCCTATTTCCTGAGGAAACCAGGCCAGCAATTCCTACTTCTAAGAGCTAATCACTTGCAATGGATGTATGAAATAAATGGGAAAATGAGAAGATGGCAGAAAGGCCAAAGTTAGGTAATAAGAAGTCGAACATTCCATTGTGCAAGAAAATGAACACTAATAACAGTACAATGCTGAGAGCTGGCACCAGCTTTGATACCAGGCAAGGCATTTAAAGAAAGGATGGGCAGCCAGGAGGGAGGTGGCAAGGTGGCATTTTGTCCCAAATCATCTTATATGCAAGGTAGCATGGGGGGCAACTCCACTCAAAGGGAACTAGTAGGAGATGTATAAGCAAAAGTGGTTGTGTCAAATGAGCAGGGATGAGCTTTTCCATCCTGGATCCATGTGCTGATCCAGGGAGACTGACCTGCCTCCATGCCCCACTTGCCATTCACCCCACCCTTGGCCTGGGAGCTCATCTTCTATCTTTCTTGGAAACACTCCTGCTGCCTCAACCCAAATGGAGAATGGGGAAGCTTACTTTGTAAATTCACACATGAGCAGGTGGAGAGCTGCTGCTGTGGGAAGTCAGCAGACAGTAACTTTTTGCATTGTTTGCAAAAGAGGTGTCTGCCCACATTCTCCACAGGGCAACTGGTCCTGGGGAGGGACTGTGTTTTCAGGCACCTTCTGTACAAGAATGAAATGCTTGCACTTTTCAGTATGGGAAAGGGAGTTAATGTGTGTTGAGAGACATCTCAATGTGTTTCTGGCATTTTCTGGGTTACAGGAGACATCTGGGCTCTCACCTTTCTGCATGGGTGGGTACTGGAGGTATGGATGGAAAGAAAATCCAAATTTCAAGAACTTCTGTAGCATGTTTTGGCTGAGTAAAAAGCAGCAGCAAACAGGTGCCAGTGGCTGAATGGTAGGAAATGTAGGCCACAGAGACAGGACACAGTACAAGGTTCTGTGGAGCTAGGATTACTCACAGGTTTGATTGTTTCACATATCCATAAGGCAATGTCACGCGTTCCATTTGACCAAGTGAAGATGAGCCTAGAATAAATAAATGTGAGAATTACTGGCTGAAGCAGTAACAAATCAGACATGTATACTTTGCCTCTAGAAAAACTACTCCTCTTCCTCTCTCTGTATCAAGAGCGGGAGCTGGCTCTCATCAGCTCTTTCCCTTTTCTAGCTCTCTGCTGTCTGAGCTACCTTGTTCCAGGGGAGCTTTTTCCCCACTGGCTAAGCCTGATGCTTTAAGGCCCATGAAGGCTTTAAAGCTGCTTACAGCTTGCAAAGTGACCTTTTTTAGACTTCAGACTGAGATTGACTCACGTGAACTCAGAGTCCCTGAACATGGGTAGCAAATTGTCTTCCATATTTCTAAACTGTCAGATAGTCATTAGTTATAAATAATAAATGTCACGTGGCTTGCAAAATACATATCCAGGCTATTTAAGAATACTTAATGCTTGTGGTAAGTTTTTTATCTACAAGTATTTTTATCTTAACTAGTGGTTTCAGCCATTGGCCTCAGAACTGCCTATAGGAAGGAAGGAGAAAGGTAAATATCATACATTATACTCTTAAAAGGTGAAGAAAAGAGAAGGGGTAAGCCAAAGACAGGACTTGGATGAGACCCAGGAGGAATGAGGATGGACTTGTGCACACATTAGCCATCATGGTTGCAGTGCTTTGCAGAAAGGCTGTGCTTTATGCCTGCTTGTTGCCAGACATCAGGCAGGAAGATACTCTGCAAGCCCCATCCTCAGCATCTGGCCTCTGGGAAAGGCAGGACAGGAGGCAGAGTGGGTCCCCACTCCTCCCAGCTGCGCCCCAGTGCTGACTGCCGTGCCAGTCTGCAAGGCAGGCAGGGGACACACATCTCAGCTCCATGTGAATATTGCATGATTCCTCTTTCCTCTCTCCAGTTCACTAAGCTCTCATTTCCTATGCCGCTGCTAGCGCAGTTCAGGCTGAAAAATAGTCTTCCTAATGCCCAAGCTTGTTTACTTTCTTTGGGGATGTTTATTTAATATCTCCTCACTAATGAGTCAGGTTTTTTCTATGATCCACAAGGCATTAATATTGCATGTGCTCAGAGACCTGAAGGCTAAGAAATACATGGATGCTAAGCACTGTGTATTTCAAGCAGCAAGTGTTTTGTTAACAGCAACAGCTAAACAAGGCAGGGAACAGCCTGAACTTCTGGAGTCAAAGTGAGATCAAAGCACATAAAGGTTAATGGGCAAAATGCCACAGGAGCCATTCTGCAGTGGGAATTTATGATTTACAAGCGTACTAGGAAAAGACTGCTTTAATCACTAGATTATGCTAAGTACTTGCCAATTTTAATACAGTAAACCACTATTTTTTCCTACTTCAGCACCAAAAAACTTGCCTTCTTAAATATAGAAACATTTAATCAGATTCTTACCAAATGCTTTCTCCTCTTTCCCCAAGAAAAACATTAATATTATTAATATAACATCATCAAGATCTCTGAGAAAGGGGTGCAGACAATGGAGGGCAGATTTTACCTCTTCCTCCCTGTCCCTATCCTGTTTTGTGCCTCCCATGACTATTTGCTTGGAGGCACTTGTCCCATTTGCCTGTGCTGCCCTCTGGGTTATTTTCTCCATGACTTGGAATTGTCCTCTGAGCACAGAAATCTCCTGATGCCATCTCCAATATTCCTGTGTACCTCAGTTGCCCCACATGCTCCTTGGACAACAACTTTGCCAAAACAAGAGGGGAGGGGATGTTGAGGAGCCCCCCAACCATATGGTGCCAAGGGGGGCACCTGGTGTCACCCAGAGGGTCACACCAGGGCCGAGGGAAGCTGCTGCAGGAGAGAGGCAGCAACCCCTGGTTCACCACCTCCTGAAAATGGCATGCTAAAAATTCTATTGTGTGTTTAAATGGTATTTATAAACACCATCATTCACAGAGGCCCTAAACACATTAAATCAAAATTAGTTTAAAAACCAGTGTTCTTCAAGACTCCTAAAAACATCTCAAAAAGATGATATCATTCTAGCCCTCTCCTATATTTCATGGTTTCAAGTAGGTCTCTGATGCTCAGCAGGGCTTGGTTTACACTGAGGCTCAGTGCCTGACACTAGTATCCACCAAAAAGGGGAACAGAGACAGCAGGAAGCAAACTCAGACTGACCCTTTCTGTTACAGGGAACAGGGCTCACAGCTCCCTTACCTTAATGAAACAAGAGTCAGTCATGTAACATCAGTAGAGATTTAGCGTAGAATAAGCTAGAATCAGTCTCACAACCTTCAGAATTGGTAAAAATCAAAAGAGAGCACAAAACCAGAGCCCTATCTCTGAGCCAAGGCAAACAGCTGACCTCTTGCTCTGTTTTTAAACTCAACCTGCCCCTCCCTGTCCCTGACCATAACTGGGCACAGCTGGGTGCTCACTGCTCGCCTCCAGCCGGGGGGAGGCTGAGGCAGCAAACAGAAAACATATGTGAACTACAGACCTTGCTAAATTAGCTGTATGCAGTATTTTTCATTCTTGATGTGGTGGCATTTTAGGCAGTGTTGGAGTGCTCACAGGGGTGCAGTTTCTTTGGCTAAAGCTTGCTTTTTGGCCATCTGAACCTAATTTATGCAGCTGTAGCAGATGTGCCATAGCCAGGGACACAGGGATAGCAGCAGGCAGTACCAGTACACCAGAGCAGTGTGATAGGCACAGCTCCTCAGTCATCAGTGGACATCTATATTGCTATCCTGAGTTTGACTCTTTGGTCTAAAATGAGCTACCCTCTTGAGTTTGGATTTTCCTGGCTACTTGTGGTTTTATTTATGTTTACCAATTCATCAGTGCTGCTTGCAAAAATAAGATAGCACTTACAAGCTATTCTCAAGAGAAGAAGCATTTTACATTCCGAGTTTTACTACAGCACTAGTACTAGAAGCAGAAATAAGGCATAAGTCAGTGTGTCTCCTTGCAGTAATGCTGCTTATTCCCTGCATAACTAACCTACAAGCGTGGAGGAATATTAAGTACCATGTAGGCCACTGATTTTCCTATTCATGCAAAACCTCTACTGCAAGTTTAAGCAATGCCTATACCTATCATGCAACAGAGTAAGCTGTGATGCAGTTTGCTTTTTCTTCATTAATGTAATTTGTTTCTATCCCTTCCTCAGCTCCTCCTTTTTTTTTTTTTTGGTTAGCTTTCTTCTACAAACAAATCCAATTAGCTAAGATTGTGGATGGATTAAGATTTAAGACTCTACAGAGATGCCTGGATGGAAACCCTTTACGTTAGCTACTTCTTATTCAAAAACTAACAAGGATGGAGGGCAGCACCACATTTAACTTGGGGACTGGTGGGTGGAAACCACCAGATAATTAAAGATCTCTCTTTATCACCCTTGAAAAGGGAGGGTCAGATAAGGCAGAATATGACCCATTACCGCAAGGACAGGTATGTAGGTCACTGTGTCACATGGAAAGACACTGAGCAGAACCTGAGCAGCAGCCTGCACACAGTGGCCCAGATCAAAGAAGAAATTGGGGACACCTTCACAAAGAGCTCTGCCCATGGATCAGGCAACAGCAAAACGAAGAAAAACACCATATCCAGCTCTCATCTCCCTCTGGAAAGACAAATGGTCATCTTGGCTGCTGTCAGGAGATAGCTGATGAAAGAAAAAAACCTTTAATGAAGAATTCCTGGGATTTTTTCAGGGCCAGAAATAGGGAGGGCAAACAGGTGCAGGGAGTATGCAGACAGCTGCATGTACAGCACAAGTGACTTCTGCTTGATCCCACTCTTCCTGGAGTTCTTTCATCCAGAAATCTGTCGAAGTGAGGAGAAGGGAACAACGATTTCTCTCCTAAGGCATGGAACACAAATGAGGCAAATGGCAGGACTAATACAAATGTTTTCAGCCATTCATTTTTTGGGAACAGGTTAGGAGAGATCTGAATCCAGCTTCAACAGGGTGAGCTATCAACTAGTCTGCAGCTCTGGCTGAATAGCTGCGACTGCTCTTGGAAATAAAAGTTTCCAGCAGATAGACACCAATAAAGTCCACATGGTCAGCTAAAACTGATTGCATGAGAGAATGCTGGAGGACCAGCTACCCAGCAGGAGTCACTAAGGGTAGAAGTGCTGACAGTCACTTCTCCACTGCTTTCTAGTGATGACTGTTTAGATCCATATGACTCCAGGAAGCACCATGCTTGTCACCTGCCCAGCAGTTCCCTTGATTACACAGTGTTGCACAGCAATAGTATTTGACTTTTTCCCTGCATCGAGACCTGGGTATTTCAGGACACAGTATTTTAAATAACTGTTTATACAGTAACAGCTGGCTGCAATGAAGTCATCAAGTGTTTCTGAGGTTACTTAGTACTGCAGAAAAATCGAACAAGAATCTGCCTGAGTTCCATAAACATGGTCTTTGTCCCAAAGGGCGCCACAAAACCCATGAAAGTGGCAAGGGCTCAGCACTGCAGCAGAAGTTGCTTTGGGTGCTAGCAACCCAAATTTTGTCAGTCTTTGATCTAACCAGCTTGAATATTGGGGGAGAATCCTAACACTGCAAAAGCCTCTTTTATGATGAGGGTGATGAAACACTGGAGCAGGCTGCCTAGAGAAATGGTAGATGCCACACCCCTGGACACATCCAAGGTTGGGTTGGACAGGGCTCTGACCAGCCTGATCTGGATGAAGATGTTTCTGGTCATTGCAAGGGTGTTTGGACTAGATGACCTTTAAAGGTCCCATCTAGCCCAAATATTCTGTGATCTCAATTGTATCAGCTATTCATTCTGCCCCCATCAGAAAGGTACCCTCTACTTCTGCTGCTACCACCTCTGAGCAGAATGCTGCCCGTTTATCAAGAATATCTGCCACCAACAGAGCTTATTGGAGGATAAGAGCTGTCTTGTTTGAATGCTGAGTTGGAAATGTATTTTGTTTTCATATTGTAGTAAATCTGAATGTTGCAACCCCCTGGAAAATAATTATTTAGGATTGATCATAATGGAGAAACAATGTTTTTTAGAATCTGCCTGTGGAGTTTTTGTTTATGAAAACAAACATTTTATATGGAAGAAAGAAATTTATTTTTAAAAGTCTCCAAAAGTGAAAACAAGACACTTCACTACCATCAAAACTTTGCAAAACATTAATTTCTCTAGAACTGTGTTTTTTTACTGGCCTGCAATAGCTGTAATTGGGTATAGGTTTTCTGTCCAATTCTAATCAGTATAGCAATATCCAACAAGGCGTGCAGAAAAATTATATCACATCATATGGGCAAAAATGTACTTATAATGTATTTGTAATGGCAAAAGAATGAGGTAGATAAATGTAGTTTACTCCAGGGGCGGTGGTATGAGAGATCTGGAAAAGGCTGGTGAGACCCAGGTGAGCCTATGCTAAAAGAACTGAAGGAAGAGCTGTATCATCAAAACTCTCCTAAGGAATAGTAGACAATATGAAAATATTAGATTAGGGGCAGAGTGGTCATTTTGAGCAACTTTGCATTTAAAATTGCCAAGCAAGCAGAAGGTTGAGAGAGACCAGGAACACAAAACCTGGGTTCCAGCATTAGCAAGTCAAATTGTGAACTGACGTCAGGAACACAGTGATAATTATGTCATGAATTTCACAATATTTGGTGCAGTTTCCTACAGCTCTTGCTCCTGCAACTGTTTCCAGCCTTGAAAGTTTAGAAAGTATTAACCAAGCACTTTAAACCAAAAAAAAAGTAAATAAAAAACCACATCAAACTAATTATTAAAGTGCACCAAACTCTCAGGGTTTTCCAGCAGACAGCTCATGCTGTGTGATGGTCTGAGTCGAGCTGATAGTGCTGGCTGCTCAACTGGAGAAAATTTGATTTTCTTGAAGGGAAGGTGACTACGAGGGAGTATCTGTTTTTAAAGATAAGAGGCTAAAATACAGTGGCAGTGTGGTTGGTAGGAAGGAATAGCTGTCGTTTTCGTGTGGCTTTTTTTTGTCTGTATTAGAGATGGAGGTAGGAGAAAGACTAAAAGTGGACCCTAGTTTTCATGACAATCTTTACTTGCTCCCCATCTCTTTCATATATTTCTTACGTAGCACTACAGAAGCTTTTGGACACCTGGGAAATGGATCACTAACTGGGATATATATACACATATACATGTGTGTATATATTCATATTTATCTGTATATGTGTTTTGTAAATATCTGCAACCCTTTAGTCACCTTGGGCCTTGTAAGAAGCAAAAGCCACAACATGCAAGAGGTACCAAAATAAGAATGTAGCTGCCACAAATCCATCTTTAATCCTCTTTTAATTACACGGGCCAGTGGGGCATTAACGCTGAGACAGCGTCGTGCTGCAGAGAGCTCCAGCAAATGTAAAGGAAGCAGCAGCACCTGATGGTGCAGGACTCTACAGGACAGTGTGAAGTGAAGGCTGTAATTAGGAAACCACTTTATTGTGAAGCAGGCAGCCCAGTGAAAGCAGCTGATGAGACCAGCTGACTGCATCTGTACTGACAATAGCCTGCTAGCATCATTAATATCTGTCATTGTTTCCCCCCCCACCCCAGCTCATCTGTGAGTGCATAGAGTGAGGTAACCTCCCCACACCATAATGACCAAAATCCTCAGTGAATTGCTTTGCTAAGAACTGCCCTGAATTTCTGTGTTGTGATGGCCACTATGTCGGGTGTGGGGGGGAGGATTTCATCTCTGGGCTCACCTATGGCAAACAGCCAAGAAAGGATGGGTGCATCCTACTCCTGCTTCACACGTGCTCCCTCGTGTGTGAAGGACATGGAGCAAATACAGAAAATACAACTAGGCAGTGATAGATGCAAAGGAATAGACTATGCTCAATCCCAGCAGAATGATAACAAATGCAAGGCACTTCCACAGAGCCTTTCCTCAGTGAGCTTAAAATGCTCCTCACACGCCTCAGTGAATTCATCATTCCTGGCTCTTCTGAGAGGGGGTCAAAGTCCAATGACCTGTTGTCCTCTCATGAAGACTGGGGCAGAAGGAGAGAGCAAGGTGCTTCTTTGAGGCCTGACACACGTACAGAAAATGAGTCTGCTAACTTTCAGTGCTTAATTCTGAAAAAATTAGCTTATATGCCTCAAAAAGACCTTTGAAAATCCCTGACTGATCTGCTCCTTCCATCTGGTACCCCATACTCTTTTCCTCCATGAAGGTATTTTGTGCAGTTTAGCTTGGATAAGCTGACAGCTTCTCTGTGTATGCTGATAGACTAGCCCCCTGCTTTTCAGCTCAGCTGTTAGTGCAAGTGGAAATACATTCAGGAAGAAGTTTGCCCTTTTGCTGCCCTTGATACACCTAGACCGAGCCTACAGCACTTTGGGTCTCCAGAGCTCTCCATCTAGCAGCTTGTGAAAATGTTCTGAATTTACTACCCTTTTAACCAGCAAAGAAAATAAATCTTCCTTGCCATAAATGCTAATGTTGGTGCACTGAGAAATCCAAAGGGAGGCTGCAGAGGGAGAGAGAAACATTCCCCATGCAATGATTAAAGTGCCAGTTCATGAAAGCTGACGTCAGCGCATGTTTTCAGGGTGGCAGAGCACTTCGCATTTATCCTTTCCTTGTTTGTGCTCCATCTGGATGGGCTCCAGTGGAAAAAAAAACAGAGAGAAAAGGAGAAGCTAATGCCTTTCTAATACACTGCTGAATTCCTTTGGTTCCACACAGGGAGCAGGCTCTGAAACATCTAGATTCTGCCTGCCCAGTTCAGTGAGATAAAAGAAATCGAAGGCAGCTGGTGCTCGGGCCAAATGAAGTCATAATTAGATTGTCATAGCAAACAGTCAGCTGGGGCAGCTCAGAGGAAGACCAAAGGAGAGCACATAGGTAAATAACATCTTCTTAGGATTTAATAACTTGCAGGGATAGCCCTGTTTCCCATCAAGAAGATTCATCCCAACTCACTACTGCTTTCATATAAAGTTATGAAATTTCAAAACTCAAAATTAAGCTACACAAGTAAGCTACAGGTTTCTGCTAAATATGGTCTAGTGGGAAGACATCCAGGAGCAGTTCCTTAACTCCATGGTTGGGAGACAGAATAAGCATAGCCAGTACTAGGTTTCCTATTGAAGCAGATTTTCCTTCCCCAGGATAGAGCAGCACAGGGAGTGCCACAAATTCCCTCTTTCCATAACTTTTTTTTTTTATTTCTGAGCTGCTATTGGAGTCAGTGGGAAAAGCTTACCCAATCACTATGGTCACACACATGCTGCAACTGCTCCAACAACTACACTGCAGGGTTTCTTGCTGAAGATGGCTGCTGATAATTTGGTTTTAGAGCCACACACTGGTACTGTCGGGCAGCAGGGATGATGACTGTGCACGACAGTGGTTTTGGTCTGTGGTCACTCCCATAGCTAGCAAAATTACTTGGTACAGACAGATCATGTTGATAAACACAAGAGTAGCTTAGCAGTGAAGCTGCCTCTTAAACACTTTAAATAATAGCTTTGCATTTACTGGAACTATTCAAAAGAAACAACTTTTCTTTCTCCTCAGACATGCTGATGAGTGTTGGTTCCCATTCAAAAGTCAGGATGGCAATATAAAAAAATCAAAAGGTTCCAAATCAGTCATATTTTTCAGCTGAAAAGTAAGTCAAAAGGCAGACATATTCTGCATTGCTGAATATTCTGAAACTAAAGAGCCTTTGAAATAACATTCTGAAATGAAAACTTGCACTTCAGGTCCAGTTTTCGCCATCATTTTTCTTTCATCAAGTAAAAAATGAAAGACAGACCAACAGCACAAGAAAAAAAATCGTCGTTTCATGAATCTAATTTCTTCTCAATAAGATCGACTTTTTTCTGTTCTGGAGGACACACCATCAATCATGTAAACAGATCTCTCACCCCTAAAAATCCCGACTCTTCCTACTCTACTCAGTGTGCAAGGATCCCTTCAGAGCTTGGTGCACCTTGCAGGCTGGAGGTGGAACCTGCAGCTAATTACTGGGTGTGGGAATGCAAGTGGGAGCACGATGGGAGGGAGGGCAGTGAATTTTCCCTGTGTCTCCCTTCGCCACCCCGGTACTCAGTGCCCCGGGTTCCACTGCAGTGCTGCCCAGTGTCTGTGTGTGTAAAGAGAGCATCGGGGCGGACCCGATCCCCAGAGTTGGCTGCTCCCCATCCCTCTCTCCCCGCTGGAACAAACTGCCAATATGTTGCCATATTTGCATTCAATCTATGGTGAAAGATAGGCGTTAAGCTGGCACAGCCACAGTCTCTCTCTGTGTTAGTGATCGAGTGATAAGTTGAACAGTGGTTACACAACTGGGCTGTGTCTGTGGAGCCAGGACTGCTGGGTTTAATCTCCTGCTCAGTCACTGACTCATCACGTAGCCTGGAGAACATCATTTCATTTCACCTCTCTGCACATAAATTTCATCACCTTTAGTTGGGGGGGTAATAAGGCTCTCTCACAGGAATGTTAAGACACACAAATTACCCTCATGAATATTTGTAAAATTCTCCAGCTGATGCTTCGACAAAGGCAATGAGTTTTTTGTTGTTGAATAAGCAACAGCGAGGGGAATGTCCTAATTGTCAGGCTGGCTTATTTACTTACCTGGTACCAGAGATTTCTGGCAGCTGTGACAAAAGGATGTCTCAGGTAGGGGAAAGGGTGAAGAGATTGTTTGACTCCTGCAGTAGGAGCAGCAGCAGGAAAAGGTCAGCTCAAGCCATAAAAACAAGTACGTGATAGATAAATGTTATGTCAAAGGCCAAGTGGCATTTGTGGCATTTTCAGCTCAGATGCACAAGCAGCTTATGTAGATGACACAGTGATGCAATAGGTATGTCTAATCCTGTTATCAATGTTCCCCACAGTGCCATGTCATTTCTTCAGAGTACATGCTGAACTCTGGTTTTGGACTTTAGAAGCATTTAGATACCTGGAGTTCTGCTTTTGCACCTTCCCACAGGTGCCATTTCTCTTGCCTACAGTGAGGATCTCAGTGACTGTCCTCCACCTGAGGCTGTCTGGGAAGCACAGCCTGGGTATGTCAGCACCTCTGATCCCCAGAGGGTCTGAGATGAATCCTCAGGGACAGACATGATTCATGCAGTCACTCAGTTTGGCTGTGGGATGTTTAGTAGCTGCTGCAACCCAGGCCCTAGAGGCTGTACTTGCAGACAGACAAGGTTTCTGAGGGTTCCAAAGTCTGTGCTGAAGTAACATACAATGGTTGCTGAGAGAGCTAAGGAGAGAGACATCCTGGAAACTTTCAAAAGATGCACCCTTGATCTTTGTTGTCTAATCTATCCCAGTTGTGTCCTCCCCACTTACTCCTAACTCCTGTGTTTTTCTTTGATCTGAAAACTGATTCAGAGGATACCTGTGGGCAGCCTGGCAGGAGCAGGTAAATCCCTTGTGGGTGGAGCAGAGCTGCTGAACCAGGCAATTCCCGTGTCTTTAACCAGCGCAAGAACACAGAACGTATCTTCTGCCTCATCCACCCACTGTGAAGCCCTTACACAAGGCCCATCTTCCCTGCTGCTGTTGAACTGAACCACAGCTGAGCAACCCTGGCTGCTGCTTCACTTTGGGATTCTCTCCTATCACTACCTAAGCCCACTGGAGCCCTCAGGTGGTGCTTTCCATCACCTAAACAACACCTAAGCCCTAGAGGGCTTTCCTCCATGGCTAGTTTTCAACACCAAAAGGAATTTTTATAAAATCTTTTATGGTTAAGATAGAGATACTTTGAAGGTAACATGCTCATTTTCTTCACAGCCATAATAATTTTATACCAATGAGAAAGCACTCTTAGTCATCTGGAAGCAGCTGGCTTCTTCAGCTGAAATAACTCACTTCAGGGTCAGCCCATGGATCAGTGGCAAGAATTCCTGACTGCCTCTCACAAAACCATGTCCCTGCAGCACCCCTAGTCCAAAGGGACTATTAAATCCTTCTTGTAGGGAAGCAGAAGGCCTGGAAATTAAAAGCACGCTACCACAGAAAAACATTCATGGATCCCGTGCTTCATCCAACAGAGAACATTTGCACACTTTCATACCCAACTTCTACAGATCCTGCTGAAGCCCTGCAATTAGGGAAAACCCATACAGTTCAGCAAGCAATGTTTTCTTAGTGAACTTAATGCAGTTATGACTTCATCATGAGTGACAGTTTCATAGATCATAGAAATGGAAAGACATAAGGAAACTTCCTATAGCCAGTAAGTAGTTCCAACCACCCTTTAAATAAGCTCACCCGTGTTTAATAGAATTTATTTTCTAAAACTGCTCAAGTCCTGTGTTTTTTCTGTCTTTTCCTTTGGGGTACTGTTCTCTCCAATGGTCACCACCAGAAAATTTTTTTGTTTCTGCTAGCATGGTCATCAAAAGCATCTAAAGTTAACAATTTTCAAAACAAGTATGAGAAATCTACCATTCTCAGAAAGATGGTGAAACATCTGATATCCACCAAAGTTAAGTGGTGGCAAGGACACTTAAATGGAAGATACTCAGCATGTGCTAAGTTAAAATGTGCCAGTCTTTCTTCCTCCTTCTTCCACCACCCCCTTTTTCAATACAGTCTCCTGGACTCCTGCTAGAGATGCCTCTCAGGTTCCTGGTTGAACAAATTAGTTTTAACACAATAATTCACAGAGCGTCCTTTCCTGTTGTGCTCAAAGATCTATGACACCCAGAAAATTTGTTTAAGTAATATATAAACTACTTTATGGAAAGATTTTTTTTTTGTCCTGCTGGCCTCAAAATCCCAGATACCTTCCTTCTAAAAACAAAAGGGGGTGCTTGTGGGGGGAGAAGAGCAAGCATTGCAAACCCATGATCCTCCAATAGCAAATTCTTTAAATTTTCCAGGAAGCATAAATCGCAAATATGAAGAGCTGTAAAAATCCAGAGCTTTTTCTTTCTTTAGGTGGAGTTGTTTCACCTCAGTGTTTTAACAAAATATCCCTGAAAGTAAGAAAACTCTTGCCCAGCTGTCCCAGGCTATCACATACTGCCTAGCTGTTAAAATGACATAATTTGTCATTAGCACATCTCACCACCTAGAAGGTGGTGGGAGGAAACATTTAGCAATCTGCAAAGCTGTGCAGAATTCTCTGCAGATGTTTTTTCTGAACTTTCCCTCTCTTCCTTAAGTTCACTGAGCACCTAAACTGGATTTTGGGGCAAACTGACCCTTGACCTTACAAAGCAGAATGCAGGCACTGTACCATGATGAGAGGAAGGTCCATCAGCAGTAAAAAAGAAGGCCAGAATTTAAACTCCAGAACTGCTGAAGCTCCAGGCAAATGTTTGCCAACACTTGTCAGGCTTCATCTCTTCCCTGTTTGAAGAACAGATTATTTCTCAGGACCAGGGAACAGTGTAATATTTACTCCAAGTGTCCTTCTCAACAACCTGAGCTGTTGGCCAGTACCCACAAAGGTCCTTTGGATAGTGACCACTCATGTGGGCTGAGCTGTGGCTCTTCTCCAGAGGAAGCATTCATAAAGCCTGTTTTCTCAGGGTGTTACAAAATCACAAAGAAGAGGTGCTTTTCAGTGGTGGGCAAGACCACCATTGGCCAAAGCAAAATCCTTGGCTAAAATGGCATCCAATTGATCCATTTTTCCATACAGATTTAAAGTTTCTTCTAAGTCTCTCCTTTTGTGCTTCAGTAGGCAATCTGTCTATTCAGCATCCGCTGAGGCATATAAGGCCATTTGAAACCAAGGGCATGTCCTTACAGAAAAAAAGGAGGAATGGACAACTGACAGATAAGATTACTTCCTGATTTAACATGACACTGAATGCAAAGTATCCAGACCTAAATTGGTTGTCATTCATTCCAGATCTATGTTACTTTAATAAGCATGGAGGGAACGTTCAGCAGTAACATCTTCACAGAAATGATTTTGCTTGTGGAACAGCTGCAAACTGCATGGTTCCTGATTTTTTTTTTTTATGCCAGTGCATTTCACCACATACTTGAGTCTACAGAAGAAAGATGCCAGAAGATACTTCCATAGACTAAATAAAAACCTGCCAGTTCCTGTTCCAGCTCCTACTGTATTCGTGCATTAAAGATACACCAAAGCTACAGAAAGTAGGGGAAGTGTCCTGTTGCATTAGCAGAACAAAGCTAATATAATTTAAGTTTGATGGTTTCCTGGTTTCCAAAAGCACCATTAAAGGCAGCATTCCTTGCAAGGCTAAATGCTGCAGGGAACTGCAGTCCACCATTCAAAAGCAGAATCACCCAGGCTCCTGCACAAGAATTATTTCCACTCTAGAATCCTTCAGGATAGTGAATGAGCTAAGAGCCATCTTTCCTCTCACTTCCCAATGGGCTACCCTTCTTATAATTTAAGTTTTAGAAGCTCAGAACAAAATTTAGCTTTCTAAGAGAGAAAAGGGGATGTTTAGTTCTAGCAGGGGGCAAAGCATGAAACCCAAGAAGCACTTGTACCCATCTCAAGGCAGGACAAGCCTGATGTGAGAGACTGCAGCATTTTGTAACTCTAACTCATGCTCCAGGACTCCCATGCATGCACACATTATCTGGAAAGGTAAGTCAGTACTGAACTACTGTTCTTGAGTTTCCTTTGAAATACCTAATGCTGATGAAAGGTTCTGTAGAGAACTATTATCTTTTCACCTCCCAAGCCAAGAGTTGTATGAGTGGCTATCAAAGTTCCCAGTAGGGAAGACAACTCACAAGAACAGCATTTAGGGATGAGAGGAGATAGTAGCCTTTGGATATTTGCTCAGCTTCCTCACACATGAGGCTTAAGTTTTCCCAATGTGTCTGAGGCGTAGATGCTATGGAATACACTGAAGTCTTGTCTATTTGTTGGAGGTTGTGTTTGCTTCCATTTCCCAAGCTAAATAGATACCAGGTAGGTACTTAATGAGCCAATGCGTTAAGACAGGGACAGGAAGAGCAGCCTTGTGCTGCACTGGAACAAGATGCAACTGTCCTGGTTCACATTCTAAATTTATCCCCATTTTGTGATGCATGTAGAGCTCACAGACACTTTTATTTATGCAGGTAAATAAAAGTCCTGCTATTAACAGCCCTACCTTTGAGAGCAGATCAAAGAGGTGAGTGCAACTACATCCCCTGAAACCTGACTATGTAAGTTGTACTCTGCCCACCTCTTTTTATCTTAGCAAGGACACTGACAGAAGTGAAATGGAAGAAGTCTGAACACCTTCTGCATGCAAAATAATAAATTCAGGGAACCCAGAACACTTTCTTCTGGGAAACATTATAATTTTCTACTCGTTTGCATTTCTGGAGTGGAAACATAGTACACATTACAAAAAATTGCACCAGTGCAAACCTCACTTTGGCTTCAATAAAATTAATAAGGTTATGTATTTAACATAGGAAATAAGAAAGATATTGGGAAACAAGATCATGCGGATCTTGTGAAGAACCTTTTGTACTCATAGATCATATGAATTGGCCTGCAGGTTTAAAACAAGGAAAGTCTAATTTCCAAAAAGGATGGTTTCTGAACTCCTGATTAGAATTTAAAGAACAAAACAAAACAAAAGGTGAAAAACAATTTTGCAAGCTCTGCTGTGGATAATAACCAGGGAGTCTCCAGCCTGGGAGACCTGAACACAAAGGCCCTATGAGAAGGGTTAAGCTAGCTTGCAGGTACCACATTTTTGTTTAGACCCCTTACTAGATACTAGTGAAGAAATTAATCACAAAAAGACTCATTCTGAAACCAGCTCTCATACAGGGGAGGACAGGAGGATACAGGACTGTCCTGGGCTATTTAGCCCTGGAGGAGAAGTGACAGATACATCCCAGCCCCACACCCAGTCCCAGATGGAAGGAGCCTGGGGTCCAAGGCAGTGCAGAGTTATTCTATCTGTGCGCCCAGCACTGCACCAGGGATAGCATGTGGATCCAAGTTGTTCAGAAACCAGTTTAAAGATGTTTCCATGGCATTGTACTTGCCCATGTAGAATCACTGCAGCACCTTCAACACAATGGTCTTGCTGGAATATAACATGAGAAATTGCAGCTGCTGTTCATCTCACTAACACCTTCCTACTGGGAAATACCAGGTTGCAATCACTGACTTGTCTCTAACATTTTAAATGGAGGTTTAGAAGAGAAAAGGACAGATGCACAATTAAGAAGCCAAGATGCATGAACAGGTGTTCTTGCTTTGTGCAATTGAGTAATATTCATGAAACAGAGAATTGGACCCCAGAATGAAAAAGCTTTTAACATTTTGTCCTGGTTTCAGCTGGGATAGAGTTAATATTTTTCATAATAGCTGGTTCAGTGCTGTGTTTAGGATTTTGTATGAAAATAATATTGATAACAAATCAATATTTTAGTTGTTGCTAAGTAGTGCTTACTCTAAACCAAGGACTTTCCAGTTTCCTGTGCTCTGTCAGCACCAGAAGCTGGGAGTGAGCATGGCCAGGATAGCTGACCTGAGCTGGCCAAAGGGATATTCCATGCCATAGAAAATCATGCTGACTATATAGAGTGGGAGAAGAAGTCCAGGAGGGGTTGATTGCTGTTCAAGGACAGGCTGGGCATCAGTCAGAAGGCAATGAGCAATTGTAGCATGCAGCACTAGTTTTTCTTGAGTTTTATTCCTTTCTCTTTTTTTGTTACTTCCCATTTCATTTCAATTATTATTATTACATTTTACTTTTCAGCTATTAAAACTGTTCTTATCTCAATCCATGGGGTTTACCTTCTTCCAGTTCTCCTCTCGTCCCAGTGGGGGAGGACTGAGTGAGCAGGTGTGTGGTACTTAGTTGCATGCTGGCATGAAACCACAGCATTACTTTGAACTTCATCCTCCACCTGACTGGTCCGCAGAAGATAATTCTAAAATATATTACTGATCAATGTTATTTGGCACAAAAATCCCTGGGCAACCAAGAAGCTTCATTCATATCCAACAGGTTCTTTTTCTGCTACTCTCTGTGTCACAGCAGAGAGCAGCCTCTTCAGAGAAAGATGTTTGTTCCACTTGTGTTACAGAGGGGTTGTTTTAATGTTGTTTTCTGTGTGAGCCTTACGTTGGTGCTTCTTGGTTCTTCTTCGTGACACAACCCAGCCAAGTAAAGAACCCACCAGGACCCCAGCTACTGCAGTCACAATGACAGCCCAGTAGGGGACCGAAGATCCTGTGCTCTCCAAGTTGACATCTGAATTTCCAAATCCACTATTTCTTCGTGTGAAAAGAAAAGGTTTCTCCTACAAAGGGAGAGCAAAGGCTTTATTGACCACAGATCACTCAATGGGCAGTATTCCAACAATTTGACTCTGCCCCTTCTCAGAGAGAAATGGTAGATATTTAGACAATCAGCTGGTTTTGCCTTCTCTCTATCTTAGCCCAAACACTCTCCAGCTCTATTGTCTGAAAATTCCCAGAAGACAAAAAAGAAGCCACCTCGGCATCATGAGTGGTGGCATCACTTCCTAATTTGCTTGCTGCAAACAAGCAAATGGAAATACACAGACTCATTAGAACTAGCTTTAATGAAAGGCTTTCCATTGCAGTGAGAATAAAGCTTTTTGTCTTAAATCTTAAGTAGATTTCCCTGTCTGTAACAAAACAGGAAAATATATTTTAGCTATTTGAAACCGTCACAAAGATACTCTTTTAAAGAGCTCTAGCAGTGTGAAGAAAGGAGAAAAAATAGAGGTAATTAATGGAGAGAGCACCTTGACCTTTACTTACAGGGTTTGGACACCTGAGTTTTGATCTGTCATGGGTAAAGTTGTTGTAAGTCTGCTTTTCACCAACTGGCTCCAGCTGAAGAAGAGAAAAACAATGTTAAACTTAATGATGAATCTTTTTCTTCTCAGACTCTCTTGATTCAGACAGTTACAACTTCTTATCCAATTTTTGCTGCTCACAGGAACAAAGAAGTGTGGTAGAAGGAGCAGAGGAAAGTTTGCAAACATTTTAACAGTTGTGAACTGAAGACATTGAGAATCTGATGTACTGGCTGCAGAATAACTCCCGCAGAAGCAAGGAATAGGATAAGAGTTTCTTCCTTTTGCATTGCTCTGAATACAATGCATTTTAAATGTTCAGCTAAAGCAAAGTGGTTCGCTATTACACCCAGTTCTGCCATGTACTTGTCTCAAATGGCAATGGAAAGGAAAGGAAAAAACCTACATGACAGATGTTAGATATATTACTTAGCACATTACTTACAGAAAGGTGCCTAGGTGTCATGGTGATGGGAGTTACTTCAGAAATGACAGAGCTACAGAGAGAGGATGGGACACATCTAACCTTTTCAGTCTGCACTCAGACAAGAAATTCCCTGGGAATTTCAGCTGAGGGTGGGTTCACAATCTTGCAAGAAGCAAGTTACACAGAGCTTTTTATATTATCAGTTGGCAGCTAAGTTGCAATAGTTGACCATAGGCTCACCCTGAGCCCATTTCCAACCCAACATAAAATGTGTCCAGGCTAATAGCAGGCAGTTGTGCTTGGCTTGCAGTGCACATACCACTGGTTGCCATAGTAAAGCTAACAAGTAGAGGCTTGCTCAGTCATGTTAACTGAAGTGTTTACAACTGTTGTATGGACATGCCTGAAGTAATGACTACAAGATTGGTCCATAGAGAACTGCAAAGTTGTCATCCAGCACTTCTGGGAATACATCACAGAGGAAGGCTGTTGCTTCTGCTATTGTCCATACAGGCATTTACTGTCCTCAAGGGATTAAAGTGTCAGCTGCATGCTGAAGAGAAACAATAGAGCAACAAGACCCACACAACACGGAAAAAAAAAAAATTATCCAGAAGATTTTCATATGGAAACACTGAGAATACTTTCTCTCTCTTGTTCATTTTTAATAAAAAAAATTAAAAAACAAAAAGAAGCCAGCAAAGACTGAAAAATAAAAAGATATGAACCACTGAAAATATAACGAGGGAAGAGAAGATTAGAAGCAAAACAGGATGCCAAGTTTTGCTGATTGTTGTAGGGTCCCGATGGACTCTTTTGTGACTCCTAATCACTTGGCCCACCCACCAGCTAATGCAGTGAAGACTGAATTTGGTAGTTTTTTTGTACCTTAAAGGGAACAGCTCTATTATTTGTACAATGTGTGGCTCCTATCTTGCAGCATTCTGCCTGAGGTGTAACTGGTTATTTGTAGATAATTGTAATTCTTCCCATGCCAGGGCACTTGGTATGGATTCTGGCACAGAGCCCAGACAAAAGATGATAAAATGCAAAATTCTGTAACCACCCATGCTTACTTCATCTCTATGCAATCTGTTCTTCAGGAGCATTAGCTTCTGGGCTTAGAAGATTACAGTATCCTCAAGTCCATGAGCATACAGGACAAGTTCTGGAAGAAACCCACAGCTCCTCTAGAGCATGTAGCAAGCATGGAGGCAGAACATTCACTCTGTCTCTTCACCTCGGCCCAACACCTGACAAGGTGGGTTTGGGACCAGTGGAAACCCCATAAGACTACAGAGTCCTCTGACCTCAGAGAGCAGGAGCACATTTTGTTTTGCACAAAGCCAAAACAGCAAAGAACATTATGGCAAGGGAGAGACTGTAAGCCATCCCAGTCCCTGCATACCCACACAGTGGCCAGGCACAGTCTGGCCCTTTATGTGCACTGACAAGAATCCGTGTCATTTGGCCCTAAGCCTGCAGCCTGCCGAGCTTTTCAGGGAACAGGGAAACAATACAGCCTTACAGTAAGCTTGCACAGCCTTGCCGTACAAGGACTGCAAGGGAAAAGCAGGGATGTGTTACAAGAACTAGATTTAAATAGTAAACAGTAATGTCTGCAGTTGGCATAGACCAACAGATCTCTAAGGGAGGGAATAGTTGTGCTTTGCATCAGTAAGAACTTGATCCCTGCCACCCAGTAGAAAGCTTTGTGTCAATCCATATATGCGTAGGAAATGAGTGACAGTCTGGACAGAAAAAAAAACTCTGGTGGCATAGGAAAAAAGACTGATGGTGATTCAGGAATGAGTAATGGCCAATAGGAATACCACATGGCAACAGAAACCCAATTTAAGACTGCCATATGCCCAGGTACTGTCCCTTATTTTTTTCTTGAAACCCTCAGCCATGCTCAATTTGAATTTTTCTACATTTGCCTGGGGTTTCTGGCCCACCATTAGCCCTGTTTGAGCTATGAAGGAGAATGAAGCCTACCAGCCTGCTGTCATCTGGAGTCCCAGACAGGGAAACCTGATGGAAAACAGGCAGATTTGCTGTGCGTGCACAAATCAATTACTCCTAGCAAGTGCTTGCATAGTACATTCTATAATCCTGGACCTACAGCTCATATGCTATGCTGGGCAGCTGCACAGATTCCTGCCCTCCATTTTCCAGTCCTTATTTTCAAGCTCATTCTGGGGTATCCTCTAAGTTTCTTACCTTGCTCAAACTTTTACTTGGATGGAAAAGAAATTCCCCTCCATTTATGTTTGTTTCTTGTGCAAACCAGGATGTAGGATTTCTGCTACCACAATGTATTTGGTGTTTATAAGACAAGGGGTGGAAATGTTGCTGTGGCATAAAAATGCCTAGTATTCCTTCCAATGTGGGGAAATATTTCTGAAAGCAACTTTGACCTTGGAGTTACCAAGTTTGTCATGTACCCCTGACACCTTCTTCCAAGACTATTCTAAAGCTATTAATTTTCCCCAAAATGACAGATGGAATGTGATTACAAGCATCTTAAGTTTGATTTCAGCCCCCTATTAGTTTCAGAGACTCTACTAAAACTGCCTCAGATACAAGAGTGGGTGGTACAACATGTCCACACTATTAATGGCAGCAAAAATTCAGTCACATATAGGTTTTCCTAATAAATATAACAGAATTCAGTGAAGAAGGGCAAGATCATTGAACAGACATTTTCAGCAAACCTACAGAACTGAATGTTTAACTAGGATGACTTTTTGTTTTAATGCAAGTTATTTACCAAATCAGAAAGGAAATTTTTTGTTACATTAAGACTCTTTAGAATTCCCATTTTGAATGAGCAAAGACTTACACTCTTTCATGCAATATGATCACTTGGGATTACATTCCTAAGCAATGCAGAGTGAGAAGAACCTCAGAGTTGAGCAACCCCCTCTTGCTAGGATATCAATTTTATGTCTTGCTTACTCTTTTGTTTCAGACACCTTTCTCATGATCTTTTGTAGATACTGCTACCACAAACACATAGTTGTAACTAAGTTTGTTGGACCTAAGTTGTAACCCCTTACCATATTGTTCCAGAGAGCCATGGCCATCTCAGCATAGCCTCTTACACTGAAATGAGAGCAGTCTGCAGCAAAGAAACTCATATCTGGCTTGCTAGTCTGCAATAAAAGCAAAAATTAATTGCCAGCAAATTTCAGTCTTTGAGATCTGACATATTATATCCAATAGTGTATTGTACTTGATATACCCACTTCACACTTTTGGTACCTTCCTAAAGGCATTATGCTCATGTTTTCACACTAGAAATAAACTTAGGTGCTCCAAAGTATGGGCTGATTACTGCACCTTGAGACCTTCTGTGTAATGCCACCTGCTCAACTTCACACAAAAATTTTCATAACAAAACTAAACTTACCATTAAGCCAACAGTCACAGCTGTTACACGGACCCTGCCATTGACCCACATTCCATTTTTTACAGAACTGAAAGAAAAGTGCTTATTATTGCTTTTTAAACTTCTGTGACTCAGACTTAGAACATTTCAAGTGTTGAAATTTCTGCTGAATTTCAGGTAACAAAAAAAAAAAAGATGGTGGGAATATCCAGCTGTGGTAAATGTCTCTCTTAGGGGGAATTTGCCTCATCACTACCTGTATGGTGAGCATTGGTCGACCTTTTAGGCTGACAGGAAAAAAATGGGGATGGTATGAAAAAAGTATCGGTACTATGCAAAACTGGGTTGTTTTGATGAGGATCCATGCTGGATATTTGTATCCTTAACTACACGGCATACATAATGCTAAGGCTGGAGAAAAGAAGGAGAATCAGTGTTTGGTTTCAAAGGCTGCTTCCTGTTGCCATGCTTGGATGAGTCAGAGATTCAAGTGCTGGTCTCCATTTGAAGAAAACCTGAACACATTCCATAACCTAAATCGGGAAACTGTGGTGAATGCTAACCAACCTCCTCAACAAGGGAAGCAACATGCAGTTCAGAGGAAGTCAGAGGGTGCCTTGTTTATGGGTGCATTCTATGAATGTTTCCTAAACCCATTTTGATTCACAGGCAGCACTGTGAATCTTCTTGTGAGACTTCCCGTCTTCTCCTCCCTCGCTCTTAGCACGGATTCCACGCTGTGCCACTAGACTGTGCAGAGAGGAGAAAACACAGTCTTGTGGCACAGATCTTACTGGCTTAAGAGAAATGAAATACTGGCCCTTGCATAATGGGAAAGCAAAGCAGGACTCACACTATCCAGGGGCAGCAAGGTGTTCCGGAAGAACGGCTGGATGACAGCAGCAAAGTCCTGCCGCTGTTCGTACCGACCACTGTTGATCAGCTGCAAGGCTTCAGCCTGCGGGTGGTGTAATCAGTGGAAACACAGGAGTTACTTGCAAGGCTCATCCTACATTTGTCAGCTAGCAGCAACATGCAGATTAAACATCTTTCAGTGTAGGAAGCCATAAATCATTAGTGTAAATCCAGCTAAATGCAATAAAGTAGTCAAGAAAATGGCTAAGAAAATAATTTGGTTCATGAGATTTTCATGAGGAAAATGCACAGAAGCTGGATTAATTCAAACAAAAAAAAAAAGTTAAAAATATAAAGTTACTAATTAAAACAAAAAAAACAAAAAAAAAAGTTCAAACCTTACTCATAGAAACCAAAACTGCACAATTGCAATGAGATTAAAATTTGCAGAAAAGTATAAAAATATGGAACAAGGTCAACATTTTTAGAAGTGACAAATGAATTCAGAATGCCAACATGAGGCTGAAGTGCACTTGGTTTTTCAGGAAGGTGTGCTTGAATGAAAATACTACTTAAACACTGAAAAATTACCTGCCACTTTCAAAAATTATGGCCACAGACATTCATACAAATAAAAAAGCCCACCTCATTGTAACTTGCCATCTTATGGATATAAATGCTAATGCTCCTGGTCATATCTCAAAACATTCCTAATCCCTCTTCCTTAGTTAAGGAAAATGACCCCTCTAGTAGGCTTATACAAGCATTACCAAGGGTGAATTTTTTGAGCTTTGTCAGATTCATTGCCAGAGCCAGAATGGAGAACATTATGTTATCTGATACAGTGATTCCTGTATTCATAAGAAAATCGATGGAAAAAGCTTCTGCTCCAATAGCTATTTATA
Source organism: Molothrus aeneus (assembly GCF_037042795.1). Lineage (NCBI taxonomy): Eukaryota > Metazoa > Chordata > Aves > Passeriformes > Icteridae > Molothrus > Molothrus aeneus. The sequence continues at coordinate 26,577,430 of NC_089648.1, forward strand.
GCCTCTGTTAATTTTGAGTGAATCTTACGCCTGAGGCTATGAAAAGTTACTCTCAGATAGCAAGCTGGCCCATGGTTGGTTTAGTTAATTTCTTCTGCTAAGAGTAACCACAAAACAGCTGATGCAAGATCATTTGTCACTCTTGCAGTGACATGTTAATTCATGTGAGCTACTCATTGGACTCATAACAGACAAACACATATCAACAAAGCAGCCATCATTCCTAAATCTTTTTTGGCTGTTGAAACAGCAGCTGGAAAGAGAATTGGTCTCCATCTGCATCCAGCTCAGAACTGAGGTCACATCAGAAGGCAGTGTGGAAAGTCTTGCACTGCTACTAACTGGTTAGCTGGGTATGGTTTTGATTAGGCTGTAGCCAAGCTGTTTCCCAGTTATCCCTCTCTGTACTGCTGAGAGTATGCATGACAGGAAGGGCAGTGAGGGAAGCAATATGGAGACACAAGTGAAGATGACCATTTACAGAATCAATGCATTACCTGAAAATCTCTGTTGACTCTCTTAATTTCTTGTAATTCAGAAGAATTTTCCTCTGGGTTTAAGAAACATGGGCACACTTTCCTTCAATGAAAGAAATACTAGAATTAAAAGCCAGTCTAGAATAGTTTATTCACAGTTCTTCAGCACTGTGTCCGCTTCAAGAAGCTCAGGATAGCTGCTCAAAGCTCACATGCAGAAGGGAGAGCCACCTTGGTGGCTTAGAAATGGACAAATACTTCACAAAAGAAAAAATTCTACTGAATTACTTTTCAAAATGAACACCTACCACAGGCAGAAAGAGCTGCAGGATCTGCAATTCTTGAGTCAAATGCGAAAAAATTGTTTAGTGTGCCACACATCAGCAGGAAATCACACGTGTTAGAATAACAAGAAAACCCACTCTATGAATGGGCTTACAGCAGAGTTTCAGACATCTGGGAGTGTAAAGTTAGAAAAGATAAATTTTTCATGTCGTCTGAGTCCTTGCACCACTCTGTTTTATTATGGTACCTTCATAACAAGAGGTAATAACTTGTGCTTCACAGAAATTCATCTTCTAAGAATGTGCTTGGAATGAATATGAAGACATTGACCAAGACCAGCAATTCATTATTTTCCCTTCCAGTGTGTTCCTGTAGTTAATCACTTGTATTTTTAAAAATCTGCGCCTAACTTAATTGTAATTCATTTGGCATCACCTTGCAACTACTGGTCTTTGTTATACCTTTCCCTGCAAGACTAAAGAGCCTTTTCACGTCCATTCTGATGCCTTTAAAGACACTGCTGCTTTCTAAAACAAGTCTTTCAACCTTCTTTGAGTGAAGATTTTGGTCTCCTTCATTAGGTGCGAGGAGCAGTTCCTGGCTGTGCTCTGCTGCATGTAGCCCAGCCTGCACCAGAGGTAACACAGCGCTGGATACAAGGAGAGGAATCAGGGGTGTCAGCCTGTGTTGCTGACCAGCAGATGGCTGGGTAAAAAAAGCCTTCAAAGTTCAGCAATCATATGTTTACTTGTGCTGTGTCATGCTGCCTTACAGCTGAGAAGTGAGAATTCTGCTATCTACAAGTGCAGGCTTTTTAGCTGAAGTATTGCAAGAAGTAATAGAAAGCTGATGGGTGCATCAGGTAAAGGAGGCAATGCACATAGCTTGGAAAGCTCAGTGTGGATATCCTGCTGTAGAAATTGAGACTAAGCCAAAAAAATATCACTTTATAGGCAAAGAGCTGTTTTGCTCACTTACTTTGCTGCCAAGGCACACTCTGAAGAGCTTGCTGCGATTTGACGCAGTCCAGAGAACTCCAGCATCTCCACCACGTTGATAAAGACTCTTGGGAGCTGTGAGGATTATAATAACCAGACATGCAGACACGTTACAAATAACAGAACATGATACCACTACAAAGAGCAAGGAGTGCCATCCGTAGGTCAGGGAGTCAGTGCAAACTGCACTGCCTGCAGCCAATGGCATGTGCAAGGATGATGGATAAAAGGAGGGGGAGGGAGGGAGATAGACAGTGGATGTCAGCCAAAAGAATTCCAGCAGCTAGTACAAACTAGCTGAAATGCTGCTTCGCTCCCTGGGACATTTCCATTTGCTCTAGGGTAAATGAAACTGTTCATGGCTGGTTTAGCCATGAAAACTGGCTGTAGGGTCATGGTATGTTTGGTCCACAGCATAAATATTGTCAAACAGACGGTTTTTATGAAACTGCAGCTCTCTTTCTCAGGGCATTAGCTAGTACAGTCATTGAAATGCAGCACTGAAGAACAGTCTGACTCCAACTATTTGAAAGATGACCTTGTATGAAACATAATCACTGACAGTCTATCAGAGGTGAGAAAAACATCAGTGTACTTGCCAGGAACATAGCTTGCTAGGGTATCTTAAAAGCTTACCTCCTCATAGAAAATATCCAGAGTGTCCTGAAGGTGCTTTACATACTTTTGCACTGAATAGGTTTCCTATTAAAATTAAAAAAAAAAAATTAAAAACTGAGTCAGTCTTTTTCAGGAACCAACAATGTGATCTCTGAGAAGCTATACCAACTTGGTGCTCCTTTTTTCTTTTGTTGGCAGATATATTTCCAGATCAAGAAGTTTACTGGCACATGTACAGAGGTTATATAGTGCTTATGTTTTTATACCATTAATATATTCCTCTGATCTCTGTAGAAAATCCTGAGGTATCTTGGCAGAGCCTTTCCCTGAAAATGACCATATTGACCACATTTTTGGATTTTGGGTTGTTTTTTATGGGACCCAGAGCAGACTGATTTGCCTTATGAACAGAAGATTTTTTTTCAAACTGCCTATCTGGAGAAACTGATATGAAGGCAGTCAGACCCCACAAAGCCCATAAGCAAAACAACTTTGTGACTGTAGCTATAGAAGGGAAGCTGTGGGGACAAAGGCTCCAGGCAGCAGCCTGTAAAGGAAAGAGCAAAACAGAGAACAGTGCCTGGTCATTTCAACAAGCTGGGGTACAGACCCCCAGTCTGTGCCACACAAACAGTTTCAGAAGGAATGACCACTGACAGCTAAGGACATGTTTTTCACTATAAACTGATGTTACTATTTTGGGTCTCATTCTGAAGCAAGAATTGGGCATCCTCAGTAATTATTGTGTGGGGATGTTTTCCAGAAAACTTCACTTGTGTCCCCTCACATGCCCGAGACACCACACTGATTACTTTGTCCAGTTAAGCAGGTAGAGCTCTTCAGCTTAATCTTTGTGTTTTGTTCAACATGAGCAGGTTCCTAGTACTCAAATAATGCATTTCTCCAGAACTGCAGTGCCCCTGCATTAAAAGCTGTGCACTTGTTTCTGATACAATGAAGATGAAAGGGGCAGGACTTCTAAGTGCTTTTTAAACAAAGAGGAACTTTGGCTCCCTGAGAGAGAAAAGCTATGTTTCCAGGGCTGGGCACCTGCCAAATGCCTGGATGAGCATGCCCAATTCAGAGATACAAACCTTGTCCAAGCAGTACTGGCATAGGTCAGTGCCTCCAACAAGGATGGTAATCAGCTTCCAGTCTTCCTTGAAGTTAATTTTCTAGTGGCACATAAAATAAACAGATTGCAGCATTTATTGCTTAGGCATGCAGAGGTAACATTCACAAATGGGGCTAAATGGGCACAGACAGTAGGGCAGAACAAAGGAGGTATGCTGAGTTAAGCTGGCAAAAGAAAAGCATCTTTCCAGGGGGAAAATCTGAACTGTTTGCTAGTCTATGGCAATTCACCTTGGCTTCTGTAAGGAAATTCCCTTCAGCAGACAAGCTCTGTCAGGGTAACCAAGCACAGAAATGTGTCTGTGGCAGCAAGCATCCCTAAATGAATGTCAGCTCCAGAACAGGGGTGGACAGCAAGAGATTTGCCAGCCATGGCTGCACACTGCAGGCAGCGTGGGGATAAAGCCATGTGGGAATGGAGGCTGGAGTGACTCATGTGGCTGTGGAACTGGAGCTGCTGGGGATCCCTGCCAGCTGGGCAAGAATTACCCCTGGCCAGGAGGGGCAAGGGGTGCCCCAGGGAACAGACAGCTGGATTAAAATAGAAGAGTCCAGGAGGCTGGTGACTTCACTGAGCTCATATAAGGGCAGCTGCAGCATCCACGTCACCACAAGCTAACAATAGGCGCTGCTGAGAGCTGGATCTCATCAAAACATTTTGTAACATTCAGTACAAAGAAAGGAATCAAAGGCAACTATTTTTAGTGTAGTGCATTTACATAACAAACATCTGCGAAAGGATCCCACAAATAGAGGGAGGGCCTGGGAATCACCCAGGTCTGAATTCTCCTCTTTAACCAGCAATTTGCTCAGAAAGACTTTCACGAAGAGGCAATGTTATGGCAGGGATACACCCCTCTCCCTTTTTTTTTTTTTAAATGCATAAAAAGCTGTGAATAAAACAAAGCACGACAGCCTCTCCTCTTCTATTTTATTGAAAAGCCACGCCAGCTCTCTTCACTCTGCCAAACAATTGGCAATGCAGAGTAACTGACAGTGGGGTGAGCATGCAGCATCCATCAAGGATTCTGGCATGGAGAGCCACATGCTTTGACAAATCCTGCTTATTCAGTGCCTTCCTTTCCCATTCAGTCTGAGCCAAGGAGCACCAGGCACTCCCGTTCCCTTAGAGGGAATGCTCTCCCTGAACCAACAGCTCACACCCAGACAGTCATCCACTCAAACTCAGCCAACACTCAGAGCAGGGCAGCCTTGGGTTTCTCAGATTTCTTCCCCTCCCTGCTTCTGATGCCCATTGTTGCCCTCAGCGGAGCTGGCACAGCAGACTGGTCCACAATGCTAGATCCCCTACTAATTCTCTAAAAGATTACGGCGTGACAGAGATTCATCCATTCCTGAGGTTTCTGGTCACTAATTAATTATTTGCCCGCTCAAAACCAGACTTTGAGAGGGCTTTTTCTCCTGCAAAGACTTCATAATCCCTCTTCCCAGTATTGTGGATATTGTGACTCGTATTGGTCTGCAGACCTACATGCTTCAGCAATTTTACACTCAGCCTTTATGACCTTCACTTTGAAGGCTGATGCTCAACAAAGCAATCCTGTGATCTCACCAGAGCCTTCAGATTTCTTCTCTTCCTCACTACCATCCTTACATCTCCTGGCGGCACTGCAGCCTATATTAGGGGTAATTCATCTGGCACATTCATCTTGGAAAGCACAGCAGAGACAAGGACTTTTCTTTCATCAGTAAAGCACTCTTCATGACTCAAGCATCCTATTAATTACAGACATCTCCCAGAGACCCCGGCAGCACGGAGGTGTGGCCCAAATCCCACTCACCGAGCTGCTTCTCATCAGCTCCACCAATGCATGTGCCTGGGCTGGCATGTCACTAGGAGAGAGAATAGAAGATTTCAGATGTGTGCTCCAAAAGCATGTCACCTTCTTGATCCCCACTCCTCATTGCAGGGTGTGGTGGTTTGACAGGAAATGTGTTTTTTGGGATGCTGTGTTTTGGGCCAATGGATATTCAGGCTTTAATATTGGCATTTAACCTGGCCATTGGGACATGGACACGCCTCTGAGAACACGGGGTTAAAAGCAGAGCTCTCTCCGGGAGGCTCCTTTTTGGGTTTCCGGCGGGAAAGAGTTCGGGTCTCTCCCCCGGCCCAGCTGCTGGCTGGGCAGGGGGAGGGAAAAGCCACGTGGCTGAGAGAGGTAGGCCTGAGCCCGGGGGTGGAAGAGTGGAAGAGAGAGAGAGAGACACCGGGAGCCATCGGGCAGCCCCCCCTGAGAGACACAGAGAGAGAGAGAAAGAGAGAGAGAGCCGCTGCCTGGGACTGTAACCTTGAGACTTGATAAACATGGGCCTGTGCCGGCAGCACAGCTGGGACGGAGAAGAGGGGGGGTTCAGCCGGCCGCTTGTAGGAGCTTTTAGCCCCTTTTTGGAGAATGAGAACTTTACAGAACATTGACCTTTCCTAGAAGATAGAGTGGAAGATGAGGAAGGAAATGGGCCAGTGTGAGAGAGGTCTGGGCGAGTGAGAGATAGTAGAAGAATAGAGAAGAATCCTAGTGGGAAGAGATGATGGAGTGGCTTTTGCTGGACTCTTTTTGTACAGCCATGGACAGACCCATGTTCCTTGTGATACAGAGACTGCATTCTAGGGGGAGGCAATGGCCTCAGAACCAAGAGGGTTCAGTGTTGGTGCCCCTCAGCCCCAGGGGGTGAAAAAATATGGGGGGGAAAGGTGTCCCAAAGGAGAGACTGTGGGGACAGGTGTCCCAAAGGAGAGACTGTGCCTTTTTTGGATCGGGACAGAGCATCCTTAAAAGACAACCCTAGAAGCAGCTCTGGTCTGTGTTCAGTGGTGGGAGCACTGGACATGAAAAGGAAGAAGTCACGACGGCAGATGTTCTCCAGGCAGTGCCACGAGTGACACAGAAACACACGAGGCTTCGACTGTGTTTCCAGGGGAAGCCCATGGCACAAGAAGGACTCCTCTCCTCTTGATGAACTGAGGATTGATTGTCTAAAAGGTGCTGCTGGACCGAGAGTTGGTGATTTGAGGAACAAATGTATTGTGTTGGAAATTTGGTGGGGGGAGGAGGAAACGCATTTGTGAGGTTTTCATTTTCCCTGTGTGTGTGTTCCTTTTTATCTGTAGTTGTAGAGTAGTTAATAAAGTTCTGGTTCTTTTTTCCCTAAGTAGGAGCCTGCTTTGCTTATTCCTGGTCACATCTCACAGCAGAAACCAGGGAGAAGGTATCTTCATGGGGGCACTGGCATTGTGAGATCAGATCCTGCTGATCTCAGGATCAGCAGAAATCAGAATAAGGAGAGTGATGCCTCAAAAGACTGAGCAAACACTGAAGGACCAAGTTGCACAAGTGAATAATCTGATCTGAAAAGGCTTCAGCTGGGATAGCTGCCAAGTGGCAGGCAACTGGTATGAGTTCTTCCCATCTCAGACTTGGCCTTGGTACATTTTGTTTGGGAAAAATCACTAATGCCCAGATGCACAGAGACATTGAGTTGCATAACTCGCTTAAAAAATCTAGTGGGGGGGTTTGGTGCTGACACAGAAGCTGGGCACCTAACCAGCCTTCCTGATCCGACCTTAAATTCCTATGGCTTGTCTTATGGCTGGAAGAGAGTGCTTACATAGTGGGTTTGCCAGGCTCAAGAGTCCTAGTCCAGGTCTAGACAGGATGCAACATCCACGGGCCAAAGCACAAACCATGCTGAGACACCAGCTGGAAATGAGCTCCTGATATAGTAGAAAAAGACTGTGCTTGAGCTAGTAAGCCCTGCCTCTCTCCAGCAACTACACAAATGCAGTTACATTATTTGGATTCCTAGAACCATATTGATCACGCTGAGTCAGCTTTGCTCAGGGAACCTATGAAATATTTAGTAGCTATACAGGCTTTGATAGTTATCCTAAATCTCTCTTGCAGCAAATTTAATGGCTGTTGAAGGTGTCACAAAAAGCTTTGGAAACAAATTTTGTGAGTATTCATGGAGCAGGCACAGTGTAAGCCATAAAAATTCTTACACATTTTGGCTGTTAACAGACTAGAAGATTTTTTTCTTCAGGAAGAGAAAAGAGTTATTTCCCAGCTGCCTTTTTTTTTGTTTTTTTCCCTTTGCACTGCAAACAGGGATAATTTTTTCATGCCATTAAGGTAGAAGTGGGCTTCTATTTGTTAGTTTCAGGCACATTCTCTAGAAATCAAGGATTAAAAGAGATGCTCATGAATTTTTTCCTCATTGAAGATATTGCCTGACAGTGAATTAGGGACCTGTACACTGAACACTGGGCAGAAAAAGGTACTGCTTGAATTAGAAGCATAACTAAGGAATTGGCTCAAAAATTATGGGCAGAAATAGAATAAAGAAAGGAAGCCTGAGTCAAATTTAGAAAAAGATAACAAATAAATCCCCCAAATACCGAATTGAATTAAAAAACCAAAACCCCGAAATTCACAATTGAAAACATCAGATCACAGAAACATGCTGAGTACCAGCAGGTCATCAGCATTACCTCAACCCTGTCATGCATCTCAAAGGTAACCTGCCAGTCCCTCACTTCTCACTCCTTTGGGACTGTCCTTACCGTGCTGCAGCGTTTCTCTCCGCAACGTTGAATCCAGCTGTTTCCTTAGAGCTGCCAGTGGAGAAGCCAAAGAGGTTCGGATTGAATTTCTTCAAGATGTCTTAAAAGGAAAAACCACAGTGTTTAACCATTCACAGTACAGCCAGCAGTGTTGCCTCCCTGCAGAAGCAGGAGCCAATCGAGTGGTGAGAATACAGAGCTGTGTTTTCCCCTCATTCACTATGACTTACAGGAGCTAGAGACACACCTGCTTTGGAGACTCTAGTTACTGTCCAAATTTCATCACTGCCATTATTTCTCTCCATGGGCCTGAGGAACCAGGGCCTGGTGGCCCAGGAGATGCATAGGTGGATCTTGGGCAAATCACCAGTCTTGAATTTGTCAGACTATTCGTGGTTACTTTCTTTCATGTACCAGAAGCAGATGCCCTGAATATGGCCCTCTACCTCTCACTCCCCCAGCTAGATAATAATATTTGTGGCAGAGAAGTGAATTTTTTTCATTTTCTAGATTTCACTGAAACTTTCAGTGGGAAAGCATGATGTCTGAAAACTGCTGTTGTTACTCTGTCCGTAGTACTGCTGTCGGAAACCTCTTTACAGAATCTCATTTATAATGTATAAGTGAATTGTGCCTTCTATTTTTCTTCAAACACAGTGAAATGCCTGGTACAAGGCAAAGACAAAACACATCAGATTTTTTACTGACAATGTCAAAGTGTTCCACAGCATGGATCACATACAAATAGATAGGCCATTGTAAACCAAGTGCCTTCCAATTTATTGTCACATTGACCACTTAATGGTTTCTATGGCAACTACAGGCCCAATTACACAGAACACTAGGGAAAAAATTTATAGTACTTTTAGATTTTTTTTTTCCCCACTGCTATGTAGCAACTTGAAATCATCTGGAAGAACCACAACTTTGTCAACAATCCTGGCTAGATGGACTAGCAATTGTTTCATAACCCCTCATATGTCCACAGACCTTACAGCCAGTCACTGGAAAGCACAAAACAAAACATGGGAAGAACAGGTCTGCCATGAACTTTGGTCACCTTCAGCACATTTACTCCTAATTCTTTTGGCCAAAAGGATGATACAATCACATGCAGATCCTGTGATGTGGAGGGGCTGAATCAACTGTACAGCTAATCAGGTCAGTCTGGATCTCAGCTCTCACTCCCATGAACTGCTTATACCCACAACAGATGGACATCCCCACCGTTTTCAAGGAATGACCTTTTCCAGATGCTTCCTAGCATCTACTTAAACCACTTCCAGTGTAATACCCAACTTTTGCTTTTCTAGGATACTCACTGGGTAGAGTAGCCTGGATCTCCAGAGTGTCATCACCCCCAATACTACAAAGGGAAAGAACAAAATCACCCACTAGGGTTAATCCTGCAGCCATCTGTCTTATTGTCACCACATGTGGTTGTAGCAGCCCAAGAAGGAAAAAACAACCTCCCCCCTCCCCTTCCCAAAAATACTTGCTTCAAACAGGACTAAGGAGATAAACCACAGGAATTCAGGGAAAGTAGTGAAGGGATAATTCACATTAAATAAAGCAAGGCAGTGTTAAGATAGAAGCTATGCCTTCAGGCTGGGAACAGACCATATTGGGAGAACTGATTTTTCATCTGGACATGCTGGGATACCTACCACAGAAAGGCATATTTCCTCACTAAAGCTGCTCCACGTTACCTCACTGAAGCTACATTTGCACACAGTTAAGCATAGGAGAGACTGCATTAAATATTCATTAACTATCTATTTGCAATGCTGCAATGCTGATTACATAGAGCCTCTACCTCACCATTCAAAACTTGTCTGTGTGCAGAGCCAACACACTTTTACACCACTTTTGGCAGCCCCTCCTGAAAGTATCCATGCCTGCAGACACATGCAAAGGGATGAAGAAAGAGCAAAGAGGACGATGTATACACACACACTCATCAACCATATGTGTGTCCACAGGGAGAAGGCAGTTTCCTTCCACTCCAGCATGGATATTGAGCTTCACACCTTCTGACATGCATTGTTTGCCCACTTTGCAATAGCAAAGGTGTTTGGAACATCTTCACTGAGTATGTATGCACTGCTCTTGCCACGTTCATGCCAACCCACACTCACACAGACCTTCAAGCATTACATACTGCAGCAGATAATCACAGCAACATTTTGAAAAAGCTCCAGCGAGTCTAGCAAAAGGCTAAAAGGTACTGTGGCACAGGACCACGCTTTTAGCAATCAGGCTGGGTTGACACACACACACACACACACACATATAAAAAAAAAAAAAAGAGAAAAATAGAAGCAAGAAAAAGCCCACAAAAACAAACACAACCCACCCACCCCCCCAGGAATCACTCCCATCTATTCTCTTCTGGTCCTGACTCCTCCAATGCTTACCAAGCAATACTTGCTGTCAGCATCCTTCCCCTGAATTTACATATACAAAGATGTAATTACACAACCAGGTGACCTATACTTTTAACTGTGTGCACAAAAACAGAGAAAAAAACCCAACATTTTCACTCACCTCCAGGAAAGTCCCCTCCAGTCTGTTTGTAAGTCTGGTACTCTGGCTCCTACTGCAGTCTGGAAAAAATGGAAATAACAATTGATAAAATACTAAAAGAAAAAAAGCCCTACAAATTTAGGTAAGATAGACATCATGTTTTGAAAGTGCTGAAACATTCTTTTAACATGACTCTGTATCCAGCCAAGCTTTTGCAATGTCCCAGCTTTAGCATAAGTGGTCTATATCTTTATTCACCACCACACACTGGCCTGTGGGCAGTCCTGCATCTCCCATACTCCAGTTTTCTGTGCTTCCCCTCATATCTAGATAACACACCATGGAGCACCAGAGATGTAGTCCAGCCAGAGGATGTCAGATTGTAAGGTCAAGGACATAAGGCTTTAAAGCTGCTACTCATACTGTTTTAGCAACCCAATGGGACCATGATTAACATCAATGGCTTTGTATTTGTTTGGATTTTTTTCTGATGGAAAATGTTTCATCCTGGCATTTCCTGAAGAAAGATGATTTTGAGAGTCTTAATAATCCAGGAAAAAAGCCCCAAACACTGATGAAAAATCCCCATCCAGTTTTAGCTGCACATAAATCAGAGAAGCTGCTTTTTAATCTGCCAAGAAAACAAATCTTTGGTGTACAATCCATTTTTCCTCTCCTGGATTCAGTCTGCTACTTAGCACACAGACTTGATGAGGTGTAGACAGGATTTTTTTTGCCAGTATAGATAAGCATGTTGGTGTGTCTACTCCTTTCACTGTATAGTGGTGCTAGAGAAGTCAGACAGATGAATTCTAACCAGTGACATGAATAAATTGTTCAATGTTTCATTAATCTCCAACTGTATCTAGATTGAGACAGCCTTTCTTCCTGCACTGTGAACTTTCGTATCCTTCAAAATTAAATAAATACATAAAGCCATCAGAACAAAGACCTCTGTGCTGAATTTGGGTGGCTCACAGGATGGGGACAGACCTCTAACAAGGTCAGCACCCTGACTCTGATTCAGGGCAGCAAACATGAGACGGGGTTCTTCTGCAGCTTTACAGTTTTTTAGTGGTCTCACCTACTTTTGTATTCTTCAAAAAGCCATGGCACCAATTCAGCCATAAACACTGGCTGCATTCAGGGATCTTGGGAGGAGTACCAGGAGGACAATCCATGCCTTGGTGGACCTTGCTGCTGCAGTCCCCCTGTGCCAAGGATGGTTACCCCGTACAAAGCGCACAGGGCTGCTGTGGGAGGTGTATGTGCACACATGGGAAACACTCTGCCACTTTTTCTGGCCCACCCAGATAAATCACTTAATAAAACCCCCAAACACACCTTGCTGTGGCAGTGGCAACTGGTAGGAACTGCATGAATAATGGCATTATGAGAACCTGCCTTGCTCAGCTCTTGAGACAGAGACTTCAAACATCATAACCTTGGCCCCTATGACTGGAATATTTCATATATTAAAAGAACTAATATTTTAAAAATAAGAGATATGTGCTAGTGCACATATCTAGCATTTGATGTGGGGGGAAGAAATAAAGCAATTAATTTTAAGAGTCATGGCAATGGATAGGAGGGAGACTTGTAGGGCTTTACTGATTTCTTCTAAAAAAAGCTCAAAGCTTGGCAGCAGGGGGAAAGCCAGGATTACATCAGGTCAAGCAAAATCAGGTTCAGAGCTAATGAGAAGGTGCATAATGCATAATGAAGATATGCACACCTGCCTGTAAGATAAGCCTGATCATTTCAGGGCTTCAGACCCTTCAAGTCCTTCTGAACTCAACAGACACAGAAGCTGCTCAAATGAGCACTGGTTTAGTTCAGGAGTTAAAATTCATGGAAACTGTTGACGCAAATGTTTGCTTTCATCCCATGCCAGAACAATTCTGCAGGGCTGTGTAATTCTAGAACTTTTTCTCAGAAAACTTCAGTGCAGATCTGCAGTATTCCCTGCTATTCTTCTCTGAGGCTTTCTGGGGTTTTTTGTGCCTACTTTTTGTTTTAAAACCTCCATTTCTTAGTACTTGAAATACATCAAAGCTGTAACTGGAAGACATCTAGGAATGCAACCCAGGAAGCAAAATCTGAAAGCAAAACTCTGAAATACAGAAGTATCAGAATTATCTCAAGTGGGAAGCACTTAATTTTGCAGTCAATTATTTCCATGGGAGTTTTCAGCAAAATGTCTTCTTGCTTCAAAAATATCAACTGCTTTCACTTCTTTTTTTTTCATGTCAGATGAGACTAATCCTATAAGGCAGACACTTCCTTTTCAAAAACACTTGGATAAACTGTATGGAATAGAGAATGGAATCCCATTTCAGTCCTGGCCTGAACTATTCATTAGTGGATTACACAATTGTCAGTGTCACTCATATCCCTTCAGGCTATTTCTTTGCAAAGGGAACCGGGTAGATGAGTTTTGCTTTTCCAAGCCAAAGCAATTTGCTTTCTATCTGATGATGCCTGATGTGACAACGTCTGGGTAGAAATTGTCAACTGCTCTTCTTATTGTAAACATGTGAATCCAGCAGTACTCACAGTCAGGGAATCTCCAAGTGCTCCTATGGCTTTGATGTCAGCAGGCCGTAGCTCATGGACTAAAAAGCAGTAGGAGAATAAAAGCAGGATTACCAACAACTGACAAAATACTGTCTAATAGAATAAACATGCAAGTCTTAGGTTCCAATCTGATGGCATTTTTGCAGACTTTTAAGGTAGAAAAAGTTTCAGGTTCTGTGTGTCACCTAGGCAAAAATGTGTAACTTCTTACCTTTGCTTGCAACAGTGCATTACACTAACATGGAAAGAAATGGAACCTAAAACAGCTTAGGTAAAAAATGAAAACAGACTAGATATGTTTACAGATGCATACATTCAATCTCTTCTAATTGACTTACAGGTCTGGGTCATAGATCAATATTTCCTGTTAAATATCTCCCTATAAAATCTTCAGACTGCACACAGCACTTGCACTGTGCTGCTTATCAGAGCACATTCCAGCTTGCTAAGTCACTAACCCTCCTGGGCAATTTTAACCTGCCACATTGCTGTATGATGAATGACGTATAAGTTACACGCATACAATAAATGCGATCACATTTATCCACAGGGACGTACCTGCTGTCATGCAGAACTCACTGAGAATGGCAAGACAGACTTCTTCCCTTTGCTGCTAAATATATCAGCTTTTATTGTTTACTTTCCATCTAGGATGTGCAATTTCAACATCTTATTGCTTTTAGAAACAAAAGATGAAATTTTTCCTATGTATGATTTTAGGTTAGGAGTTCTTTCTCACCTGATGTTGGGACAGGACTGGATGGAGTATGACCAGGACACGACAGTTCACTGCCCCAATTCTGAAATGAGAAGTTACAAAATGGTTTCATCTTGTAGCTAAAAGATAATGTGGAATTCATATATGGTTTAGTTTTACAGTGTAGGGCAAAACCAAGTTAAAACACAGATCCTAGTTTGGTGCCTATGTAGCACAACAGTCTTTTACACCTCTTTGTGGAACACTATCCAAACAATCATTACTTCTGGCGACATTTTCTAGCCAAAGCATAAAACTCTTCCAAAGGCAAAACATTTCATCTTACATTTCCTATATTTCTCTCTCCACTGCCTACAAATTTTGTCCATGACCTGCAAGGTGGGGTCTCCAGGTTTGAAGTCTTGCTCTATCTCAAAACATATCAGATGCAAAAGCAAATAAAGATCAACAATAAAATCCCCTGCAAAGTTATCATATTAAACTAATGTATTATATTATTAAGGTATTATTATATTAGCTGGTAAAGGTCTGAACATAAGTCCTAAGACCACTTGAGGGAACGGGGGTTGTTTAGCCTGGAAAAAAGGAGGCTCAGAGGACAATGCAGGCGTCTGTCTCTTCTCCCAGGCAACCAGTGAAGGAACAAGGGCAAATGGACTCAAGTTGCACCAGGGAGGGTTCAGGTTGGATATTAGAAAAAATTTCTTCACTGAAAGAGTGGTCAAGCATTGGAAGAACCTTATATATTCTATTATTATATTATTGTTGCCCATGTATTTTGCCAGGAACCTATTCTTTCCCTAGAAACTTTCAAAAATGTCTTGCTTTTACTGAATATAAAATTTGAAAAAACTTCAAAGCTTTAAAAGTTCCAGTACAGAAAACTGTTAGGTTCTAAATAATTGTACTTCACCATATATTTTTAGATGACATAATAGTTATTATGTCACCTAAATTCCACCAGTTGAAAATATTGAATCAAACACACATTGCATAACACCTTAGTTCACCAGCATAGAGAGCTGATCAATGTCTCCCCACGTTTTTTGGTAACAGGCAAAAAGTAAAATTGTTCCAGTGGCCAGCCCTTGCAGGAGCAATGACAGCTGTGTACACAGATCAAAAGGCCAGCCCTGCTAGAAGCAGAAGATCAGGCTAGGGATGTCCTGAGGTCCCTTCCAACCTCAATTATTCTGTGACTGCACAATTCTACCAGAGTAAAACTACATAGACCAGTGGTTTTCAGAAAGCATGGCTGCTGTTAAAAAACATCACAACAAATTCATCTGTTCCTGCAAAAAGATGCTGGAATATGCTCCACTATCAACGACTACAGTCTGGTTGCAGAGGCTAGTAAGGACAGATAGGCTTATTTTTAGATCAGAAAGTGTTGCTTTATTCTCTCTCCACTTCTTTCCTTTATCACTTCAAAAGCTGTTGCTGTTGATATTCAGTGGAATTACATATTAAAGTATAACTCTAGCTCTACTGATAAAAATCCCGTATCAGTCCTGCAATCCATGACTTGCTAAGACAATAACTGCTGTTCTTTGTGACCCTCATGGCACACAAAGATTTTGATAACTGGGTTAGTCATGAACACTCCCAGTATGTCAAACTCGCCCAGTTCATTTTGACTGCCAAGCAAATAACTTCTCCACTTCTGCAAGTCCTACACACAGCATCTATTTCTGCAGTTTATTGAACATGCCCATGATAGTTGTTCAGTCATGGTGGAAATTAAGTCCCTTTGAAAATGGGATTCCTATCACCTTTGTATAGGGTCACACATCCAATATGTAAAGGTGACTGCCCTCTACAGGTTAAGCTTACTTGAGTGTAATGAAGAACAGTGCCTCCAGAGGAGAATATCTAAACCTTCCTCAGATGATTTGGGGGTCAGGATTCTAAGATAGCTTCTCCATACGGGGAGGAACTTGTTATCTGAATTAATTATGCATTCCAGGTTACTTACTTTTGTTACAGTTTTGATACAATTGCACCATAAATACAATTAATTTTGTTTGGCTTTTAGGAAAACATTTGTTTACACAATGAAAAGTGCAATGCAAGGCAGAATTCTCTTTCCAAAAACTAGTAATAGTTTATATAATCTATAAATTCAGGATTATGTGCTACAAGACGAGATGCAGCTTTTTATAGTTTGCCTAAAATGCAGCAAAAGGTGCAACAATTACCTCTATTGGCTCTCTAGTGGGCTCCACAGGTGTGTAGTTGCTA
Organism: Molothrus aeneus; assembly: GCF_037042795.1. Taxonomy (NCBI): domain Eukaryota; kingdom Metazoa; phylum Chordata; class Aves; order Passeriformes; family Icteridae; genus Molothrus; species Molothrus aeneus. The sequence continues at coordinate 26,593,585 of NC_089648.1, forward strand.
TTCCTGTACGTGCCCAGGAAGGGACTGTTCTGGAGAAAGAGGAAACAAAATAAGAGCAATAAGAGAAATTGGGCAATAAGCACATGGCACAAACCATAGCAAGTGATATCAAGGTATCATATAACTAAGAAAGTAATTGCCTAAAATATAAAATTAGAATCTGGACTTTGAAACCATGCTTCTTCCTTAAAATTAATAAAATTTGTGTTTAGTACCTTAGGACAAAAATTACAGGTGCCAGATGCCAATTGCAGGTTAATATTTTCTTCTCCTAACATTCCAAATTAGACTTTATTAGAAGTTTAGTCCATTCAAAAGGTGCTGATGTAGAAACTAGACAAACCTGGGCAGATCTTTTGTGTCAGCAGCAGGGAGATGAAAGATTACTTACTGAAAAGCTCATTCTTCCCTCCAAGGGAGACTGTAGAAATTTCATTGTTATTTTTGTCCTCTACTAATGCAGCATGCATTCAGGAAGACATGCACATCATACAGGCTAAAAAAATTCACCTGGAGGCTCACTTACCTCAATCAAGAGAAGCTCCAGCATCTGCATAAAGAAGTCTTTAAAAGCACTAAAATTAGAAGGCAGGGTTTTATGGTACTTAAGGTTGCCTCAAAACAAATAATTTTCCATGGCTACTGGCACTTTTATCAATGACCTTTTCATTGCATTTAGGTTTACTAAAGGCTTGCCATTTCTGCAAAAAAAATGGCCATATATCTTTTCAAGGGATATAAAACTTTTCTTTGCCTACTTCTGAAAAGCAACATCTTTGAATAAGAGTGAAGAAAGGGAAAGAAGTATAAAATCCACATTATTTGGCACTGAAGTTGTTGCTGAGTTCATTTAAGCTGCTTGGAAAGAATGCTGGGTAAATGAAATAGGATCAGTTTGAGCAAATCAGAGGACTTCTGAAATACACTGGTTAATAACTCAGAAGATTTTCCTTGTCTGACAGGATGGACACAATATGGGCAAAAGCCTCGTGCATAACTTGAATGCCTGCCTCCAGACCTAAGAGAAGTCAGAACTGAATGGATCAGGGAGCTGAGTTCTTTGGCCTTCTTGTTGAAACTGCTGAAGAAAGGGAGCCAGTTAATGCTGCCTGGAGCAGTCATTTCCACGTGCTGGTACCTAGCAACTGTCCTGCAAGTTCAGCAGCTTGTTGTGTAACTGCAGAAGCAGCTTCCAAAGAGTCTGAAGTATTCCTCTTATGGATCAGGCCAGGAAAGCCAATCTGACACCAATCCAAGACATGACAGATTCTGAGTTTTCAAAGCTGCTGTGGTGCCCAAACCTCATTGATTCTGATGGGAAAGTTAATGCAGCATGTTCTGTTGTTTGCTGCTTGAGCTGCCTCTGTTCTTCACAAACAACAAAAAACAACATCTGCTGTAGCTGCAAACACACCAATCAGCATGCTGTCAATCAGTATTCACTGCACAGCAAAGTGGCCATGGGACACCAGTGCAGGTATATGAGAACACTTGCTCTCTTAGAGGTAAACAGAACAAAGCTTTAAGTAAGCTTATTCCAGATAGACCAAATCCCTGCTCTCTGCAGCAAGCACAAGCAATACAGCCTCCTGACAGCCAACTTCCAAAATGTGGGTATGTTTACCTGAGCTGGACAGCCAAGGACGATGTCAGCTGAGAAATCAAATGAGTCAGCTTTCTGGCCCACAGGCTGTAACTGGAAACAAAGACAAAAGAATCTATTTTTTAACCCTGTCAGCTCTTCTTAAATTTGTAAAACAATTCTAATTAAAAAAACTCCAATATAAATATACCTTTCAAATCTATATAAAGGTGCCTGTATTTACAGACCTAGATTTACAGCCAAGGTTGAAATGCATCTACTTCTCAGAAAGAACATGGCAACTGCAAAACAAAAGAGCAGCTCTAAAAAGAAGCTTAAAATGGGAAGTGGAAAGCTACAGTGGTTCAGTTTAAACTCCTGGAGGATTTTGGCAGGCACATGAAGTACCTTGGAATTTTGCCAGGAGGCAAGGTCATAAACTTTCTTCTCTTGCACAAAAGACATTAAGAGTCCCTCAATTTTTTATAGCTAAGCTGCATGATGGCATCTCCAACAAAAGGTTGTTTATGTGTAGAAGATAATACCAAACCTAATTAGAGGTACTGCTTGATGATTGCAAGCAATCATGTCAGCTGTTAAAATATTAATCCAAAGTATATGGAAGTTACCATTCAGGATCCAAGATACTGCCACTGACTGCTGGGTACTCCTGCACTGCAATGCTAAGTAAAATGAGTTTGCTTAAGCAATCTTTAGTGACTCATCTTTATTGAGCTTAACTCATTTCCAAAAGTAGTGAAACTGAACTGAATTAAAGCCACTTTAATTCCTAATGAGACATTAACAACACAGGGATTTAAAACAAATGTCTAAGTAATCCGTTTTAAATTGACATATGCAGTTACAATTCTTTATTTGGTGGTTTCCCATAGCAGCCCATAGAAACATCATCCTTATTAAATGCCATTCTGCCTTGCATAAAAACAGATGAAGAGGACTTGAAGTCACAAAATGACTGTGATCATGCACTTGGAGCACCCCTCTCCTCACCACACACTTTAAGAACCAAGAGGTTCTAGGCAGAGAGCAGTGCCAAAGCCAGAGGGTATTTAACTAGTTAAGGAGAGACAAACACAAGGTCCAGAGTTATTCAGGACTTAATTGCAATGCTTATTACAGAGATATTTTAATGGCAGTCAGGTCTAGGTGAAGATCTCACTGTATGCAGAGCCTGTCAGCTTACCACAGCATTCCACAGAGCCCTGGCAAGCTGAGAATGGCCTTTCTGGCTCGGATGGAAGCAGTCAGGAGAAAAGTAGGAGACATCTGGTTTTTCTTTCTACAAATAAAAGCATAAAGGACATATGAGTGTAGAAAAATCCCCATACTTCCAATTTGGAGTTGCTGAGGCCAAATCAGAACTAGTAAAGAGAGATCCATGCTACTTGCTCTCCCTGCTCCATTGCAGAAAGGCTGCCATTATCTGGCAACACAAATTGTACTTCAGCAGACCCATGAACTACCAGAAACACTTAGCTAGAGATGATTATGTGCCTCCATGGGCAGATCCATTCAGAAGCAGTAAAACCACAATTTTCAATTATGGGTACAGTTCCTCTTCAAGTTCTGCAATGAGTTCCTCTCCCTGGTTCCAGTTGTCATTAGAACTGGAACCGCAAGCAGCATTATGCTCTACAGCACCTCCTGCATAGCTGTGAGTTTTGAAAGGATCAAGAAGCAAGTAAGTGTTTGGTGGAAAGCAGCCAGTCTGGTCAAGCACACCAGAGCAGTCTCCTTTCTAAACAAAACTGTACTTTAATAAAGGGTTAATACAGGTACTGGAGGATCTGGAGGAAATGGAGTTTGGAAATTTGTCTGTCACATGAAAACTAAGATTAGGGTCACACATGACTGAAACAAGTATTTTTGGTCAGAGCACTTCTTCCTCAAAAGTTGAACAGGTTTTTTTCAGTGTGTTTGGACTTGCTTTTTAGAGGACAACTACCAAAATTTGCATCATATCTTTTGCCATATTTAGAGACAGAGTTTTCAGTTCAGGAACATCTGAATGTTTTGTGAGATAAGAAATTGAAAGAGCATCCTGAACTTCTTACAATCTGAACTAATCCTTGTGAGACTACAAAAAAAGTTCAGAAATATTTTGCTTCTTCTGTTTTTATTTCTGTGTTCCCTACCCTCAGTACCAAAATCGCCATGACTTCTCATGGGCACCAGCTTCACGCACAAACAAAAGGCTTCACCCAAACAAAACAAAGGAGGCCTGTGAAGCTAATTTTTCCACAGCAGCACCTTAACTTTTCAAACTTTCACCAGCTATTGCAAACATTTTCAGAATGATCCAGTTCAATTATGCCAGAGTAATCGCTGCTCAGTATTTTGCTCCAACTCCTCTCAGCTCCAGGTACATATGAAAATAGTTTCACCTCTAGTGAAAGTTTGAGTCTTTTCCTAGATTTACAGCTACTGGAACTTGCCATTCAAGGAACTGAGATATACATCAACATATGAACAACATAAAATTTCTATGAGATCATAGGTAAAGTTCCCTTTCTGTCAGACACAGAAAAATTGGTCATGTGGCACAAAGGGGAGCTGATGCCATAGTCCTCACCAAGCAATGCAGCTATGCTGCTTTAAGAAGTGCAACTAAATAACTTGGTCTTTTATTTATCATATTTTCAGGAAGAAAAATATTTTTGTTATTTTTGTACTTCAAAGAACATACACAAACACACCTCTTAAATCAAGTTTTGACTCATTTTCCAAAACGGCAATTGATATTGACAGACCAATACATAAAACTAAGAACTTACTATATGAAGAAATCCATTGTACTATACCAAAACCCAGCAATTTCTCATAAGAAAAGCACAGAACAAAACAAAACTATTTTGAATATAGTCTCTATAGGGAAGATACCCATCCTTAGTCCTTTAAATGCAGAAATAACCTTTAGATCATACCTGATCAAGAGGAACCTTCAGATTTTGAAGGAAAGGCTGGATGACGACTGTGAAATTTTCATGAGTGTCATACCTGCCAGACTCTATCAGTCTCTGAATGCCAAGCTGCAAGAAACAAAAAACCACCAGCAATACTTCAACTACATCTCTGCATCAAAAACCACCAGCAATACTTCAACATCTCTGCATCAAAACTATTTTCTTTGTTTACATTTTCTGAGAGTACTGGAATCAAAAGGAAGTTTTACTTGTGAACTTAAATAGCCACAGCCATTGGCAAAAGAATGCTGAGATGCTGCAAAGGGGCTGAGAAGGTTGGAACACAATGCTGAAACTGTTTGTCAGGGACAGGGTTTTGGTGACTAAACTCCCACCAATTAACCTCTACTAGGAAACATCATTTTTCTGAAGACCTCTGCTGCTAGTTTTGGTCACATGATAGGTTTGGATAGCATCAAATGAGCTCTTGCTGAGTTCATAGTTTGAGTAAAAAACAGATATGATATGTTGCTAGGTAATCAAGAGCTCACCTCTACTGGAAATAAAGTAACTGCACCACCTTTAATAGTCATACCTGGTAAGCTTTGATGGCATCTCTCACCATTGTGAAATTTTCTGAGTTTTCTTCTCCTGTGAGAACACAGCTACACAGATAACTGTGGGGGACGTCAAAGGAGAAAACAGGAACAGAGAGAGTCAAACATGTGATAATACAGAGACCACCCTTTGTCATGCAATACCTTCATGACCTGGATATAATAAGGGAATCTGTACAATTAGGTTTTTGTGAAAACATCTTATTGTCCTTGCTATTGTAATTTCAAACCTTAATCTTATTTTCTGTCCCACAGGAACGATACTTCTTTAAGTAATTTTGGTTTCACACACAGATATATCAAAGTAGTGCACACTGTGTAGTTTGTTTCATTAATTTCACCCTGGCATCCAAAGGCCCTGCAGACTGACAGGTGCACACCAGAGCCCCTGGGGAACTAGAAAACAGTATTTTGAAATGTACTGCCTGTTTTACTTCTGAGCTGACACCTTTCCAATCAACAATTCCTTTTGCATTCCCAAGATAGAGAATTTGTCTCTGTTTGGAAGGTCAGCAAAGAATGCAAATTACCCATTGCACTAAAGCCTCTGAAACAGGGGAAACCTGTCTACTCCTCAAAAACATCACAATAAAAGGCCTGCAAATCTAAATGTTTGTGCATTTCAACCCCATCTTGAAGAACCCTGTTCCAGTAACTTTAACCCTAGCCTCTGAGGTGTACATTATGTGCAGTTCTAGAGATGGAAAACAGGTTAAAGCCAAGAGAAGGAAATGCCATCAGGCAGGGTGATGTCAGCACTGCATGGGAAGAAGTCCACAGGACTGTGTTGCTACCTTTAAACATCAGTTCAAATTATGAGAGAAGCACAAAATAAGAACACAAACAGGACAAAAAGAAGTCAAGCCTTACTCTGCCAAGTAAGTGGGGCACTGAACTGAAGGGTCCACAAATAACTGTCTCAGAACGGTGATGTCCGCCACATCAACCAGACTCACTAAAGCTTTTGGAACCTGAAAGATAAGGTTTGGTTTAGAAGAAAATGGCTGGTTACACAGCCCACAGTGCATTTATTTTACCCCAAAGTCCAGCCATTTGACACCACTTCCCTTTCTCCACCACTGGAAGGATACAAAAAATTAAAAAGATTGAAAAAGCAACAAACTCCTCCAAATCAGCTTTTGATTTTTTTTCCCCATACCATAGCTCAATGTTACTATCTGTCATTTCAGACTGCATCTCACTACTGCAGATAGACAAGACAAAAGAAAATGTTTTTTGTACAAGTCAACAGCATATGTTTTGTACCAGAATGCAAAAAAAAACAAAACCACCAAACCACAAAATCAAACAGAAGAGCTAGCATCAGTCAGTCATGTCTCAGTGTGAGCTAGAATGCTGGGATAATTTCACAGTACTTGCCTCCTTGTGCAGAATATCAAGAGTTTCTTGAATCCTTTTGATGTAATTCCCAGCTGAGTAGTGATCCTGATAGAAACAGAAGAGATTGTCAAATGGAGACACAAGGAATTTAGGTTGGGAGGCTGGAGAATCACATTAATTCACTTCCTTTTCTGCCCTACAACACTGTGGTCAGTAGAATGTTCTTGCTTCTTTCTAGAGACTGGGGATTTTAACATAGCAATTAATCCAAAACGTAGGGAGGCTCGGTGAAACTTTGGATTTAAAATAAACCTTGTTGAGTAGCAGCATATTTAACCCAAATCCACCAGGCCCTTCATGTACAAATGCAGGAAGGAACCCAATCTGAATGCACGCTGAACAGCATAAACCAAGCAGCCACAAGCATGCTCACAGCCAGCTGATAAGCTCTCATAAAATTATGTGAAATCATTGCTAGTCAAGGTCAAAGCTATAAATAAAGCTATAAAACTTGGCAGCAGCAGCAAAGATGCCTAGCAAGGCCGCTGCAAAAGAAGCACATTTCTCAAGCACAAGGGGTTGCAGGAGAATTGAAAATGCTCATAAGAAGTGAGCATATTAAAGGCAAGAGAGTGAGAGCTGGCAGTGAAAGGTGGCCTCTCCCTGTCACCTGCCCACTCAGCTCCTATGGCCTCCTTATGGCAGCCCTAAAGGCTTCTCCACAATCCAGAGAAGCATAACATTCAAATAAGACTGCAGCAACTCCCCTCATATGTACACCTCAGCAGTCCTAGCACCTCCCCACACTGTGAGTAATGGTGTCATGACAATTGTAGGGTGGCACCCCTTTGAACTACCACTGCCATTCTTGGATGTCTAAAGAGGCCAAGCTAGAGCAGAGCAGTTACCACATCAGAGGAGTGAGGCATTTCTTCCCTTCCCTTTTTTGCTTACAGTCAAAAAACAGTAGTCAAAGCAGTGGTTCTTATCCTGGAGTAAGCCAGAGAAAACAAAACCATCCTACTCTGCTGCTGGTACCTTTTTATATCAAGGTATTTCCAGCTACAACCTCTGTCAAAACATTCAGCAGCCCATATATAACTCATGTTATCTCTGTGAAGGCTTTATGATTTCCCTTGAGGTGTTTCTGCACTGACAGCACAGCTGGAGATAACCAGTGTCACTACTCACAGGGTCTTTGCAATAGATGCACAGATCGTTGGCTCCAATGTGCACTGTTATGAGCTTCCAGTCAGCACTGAAGTGAATTCTCTGTGCAATAAAGAAGAAAATAACAAGTCTGAATTTCTTTACCTTTGTGAGATGCACATGGTGTCATTGCAGGTGCATCTGCTGTGTGAAGCAACACCTCTTCATGCTGTAAGTTTGAAGGGGTTCCAGACAACTCACCTGATCAGTTTTCATAAGACTCACAAGACTTCTTGCTTGGGCTGGCAAGTGCCTGGAAAGAAGGAGAACTAGTGAGTGAAAGTAACACCTGTATTGAGAGATCAACATTACCATGCTTCAGACATCTTAAATCAAGTTGACAGATATCAGAAAGGTTGAGTGAGGACACAGTACAATACTCATGTTGCTGTGATCAAATTACAGGTTCACATCTTGGTAATAAAATCAACATCAAATCAAACTTGATTATATTATATTATTGATGAATACAGATTTTACTCAAGTTCAGTAATTAATCTGGAGCCATAAGTTCAGCTCCCATTACAGTGCTTAGCACCTAAAACAGCTGAAAAGCCAAATATGGCAACACTTGTAAGCAGAAGGCCTCTGTAAAGCTAGGCTGCTATCAACCTATTCCTTGTAGACTAAAATACAGGAATCCCCAATCCCAATACTTAGCTGACCTCTTGTGCAACATGCCCTGTCCGGTTCGGCTGTCTGTCTCTGCCCCGACATGGGTAGTGTGGTTCTTGGGTGGCACGCGTTTCAAAGGACGAGTCTGGACTCTTCAGCTTTTCGGTCTTCGGATTGTTTATTATTTCTTATCTACAAAAATTTCTGTCTGCCCAACAGAGGTCTGATCTGCAAGCAGTCACAGGCACTCTCTGACCACCCACGGGGCGGTCATGTCTTTTTATACTAATATCTACGTACATAATATTTACCTTTATTTTCCAATGCTTTTCACCCATGTTAGCAGGTGCACCTTTACCATAAACCAATCCCCAAGTGCCAACATCACCACAGGAGATGGAGGACAAGAAGAAGAAAGAAGAAGGACGAGACACGCCCTGATCCCTCCATCTTGTCTCCATAACCCCCCTGTACCAAAAACCTTGAAGTCTATATTTCACCCTCTAAATGTGTCCCTTTTACACCCTTCACTCTAAAGTGATTCTCTTGTCCTCAAACTCTTGTTATTTCTGTGGATGGATCAAAATCAAGCCACCAAACACTCCTGGCAACATTCCAGGATTTCCGAGACCCCCAAGGGTTCTCCTGGCATCTCTGGACATCGGGAACGATGTGCTGAGATCCCACAATGCCCCTGAAAAACATAGGTTTCAGAGCTCACTCTGCACACCCTCCTCATTTTTGGAGCTTGCACCTACAGCACATAACTGTACACTATGTGTACACAACTTTTCCAGAGTAATTAAAAATCCAAGAAACCTTCAAGGTTACTCAGACAAATTAAGATGACAGCCTTGCTGTTTTCCAACAGCCAGGTGAGTACTCTCTTTCTCTTTTTTCTGTACATATAGATATATATATACAGATAGGATAGATAGGATACATAGATAGATAGGCTAGGATAGATAGACAGACAGATATCTAAAGTACAGTAAGTTTTGTGTTACCTAGGCTGAGTGCTACAGCTTTGTTTGACTGCCCTGACAGACTGGTCTTCAAATATGCATAGGGAAGAGAAGAGAATGGGATCAGAAAGCATTGACCTTCCAGGCAGGTCTGTGGTTCAGAATGAGCTGCATCTCCCTCCAGGCTCTTGTTAGAGACACTGGCTGTCTGTCATTTCTGGGAGCATATCAGCTGACGTTAATAAGCATGACACTTGTTTTGTATGACAACCAGAGTTTAGCTCCCCTTTGCAAGGCTTTGTTTACTGTAGGAAAAAGAGAGGTCTTTCACCACCCTCGTCCAGCTGAATACTGATCTAACACTGGCATGGGAGCATCTGCTGAGGAATGAGCCCTGTCATACATCTGCTTGTGACACAGACACTGTGTGCACGTAGTAGTTCTTATCACCATTATCCTTGTCCAATGTCATAACCTACTTATTTATATCCCAAAGCTATCATAAGCCACAAGTGGTCACAGTTTTTTTCTGCACTTACTGTGGAAACCCCTTAGCTAGACATCATCTACAATACTGACACAGAGGAAAACACCACTTGTTGATCTGACAGTCCCACAGCATATTTGATTTCTCCTACAGTCAGTAAGGTGATGATGCATCCTGAGCCAATGCAGTCAGCAAGATCCAATAACATCTTGAATGAAGTAGTGCCAGCAATGATCCATCCATGAACTACAGTTTCAACCAAATTTAGATCTTGACCAATGGGAAATTGCTAATTGGGAAATACAGTTTGCTAATGGGAAATACAGATATTCACAATTCCTGTCACCTGTTTTCTCCTCTCCTCTTAAATTCTTAACCTCCTTTTTTTTTTCCACATGAAATTAGAGACCTCAACCAGGCTCTGCTTCAGCAACATTATTCAGCTCTATCCTTAACTCTATCATGTACTTAAGCAATGAATGCAGATAGGCTTAGGAACATTTTGCTGTATGAGACCTGCATTACTACATTTTCATCTAGTTCAATAAAGAGCTCTTCAAAGCAGCCATGAATTTAATTTTAAGAAACCCTTACACCTGGTTTCTATAAGCTGGTAAGGCTGCAAAATTATCTGATTTCAGAAATGTCCCAGCACCCCTGGAAAGCACTTTCCAGATAGAGCAAGACAGACCAGGTAACAATTCTTAAATACCAGCATTAGCTGGTGAACTTTTTTTTGCCCTGTGAATCAGTGAAAAATTGATGGTTTTGGCTGATGAAGAATAAATGCTGAATTGTATCAACATTCCAGGGTCAAATATCTAAAGCAGGAGAAATGTTTCCTTATGTTGCAAAACATTTCAGTACTTGACTAGGATGAATTAATCTTCTCAGGTATATCAAGAACCAAAACATTATAGGACAGAACCCCAAAATAAGTGTTTGAGGGCTCAAGAATAGTATTTTACAGGACTTTACTTTTGCACAACCTTCTGCAGAGAGTTATGAGACAGAGAAAGACAAGCAGAAATCCAGCATGATTGTTGTCTGTGTCTCCTTGCTGAACATTTAGAAAACATGGTTACCAATCAAAGACAGCTCAATTTCATCATGTTTATCCAGTCCAGTCACTTGCAGGGGAAGAAAGAAAACTAATTGGTATCGATGAAATAGGCCATTTTCATTAGACTAGCATCCATCAATTCATTTCAGACAGCTAACAAATAGCTGTTTAATAGCAATGCCTCAGTTGCTGATACAAGCTCCTTAAGTCATAATGGTGACTTAAGTGGTTGTGTATCCTGCTTTATGTCCTCCCACTAAACCTTTTTGGGATTTGGCTGATAAAGAATACGAGACAGGCACCTCTCTCACTCTTTCATGCAACAAGCAAAAACTGGAGGTAATCTGAATATATGTTGCATGCAGTATGTTAATAAATTCTCATTGATGGCTGAAGCATGTTTCACTGACATACACAGTTACATTTGGTCATCACCAGATTAAAAAAATGCCTTCTTTCAGTTCTGTGGGGGCTGTAGGATATAGCAGGGGACCTAGCAATCTATTTCTGCCAGGAAATCTAAGTATTTACTGAGATTACCAGAATGAGTCAGAAGTTACACAGGGCCTACAGGAGAGCAATAAAAAAAACCTGAAAAATCCTAATAATCTTTGCTTAGATACAGCAAACACAAACACCTCTCTTGGCTTCTGAACTTCACTTCCAAGACTCCTTTGGGAAGCAAGATGAATTTTTCTTTGAACAAATTAAGGTCTGGGTGATAGCAACTCACAATGTCAAATCCAGGCATGGTCTGCCAGACTCTGTGTTCAAACTATGACTGAATTCAAGCAGCCATCTGTTCTGTTAATTAAACAGCACTGACTTTGAATAAGTATCCATTGATTTCTAGGATAAGCAATATAGCAAAGCTCAACTCATGCAGCTTCCCAGGTGTGACTAAAAGCAAAGAGCCAAATTCAGGTGACTGCAAGACATTACAATCCCTATTATGTTGGCAGAACTGGCTCCAACTGCATCAGGTCTGCAATGCACCAAAAGCCATGGATGACCATTAGTAATTCTCTTTTCTTAAGATTCTAGACTGGTTTTTTCCCCATCTCTCTCCTGTCCTTTCCTGCTTGCTTATCCAGAAACCTGAGGGAAGAATTACGTAAGACTTCATCCTGTTTTACTCCTAGTTTCTCTTATCAATCCATTACATGTTTAATTTCTAAAAACACATTCTCAGAAATTTACTGACTGATAAATAGATAAATTAATAGATGTTGAACAGGAAGAGTAGAAATCTCCCAACTGTTTCTGCCAGTTTCTTGTTTGTGGATTTCATAAGGAGGACTGTTAGTTTCATTTGAAAGTTCAGCTATGAAATAAACCCATACGTTTAACATGTTTTGAGCCAATTTCCATTCTAACTCAACTGGTTCTGCTTGCTCTTCTGAGCAAGTTATGACAGCACATGAGACAGTTGAAAGGCAATTAGATGAAGCATCCATCACCTACAAAAGTAAAACAAAAAGCTACATACTCAGCCAGTGCTCCAGGAACTGCCTGGTTAAGGAATGCATTGGAATCATTCTCATTCCCAAGACCGGTTGAGTAGCCCGTGATCATAACATTGAACTCTTGAAAGATGTCTGAAAAACAGAGGTGGCAATGAAGGCAAAAAGACTCCAGCTGCTCCCTGCCTGCAGGGACTAGAAGAACACACCAGCACTGCCACAGTTTTGCTCTCTGACAGCACAGCTGCTGCTGCTGCCGCCAGTCAACCTTGATGGATTCACCAAGCAGTTGGGAGAGGGGTCACCAGCTGCAGTGACTCAGACAGCAGCGTACTTGCAGTGCCCTGCATTGGCACCAGCAGATAAGATAAGCAGAATTAGGGAGTACAGTGTGCAGTTCTCTCTCATGTTGTAGTGGTTAAAGCCTAAAACAAAATTATCAGTCATATCATGTTGACTTTGTGAAGCGAGTGTGAAGGGTCCTTCAGCCCAGCCGGAGCTGGTTTTCAGCTAAAGCATCTGGGTCTGCTTCACTGCTGTGCAAAATCTCATACTACTGACAAATGAGAAGAACAAAGCCTCAGGTGCATGGTTCTGATGAAGTTACACCATGTTCTCCATAGTAGTTTCCAAAAGGAAGTTGGCAGAGTAACTTACAGCTGAGAGTGAACATGGCCACATTGTAAACTATAAAATCTACTTTAACCTCAAAGACCAAGTTTAACCACATTTTAGTGAGGGCTTTATCAAATGTAATAGGACTCAATGAATCAATTGTTTATTCTAATTATATTCCTGTTACATTCTGCTTAAAATAATGATCAACACACAAAAGAACAGTTTACTGGCCCTCTTTGAATGGAATTTTATTACTACAACTGATCCGAACTGAAAGTCAAGTGGCTCTACATTAGCAATAGACAGAGCTATGTAAAGTTGCAAGTTTCAGTGAAGAGAAATTTAAAATTATTCCCTTCAGGTTACATGTATGAGTAGGCAGCTTTATTTACCAAAGAGACCTACTCTATGCAAATATTTCTTTTGGAAAAATTGTGATGGAATATTTATTAAAAGCAAATGTTAAGTACACCATGACCACGGACATAGCAAGGTTATTTAGAAATTCAAATAATACTCACCAAAGAGTTGAAAAGGGAGAGGGAAAAGAAAGTAAGGGAATTTCTATCTGTTCTCAGCTTCACTGATGAAGGCAACTTTTTATTTTTTAATTGTAGCATACTGTTTCTTTTAAAGGTAGTTCTTGTTAGTTACATTAAGCAGCTTTGAGATACTTAAAACCTCTCTATAAATATATCAGAAATTAGTCCACTGCATCTCCTCAATCTTGCCATTTATATCTAGCAAAGCATTTACTTACTAGGTAAAGTAGTCACATTCTCCAACGACTCATCTCCTCCAATACTAAAATGAGAAAGAAAAATCCCAGTAACTCACCTCTTATCTGGATACGAGCAAGAAAAAAAGTGAAAACCTGCTACATATCATGGGGAAAAGCAAAGGGTTATTAATTTGGTAACTATCATTCTATCAGAATCCATGGAGACAACAGAAGTGGAAGTGCTATTGGGGAGAACAGGTGAAGATGCTTGTCAGAAAGATTTACTGCTCTTGCAGATGCACAGGGGTACAGTCAATCTTTTATCAAGTGGCAGAAAAATGCCTGACATAGCTTCATACTTAAATACTTAATTCATACTTAAGTACTGCAGATTAGAAGGTCAGCTTTGAGGCCCATTCCAGCCTCATGAAGCCCCTCTAAGGCAACATCAAACACAGACAGCCCATGAGTGACAAGAGAACTTCAGCAATAGCTCCTCACTCCTCCTGCTTTCTGCACAGGGATATGTTTCTCCAGCTTTTGTGTTGACAGGACATACTGAGGCCACACTCCAGCTTACACAGAGGTATTAGTACAGCATAGAACTGCTTCAGTCAATATCAATAGAGCTACACCACAACAGCAAAACAATTTAGTCTTTTATGACTGTGTGTTGCTATATGCGGCAAAAGCTCTCTGGCCAAACAAACTATTTTCCATGACACTACAAAAAGTTCAGAAATAGAAAACTTTGAGAAGAAGTCCTAAAACCAACCAGTTCTGACTTGTTTTGTAGACTTCCAACCTGACATCCCAACATATAAATACAAACTGTTGCAGGCAGCCAAAAATGAAAGCATGAGAGAGTTCAAAAAGCTTGCTTAAAATCCACTGCTGAAAACACTTTAAAAAAAGCTACCCTTATGACAAAATCTTGATACACCTTCAAGAAGCACTAGCCTGAGAAGTAACCTTTTTTTCAGCTTTCTGACAGCTGAAGGACCTAAAACACATCTCTTCATCACCTTAGCTGAAGACTTACCTCCAAGATAGTCCCCGGTATTGAGTGACCACATCCTGGAGGGTATCTGAGGCAATTCCTGAACCAGCCTAGACATTGTTTTTCATTAACCAAATGAAATTAAAGCACAATTACTAATGCAATAGTAACTAGTAATACAAATACATAAACAAATACAATTTACTAATTTAAATAGAATTACATAGTTGTTTTATTTACTTTTTAATTGAGTGGATGTCTTCCAAAGCTTTAAATGCGCCTGACTTTTCCCAAACCTTTATCCTGAAGGATACAACAATACCTTTCAAAATTATTTAAAAGAATCATATTGTATATATGACACAAAATGTATGATGGAGCTGTGGAACAAAGACATTGGTCTAAATGAGCTAAATAGCTTTTATGGTTGCATTAGTCAACAGTGATGAAAACATCTCAATCAAACACACAAAATGGCTAATAGTATGAAACACTACATGAACTCAGCAGAGAAAACAAGCATGTATCAGAAAGGAGCACCATAACTCATACATACCAGTTTGAAAACCATTGTGCTAAATTGAAAGATTTATAGTAGAACTGGAGCAAGGAGGAGGAGGCACTCTCTACACTTACCCTGAAGAAAGAGGCAAGCTAGTAACTACAAGCCTCATAAAATAGAATTCATCAGCAGAGTTCCTGACAGCAGTGATTGTATAATTTCATTCTAAATCTAGGTGCATGTTAGTACTTGAGTACAGTACTAAGCAGCCTATTTGCTGCCACCTTAGATTAAACAACAACGCTACATTTTCTTCTATGTATAAACTTCCTTGAAAAAACAGGAGATTGGTGCTCAGAATAACTATGTACAAGCCAAGTGCAGCTCTAAGACAGCAATACACCACTGCATGTTCTATGAAAGCAGATTCTATTCCCAGTTCCTACAGACTATACTTAGAAGCAGAAACACTGCAGGGCCCTAGATATTACAATACAGCAACCATGACCATATACAGAATGTATTTCTTTTATTAATACTGCAGGTTTATATCAAAATGCTTCTATTTATTTCAGTAGCCTCCTGTGTGTAGGAGTTGTAGCACCATGTCTGCCAGAGAGTTGTAAAGGGCTCACGGTTTGTACACACAATGTGTTTGTTGTTAAGGCTCAGATTCAGAGAAACCTATGTTCCCATTACATCTTTCTGTCCAGTGTGTTTCCTTTGACTGGCTGTATAATTTCAATCTTTGACCAGTATGAAAACATAAGGCAGAAAGGCATAACTGGAATATAGGATGTCCAGATTTTGAAACATATTCCTTCTTGACTAACAAAGATAATCAGCAGCAGCAAGAATTGTATCATGATCAAGAAACCAATTAAGAGTTAAAACAGGTACAATAAAATGACTGAATATCTTTTGAAGTGCATTGAGTCAGAGGGCTCTGACCCCAGACTTCCATAACTCATTAATGCTAAAATTATTAAAATGCTATTACCCATAACCACTTAGCTGCATTCTGTTCCTGAAAGAACTGAGGCTGAAAAACAGGCTCATCAGTTCATTCCTATGCAGAAAAAAACTTTGAAAAGCACAGTAACCTAAGCCTTGTGCTATGTCCCATTCATTTCAACAACATCTGATCTCTTCTGCCTCCAATCCAGCAGAATACCTAGGTACCTCTTTAAAGGATTTGCCTGTGTTTTTGCCCGAGTTCAAAAGCATGTGAATACGTGTTGGGGGGGGATGGAGCGTTGGAAGATTGACACCACCTTTCTTAATCTGGCTGCTAGATCTATTATAATCCATGAATTAACAGATCTTTGCTTCTGGGTACAACAGCTATTTCCCCTCCACTGGAGCAGGCACATGTTTGTAGTTTTACCAGGAGAACAGTAAAAACACCCTCTTCTTACCGTCAAAGAATCCCCAAGGGCTGCTACAATTTTCACATCAGCTGGCTTTAGGGAGTGCACTGCAAAGGAAAGAGATACAGTTGAACCTGGTTAGGAAATAGCTATTTATTTCCTCTACTGTATGTGAAATATGCCATTGTCATTGTGATGCTCTGTCATATTGTTTTTGCAATACCCAAGTAATAAATTAGAAGTTCTTTCTAGCTCATCTCCTGTGATTGTAGCACCAACATATGCATATTATTCAGTATTTCAATGGTCAACGTTGCTACCAAAAAGACAGGAGAGCAAGGAGCAAATACCAGTAAGTGGCAAACAATATCCAACACCAAAGTGAAGGTAAAACAATGCAGAATTATACAAAGCAGGAGCAGCACATTAAAAACTTCAAAAGACTAAGGAAAAGACAACATGAAATTATTTGAAAAACCAAATACTGCTAAATTCCAGACTAACATGAATGAAGCTCTATTTCCAGTTTCTTTCCATGACATTTAGGTGGAATAGCTTATAAGCTATGTCAGCACTCAAATCTGCATTTCATCACAAGTTATTTTGAAGCTCTCCACTGTCAGTGAGTTCAGTGAAGCTACTTAGTCAGGATGCTACCTTGCATGACAGTGTGGCATTGCATCTGTTAAGCATCTGCTGAAAAACATGACAACCTTTCTGAGCAATGTTTTTCAAGGTCCAGCAACCATTTCGGCCAAAAATTAACATTCATCTTGAAGGACAGCTGAAGGTAATTCAACCTCTTAACATAAAACAGGCAAGACTACCTGAAGTTGCAGGAGGGGAGGATGGAAACCTATCCTCACATGGCAGCTGGCTTCCATAATTCTAAAGAGAAAAAGAAAGCTGAAGAGCATTTGGCTGGCAAATACAGTCAGTAGAAATGAGCATCTTCCCAGCAGAGGCCAGGTGGATAAACTGGAGCCTCTTCAGCCTGTAATTAACTAGACAGGTCTTGGTTGCCCAACTCAATAGTCATGTTCAGTATTGCTCAGAAGAGTGCAACACCCTGTACTGATAGCAGTGCTGTTTGGGCACGTGTTCTTACAGGTGTTTTCTGATGCATTTTGTCCAACTCAGGGAGTACTTCTCTGCTCTATGTCATGCACTCAGCGTCCCAAGCCCCTCTGGCCAAAGACTGATTTCCCCTGTGCTGCAGAACATAACTCATTTGGTTACCACACAGGAACAGATGCAGCAGAGCAACGGTGGGATGGTGATGTTAACACTTACTGCAGTTTGGTTAGGGTATGTGTAATTACTGTTCTTGTATGTCCTCAGGAATGGCTCAGCCTACAAAACAAGGCAAACTGAATCAATGCAAAGCAACAGAGGAACACGTGGAGATTTCCATTCCCCAAACTTTGGCTCTCAGATGTCTGTAGATGATTAGCAGCTTGATACAAATAAAACAGGGGGATTAAAAATAAATACATAAATAAGTAACTAAAAGGCCTTTTTAAAATCTGTGTAGCAACAGTGTAAATCTGGGTTATATTTTTAAAACAAAAGTTAAAGAATACCCTCGGGACCCCACTGTGTGTGTCTCACAAGAAGCTTGTGGCCTCACTGCAAGGTATTCCCAGTTAATCCTGCAGAGCTATCCTGACTGGTACCAACACTGCTCTGTTTCCCCCCACTGAAGCTCTGCCATTCAGTGTGGATACGTGATGATCTTGGTTAGGTAGGCCAAACACCCTTCCCTTGTGTTTTAGCCAGCTGTGATGCGTGACTCTGAGGAAGTTGACTCCTGTTTGCCCTCCATCCTCTCCTGGGTGAGCTCTCAAGCTGCTCTTGGCGGCAGTGGCACAGACTGTGTGGGGAGGAGCAGATCATCCTCACAGAGCCAGAGCTCCAGGCACTGGGTAAAGGCTTCCACAGACCCCCAGCCACTCCCACCACCTCCACATAAACACAGACAGCCTTATAACTTACCTCAGATGGACATTTGAGGACAAGGTCATCATCCATCTTCTGACTATCTGTCTTCTCCCCTACAGGCTCCAGCTGGAGGGGGAAAGGGGATGCACAGAGGAAAAGCAGATGAGTGCCAGAAAGCAATGGGTGATGCTGTGCAGTCATTGGAGACCACATCTGCAGCACAGCAAGACAACTGCAGGGCAATGCTGGCAGCTGCTCCATGCACTGTTTCCTTGTGTGCTGAAGAGGCTAATCCCCACATACTTGGAATGTGGCCTGCTGGTCAATGTGCCTGGCAGGTGTCATCTTCCTGGGAGACACAGCCTGAACACACCCAGCTTTAACATACCCCGAGATTTACTGGTTTGATATGACTGGGCTAACAATTCAGGTCACCTTTCTTCATATGATCACTCTTTCCCTTTGTAAACACAAGTCAGAAAATATATGGCTACCTAGTAGATCTCTGGGCGTTTTTGCTGCCAAGGGCAGGATGAAGTCAACAAGGAGAGAGCAACACAACCTTTAAAAATCTTACCATGTTGTTCCACAAAGCACGTGCAGCCTGGGAATGAGTCTTTTGGCTGAAGTGGAAACAATCTGGGGCAAAATATGATTCATCTGGCCACCCCTCCTAGAAAACAAGATAGGTGCTGTTACAGAGGCAGCAAATATGCAACAAGCTGTGTATTCTGTCTTCTCTCTTCCAGTGAGATAACTCAGCTGACTTCTAAACAAAGTATCTGCAAAGGCCTCTGAGGCAAACAGAATTAAACCAGAACAGGAAACATTAGTAACTCAGAACTAAGAAGACTTTAAAAACTCTTTAATACAGTATTCCCAAAGTAATAAGGAATACATTGTGACTCTGAGTACAGAATACCTGGGCAGAGATATCAATTTCTTGATTTCCCCTGAGATTTACACATTACAGTCCTTTGAAACATATGAGTTTTCATACCAAAGGTCATTTACCAAAGTACTGTAAAGGACTTGATGTATAGGGAATGTAGAGCAAGTGCTTCCTGATGAAGATTTTGACCTAAAATATCTACTTAATGGCTATCCAATTGCAGTGCCCCAAATCAAGGTCTGTATTCCTGTTGCCCAGTATCTCATATTCCATAAACATTTCATGCAATTTTAGATGGTAACTGAATATAATTATTAATTACTATGTCAGGAAACTGCTAGCTACATTTTCAGCTAAAACAATTTTGACAAGTCAGTGGCATTGCACCAGGTGTGGTTTTCTTGTTAGTTTTACCTGTGTTTTTGGCATTTCAATATTAGTCATAAATGGCTGCATAACCACTGTGAAATCATCCTTCGTGTCATACCTTCCACTCTCCACTAACCGGCGGGTTCCCTCCTAAAGAGTAAAAGAAAAGTTGTCATTGTTCCTTCTTCTGTGTTCAGCTCATCAAGCTGAACACCTCACCCAGGGGCTGCCCCTCCCTCCTTTCCAGCTTGTGCCAGGCAGCCAATGCAAACACCTTTTTGAGACACCCATCCTGGGCTTCTTTACAGAGAGGAAGCCTGGGGATGGCTGCCTGACTGACAAGGACTGGCAGCCTGCTCAGGGATTGGGTTTTCTGTCAAAAAGATGTCCTTCCAGAACCACCAAAGTGTTTTTGGTTTGGCTGGCACACTGTGCCTGAAAACTTGTTCCTGAGTTAACATGTTGTTTGACTTAACCTGATTTTCAATAACATAACTGATCAAAAAACTGCTGCCTCTCTGACATATTCTTCTTTCTATGGCTCTAACAATTATTCTTCTCATCTGTTTTGTTGGTTTAGTGAAAAAGAATTGTAAAGATCCTGACCCTACTTTTTATAATCACCACTACAAATACATCATTAAAATAAGTGGAAACCGTCCCCCATTTTCAAATTAGCCCACCTTGATCAACAGAAGGATGATATTACATTTCTAACAAATGCAATGTGCCTTACCTGATACATTCTGTTAAAGTAGATCAGCTTCTTTAACTCATTGGAATTGTTCTTAGGGTTTATGACACATGGGCACAGGAGCCTGTGGGATAAGAGCATGGCACTGAGATTTGCTCTTCCTTTTCCCTCCTTGCTTCCAAGCTGATAAACTGCAGGATTAAAAGTTCTGAGAGGGATTTCTGTGAAAGGTCATTGAATGAGAGCATTACCTCTCACCCCTGAGTTTCTTCATAGCCCCAATTCTTGAGCAGAAACACATTTATTAGGGATAAATTAATGAACAGAAAGTGAGGAAAAGTTTCCATGCTAGCAAAAGCCACACTGTGTGCCCATGGCAAGGCTTCAGCAGCAGGAGTGATCTCTGTGAGGAGGGGCCAGGGCTGCCTGTTCTGGACACAGCTCCAGCAAACCAACCATAGGGAATGGCTGAGCCCCTCAGCCAAGCTGGTGGCTGTGTCTGTGAAAAGCTACCTAAGAACGGGCAGAAAACACCAGAGAGAGAGAGGAAAGAACAACAGCAGGAACAAGCAAGAGATGCTCCATGGCAGAACAGGCACTCCTGGAAGGGACCACAGCCTGTGGATGCACATGAGTGTAGGACTCATGCTGGAGCACAGGACAAGAGTGAGCAGGAAGGAGGGCAGAGAGAGACCAGATCCAGACCCCAAGCCATGCCTGACTGAAGGGGCTGAGGGTACTCTGCAGCAGTAACAAGGGTCGGGGAGAGATGCTTGGAGAAAGGTTGAACCTGAGAAGGAGGGAGGACAGATGCTTTAACTGTTCAACTTCTTTGTTCATTCATTTCCAATACCAGAATCAGTAATTAAATGTTTATGCTCATGGACAATAAACACAATTAAGTTCCGCAAATCGGGTTTGTTTTGCCTGCAATGATACTTGGTAGGTGGCTTCCTGGTCTTTATTTTGATCCATGAATTTTCCTGCTCACAGGAAATTCCTTGTTTTCTCCCCATTGCTGGGGTGGGGAGAATGAGCAGCTGTGGGAGTGCTTGACTGGCATCTGAGGCCAACCCACCCCAAAAAACTGTTCACAAGTACACTTGTGCAACATGCTTTGCTTCAGCAGAACTGTGCAAGCATCCTTCAAGATGGAGGATTTTTTGCCACAAATTCATTCTAATCAGCTGAGAAAGTCAGAGGTTATAGTGTGTATCACAGCAAGGCTGGTAGAGCACCAAAACAATCACCAGGACTGATGCAGAATTCTCCATCCTTAGAGAGCCATTCTAACCTGAGACATTTTAAGATTCTGTGAACTCCTATTGGCCACCTTTATCCCTCCCCTGAGGTTTTGATCTTTCTAGCACATGGATATTTTTGGGATATTCCATCTTCCTGGGCATGCCCCATCACTACTTCAGAAATCCAAATTAGAAGAAGGACTCTTTTCAAATATCCTGACAGTGTGACCACAGTAAAACATCCCTGAGAGAGCTCTTAGAGAAATACCTCCTATAGAGATGCAGTTGATATATGTAAAATATGCACAGATCCCTACTGTGTCCCAACTTGTCTTAATGGAGACCAACTAACAAAAGCTTTTACCTCCACAGTACATCTATATGAGAACAATACAAATCTAAATTGTGTTTTCAGAAGTTTCATAAACACATGTTAGGCAACATTAGGAGACACATATTCTCTTTAGGTTGTTTGCTACTCTCAGAATAAAAAGAAACGACATTCAAGATCAAAATCCTCCTTAAGGTGGTTCTTCTACTCAGTAGAACAGCATTTATTGTCCCACATGGGCTCTGCTTATCACCCTGTAAACTTGGCTTGCTGCCAGACAGGCAAATGTGAAATTCAGTATGGCATCTGAAATTATGTGGAAAGATCACAGCTACTGTGAGACGATCTAATCTTTAAGGCTTTGCTAACTATCCTTGTCCAATGATTAGGGCCTTGAGATACCTGTGTACTCTAGCCAGTAACCTTTGTAAAAATAAATAAATAAAATTTTTTAAAGAACTACAACTGGCTATTGGGAGTACCAGCACCCTGAGTTCCAAACCAAATTTTCCACTGACAGCCACAAGGAAGCCACAGCAAGAGGGTTGCATCTCTTCTCTCCTGCAAAACCAGTGGCTGCCTACATTCACAGGACAAAGTTATTCTCCCCATCTGTCCAGAAAAGCAGAGACTTGCTTTTCTGAAAACAAGCAAGTCCTGCCAGAAGCAACTCCAGGGGACAATGCTGGACCCTATCTTAGTCACCAAAAGTCCACTCAGGGTGCAGGCCTGCCACCTCAGTAGTGGACTAACACTGATCTGGAAAGGATTGTTGAGCCACAATGCAATAGGCAATGAAGCATCCAAAACATCTACTTAAGACACTAATTAGAGATAAAACTAATCATCAGCAATAAGATTACAGAGACTGAAAACTGCAGAAGGGAGAGGGAGAGTTTTAAATGCAGAAAAGTAAACCTGTAACTACAACCAGAAAACCTTGTATCTTAGTGTCTTCTCTATTTTCACCAAAGAGTGCCCAGCTGAGCTTTCTCTGCTCTGGCTTGAGCTCACTTGCAGGGTAAGTGTGGAGCCAAAAGCGGCACCTTCATAAGAAACAATAACAGCAGGGCTCAGAGACAGAGACAGCTTCTTCTAAGTGCTGTGCTGAAACCAAAATGTAGGGACAAGCACAGAGAAAGATGTTTGGTACCATGAAATATTAGATCCTTTTCCCTTTAAGAAAATACTAGATCCTTTTCCCTTTAAGAAAAAACTGCAACAAAGACGTTGCAGCCCTCTGTGAACAAGAATGAGAGCTGTAACATAAATGATCTGCAGACCTCATGATCAGCTTTGGGCAGCTATTGTTCTTCGATTGATGCAGCTCCCGGAGCCTTGGAATGTAAAGCATCGTCACCAGGTTCACATAGGCCCGTGGAACCTGCCAAGAGGACAAACAAATCCTTAGCAAACTCCTGGAGCACAACAGAGTGTTGGTTTTGTCCCTACACAGCCACAGCAGACCTTGGTAGCAGCCTGCTGATTCAAGCATTGTGTATTATTTATGACAGAGGTGTTCAAAGTACTTTCTCAATAATTAATTCCCCACACAAGCAATACTAAATTACAGCCCCTGCCTGCACTGCCTAGTTCTATTCTAAATGTTGATAGCTGGTCACTTGAAAATGATGGCTTCAAAAAGGTCCAAACAAGTTGTTAGAGGTGTCAGCAAGACCTAGACACCTGCTAACTCTTCAAGTATTCTCATCCTTCTTCATGTTGAATATCAGAATCTCTCTAATGACCACAAAAATATACTTATTTGAAGTTTAAAGAACAAGCATTATTAACATTTTCCAATCAGTTAATAATGTTTGCTCCACATTGTTATGTTTTTTGATATTATTTGTCCACAGCACATCAGCTAGATCTAAGAACGTTCTTATTTTTTTGGTAAAAAGCTTTACCAGCTCTTTTTGCCTTT
This sequence comes from Molothrus aeneus, assembly GCF_037042795.1. Classification (NCBI taxonomy): domain Eukaryota; kingdom Metazoa; phylum Chordata; class Aves; order Passeriformes; family Icteridae; genus Molothrus; species Molothrus aeneus. The sequence continues at coordinate 26,617,460 of NC_089648.1, forward strand.
CACAAAGATTTTCCTGTAAGCAAACACTTCTGGATACAGTAGTACTCTGCAGATGAAAGCAAGGAAATAAATTCTTAATCAATTATGAGTGACTGCTTTACAAACAGAATAGAAAATCCCTGCTCCAACATACTAGAAAAGTTTGTCTTACCTCTTTGTGAAGTAAGTCCAAAGCTACTTGTATATTGTAGGTGTAATTTTCAGGAGAATAGTGTACCTGTTAAAGCAAGAGGGTTGTATTTTATTATTAGTTTACTCAGGCAGGGACAAGAATGACTAGCTGCAGTCTGTCACAGTAGTGTTTATGTTTCTAACTCTTGGGTCAAAAGTAACAGAGTCATAGACAAAATGGTCCTGTCTCTGCTTTTCTCCCTTGCCATCACAGCTATCTCACTGGCAAGAAAAGAACTAGCAGCCACTGGATACCAGTGAGACTGAAAATTCACAGGGTATTATCAGACATCACAACATCCTGAATTCCTAGGTTTGCTTGGGCTGGTCTTAAAAGCTCAGCTAACAACTCATTAACGGGGCCATATATGGGAGAGAATAGCTTGTGTAAAAGTAAGTTAATTTCTGCTGTATGGAATATTAGAACATGTCTCCCATATGCTCCTTGCCTGCCACAAATAATAACTGGCAAAACTTAACGTGTTTAGGTGGGAATGAAATCACTTCATATACTTGTCTTTCAGTGCCAAAATTTCCTTGGTCCATTTTAATGGTTTAAACACTCTAATTTCATTGTCTTAAGTAATCCAACACTTATTTTTTCACTTGTGGGACTACAACAGTCACATAAACTTTCTTACAAGAAATGCCTGTCTTATTTTCAGCCTTTTTTCTCTCTCATTTAATTTCATGCAGAAGTTGATTGAGAGCCCCACTTGCCTACTCTATAGAAGCAGACAGCTCAGATCCCTTATTCATTTCCTAAGTCACAGCTCAGCAAGAGTGCTGTGGTTGGCACTATTTGTACTTGTGCCACACAAAGATTGCTGTGATCCTTGAATGCACACATGCTCTCTCCTTGCAACCCACCCCAGTCATGTGAACAGGCATTTTGTGTTTGGTTTGATAGCAGAAGGTAGGAATGCTTCATTTGCTCCTTCCTTGTTTTATAACCATCTTACTATGCTGCTTTGCTGTTCTTCCTCATCCAAAATGAATCATGAAGGATGACAAGTGTATGTTCAACTGCCTGTGAGTAGGTAACCCTCATCACTAAGTGAGGAGTCTGCCACAGCCTTTCACCTCCCCTACAATCACACACACTAAAGGCTAGATGTATGTATGTGATATATACATATATATATATATATATATGTATACCCCATTACATATAATTGAATTAGCATGAGCTGTGCTTAGAACTTTTCCATAGCACTGAAAATATTGAGAGTACCAAGTAAGACTAAGGAGTGTGACAAAGAGGAGTAAAAACCACTTGGCATTTTATCTACAAGAGGTAAAGTCACCATGCAACAATCCTAGTTAGCAGCAAAACAAAGTCTCAACAACTATGCAATTTACAGGTGTTCTAAAGGTATCTCTAACACTATGCTGAGCAACCTGAAGGTCTCAGTACAGTTGCATTCCAGAGCTGCACAAGTAAGGCCTAAGCTATTTTGCACCCACTGAGCTGCTCCCTCTTACCCCTTGCAATGCATTAAGACCCTGTGCCTTGACTGGCCCAGTTCCTGCTGTAGGGAACTTACTGGATTCTCGCAGACTTTGCAGAGATCATTTCCTCCTATGAAAAGTGTTATGAGCTTCCAGTCATTCTGGAAATCTATTTCCTACACAGAGAAGGAGATGGAACAGAAGTTTTTAAGTAAAAAAAGAAAAGGATGGAGATGGCAGCAACATACTAAACACAAATTTCCCATTTCTCAGAGTACATGGCTATCATTCCCCTAGGCATCCACAACAAAAACAAGTTTGTAGTCATGACTGAAGATGCAGAAACTACTGTGATCTAAACCAAAATTACAATATCAATGGCATCAAATTATTTACTTCAGTAAACTGTTGCTCAAAATCTATCTGTATGCTTTTCTTCATAATATCTTGTGCACACAGGGTGACTCTTCCTGCAGTCCTAGAAATATATCTTCATGTAAAAATTATGGTATGTGTTTTACTGTGTGATAAATAATGCAGCTATCCTGCTGGTAAACCCTGGGGGACAACATATTTCAGACTTGCTGATAGACAAACTGCAAAGAACAGTGGGGCAATATTAACTCTATCTAACAATAATGGCAAAATATTGCAGCACTTTTTGTTTCTGCAACGATCTTGCAAAGGGATAGATAGCTAAATCAAGGCAATTATGCTACAGTAAATAAACACCTTCTTAGCTTTGAGGAAAGGTTCAAATATGCTTAGTAGCATGTTGTGGATGTTGTGCTCAATATTCTAATGCTTTAATTTCAGTGCAAAGCACCAGTAAGAAAAGCACCAATAGTGCATCAGCCTCCAGTTGTTTAAAAACATCTTTCTTCAGAGGCTGGAGGCAACATATCCCAGCAAGTATACACACTGTTCAGTAGTTTGGTCTCAAAATGTAAAAAAATCAAAAAGAGGGAGAAACTCCCTTCTACACTCAACAAGTGCTTTAAAAAGTGAGAGTAAAAAAGATCTCTTAAATCAAAGATATATGATCTCCACCATGAGCAGGCTTTCTCATCAGAAGGAACTTCAGTAGTTATATAAAAACAATTATTACCTAAATAAAAGATATTTCCATACATTTCTGTTAACATACTCAGGGCAATAAATTTGGCAGAGTAGAGCTTAGAAACTTTGAATGAAAACCATCCAACTGTTCATTGTTAGTTGCTGCTCCTTTTAATCTCATTTCAGATGCATCCATCAGATGGAAATCTTGTTTACAACAAAGTGAACCAAGAAGGAAGGTACTGCAAATATTTTTGCCAATATGTACACACCAGAGTATTTACACTAAACACGCACACAGATATCTTGAAGGCTTTTTGGCTGCTTTCCAGCTGCACCATTGGAAAGCCAAACTATTATAGTGTAACTTAGGTCACTGATTGCATAACACATTTGTCAAATTACAAATAGCAAACATTCAAAGCACTAGCTGAGGTGAGAAACATGCAAGCAATCCTCAACTTAATGTGTATTTTACAGACAATTAATCAAATAATTCTTAACAATGAATGTGTACCTCAAAAATCAGCTGCTGACTAGATGAAAGAAGGGACTAATTTGTTTTTTTAGAAAACAACTCCCTTCCTCACTTCACATGCTCACTCCACACGATTTGCTACTTGAAAAGCTTCCCCTCAACATCCTAGCATGTATCATTTCTGCTGGAAAAACCACCTGCTTACAGGATAATTAATAGCACCACAGCAAAATCCTCAGAGAATGGGACCTGTTATCTTACAGGGTGACGTGGGTTGGGAGCAGAAAAAACAGCACTGCATTTGCAGCCACTTCCAGTAAAAATGATTAAAAGGTTACAATTATCTGGGCCTGATAACAGCTATCATACACTGGCACAAATTCATTTAAGACTAAGCTATAGATTATTTTGTGCTGAACTCACACTCTGCACTGGGAAGTTTTATGCTGTAGAAATTAATGATGCTATGTCACATCATTCTAAAGATAGTCATGATATGTTGAACTCACAGAATTATTCTTCATGCGGGCCACCAGTCTCCTAACCTGTTCAGGAACATCCCTAAAAATAAAAGAAAAATAAAATCATAAAATACATTAATAAAAAATTAAAGAAAGAATCCTGCACAGATAACAAGGCAAAGAGGCAAGCTGACTAATGGACATTAAAAACCAAAAAACTCCAAAGAAAGTCCAGTTTTCATTGAATGGAATGTATGATATAGCCAACGAAGGCTATGCTTCGAGATAGCGATGGAAAAAGAAAAAAGAGAAAATAATTAGCATCCAACAGGCATTGGGCTACTTTGCAAATGCTGCATAGTTACTCTTTTACCAACTATATAGAAAATGCACTTTCCCCACCATCGGACAGATGCTATCAACAGACATAGCTCTGAAGTGTCTGTGCTCATACCAATGTTGTTATACAGGCTCAAGGCACTGAAGTAGGTCTTATAAGAACAGTTACCAGTGGAAAAAATAGGATATGAATTGCACTGAAGAGGGTGCATAGTGATCTCTAGTTAATTCCCAGCTCTGGCAGACCAAGAATTAAACAATCCACAACTTCCTCAGTCTCTACACAAACTCTTGGTCCTGATGACAAGAGGGTTTGAATATACCTCCTATAAAGTGGAGATATCTTTTGTCTGACTCACAACAGGACAGCTTTCTGAGTAGTGCCTGTAAAATGCTGCGGCTTTCTTGGCTGAAAATGTCAGAGAAAGTATTGCTTTTGTTGCTAATTTATTTGCAGTGTTTCTAATCCATTTCAAGGTCCTCATCACATTTCTTGGCGTTCATGCTTTAGTTAGGATTAAAAAATATTTGCCTATTAGACTTACTGTGCTCCTGCTAAATTCCAGGATTTGGGCCTTTTTTAGTCACAAGGAATTTTACAGAAAAAAATCAAATTCCTATTAAAATTAAAAGTTTTCCTCTTACTCTGCACAAGCTCCGGCGACAGCTTGGTTTAATGAGGCATCTTTTGAATTCTGTGTTCCAGTGCCAATGGAATACCCTACCAAGAATGGGTTGAACTCACGAAGAATATCTGCAGAAAGAGACAGAACCCTGAAATATTGTTTCCTGCAGCAGGTAACAAATGAGGAAATAAAGGTCAGATTTTAGTAAAAGACCATTAAAAAGCTTTAGGAGATAGCTATTAAAAAAATTCAACCTTTAAGTATATATAGTATACTTATATATAAGTATATATAAGTATATATAATAAACATGGAGATTCATCACCATACAACCATTTCCCTGCCTTCAAGATTTCTGAATTTCATGAATTCAGATATCTCATGACCTAACACAACCATCTTGGCTAGCAATGCCATTTTGCCTGGCAAGCAAGGTTGGGTAACCATATACTCAGGCAGGAGAACCTCATGTCATCATGCTCATAACTGCAGACAGGTTGGAATCAAATCCTTTAGCCTGATGGCCCCAGATGTATTAACCCCAAAGACCCCAGATTCCCTTCTAGATCTTAGGTTACAAACCAGCCTTATAAACACCTCAGATCTAAAATGTCCTGACCTTTAAAAAGCATGTAAAATCTGATCTTGTAATGTGATTCTGCCCCTGCCTAAAACAACTTTCCCATATAGTCAAAATAGTTTCTTTAGGCTATGAGCTAAGACCTTTGATTCATCTGTGACCAAACACATTTTAGACAGAACTATAACCAACAGAAGAATACTGAAACAACCAAAACCTAGGAATTACAAAACACATAGTTAAGTCATGCACAGCATATTACAGTCTGGCTGCTAAGCAACTTTTACTCAGCAGTGGACATTAAACACAAAGGGATTGCTTGTGTCACACTACAAATTTTAACGCTTTTCTCCTGTCTCCTTTTAGGTATTTGAATAATAAACAGCACCACATATTTATCAAATTTACAGAAAAGGCCACTTACTTGGTAGTGTCGTAACTGTGCTTATGTTTTCATTTCCTCCAACACTGTTAAGAAGAAAGAAGAGGGAAAAAGTATTGGTAAGGTCCGATGGGCTCGGCAAGGCAATGGACAAGGTAGGAGAGTGCCCCCTTTTGGGGCTACCGCACAGGTACAGAGTGCGCTGCTGGCTGTGCTGAGCCCACCGCGCCCTGGGTGCCTGTCCCCACATCAGAGACACTCAGCTCCAGCAGAACAGTCATACTAGAAGCCCTGCACAGGCAGCTCTCCTTTCAACTCTTTCACGTGTTTCGGCATATTTTTTAACTCAGCTGAAAGAAATGTGATTTTTTCAAGGGTGCCACCTTTGCTACAGTTACGCCTATTACAATGTTTATAGCTTCCATTTTTAGTTAACACATCTAACCAAAATAGAAAGTTCTAAAAGCATATATTTCAGAGTGATAAGTAAAATCAATACCTTTGCCTTCCCCCATTGCCTTCCCCCCACTCACATTTCACTCAACTGGAAGAATACTTCTAGACTGGTGAAATTCACCATTATGTCCATGTGCTCTTTATTCGCCTTCATGCTGAAAAAAATTACTAGCATACTTGTTGCAAAAAAACTTCAATGGATTTCTATTAAAGATCAAAATATAAAATGTTTGACTTAGAACATCTCTATAGTGACCCTTTAATCTGGAACAGATTTGAAGTGCAAATGGAAGTGCTTGAGGCCAAGCTGGATGGTGGCACCATGGTCTAGAGAAAAGTGAGCACCCTAGCCTAGTGAAAAGTGGCACTTCCCATGGCATGGGGGTTGGAACCAGATGATCTTTAAGGTATCTTCCAACCCAGACCATCCTATGATTCTGTGAAAGTGTTTAAACTTCTTCTAAAGTTGCAGTGATTGGTAAAAAATGATGAACAGAAGATCAGCCTGACAAGTTAGGTATTAAACGATACAGTAGCAGATTCACAAGCGAGCATGACTGCCTTTCTCCAGAGTCTTTTTGATGTGTCTAACAACATGCTGCATATTGTCTGTATTGACTCATAATTGATGAACTATTCTCCATGATGTAAGCAATACTGGGAAAGGATGAAGGAAAGAGATACTGCATATGAAACAACAGCAGAAAAGAATTTTTGTAGACCACCAATTTTAAATAAGACAAATGGGTGATGTGGGCCTACACTGGGCAAGAGCAGACAGGGTACAGAAAGAGCAGGGACAGAAATGCAGAATGAGCAAGTGATGCAACGGCAGTGAGTTTAGAAGATCCTGTTCCAGGGTCTCCTACAACCATGAGATTGAAAAAGAACTTAACAAGGACCCCATTTTTTCATGTACCCAGGTCTGTTCCAGCCATGCTAGATAACTCTCTAGGTACCACTGGTACTCTAGATAACCACTAGTTGAAGTATTTTCTTTAACATGAGTAATAGTACAGCCATGTCCTGTCATGCAAAATGTGACATCAAATCCAGTTTCCACAAGCCTTCATTTACTACAAAAACAACTATATTGATCAAAATGGGAGAAAATGGATTCTCTCCCACTGAGGGGAAGATTTCTGGGACTCACCTCCAAGAAAGACCTCGGTACTGAGTCAGGACATCCAGAACATCGTGGGGTCTGGATCCTGCCCCATTAGCTGCCTGGAGGAAGAAGAGTTCACCTTCAGAAGATAAGCATTGCTACAGTAACTACTTCTTGACTGATCCTACTGAGAATAACTTAAAAGCATATTAATGAAGCAAGCTATGTCATCTTCCCAAAATAGAACAGATTCCTGTTCTCAAGAAGTTCAAAGGCTGAAGGTATTTTAACTCCACTCCAGTGAATTACCCTCTTCTATCAACTTCATGATTAGATCAAGTGGGGGAAAATTACTTCAGAATGTTCAAAATACTAATATAATTCTAAATTTACGTAAGGAATAAATATGACAGCAGTTGTTCTGAATTAATAATTTATTATAATGTTCCTCACATTAAAAAGTTGTACAGTGATTTTATGTCTTTCCCAGTTTCTCCAAGGAAAAAACTACAAGGATTTAATGTGATAATTAGCACAGAACATGTAGGAAACATGAATTATTATATGAGCAGTAAAGCAGTCACCATTGATTGGAGAATCACAACCAGTCTAGGGATAATGAGCTTACATAGAACAAGGAATAGTGTTAAAATAAAAAAATCTCAAGGCAAGTTCCACTCAACACACCTGATGTTCTACTGCAATTTTAATCATATATTTAGTTAGTATGAATCACTATGGCTTTATAGGCTTTGGCATTATCATATATTGTTCATATTATATAGATACACAGATATACACAATCAGATGCAGAACTTTTTCTTTTTCTTCTTCAAGTTGCTCACTAATATCTTTCAGGGCTAATACCTTGGGAGCTGCCAAAAATCGAAAGAAATTGTAAAGAAAAGCAATTGTTGCAAGTCCACTCCAGCAGAATAGTTTTGCGGCTACACAATCTAATCTTACATTTCTTCCTTGTGTTGGACTCTTGTGGACTTCAAATGGGAACTTTGCACTCAGATTAGATTCATGATCTGATTATCAATCAGCCAAGGAGGAGTATGGAAAAAAAATGTGAAAAACGTGTTTGGCTTAATAGGGCATAGTATGTATACCATTTCCCAGGTTAAAAAATCAGAAATTTCATTGTAAGTTTTTCATTGCAATGGCTATCTAGTGATCCTTACTTACTGTGAGTGAATCTCCCACAGCAGCAATCACTTGAATATCTGCTGGTTTTAAATTATGAACTAAAAAAAAAAAAAACCAAAAACAAGGGTAGTTTAAGGGAAAGAACAAAAGAAAACTACAAATTGTGATGGTTATTAAAAGTTTTCCTCAGAATAAGCATAATAAATCATTGCAAAGACAGTATTTTTAATATTCATGGCAGCATCAGTTGAGAATGACAGAGACTGATAGGTATCAAATGACAAATTATTCTTGGTACCATAGCTGGGCAGTAGCTACAATGACAAAGGAGACAGCAAGATTCCAGTCTTGCATTTGTTCTTCCTCAAATTTCTTTTAACTGGTGAAAATGACTGAAAAACAGGCACAGCTCTGGTGGATATTTAGAACCATCACAGGTTCTGAGGAATGAAAAACCTACCCAAGGAACTCCATATGGGTTTTTGCACCTCAGACTGCATTAACAAGAGCCTCCTACAGTATATCCCCCCTGGAAATGAAGGGCCTGACTGCCTCCTATCTTTTCCACTGTCACGTCTTTGTTTGTACATGGAAGATGCAGCTGCATAAACTTTCATCACCCTTGAGGTATTGAACTTGCATCTTGCTATACAACCACTCACATTGTTCCAAAAAGACTCTTAAAAACCACAGTCAACAAAGTGCACTTCTGCAAAGAAAAGAATACCTCTCCTGAGTAAACCCAGTTCTGTTCTTCTGTCATCAAATGAAGTAGCTCTATGACAAAAAGGCATAGTACTTATACCTGAAACTGGAACTGTATCAGAGGGATCCCGGTCAGGACAGGGAATATTTGTTCCATAACTCCTCTCCTGCAAAGACAGGGCAAGACTTCGCATCAGTCTCACTCTACTCTGGTCATGGTAAACTATTTACATCTCAGAGCATTATATTAATGGAACTCCTACATACTTTGTATAAACTAGCCAGCTCAGCCTGCCTTCAGTCTGTGCCTTTTGAGGGCAGACACAAACTCAGCCTGCTCAGAAGTCCTGCAGCCTTATGAGTGCAGCACAACTCATGCCTACCAGTGGGGCCAGTTGTTTTAGACTCTGAGCCATGTTGCTCTCAGCTAAGCAACGTTTGGTGTGCCCATACCCTGAACGTCTTTTGTGAGAAACTGTTTGAATATCCCTGAAATATCTTAGCACAAAACCATAACTCTGTCAGCAGGTCATGAGCCTGCCTTCTGTGTATGCAGTCCTGTTTGTGCAGCCAGGGGTTTGCCCTCCTGGCTCTTCTGGGTTGCAGCCTACTGACAGAAATACCCCCAAAGTCTACTGTTAGTGAAGGGCTGACCATCAATATACCAAAGCAAACCATCACACAAGACTCAAAGATGTGCTTTGGCTCCAAATCTCTCTGCAGTATTCCTTAAGTAGGCTAACTTGCCTAAGGAAATGATACTTGCATGTCTTGTCTCGTTTTTCTGGATTGGGTTTTTAATTTTTAATTTAAAAACCCAACAAAAAAACCACAAACATAACATAGTATTGCTCCTTACATCCTTAACACCTCCTACACTACAGCTATTTCCAAAAATCAGAGTGGTAGGTACCATTGCCTCACGGCAAGGTCTGTACACCCCAAGTAACCAACAAAACAGATGGCACTATATTAAAATGTGAACAGAAATGCATCTTACAACTCCAGTTACAAACAGGCCATTTTGTCTAAATGGTCTAGGCATTGTGTTCAGAGGCATGAAAATGAACATTATCAACTCACTCTGTTCCTGCTTGGGAACACCAAGTTCTGCTCAAAATCAGAGTACTCTGACTTAAAAAACACAATCATGGGTCTTTTCTCCACACATCTAATCTGAAAGTATCTCATAAAAAAAATAAACCAGAAAACAACCATATTCTTCAGTTTTATTATGGCAATGAAAAAAGACTAAATCAGACCCACACAGTAGTTGGATCTGATGTAGTTTCTTCCACAGTAGGACTAAATAGCCCCATTTTCACTATCTTCTTATCCCAGGGAAAATAACATTTTTATCCAGATGCTTAACATAGGCTCTTACCATTGAAGGCAAGCCTCACTTTAGGCTAGCTGAACACATCTACCTTACCCACACTCTACAGAACACACCGAGGAGATAATTTGCTATTAAACATCTGACTATTTAGTCAAGCATAGAAGTAAAGAGCTGGAGTTTTGCATTTAGTTTTCCCAGGTAGCATTGTTTATTTAGGTTACAACACACTCTTACCCACCTGTCCCACTCCCTGGAATACACCCAGTCCATTGATGCAAACAGTCCTACTGTACCTGAGGTGTTTCTATGCGGTTTGATGTCCTCAGGGAAGATGAGTAGTTACTATTTCTATATGTAAACAAGTATGGATTTTCCTGCAGAGTGAAGAGAGTATGTTTACAAAGCTAGTGGAAACACGTCAGCTGACGTTCAAGTTTCTGGCTACAATTTCCAAGAGAAAAAAATCTTTACAGTATTAATTTCTGAATGAACGTTGCATTAGTGAAGCAAACCAGGTTAGACTTGAAAGTTAAGCCCTGGTCTGAAGCCATGTCCTAGGTATGCTCTAGGCACAGCACCACCTCCTGCCTTAAATCTAACATCAAACAAACCATAAAATTCTATGTCTTTGATATTTTAATTGCTGCTCAGAAGCTTTTGGATGCCAGTAATATTTTATCACTATCAAATTATTGAAGCCAGAGCTCAAATGCAAACGCATACAAGAACCTGTTCTTTTAACATGAGATGCTCCTATCCTGACTACTGACAGCTCCAGGGACTAAATTAGTAAAACGTGTTAGCAGAGGCAAATCATAGAAAAGCTAGATTATATAAAATATATGGATTCAATTTTATTGGTGACGCAAATTTGAATATTGATAATGCACATCATACCTGCAATTAATAAATTCAGATTAGCAAGATATATTTTTGGACAAAAAAAAAATCTGACAGAGATGATTTAACCAAATTTTGTCAAAAGTTCTTTTTTTCAGAGTTTCATCTATAGAAAATAAAGACTCCATGTCAATGAACTTTAGGAACACTCAGTTTTTAACAGTGCAGTAACTTGGGCAAGCGCACATTCCCAAAAACTTCAGAAAACAACAGTATTGAAAATGTGGAAATTCTACAAAGAATAAATAATATCACAGAATAACAAGGAAGCCCTTTTACCTGAGATGGACACTGTACAATTTTTGTGGCACCATAAGGCTGCTTCTGTCCAACTGGCTGCATCTGGAAAGGGAGAGAACAGAGGAATTGTACACATGCTGTGTGTGGGAAGGAAGGAAGAGCAGCAGCAATGCAAAGGCTCTAGTGCCTGAAGTTTTCCTTCAGGAAACATATATATTTAAAAATTTATTCTGCTTATGATAAATATTTATCTATGCATAATATACCACACGTATACCTACAAAAGCAAGGAACTGAAAACAAGGCCTCTCACATGAGCAGACTGTCTTCCCATCATGACTAAAACCTCCATCCAAACATTTTGGCTTTTGGGAATGCTGACTCTCTATAAGTATTGATTGTTTATCCTACCTTTCAGAACTGTTTCATTATCTACACTCTCACACATGTTAGGCAACACCAAAAGGTGCTTTCCTATTCCATACAGAGACTTAATAATGTTTATGTTTGTTGGCCTTCTTAAAACAAGATGGAGAGGAGTTTATTGTAATGAAAAATTATGGAATTATTCAGAAAGTAGTGACAGCACAAAGGGACAAATACCAAAAATAATCACTTCACCTGTTCAGGCAGCTTGCTGAGTGCTAATTAAATTGCAATCACACACAGAGGAATTGGCTAGGGTTTAGATCCCTCAGTGCATGTCTGCTCAGCTTGGCACCACCAGCTGCCAGGACCAGCAGCCTGCACAAGAAACAGGATGCAAGGAACTGGAAAATACAACAGCAGCAGGCTTGATGTCACCAATACACTCTGTGCAGGAATGCTACATTCTATTTTGATTCTTCTGTCAATGAAAATAATGGGAAAATTCAGAGAAATAGAGAAGATGCTTACAGAGTTTCTATTCTTTGAGCGAAACATTTGAAGAAATAGTCTGCTTTTTTTTTTTTTGGGGGGGGGGAGGGGGCAATAAAACTAATTTCCCCGAAACGTGCAAAATAATTTAAGTACAAAAATAAAAAAAGTCAAGCTCAGAGAAAAGGAAAAGATACATTGGGATACTTTCCCATCCTCATTTTTTTAAGTTCAAACAGGTATTAGACACTTGCATGTGTTGGGAGTTGGGTGACAAGAACAAATTTCTCCAGAAGGCAGTAAGTTCCAGCTGGCTTAGACACACTGCTCTCCCAGCACAGACTGACAGCTCCCATGCGCTCAGCTGCACAGTCCTGGTCAGGGAATGGGGCACCAGGGCTGTATTGTGGCCACCAACCCTCCCCTGAATTCTAGCACATATGTCATGCAGGCACTCAGTGTGTGGGTCTGCTCTGGTACTCAGCAGAGGCAGCACAAACCCCTGAACAAAGAACAGAGAGGCACAGGCAGCCTCCTGCAGTGCTGTTCACTTTTGGGTTCTTGCCTGGTTTACCTTCTCTTTTGGCTGCAGGATAGGCTTGGTTTTTGTTTCCATAACACAAAAAAGTGCCAAAAGACAAGAACTCCTCTCTCCTACTTATGAAGTTCTTTACATACATAAATGGGGCTTTGCCCTCAGATAGATGTCCAGAGGTAAAACTGAATAATTTTGGCAATGCCTACTACGATCAGGCTCTCCGTGGTAAACATCAAAGCTGTCCAACTACACAGCCAACCTCTCTCAGCTTTTCCAATGCCATTTATCTGACTGTTCTCTGGTGTGCTTAGCATATGAATTGCATTGGTCCTAAAGAGTTAGAACAGTTTTGGTCAAATATCCAGCCCTGCCTAGGACCAAGCCTTAGAACATAATGGCTCAGCTTCTCCTCAGGCAGGCTGAAGTGCAGCCCTAAGGCCAATTGCCACTAGATTTTCAAGGTTTTGCCCTTTGGCCAATAAGCAGGTAATTATTCCAGGAAAGAGGTTGGTACCAAGCCTCAAAACAAGGTCCTGACAGCCTGGCAGAGAGCAGGAGAAGGTAAACCTCTGAATGCAGTTTCATTCAGAGGTTCAATGCTATGTTTCCAGGTCCACAAGTCACAATTCTTGATTTTCTATCAGGTCCCAAGACTGTGTTATGGGGTTTTTTTCAATTTTTAAAGAAGTCAGCCTAAACAGTTGGCTAGGTTTCCCAGCAGAACTGGAGAGACCTTTATCGGGCGAGGACACCTGCTAGTGCTTTTTATGCTGAACACATCTTTCATATCTTCTTTTACATCACAGCAGAATACAGGCAGACAAGGCAATCACAGGCAAACAAAGAAGCAACCCTGAAAGGCTCCTTTCTGATGATTGCTACTGTACTCTGAAAAGTCCACTTAATCAAAGAGAAGTCAGGAAAAGAGATGGCAAAATGAGTTGAGGGAATTGTTACCACACAGTCTTCCTTCAAACCAGTGGCAAAATGAGGGTTTGCTACATTTTGCTCCTCCTCCAGCTCACCTAGGCTGTCCTCTCACTAGAGGAATCACCTCACACTGAGTAAAAACACTGAAATAAAGCAAAGCAGGTATTTGTCTCCCTTGTGACAATGCTTTGGTTCTGGTGGCTCCACAGCATGCTCGCTGCCCAAGTCTGGATAACTGGCCCTGATGCAGCCAGCCTTAAAAGCACAGCTTCATTGCTTATGGTTTTTCATCTCTGCTGTTTTCACAAAATGCTCCTGGGCAATTAGAGTGACAAGAATAGAGTAACATGCCACAGAATGGGTTGCTAAAGGACAGAGCAGAGGAGGACAAATAAAGTCTGTGCAGAAAAGGATTAGCAACAGAAAAATGAAACAGAGGGCATCTATTTTATGATGGAAGAACTGAGGTAGGAACTGTGACATCATCACAAGGCATATCACAGATAACAGCAAAGGAGATAGACCCAGCATGGCTGTTCCAAGGTTACCACTGCAATAGGTTATCAACTTTTGACTCCTTGGCTCCTACTAACTTTAACTAAAAGATAACATATTTTATTAAAAGTGACTGTACTATTCTTGTAGATAGATCATCTGGTGACAATAGAAGTCTCTAATAGAAGCCTCTTCCTGTAAATTCTGCTTCTTTAAATGATATGGGCTACAACAGCATTATTACTGCTTAAAGTAGCATAAAAGAAAACAGCTGGATAAGACATCCAACTCTAGAGGACATAACAAGAGCTCCTCAAGGTTGTCTATCCCCTTTTCACTATGAGCAACAGCAGCACAAAGATGATGGAGAAGGAGGAGAGAGTGGTATAAGACTCATTAGTACAGCATGGTGGGGGATGCAGGATAGAGGAGAGTAGACAGGAGTATAATTGCTGTAATCTCAGGTTAGGACAAGCCTCAGTCATCCTGTGCTCTGCTGTCAAAGAAGTAAGATTAGCAAAACCAGAATCTGTCACAGCTCATGTAGTCCATGAGGCTTCCCAAAGGGCTACTTTGAAAACCTTTCTAAAAAATTCTTAGTAGAAAGTAGCAGCAGAGTGAGATTTGTCTTGGAAGTGTAGGGCATTTAGCGTTACTCAAGAGCAGCCTCCCTGCACACCTGAGGATAGCAGTCATGGGATAATTTGTGTATTCTTCCTTCCCCTGCCTCTTTGCTACTCAAAGCCTGGCTTGTGCAGGGTTGCTACTAGTCATCCAGACCAAGTTCAGCAAGAAACAGTCTCTGTAGTACTGCTTACCATGTTGTTCCAGAGGCCCACAGCCATGAAAATGCAATCTTCCAAAATCTCCACTTGTGTCTTTGATGTGGTAATCAAATCATCCTTGCCCTGAAAGGGAAAGTACCTTAAGCATCATAAAATAATCAAGAGTATGGAAAGATTAGTTATTCAGTGATAGAAGCTCTCAACCCATAAAACAATATCCATATCCACAAGGAAATCAATCTTTGGTATTCTCATTAAGCCACTTGCCACTGATCCCAGTTACTACTGGTGTCTCAAGATAGAAAGATGCTGTTTTTGTAAATGATTGCTGCACATCAACAGGACAAGAAGAGCAGAGCAACAACACAACATGATCACAATAGTGACACACAGTAGAGCAGGAATACACATGTATTCACAGTAGATGTGAATACATGAATCATTTGGAATAAACAACACTTCTAGTTTATACATGCCTTTAAAGATTAGAAACATGCAGAATTTGTCTTAAGTGAGCATGCTGAATTTTAAATGAAATGTAACTGCTGGAAGAGTTTGGAAGGTTACACATGGTGGCCTGCAGGCATACCACAAATCAGAAGAAATAAAGAATCCACCTATGACACATGATAGTATTTAAAGAAATAATAGAGCAAATTACTGACAGAAAAACTAATGGCATGGAAGTTAGAAGTCTGCTATTTGCATAGGGACCAGTCATCTACAAAAAAAGCCAGGCAAAAGATGACCCCAGTAGCAACAAGAAGATTTTGAAAGACAGAAAATCCTTTGTTTTCCTGGAAGAAGAATTTCTTCTCCCAATTCACTTTGTTCTGATACTGATCTGAGGTGAGCAATGGAATTACCTCAAATTCATGAAGCTATTATCTTGATGCTCAAAACCCCAGACCATGAGTCATTATCAACCTATTTTACAAAAAAACACCTAATGTGATGGATTTTGATACCACACTCCAAGTGAGCCATTCTCCAGAAAGTTATATTCTCCCTAAGATCTTCATTGCCAGATCTTAGACAACCTTGACCTTTCAACTTCCCTTTAAGGACCACTTATAGCAAAACCATGCCTGACATCCTAGGCAATCCCATTTTCATTCCCTACTGCCTACACCAGGAAAAAAGTCTGAGTTCCCAGACTCATTGCAGGGAAATAACTGTACTTGCCAACATAGTTTACAAACACCTTTAACTTTTGTCCCTCTAACCTTTCTAAATACATCACATTACCCACTTTTTTTTGCTTTTGTTGTCAAACACCTGAGCATAAACAGGAATGAATATGATGGTGACTACAAAGATATAGAAAAATCAGCAGCACTGACAGCTTCAGACACTTGCAACTTTAGGTGCAGAGCTGCCAAAGCTTGATTTATCCTGAGGCATAGCATTCAAAAACACAGGATGTCTGACTGGTGCTGTTTAAATCAAGTTCCACTCTCAGGACTTCTGTGTCTGATCCTGAGGTATGTTCTTCCTGTGCCTGACTACCCTTATTTTCCAGAATTACACAGCCTAGGACAGGAAAGCCAGCTGAATAGTGCACTCAGTCTCATTCAGAAAGATGGAGCAGCTTGAGTTTACTCACCAGTCTGAGGAGCAGATTTCTTCCTTGGAGAGGAGGCTGAAGAACAACAGTGAAGTCATCCTTTTGATCAAACCTCTCAGACTCCAATAGTTTTTCCAAAGCATCCTAAATAGACAACCATTTAATGAGATAAGTATAATTGGGTAGAGAGTGTAATGTATGTGTGATTCATCAGGGCTTAAAGTACATTCAAATTATCCTCATCCCTAATAAACCACAGAAATAAAATTGTGTTCTCCAGAACAAACACAGTAATTTAATGAAATCTTGTTACACAACAATTGGAAAATCCTTGTAGCTATAAGAAAAATGGTTTACCATCATTTTCTTTGAAAGAGCAGCAAGTTTAGCAAGGCAATGAAGTGTCATGTTTGTTGCCATCTTAGCATGTTTAAAAGAAACTCTAGCACAACTGTCTTTGTCTTAAAAGAAAATTTCCCTCTTCTAAATGATGTGGCATTTTACTGGACAAGATGGATCATTTCTCTGATGGGATATGAAAAATCCTAGGTTGCCAAAAGTTATGTAGACATCTAAAACTTAAAGAGATATTAAGATAGAACTTATTGCCAATATTCCGGAGGTAAGAAATGGGATTGGGATTGTTATGGATATGTGATAGAAAGGCTGTGACTCAACTTCCTCGCTGCTATTCCTCCCTTACCTCCTTGCTTCAGGCCAATCTGGCAAATGAATAGACACGTCTAGCAATATGAGAGCCAAAAACACAGAAGATACCATACCTGATAGGACCACCTCAGTACGTTATCATGTAATGTGGAGTGTTCAATATAATTGCACTGATTCCTGCAGAAAATAATTAAAAACATGAAAGACATTATGAACTTTTGATAAACCAAATGGATATCATGAATTCTTTTAAGCCACTGACAAGCACATACTAAAGAGTAAATTGTTTTATTTGTAGAAAAGGCTACATGGAACACGCAAATTTTTGATATAAACATAAATGACATATATTCCCATATCCAGAGCTCTGTATCTCTTTTTGATTTGAAAGCCTAGTCAGTTGACAAGTATGCCAGACTTAGATTAGCACAGGATCTCACAAGCTAGCAACATGCTCAAGCTTAAAATAAGAGCTGCACTGGTTTTCAAACATTTTCCTCCCTGTAGTCACACAGGAAAATTGAACAAACTCAAAATACTTCCACAGGAACTTTTTCTTTAGTATTTCACTTGAAAACCTGCATCTAGAAATGTGGATGGAAGTTGCAGAAGGTTATACATGCTAAAGGAGGATTGGCACTGTCAGATTTCTGATCTGCAAGGTGAGATGGTATACCGCACATTTTGAAGCTAGCTGGAGAATTCTGAGAGTTCCTAAAGGTGTAGATGGGAACAATATAAGATACATATAAGATTAGTCAGATTCCAGCAAAATACACTCCCTTGAAATTTCCTGGAAAGACTGGAATCTGAAAAAGTTTCTGGGGGGTTGCAGATATAAGCAATAAGTATGTGTCAGGATCCTTTTCACAGAGCTCTAGCTAAACCCATAAAATGAGAGTTTTCTGATAAAATGATATTAACACTGCTGATGAGTGAAAGAAATATGAATTCAGGACCAGTATCTTACCCAAGCCTAACAAAGGAACCTCATAAAATACATGAAGAGAGTTATATGCCTAAAAATAGAGTTCATGCATTACTTTGAGTGCAGATGCTTCTAGTTAGTAAGAAATTAGTAAAGGAGGGAACTTTATGTTCCTATTATGTCCCAAACTTCAGTGCCTAAAGTTAAGGCAAGGGACTGAGAGTGTCAACCACTATTATCTTCTTTGATTCTTGAAATTTCTCATATTGGTATGGATTTGTATTTTTCTCTCAAAGCACAGTTCATAATGACAACTTAGTAGCCAAATGCTGGAGGTCCTTATCTGGGACTGGATCTGGGACTGAGGTCATCTAACAAACTAGTGGGAACTGGGTTTATCAACCAGATAAACACAGCCACAAGAGCATGCTGACAATAAGAATGCAAATTGCCTTAAGTACATAAGGATATATAATAATTCCTCAGAGGAAAAAAAATAGATCCATTTCATTTTATTTTTAAGGCCTTCAATACGTGGCAAGGCCCATATTCCTAAACACATCTTTTCCACATTTCTCACATTTTACTCCTTCATGTTTGTGCAGCAGAAATAAGCTAGAGTGCCTCATACAGCCACTTTTGACAAAGAAATCCTCTCCTCTCCTTGTATTTGTTAAGTACATGGTTACATAGCAGCCAAACCTCTTCCCCTGTTCCATCAGAACATCTCCAAGGTTGTATACTTGTAAAGCTTGTGAAACACTTCAGGATGACTATATTAGTACATATGGTGTCCTATGCCACTAGCACAGGGAAAAAAATTACTGTGGAGTAAGACAAAGTGTAATCTCACCAGCTGTAAACTACTCTGTCATAGCTGCTCATGTGCACACTCCTACTCCATGCTAAATCAGGACACAAACTACTCGTGCTTTTGTTACAAAGTACTGAGCAAGACAGAGAAATAGATGCAGTTACCATAAGGAACTGACAACTTGGATGTTCTCTACCCTAGCATACCCTAAGCTCAAGTGGAATCTTTCCAATAGCCTAATAATGTCCTTTAAAATCAGTTGCTCATTTTGTGAGCATTGATATGTAGAAATATAAACTTTTGAAGCACCTACAGAGCTTCTGACTTGAGAGTTGCAGAACAAAAGTATCACTGAATAAAAAACTGGGGGTAGCTAGATGATGCAGTTTTGTGACTATAATCTAAGTGCTGGGTCTGGCTGGGATGGAGTTAACTTTCTTCAGAACAGCCCATATGGTGCTGTGTTTTGGATTTGTGGCTAGAACTGTTGATAACAAACCAGTGCTTTGGCTCTTGGTCAACAGTGCTTGTATAGCATTGAGGCTTTCTCTTTTCCCTTCCTTAACTCTGACCCAATATTTAAATATGCTGTCCAATTTGACAGGATTAAAAGCACTAGCTTCCTAGTAAAAATACATCTTTCAGAGAGAGCATATCAGAAACAAAGTAAAGACTTAAAATCTTTCACATACTTTTGTATTAAGGGCAGAAAAACAGTTCAGCAGATTGTATTTCAGTCAAAGTCAGTGCATATACGTAGGTATTTGTTGAACATCAGCAGGACACAGTGACAAAAAGTTAAAGAAACCTGTTACCTGGCATTACTGTAATCTTGGCATGCAAGAGAGGCAGTTGTGAGTTCAGTGGAATCCACTAGATTTACGAAGGCCTTGGGAACCTGCAGTGATAAAGTAGAAATTATTCATGCTAGATTTGCAATTAGAGAGGAAGCAAGCAGCAATTATAGTAAATTACATCTACAACTTCACGTGTATTACTTCTGGCCTAGGATTCTGCCTACATAAAATCAATTGCCAAAGTCTTTGCCAATTCTGTCCTGAACCCTGATCCTATGCCTGCTATCTAGGATCATCATTTATGAAGTCTTGTGACCATGCTTTCTTGACTGAGACACAGCAATTCATTTTACATAACCAAAATGGCCACCAGCCAACTAAACTGAACTCAAATGAACTTGGGACTACCATTTTTCTGGCAACATAGCAATGCAAAGCTGGGGATGAAACATCCTGCATAACAGCACAAGCACTCATGCAACACACCACACCTCTCCCCCGTGCAGAAAGCAGCTTTTCATTTACATAATGATATTTCACTTTCACAAGTGCACATAAACAGATTCTGGAAATAATAGTGGAGAGAATCTGAAGAAAATGTGTGGGTGGAATTTCCCCCATACACAACATTTGTCGAAGTCAGCTGGAGAAAAACGAGTGGTTGTGGTCTGATGCAACCAGACTGTAGCAGGTTTAGAATATGCTGTGGGCCTTCAATGCAGCAAAACAAAATTAATGGAAGATGCTATTGAAATAATTCAGTTAAACAGTTTATAGTCTGCTTTAGTAGAAATCTATCCTCATCTAGTCTACTATCATTAGTAGACCGAGACACAGTGCAGAATGCTTCCCAGAAACCATCCTAGGTAAGCAGATAATTCTTAGCTCAGCCAGCTAGAAGACCTTTAGAAAGGCTGAGATTCTTAAATTAACACAAAATAGGAAAAAAGGTCTATTACATATATTTTAATGGATGTTTTCCCTGGTCTGTAAAAGTCATCACCAGGGAGTGGGCAGCCTGTACACTGTCTAGGTGTTCCACACCAGTAATTAGATACCAGTTCCTTTGACCAACAGCCCTGTTAAACATAACTTTCAGACCTAGACGGATGTACTCCAATTTTCACAGAAATCATTTTTAAAATACCCAAAGATTGAGTGGTACATTAGCTTGTGTTGCAAAATAGAGCAATTACCCATCCACCCTTTCTGTTTGTATGCGCCAGCTTTTTAAAAACAGGAGTAAAACACTTAGTGAAAACAAACAGATCCAGTGGGTTGATGTTAATGAGACTGGTGTTCTAAGTCATGTGAAGAGTGATACAAGCTCTAGTCTAGTAGGGGAGACTGGAAAAATACACAAAGGACTCAGCTATTCAGGGTTGATGAATACATCTTACCTTCTTATACAAAAAATCCAAGACCTCTTTAAGTTTTTCCAGGTTTTCTGATATGCAGTTCTTCTGTAAATGAGATTAGAAAGGCCATCAAAATTAGTAGAAAAAAAGTTACTCATTTCCTAAAAGTCACAAACTCTGTGTATTGAGCTATGTACTGAAGGGTTATTAAGAATCACTCTATTCTAAATTCAGCCTTAGCCAGCAACAAGTAAATAACACGGGAACAAGTCTTGTAATTTATGCCTATAAATAGAGAACTTGACATACAGTGAAAAAAAAAAAAAGACAGGGATAGAGAAGAAAAGTATCTTTATACTTGAAGGTGGAAAACAGCTGTTCTACTAAGACATCTCAGACTAGGGATGGCAAATTAAGTACAGATGTTTATAAATTTAAAACACATTGTGCGCCAGGAGCTTACATCATTGGATTGAGGCATCCCAGCAACCCAGACCTAACTACTCCTTTGGTTCCCTATGGCAGAGACCAGAGTATGGGAAAGTGTCTTAACTACCTGCTTTGACTGCTAAACCACCCCACAAAGCACTTACCAGTTGTGTGGAAGCATAGGAGGAACATGAGGTTTCAGCACTAAAAAACACTGTGATCAGCTTCCAGTCATTTTGGAAGTCCATCATCTGGGAGAAAAAAAATAAAGGAATCTGATGACAGGTGATCTATTTGCTATTTTCCTCTCTCACGTACAATTTGCTGTGGGTTCAAAACCAGCAAGACCAAGCAGTAGTCCATGGCCCAATCCTGGCCATTTTGGTCCCTTCCATTTGACAAACCACCCGGCTTTTCCTTAGAGGACACAGCAAATGGATGGTTGGGCATCAAGTGCTGCAATTAAAGTTGAACACAAAGCTCAGGATAGAGCCTGAAATTGCTGCTGCCGTAGGAGACTCTGATGGAAAAGATGGGCATGGACAGCTTAGCACAGAACTTGATATTGTCTCTTTCCATCACTGCTGCAGCTTGCCAACAGGATTACTGTACATGAACTGCTGAGAAGAGGTCACACTAGTGGGACAAAGACCGGAATAAAAAATCTGAGAGCTAGAGCCCTGTTCAGCTGTGCTGTGTTTATTAGGCAATGCTGTACAATCCTGAAGAGCCTTGGTTAGAACCACACAGTTCCACAAATATACATGCTAAATCCCTGTAGAGAAAAGAAGCAACAGCAGAATTGCCTTGGCAATTACATTTTCCCATTATTTCAAGACTATTTTATGAAATAACATCATGGTTAAGAATAAAGGAGAAATGAATGCTTAAAGCTCCAGGATGGGACCTAAAAAGCACTCAGTCATAAGTGATAATTCAAGCTCTCATCAGCATCACCAAAGCATATTTAGGTCTTTATTGGCCTTTTTGAAAATATGTTCCTAAAAGACCAAAAAGGAACTGAAGAGACAAATACTGAGAATTATTATTTTGGGTTGACTTCTCAGAAACACTGGCACAGTTACAGAGTGTAGCTAGCAGAACATTCACATCTTTAGCCAACAGAAAGCAAATATACTGGCTTCCCTACCAAGCTCTTCAGTTGCTTTGACAAAAGTCAAAAAGGTGAGATACTTCCAGAACAAAACTCTGCACTTGAAAAGCACAGAACTGATTTTTATTTACAACAGAAAGACTGAAGCCCGTTAACCTCAAGAAATGGCATTTTCTGCTTCAAAAGTTTTTTGAGTGCTGTTTAAGTATTAAGCCACTTTTGTGCCTTTTTCTGCTTCAACACCACACTTTCTGAATTGTTCTGTCCTTTAAACAAACCTGATCCACTTTCATGAGCTCCACTATTTCTTCAGCTTGATGCAGGAGGTCTCTGAAAAGAAGAAAGGAAGAGAAAAATTATGAAGGCATCAGTGATGTTAAAGCTTTGGCTGATTTTTACTATTGAATCAAACAACTTTTGAGGATTCAAGTTGGATTAATCTTTTCTTTCCTAAATGTGTTCAGATTAGACAATTGACAGTGCTACCCAGAGAGCTTTGGGTAATTAGTCCATATTCAGCTACCTGACTTTCAGACATGTGCACTTAGATAAAAAGAGCAGCTTAGTAGGCACACCTCAACTTCTATTTGAGCCAAAAATTTGTTTTGCAGCTATAAAAGAGACCTGATGTTAACTCAGATGATACAGACCCCAAAGCAGGGCTTTGTTCCTCCTCATTCTGACGGGTGCCAATTGAGCCACTGTGACAGCCTCTGCCAGAAGTGAGCACAGTGAAGTGCTCCAGCATCAAAGATTTCCATCCTTCCCCTTGTACACCAACTGCCCAGCCAAAAGCCCCTCAGACTCACCTGGCTTGACTGTCTGGCATCTCTCCTGCTGTGCTAGGTGGAGGGGACACATGTAGGACCGAGGGGTTGAAGGTGCTAATGAGAGCTGAATGACACACACAGGTTAGGAGATTTCTGCAGCCAAAAGACTGCTACTCTGCTGATTCCTTAAACACAGCTGAACTAAAACAGCACCAGAACCTGTAAAGTCTGAGGATCTCTTGGCAAGCATGAGAGGTATGCCCAAGCCCCTCTGCAGCTGTGTTTCTTGGTTCTATTCCTCACCTTGTTAAGTGAAGGCTTGATGTCTGAGTTTGCCTCCAGACTCAGCTCAAAAACCTCTGTCCCCATCTCATGTCAGCCACAAGTATTGTAGGTGGGCTTAAATAGAGGCAGCTGTAGAAATGAAGTTTTGGGGAAAGGCTATGCAGGGAGACTCATAAAACACCAATGAGTTGCCATGTTTTAAACCCCTTTTACAGGGAAATAGATGTCACACACCAAGGGATTAAGATACTAGGAAGATGATGTAGAGGGCAGGACCCTGGAGCTATATATTACACAGCATTTCAGTGGGCATGAAACTTTTACTTGCAATACCCCTGTAAGCAAGTTAAGGCTGCCTTCAGAGACAGCCAACAGGCAACAAATTCCCAGATGTGGCTCATCTATGGCAGTCCCAGTATAAATTCTAAGCACATGGCAGTTCTGGGCAGGCAAACCCACGCAAGACTTCACTGGGCCAGCACAGGCCACAAGCACACAGCAGCAGAGACTATGTAGTGGGTAGAAGTAAGAGGCCAAAAACCCCTGCTGGGCATTTAAGAATCTTGCAGCAGTCTGTCACACCCCTTCTTCACTGCTGTTTGTCTACCCAGACAGTCTCTTTAAAGCCATCATGGACCACCCAAGCTGGCTGAACTCATGTTCCCAGGTGCACCACTCCTCAGGCTTCCCTGACACCCCTGCAGTGTGCCTGTGCTGCACGTGCTCTGCAGCCCAGCAGAACCCTGGAGCTCCTGCCAGAGAGCTGTTAAATTAATTTGTTGAAGTTCTAGTGTGACAGCAAGACGCACCTGCTAAAGTTGCCATGCTTAGTTCAAGGAAGTTCTTTCCTGTACTATAGAAAGGGAAGAGAAAACAGGAAGTTTCTGTTATTCCATTTCTCAAAGAAAAATTATATTACAGCACAGCCTCAATTTCTTATTAGTTATGCTGCATCTCAGAGTGAAATTCATGGCAGCTGTTGCAAGTAAAAATGGGGCCTTTCTTTCCCAAAACTGTTGTGTCATCAGCTACTGCTGAGTAAGAACATCTCAGCAGACGTCTCAGATCTCAATTTTTTGTCTCTTTACCCTCTGCATGTTGCCATACTTGTGCTTGCTTATACACAGGTATAAGTGATGCAGGGGCCTGTGTGTATACTCACATGTAAGTGGACACAGATGTTTTAAAAAAACTTAGTCTTTAAAGTTTATCTGTGCAGTGCTAAATCCTCATCTGGAAGGCTGTGACTCAAAAGATCTGCACAGACCTGCAGCTACAAGGTTTAGCCATATGTTCACTCATTGATTTGGATCTGATAAAGGGGCATGGAAGAAGGAAATGGCATAAAGCTTACCCATGAAGCACTGGGAATCAGCCAAGCAAATTGAGTATCAGTAGTCCAGGGTATCTGGACTACTGAGTTCTTTCTTAGCTCTGATAAATCCCTGCTTTCTAATCTCTAACTAGCACATTATTATATTTACTGACTAGGATTTATCAAACAGCAATGATTCTTAATCAAGGATATTGCAACTCTAAAGTAATTCTATATCCTGCATAAGTACAAAAATTTGTTACCAAAGGACAGGAAAAGTTTCAGTGTCTCAAAATCCTTTCTATTTTACATAGGCTTTTTTCCTCCCTTCTATAAAACAATAAAAAAATTGCTTGGGCCTAACTCCTGCACTGTGATGCTAGAGAGATTAGGATAATGAAACTTATAAAAGCTAAGTATTAATTCTTACCTTTGGAGTAAATCCTCACCAGATCCTGGTGTCTGTGAACAAAGAAGCAATAAGAATAAAATTAATTAAAGTGTAAACTAGAGCTAGATATGCTGTTCCCCTACCTGTTACAGGTAGTATTATTTTCTACATACTCTTTTCCATTGTGTTGTAATCACTCACAGACTTCAATTATTTTCCAGAACTTCCCTATTACAATGCATTTTCATGATCTGGTAATCCTTTCTTAGTTACTGTTTTCATTAATGATTTTTTTACAAATGGCTTAAAACAGAATTTGTTTCATTGAAATCAAATTCCATAAAACAAAATGCTATTCTAGACCAAATTTCTCTGGATCTATTCCCACTCCTTTTTCAACAAGGGACATGACCTGAAGTCATTTAGATAATTTACATAGATGGCACTCAGCAGAAGTGCCTGTTAAAAAGAAACTACATCAATAGAGGAACTTCACTGATTTCAGAGAGTTTAATGAGGAAACAGTGACAGAGATGTTTGCTCTAGGAAAGCAAACATTCCCTAAAAGATGATCATTTACATGTTTTTCTATGACACCCCCACAAGCAACAAGGAAACCAGCACAAAGACTTGTTCCAAAGGGCCATGCGCCTAATATGGGTGAAGCACCCTTGCATTCAGGACAATAAATTTTTTTCAAAAGAGAGAGGTACTCACAAGGAGTCCAGAAGTGCTGATTTTGTAAAGGAAAAGTATGATATAGTTATGGATATCATCTCAAATTTGATAGTTGTTTTGTAATGAGGGAGACTCTCCCCCATTTCTCACAGTCGCAGCCTCCCCAGTGGCTTTCAATTTTTAGTCTACAGTCATTTTTACACTTCCTCAAAGCTTGAGAATTGTGGTTAAATTCTTTTAATTGGGCCTCAAATCAGATTCAGATATTCACTTCCAACTATTAAGACAAATAAAGATCATCCAAATCTAACTATATTATTACAGGCAGGAGAACTTTACCCACTGATACAGCAGAAACATATCTTTGTGATTCTTGGAGACCTTCTGCCTTGTAGGTAGGAAACCAGTTTCTACAGAAAACACTTGAGGAGGTGGAAAATCTACTACATTTCTCAACAATTTGTATTTGTTCCAGTTTGAATTTTCCCAGCATCTTCTTCCAGTTATTCAATCTGTTATGCTCATTGTTAGGAAAATCCATGCACTCTAATCAAATATCATGGTTCTCTGCAAGAGCACTGTGATCACATTTCCTCCTGCATGAAGTCAGCTGGCTATTTTTAGACACAGGGTACATTGGAACACTGAACAGCAGGTATTTCCAGCCATTTTTTCACCAGAAGTCTTTGATGCTTGTGGAAAGACTGAAGTCCTGAACACCCTGAGACCCCAAACTACATCATCAGCTGACTTCATCATCACAACGGAGGAAATGGGTCACATTCAGCACATTTCCTGCTTGTACTTACTCTTTGTAAACTTCCTATTGCAGTGACTGCTTTAATGTCAGCTGGCCTTAGAGCATGAACTGCAGAAAAGCAAAAGATTTCAGGTTACAAGAAAACCCAAAACAGTAACCCCAAAAGAAAGTCACATTCACCAGTATATTAAAAGAAAGTTGGCTAAAATGGTAACAAGTCTATACTGATTGCTTTGATTGGAGGTTTTAAACTAGTCAGAAAGCATGAGAAACATTACTCAGGTGTTCAGCAAATACTTTGGGTGTTCAGAGGCACTGAAATGCTCAACCATCAAGCAAGAAAAGATCAAAAAACACTGCTGGGAATGATTGAAGTAATAGTGACATCCTCAATCACCAGCTGAAGAAACAAAAGCAGAAAAGTAATCACAAGTGGAACAAAAAACTAAGGAGTTTATAGAGCCCAGCTCCACTTCAGTCAATCCCATACACAGGCATCCCCACAAACAGCTGATTTCTGCCCCAGCCCATTCTCAAATAATTTTGTGAGGGAAAGCCTCTGCAGAGACAATATCAAACACAAACCTGAAGATGAAGGGGTCTGAGGGAATGTCACCTGCTCACATGAAAACTGCAAGCTTCTAAGAGCCTTAGACATAAACAAATAAATATGGTTGATTGCTTAGATCTAACAAGGAAATTTGTTGAATGAGGGGTCCTACAGGCTCCATTCTCACACTAACCAAGATTTTACTCATGTAAACAACTTTAAAGAACAATTACCCCTCTGTTAGAAATACATGGGAACACAGATCTGGACAGCTGCATTTTCAGTTAACTCTTCTACAACTTTACACTTTCTGCTCAGTTTTCTTACTGGTTGTCACAGAACTGGGCCTGAGCAAACAATGAAATGTGCTGAACACATCCTGCCACATCCATTGCTGCAGTGACTGCTTAATCTGGAAGAGGTCATATGGACAGCTTCTGCAGTCATCTCTGTGTGCCAAGGGGCACCCAATTGAAGGGGCACCCAATTGACACAACAAAACCTCTCCAATACACAACAGGAAAGGCAGAATGAACCAATTCTGGCTCCTTAACAACACCTGGCCAGGTGATCAGAGAAGGCAAGGATGTGAGTGATGTTATTCATTCAGCATGAGAGACAGCTCAGTACCAGCAG
The DNA here is from genome assembly GCF_037042795.1 of Molothrus aeneus. NCBI lineage: Eukaryota > Metazoa > Chordata > Aves > Passeriformes > Icteridae > Molothrus > Molothrus aeneus. The sequence continues at coordinate 26,645,575 of NC_089648.1, forward strand.
GAACATTGTTTAATGCCATCCTATATCCTTATGGCAGGCACAGCCCACTATCAAGTGCTTTAAAGGGACATGAAAGGCAATCCTTGTCTCCCCAGGTGACTTGGCAAGGGCTTCCCTCATCACAATGACCATGAGTGGCTGTCTGACCATCCCTAAAGGTGAAATTTATATAGTGACAAGGGCCACCAAGGTACCCACACACTCCCTAGTGCCCAGCTGGAGGACTCTAATGGTGCAGACACTTTGCACTGTTATAAAGCAAATAAGAGTTTAATTCTGTGTTTCTAAAAGAGCAACAGAGCATCTAGGAACAAGTGCTAACCACAAACAACCTACATACAGGATATGCAACCTAATAACAAACATTGCTCGGAGAAAAGCTCATTTCCTGATTGTGTTCTGTAATCTTGCAGCTGCACTATCCCATTGCTGACTCACTGGCTTTGCATTTCTTCTTTGCAGAAGCAGTTCACAGCAACAAGCTCTATTCTTTCTTCTTCTGCCTGCCTCAGAGGAAGCAACAGCTCGACAGGTAATGATAGGTATTGAAAACAGAAAAAAAAAGAAAGTTGTACTCATACTTTACCTCTAGTTTCCCATATTCTTCCTGATCATCTGCATTACCTTAAAAACATGAAAAAAAGGGTTATACTATATTTTTTTTGACCTTAGGGAAAAAAAGCTTCACAAGACTTAATATACCTGAAAGCACAGAATCTGGAGAGAAGGCCAGAAAGTAGGGCCAGATGAGAAGGCTTTCTCATCTGCCCTACTTTCCAAAGATCAGGCTCATCCCAACAACCAGACATATTTTCTTTGATTTTGTATACTAGAAAAAACTTTTAGCTATTATAAGAGGGTGAGATCTCTTGAAATTAGTGGAATGTGATGAATTTAGAGCAACAGGTGATGAACTGCTTGTGGAGCCCCTCAAACAACCCCATCCTCCATAAGCCTTCCCTACCTGTTTTCCTCTTCAGCACATTTCATACACTGCTGTAGTCTCATTCTGTCCAAATTTAGAGTAGTTTGAACATGTACAAGGTGAAACTCCTTAGAAAGGAGCAATTCACATTAATCTACATCTTCCACAGTCAGGGAGCAGCATAACACTGTTGTGAGTTTGCCATAGTGATACAGAAACAGCTGCAATTTCTTCTCTTAGTGGAGTGTTGGCAGACAAAATAGCCTGTGGAGCCAGGAGTCAGGCCTGTAGATGTTTCAGTAAATATTATTCTCTTTCCTTGAGCATACACTTGGATTTATGCAAACAGAATTTGGTTTATTCTAAAATTTCCACAAAGATAGCCACAAAGCCTAGGTCAGCTGAACTTCAAAGCACGCTCTCAGCTGTTCTTGCTTGCCCCACTGAAGCCATCAGCATCCAGCAAGTCCTACACAGAATTAGAATAACTGTCCTTTAATAGTCAGGAGCTATTTTTGGAATATTTAGCCCTGCTGAGTACTTGTGGCTTGTACACCTTTCTTTCTGTGTCAATGACAAAGTAAGAGCTGAGCCAGCTCAGTCCAGCAGGTGAGACATCCTTGGGTGTAGGGCAGCCAGTGGTGCTCAGGCATGAGCTCAGCATGAGCTATTTGCAAATTTATATTATTTTTACACTACCCTGTAGAAGGTTGAAACCGTTTCCTGGCTGTTGTGTGACATATTTCTAACATTTCTGCCTGTTCAATCTGTGGGTTTTGATGATGCTCTACTCAGGGCAATAACCAGCACTCCAACTCTGTTTGGGATACTGGAGGCAAAAGCAATGAGGGACTTGTCTGCATCACACAAATCTACTGCAGGAGCTCAGTATCTGAGAATTTTAACACTAATGTCAACTACATTTGAGAATAGTTCCTTAGGTTACATTGAGAGAGAAAGAGGATCCAGTCCCAGTTTCCAGGACTCAGGGAGTTGGAGGAATAGTTTTAGAACAAACTCCCATATACCTAGTCTGGGATTTTGCCTCAGACAATATCCAAATGCAGATGCTTAGGCAAAGAATAAGGAAAATACAGTTATATTTCCATTTTCTCTCCTCCCAACTATCCCTACTATTGTGCTCCCCAAGAAAGCAATTACTTAATGTTGAAGAACTCCCTGACATCTTTCTTCCACAGATTTGCCTATCTGTTTTTCTAATACTTTCACATTTTTGGCTTTCCCCAAGAAGTGTGGCAAAAGATGCTTCATCACTCAATCACATGTTGGAAAAAAGTACTTCTCATTTGTTGATAACCTGATTGTTTCCTTGTTGCTCTTGTAAAGCATAGTTATTCCCTTGTTTCTGCAAAATTTGCCATTTTGCATGCTCCTGCATGTCTTTATCATATACCTATCCCTTCTTCTCCAGGCTGAAGAGTCAGTTTCTCTGATTTCACGTTGAAATTTTTTCCTAAGTCTGACCACTCTCCCCCTTTATCCCCTTCCTAGGTTTTACTACATCTTTTCTGAGATAAAAAATCCAGACCACTGTCAAGATGTAGGTGAACCATGGCCCTGTACACAGCAGCAGCGACATGGTTTTTATGTTGTTCTCTTGCTAACTGCTAAAATAATTTCTCTTGACTATCACTAGCACTGATGTCTTCAGACAGTTGTGTTCTGGGGTCAAGCAGTATCTATTCAGAGTCCACCATAACACACACATAGATAAGATAATGTACAAGGGGAAAACTTAGTCTAAATTTTCATTCTGAGCATCCTGAACAGCTTTGCATCAGCAAGTTAGAATCCACCCTTATCCAGATCACTTCTGAACATGTGCAGAGCCCACATCCCAACACAGACCAATATGAGCATCACAGTTAATAAAATTGACATGTTCACGTTTCTGCTTGGCTCCCTCTCTTGGGTGGGTATCATCTAATCCTGGCAGTTCTTTTACTATTTGTCATCAGTTTGTTCAAGGATTTGGTTGTTACTCCTGTTGTCCCCCATGCTGAAAGGCCTGCAGGGCAAGGCCTTTCTTAAGCTGTTATGCAAGGACACCAAAGACAAAAAGAATTTGTCAGGCTTCAGCCTTCTTTTATGCATCAGTCAGTCCTGCCGACTCCATGTTTCAGAAGAATTTGGAAAATGATTTATTGGTTTTCATTCCTTTAAAAATGATTCATTGTTTCTCTTCAGGTTAATTTTTGTCTTAGCTGATTATTTAACCTCTTCAGGCAAATGACTTTTTAGTTTGTTTTGGATTTACACTTTCCATAGGATGACTTTTTAAACTCCTGCTACTCCCAGTATTATAGTTACTCCCTTACTATACCATTGAATAATTCTAACTTGTATTTTCAATTTTCTTGACATGAAAAAGAAAGTATTTTTCAGACAATTCTCCCAAAATTTGGTAGAAAGATTCTAACTCCTTTCTCCCTTACTCTTACAGTTAATATGTTTCAACAAACAATTCTTATAGGCTGCTCTCAATCAACATCTTTTTTCCTGGATAGAGTTTTCAGAGGAACTGCAACCACCGTGCATATTTTTCACGAAATTAAAAAGCTCAGATGTTACAATCTTCTTCTGATTACTTCAGGAACCAAAACCTCCTAACAGTTTTTTATTTACCAGAGCACCTTATAATCCTCTGAAGATAGTGATCATCACAGCCTACTGCTAAGGTAAAGCACTATTACTGGTTATCTTTATTTTCTTACAGGCAGACAAGTGAAGCCCAGAGCCAGTAAAGCCAAAGCATACACAGCATTTTCAGTCTTAAGCACCTATAAAAACATCATTGGCACCAAACATGGGCTTCAGAGTCCCAGTATAGGGAATAAGGGCTCCCCCCTACCCTGAATATTACAGAAATCTGAACAATGCCTAGAATGCCAGGATGCTGACTAACCTTTCACTTCATCTTCTATCACTGAAAAGAAGATGATCATAGCTATGAATTCAGAGAAAGCCTCTGTTGCTTGCTTGAATTTCTGCACCATTTTGGCACAGATCTCACTGCTAGTTTAATTGTTTGGTGAAGTTTCTCTCACCAGAATGCTTCAGCGCCTAAGACACAGTCTATCGCCAGAACAGTGCAAACCAATGAACACATCTTCATCAAAAAATGATCAAACATACCCACAACTGCATTTAAGATCACAGTTTTACTCACAGATTTTCTTCATACTGCTTCTAAAACTCCTGCTGTACACCCACCTTGCAACAACTAAAAATAGAGGTTCCCAAATACTGTGCAATGCAAATTTTCAAAGGGCCTTCCAAAACTTACCTTCTGAGGAGAGCAACCAAAGGAACAGCACACCTAACAATAGCTTCATGGTAACCACCTCTATGAATGATAATCCTGGAGTGCTCTGTGTTAGATGTTAAGGTTGAAAAGAAAGAAATTCTCTTCCTTTTTTTCCTTTATACCTTAAAAGCTGATAGCTCAGCAGCCATAAAACTTAATAGCTTCTACCTTTGGAAAGCAAAGTAACGATGATATCTCATTTCATTGCCCATCCAAGGGTCAAAGAAGGGCACAGCTCCTCTCACTTTGTTCAGACAGAGCTGGCCATTTTTCAGGAGAATTCCCAGCAAATCTAAGGACCAAGATCACATGAGTCAGCTTCCAGCAGGGTCAAGGCTCTTTCAGGCAATACATAACATATTAGTTTGGCATTAGCCTGCCCCTGCCAGGAGGGGAAGGAGCTTCTCCTCCTGAGGTGACAAGGACAACTGAACTCTATGCAGCAGCCCACACCCACCCAAAGAGGAAGGCTGTGCTCCTCCTTTTGTCTCCTTCCCTACCTGTGCTCCTTTCTTGCCTTCAACCAGACTCATGCTGGGCCTGTTTCTCTTCTGCTAGTTCCTCTTCTGGCAGATTTTCCTTCACTGGGTTGTGCCTCAGCAGTGTTTCCCATGACAGAGCAGTGCCAGACAAGCACTGTAACTCTGCCCTCACGCTGCACAGGTCTCCAAACCCCTTGCTGTGACACTGTCACAGTAGCAGTCACTTCAGCAGAGTCAAAGAGCATGCAGAAATGCCAGCTAGGCTGTGATACAACAAACATCCCCCAGTGAGACTACCACTGTGCCTCAACTACAGCACCAGACCTCTGAAGGGCAGCCTGCTGGCCTCACACAAAGCACCAGAGCGACCTCTGGCCTCTTCTGAGCCCACAGACACCCAGAGAGAGCTCCTACATGAATAATGGGAGTCTGCTTAAGTAAAGAGCTTTAAATCCTTAAATAAGCCACTAGCACACCCAACTCAGGCAGTCTAACCCATCCTTCAAAGGGGTTTTTGTTTATTTTGGCTTTCTGTTCTTTCATGATAAAAATTTGACATTCTTTGAAGGAACATGCTGGAGGTAGACCTTGTGCTCATTTCTTTTCAAAAACCAGGAATGCTATACTAATTCTGAACATAAACAGCTACTATTCAGAGCAACATGCAAGAAGGAATGTATATAGACAGGGGAAAGCATTCCTCCACCCGCTGAATCTCCACCCTCAACTCAGCAAAAACATACCGGCACAAGGGGCTTCTCACCTCAGACATATCTGCATGTTCAAGTCTGACAAGGATGAGCTCATTCTGCTTGGGGGTCTCACACCTGAAACAGTCTGACACCCAAACTCTAACCAGTAAGGTAATGAAAAGTTAAAGTTTTACTCACTGTCAGGGCACAACAACACACCAGCAAGCCCTGCCTGGGCTGAGCTGCAGTGGAAGTCCCAAGCAGCTGGTCAGAATGAGGGAGGTTCAGGGGAAGCTGCTCAGCACCATTATCACCTCTCAGTCAAGGTGGCATTGCACAGTCTCTGCATGGATGGGAGTCACCTTTGGTGCGTTTTGTCATTACATCTGTGGCTGCTTCACTCCTCAAGGGAAAGCTCCCGCTATCAAAAGTCTGAGAAACAGACTTCTTGAAGACCCAGAAGTGTTTAAAACCCAGAAAGCCTCTTCCTCATTGTACACCAAGAAAAACATGAAAAGGAAGGTAGCAATAATTCATTCATTTGCCATAAACCACAGATCCAAGAGTAAGTTTAGCCTTTATACACTGACATGTTCCAGAAGCAAAACAGCATTAACTTCAAGGCTTGCAAATCTCTTGTAAACACTCCTTCCCACCACCAAAGGATCAAAATAGCTCCTAGACCAAATAGCAAATAACAAGTGGCAGCAAAGATCAAAAAAGTTTGCAAAAGGGAGAAGAGTGAATTTTCTATTAGATATAGAAGGTGCTAGAGCAAATTAAGGCTTTTACATTACTGCAAGGACAAAGCTAGATGCAGCTACAGAAGGCAAGGAGAGTTCCAGACCATTAGCGAACCCTCAGCTGATGGTATTTAGGGAATTGCACCCATGTTTGATTGCCTAATGATCAACACAGAAGATCTTGTGTCTTCCCTAAAGTGCCTGCTGCTGCTCAGGTGGGACAAGGAGCTAGCTAGGCCTGGTAGTTAACCCTGCCTGAATTGTGTGAGTCTTCTTGCTGCTTGCCCTGGATGGAGAAGGCTCACAACTGAACTGGCACAGAAGAGTTTTGAGTGAGATTTGGTGGTGAAAAGCAGAAGTTTTGTGCCTTGGCATGTTCTCAATCAAAAGACCTGTTTCACAGGTCTACACCCAAAAAAAAAAATAGTGAAGTCCCAGTTACAGTTTTAAAGCCAGCAACACCCAAACAGATACTCAAACACAGATGCTAAAGCATATTAGCCAAACTCTTTGGTTCATTGCCGCATTTTTAGGTGGCTTATAAAGTACCTAAAGCGTCCTGGTATGGGAGCCACAGCTGGGAAAGCCATGGGATTTTTTTTAGCTTGTCTTTAAGCTTTTCCTTACCTCCTCTGTTAAACAGAGCTTTTTCTGGCATTTCTTTTATTCATACAGAGTACCAAAACCCAAAAACTCTTTCAACCTATCTAAATACTCACCTATAAGACTGCTGTTTTAAAATACAAATAATGAAAGCATGGCTGCACATTAAAAGAGGAAAAACCCCAACAATAAAAACAAACAGACAAAAACTCCATAGCATTTGACCACTCATAATTAAACCCAAGATGTTTGTACTTGTACTGAGTAAGTTAGGGAGGTAGCTTACTCAATTGCTAATAAGAAAAGGTCACATATCAGTGGATAATATTCTTGCATCCACAAAACTATCATGTTACACTGGCATAGCAGAGGACTTCTTGTGGAAGTACAAAGCAGACCGAGTTTCCATTTAATTTGAAGATAGAGCCTGTTTGTGACCTGTCACTGCTTCAGCTAATCCTACTGCCTTGGCAAGGCATTAGATCTTGAATTTTGTATTTAGGAAGCATATCCCTGAATTATTTCATCTATAAGGCACCCATCCATGATGGGTAGAACATGACAGTGCTTACAAAAACATTAGGAATAAATCATATACAAAAGCAAGACATGTCATGTGTCCTTGTGATGTTGTGCCGTTGCCTCCTCCTGCTGTGATTCACACTGCTGGTAAATTTAGTGCATACTCTGGAGCTAAACAGAAGATCTTCCTCCTCAGGGAAGTTCAGACATGCAGTAGAGGGTGAGGAGATCAAGTGAGGCCAGGGGCAGGCAGGGACATGAATCATCGGGCAGCAGTTCTGCGGCAGCAGGCAGGAGAGCTGCACAGCCTGAAGGAGGCTGCTACCACCTGCTGGAGGGAGCGCAAATCCCCCAAGGAACGAAGAACACAAACGTGAATGCGGAACTGGAAAGCACTGATCTGCATACGGTCAGATTACTGACAGTGGGCCAAAGGCCTTGTAATGCTTAGTGCGCTCCTCTAAAAAACTCAGGCTTTTGGAGAGTTGGCAGGTGGGAAGGATATGAATTATTTCTAAAATGGCTTTAGAAAAGAAATCTTGGTTAAAAAAATGCAAACACAAGGCCTCAAATACACTTCCCTATATTTTTCTAAGCTCAGAGCATGGTTGGACTCTGACTTTTATAGTTAGGATCTGCATAGCTGCTATAAAGACCTGAGCTGTGGCAGTAAGTACAGAAATAAGAAAGGTCACCACTGCAATTATACCCATTTCTGGATGAGCTATGAAGCAGTGCTCTCCAGCAAGCACCTACCAGCAGCTGAAGGCAGAAACATAACAACAAAAACTCTGATCCAATGTTACTAATTGAATGAAACTTGAAATTTCCTCCTTGTCCCTTAAGCAGGGCACAACCTCCCACACAGATTGATTGCTTGCTGAGGGCACTCAAGCAATCAAGCCCTTTAGCCACTCATGTGTGGCTGGCACCAAAGCACAGCCTAAAGTCCATCTGCACCGACTGCTCGGTGCTGCAGAGAGGCCAGTGGTGTCCAGCCTGCCTTTGCAGCTTCTGTATCTGCCCGGGTCCCTCAATCCCCACTGCTTGTCACAAAAACACAGTGCCCTCTGCAGCAAAAGCTGGAACTGCTCCTCTCTGCCTGTTCTCGCAGCTGCTGGGCCTTTGATACAGGCAAGCTGCAGATCATGCCGTAGGCTGAAATCCTCCCAGCTCCTTGGGGCAGGAGCCCCTGAAGCCTGTTGATTGCTGCAAGGCTGCTGAGGACTCTGAACAGACAGAGAACAGCAGAAGCCAAGATTTAAAGATCCTCTGCTAAAGACTATTTTTACTGACTTTTCTGTGTTGTGAGGATTCGCTTGAGCCTGTAAGCAGCAAGAAGCTGGGGACCAGATACTTCCTGTGGCCTCCTCAGTTGGCCCCTTGGTTATCAAATCACAAGATAAAGCTCATTTCTGGGGAGCCCTGTTTACAGCCACAGACTTTAAAGGGTTCACCAGAGCTACCACAGCCTTGAGAAAGCAGTGCTGGCAGGAAGGCAGATAGAAAAGGGAAGCAGTCTGCCTGCCTCTGATAGACAGTGTGCTCCCTTCCTGTGTCTCTGGGTGAGTTTGTTGCTGCTCGCATGCAAAGTACCTAATGCTCAAACATCTGCAAGGAAATCAGGCACCTAAATAAGCACTGCTGTGAGTTGAAGGAGTCATCTCAAAGTGCTGTGTTTCTCTGTAAAATAAAAACACGAGTATTTCCTTTCTCCTGTTCTTTTCCATTAAGCTATAAAATTCCCAAGGCAGTGCCAGCTTTTGGCTGTTTGTATTCATGCCACAAAGGGGCTCTGTTGTCAGCCAGAGCTGTAATTGCAGCGGCCAGTGTGGGAAGCTCCTGACTCTCCTGTGCTCTCTGAAGCTCTTCCCACATGAAGGTGCAACATATAGATTCTGTGGGGTCAGGCTGTCTGGGTGCCACGGTGTCCCAGACTTGCCAGTCCACCTATGCACATCCTAAAAATCCTCTGTTTACCCGACTCCCCCACAGAAGTTTGTTTCTCAGCCTGTCTTTAGCATCAAAACCCGTATTCCTTTGACCTCAGTGAGCCTGCCCCAGATGTGCTATATTCCTTGTACATCATTAATACTTGTGCTGCTCTTGAAAGAGAGGAGACTATCAAGTGGTAGTATAGCGATTGAAACAGGGAGAGGAGGTAAGGCTGCTTTTCCCCATATGGGATAAGACTGTTTGACTTCTCTGGCTGCATTTGCACCAAACTCTTAGAAACTTTTACATTCCACAGCCCTCAGGGTTGCTCAGGTTTTGTCCATTAGCAACAGAAGCTGCTGGAGCCAGGAGCATATGGCTTGGTGTGCTCCCTTCATGTACTTGACACAAAACAAATTGCGCCAAACACCTCCTCCCATAATAGTGTTCACATCTATGCAATGCTCTGATTTGCTCTCTCCTGTTTTGTGGCCAAAAGAGCCAAACATGGGCTGTCCAGGTGCTCTGTGTCTTTCTTTCACCCAATGAGTGGAACTGCATTGAGGCAAGCATGTGGGTAACAGAGTCAGTGCTTAGAGAAGGGGGCGGAAAGGCCTTTGGACACAGACACACTTATTTTACTAAAGGACTGTGCAAGGCCAAGCAGCTGAAGCCTTCTGTAAGTGTGAAGAGGTGCTTACAGAAACTAAATTTTCCTTTTGTGAGGCAAAGAAATCCCAGGAGAACGGCAAGCAAACACCATCAAGTCAATCTTAAACCCGAAGTCACGCAGAGCTCAGCACTCCAGAAAGGGAAGCAAGTAAATGGGCATAAAATAAATAGGAGGGGTGAGCATACAGAAACTACAGAAGCCAGACTGGACTAGAAATATTTACAGTGCAGGGCAGAAACGAGCATCAGTGCTCTGGCTAGAGCACATGGCCAGCTGGCCTGGGTGACAAACTGCGTGAGGAGGGTCACGCCTGCTTTTGCCAGCTGTAGACTCTCGCAGTTGCCACCAGAGGACACCAAATTCCCACATTTCCACATTTCCACTCCTGAACACAAGTATCCTGACCTTTCGGCTTAGAGTGGGGAGGAGCTGTACCTCCAGCCCCTAGGATGAGAAATCCATGCCAGGGGATTCCTGATGTGACCAGCGTTTGTCCAGGTATGCCACCACATCCTCCCTCATAGTCAGAAGCCAATTCCCAGCTTGTATGTTTCCACTGACTGCATGCTTTCAAGACCAGAAATAATACAGAAAATAACAGTGATTCAAACCAACACTAGATGATTGGAGACCAAAAGCCACTGCCAGCTGAACAGATGCTCTTATTCCATATTTCTATTGAAAGAGTCTTCCAAAATTCACAGCTCTGCCAGGCTTCATCCTGACATTTCAGCAGAATATTGCAAGAATGCCATCAAGTGCTAGAGGCCTTTGTTTTTAAGATGGAAAGGCTGGGCTCTGGAACCAGCTATGGGTGCAGGCATGGGCCTGTCCATAGGATTTTCTGAACAATTAATGTGCACGTTATTGTTTCAAGTGATCTCAATAAATTGCAAAAGCTACTCAGAATCAACTGGATAAAATTCAATAAAAACACAGCAAAATACTACGATTGGGAAGGAGAAATTAAGTGCACAAATGGATGACTTGGAAAAATTGGTTAAGCAGCAGTACTACACAAAAGGATCTGGAGGCATTAGAGTGGATCATATAATGAGTCAACAGTATGCTGCAATTGCAAAAAAAAAAAAAACATTTCTTTTGGGATATATTAATGGAGTGTCATAAGTATGCCAGAGAAAGTCCTTATTCTGTTTTACTCCAAAACAGCGCTCACTAATGCTAAGCTTTGTGCCAAATTTGGGGCACTAGCAGTTTCAGAAGTATGGAGTTATAACAGACCAGCCAGCCCAACAGAAAGCTTAAGAAACCTTAAGGAAAGCTGGATGGACTGGGGGAGGTTTTCTTAGGAGAGAAAGAGAAGAGTGAGGATGGCTGCTCTGATTGCTGTTCTAGCCAGCAGCAATTACCAGCTCAGAAGAAAGATGGGCAGAGGGGTCCCAGAGCAGTGTGGAATGAAGGCAGACACCAAACCTGGGACTAGTTTGGGTTTCATCTCAACAGGCATCTCTGTTTTTCTTACATAAGAGGGAAGGTATGCAAGTGGGGGATGGGAGGGGTCACGAGTTTTGATGTTAATGTCAGTGACAACCTGGAAACTTGCTTTCAGGTGAGGAATGGTCCTTTTAACACAACAAAGCGGCACACCCTCGAGTGCATACACAGACCACACCTACAGGAGCCTGCTTCCACAGGGTTGTTTGTACTGCAAGCAAGGGAGAAAATAAAGATTGGAGACGGAGCTTGCTTTTTGCCCACTCCTTCCCCCCGAGGTCAACCTGTGCCTATGAATAGTACAGCAAGGCTGTTCACATATTGCTGCTTTCTATGGCTCCCTGGGACCTTCGAGGTCCTGTTAATATCACTGCTGTAAGATTCCCAGCCCTTACACCTGGTTTCCACCAAGCATCTAAATAAATCTGGGCATGTCCCCATTCAGCAAAGGCCTTAAGCTTATGCCTACATTTAAGCACAAGCTTCAGAGCATGGGTTCCATGGCTTCTGCAAACAAGGCCTTTTCCTTAAAAAAAATAGATAAAACAACTTTTCATTTAGCTAAGTTCAAATGCTTCCCTCAAACTCCTTGAATCTATCTCCTCTCTGACACTGAAAGAGATGTCTTGCATAAGAAGACTCCCTTGCTTCCTCTCTGCTGTAATTCATCAGCTCTTCCCTGCTCCAGGGCACGTACCTCTAGGGACAGATGAAATCTGTTCCTGTTTGTTACTGTGCAAAGCTAGATCCCAACAGCAGTGATAAAGGCCCTTGCACATCTTAGCTTGCTTTCTGATACTTCCCTTTTCTCTGGAATTCATACTCCTCACCCGCCCTTGTCCCTTCCCCCTTCACTGTTTGCTCATACTTCTGGAAAGATGACTGAAGGCTAACTAGTGAGTAAGACACTGCTGCACGTCATCGCCTGTCTGCTGCAAGAAGGGGTGAACAAGTTCGTTTGTCCACAGGTTAAAGTGAGGTTGCCATCCTAACAAGGAGCATGTAATTGGGAGACCAAGCAGTGGGAAACCTGCCCTCTCCTCTCTCTCGTCTGGAGCTTTTAATTTCTCTTGTTTTCTTCATTGCGTACAGCGCTTTATGCCTGCACAGCATCTTTCAAGTGAGGATCTCAAAGGGCTTCACAGACCTTAATTAAACCTCCTAAATCCCTAATTGATAGATGAAAATTCTGAGTCACAAAAAGGTGAAGTGATGTGCTCATGATGAAACAGTGAGTCAGTTGCAGAGCTTGGAGCAGGGCTATGGCAATCCCATTTCAGTACTCAGCATCTTCCTCGCTTGCCAGACTTCACAGAAGCCTTGGAGAGTGAGAGCTTGGAGAGAAGACTTCACAGAAGCCTTGGAGAGCTGCCTGATGCAGCTCCCAGTGGCCATTCAGCCACTGGTGGGGAACAGCCATCAATGGCCTTAGGTGCTGTGGCACCAGACTGGGTGGAGGCTGGGTTGCAGGAGTACCGTATTATCTGGGAACAGCCCCAACCACCCCACTCCCCACCCACTGTGACCCTGAAGCCAGCCTGGAGTCCAGGGCTCAGTTAGTGGCTATTTCCAAATCCCATGGGGGCGACCACCAGTCCCTTCTGCCTCCCTATATGGTGGCCTGGCAGGGGAAGGGCCTTCATCCCCTGATACATGCCTGTAGAAGCAATGCTATTATCTCTGCCATGGACCCACAGGGATACAGTGCAGCCTGCACCCAGGGAGCCAGGCAGGCACCCAGCCAGCTTCTGGCTGTCATCTGGCCTTGGGCAAGTCCCTTCTTTTCTCCTTTGTTCCCCTCCCAAGCCTTTGTTTCACATCCACAGCACGCAGGCCCGGCAGGGCCGGGGCCCTCCCAGCTGGGCGTTTGCACGGAGCAGCCCTGTCCGGGTCTGGCTGGGCTGGCAGGACAGCACAGCCCTGCCCGCCCATCCCTCCTCGGTGCCAGGGAGCCGGTCCCCCTTGGTGGACATGGTCCCAGTCTGCTTTCCAATTATAGCATTGCAGGGCTGCGACTGTGTTTAATTGTCTGCGTTTTATAAACACTAAACGGCCTTGGCTGACGCCCGAGTTAATGATCCCCTCCAGAAGCGACTTTGGCCGGCCGGCTCCCAGCTGGGCCCTCACCACGCCCACCAGAAAGGTTCAATTAAGAAAAGATGGGAGAGGATAAAAACACAGAAACACGACTTAAAAGATGATGATGCACCTGAGGAAATGACACATCTCCCCTCCTGTCTGCCAGCGAGGTGTGATGCCGCTGCTGAGTTGGGATTTCCTGAAGGCACCAAACAGCGGTGCCCTGTGCTCCTCAAACCCACCTGCCTGCTGTGGCCAGAGCCAGCTGCCCACAGCTCAGCACCCCTTCTCAACCATCCCAGTGACCGCCTCACTCAGGGGCTGACAACAGCAGAAGCCCTGTAGCAGGACAAACAGATCAGTTCACCTATCGTGTCAAACCTACCTCTTTCCTCCAGGTTTTCCCCTCGCTTAATATTAGCAAAGGGAAAAAACCCAACACAACACACCTCAAAAATGCAAACAGAATGAAAAACCCCAGAGTAAATAGCCAAGGCTTTTATGCTAATGCAAAAGTCATTGACAGCATCAAAACAAAGGGAAAATCTCTGGGTCAAATTTGCAAATGATGTAAATAAGCCTATTGAGTTTCAGCGAGGGGCTGAAACAGACTGCCATACAGTATGTATATATAGGCATATGTGCTGCCCTCATTCCCCTCCACTACTGCATCCCAACTCAGTGGCACAATGGACACTGGAAAGGGAGCAGATGACACTTCAGTAGGATTCGTACATATCACTGCTAAAGCTCAGCATTTCTATTTTAAAAAGAAAGGAAAAAAAAAAAAAAACTATGAAAAACCCAAACAGGGCGAGTGCACAGCTGCAAGGCGGCTTGGGTAATTGTGCAATGCTGGGAACTCTTAGGTAGTTAATAATTATACTCAACCTTCGGTCTAGTTCCTAACAACACCCCTAGGCGTGTCGCTCTTACAGAATAAGGGCACACGCCCTGCTGTGTCTCCTTGCTTAACAGGAACACAAAGTACAGTAGTAGGAGGTGTTTCCTTGAACTCTGAACAATTGGACATTTAAGGATTAATTACTGTTAAGGAGCTTTGGACTGGCAAACACACTAACTCAGCTCTTGGCTGCGTCTCCCAGCCAAGTTCTCTCAGTCATCCTAATTAGACATTCTGATACCATCTTTAATTATATGATCTCACATGCTATTTTTTTTTCTTCTTTTTTTCGTCTTCTTACCCTGAACCCCTGTCTCCTGCAGCACGCCGAGCGGGCAGAGCATAGAGGGGTGAACTGGCGGTGAGGAAGGCGCCCGGCTGGGAGTCGCTCCTCTCCACTTCTCTTGGTGCAGCAGCAGCACCACGCACTGTTGGGACCCGAGGCGATCGGGACCCGAGCTCCCCACACTGCTGAAAACACCCCAGGTCTTTCACAAGAGGGAGGAAAGCACTGAGCCTGCCGCAGCTCCCTCACTGCTGTGGGCAAGACGGGACGTATACTGTATTTGTCAGTATTGACTGCAGCCTGGCTGGAACAATCCTGCGCCGAGCGATAGCCCGCACCAGCCCGAGCGAGTGCGTGTGTGTGCGCATGTAGATACACACATTTGCTCTCCTGTACACACCTTGATCTTATTGAAACAACAGGAGGAGCATATTGCACGTTGTTAATGTTTTTCACCTTTGTAAACATTGCATTGCTGGGGCGCTGCTCCTGCGCCCCAACACGCAGCACCCAGTGGCGCTGTGGGCCTGGCACCCTCCCCTCCTCCTCTGACCCAGGGCCTGCCAAAAGCTGTTGCAGCTGCTTCACATTCAAGCTGATCCTGTTGGACTGCAACATCCTTCCTAGGAAGGGTCTGGCTGCACACGACAGTCAGTCACCGACATCACCTTTTTTTCTGTGCGCTGTCATTCTCTGCCCATGCTCCGGCAGCCCCCCCTTCCCCAGATGCAACGAGGGAAGTTTTGGGCTGCGTGCCTTCCACAGAAACGCTGCTCTGCTGAGCTGGAAACTCGGTATACCCTGAGGTCAGCCGAGGTTCACTAAGCTGGGGAACTCCTTAAATGGTATCGTCTGAAAAGCGGTCGCCCTTTGTTTTCGCAAGCAGCACAGGGCGACCGTTTCCCAAATGCTGGAGTCCCAGCCTTGTGTGAATGTGGGGACAAAGAGGCAGCTGCCCCCTGCTTTTTCCCTGCTCCCTGGAAATGGCTCCAGGACCCAGCCCTGCCTCCACCGGCCAGCAGAACTGGTTGGCCTCAGCCGGGAGGGTGCGCAGGTGCCGTGCTCGCCCCGTGCTCCCGGGGCTGGAGAGCCTGGCACACCTGATCCTGGCAGGGTCTCTGCCCTGCCCGTCCTGTGGGCTCGGGGCTAGCCTGTGGCCATAAGCAACCACTGAGCACCTCATTGCCTCTTCCAAAATGAGGGGGGAGGAAAGGAGGCCCTGACTGTCCCACAGGGTAGGCAGAGTTGTAGGCGGGCAACCGTACCCCACACAGGGAGGAGCCCTCTCCTCCCGGCTGCTAGGCGTTCCTTGCTGATTCAGAGTCAACATAATGGGGCTGAGATGGCGCCATTGATCCTGCTGGGCAGGCGGAGCCGCTATATGGTAGGGATTAGTAATGGCTTTCTTCCCCCATGGCACTGGGTCACAGGATTTAGCCCTTTGTACAGCCCCACAGTAGAAATAGTCTGCCTCCCTCCCTGCCACCAGAAACGTGCCCTTGGAGCTGCCACTGCTCCTGGTGAACAAAGAAATGGCAACAGCTGCACAAAAAAAAAAAAAAAAAAAAAAGAGTTGTAGCCATGTGACAAAAGAAAACCAGAATTGGAACCAGTCACCAGGAGTGGGGGATAGACCTACCCTGTAAGACAGCCAGCCATACTATCAGGAGGTCCTTCCTTCAGTCCTATAGGACAGGCAGCCCTATGCAATCAGGGATCTCCTCCAGCCAGGTGCATCTTGGAGGACTTCGAGTTGCCAAGACCATCACTGTACAGCTCCTGCTCTGTGCCACCGCAGGGCAACCTTGCTCCTTGTACCTATCTGGGAACAGCCTGGCCACAGGTGAATACAGTTCTAGCAAACCCCTCACTCCACCAGGATAACAAGAGCAGGGGGAGGAGGATCATCACTCCAGGATGAGCACCTATCCCAGCTGCAGGTGCTGACAGAAGAGGACACCCGAGGTCAAGGGAAGCACCTGAAGCTGATGTTTTGAAGGCATCACTGTACTTTCCTATTCCCTCCCTTTTACCACAGGCAGTGTCACAGGCAGATCTTCATTTCCTCAGCTGCCAGGAGCGGAGAATGTAATTAGATACCAGTATGGCCTCAGAACACTGCTCAGAGCAGAGATTTAATCTCAGTCCTTGTGGCTCACAAACTCGCTGCTCAATCCGAGGCTACAAAAGGCAGCCAAGGTCTCCCATCACCCCCATGACCTGTAGCAGCCAAGGAGGAGTGAAGGGTTGCAGCCTTTCAAGTCAGCATCAGCCTAGAACAAAGGCAGTGGCAGCCAGTTCCCGAGGCACAGGCTGTGGTGCTGCTCACTGCTGCTCCTGATGGGCTGCCCAAAGCTCCAGCCTTGAGGGGTCAGAGCAGGGCTGTGCCTCCCTAGACCATAGGGCAATCTTAGACCTGAAGGGCTCGTGAGCTCACCTTTCCCCTAGATTATTCATGGGCCTCTGGCATGTGGGCCTTTAAAGCCCACAGGATGGTGTCTGTTGCTCTGCCCTCATTAACATGAACAAAAGTTTCAAAACTAAATGAAGTACATTGCAGAGCAGTAATATGATATAAGCAACTCAAACAGGAATTAGTAAATTAGAGCACCCAGTGCTTGAATAGCTTGAGCTACCCAAAGGAAAAGAACTGACCTATTTCCTCCCTTTGCCCAAACTCAGCATCTCCTGCTGTGGTGGCTCACATCAGTAATCATCAGCACGAGTGTGTCATCATTAGGAGCCACTGATGAATTTCCCCGAGTCTGAGAGCCCAGCCAGGATTACAGAAACAGGGTGGGGGGCCAGAGGGAACTCTTTGCTCAATAAATGGATTGTGCCTAACCCACGAGCTCACCTAGGATCATCAGCTGTAGATTCTTATTTACCTTTCCAGGGAACTTGAAAAACTACTTTTGTCTGAGAGGTGAAAAACAGTAGGAAAGCCTGCAAAAGGCAGATAGGCAACAGTTCCTGGCACTACCTGTGGACTTGCAGAGAGTCATTTGTGGGATGCAGGATCTAGATCACAGCCATGTAAGGCCTGTCTCCCTCTCTTCCCCCACGCTAGTCTGTGGAGTGGAGCATGCAAAATTAAAAAGGAAATCTGACACTCACACTGCAACAAGCTGAACAGTTTACATTCTTGTCTGCCATGATAGCCTCCTCCCAGCTTAGTCTTTATCTGTTTGACCTTGCACAGCCAGCATCAAAAGGCTGATATTTAGTACAGAGGAATTCTGGGGTTCAGATGAGATAGCACTGTGAGGGGGAAAGAAATATGCTCACAATATATTCCTTCAGGACTATGTGGAATGAAAAGCAGAAACACAGAATGGTTGAGGTTGGAAGGCATCACAGGAGAGTGTTCAGTCCACCCTTTTGCTCAAGCAGGGTCAGTTAGAGCAGATTGCTGAGAGCCATGTCCAGTCTAGTTTTGAATGTCTCCAACGATGGAGACTCCACAAACTTCCCTGGTCAACCTGTGCCACTGTTTGACCACTTTCACAGTGAAAAAGTTACCTTCATGTCCTCTATTACAAATTGTGACCATTGCCTCTCATCCTGTGGCTTGGCACTACTGGGAAGAGTATGATTGCATGTCCTTTGCTCCCTACCCCCACCAGGTATTGACACACTTTGGTAAGATCCTCCCTTAGCCTTCTTCTCTCATAGCCAAATATTCCCAGCTATCTTGGCCTTTCCCCCCAGCCTTGTCCTGTCTTCACCAAGGAGTATCTTCCTGAGGTGTACTGGATCTCACTACACTGGAACACACATGAAAACCTTTCATTTAAACCTCAGCCCTGTGAGAGGGTGCCAGCAGCTTCCACCCATCTGAAAATCCATCTGCACTGTTCATTGTCCTGACACTGGCCAGGCACTGCTGAATGGGGGCCTCTCTAGTACCATGTGAGACTGAGCAGAAAACACTTGGTATGATGATATGAAATTTCAGGACATAGAGCCATCAGTAGAATAGGACCATATAGTGTAGTGCTTTGGTTTGTTTGGTTTTTTTATTAATGCATCATTTTTTCCACTTTGGGGTATCTGATGCAGTAACCATGTCACCGTTTTTCTCTGTCACATCCTTCCCACATGGCAGTGGAAACATCACTTCAAACCAGTATTCTGGATGCCCTCCTTTCCCCTACACTCCCACTCCAGCTCTGCTTGCCATTAAGCTTTCTTCAGATTTAACATGTGCTTATTCTTTCCATTGTCTGCAGAATTTCTGCAGTGTTCCTGTAGCTGCTCCTCCAGGTTCTAGATAAAATTGTAAAAGTGAAAAAAAGAAAAAAAAAATCACCAAAAGCCTTCATCTGACAACTTGAGATCCTCTGGCATGATATATTCAGGCAACTCCTCTCAGCTTTCTCTTGGCACAAAAGCTCTGTTCCAGGTGGGATCTCCACTCCATGTAAGAAGACCGAGCTACCCACACATACTGCTGGGAGAGAGGAGCCAGTGCTTTGGTCAGAAAGAAATATGACCACAAGGAGAACTCCAGAGATGAGTCTCACATTCTGGGAAGGGGAAAGGCAAACGAGAACAGGGAGCTTCTTTTTATTCTTCTATGCACTGAAGACATCATTGGGATGTATGCTGATCCTAATGGGAGAGTTTTTCATGCAGATGTCCCTCACAACCTTTCCTGCAAAAGAAATGGGTGATCTCTCTTCTAGTACAACTCTGCCTACCCTGTGGTAAGATACAGATCACTCCCTCTCATCACAGGGTTAGGGCATTGCAGGGCAGAGGGAGGATGAGCCTGTTTCAGAAGGAGGGGAAATTCCCTATGTAAAGTGATCTAAACCAAGATGAGGATGTTGGGAAAAACATAATTTCCATGTCAAGGTGATAGAGTTTGGCCTCCCACAGCTAGAAGACTGGTGGAAAAGAGTTTGCTCTGCTGTGCAATTTCATCATTCAAAACCCAGTTACAGTAACTGCTGTGGACATTCCACAGCTAATGGTGATCAGAGGCAGTCACTGCTGTGAGGCTGGAGGCCAGGCCTCACAAGCAGATTTGCAGTCAAGCAGCATTAGGCCTTTCTGAAGGGCCCTGTCAGCAAACACGAGCTTAGGGAGCAAGACCACATCCTCCTGTTCGTCTTTTTTGGGAGGGGGCAGCGGAGGTAAACGCTGCCAAAGGAGCTGGTCTGACAGGGTCGAGGCTGGATGCCTCTGTGCAGCAGCCTAATGGGAAAGCCCTTGGAGAGGCAGGAGATCCTGGAAGCACTCCCGTTGGAGAAGGCTTGTGTGCAGTAGGAGATCAAATGGGGACTCCCCCATGGCCGAGGCCCAGTGCAGTCAGACATTAAGAGATGATGCTCCTTTGGCATATTTGCTTGTAGTTGCCGTGCCCCCCCTAGAATATCTGCTTTTTCCTTTAGCCATACCAAGACAAGTGCATTTAGAAAAAGCTTCTCATAGACTCTCCCTTACCCCTGTGTACATCCTTGACCCTGCAGAGAACCCTAAGGCTGGGTCCTGCTCTAAAGCTCAAACCCTCCTACGCTGATTTCATGTCAACTTTCCTACAGTATGGATTCCTGAGAGCTGAGCTCATTTCACACAGGCATGTCCATGTATTCCCTCTTCTGGTGACTGATACCTCCAGCATTCCCTGTAACTTCACAAATAGTTTCCATACACTTCATAACTTAATCCAACATCTCTCATCTCCTTCCCCACAGAAATGTGAGAACACAGGGGTTAAAAAAAAAAGTGAAAAAGAGAGTAAAAAACCAAGGGACAGGGACCAGCAGGAAACCAGAGCAGACATTACTTCTAAAGGAAGTCCAGGAGTAAGGAGAAGCTTGGTCTGGTGCCAGCACGGCAGGCCATGATTCACCCATCTCCTCCCCACTGATGTTTCATTTTGAACTTGAATATGACATCCTCCACTCCTAACATGATGTATTTCAGTTCCTTCCACTCCAGAGGCTGAAGTTTTCCCCAGGCATGCAAGGGAATTCCATCTTAACCTCCTCCTTGCTGCCAGTGAAGCAACCATGCTGCTCCCCACCCCAAGTTTTCAGAGCAGAAGCTTTGACTCCTTCTGGTTGAGGAGATTTAAAACAAACAAACAACAAAAAAACTCAGCACATATTTTTTACCTCTATCCCTTTCCTTTTTGAAGCCAAGATGAAAGGATTAGTGCTTTATTTGCCTTTTAGCCCAGGTGGGCTGCTCTCCTAGCCTCTGCCCCATCTACCATTGTTGCAGATAACAGCTGTGGGGATCGCAGCTGCTCTTGTGAAAGAAGCCTTGAACTGTGCTGCAACCACCTGGCAATGCTGAACCCATTTGTTCACAGTGAAGGAACATGCGAGCTTGTAATTGTTCATGGCAAAGGGAGCTTTTTAATGACTTCAATTAACAGAGAGAACTCCAGTTAGTTCTTGCTATACAAAAGTGTCCACAATGTCATTAAAACGAGATTTACAAGTGTCATAACTCTCAGCAGCATAGTCAACAATACAGCCAATCATTACAACTGAGCACCAAAAGAGAAGGGGGGAACATCATACCACTGAGGAACTGGATGAAAAGAAAGGAGTGTGGGGGGAGAAGGTGCAGAGGAAAAAAGAAAAGTCATTTTTTCTTTTCAGTCTAGATTGATTTTATTCTACAAAATGCTACTCAGTTAAAATTGTAAAAGCAAAACCATTTTAATACGTTCTTTCTTTTGTAGCAGCAAGCTTTCTCTAAACAAGCTTTTTGTTTTAGTGCAAATACTGTAGGCCTGTAATTCAGTAAAATAACAAGAACAGAAAAGAGACAACACCAGAGAGAATGCCTCAGGGATGAAATTCCCCAGGACTGCAAGAACGACATCAAGACCACTACGAGCAAAAAAAGGTCCCACTTCAGCAGTCATCTTTAAGAACCTCTGTGGCAAACTGTTTCACTGCAGACAGACAGTAAAAAAGAAAACCCATGATCTAAAACTTCTGAGGAAAAAAAGATAATGGTGCCCCCAAACCTTCAACAATCCTCATGGTCACCTGTTAGTCACTGAGACTTCATTTCACTACTGACACCTGCTTCACAGCAGCAAAAGGCTGCTGATGCTTTCAGTTTGTCCCACGTGAGTGGAATCAGAACCAGGCCCTTTCTGTATCTGAGGATCTTAAAGCAGACTTTAGTGACACTAGTAACTTATCTCTCTAATAAAGATGCACTATCCCTTACTGATGTTACTTTGAACTACACAGTATATCAAGATATATACAACAGTTTATCCTCTCACTGAGCAAAAACAATTGGATACCTATTTCCTACACATTTTAATATGGTTTTAACATCAAGTAACCACAAACAAGAAAGTGGAATAACCCTTTAATCATACAGGATAGGAGGGGAACAATTAAGTAAAACAGGATTGGGTTTTATTATTATCTTGTACTCTGAGATTTGTCCTGAACTCCACCTACTGTTCACAGAGGAATGATAATGCATCTTTAAAAACATATCTCTTTTTACATTTTATACAGACAACAACAAAAGTCAGATTATTTTATTTAAGGAATCAAAAAAAAATTATTAGCCTAAAAAAAAAAGAAGATTGTAGTATTTTAATGCTTTCTTTATTATATCCAAGTCTTGAACAGAAAAACAAAAGATGTAAACATGATAAATAAATAAGAAATAAATGTATATTGTTCCCCCCACCTCTTAAAATGTTTGACTTGGCCTTCCTAATGAAAATTATCTTGTGTCATGATAGTAAGATTTCTTACATTTCAGAAGTCTGTTTTAAAATGAAAAAAGCAACAACCAAAAGGGGGAAAAAAAAAAAGCAACAACCAAACACCAGGAATGTGATTTGGCTGGATGTTAAATTAATGGCGGGCAGATCTGCTGGAGCAGGCACAAGACGGCTGCCTGCCAATAAATAATAAGAGACCAGGGAGAAGGGAGGTGGCTTAGGTTTGTTTGCATTTTGTTTTTTTCTTTTCATTTAGGATGAAGGCCAGGTGGATCCTACATACAGTAAGCAGCAAAATTAAAGGTTCAGATGAACTAAATAGATCATTTAAATAATAATTATAAAAACACAACAGAGAGCTACTGTCCCCAGCATGTTGGTCCCAAATCCCATCACACCACAAGTGGATTGAGACTTACCCAGTCTCCACATCTACAAGAAAGGAATATATGAAGGCAATGCCACAACTGGGAAAGGAGAAGGAGGAATGAGGGCAAAACTGGAATGGCAAACATCACCTAGAAGCTGAATGTTTCCTTCAATGCAGCTGTTACTACTCCTCCCAGTTTGGCATTGATTAATTTAGGATGTTAGGAGAGGCTTTGTTGGGCCAGTCACCAGGGGGCTGACCCAATACCAGCTGAAATTCCCTGGGCCTTTTTCTATTGACTTCAACTCTATCAGCACTAGGTACAACAGCTCCCATATCCCCACTACATGCAGAACATGGAGACACTACATTTAGGAATCAGCAGGGAAGGTACTCATGGAAAATAACATTTTGGGCATGGGAAGTACAATTAGTTCCCAAAGAGCACACCAGAAAACATTAAAAGAATCATGTAGGGCCAGACCAAAATGGGAGTGAAGTTGTACCTGCCTGCCAGAAACTAAACAAAAGTTAAGGCGGATCCACAAAACACAAAAGGCTGGAGATGAGCAATTCCAACACCGATATTCTTTGAGAGACTTCAGGGAGAAAACAGACAGGCACAAGGTATCTGAGGCTTTTTCCAAACAGTGGAAAATAATCCTCTTTTTTGAGGAGTTTCACATGGCTCCCATCAGTATCACAGGTCAGGAAAGGGAAGCATCTTGTTCTGTCTCTGAGCAGGTCAATGACCAGGCAGGAGGGCAGTGGACAAGGACCAGCTGCAGCTCCTTTTGGCAATGATTCAGTGACCAGAAGCAAAGGTAGGTTTTTGTTGTTCCACCAGTTAGATCTGAGGAGACACCTGACTTCTTGAACCCCCTACAAGAGGGGCGGATGTTACTGATCTCGCAGGAGACAGCAATCTTGGTCAGCTAGCCTCAAAAGTAGCTGCATTATTTTAAAACTCACCCACCACTTGTCAGGCTTGTTCTCCTCAAAAATGTGTGGAAATGACATGCAGAGATGTTTTATTAACAGTTTTAGACTCTCAGTCCAGAGTGGCCCAAACAAGCATTTGGCAAAATCAAAAAGAGAAGCTGGAGTTTCACCTAAAGTAATATCATCTATGTAAAACCCTAGGAAAAGTGGATCCTTTGTGCTAACTATGGGAAATTTAAGATGTACTTTATTAGAAAGGAAATTTTGATGTACATTTAAGGACAATACAACTAATTTTACTTACTGTGTGAGCTCCATTTGAAACCTCTAGCACTAATATCAAATTGGATGTGTTTAAGCAATATAGAAAAAGCCCGAATCCAATCAGCTTTATGAAGCAAAAGGATCCCTCACATATTTCTGGCAGGTTAGTAAATACTTGGGTTAAAAATAATAGTTATAATAAAAAAGTCAAGGTCCACCTTTAGAGCCAGAATAGTGTCCCATTGAATGGATTCAAGGAATGGGCAGTGGCCAGAGTTTGAGGGAAGTTAGCCCTTCTGACTAAAGTCCCAGTTCCACAAGACTGAAACCTATTAATTCCCAGTGGAGCTGGTGGGGACTGCAGCAGTTTTGCATCTCATATGACTAGCCCTATAATTGTATAATTGTATGCTGTATTTCTCCAGGTCCAGCCTGAACAAGAAACGCCACAGTTTCGGCTGATTTAAAAAAGAAAATTATATATATATATATATATATATATATATATATATATATATATATATGTGTGTGTGTGTGTGTGTATAAAGAAAAAGACAAACTAAATAAAAATAAATAGCTGCCACCACAGCTTCAATAGGCAGGACCAAAGAGCTATCTCCTAAGTGGTTTAGCTGGCAAGCTGGGCAATCCTAGTGTGCACAGGGTCATGTTTTGCCAGTACTTTGATATCAATAGGAATTGAGCTTGGCTCCAAGTGGAAATAGATTACACACATTACTGTTTTCAGTAGTGAACATGAGCACTGGAGAGCTTGTACCCTCTCTGAGCACTTAGTAGTAGCAGTAAAGCCCACAGGCTAGAGAAGGACCCAGGACTAGGGAAAGAGCCCTTTGGTTTGATTCTTTGTCTTCAGGCCAATCAACCACAACAAAAGATCAATCTGCAAAGAAAATGTAAAGAAAAACCAGAGGCCAAAGACCAAGGTGCAAATAATGCTAATCGATTTTCCTCAGCTGTCAATCTGTCATTTGCCAGAGCTTGTCAGAAGCTCTGTTGTAGTTCAAACAGGTCAACACTTTATCCATGCCAATCCTGCTTGGTCAGGAGCTGGGGCCTTGTGGCCTGTGCTGTGCTGGTAGATATGTGCTGCTTTGTTTCCCAACAATGAAAAAATCAGCAAAGGTACAGCCAGCTAATTTCACTGTCTTAGCTGCTGCCAGTCTCCATCCTAGATTTATAGGCATGTGGTGCCACCTCTTTTTTTTGTACCATGTTCTGCAAATATGGCCAAGGGGAGGGGAAGATTTACTAACAGGAAGAGATCAGCCTCTGAGTCAGGAGCCCTGATGGGAAGGAAGATGTAATACTCCCTAGACAGCAGGCAGCCCAGGAAAAGTAAACAACAAGCAGCAGACTTGATATCCAGCAAACTAGGGTAAAACCCTGCCAGTCACTGGTAAGTGCCAGCCCAGCAGCTTTTCTGATGCTGCTTTGGCCCTGAGATGCTAACTTGGTTTTTTGAGGAGCCCAAGGGGGTAAATATATCCACATTTTTAAAAAGAGAGGTTTCATCATGAGACTTCTGCTGTCTCTGTGCCTCAGGCTAGAGACTACAAGCTCTGCCCTTGCTGCTGAGCTCTTGGGCTCCTCTTGGTCCCCCTTATCTCCTGGTCCTCCCAGCTGTCATCCTCCTGTCTGGGCAACCCTATGTGTTATGTGTTTCCCACAGCTATTCCCAAGAGCAAAGATCCTAATTAGACTTTAGAGTTCAGAGCAACTGAGTGAAATGTAATGGGATCGACAACATTGGAAATTATATGCAAAGAGAGCGAGAGAGAGAGAGAGAGAGAGCAAGCACACAAGAGAGAAGTTGTAAGTTCAACTAACCAGAATGATTTAAGCACAGAGCACAACGCTCAAGTCAATCCACAAAGGAAAGGGACGACTAGCAACTGTCTGCAGCTCGCCTTCAGTCCTGGCCAGGAGCACTCCCCAGGTCCACTACGGCCACAAAGAGGTTTCCACAGGCAGTCCCTACAGAGCGGACATCACCCTCTCCAAACAACCCTGGCGTGTCAGTCCCACCCTTGCCGTTTCCTGCCTCCAGGGAGCTGGCATTGGTCCTCACTCTCCTTCCTGGAGCTGTAGCACTTCCCCATCCTTGTTCTTGCTGCCCTTGTGCTTGAACGATCCTGTGCCTGTCTCTAATCCCACGGAGGGGGCTCCCCCCATGGTGCTGTGGGGGATGTAACACACTGGCAAAATGGGGGGCCGCAGGGGGATTACAACGCCAGCAAGGTGGGAGAGTTCAAGGAATCTGAGGACTGGTCCCCACTGCTGCTGCTCCTCCGGTGAGCTTTGGAGCAGGACTCAGAAGGGGAGAGAGGAGACTCCTGATCCAACACGTTAGGGTAGGTGAACACCAAGTTGGAAGAGCCAGGAGTGATGGCTGGTGTTGAGGTCACCACAATGGGAGTGTTGAGTGCCTCCTCCCCATAAAAACCTCCAGCAATGCTGATGGGCTTAATGACAGACCTCTGGGCTTTGTCAAGGACCAAAGAGGAAGATGGGATCTCTTCCTCCACAGGCTCCTGCTTCACCACCACGGCTCCACTTGCTCCAGTCCGAATGCTCTGGAGGCTGCTGGATGGTGGGCTGCGACGTTCCTCGGGGCTGATTTTGCACACAGGGCTGTGAGCCACCAGCATAAACTCCAGCTTCTCCTTCTCCTTCTGGAGCTCAGCGATCTCCTTTTGCAGCACTGACTTCTCCTCCTCCAGTACTTCGGTTTCCTGCAGACAAAAGGGGAATAAATAAATAAAATAGCAAAGGCTCTGGAACTACTCCTCACCTGGAACAGGGCCACCAAGTCCAGATCCCATCTGGCACAGGCAGATACACCCCAGACTCGTCATGAGCCAAGCAGACACCAAGTCATTGCCAGTCAAGCATCTTGTGTTTCACATGCCTATTTGTAGGCTATTCCCAAACATCACCAATCTAAGGTGTTATAAATGTTATAAAGAATCTCGTGAACTTGCCTTAATTTTCTGATGGCTAGTTTTTGCCACTCTGTCTTGGCCTATGACTTCAGTCTTCTCCCTTGCTGTCTGCCTGACAGACACTTTAGCAGAGGACCCAGATCTCCTTCCATTGTTTTTTCATGTTAGGCTAGTAATATTCTTTTCACTTTGACAGAGGTAGTGTATAGCAGTCTCTAAACTGTTTCCATTTTATTTCTGTAATGCATATTCCAGATTAGGGCTGACACTTGTCTAACTCCTGCCCAAAGGACCAACACTGGATCACCCCCTGATGCATCCATGATTAATACATTTATCTTTCCCTGGTCACATCACACAGATGGATCAGTCAGTCTGGGAGCAGTTAGGACCTTCCCATGTGAGGAGCTCATAACTTCACAAAACTCACACTCAGCCCTTCAGGACATGACTTACCACTTTGCACACTCCTCTCACTTCTATCACTTTAGTCACAACATTTCTATAGGATGTCCTGCCTCCCCTCCTGAGAGAACACACTGAGAACACCTCCTAATTTGAGGCAGCAGCACATTTCACAGGTGTGCTTTCACTGCTGCTGTGCTTGGTAACAAGATCATTGGATAAAACCAGGCTGGTTCTTGACCAGGAGCACTGGAGCCTTTCTTCAGCTGATTTCACACAACCCAATCTTGTCTTCTCTTCAACCAGTGCCTTACCCACACCTTGGTTCTTATGCTCTGCTCTAGCTTCTCCAGCTTTACTAATTATTACTTGTACAGCATCAGGGCACACATCTCTGTGCTGCTTCCTTTTTGAAGGAAGTCAGTTACTACCCCACCTCCAAAGGAGGAGTAAGCCTAAAGGATATAGCTCTGATAGGTACACATAACATCTCCCTTATTTTCTATGGCTTTCAGATGATCCGACCTCTTCAGTATTTTTGTCCTTAAAACCTGCCTTTATGCACACAGTGTCTTATGAAAGGTGACCAGAGTCAGGGAGACTTGTGCTAGTTGAGAGGCGAGAAGGCAACAGAGCTCCTAGGACATTTTGGGCACTGAGCAAAGAGAATTTTAGGGTCCTAAGCTCCAGGGCCAAGTCCCCCTCATCAGCAGCTGTTGATGTAGGAGCAGTACCCTTGGGCAGCCTTGGATGAAGAAGGCAGAGTGTGTTTGCAGCATCTTCCTCCAACGTGCTGGTGGAGGAAGAGCAATGTCCTTGGAGCTGGTTGGAAGGGTGGGTGACAAGGAAGGAGGAATGCGTGCAGGGCACATACCGCCTGGAGTTTCTCTGTTAGCTCTCGACGCCTGTTACGACACTTAGCAGCTGCCAGCTTGTTCCTCTCTCTCCGGATCCTTCGCTTCTCTTCTTCCTCAGGCGACAGCTGTGGGCAAGTGCCAAGAAAATCCAATCAGATCTGAGCAAGGCATTCCTTTAAGTTTGTGAGGATTTAACCACAATGCAAAGGAAAAAAGCCTGATCCAGCAGGATGCTGAGCACTCCCCCTCGTCACTGATGTCAGCAGAAGATGAAAGCACACAGTATCTCTGCCTGCACCAGGTCTTAGCAGAAGGGAGAGGAGAAGGAGCAGGGCACAGGGAGAAGATTGTGTAAGAGGACAGTGAATCTGCACCAAGGCCAAACAGATAAAAGATGCTCTGATTGTTTCACAACTTGGGTGGTACGTTAAGCAAAACCAGAGCACGATGTTGTAAGTGCCTCTTTCTTGAAAGAAAATATCTGCTCCTTCCCACACAAAAATAGTTGATCTCTTGAAGGTTGGGATGGTGTATAGGGGGAGACAGGGAAATCAGCAAAGCTCCCATGAAGTTCGTGAAGCAACAATGATTTATACCACCCAAAAATCTGACCTCAGATTTTTGAGCACTCAGCAAGATAACACAGTGCTTCTTGCATCAGCAGGCAAGGCTCCAGTGATATCAAGGGCTTCCTGAGGCCAGCTGACATCCTCACTGATGTAAATCAGGAGCAATTCCATAGAAACCCATCCAACTACACTCTTGCGAAACCAAAGGAAGTGAACGGGAGCTCGCAAGACTTGGTCAAAGCTATGCCTGGTTCTGGGGGTTTGAGACAAGGTTTTACAAACCCCAGCAGCAGCAGATAGGTTTGTGCCATGGCCAAAGCCAAGGAGCCAGTCCTGCAGGGCACAGAGCGAGTGGATGTGGCCCCGCTCTCTGCTGTGGCACCCAGCGTGCGAGATCCATGCAGACAGAGCAGCACAGGGATCCAGCAGGATCCATGCAGACAGAGCAGCACGGGGATCCAGCGGGATCCATACAGACAGAGCAGCACAGGGATCCAGCAGGATCCATGCAGACAGAGCAGCACAGGGATCCAGCAGGATCCATGCAGACAGAGCAGCACAGGGATCCAGCAGGATCCATGCAGACAGAGCAGCACGGGGATCCAGCGGGATCCATACAGACAGAGCAGCACAGGGATCCAGCAGGATCCATGCAGACAGAGCAGCACAGGGATCCAGCAGGATCCATACAGACAGAGCAGCACAGGGATCCAGCAGGATCCATGCAGACAGAGCAGCACAGGGATCCAGCAGGATCCATACAGACAGAGCAGCACAGGGATCCAGCAGGATCCATGCAGACAGAGCAGCACAGGGATCCAGCAGGATCCATGCAGACAGAGCAGCACAGGGATCCAGCGGGATCCATGCAGACAGAGCAGCACGGGGATCCAGCGGGATCCATGCAGACAGAGCAGCACGGGGATCCAGCAGGAGTCACGGGGATCCACGGCACGTGCCCAGCCCTTGACTCCAACCTTGTACCCTACACTTCAGCCTCACCCAGCCCGTGTGTGCTGCAGGGACTCTGGTCTGGTGACTGTAAATGAAAGCAAAACCCTGACACCTGGCAAAGCACATGTCACATCTCACAGAGTGCCAGCACAGAATGGGAAGAAACACCTCTTCAGAGAAGCTTCAGTTTTAATATCTTCATGGACTGTCAATATCACAAAGAGACATTCACAATTTTACTATCTTTTCTTTTTAGTGTTAGTTTTACTCCAACCTCAGCCTAGTTTGTTTTGGCTTGCTCTATCTCCCCAATTTTGATGTTTGCAGTTTCAGTAAGTTAACTTCAGCCTCAGGGCATTCAGCTCGCTCATTTCTGGCAATTCTAGAACTGCAGGACACAGAATTTAGGCCCAAAAGCTTTTTTTTTCCATCAGCAGCTCACAATGCCCATCCTAAGGCCGGTGGTAGCTCCATTCAGCTGGGCAGAATATTTCCCCCAGGAAGGAGCCCCTGCAGGCACTGCTCTCCCTGCTACAGCTCTGCCCACTCTCTTCCTACCCCACACGAGTGCAGGGTAAAAGTGTATTTGCACACATATATCTACAGTATGGCAAAGCACTGAGCATGGACACAGAAGCTATGCTGACTTGGGGCCCCTGTGTAGAATTTTCAAGAGCCTTTTCATGCTTTGGAAGCACAGATCTCATTGAAATATGTTTGGAGTAAAATTTCTGCTACAAAGGCCTTCAGTAATTTAAAAATTATCTGTTTCAAAGACTGCTTTGCAAAAATTGCACAGACAGGGCAGAAGCCCCTAATCTGGATGTTCTTAACATTTTACCAGGTCTAAAAAGGAATATTCCATCAGTGGTTGCTGGATTTGTTTGAAAGTGGTTGGATTTGGCACTCTTTGTGCCCCTGCTGTATGCGTTATTCGTAGCTTGTCCAAGCCCAATACGTGCATTCACTGTCAGGAACGTTCATCAAAACAGGCTCTTTTCATAAAGTGTTACACAAGGTTTTCCAAAAAGGCACTCCGATGTGGTGTTCAAAGCACCAACCCTGGAAACCTGAGCCAAAGGGCCACAGTAAAGAGCCCCGGTACCGCCTTAGCACGTGTCTAATCAAAAGGACTTGGCTTTGAATGACCCACAATGAACGGCTTGCAAACAAGCCACAGGCCAGGAATTGCTTGGCAGGCATCCTTCAGCAAATAACTCTGAACAACAAATAAAGCAGAGAATATGGTGATCTCTTCACGGCCAATTTGTGAACACAGAGGCAGCATTTGTCAAACAAATTAGTTGTTGCTAATTATTCCTCCAGCTCTGTGAGACTTTCTTTGCCTTTGGACACCAGCCCTGCATGCAGGGAACAGGGAAGTAGCTCCAGCTGGTGGAAAAGGCTGGCACGTACCCGAACCACCACGCTACTCCATTCTATCTCCCAAAAATGGGTCCTCACTGCAGCCATACCAGCTCCCCACACAGAGGTACTGCTAAACTCTATCTTTAACCTCTTGGGCCTAAACTAGACAGCAACTCCACATAAAATAATCGGACTGTGAATCAAAACAGATGACGTAGAAGTAAAAGTAGGGCTGATGAGTCTTATTAGAAACAGACCTCACGCAACAGCACGCGCTCGTGTCTGGAGGGTGCGCTGTGTGTCTCACTGCACTGCTCCGCAGCGACCCACACAAATGCTGCTTGGGAACAACTTGGGGACATCAAGTTTAGTCAGATCTATTTTTTTATTTTTAAAGAGAAATCAGCCTAGCACTGTGAATAGCTGTTCACCAGACAGCCCTGGAGAAGGCTGATTCTTACTAAGAGGAGAACAACAGCGCTGATTTCCAGAAGATAAAATGCCTGCACCTAGTCCACCAGATCCAGGGTCCCAGCTTGATTATCCCATTAGGAGGTTGAGCACAGGGCAGCAGTGGTACAAGCCACCTCATGCCAGTTACAAAAATACCTCTGGGTTTGGAGCAGAAAAATCTCTTATGGGATCCCCACCAAACTGCTGCAAAAAGATCAAGCAATTACAGGTTTGTAGTGGGAAGGTGGATTTAGACCCCAGTCCTCCAGAAGGCTCTTCATACTAGAGTTGAGGTGCTCTAGGGAAGCTGTTCCTCCCTGCATGCTGCTGGCTGGGACTGGGGGTATCACACAAATGGACACTGGAGCAGTGCTAGCAGCTACAGAGCTGACAGAAAACACTAGCTGATGTAATTTGGTGTCAGATTTGTAAAGGACCTACGTGAAAGCTGCTCTGCTTTCTTGGAGGTTTCCTTCTGCCTGGAGCAGCAGAGACACTCAAACTGAAACCCAGGGCTCAACTTCAGAGTTTCACCTGCTTTTGAAACCAAGCCGCAATGTGGGCTGGTGGTGCGAAGTGTTGGATGAAGACTGGGTAAATCTCACCATATGATGAGGAGGCAGCAATAAAAGTCACCCTCCAGCTTACACACTCCACCACCCTAAGAAACCCCAGCACGAGAACAGCACCAGTGATGGACCTCAGTGCTCCCCTGCGGTGCTGGGAGATCTCATGAGGGGGTGGGGAGGAAATCTCTCTGTGTCTGTTTCCAAGGCACTGCAGTTACCTGCTCATCTCTCCGTCTCCGTCCCACGGTGGTCCCGATGGTTTTGATGACACCAGGACGCTGCAGAGCCGTGTGTCCGGCCACCGAGGACAGCGGGGGCAGCGGGTGGCTGTAGGGGTGCGAACGGGAGTAAGGGCTTGACATGGAGGTGATGACGGTGGGCTGGACCATCCACTGCAGGTCTTGGCTGGTTGTGATGGCGTTGATCGTAGGGATAAAAGCACTGCCTGATCCTGGCATATCTACTCGAAATTTCTAGGAGGAAAGGCAGAGGAGAAGAGGGACAGAGAGCAGAGAAGAAAGCGTCAATGAGAGCAGAACATAAGTGGTTACTCCAAAACCACCTAGGCCCTCAGGAGCGGCACCGGTGAGGATCAAAGCGGCACCTGAAGCAAGAACACCAGTAGCTGGTACCTCTGCAGCATCTTAAGCTGCCCCTGCCTGCCACAACCCCTGAGGAAGGCACTGGGCTCAGGCACTTCCCCTCCAGAGCAGCCCTGCCCTCTCCCAACCCCTTTCCTCTTCCCCCCCACAGCTCCCCAGCATACCCTAGCCCAGCCTCCCCTCCCCAGCACCATCCCCACTGCTGCCACCTCCTGCCAGTGCCCACCACTCCTTCCGGCATGGAGCAAAAGGGGAATTAAGGAGTTTCTAGAGAAACACTTCTCTTCGAGCCCAAAGAAAAGGAAGAGAAACTTCAGTTCTGAAATGCCATTACCAAGCAGAGCAAAGCCTCCTTTCACCAAAGGATTGCCCTGAAATTTGGGCTTTGTCCATGTAGGGCTTGGTATGGCAAGAACAGCAGCCTGCTTCTCCTTCAGTAGCTCTGTGCTCACTGAGGAACCCAGCCCTGAGATGGTTACGTGCGAGGATATGTATTTTAATAGCAGCCTATAAAGTAGGTCTTAGGATTCAGATCGGACAAGTTCCCTGCAGCTCTCTGCACTGTCTAGACAAAACAAGGCAGCAGTAAAACCAAGGCAGCAGGTAATGATCGCCTCCAAAATACATGTACACCTTCTTTCAGACAGAGGTAAATCCATCTGGATAATATGCTGGCACTAAATTGCAAGGAAAACAATCGCTTGTCCCCGGAGGGGGAAGCAGGAGAGAAAGAATGTTTTTGTCTATGCTGAGCTCCTTCAGGAGGCTTTCAATGGTTAGACTGGAATTAACTCACAGACAGGTCTTGCTCCAGCAATCACTGAGCAAGGGACAGGGCTTGTAGGACCCACAGCTGTCACCACCACTGGTCTGTAAGCCTTGAAATGACTCCATGAGAAATGCACATTCTTGGGTCAACAACCTGGCTTCCCAGAGGAGTGAGAGCCCTTGCATCAGCCTGACCTCAGCTCAGGTAAGCGTCCCAGATAAGGGACACCAACACAGATTTCCTTTTCAGGGTGTGCCTAGTCAAGCACCTAAAGAGCTTTGTTAAACCAAGGCTACTGCAAATAGTATTTCACATGCTGATAGCTACAGCACTTCAGGCCAGCAGTAGCAAGCTGCCAACACCTGAAGACCAGGAGAGCCAGTCTGAATACTGACACTGCTGACTTACACCTCTGAACAGCTCAAAATCTAGCAAGGAAGGATGAGAGAAGGAAGGAGTGAGTCAAGTTAAGCAGGCGGGGAAATCACACAGAGAGAGGATGACACTGGTACCAAGATCTTAGCAAAACCCCCAACAGCACCTCAGAGATTCACCTGGAGCTTGAGTCCAACACAGCCTCAGCTCATCCCACATTTCAAAGTCCATGTCATCTCCCCCAATTAGTTAAAGAGGCTCTGAGCCACAAACTGTCAATGCTGCATCAGAATTTATGGGTGCAAATCCCCTCCTTTGCTCTGCACGGTGTAGGCTGTGACCACATGGCACAGAAGAGGATGTGTTGGTGCCTCCATAACCAGAACACAAGAGGACCTAAACCTCATCAGAAGGGAGGAAGTGCGAGCCCAGTTGAACCACGAGCCCAACTCAAGGGATGTGAGCCCTACTTCCAGATCCGCAAGTGGCTTCTACCACGACCACTGCCTATCTGTGCCACCACCCTCCCTTTCATATCCAAAAAGCAGAGAGGAAATGTCCTGTCTTCCCTGCAGGGACACTACAAAGCAATGACTGTGAAACATCCAGAGAGCTTCTGGTGCTTTGCCATAGAGACACCACTGGCATTCCAGAGCTAACCTTTGCCTCCAACACCCCACAACATGCTAAAAATTCCTAATAGAGGTTGTGAGAGTCAGTTCCACCACTAAATCAACCACATAAAATACCAGAATCTGACATAAAAATCAGGCTCCAAGTATTGACTAAGGAAGTGCTCCATTTCTAATCACTCCTGTATTCAACCTAGGACCCTTCTGTAAGACTAGCAGAGGTCTCCAGGACAGCAAAGGGGAGTTGCTCAGTTCAGCCACATCCCTCTGTAGCTCCACAATGCTTGCCTGCAGACCTGGGGGGAAGAGACCAGTTCCTCTCTGCCATGCCCATCTCTGTCCCCAGCTTCCCTCCTAATAACTCAAAATATCTTAGAAATAAAAAAAAAAAACCCAAAAAACCTGTATTCTGTACTTTCCAAAGGCAGTATTTTTCCTGGATAACTAATTAAGGGACACACTGCTGTGGCAGCTTGAGTCTTCAGACACAGTGTGCTCAGTCTAACACCAGGTTTTACAAGCAATGCTTCCTGACTGATCAGGCTTTCCCCACCTACCTCGCTTTCCCTGCTAGGACACTGCACTGGATCAGCTCTGCCGTGCCAAAATGCTGCTGGGCCCCACATTCTGCCCAGTGGCCAACAGCTCTGACCCCTGGGATGCTGCTGGTGGCAGTGGCAGGCCCTGAATTCCCTGTCACCTCCCGTGCGTGGCCCCTTTGAGCACCAGCCTCCTCACACAGAAGTGCCAGAACTTCCCCCAAACTGCAGCCCCTTCTTTGCTCTCCCCATCCCTTGTCCTCTCAGAGAGCTTCAATGCCCCTGCCAGCACTGCCTGACAGCACTGCCTGCCCTCACCCACCTCCCCACCTTCCAGACACCCTCCTGCCTTCTCCTCTCAGGACATGCACAGCTCTCCTCTCCTGACCCACAAGAGGCTCCTAGAAGCAGCTCTCTGCCAGCGTTCAGTTGTTCCTCTCTACAAGAATTCAGTGCACTAGAGAGAGATGAGGCGATAGGCAGATTGCAGGGCTACACACGCAGCACGCGCTCAGCCACGAACCCACCGCTCTCCTCCTGACCCAAGCAAATGCAGATGAAGGTATCATTAAAAAACCCCAACAACTAAACAGCAAACAGAAAGAGTCCTGTTATTAAGTGTGCCAAGAACTGAGGTCAGTCTCTGCTCTGCCTTAAAAATATGGGGTTGGATGAGAGCCTTCTCAGATCCACAGTCGGGGGAGGCTCCAGTGAGTCCTGCCACAAGCAGGGGCAGACTACGTTAGCAGCTCACAACTTAGCAGCACAGACAGCACGGGGACATTTCAAGCTTTGGCTTCGTGTTTCCTTTCTCCACCTTAAGGTTTCTATAGAGCACCCCACTGTGTTCTTTGGTCCACTCTGGACCTTCACTGATATCTGTAACTGTGCTGAGCAGCACTAGAAACCAGTCGAGAAATGGGTATAATGGCTGGGGAAAAAAAAATAAAACCCAACAACAAAGCGAGTGAGAAAAATCCTAGAGCATCTTCAACATTACTCAGTTACCAAATACAGGGTATATGTGATAGATCTTACAATAAATACAAGACCCTTGTGGCTCTCCTATGTTGAGCATCTCCTCGAAGGAAAACTGGACACAATGCTGTAATATCTCAGGGGAAACTTGACCACTCTGAAAGAGTATACAAACTCTTCCCATTAAAGTCTATGTTTACCACATGGCAAGTCAGTGATTAGGAAAATAGCATGACATGCAACTTAAAAGAAAAATGTTCCAGTGCTGTGCTGTATGGGAAAAAATAATTAAAAAGCATCAAAGTTTTGGCTCAGAGACACAATTTCCATTTAAGCATGTGACTGATGCATCTTTTCTTGCTTTTGGGGAAAAAAAAAGAGAACACAATAAAGAAAAAATTTCAGCAATGCATATTTTCTGTAGTGATAAAACTGCAGATCTCCATAGACCAGAATCAGCAGAACAGCCCAACTGCTAGGGTAAAGGCAACGCTTACATTTGATCCTAATCTACAACATCTGTAAGGATCAAGGGAAAGAAGGAGCACAAGGCCTTGAGAAATCTCCCGGATTCTTAAAGAAAACATTTATGTTCTCGCTAAGCCAACGTCCTGCTCAAAGCCCTGTTTCAGATAGTAACCCTAGAAACGGGGCTCTGCTCCCCGGATCAGACGGCACGCACACCAGCTGCCTGGGGAAGACGTGGAGCCCCAGAAAAAGGGGAAAACCCAGTTATTGCTCGGACTGTGACAGCTCAAATGTGAAGCGGTGGTGGAGTTTCTCGACCTCCTGCAGCAAGTGCTTGAAGCCAGAGCAGCTCTTAAATCACAGCAGGAAAGAGAGAGTGAGAATTTGCAGTTCGCCGGGCGTTTCCAGCTTCTCAACCCCCTTTCCCGCTCCCCCACCCTGTCCTAGCGTTTACTGTAAACCAGGGAATAAGCTTTATCGGAGCTAGAATCCCGGGAAACCCCAGACTGCAGCCCGCAGAGGGCACCAGCGAGATGCCTTTGGAGCAGGCGGGGAGCGGCAGCGAGTCATTTCTGGTAAAACTTCTTTAATGTGAGGAATGTCACGGGCTGGTACGGCTGGCAGAGTTTAAGACTGGACTTTTTTCCTTTTTAATTTTTTTTTCTCTTTTAATTATCCTATGACTCCCTGATGCGAAGGCTACACTGTGCTCACACTGCCAGTTCGCTCATACAAGCCACACAAGAAATAATATTGTGAGAAAAAGGGGGGTGGGGGGGTCAGAAGCCCAACTCTGAAAAGGCAAAAAAAGAGTGAGGCTGGGCCAGCTGATGTAAACAAGTTATGAAATAACCCAGGTTTGTATAACTGGTCCGATTGTGTAATGCCTTCCCCAGAAGTGGTAGATTTAGTCGATCTAGACATAGAAGTCATTTCGAGGTATTTTCTTAGGAAAATCAAAAGGAAAAAAACCAAACCACAAGACTGGGCTTTCAGGTCCGCGAATTCACGCCGCTTCCACAGGAAATATTCCCCATTCTCGAAGCGCCGCCCGGTAGTGGGGCTTGAGTAGGGAGCGGGGCCGGGGAGCGCCGGGAGCGCTCCGGCGAGCCCCAGGAAACTCCGGCTCGGAAAGAGCCGCGGCCGGCCGGAGAGCGGCCGGCGGAACCAAAGGAGCGGGCGGGCAGAGGGCTGAGCACGGCGGCACGCCGCCGGCCGAGGGGTGCCAGCGTGGGCCCCGTGGAAAAGGCAAAGAGACTGTCAGCGCCTCGGAGACAAAGTTTAACCGGGGAGAAGCGGGCAGACAACCGCAGGCGCTGGAAAGACCCAGAGCCCGCTTCCAGCCATCCCGCCGTGTTCCACGGCGGCTGCGACATCTCCGTGAATAACTCGGGCGGTACCTCCCAAAGTCCCAGCGAAGCCTCCCAAAGTCCTGCGGGCGAGCCCCGGGCACCACCCGGGCAGGCGCGATGAACGTGGACAGCGAGAAGCTCCCAATGAGAACAAAAGCAGGAAGGAGGAAGAGTTCGGTGCGCCCCTATATTCGCGTTACCGACCTCGCAGAGAAGTCGCCCGTAGGAGCCCTTTGATTGCCGAGCGGGTCCCGGCCCGGCGCTGCGGCGGGTGCCCGGCCGACAGGCGGGAGCTCGGCACCGACACCCGGCCACCCCGCTCCACCTGGGGCCGGGCCAGCGGAGACTGCCCGGCGCTCCCTCACCGCACGTCCCCGCTCGGGGCAGGCCGTGCCTCCCGCAGCACTCCCGTCCCGACAGGCGGGGAACTCCGGTCAGCGTCCCTCCGGACGCGTCGCGGCACCCGCTCCGGGGCGGGCGGACAGGGAGGGAAGGAAAGCGGCGGCGCCCCGCTAAGGGCGGCGGGACGGAGCGGCGGCTGCGGGCAGCCCCGCGCCCCGGCACTGCCTGCGCCACCGCCACCGGCGCCTCTCCGCCGGGCGCCCGTGCCTCCGCCGCGGAGGAAGCGCCGGCCGCTCCCCGGGCGTGGCGGTGAACTCCCGTCCCGGGAGCGCTCGAAGCCGCCCCCGGAGGCACCAGGGGAGAGGGACAGCGCCCGGCCCTACCTGCTGGGCTGCGCCGCTCGAGTAGGTCTCGGGATGTCCCGGGGAGCCGCTGCTGCCTCTGGAGGAGGTGTCGAAGTTCCCGGGGTAGTCCTGGTACATGGTCCGAGGTCGGGCCGGGGGAGCCGCGTCCCCGCCTTCCCACACCGACACCCGCCGCTCCCTCGTCGTCTCCCCGCCCCCTTCTCCCTCCCGACCTCTTCGGCTCTTGCCTTTCGCCTCCCGCCGCTCGCCGCGGAGAGGGACAAAAATAATAAAAACGGCTTTGGAGACGAGGAAGAAAGTGGGGGGAAAAGGTAAAAAAAAAAAAAAACTTAAAAAAAAAAGGGAAAAAATTTAAAAATAAAAAGATAATAAAAATAATAACAATGATGATAAAAGTGGCTCAGTTGGCAGCCGAGCGTCTGCGGGACGGGACGGGACGGCAGGACTCGGCGGCGCGGCGGGAGCAGAGCCGTGCGCGCAAGCGGGCGCTCGCCGATGTCCTCTCTCCGCGCTGCCCGGCGAAACTCGCCCCGCCGGCGGAGCGGCTCCGGGCCCGGGGGCTGCAGGCGGAGCGGTTCTCCTCCGCCCCCCCAACCTCCTCCTCCTCCACCACCACCACCACCACACACCGGCCGCCCCTTTTCCCGGCGCGGGGTGACTCAGCCGGGTCTTGCGCCCCGCGGCTCGGCGGCGCTGCGAGCGGGAGCTCCGCGCGCCCGCGGTGACTCAGAGCAATGGCATCGCCCCGGCCGCGCTCGCTTATTATCCGCCCGCCGCCGCACCATGTGCACTCGCACACGTCAAACCCGCGGCGCACCGGCCCCACCTTGGCGCGCGGAGCCTCCCACCTGCCGCCGCGGCGGGGGGGGCGGGCCGCCCGCGGGGGGACGGCGCCCGCTCGGCCGCGCCCGCCGCGCCCGCCCCTCCCCGGCCCGCGGTCCGGGCGGCTCGGGCGGGGCGGGCGCAGCGGCGGGGGCAGCGCGGCGCCCGGTTCCCGGCAGGCCCCGCCTCCCCCCGCCCCGCTTGGTGCCGTCCGCTGTCGCACGTTGCCAAAAATGGTCATTTGCGTCGCACGACGCGAGCGCGGGTTTCCTTGCCGCGAATGACGCGCTGCGAGAGGGATTCCCTGCCCGGCAGCGGGGATTTAAAGGGACAGCGCACCGCCGGCAGAGGGACGCGGGGGTGGCTGCGGGGAACGGCGCAGAGCTGCTGGCCTCACAGACCGGCCCGCCCCGCCACGGGGTCTCGGGGGGCGTTCGATCCAGCCCTTCTCCCTGCAGGAGGGTGCTCGGCACCAGGGGTGCCCCAGGGCTCGGTCCGTTTTTCAGTGCATCAGTAAACCAAGCGTTGGACTCGTCTAGATTTTACAGCATTGTTAAACTAGTTTTATTTTTATTTCTTTTGTTTTTATTATTTTATATTCCTATTATTTTGTATTTTGGTGGTTATAATTTTAATTTCTTTTCATTAACTACATTTTTCTTTTATTTACTAATAGTGTGCTATTATTTTTAATTTAAAAATATTTTTCCTATTTATTTTTCATGCAATTTAAAAAATATTTTAATTCTTATTCAAATTTGATAACTATTCTTACTTCCCCCCCTCCCCCCCTTATTTTAATTTTTAATTATTTAATCTTTACCTTTATTTTTACTTTTTAAGTGGACTCCTCCATCCTCCTAGGATCTGCAGAGCCACGCTAGGTCTCCAAACCAGAGTATGTCACAGGAACATCAGGTGACGGCCCTGGGCTTCCCTGCAGCAGGAGCTGGTGGGACAAGAACTGTACCAGCCCGCCGCGGGTGGCTCTGGCATTGCCAGGTCACTGACTAGCACAGGCTGGAAGGTGGCAGAAGCAGATAGAGCAGAGCCATGCACACAGAGAGCGCGGGCTCTGAGGTGATCTGCAGCGAATACAGCAGTGATGCTACTTCACAGATTGTTTAAATGCCGCTCAGAGACATGAAGTGTCTGCTCAGATACATGAAGTGTCTCGTTTACACCCTCCCTGGAGGATTTGCCGAGCGCTGGGCAAGTCCTTTTCACTGGTAGGGAGGAAGAAGTCATCTAAGTTCAAGTTATAAAATCCCATTTAAGCTGTGTCACGGACAAAGTATTTTCCCACAGAAGCCCATCTGAAAGCAGTGGGCTTTCCTCCACTCACATTGTGCTCCTTGGAAGGCAGAAGCAGCGCCCATCTCAACCCTGGAGCCTTCGGGGAACTCTGAAATGAAGCACCCTGTGGGGGCTAAGTCTTCAGAACTCAGTTATTTTTTAGCACTGACCCAGGAATTTGGGACTAAAATTCCTGCCGATGCAGTTTAGTTTTCAGCACCTTCATTATTCAGGCATTTGAAATTCTCCCTCCAAATTAGCTGGCCTATTTCAGGCAGCACCTGACTTTGGGGGAGGTGGGGAAAGGGCTGTAAAAATATACCCGTGTTTCCAACTCGAACTGCACTAGGAGTGAGGGGTGGGGAGGGGGAGAGGTGCTCTAGCAGGCACAGTGAGGCCGTGATGTGTTTTTCCCCTTGAGTGGCAGGTGATCAGCACATGCTGCTTTCTGCTGGAAAGAGAATTAGTTCAAGATGTGAGAGGAATCAGGCTGCAGTTGTCAAGAGATGAAGAGAGAAAGGGTAAAACAAGCATCAAAATAAACTTAACAAAAGCAGTGGCTGGATTTTGGCTAGTCACCACCCTCTGCTCTGCTTCCCCCTCAGGTGAAGGATGCTGCTGGCTCTGAGGCTTACCAGATGTTAGGAACCACTGCCATCACCTGAGCTCATCAACCCTGGCTCTGGTCCTGTTTCACATCAGGCTGGTGGGCTTGTAGAATCCAGTCTGCTGAGCAGCAAGAAATGCAAAAAAGTATTTGTTGTAGGGAAAGAGTGAGGACCAGAAACAGGGAAGCAAGATGGGGGTGCTGGAGCATTAGTGTTGCAGCATTTTGCAAGAGGAAAAGAGAGGTGCTTTTCATCCCTCCTCCTAGAATTGTTCCTATACTTTGTCTTCAGTAGTTCATTTACCCTAAACTACCTGCCCCCCACATGTTTCAGCTCATGCTCATTTTGAACGTTGTTTTCAAACCTTATCCAAACATAATTTTGGCACATCTATCCTGTCCAGCTGAATTTGCATGAGACCTAGTCTGGGAACAGCTCGTTTGAAATGACATTCAAGGGCTGTTTTAATATTTGGCTGCAGCTAATGTGGATGCAATTAGTTGACACTTGTAAATCCTGAGGTTAAAAGCCCTGTAAGAAATGCAGGAAGCTGAACGCACACCTGAGGCCAAGCCCTCAGCTCCTGTAGGGTGATGAACCTCCCTCCACAGCTGGACGGCACCACCTTGCCCTCCAAAAGCTCCTGACCCACACCCATCAGATGTGATGCTGAAGCTTTACCAAAATACACGTGTAAATGTGTATTTACATTGCCTTCACTGGAGTTCCTTCTGCCCTGGGAGCACAAAACCCTGCTGGTTAAGACAGGCTCACACGTACAGAAGGGATTGGTACATCCCATTGGGAAAAAATATTCCGTCGGATTGAGTCTCCTCATTCCCGAATCAGCCCCTATGTAATACTTTTTATTGTTTTGGATTGAAGGAACTCAGACTAGCCTGGCTCTCAGTACCCCAGACACATGCATTTTTAATACTCATCCAGACCAAGCTGCATTGTGCAATAGGCTCCCTGCTTCCAAAAAACAAGAGATAACATGTACGCCTGCCTAGTCCATTCTTGCCTGAACCAAAGACAAATTAAGACCAGCCCAGGTTCCAGGGCAGGAGAGGAGCATTGTAAGGCAAATGAGACCTTGGCTCCTCACACTTCTCGATTTCGGCAGCAATTAGGAGCCTGAAACCCAGACCTGGGAATGCTTTTCACGGTGTTTTTACGGGAACAGTGGATAAGGGCACTTCGCAGCAGCTTAGCCTTAGCCCTCGGCAAGCACGTGGGAGTCGGCCGTCAGCACCTCCTCTCCAGCATCCCCAGCCACACCGTGCCACCTGCCTGAAGGCAAGATCATTGGTTTCCAATTTGAAATATATGCAGCCATGATTCTCCTTGCTCTCCTTCCAACCCTTAAGACATCTCCTGAAGAAGCCTGCAGTAGTCACTTCACCTAAAATGTGTATTGCCACCAGTGTCAGAGAGCTCAGATGTGCTGTGGCTGCTCCTGCAGTGGGCCAGGGAAGCTTCTGGACCGAGGGGTGCCTGCAGGAGAGGTGGGACTGAAGCACACTGGTGGGGTGTGGGGAGCTGCAGGACAACCTAAGACAAATCATACACCTCTTCTCCCATTACAATTCCTCATGTCCTGTTTTAAAATTCACTCCCACCTCCCTGCAAATTGGTGTTTCCTCCATCACTGTTCATTATTACACAAGTGACTCTTTTGTTTCCCGAGACCTTTTCCTCGAGCTCTCTGGAGAAGCACATATCCAGGGCTCTCCAGCCCTTCCTGACAATTCTACTTTCATCTGTGCGTGAAGTCTGCTTTCATATTGTCTCTTTAAGTGCTAAGAGCAAGTGTTTTGATGTTAACTCCTGGGAACGAGCTCTTAAGCTACCACCTCACGCTTAATTACAGTTATTTATTAAGTACTCCAGCATATCCAAGGGAGAACGGAGGTTTTCTCCTTCAAAGGGCTTCTGGATGTGGTTCCTCAAATACTTTTTGTCAAGCACAGAGCTTTTCCTACCCATGTCCTCTTGACCACGGAGCCCTCTCCCCTGCTGATAACCCCACGGCACGGGGCCATGGGGCCTCCCTCCAGCAGCACAGCTATCTTTAGGGCAGGGAGGCACTCCCCTCAATTGTTCTCAGGTGACTGCAGCCACGCTGTCCCGGTGTTCAACCACCCAGCTGGCTCTGTCCCACATTCCCAGCAGGATGAGTGCTGCCATACTGTCCAGCTCAGGGCAATGACACCAGTGCTGCCACTCTTACTGCTGCCAGGTGATGTGGTGTCGTTTAACTCTTTTCCAGTTCTGGTGCAAATAAAAGCCCAGGACAAAGCCAGATGCTGTGATGCTCTTCCCTTTTCTGAAGCAGGGTTGGGTGATGCCAAGGGCCTGGGACACAGGTGCGGAAGCAGCAGGAGGGGCACCAGACACCCCTGGCACTGCTTAGTCAGGCTGGTGGCATGGCCATGGTCTGGGAGCAGCAGCCAGAGATCCTGCTGGCTCCCACAGTGTCGGCTCTGCAGAGATCCCAGACACCAAGGTCAAACTACTTCAAAGCAGAAATGGCTTCAGCCTGCTTAACATGTTCCAGGACAAAGATCCTACAAACCCACAGAGCAGCAGGTGCAAGACATGGATTGTGAACAAGGGCTCATTAGGAGTGACCACAAGGCACTGTTTACGGCACTTTGCTGGTGTAGGGAAGCAGAAAACAGCTTCAGGAGATCCCTGCCTAGGGACGAACAAGCTTGCTCCGAGCCCCAGAGTATGCAGGATGTGAGAGATGGGAACAGAGATCCCACGAGTCAGGCTCTAAGACACCTCTTGGCACAAGGTGAACAGTCTTATCTTGATACTTGTGTTTGTTTGCCCAGCTCCAAACCTGTTTCAGCAGCGTGAGAGCCTGCCTTGCCCCGCTCCTGCCTCTTGCAGAGACACCACATCTGGTACCAGAAGCCAAACGGCCAAACGAACCTCATCCACTCTGCAGCCCAGGGACTTCCCCAAAA
This sequence comes from Molothrus aeneus, assembly GCF_037042795.1. Lineage (NCBI taxonomy): Eukaryota > Metazoa > Chordata > Aves > Passeriformes > Icteridae > Molothrus > Molothrus aeneus. The sequence continues at coordinate 26,689,762 of NC_089648.1, forward strand.
GATCCCAGGCAGTGCTGCCAGCACAGTCCCAGCAGGAGGTCTTTTATGGGATGGGAGCCCTGCCCCGTGGAGCTTGACCCTGGATCTTTCCCCATTGCCCTATCTGGTAAGATACTTGAATATTTTCTTGATGTATTTTGTGAACAGGGCCTCCCAATCACATTTTCTTGTGTCAGAGCAGTGGAAAAGACTGAAAAACTACCTTAGGAGTAGAAAATCCTACCTCTGCAGTGCCCCCGTAGCTCAGCTGAACAGATGCTGAGGACTTCTCACCTGAAGTGCCCATGCTCAGGGGCAAACACGCCCAGGTCACAGCCACGCTGATGAGGAGCACCGAGCCCTGTGCAATCGCAGCCTGGGATGGTGGCATGGGCTCCGGCCAGTATCCATGCTCTGAGGGGTTCCGAGGTTATTCCCTGAAACATGTGGTGCAGGCCAAGTGGATCACCCAGCTGAGCTTATCAGACAGCTCATTGTTCCTGCCTGAGTGATTCAGCCCCACCAAAGTGCTCCCTGGAAGCACAGCACGCAGGAGGAGGATGAGGAGAAGGAGGGAGGTGTGCAGAGCACACAGATAGTTCTCCTGATAGTGGGAGGCAGATAAGCACATGGGAGTTAATGGCTGAGCTCAGATCTAGTTGAGGCAGTCTGACCTTTCAGCTGGTAAGCCTGCCTTCAGCTGACATGACAGACTTTGACACAAGCACTCAGGGGAATTTGTGGCCAATAAGTGAGACTTACTTTCCCCACCAAGTACTATTGATTAGCGCAGCGCCTGCAGACACGGCTCGAGGCGGTGGCGGGGTTTCAGGGAGGGAGCAGAAGAGACAGCTGAAACGCAAAGGCAAAATGATTTGTTGACTGAACCTGCAAAGTGTCCTTTCGGCCTCCTACCATAGCGACCTGTGCACTGCTGAAAACCTTGGAAGGAGGGAGAGTCTTTCCAGTCTGGGCAGCGGCACTGGAGCTGGCTGGCGTCCCTGCATGGCCTGGCTCGTCTCCATCCCGTGGGTGTCCGTGCAATCCAGTGCCTCCTTCCATCTTCCTGAGCCACTTTGTCCTCTGGCATCCCTGGAAAAGAAACATCCGTTAGAAGCACCGATGGTTCCTCAGAATGTGGGCATTTAGAACTGAAAACGGACCAAGGATGCATCTGAGCACTTGGGAGGGGCTTCTTTCTCTCTTGGCGTCCAGGAGAGGCTCTGCTCCAGCAATCCATTTGCAAAGGTGGCACAGGAATGTGCCAGTACGTGGCACCAAACCCAGCTGTGTGCAGCCTCACTCCGGGAAGCAGTGTGGCTGCATTCCCGTTTGGCTGAGGTCCCCATCCGCTGCAGAGCCGTGGTCTCACTGGTCTCCGTGAGCCTGGTGATTCCAAGCTGGCAACAATCTTATAAGCCACTCTGGAACATGAAGTGGTTGGATTTCAGCTTCTTGCTGCCTTGGACATCTTGTCGGTGACATCACGAAGCTGAAACGGTGCTCCCCCTGCAGAGTGGCTGCCTGGAGTCTGATAACACTTAAGTACCAGCAGTACCCCCCAGATTCTCTGGGACGTGAGGTGGAGATTGCTGTTATGCAGTGTTACCTTAAAGTCCTAAACACCTCCTGTAATCAACTCCTGGTGTGCTCAGAAATGCAGAATGGGATTTTGAAAGCAGCAGAATGTCCGGAAAAATCCACAAACGCTAGAGGTGAAAATCCACAAACGCAGGAAAAAAGGAGACAGAGTCCTTCAATTTTATTCGAATAAAGGGAAAGGCCACCGGGGTACACGCCCGCGGGTTTTTTTTTTTTTTTGTCTCGAGGTTTCGGAGGGCGCAGCCTCCTTTTATCCTAACTCCCGGCCACATGTTGCCCTCTTCCTTTCCCCATTGGCTGAGGTACTAGGAAGGTATAGCCTTCCCAAACCACCTGCCACGTATTCCCCCCTTGAACTACTATTTTATCCCAAAATTCAGGAATTCAGCCTTGTGCAGATCCTTGTTTGTCTCGGGAGCCAAGCTTTTTGGTCCTGGTAACAAACCTGCTGCCCAAAGTCAGTAGAGACATTAAGACCCATTTCAAAGATGTTAACACCCACACCTTCACCCATCAAATTATTTCTAAGGACATTAGCACGCATCTTTTCCTCTCAAGAATGACCCAGAAGCTCGAGTTACACGCAGTCTATGTCAAAGGCATTCTAAGTTATTTTAAAGCAATGCGTGACATTACATCAACACCGAGTCCAGGAAAACCTACCAAGTATTTTTAATGCTGGGCTAGCTTTTGGAGGATTACAAAGATGCTCCCACCCAGGATGTTATTGAATCTTTCCACCATGCCCTGCACTTTTCTTTCCTCTGCATTTTTTCCGCTTGCTACTGTGTACAGAAAGACAAGGAAAAAGCAGATTTTTTTTTCCACCTGAGGTCTCAGGGCAGGACCAGGAGATGTTTGCTCTGAACAAGTGCCCACCTACCATCCCTCTGGCTAAGATTTGATCCTGGAGTCATGATAGAAATTCAGGAGCTCCTCAGGAGCTGGGACCAGCAAGTGCTGTCCCAGGCTGCAGGGAAAGGGTGTTAGAGAGGGATGCGATACAAGAGAAGAGCACTCCCAAAGCTCTAGGGTGAAGCTGGGGTAAACACGCAGGGGAAACTCTCAGGAGCCGGCCTAAGGGTGGGGGTCAGCGGTGGGAGTGCTTGGTGGGTGCAGTTTTGATGCATCCGTGCCATATAGCTTCAGGAAAATGCATCCCTCCCCTCAGTAATCCTGCTCCCACAGCGGGCTCAATGACACGCGTTGAACACCAGCAGGTCCGGAGTGGGGGGTGCCGCCGGCGGACAGAGCCCGTTCCCAGAGAAACACCACGAGCCAGCCAGGCCCGGGCCGCCGGCGGGGACGGGCCCAGGACTGCCAGCAGACGCTGCTGCCGTGCCCCTGGCCGGGCTGCGGCGGGCAGCTGTGTCCTGGCAGCCCCTCTGCCAGGCAGAGTCAGCCCTGCAGCCTTTCGGGCACAGGGAGGGGTTCGGGGCCCGTCCCGGCCTGGCTGGGTCAGGCCGGGCCCTGCGGGCGCATCCAGCCCTGAGGGCTGCGAAGAGCCCGGCTCTGCTCGGGGCCGTCCTCTGTCAGATCATGCTGTGCTGGCGGTTTGCAAAGCTGTCTATTATCGGTACGTTAACAACCTTTCACAACGTTTAATTACTTGGAAAGGTAATCAGTCTTGTGGTAGTTCTTTAGAAAGCATGCCCATTTCACTTGCTCTTGGCAGAGGACTCTGCTTTTTTGTCTTTCATTCTCGCAATAAGTATGTTAAAACTGATGCCGCTCCCAAAGGCAATACCTATTTGTAAAACAGAGAAGATTGCTCCCTGGCTTTCTGTACCAGCCCTGCAGCCGGGTGCCATGCCACAGATCTCTCCTACCAACACCATCGTGTACAGATTCAGGGAGACTCCCCGTGTTTGGCATTTTTTTAATGGATTCTCATTTTGACACGCACAACCAGGTACTCCGCGCCAATCTCTCCACTTCGCGGCCAGAGCTGGCCCCGGTGTTGGCTGCACATGAAATGACAGCCAAGAAGGAGCTGTAAGGGCCAGGTCCCCTGTGCTCAGGCACTGCTGCCCTCGGGCCGCCAGCAGCAGCGCCGGCACAGGCTGCGACAAGCCGCGATGCCCGAGGCTGCGGCTGGGAAGCAGGAAGACCCAGCAGCTGCAGGAAAAGGACAGACAGATATCACCCAGGTGGGTGCAAGGGCCACCAGGCTGTCTCCAAGGACAGCTACCTGTGACATTGTGAGGTGTCCAAGACCACCACCAGCCACATATCTGCTGCATCCAGCACCCCAGAGAAGTGGTAGGTTGCTCTCCTTCCATACAAGGATGTCACCACTCATGACAGGAGGCACGTTGCCTTTGGGCTTGCGACCCTGTGCAGGAAACTGTAGCAACTATGGAGGTTTGGTCCTCACCAGCTGATGGCTGCATCCTCCTGAGGCAGCTTGGGACCACTGCAGAGGCATCGTCAGTTTCCCCATGGCTGCCCCTTGCCAGCCTGGTGCAGCCCTGGGACCAAGGAACCAGCTGGACAGGGGATCTGCCTTGGCACGAACACCTTGTGGGACTTCTGTGGAGGGCACACACGTGCACACACATGCATGTGCACACCTGCATGCACACCTCCATGCACATATGCATGCACATGTGCCCACCTGTGAGCCCATGGGGAACTGGTGTTTGAGAACCTGCTCAGTCCGTGCCAGGGGCTGGTCCTGGGGAGGAGGCACAGCACATCAGGCTCAGGCTCCCACCAGCCATGGCCACTGCTTGCAGGCAGGACTGGAAAGTATTACATTAGATTGATTAAACATGTCTTTCTCTACCTTTCCACAGAACTCTGTCCTGTGAGCCAACATTTTCCACTTCAGACATTGGGGTATTCACTTTTGGGGAGAAAAGCAGCAAATGGTATCATTATTCAGGAGGGTAGAAAAAGCCTTCTGATAGTTTCTTCCTTTCTCCTTCAGGATAAACTTGTCTAAGGACCGAACAAAAAGCTCATGGGAGCTTTTTAAAAAGCCTCACAGCCTGCAAGTGCCCCTCTCTGGAGGCATTGGTGAAAGCCTGGTCCCAGTCTTGCAGCTCATCCATGCTGGTGTTTTTCTAATATTCTTAGAAGTCTTGACAGGTTTGTTTTCTTATTTTTTTTCTTTTAAAAAGCGCAGCTTTTAACAGCCCTGGGGCAGAAGGCTCTTGCTTGCTAAATCACAAGGTTTGCCACACTGAAATGTAGGGACGTGCCTGCAAACGGGAACTGGCTGTCTTAGCTTTTGTTCTTGACTGTTTGCCAGAATCCTTAAAACAACAGGAGGAGCTTCAGCCACCTAAACATCCCTGCACTTGCTGGCTCAGGGAGCCTGTAAACACGGGCATTAGCCTATCAGACACATGGATGTGTTCACCAGTCCCACTGCCGGTGGCTGGGTGGCTGTGGGTCAAGAAGTAGCAGGAACATCTGGCAGTGCCAATGGTGTGTCCCTCCTGGCATGTCCTTGCAGTGCTTGGTGACTGCAGACAGGAGAAAAGTGTCAGGGAACACCACTGAGTGCTGTAATGTTAGAAGTAGTATAACCTAGGTTATCCTAGATTTTAGAGACAGGTAAAAGGTGATCCCCATGCTGCTCCACCAGAGACATGCTGACAAGAATTGGATTTGTATCAGTGTAATGAATGGTCACATTTTTCCCCTGTCAGCTTGTTTGAAGAACAATGATGAGAAGGGACAGCAATGGACCAGCTTGTTTGAAGAACAGTGATGAGAAGGGACAGCAATGGATGAAAACTTGTAGATCACAAGAGGTAATTAGCAAAATGCTACCCCTAAGAACCAAAATGCAACCTCTAGTGCAGCCACTGGTGGTAAATACTTCCTCAGCAAAGACCTAGCTCATGCCATTTCAGAGCTGTGTATTCTTACTTAACTTGGACAGCCCACCTCAGTCCTCAGCTGCAGATATACCAAGACTTCTATTTCAGTCACAGACTCGGAGAGAGACCAGGTGCACACCTGAGACCTTGCCTACAGTCATTCCTCGGCCACCTCACTGTTATGGTAATGTTTATTTAGACTGGTGGGGGTGGAGATGACCTAGCAAGGTGTTGAGAAGCTCTCCTAAGGTCTGTCCCTCAGCTGGGCTCACAGCAGCCACCTTCCTGACATTTGAACCTGGGAGGTCTGGGGCAGCACTGCATCTGCCTCCAGGCTCAACCCCAAGGTGCTCAAGATCTTCCAGCTCCCTTCTGCTGGCTCCAGTTTCCTTCCTGTGTGTCCCACCAAGGTAACTTCAGAGGGATTTAGAATTTCAACAAACTGCTTCAGAGGGATTTAGAATTTCAACAAACTGTTCACCTCAAATTCTGCAGAGCACAAACTCTACAGAAAGGGTCCTCCAGTCTTCACCTGCAGCCCTCAGCACCAGCATTCTCTCAGGCTCTCCTCCTTAAGTCCCTGCACACCTTTGAAACCACTGAGGAGCTCAGGAGCTCCAAATTGTCCTTTGCCTGAGCTTTGCACCCTTCCAAGGTCTCTCTTGGTTAAGTAAATGGGGTGCAGCTCAACTCACACAGCACCTAGGTTTTTCCTCTGCTCTCCTTGACCATCTGCTCCTGAATTTTCACCACCCCTTGGCTCAGCCAGCTGGGAGGCAGCGCTCTCACTCCTGGCTCTGCCTCAACCCCATCACTTGGATGAAAGCTAATGAGCACGTGCAGGTTCCTTCCCCCTCTCTGAGCCACCTCCTTGAGCTTGCAGGTCCCACAAGGTGGGTGAACCAAACCTCCTTCCCTCACAACGTAACGGCATTAAGTTATAAAGTTCATCATCAGTAAGTAAGCCAATCCCACCCACGACTTCTTTCCACATAATTATGGTTCACGGATATACCAGGAAAAAAAGGAGAGCCCCTGCCGGAGATGCTGACGTCTTTTTCCTTTCAGGTTCAATGCTGCTTTATTGCGGTCGGGTTTTCTTTCTCCCCGCCACCCGGTCTTTCTCTGACTGGAACTGTTCCCCTCCAAAAACGTGGTGACTTTTGCTGAAAAGCAATTCTGCCACTTCTGTAGCGAGGCAGCACTCACGAATGGCACAGTGGTAGTTACGGGATGTGTGGTTTACCTCAAGACGTCACATCTCCTCCCCCTGGAGACATCAGAAGGGTTATTGCTCAAATTCAGCTTCGATTCTATAAAGGAAAAAGGCCCTGTGACTTTCACTCCTACTTTTAATGTTCTAAGAAACCTTCACATTCCCTTCCCCAGGCTGCTTCAAAGGGCAAAGAGCTGGGGCAGAAGATGCTGCCATTTGGTAAACACACGCATTTGAAGTGCTGTCTAAAATCCCATGAGTCAAACTGCAGTATTTCCCACCCAGGGAAAGGAACCATTGATTTGTTTGAGGATTTTTCCCAGATGAGGGCTGGTCAGAAAGAAGGACTTTGACTACCAGATTCGCACTTTATGTTCTTAAATACTTTTGGAGAGCAACAGGAATGAAATATCTGGTATGTCTCTTAGTGCCTCTTTCTGTGCTCAGCTGGAAGATGTCCCTGATGACACATTGCTGGGGACATCCATGGTCTGTGCAGGAGAAGCAGGCACCATGCTCTGTCATGGCATACACCAGCCCTGCAAGAGCTGTGTGACAGGAAAGCTGTGAATCAAGAGGCAGCCAGGCTTGGTTGTGCCGAGCACAGGCAGTGCAAGGAGAAAGGAAACCAGCAACCAGCCCAGAAAGAATGACACAGAAGGTAAACAACTGCCATCACCTGTGCAAACACAGCCACTCTCCTCCCCTTCACACAGGCCGTGGGGCATGGGGCAGTGCAGTCCAGCCAGGCTGCTGGCGCTGCTGCAAAGGGTGCTGATGCTGACACGGAGATGAACTTGAATCAGAGAGCCCAGCTGCTGCTGCCCACCCTGGATTTTGTCCTCTCTGTGGTTGTCCTGGCAAGCACAGCTCCTCTTTTCTCACAAGTCATCCCAAGGCTTTAATACTTTCTCCCTGTGCAGACCCTTGTTGAGCTGAACTGGTACAAGCACAATGCTGTGACTCCTCCAGCTGTGAGGTTTTGCCCAAAGAGCAGCTTATGATGAGCTTTCTCAGCCTTGTGTGAGCCACAGTGAGTGGAGTCTGCAGGCACCACTCCCGAGTGCTGCCCACCTGAAGCTGTGATGATGTGGGGAAGGGCAAAGGTTGCAAAGGGAAACTATGTCGTGGCTTTTGCTCATCTCAGCTTTGAGAGTACAGCTGTGGTGTCTGACCAAAACCATTACTAAGTTCCCCTTTGCTAAAATGATTTCTCATTTCCCACGTGATGCTCAAGGATGGGGTCCCCAAGGGAGGCACAGAGTTCCCTTATGTTTTATGCAGAGACCCGAGGCCATGCCTGATGAATGCAGGGTTTACTCATGGGTGCCTCCCTCATGTGTGCCTTACCACGTTGGGACCTGCCCAGGAAACGCAGCTGGCTTCCTGCTGGCAGTTGGGCAGCACCTCCTTCACCGAAGAGCTCAGCTTGTCCCCCTGCCTGTCACTGCAGCACCAGCCTCTTGGGCTTCTCTGGGACGGTTCTCACCTGTGGATAAAAGTGCTTGTCTAGGGGATGAGCTGTGCCCCTCAAGCGTGGAGGAAAAGTGACCTGGCCTAGGTCTGGCAGCAGGAACTTGACACCAACCTCCCCACCAGCTGGGATGTGGGATACACAGCAGGGAGAGGAAAATGGTTACAACACAACCAGGTGGAAGATGCAACGTGCATGTGTACATCACAAGGTCATTATCTCCTAAGAAGTATGAATAGGGAAGGAGTTCCTTCAACAAAGCTGCCCCAATGAGGGAAGGCCAGGGATGGGCACCTTCAAACCCAGCACTCTGTCTCTGCTGAGGCCGGCAGGTTCCTGGCATGAGCTAATTAACTCTTCAGTTGCTGAGGAAGCTCAGAGGACCTTAATTTGACAGTCACCATAAAAGCATTTTGTCTGTCAACAGACTCTTTCATCCAAGGATCTCAAAGTGCTTTACAAGTATTAATTAAACTCACCAAAGTATGAATAATTATTGTCATTGAACAGTGTGGAGGCCAGACTTGCCCAAGAGCAAGTGCCAGGACTCAGGGACAGGCACGGAAGGAGGAATTCTTAGCTGCAGTTGCCAGACTGCAAACCCTCCTGCAGAGAACAGTCTCAGACTGCACACTGGCTGAGCCTGCTGGACTATGCTCAAGGGTGTTCCCCCCTAGAAGATCACATTTGAAGAACAGGGGGAAAAAATGTTATTTTCATTTTGGAATACAAAACAATCTATATCACAGCAAAAAATTTAGGCAAAAATGCCATGAAAGTATAAACTCACTGTATCAGTGTAAAGGTTTTCTAAATAACAGAAAAGGAATGCTGTTTCATTTATCCTGTATCCTGTAGCAGTACCTTCTGCTGTTTTATGTGAGATTAGTAGTTTCTGAAAATAATGTATAATAAATCACATGTTGAGGAATTAGGGTCAGAATTTAAACACTATTTGAAACCTCAAATGATCAAACCTTCATTTATAAAAATGTGCTTATTATTTCCCCTTCCTGTTATGAATCTCAGTACTTGGAACACTTTCCCTTTCCTATGCCTCCAAACATCCGGTATCAAGTAGTCTCAAATCAGGGGTGCTTTGGTAGCAAGTTCAGGTATATTTTTAAAGTGATAAAGACTCACTGTCATCATCTAGTCTGAACCCTTGCACAGTCCAACCCAGAGGAATTTAGCTGTTTACCTTGTAGATAGCCCAACTACTTACATCACATTATTTGGTTAATTTTCATGGATGTACCTGTAACTGCTGAAAATTTCTCTCGTTTTCCCACCTTCAAAACCCTGCTCCATGTTGCATGAAGAGGCTCCAATACTGGGCTTCTTGTTTGCAATTTCCTTACCTACAGGAATGTTGTGGGAATTCATATACAAATATTGTGAGATTTGAAGATAGCAGAGCAACAGGGAGGGGAGTCATAAATATACCTCACGCAGGTAATAGTGGCCATAAATTCTATTGCCTTGATATGGCTTGGCAGCAGCACCCTGCAGAACTCCTTGCTGTGCTTGCTCCTCTCTCCATGGCAGCTTCGCTGTTTATTACTGATATAATTACAGCACTATGACGTCTTCTTGACAGTTCTGGATAAAAACAACCTTTTCACTTTGAAATAAGCTCTTTACACAGCAGTGGCAGTTAAACTGAAGAATATCTGTACGAGGTGTGTGATGGTGGTAAACTGACGATTTGTCTTACGCCGGCACAGCTTTCCCATGCAATTGTCTTTTGGACAGCCAGTTGGCCTCAGAGTTCAAAGAGAGCCACCACAGCTGAGGCTCTGTGCCATGAACACTGCCCAGAGTGAAGAAACCGAGTGGGTGACTCTTCTTCCTCACAGAGCATCCTCATCATGGCTGTGCTGGAGGTGATGGGAACGTCTCCCCCTGAAGCAAAGCCAGGGCTGGTCTCCGGGACTGGGAGCCAATGTGGGTGTGCTGCTGTGGGGAGGAAATACCCTTAGCACTGCGATGGCACTGCACAGCCTCTGCTCAGGCCTGTGGTTGGAGGAGCCCTTCCTCCTCCTCTTCCCCATGCAGAGGGCCCTGTGGCTCTGCCAACCCAGGCCCCCTGTCTAGCGTGCAGGGGGTGGTGAGTCCACAGGAGCCTCCTCAGCCACAGGACTGGAGGGCATGTTCCATTGCTGCAGGATCCCTGGGCAGCTTCAGATAAAATGGCCAGGCAGGACGGTGGCGCAGTTATTGACCACTTAATTGGGAAGGGAGAGCCTCTGCTTTAGTTCTAGAAGCCTCCTCACCCAAGCCATTGCAAAGTGAGCTCGATCGCGTGTTTCAGATCGGTGCTGCCTGTTTCCAATTACATCTGAGCGCATTGCTGCAGAGAAGAGCCAAGGTCTTGATTTATAGGCTTTTGGGCAAGAGAATGCAGTGTTTTTCATTATCTTTATCTCTAAATCTGCTCTTGTTACTCGTTGCTTACAACAAATTTGCAGAGTCTAATGCAAAGGTCTTTTGTTAAGGTTTCCTACACTCAGATGCTAAAATCTTTCATTAAAGCCCAGGCTAATTGCTTTTGCATCAGATAGACAGGCCCATCCATTTCACCTTGCTCAGTGTGCCCTTGGGAAGGGAACACTGGGATGCATTCCCCCAGAGGTTGGAGAGCTGGAGCCACACCTGGGGTTGAACCTGTGCAGCTCACCCTCCCACCCAGCCCAAGGCCAAGCACCTCGCAGGCGCTGTGGATGGTGGGAGAGGCAGCCAGTCTGCTCCTGCACCACTCGCTCTGCACCAGACATTCCTCTGGCTGGATTTTCTGCTGCATTGGCTTCCCACATATTTATCCTGACATCACATGGGCTGGGGCCCTTCCCGCCTCTGCCCAGCAGGAGTTTGCTAATACAAAAAAAAATCACTTTTAGGAAACGATGTCTTCTGTGGAAGAAAAAGGCTCAAATGCAGCAGGAAAAGTTTTATGAGCTTTGCTTCAATATTGTTGTGCAACAACCTTATGGGATTTCATTATTTATGATTTTATCTAACTACAGTCTATGCCTAATAGCTCGGAGGTGCTGTTGATTAATTTTTTCCAGGTCTTTGATGTACCAGCAATAACTTGTCCATGCTGTCCTGTGTCAGTAAAGTGGAAATTGCCATGCCACAGTCAAGGTATCACGAGGTGGCCAAAGCCAGAATAACTGCCTGGATCCACAGTAGGACCAAGGTTTCCGCCAGCCACGCTCTCCCTGCTGGAATTGGCTGATGGAGCTGTAATGAGTCAACTCACTAAAACAGGAAAAAAAAGAACCCACCCGAAAAATGCTGCTTTGTTTTAAGTTTTTTTTTTTTTTTTTCCTGGTTTAGTGAGTTGAACTGACTCCATGTGACCAGGTATGCACTAGAGCCGGCAGGAGGATGAAGGGAGCGATCAGGCAGCAAGGAGTGGCAGGAGGAGGAAGAGGAGGGAGAAGGGCAAGTGGGGGCAGGCTGGAAGATCATCTTTTGATACCACACCCTACGTATGGACACTGTCAGTCTAATTCCTACTGTACTGGTTCCATCCTTGATGTTGTAATCTGTTTCTGTGAATCTTTTCAATTAGGTAGTGATTTATTGGTTACTGGGGTGGGTTTGGACATCCTCCAGCAACAGACACGAAATCCCTTACCATGCTGAAGTCTGTCCTATTGCCTGGAATGCAAAGGCACAAAGCTTTTTCTCCAGGAAATGATTCTTTTTCAAAATGATTATAAGATTATATGACTAGGCTATCGTATGATGTAAACCTGTCTGTTTCCAAAAGCTTTGGTGTAGTTACACCGCTTACAAAAGGATTTGCTTCAAAATTTTTAGCTGTCCCAGCACATTAGTTGCTGGTTAACTGGAGGTCTTCCTGAAAAGAGTGCATTTATCAGCATAAACAGACCCGTTTCTTTCCTTACGTAGAGGTTTACAGTCTGCCCAAGTTAAAGTGTTTGCCAGTTCAAAACTTATTATTTCTTGTCATCACTTCTCTTATAGTCATAACCTTTCTGGTGTTAGTCCAATTCTGTGGATTTGTCAATCACCACCACAAAGAAACCCAGAGCCAAAATAAACCTGGCACCACTTTATTTCTGTATTACAAATGTACTGGCACAAACCTTGTCCACGGAATCTCCTATTTCAGCAAAGTGCTTGAAATCCCATTGACTTCAATTAGTAAGTTAAGCAAGTGCTTAAATGCTGTATTTCAACTGGGGCCTGAAGACCGTACCTTGGCCAACTGGATCGGTTGTCTTTTTTTTTTTCTTGATGCTTTTAGAGGAATTTTCACATTTCAGTTCAGTCAAAACATAAAAAACTTGGATGAGGTTAAGGAGAGCTGAAAGTTGACACTATGTTGTCTTCTGGCATAGTTCATTTACAAACTGTAGTCCCTTAAGCACTAAGGATTCTTGTAGAGTGAATGAAAAAATGAGATGCCTTCAAAGTTATGGGCTCAAAATTTGGAGGGGAGGAAAAAAGAGGTCTTGCTCAGCAAAATGACACAAGGAAGGGAATTAATGATGAATCAGAAAAACATGGACCACTGGCTTTACTTCATGGTAGCTGATGGTATCTGGCAATTCTACACTACACACTACTTCTGTTCTTCCTGCATGCAATTACATATCAGTGTAATGCATGGTTATTACAAAATAACCACAACATGCTAGGAAGAACATTTCATGCTTCTCAGTTGGACAAGGCTCATCTGGTCTTAATTTTTTTTTAAGGAACAACTTCTATTTTAAGATTTTTCCCATTTAGCCAATGGAATCTATGTTAATTTGACCTCTATTAAATCAAATTTTTTCCATTATTCTCTCTGATGATCAAAGAGCTCTGGGGCAGTTTCCTGAGAGGCCAGAATACCTTGCTGCTGGAGCAGGCTGGCTGAGCAGCAGCATGCAAGTTCCCCTCCCCACCTTCCTCCTGTTGGGAGAGAGGCTTCCAGCCCTGCCCCTTGCCCTCAGCCCCTGACCCATGTGCTGCCCTCACCCAAACCTGTTTCTCCCAGGCATGCTTGTGCTGTCCACTGAGAGGTTTTGCAGGAGGTAGAGCCATTGAGCACTGTCCTTCTCCCACTGGGTTTGGGCACCTTGCTTGGAGCTGGAGGGAAATCCTTAGGAGTTCTGCTTGCATGGCGGCTCCGCTCAGCCATGTCAGAGTCATGGTGGCAGCTTCTTCTTTGCTTCCTTGTTTTTGACAAGACTGGCAAGGACTGCTGCCTCCTGCAGGGCCCATTCCTGCAGGTGACCAGGAGATGGATGCTGAGCACAACTGGCACCAGCTGGAGCCTTCCAGAAGGCAGGTGAAGAAGCATCCTGGCCCTGGGTGATGCCAGCCGAGGTGGGTGATGCCTGCACGGTTGACAGCAAGCTCCAGGGGAAACCCTGCCTATTCCCAACCAGTCTCAAGAGCCTTCCAGCTCTTAGCAATTGTCTAAAGGACTGAAATCTCACACCTGGTGACTCAGGTCATGGCTTTGCTGGTGATGGAGTGGGGTGAAAAGCCTGAGTCTCTCGGGGAGGGCACTACCTGCAGCCTTGTGCCATTCCCACTCTCCCCTCCTGGATGGGATGTGCCAGCTCGGGCTCCACAGCCCAGGGGGCTGCAGAGACAGAGCCAGGGCAGCAGGAGCCTCTGCACTGCCCTTCTGGGCACGTCTGCTCCCAGGCAATGCCAGTGGCATGCGGCAGGAGAGGCTCAGGCTGAGGATGGAGCCATTTCCCACTCTCCCAGTGAGACTGGACACAGCTTCCCCCTGCCCCAGACAGGGTGGGAGCAGCACTGCTGGCTGCAGCATGACTGGGCCTGGCTCCTGTCCTGCCACGGAGCACCCTGGACAAATCACATCCTTGCTTTCTGCCTCAGTCCCTTGTTTGTAAAATGGACACAAATACTTCACAAGGGTGTTGTGAAACCTAATTAATTAATTAATACCTGTACTGCACTTTGATGTCCTCACATGAAAAGTCCTATATAACTACAAAGCATTTTTAATGTTATAAAGCAAGAACTTCTTGCTGTCTTGCCTTGGCAAAGAGGCTGATTAGATGTTATCAGTTCTGCTGCTCACATACACAGAAACTACTGCACTGGGGCTTGGATCCTGGTTTGTCTTTAAAGAGTCACATAGTAAAATGATGGGAAGACTTAATTTGGCAGTCTGTTCCCTGTGATTTCAGGGAGTGGCCAGAACTGGCTTTATATTTTCTGTCAACAAAATAAGCTAAATAGCCCTAGAAAAACAAAACAAAACAAAACAACAAAAAGCCAACAAAAACCCCAAACCCTGACATATCTGTGCATACAGGTGTGTCCTATCACATGATCACACCCGCAGTAACTGGACCCAAAGGCTTTCTAGCCCAAGCCTGACAACAAGGCTGTACCAAGGAGCACCTAATCCTGCATTAAACAACTGCTCACATTTCACACAAGGCAACTGGCTCCTAAGTCTGAGTCCATTTGGGCCAAATCTCATTGCCTGTTTCTGTCTGTTCTGCTGTTAAGAGAGTCTCCTTTGCAGTTTTACTACTTAAGTGATGGAGACTCAGCCTGGGCAGCTGGGACTGAGGAGCCCCGATTCTGCTTGCATCATGAAATGCGTGGTACTGGGATGCCAGAAGGCACCATTGCAGAGCCTGTGCTTTAATCTGCACTCAAGTGATAAACCAATGTTAAGAAGCTGCACAGTATGGTCCTTCCTTTAGGGAGCTCAGTTATGTCTGTGTGCAGCTGAAAGTGCAGCTTTAAATGTTAAAATTCCCAACAGACCTGTCCTGCACTGCATTTAAAGATGCACTAATAAGTTAATGACAAAATACAAACGCCTTGACTCCTGCAATTTAGAAAACTGGAGCCAAAGGAGTCTTAATAATCCTGTTTTTCTTTCCCAATTTACACTGTTTACTTTCTGCATTTCCTTGACCTTGAAGAGCAATCCTGCACAATTCCAGGTACTGGCCTCCACCTTCAGCCCTTCCAGCACAAACACAAACCCAGGAGTGCAGTTCCAGGCCCACAGCAGCACAGTGCCAGCAAGCCTCTGCTCCCTCCCTCTCTGGCTGCCAGCACCCACTTTCTGTCCCTTCCCTGAAACCTAGAACTTGGCTGTACACCTGCACGTCGTCATTTGCTAAGATGAACAGGTAAATACACACGAAGCACATGGCAAAGGGCTTGGGCTCCTTCACTGGCATTTCCAGACGCTGCCTCAAAGCTTGGGGATGCTCTCAGCGGCCTGCAAGCAATAAGCAATTGCTCACAGGCACTTTCTTGGCTTTTTTTTTTTTTAATTAAAAAAAAAAAAAAAAGACAATTTCTCCCTGTGCTCATCTGGATAGCATTTGGAAGACAGAGGGATTCTGTGGATGCCACTGCATCTGGCTGCACTGTGCCTGAGCTGGTGCTCTCAGCCTCTCCTGCCCAGTGGAGGGAGAGGGGGGGGAGCCAAAGTCCAGCTCAGGTTCGAACGGCTGGAGGCAGGAATAGGCACAATGGGAGGAAACCGGGTACATCGCCTTTGCAAAAACAAATAAACAACACTTCGAGAAATGAAAAAAAAAAGCCCCCTCCTGAACCAGCTTGGACAAAATCCTTTCCTTCCCCCAGCAACAGAGGGACGAAGAGGCTGAAGTGTTTTCACACTGAAAGCATGGCATCGTTTGTGAGCTTTTTCTACAGTCTAAAAATAAACAAAACCCAGGGAGTGTTTTGCATTCAATAGTTAATCACAGTTGGCTGAGTGTTTTTATTTTTCTTCACTGTAAAGGCATTCTTGGTCCGCCTCCCAAACAGCTTGTTTTGTCTGAGAGATTTAATCTTGAGTGGCAGGACAAGGTGCAAAGACAAACCTCAAAACAATTCTTATTTTTCTATAGCAAGATGTCAGTATGTAAAAGCCAACTACCCTGCAAACAGGCCCCTCAGGTTGGCAGGCACAGGGCTTCTTGCCACAATTGCCAGTCGCCTGGATACCCTTGCCCACAAAGCAGCTCATTTCACTCGGTTTTAACTCTTTCCTGTTTGTGAACTGCTCTTTAAGTGGTCTAAACAACCAGAATTCAATGCAGGTTGGACCAGTTTCCAGCCCTAGCTCCTCCCTGAAGAAGCATCTTGTTTGTATACACAGAGCACTGGCACCAGAGCCCAGCCTACTTTCAATCCAAACACAGTTTTCTTCAAAGCAACATCAAGGTAGCTTTCATAAAAATGAAGGGATGATGCAATAAATATATAGTGCATCAACAAGTACCTGAGCTGCTCTGCTCAGAATTAGCTTAGGCAGTTAGTTAAGAGCACTGTGTTGGACAAATATCAGCCACATTTTTGCAGCCATGCCTACTAACATAAGTGAATGACTGAAAAAGTACTGAATTTATTGAAATTTTATGGTTTGCCCTTCTAAGATCTAAAAATGGTTAGAAACAATAAACTTATGAAATCTCACCACTTATGCTCTTCATTTTGTTTCCAAGTGCTATTGCCTCTGAACAATCTTTAAATGAGATAGCTTGTGCTTAGATCTGTATCACAGGCATTAAAAAATTAATAAAACCACATTTAAGTTGCCTGAAAGATTTGTCTTCAGGTCATTTAGTCCCACATTTTTCTTGAAGCAGGACTATCACCAGTTGCTGGATAGGACCACCATGGCTTTGCCTACTCCTGGCTCATCAGTCTCCAGGGAGAAGCCCCAGCCTCTGGGGGGGCACCACTTCCACTGTGGGACTGCATGTTCTCATGGAAATTCTCTCTGCTGAGGGCCTGGTGTCCTAAAGATTTGAGCATTTGATGGTGTCACTTCTTGAGGCAGAATTTTTGGTAACTCTTCCCCATAAACACAATCCTACAGACCTGGCAGGAAGCAGTCCTGAAACTGCCTGCAAATCCATTTCAACAGCTTCTTGTAACTTCCCTAATTCTGTGTATGTAACACTAGACACAGGGAGATACTTCTGATGTTTCTTTAAGGTATATGCTTTAAAATCAGCACAAGGTCTTAGCAAACATGGGGGTCTATACAAAGTGATGCTGGTAACTTCCATCACCTTCTAAGTGTTTGCCCTGAATTAACGTCCCTGATTCTTGGGCCTGCTCCAAAGTATCTCAGGAGCAGAGAACATAACAAACACTTCACACAGTAGAGCTAATGTGGGGAACCTTTTGCAACAGTATTTCACAGGAGGGAATGCCACATGAATACATGGTTCATTTCTGAAAAGAGCCATGACCCACGATCCATTTCTAAAGCACCCCAATAAAAATAATGTCCAATTCAACAAAATGGCCATGACAAATGGAGAAGAAATAGTCCTGCCACCCACAAGCATGACAAACCAAGTGATTAGGTTATTTTTGAATCTCTCTTATTAAGTACTCTAACAATGGGTAAAGCCAGAGGCAGGGAATCAGATTTGCCCAAGCAATGTCCTGACACCATCTCCTCTTCAAACCAGGCACCTCTGAGTGTTCTTTGCAGCCTTGCTTTGGAAAGCCTTTTCCTCATAAGCAGGCATTTACCCTTTTTGTACGAGCTTTGTATGAGCAATCCAGGTTGTTGCTGAACACCCATCCACTGGAGGAGAGGAAGGCAGGATCAGTTTGTGGGGGTTTTTTGTGCAACCTGCCCCTAATTAGCCCCAAGCAGCAGCTGAGTCACTCCAAGAGTCCTGGGTGCTATTAGGACCAGACACGCCATGGCCCAGTGTATAATTATATACCAGCCAGCAGCGTGTGGAAATGGCTCCATTTACTATCTGACCCCATTAGACAGAAGCTGTCATTTCTTCTTGGCTACCAGGGCTGTGGGAGCTTCTGAGGAACACAAGCCAAATTCTCACAGTCCAAACTCGTTTAGCCAAACTCACCTCTTTCTTGCTGAATCCAGCAGATGCCATTCTCTTTCCTGGCTCACGTGTGAGCTGCCTGAGAGCTCCCCTATAGGCAAGAGGAAAATGGGTGCCTTGAGACACAGCAACCACTGGATACAAGGGACAGGGAGCTGAGTGCAGGAAGTCTAGGAAACACAGCCTGCCAATAGTGTCTGTTTCATCAGAGAGCAGACTCAATAGGCTAAAACACACAAGAAATCACCCCCAGCTGGCAGGGCTGTACTTGAATTGCAGCTGGATTTTGCAGCTGCCTTTTCCTATCGAGGCAGCAAGAGGAAAGGCCTGGCTTCAGCAGCATCAGCAGGGTGGCATTCCCCCCTGGCACAGCTCCTGCGTGGGGCACACAAACGAGCCTGGTCCCTGCTGATGAGCAACCAAAGCCCGTTACCTCCTGCAGCCAGGATCTCGAAGGCTGCACACAGCACCCCAGCCAGCAGAGACCCTTTTGCTGCTGCCCTGGGGAAAAGTGAAGAATGGGTCTGGGCTTTTGTCACCCCAGGCTGCCAGGCTGTCACACACAGCTCAAGTGAGCTTTGCTGGGAGGGCTGTGCAACGCTTGGGCTGCTGCTGATGCTGCAGTTCAGAGGAGAAATGCACGGCTCCAACCTCAAGCTGCTACTCTTGCACCAGTGCTACATCCCCTGCAAAAGACACAAGCAACCTCAACAGCTCTGGTTTTTAAATGAGTACTGAAAAAATTTTGCTGAAAGGGACAGTGGAATAAGGGAAACAGGATGTCAAATTAAGATCAGCTTGAACCATGTCAAACAAACAACGAGGAAATAAAATGCACCCTGATTGCTGGCAGGCTTGAAGGCTCACAAAGTACTTGCCCCACCCAAATCAAGGGCTTGAAATGGAGCAGCAGTGGAACAGAAACCCCTGACAGTGTAAGATTTGCTGCTCTCTAGTACTGCTTTGCCATCCTCAGGGACAGAAAAAGCATCATTAGGGTTTAACTAGAGTTGGATGAAAACATGGAGTACCCCAAGGATCAATTTTCACTGTGGGCAGCTGCAGCATGAAGCATTAATTCTTCACCCTTTCTGGTGACAGGAGAAACACAGGGAGCTGTAGACACAAATAATGTTAGACTTGTACTATGTATTTTGCAATGAAATGCTTGCTTTACTTCCTGTTGTTTAGAACTGCATTTATTCTTCAGCACTGCAAGAAAAACGTCCTGTATTTTGTACTTGGTGTGCATTTAAAGGCCCATATATTCTAGACTCAGCAAGTGGCATGGCAGATGCCAAACCTTGCTTCCTTTCTGATTTCTTGATGATTTAAGACCTATTTTCAGCAGCTGATACTGGTTTCCCCCCTTGCCTTTTAGCTTGGTAGCTACCACTTCAACAAAATGGTGTTTGTGCAGTGCCTTGGAACCAAGAACTGAGCTTTGTAACATCAGACAGTGAGCAGAATAAAAAAAGCAGGACTAAAATCACCTACATACCATGTGCCTTTCAAAGCACATGCTTAGAAATATATGGCAGAACCCTTGAGTTCTTCCAGAATAATAATTTGACTGCTAGATTTTTATTTCCTACATAGCTAAAATGACTTGCATGTTTCTGATATTTGTGTTGTTTACCTTGCCCCAGAACAAAGTTTGAAATTATTCTCTGAATCTACAGAAATCAGTAAAACAAAATATTTAAAAAAACCTGCACTGTTTATTGACATTTTTCAGACTTACTGGCTTTCCCTGTAGGGGTAAACCTATTGATGCAAAGTATAAACAGGAAAAGATAGTGTCTGATCAATGCTTTATTTAGGTGCGGGCTTCCTTCAGGAAAGCACAAGTCACTTTGCCTCTGCTAACTTGCTAACATGGAAATTAAATGAAGAGTTGGTAAAAAAAAATGCACCCAGTGCCATCAGCATGATTATCCTCTCTGATCTGGTAATAGCCTTTCCTCAGAATTCTTCTGTTGTGGAGAACACAACACTTGGCTTAATAAATAAAAACCAGCTTCTACTTATTTTTACAGCAAATAATTCTATATTTAATGTAGGCCCACAAGATGTTGGCATATACCTTGTTGCCTTGTTAAAAGAAAGAACTCAAGTTTGCTAAAAATAGTAGTAACTAGTAAGGATGAAGCAAAATTGTCCCAGAGGAGGACAGAGACCAGAAAATAAAAACTGAAAAGGAGGTAACTTAAGGGATTTTCAGTAACATTTAAGAAGTAATAGTAACTTTTAGGTTCAGTGAGTGTTACAATGCATCAATTACAGAGACAAAGTAATTTAAGGAAAGACTGCTCACTGGCAGTTCAGCTTGGTCACAGACTTCATTTGCTTTGCAGGGCAAGGAACAGCACCCCATAATCAACAATTGTGGTCATAAGCTGTGTCCAAAGCTTGCTGCCTCCTTGCAGCACATCTCACAAAGCTGAGAAACTCCCCTTCTGCATGGACAAAGGACTCGCCCCTTCATCCCCATGTCACTGCTGCACAGACACGGCACTAGAAATGAGTTTCACACCTGCTCTGGTGACCCTCAAGTGCTGCTGCAGGTTTGCACTGCCTGCTGCTCCCCTGGTTAAGGGAACTGACACAGAAGGATGTCTGAGCTGCAGTGCCTACTCATCACTTACACAGGTTTCTGAGCTCTGCTAAAACCCCAGCCTTGTATTAGGGGGCACTGCTCAATGGACAGCACTCCAGATCTAATCCTCTCTTTCCTAGGCAGGAAGTCTCTGTGTAAAACCACCTGAAGTGAGACTTAAAGTACTGCACTTCATGGCTAAATTCCATCCACTGACTGATTCACCAAAGATGAATTATTGCTGTAGGTTCCAGACGGGATGAGAGAAAGGGAACATACAGAGAAACATCCCTAGGGATGGTTTCACAATGCACAGGAGATCCATGCTAACTCCAGCAATGATCTTTTCTCAAGAACTGACTCAAGTCTACTCTCTGTATGAATGGGAGGATGTTCAAGGACAGTGACAATACCAAAATGTGCCAATTCAGCAAATGAAAATTGCCAGTCAACGAAGCAGTGGCCAGCACAATGGAAAGATCAATGAAGGCCAAACAATGTAGGGTATAGTTACCTCTTATTTATTCTTCCAGCTGTTTGTCCAGTCTTTCCAGCAAGTTCACAGAAAGTCTGACTTTGAATCCATAAGATTTGGTATTACTTCTAGGACAGTGGATTATGTATGCAGATGGATAAAGGCTTGACTCTAAGTTTGTGATTTAAGGACCTTTGGAAAACTGTGCATTAGCAGGGCTTAGTAACTCAAGACTTACTGCATTCTTTAGTCAAAGCTAGGACAGTGTAGAGTTTAGGCTTTTCAATACATTTGCAACATTGCTATTTTTCTCCTACATTTTGTGGTTCTCATAAGCCAAGGAAAATAGCCTAGGTCTGACTGCTCCCTTCAATTGCATATCTCACGTAATAGGGAAGGAAGTGCTGAGAGTCTCAGTGCTGTTAAACTGGCCACAATGGAAATGATAATAAAACAGGAGATAACAGAAATAACTCCAACTCATCAGAGCCCAACTTTTGTGGCTAACATAAATGCCTTCAGTGGGTACTTGGTTTGATATAAAATTATTCAAATGAACCCTCTCTTCTGGTGTAGTACTTCTATGGCAATTCTCCTGGAGAGAAGCTTCCATTCATTTCAGTGTCTCTCCTCTCAATACCCCATTTGGAGAGCTAACACTCCCAATACTTCTAAGAGCTATTAGAAAGAAAATAAAATATACATAAAATAGTTCTACTTTTGAGAACTATTAGAAAGGGATCCATGTAGGTCAAAGAGTGAAGGGTGACCTTGAAATAAAGAAAACGTTCATTTAGTGTACTAAAACTCCTTCTAATCTGAAATTTAAATACAAACAGTGCAGTTTTTCATCTTTTTTACCTTTTGTTTCCTCCCCAAAATACTAGCAATTGTAGCATGGCATTAAAATTAGACTGAAACAATTGACTTGTTTCTATGTATATTGTGAAAAGTTGGTCAAACTGTTGAATTCAACACAATGAATTCCTGGTTTAGGCTTTTTGTACCCTAAAAATGCTTTCTTATGTGGCTTCTAAAACTCTTTAATAATAAAGCAGTTCATTGACCAAAATGACTAGGACTGAGGTGAAGGATGCATTTTTGGTTGGGAATAAATCTAAATTCTGAAGAGTGGACCTCTTTTCAAACTATCTTCCAATTGCTAGCCTTTGAAGTATGGTAACTTCTGAGAAGCTAAAAAAATAAATAACTGGTGCCACTTGGGCAATCAGGTACATAAAGCACACACTGTGTTCATGGAGCAATCAGTATAACACTGAATCAAAGACAAAGTTATAAAATGTAAGATTCCAGGAATGTACTGATGCAACCTAAGGGTTTGGTTCATACCTTTTGAAGATGTCTAGAGATTGTTTCTATCAGATTTAGAACGCTATGAGAACAAATGTTTTTCATTAGCCATCCTTCCTCTCCTACCCCATTCACAAGGTTGGCTTATTCTTGAACATGTGTCTGTGGCTTTGGCTTTTACCTGAAGAAATGTAGATGTGAGATCATCCCAGTATACTAAACAATATTTTGTTCTTAGTCACCTGAGGTTGTTCAGTTATGATTTTGCTATTCACATAAAACCATTACTTTCTGTGAGGATCCATAAAATCAGAAAGTTTTAAGAGAGCTACAAAAAGAAAACCTCAGAAACAGCAAAAGTGAAATTAGAGCTAAGCAGTAGCCATAAAATAAGTCAGTAAAAAATTATGTAAAAAGTAAAAAAATAAAAACAAATAAAACAATAGTCTGTGTGTTAATGCTTATCTAAAATAACTCCCTAATCTACAAAAAGTATATCTAGCAAAATATTAAAAAGTTCTAACCTTAATAATAAAACTCTGTGCATTGTGTTTTAAAGCTTACAAGCAAGTATTGTATTCAAAATAAGCAAGCATTGTTTTAACCAAAAGTAAGAGTGCTTATAGTAGTTAAATAAAACTACTGTCCATATGCTTTTACTTTGTGTAATTAGTCAAAAAACTTTTTAAAAAAGTTGTAACATTAAGTTCTTAATCTACTGCCTAAGATGTGAACTAATAACATCTTCCCAATGTCATAACCACGTAATGGAACTAATGCTACAAAATAAAACAACTCAAAATGCATTCCTAACAATCCCATCCTATTCGTAATTTGTACATAGCCCTCAACCAGTGACAACCTCCCACATCTGCTCTAAGCATGCTAAAGCCTCATGCAGTGTCACCACAGAGGGAATTCAGACTCAGACCTTTGAAACTGGACAGTGCTCAGATAATGCACTGAGAAAGGGGTGGGTCACAGCACAGAATACACCTTCTCTGCAGACTTACAATAAAACTTCTTATTCTTTTATTTATTCTTACAATACAGATTTTGTTTGCAGCTTAATTTTCAGCCAAGAAGTTCAGTATTAAACATAAATTAAATTTTGCTCACAAACTAGCTAAAAATACTTGTAGTTTCTAGAGGCAAATTATTTGCGTAATTCTTAATTATTAAGGTTCACGACACAAACCCCATCCTGTATTTCCTAGGTGAATTTAAACCCTGAAAAGCACTACTTTTCATGCCAAATAACAAGTTGTAGAAAGGGTAGGAGAATACTGCCAATCAAGCAGCTTGACGAGACTTCCTTGCATGTGATGCCATAGTGTATAATTTAAAATAAAATGTTTTCCAGTTCCACTGTATCAGCTGCATACTATTCATTTAGTTCCTTGTATTTAGCAGAAGTAGGGCACATTTTCCAGATACCATTTATAAGCCAACATACTCTGTTAATTTTATTCCTTACTGGAAAGTACCTTGGTCTATTCACAAATTAATTGGGGAAGTGACATTGTGACCATTAGTCCCAACTGGTGTGCCTGACACAAGCAGGAAAGAAAGGATGAATAGGCAGGATTTTCCATTTGGCATTTCAGAATTAGGGGAGGTAACGTTTCCAGTTATATACACTTAAAAATATTTTCTGAGAAGATATGCTGAACTTAAGCATTAAGCTAAATACCTATAGCCCTGCATTATTTCATCAGCTATTTTCCAAGACATCACTCATTCCTTTGTTGAAAGTTTGCCTCTTAACAGTATTTATCTTATTTGGAAAAATTACAGGTCTATGAAAGAGCTTTATTTTCTTATACTGCTTTATATAACTAGTTACTTGCATGTTGGTACTAAAGAAACAGAACTTTTTTGAAGTGGCAAGGGGCACTCATTAGGAAAACAAGAAAAATTTACAACTGGAAATGAAAACAAAGCATAAAAACCTAACATTTCACACAAAATGAGCTTTCAACAGAAGTATTAGAAAAACCACCAAACCTCAAACACCTTGCCATATTAACTTCAGACCAACTGGAAAGGCACTGAGAACTGAAGTGTGCAATTCATATCCATACCTGTGAGAGTAACAACCACAGTGAGACACAAACCTCTGAGGCATACAGAATATGGCACTGTACAGTCCATTAGGCATTCCTGGTACATACGGCAGTTTTGTGTTTCCTTAGGATGAGCTGAAAATGTTAACTAAATGTACACATTACATCATATTTCCATGGGGAAGAGCAGTCCAATTTAGACCATCTGATGATGAGGAAACAAGGCATAACATACAGGACATTGTTGGCACAAGAAAGTGTTATCCTATCAATACACACATTTGAAATTTATATATAAAGGAATGGTGGTGGCAGAGGCAAAGGGGCAGGACTAATATCAAATATTCAGTTCTAAGCATGCTAGTGAGGTCTTTGTTTCATAAACTGAAGCTACCAAAACCAGTTCAGAGGCAAGAAAGCACTTATCAAGACAGTCCAACCCATTTCCAGGCATCCTTCTTCTGGGCTGACATGTGCAGACTGAAGGATCTGTCCAGTGTAGTTTCCATTCCCAAAGCTGTCTAAAGCTTCCCATTGGCAAATGCTGCCTCCTGGAACTGAGGGACAAATGTCTTGAAATATGTCCTAGTGAAAAGAACAGAAAATACATGATTAGGAAGGAGTAATCTTAAAAGCATGAATTGAAGCACTTGATGTTTCCCATGTTTTCTATTTCCCCTATGTGGAGAAGGCTTCACATATGGTACAAAAGGCCCAAAGACAGACAAGGCAATGGAGCAGGAAATAGTGAAGAGAAGTCAGAATATGTGTAGGAGATAAGCTCTTTATCTGTCTCAGAAACCTTGACACAATACTGTCACTGCTGATGGCAGCAGTTTACATGAAATGCAGCAAATAAATACTAACAACATTGTATGAATGGTAAGTCCTTTTATTAAACTTCAACAATTATAGGATAATGCCCTTTTTTAAAGTGTGCTTCGTATATTTTGGATCTTAGTCTATCTTCTTTGCAAAGGATCAAGTGACTCATAAATCCATAAAGTGAGCTAACCCTACATATCCAAAATTGAGTTAGAACTCTACCTTTGAGATTTCTTTGCTGAGATCCAGGGATGCCCCTTACTTGCCAATTATATTAGAAGCTGCTTTATCATTCTGCCTTTGGTTTCTGCCTACTGCATTTTGCACCAAACTTTCAATTTCTTTATTTTTTAAAATTTCTATTTCTATCACTGGTCTCTATAAATTTCTCTCCTGTTCTCACCAAGGAGAAATCTAAAGTGAGAATAGCTGCAATGTCATTTATTAGATTCCTGATCTCTCAGCTGGTTTACCTCCTGAAGCAAACACACACTGATCAGCTTCACAATCATGATGTGTTTCATAACTGCAGTAGAAGCTTTGGCAATCACTCAACAGCAACCATACTTCCTCACACCTAAAAACGTTGCAAGACCATGAAGGGAATGCTCCTCTCTCTTTGTGAGGTTGTGCCTGGCAAATTAATTAACAGATCGCTGCAGTCAGCTTTTGTGCACAAGATATAAATACATATGAGATGCTGTCCAAAGGTTAAAAGAGCAATGGAAAGTAAAAGCATTTCTGGACTGAGGAGCTGATCCCAGAAATGGAAACAACCATAATAAAGAGGACAACCAGCACACACATTTTATAGCATATACAGATTGTGCTGTGTATTTACAGAACACACTTAGGTTTATTGAAGCAAAGTTCAGAAAACAACCCTAGTAATCATGCCTGCAAAAGTGGTTGTTCCTGCTGGCACAGACACCAACATAAACCAGCTGAGAAGGTCTGCCTGTCTCCTGATCTCAACAGCTGGGTGCCATTTCTGTATCTGTGCTTTTTCTACCATACCTTTGAAATTGTAGCTTTTGTAAGTCCTGTTTAATTCTATGTGTTTTGCTAGCTCATGGAGTACCTCCTGCATGTTGTCAATGTCAGGACCTATCCCTTTTACTTGTCCTTGCTTTATCTCTCCTAACATTTAATTATGCTTCTCTGCTTGGTTATTTTAAACAGCTTCCCCCTTCCCCTTTGATACCTTCTCTGCAGAATCTCTTCATGCACGTGACCTCATTGACTTGATAAATGTTACTTAAAACTTCCTTCTTCCAAAACTGTAGAAATTCTTAATCATTAAATGGGATACAATCAGAATTATTTTCCTACATTTTATTTCTTTTTCTCCATAGCATTTCTGTGCTTTGTATTAAACCCACACGTAGTGCATTATATGCAGTAATTATATATGCCTTTTCTGTTAGGTAAATTCCAGAATGAATGCTTATGATACCACAAACATCCTCCCACACCAACTTTATCTACACTTGCATCCTTTGTTTTCACTGATTCCTGCAGGAGAGCTTGTATCCATTCCTGCAAAACCAAGTCTAACACCTCCCTACATTCTGATCAGATGTGCTGTATCAAAGAAGATGTTATTTCACTAGTAGTTCATATGAACCTCTTGGCAATGTTCCATACACTACAAAAATTCCTTTAGTATGTCATTATTTTAAATGTCTGCTTTTTTTCTTTTTATACCTTTAAGTACATGCTTAAAGTTGCCCTTATCATTTTGGTCTTCTCCAGACTGAAGCAAATGCAGTACCGCAAGTGTACTCAGGTTATGTTCCTCCATTTCTGTCCCTCTCTCATATACCTTAAGTATCTCAGATGAAACAAAATCAGAGATAATTATGGTTCATCACACCTACCACAAAAAAAAATTAATTAACACTGCTCCCTTAACCCCCCCAAACTAAACCAAACCAGGCCCTGCTAAGAGATCCAAAAGCCCAGTGTGCCTGATAGGACTGTCTCAGCTACAGCACATTTAGCAGATTGAAGAGGAAAGATGGGGAAGTAGGAAAAGGTAAGTGAAACTCCTTAATGAACACTGAAAACTTTTTTCTAGACTTTTTCTTTTCATCCGAAAGTTTGGGACAAAACCATGTGTTAAAATACCTGAATTTCCTGTGAAATGGAAATGACAACATTTTAATTACAACAATCTCTGCAGTGGTCACCAGTAAGGAGGAAAAGAAGCAGCAATCACCTTCTCAGTGAGTTTCATCTATTGACCATCTGGCATTGAAGTCAAAGTTTCTGCCCAAATAGGACCACGACACAAAATATTATGTTACAACAGATGACATGAAATAATTTTGAGAGAAATAGAAAAATTTTTGAAGGACAATACTCTGCTATAGACTGCATGGTAAAGGCATCTTTCACATGCAATACTATTCCTTATAGAAAGATTTTAAATCAAGAGACAACACTCATGCTCTAGCATCCTGTACATGCAGGCACAGAGAAACACGAATATGAATATAAACATGAACTTTGGAAAAAGATACATTCCTCATATTCTATTCATATTAACACATTCACATGAATTACACCTTCAATAACTATGATCTGTGCTATACCATAGGGATTCATATAAAAGTATCTGAAAGTTTTTTTTTTTTCAGAAACTTTGCCACATGATATTCTCAAATTATCTCCAAACTATTTTGAAATTATTACTTTTATATACACTAGATACGTTTTTCAGCTCTGGAGAACTGTTATTAAAAAACCCAACAACAGTAATTTAGGTACCTGTCGAATTACACTGAAGGTGAAGAAAGCTAACTTGACCTATGGTCTCTCAGGGCTCTGTCAAATGGCAGAAATCAGCTTCTGATCAATGCCTTTTCTCCTTTCTGGGAAAGATGGAGATCTTTCTTTCTCCAGCTTTCATTTACCATATTCTTGGTGGGTCTGTATCACACTGACCTTATACCAAGCTCAGAAGACCTGCATAAATTCTCCTGTAAGTACAGGGAAACTCATTTGTACAAAGTACACAGGTATTCTTCACGTGAGTGTAGAGTACAATCAACACTCATGTAAAGAAAGTAAAACACACACTGAGTGTTGCATCCTTCTCACAATGGTTTTGATTCCAGCTTAAACAGTGTTCAAAAAGTTGCTTTCTTTTCAGCCTAGAGTGGGTGCCAATCTTCATACACTTATGGGCACATGTCTAACACTTTGTTGAGCTTCTTATAATACTCCATTGTTTTTTGTCTATTCATTTTTGTTCCCTCAAATGGTCATTTTCCAAGTTCAAGGTAGTAAGTTATGAGGTTTCTATGGAAATTTTTCTTCATCACTCCAGAAAACAACACATTTTGCTGTAGTTAACCACTATATATACTTGACATAGTACAATGAATTCCACGTGCTAAGCTCAAGGACATCTGTTGAGAGTAAAGCACTTCTATTTCCTTCATTTTATTATCCAGGGGAAAGAAAGTCTTGCTGTAATTGCAAGTGGTAAGTATCTAAAAGAAGGTAGAATTGGCTCACGCTGTTTACATATTTCCCAGTGATATGAAACACTGAATGTGGTACAAGGTCTCCGGAAGCCCATACATGTCTAAATCCCAGGGTGTGGGTTTGCTGTGCTTAAAACATACTTGACTCAGAATTCACATGTTTTTGTGAAATTTCATTCTAATTGTACTGGTTTTTTTTTCCCAGGGTAATTTAGTGCTGGGTTTTTTAAATGCAGTTGGCAGAAAATCTGCATTGACCACTTGATAATACCTTTTGCCTTCACATATCCACGCTGAAAATCTGCAAAGATTTTCAATTATGTAGCTGCAATCTCCCATCAAACAACACTTCCCATATATTTATGGTGATAGCATTCTAAGACCAACACACTCAATTTCTGCTGTTGCTTTTGCTGGACTGGTACTATAGCCAGCTATACAATTGTGTTCTAGTTACTGCTGCTGGTGTAATGAAGTTAAAAGGGTTGTTTAGGTGTTTCTATTTCTCTTAAAATCTTTATGTGGCAAATTCAGAGTAGAAGATCGAGACTCAAACTCTGTGAGGAAAACAGCATACAACATGTTGTACCAATGAGATTTCTGCTTTTTATGTCTGGGACAAGGACAATCATCATGGGGTGATGAATCATCTTCCCAAGTCATTCACAAAATATATTCCCCCTAAACTCCTCAGTTTATAACTGCCAAGATTTCCAGCATGCTGATCTCAAATTCACCCTATTTGCACTCATATTTTATTTGTTTCAGCTTAAGATGTGGGACTTTGAAGTGCTTTTTCCATCAAGAGATGATTTGAGGAAAATTAAGGGGATGAAATCATCATGATGGTCCACATCAACAACAGACTTAGCAGTACAGCAACACTTCTACTACCAGCACAGTGTCCTTATTGGCAAATTAAAGCCCTTGAGCCACAAACTTTATCTTTTCACAAAGACCTTCTCTCACTGCATTAGGCACACGTGTTGTGTTCCTTCTCGTCTGAAGGCAGACTTACATTTGGATATTTTTTCTACTACTGGCTTTGAGAGCAAACTTTATTCTTAAATACCCATTATTTCAATATTTTAGTAAGTACTGCAACAGATATTTAATTCTGTAAATATCTGGCTCTAATTATAGACCCTTAGTGTATTCAAAATCATAGTAGCCAGTGTATTTGACAAATACATCAATTTTCTCCTACTCTAGGCAAGGCATACATAATATGTATGAATTCTTTTCTAAAATTTTTCAAGTTAATAGATCTGACTTGGGCAGGCACTCCTGTAGTCATGGTGATCTCTGAATAATTCTACTTAATCCTTCCAAGTCTTCTGGAGTATTTAGTACCCCATTCTCCTCAGTAGTTCTCTATTGTCTGAACTGTCCAGCAGGTAAATTGAGTTTGTTTGAATAATCCTGGGACTGAGGTAAGGACTGAATTGTATCTGTCCAGCTGCATGAGATAGAACCAAGAATCCCAGGCATCTGTCCCAACAGCTGTCCACTTCTTTTAAAGGAATTGTATCTCTAGGATTTACATAATTTTGCATCCCATATTTCTTTCCTGCTGTACCCTAGAAGAACTGCTTCAAGACATCTACAAGTTTCTTCAAATCTACTGAATCCTGATAGAACAACATCAACTCTATACATGACTGATCTTCATAAATTAGCTGGAACAGCAATGTTCTCCCTCTTTCAATCAAATCTGGTGAAAACAGGAATTAAGAAGGGTGTAGGTCAGAGTGAAGGACATACTGAGGCTTCTTGAGGTTTTTGACCTATTCCTTCCAGACTAGTATTAGTACGCTGACACTTTGCAATAAAATCTTGTTAAACTATTTCAACACTATAGACATATTAGAATTATAAAAGATCTTCTCCAGGCTTTATCAATGTCACCTGATTACTCACTTTCTGAAGTACAAAGTATTTTTGCATGGATCATACATACATAAGTAATGTGCCTTTGTATTTTTGTGTTCCTGTTGAAACTTGTTCTGACACAGTGAAAACTTGTTTTGAAAATACTGAACATCTACAACAATACCTTCTGGATGCCAGATGAGAGGATTTGTTCTCCCATGACCACACAGGCACATCCAGCTGATTTGGTTCATGTAACCCCTAAAAATTCATCTCCTCTACAGAAGCTATTTACCATAACCTTCAAAACTTTCTAAGATTTCCTGTTTGTTTCTGGCAGAACAAAACCAAA
This sequence comes from Molothrus aeneus, assembly GCF_037042795.1. Classification (NCBI taxonomy): domain Eukaryota; kingdom Metazoa; phylum Chordata; class Aves; order Passeriformes; family Icteridae; genus Molothrus; species Molothrus aeneus. The sequence goes on from NC_089648.1 coordinate 26,720,717, forward strand.
GATGCCAACCACTCTTTTTTTTACAGATATAAGTTTTCTTTCTAAATTCCTTTTGTCACGAGCTACCTAATTCAACATGATTACCACTAATTAACAAAAGGAACTTAAATTAATAAATTGGTGCATTAATTCCAACAGTGGGTATGTATTTAGGTCATATTCCATATGACTGCTCATTATGTGCTTAACCCCTGCTCATGCCCTCCTCCAGCATCTCTATGCCTTGCACTGAGCAAGGGCTGAACACAAAAGTGTGGGTATCTACTGAGAGCCCATTCTTTCCACAGGCCTCATGCCATTGTTTGAGGGGCAGCTTTTTCCTTTTAAACACAGACATGAGACATTTGAACCTCGTTGCTATTTTCATCATACATAATGCATCAAAAACATATTTCCATTGGATGAACCATGTTGTCTATTTATTCATAGGCACTTCCACAGCATTCCTCACCAGGCTAAAAATACATGAGGACTCACAGCAAAGCTGAATCAGCCCATCTCCTGCTTTGGGACAACAAGAGAGTAACACTACAGCAGATATTCTGTGACACCTCTGTTAGGAGAAAATGATCATTGTATCATTGTCTCCACATCTAAGATGTTACAAAAACTGCAGTGAGAAACAGTTCTCAGCACTGTAACTTTGGATTGCCCAGCTGGAACTGGGCTGTAGCAGGCAGCCCCAGGTGCCAAGTGGCAAAGGCTCAGGAGCTAATGAAAATCAGGACTATTATGGAATGCACAAGGCATTCAGGAGACAGCAGCATTTCTAAACCACCACTCAAACCTGAACATCAAAAAAACTTACCCAAGCACAGCAGCAGAATGAAATAGGTACCTTCCAGGATTTCTTTCTCACTTCAAATATACATCACAATACTTGGCATATATTCATGTTTCTAAACTAAGCTTCTTGATGGTATGCTCCTTGGGATGTGGTTTAGAATTTCCTTACTAGGCAGCTTTATCTATAGCAAATATTTTGCTTTTGTGTGAAACACAATGTCTACACAGTTCTCCATTTTATACATCTCCAGAACTGGTGATGCCAAGCAAACATCTGAAGTGTTTATACAACAGCAAGACAATAGCTCTTAAATTACTTCTACTGTAACTGGCTAAACACACAAATGTACAAAGAGTCAGTGCACAACGCCATTAAGCTGCTAGCAATTTTTTTCCTGTGTGCCAAAAAAAAAAAAAGCATCACAATCCTTCTCCCTCTTCTAATATTTCTCTCTCTCTACCTCCTTTTATTGTGAATTACCCACAAGGAGATTAGTAAACTTTTTTGCCTGTTTCTACCTGCCAGTCCATGCAAGGCACTGACTGTGCAGCCAGGCTCATGGACAGACAGAACAGTAATCAAGTGATCTGGAGATCTGCAGTGGGCAGCCATCAACATGCAAGTTTTTAAGAAATACAGCTGTTTTCAGCTCAGTTTATTATACTGCACAACAGAAACCTGTCTCCAAAATTACAAACAAACCAAAACTGTAACAGGAAATAGAAGTGGCAGAACTAGTGAAACCAAGTACATATCAGAAGTTTAAACATTAATATTCACTCACGTCCAAAAGCTGTTTTCTGTATTTTACTAACAATATCTTTTTCCTCCAGAAGTTATTTCTGATTCAAGTCACACAGAAAGGTACAAAAAATTATTATATTTAGACATGTTTTTCAACAGTTTGCTGATTGCAGAATTAACAGGTAGCTTTAATCCATATGAAGCAAACTGAAATAAAAATTAAATTTTCATTTAATTTCCAAAAACCTATGGTATCAACTGATTTTATAAATAAAGTGAAGAATTCAACATTGGTCTGCTGTAAAAATTAAGATGACGTTGCTGCCCAACTTACCATAAAGCAAAATGAATTTTGACAATCTGTTCAAAGCACGAAATAACCATAAATATAACAACCCGACTAAAAACAAAATATAAGGAAGGGAGTTCTAGGGAACTGCTGTGGAGCCAAGACTGCAGATCATCATGTAGGCTGGCAATTAATGTTTATTTTAAAGCAGCAGCATAAGTAGGGTTATCACTTTGTAAAAGATGCTAATTTTGATTCCAAGAATATATGTCCTCCCAATGCATGGACCTTTACTGACAATAACAGACAGAAATTACAGCTACTGGACATAATCAGTTCATACAGACCAAGGCCAGTAACTATGAAAGCAACTTTCTAAAACCATCTGGAATGTCCCACAGATTTCTGATATAGATATTTAAAAATTTACAAAGGTGTATTGCACAGACACAGTGAATCTAAGTGTTCCAAAGCACACACAGAAAAATGAACTTCTCATTTTGAAACAGTTTCATCAATGCCTTCTGCTTGCCAGTCAGTTCAAGAGATAAAACACTTCACTTCCTTCACCTTCTCCACAATGTACATAAATAGATGTACTTCAGTCAGATGAAGGTTTGTGGTCTTAGATCATAGCAAAATTTGCTTCTGCTTTCTTAACTTCCATTTTCCCCACAGGGCAGTGGGTGTCTGTGAAGGGTGCACTGGAATATCTCGGTCACAGCACGGTCACTCTCTTTCCTTATCAGTGGATCATGAGAATGATATTCCAAGGCCATCATGGAAAAACTCAATCTTCGTAGAGTCTTTTTAAATATATTGTTAACTTGCAGGAAATTTCCAGTCCTATGAGCTACAGCATGACAAGTCTGCTCTATTTTTCCTAGTTGCTGAAGTGCCATAGCCATATTTTCCCACTCCAGGTAAAGGTTAACTTCTTAAAGAGATAGTGTTTATTCAAGGCACATATTATTTCCTCTCATCTAGGCTGTGTAAATACACAATGAGCTCTGCTGCTGGAGAGCAATTATTTAACAAATTTTTTATTAGATTTGAAGGGGAGAGTCAATGTGAGACGAGATGCAACTAGGAACCTCTTCAAAGCCTAAAAGGCAGGGTAAAGAATGTGTGAAAGTAGTGATAAGTAGCAAGAGAAAGCAGAAAAGAATATGGGCAAGAATATGTTCAGGAGCAAAGCTTGTAGGGAAAGACAAGTGCAGAGATTCAAGAAGAGAGGAGCTCACAGTAGTAATAATAGAATTTGAAGGATCTTTAAGAGATTATTGAATCCCTTAATAGTAGTTCAGAGGCAGAAATGAAGTTACACCACAGATGCATCCATAACGAGTCTGACAACCAGCATCCCTGAAAACAAAGTTTGCTTGCAGGTGAAAGGACTGATTTCATCATGCCATCCGCTTTGCTTTGCCAGATTGCTTATCAACAGGGGCCAAAGGCAACATACCAAACCAGAAAAGAAACCTCTTTGGATATTCATTAGGACAAACCAGTCAGAAGGAAACGGATGAGACGTCACACATCTGTGATTATATAAAACATACGAAAGCAGTTGTTTCTTTTTGCTTTTCAAAGGATATATATTTGCTATTAGAAGTAAAAGTGAATGCTCAAAAGATTGGAGACCCATCCAAAGGGAAAAACCAGACAGAAATAAACCTTTATACTAACAAGTAAAAGCAGAAAAAAACAAATAGAAAATTAATTTGAGGAACAACTTAACTGTGACTCTCGAAATAAACACTTGTCAGACAATGCAAAATGTGGTCAAAAAGTAAAAATACTCAGGAGAAGCAAAGTCACAAAGAATAAATGAAATGGAAGTGCTTAAAGATGTTGCTATACCAGAATCTGGCCTTCCAAGAGATGTACCAAGAGATTCCACTCATGCATATATGTCAGCCAAAAAGGAAATGAACAAATGAACAAAATACAACCAAATCAGCAGCCCCAGATTACATTCACACCCAAGTTCCAGAGAAACTCAAGTGTGAGAAAGTTAAACTCTTAAATAGCTTGTAGCCTCCTGCTTAAAACAGCTTGGTACCAGAGAAGTGTGATGTCAATTAAAAAAAGGTCTGGAGGTCTGGGAGGATAGAAGGAGCTATGACGCAATAAATCTCATGTCCATACATTACAAGTTGGTAGAGACTGTTAATAGAAATTATTATAAAAATTCATAAATAGTCCAAAATTAGTGGACTTGAGTAAATATGACATACTGGGTAGGAGCCAAACTTGTGCTTCTCAAGTCTCCTATTTTCTTAAGGTATCAAAACCACATGGACAAGAAAAATTCAAGTGACACACACTGCTCAACTTACCTACAGGTATTTGGGACGGTTTTTCAAAGGCATAAAAACCTCTGAATTACCACAGAAGGAAAAAAGATCCATGAGTAGATAAAGAGCAGGCCAAGATACAAAGAAAAGGACAGGAACAAACGATGAATACCATTAGGGGGAAGTCACCTGAGAAATGCACAGAAATGGGTGTTCTGACCTGTGTTGTTCATATTCCTACATGATATGAAGAAGTGAGCAATGGAAGATGGAAAGGTCTGTTAGTGTTAACAATTTAGTCAGGGAAAGAAAATAAGGCACAATTATGAGGAACTGCAGATAGTTCTTATAGTACTAGGAGACTGGGAGATAACACACCAGGTGGAATAACTGGGAGATAACATACCAGGTTTGTCAGTGTTGACAAACATGAAAGGAGAAATATGTGAGGAAAAAGACGTAATTTTACTACCACAAAAAACATAGGCTCTGAAACACTGTTAGAAAGGAGATGTTGGTGCTAAAATGACACTAGCCTTCATCTGTATGCAGAAAACAAAATCAGATGCTGTTAGAAGCAGAATAAAGAGTAAATCAGACAACACCACTACACCACCATATAAATGCATGGTGAATAACAGAAAAGGAAACAGAAGGAAAATCACAGAAACAGTAAAGGGAGAAAGAAGCAGGACAAGGGTGACCAGAAAGATGGAGAGGTTCTGGAGAAGGAAGGAGTGAGCAGAGCAAGAGAAAAGGAGGATCATAAAACACAGGTTATGGAGGGGATCAGTGGATTATATATTTGCTGCCTCTCTTCATACAAGAGGTAGAGGGTAACAACAACTTGCGCTAGGAGGAGGCAGGAAGGCAAAAAGCCAACAGAGTTTGTTATTCACACCACACCTGTGTGATCCCTTGCCACAGAATTTCATGATGTTATGCTGTTGGTTCAAAAAGCAAGTGAATAGAAGGAAAGCTAGGTAAGATTACTTAACAGAAATGTACCAGTACTGGATAAAGAAATCCTTGAGGATGGTAGAACATACAATGGAAATATGACTACATGCTCTGCCATGCTTTTCTGCAGGCATCCACTGCTACCTATTGATACAGACATGATAGTGGGCTAAATGAATACAGAGTTTTACCTAGCTTAATGGAACAATTATGAGTATTACTCAAAAGACAAGACTATGGAGCTCACTTCCTATTTCTATTTAGCTGTTTATTTTGTAACTGATAAGGCAACACTATTTATCTGAGCTATTAAATCTCAGCTCCTTCCAAACCCATGTATTTCTCTCTACCCTTTTCTCTCGAGAAAGGGAGGACATTTTTTGTGCAAGTTCCTAACTGTAATTTCATGTTCTAATATAGAACTAGCAGCTTTCATAAATGTATAATGGAGTTCTCTAATAAAGCCAAATCAGACAGTGACTGTGTTTCACAGTATTTCTAGAACGCCACTTAATCCCAGTTATCCAAGAACCACCTACATTAAATTCTAACCTTTCATTCCTACAAAGCAGTTGTCTTCCAGCAAAGTGCTATTATACTCCACTTATACCATGCCAACTTCTCCAATCTCTTCTGTGCATTTCTCTTGTCAATATCCGAGAATACTTTTTTGCAGAAAGAATATTTACTATATATCAAGACGCACATATGTACAGTTCACACATATACAGAGTATCTATACAAAATCAGAGAAAAACTAATTGCCTAACAGATTTTATTTCTATGCACTTCCTATAGCACCTATACTCCTCATCTTTAAATAGTTGTTTTTCTTTCCTACAGTCAAAGCTTTAATGAGAAGTGACCAGAAACAAATACCCAGGCCCTTCTGTCTTGGCTGAAATCCACATAATGCATGACAGCACTGAAGATCCCTGGCAGGCACCTGTCAGAAACTAACATACCATAACTTAAGAGTCAGACTTAATTATCCAGGGAGACATTTAAAGAAAACTACATGAAAAATATGACTCAAGAAGTGCAACTATCATGATATGTACTGTATTCTGTACTGTATGCAGAAGAACTATGTAAAAATAAAGGAATGTACTGGAAAAATTCTAATTAAAAGCCCTATCTACTTCACCTGTTATCTCTTACAATCAAAATAATTTTGTTATTAAGTTTTGCTGGTAAATCAACTGCAGAACACACTACAAAGACAAGTGCAATCACTAAGTATTTTAACAAAACGTAGCTTTTTCCATTTTCCTTTCTATTGTTCCCATATAATTCTGATCAGCTGACACTCCCACAGAAAATCAGCTTTGATTTAATGGTGTATAAAATCGAATTAACTTCTTGGTAAGCTTCACACGTCTGGGTCGCCACATCTCCTCTCGTTCTGGCTGTCACAGTGTATTGCCCCTTTCCTGCTCTGAGGAGCGGCCCACCAGCGGCAACAAAATGTCAGCTTTACTCCATTTCAGGCTAGGAAATCACTTCTGTTCAGTTTTTGATGCAAAACTATCAAAAACCATAGCTAAACAAGCGACCCAGCTCACCACCTCAGCCTCTTCCTCAGAAAGAATCCTCCGAGCCTTGCAAATGTCTGAACACATGCACACACACCTAGAGAAGAATGATGTCCCTGGCTTCTATACCTCTGTTCCTTACTCTCATTTTTATGAATTTCACTCTAAGTTTAAGATAACATGCAACAGAGACAAAGACAGTCATGCAAAAAGCTTTGTAAGGTGAATGTATGTCATGCAAATAAGTTAGTTTTTGGAAAACTGCTCGTTAAAGATGACTAATGTGCATGAAAAATCACATAATACAGGCAAAGACAACTTGATACTTTTACAAATAAGCAAAAAAACCCAACTTAAATACAACCCAAAGAATAAAAAAAATATTTATTACCTTAATTACACCTATCAAGAAGAGAAGATATAAAAAGGGTGCAACATTTACATGTAAATTTTATAGTGAGATACATGGTAGCATAGCTGGAACTCAAATGTTTCATGAAAATTGTGAAAGTTGTTATTTTTTAAGAATTTGAAATATAGTAATAGGTATTCTGCCTAAAATGTGAAAGAAATTTGAATAATAATAAAAAAATGGATGAGTCAAAACTAGTTAATCTCAACAACAACAAAAAATCATTAGGGCACACAAAATTTACTGAATAGAACAGCAAGTCTGACATACTACAACTGATATGTCTAAACAGCAACACAACAACTGCCCCTTTTTCTTTTCAAATATCCTTTTATTAGACTAAGAAATACAACATTTTAATCTGTAAATGTAATCATAGAATCACCAAACTGTTAAGGTTGGAAAAGACCATCAAGTTCATCACTGCCAAGCCCACCACTAAACCATGTCCTAAGTGCCACATCCACACACCTCTGAAATACCTGTAGGGGCGGTGACTACATTACCTCCTGGGCAGCCTGGCTTGACAACCCTTCTGGGGAAGGAATTTTTCTAAATAGCCAAACTAGACCCCTCCTAGTGCAACCTGCAGCCATTTGCCCTTGTCCTATCACCTGTTATCTGGGAGAAGAGGACAATCCCCACCTGGCTACACCCCCCCTTTCAGGCAGCTGTGGAGTGACAATGTCACCCCTGAGCCTCCTCTTCTCCAGCCGAAGCACCCCCAGCTCCCTCAGCCGTGCCTCACAGCACTTGTGCTCCAGACACTTCACCAGCTCCACTGCCCTTCTCTGCACATGCTCCAGCACCTCAAATCTTTCTTGTAGTGGGGGCCTCAATCATACACATGACAGACATCATCAATTTGCTGATACACAAGGAGAAGCTGTGGCTGAGGCTCAAAATGCTATGGCTCAGTTCACCAGCCTGACACTTCCTAACCATGGCACTCTTGTGCTGAGCACAAACCAAAGCTGCAGCTGTGGCTTGCACAAGATGCACCTGCACATAATCTGAAGATGCACTTGACCTCATGGCAGAGCAACAGCCAATATAAAGTTGAGAGCACTTGAGCTCTTTGATGCCTTCACCCTCTGAATGCCCAAAGGGATATATAAAATTTACACCGCATTCAGCAAACACCGATGAATGGTCAGGGATAACATTGTCATTCAGAAACCTGTTTTGTCAGCCACCTTGGAAAAAAAAGGGAATATGAACCCTTGGAACAACTTATTGTGATACCAGTTTTCCGTGCTCCTGCTATTTTTAATGATGAGTAGGTGGATTTATGTAGGATAAAAGAATAAACTGAGTTTTAACTTGCTCTCCCCTGAAGTATAATCTAAGTCTACAGAGCAGCACTGGGTCAGACAGAATTTGGGCCAGCGTGCATCTAAGAAATGAATTTCAATTTGTATAAACAAACAAGCTTTATTTACAGTATTCCTTCATAAAATCCCAGGCTTCAAGTCAGCACGTTCTTTAAAGACTCCATTTATGTACACTTGAATGCCTATTTAAGCAAAAAGACAAGAAAGCTTTCCCATGGAAACTGCACAGAGATGTTTTACTTCACACGTACACCACAAACAAGGCTGCTAACTTTCCATAATTTACTGTATTTTCTTAGGCTTGCCATTGTATTTTAGGACCAAAACTTTTGGAGCAGCTGCTTACGCAGGAGGCCACAGACATATAAATAAATGACCTACAAGAGGCAAAGCCTGAGATACCAACTGAGAGGAAATGGCATCTCAGCAGCTTGTAAGAAAATTCTTATGTTATTGGTTTCCCTGTTTCTAGCTGGAGGAACAGGTTAAAATTTTGTGTTAGCTGAGAAACAAGCAATCTGGAGGCAATTGAAATCACATTATTAAATCAGGACTTGATTCATCCTTCAGAATTAAATAAAGCCAGAGGGTAACCCCTGGGCTAAGACAATAGCAAGTTTTAGTTACCAGATGCTATCTCTCAGTGAGGAATCTAAATCAGTGGGCTGCAATGGAGCCCAGTGATTTAAAAATCTGCCTATGAGGACACAGAAAAGAGGCTTGACTTCATGGACTTTATAAAACAGATATAAATTGGTCCAATAACTTCAGCAAGAACATGGGCAGTTTTTCTCTCTGAATAAAAAAGATCCAGCTAAAGTGACACTCTGATATGAGAATTTGCCTTTTAGATTTAGGTGATATGTCTCTAGGTGTGAATGCATACAATCCACTTTTATATGTATGTATTTTAGGGAACTAATTTTGCTCCTGCCTATAGTTACTACTGATTGTCTCAGGCTACAGCAAAGGGTTAAGTCCTAACTTCAAAAGAGATGCCTACTTCTGCTGGGGGCCACAGAGATAAGCAAGGATACCAAGACTTTCAAGTTTAGTCCCTGCACCAAAGGAACTGGATGGGCTCATCTGTTTGGAAAAAAAAATCAACAACCCATACCAAAACAACCTTGGGAGAAGGCTGGGCACAGAATCAAAGTCCCTTTGGAATGAACTTATGACAGCTCTGCCCATGAATAAACAGGCTGTGTTGAGTTGCTGAAAACAGAGACAGGGCTTGCCAAAATTGAGGATGAGGAAAGCTGTGACTGATGCCATTTCCAACTGGATGATGCTCCTACAGTTGGTGCAAGAGCAAGCAAAAGCTATCCCTGATGGTGTCTTTAGCCCCAGTGAGGAAGACAGAGTACACTGATCCCTGAAGTCTGAGAAGAAGGGTGGAGAACTTGGTCAGATACTGGAATATCAAGTGGGAGATCCTGTGGCCCTAGAGCAATGGCCAGGAAGATAAACAGAGACGTTTTGTCTCAAAGAATGCTGAGCACTTGGGAGACAATTTTGCTAAGAGGAAAAAAGACTATATATAAGCAAACCCTAATTGACAGTATTTAGAAACACAAACAAGTTGTCTCTGATTTAACTAGGGCTAAATTTACTTCAGCAGAGTAGAATGACATTGTTTCTAGAGGGTAAATAATGTGTTCTTTTATTCCTGTTTTTATTTGGGAAGTTTTCATGTGTTGTTTGAACTAATACGTCTCATCAGAATGCTTTCCCACATATCAACATATATTCCCATATACTTGGTCCATAACAGGTCTGTGGTAAAAATTAAGTAGAATAAGAAGTTATTTGGTTATGTTAAAACACACTAACCTATTCTAAGAAGCCCTAGCAAATATTTTAAACACTGTTTACATAAGACGCTCAATTGTGTTCAAAATCTTTCTTAAAATATGCTCACATGTATCAGAACATCATATTTTCCTTGATGCAGATTTATTTATGGTACCTACTGAGGAATCACTAGCTGTTCCTGCAAGCGAAGCGCTTTTAAGTGGAGCAGTTTGTGTCTCTGAGCAGCTCAGTGATTGCTATTTCAGACATCTCAGCACTGCCTTCCCCCGCTTCTCATCATCCCTCTCCTATTACGCAGCCAGTGTAAAGCTTCAGTGCAGAGCCTCCAACGTAAGAGTGAATAACCTCACCAAACGTACATGTGATAGTAAGTGTACACATTTAGTGCTTTTAGAAAGAACTGTTGTCATACTTCTAAATTCCAAGTGCAGGGCAGTGAAGTCCATTTGTATACACCCACTCATAAGCGAATGCACTTAGCAGACAGCACATAGGTACTTGTAAGCTTTCAGCTACAAAAGAAATGCATTTTGTAGTATGGTCATAAAAAAAGCCACAGTAATGCTTCCAGTTATTGTTCTTCTTGTTGTTTTTTTTTTTTTTAAGTAAACAAAATACTCATCCTCCTAAAGAAAAGAAGAAAGTCCACACAAATACACACAAAAAATCATAGTTGATTAAGAAGTGGTGCTCCTATAAACAGTATAGTGGCAAAACCAAATACTACCAAAAATTTTTTAATCCAATGCATATTAAAATTCCAAATCAAATGTTACTTGATGTTTTCCATAGAATTTAGATTAGTATAAAAATCTACAAATGCATCAGTCAATTGTTGTTTGCTTCCATTATTTCCAAATTACAGACTCTGACCATGCCACTCATTTGATTTACTCAGCTTGAACTATTTTTGTTTCAACTCTTCTTTATGCATATTTGCCGATTTAATTTAATCTTCTGACTGTCATTCAAAATGTTCATCCCAATACGCCCTGTGATTTATGCAGTTTGATGCTTTTACATGCTGAACAACTGATAATCAGCCTGCTTAAATCTCTCGCTGTTCTAATATTTTTACACTTTGCAAAATTAAAACACTGCAGCAAGCCTGCTGCCTTAACTTCCCTATTCAGGTAAAATCTGTTCTGCTTCCTGAGAAGACAGGGACAATATCTAGCTCTGGGGACACCACTGCCTATGGCAGCTTGCCCTTGTAACAGAACCTCTCTGTGAGGCTGCCCTGTCATTGTTAACTAAAGGGGTACACAGACTGAAGTGATCTCTCCTCACCCAAAATGAGGGTTTGCAGAAAAAATGCAGAGGAAGGAGACAGCGATTCTCTGTTTCCATCCAACAAAAAGGCAATAAAGCAAGACACATTCAGATTTTCAGATAACTTTCTCCAGATCTGATAGGGCTGCCTCCTATGCTGGAATGGTGGTTTGCTCTACCTCCTCCTGTTCTTCTGTGCCTTTTCATTACAGCCTAATTCCAGATCTTTCAGGTTTTTCTTCCTTGCCCTCTTCATCTCACATGCTTCCCTTCAGGGTCCCCTCAACACCCACACAACCCCAGGGAGTTACCTTGACTGACTGCTACCATGCAGGTTACTCCTGCTGGGGGCTATCTCATCTACTTAGGCTGGAAGTTCTCTGGAGCAGAGACTGTCACTGCTCCGTGCCATACAAAGCCTGGCAGAAAGCGCCTTCTTTTGTTCAGTCCTCTGGCACTAATGACATAAGCATGATTGGTATCTGTCTACACTCATCTACAGGAACACCAGGACTGTATGAGAACAAGAACATGTTCAGCTTTTGTAACCCTGAAAATGCACAGTTACATCCATGAAATTTCTACCCACCAAAGACCATGAAACAAATGGAATGCTTAGTAGGAAACAGCAATCTGACTTACTTTGCTCTCTTGGCCATTTCATTGCCATCCCATCGGGGGCTGTATGGGTAATTCTTCTGGGCCTGGGAGTACAGCTGGCCACTGTTGGTGAAGTGGTAGACAGACTGAAATGTTAGGGTTGGTTGGTCTCGAGGAAAATAGAGGGGTAGGTCAACTGCAATTCAAAAGGAAAAAAAGAGTTATAAAAATATGCTCGTGTATTTTTTCCTTTTTGCTTAGTGGGAATATATCAGACCATTCTATTGGTTTAAAGGTGTCAGAAAAGGAGAAACTGATGGTTAGTTCTAGAACATCCTTCTGCATTTCTTATAAGCAATGATTCCAACCTATTGCTGTATGGGACACTTTGCTTTACCAAAACACTTCTGTAAAGTACATGATTTTAAAAAAGTGTAGCTAGTGCACTGCTATGTTAATCATAAAATCTTCACCAGGGTTATTTAGTTATTTAAAAACACCCCTACTTTTATTGTGAAATCTTCCCTTTCAAAATTTCACAAAATACATTCTGCTTTGCTTTCCATTAAAAAACCAAATTTATCTGCTTAACCAATATATTTCAGTGTCCTCATGGACATCAAAAGCATTATCATCCTTATTTTACAGCTATCTGTGTCCTAAAGCAGCCAAATGAGTTGATATAGAATGTAGAAAGATTCAGTCATATGAGCTGGAAAAGATTTAAGCTTGCTGTCATTTGCTAGACAAGAAAACACCCACAAAGCTAAAAACACACCACAAAGTCATTATTACCCAAAATATCCCACTAAAAATAAAAATCAGAACCTCTTAGTTCCCTTTGCTTATCACTGTCTCATGATCAGCTAGGTCTGGTGAACAATAAAATAGTCTACAACAGTTAGAAACTGTGCATGTTTTCTTGGTCAGAACTAGTTTTTAACTTTTTCATTGTTAGAATTATAGTTTGTATTTTCTTGGTCTATTTCTTATTTCAGGAGGCTTCAGAAATCTGCAGTTAAACTGAGTTATGACAACAGACTTGAATTACTAATATTAAATGTCTAATCTAACACCCAAATTAAGTGAAGAATGGTAATTTCTTTTAAAGATGTAGGCTTCCTTTATAAAGCACCTAAACCCATACTTTTTGATATCCTCCAAATCACATTTTTAAAATTCTGTACAGTGAAAGAACACTGCAATGGAATTGTATTTTAAATACTTCCAGAGATTCTAGCACCTCCAGTGAAATCTCTGCTAACAGACTGAGGAATCAGTTTAAGACAGGTTTTATTTTCCAAATTCCATGCTATCATCCTGCTAGTTCCTTCATTTTTCAGTTTATCGAATCACATCTAAATACTCAGATATGCATCAGCTGCACCCTACCTCCTTTGCTCTAAAGGACCCTCCAAGCTCTAGGAGCAGAAGCACTTATAGCCATGAAGCACACTAAATTAAATGTGCTACTGCAGCCATGGTCCCAAAATACAACAAATCCTCCCGTGGAGGACAGGGCTGGCTCAGTTCATGACCCAGTGTCTGAGCCACACGTGACAACTCCTGGAGCCAGGGTGACTCAGCCCACACAGCAGCTCCCAGCAGATATTTAAGTAGTAATGACATGGGCAGAGTTCTGCTAATTTGAGGGCAGATCACCGCTTTAACAAAGGTTAGATTCAAAGATTGCTCTGTCGAATTCCTCTTTATAATGTGATTACTAAATAACAACCCGGAACAACATTGGTTTGACCTGGCCATTTATCAGCCAGCATGCTGTCCCCTCCCCTCACAAATGATGTGTGTGCCTCGCTCTCTGAAGCACTCCACCATGGAAAAGGGTAAAGAATCAAGAAGACTGATTCTCTATTTTAATCTTATAAATATAATCCCTCAGTTCTGAGTGCTTAAACTGTTTCTCTAGTGTATCTTTTTCATTCTGAAGTACCAACTCCTTAAGAGAAACCAAGTTTGTATACTTTTGTATTTTATCACTTATTTTATTTGAGTGAGAGGAATAACAAACTTTAGCAAAGCATTCAAATAATAATTTAGTCCTTGTACTCGACCTTTTAGTAAAGAATTTCTAACTTCCATTAACTTTCCCTTCAAAATTGCCATCTCATAACACATGTAAGGAGCAATATTTTTTCCCCTGTTACCTACAACTAAAGGTGGGCTCTCAGGGCAGAGTACCTAGCACTAGAAATGCTGTTTAAAATGGATAATCAAGGCAGTGCTCTCACTACAGGGACACCTGCATTTGTTATGACAAGGTACCACCAAAATATATTCTATTAACCAAAATCTGTATAGGAATTTTCAGGAATTACATTATAAACTGATCACATAAATCAGATAATCAAACTAGATTCAAAACTGTGCATCCCACATCTGGACAGTAGCAGCATTACCCTGAACTGCAAGTAGAGTTTTGAAAAATTTAAACTCCCTTTGATTTATAATAATACCCTTCATGTGAAATTGCCAAACTTCCAGTTTTCTAACCCAAGTGTTTCCTTAATACAAGGTGTGGATGAGTCCAGACCAAGTAAAAAAACCTGTCCCTAATTCTGGAACACAACCACACCTAAAAGGCCAGTAAACAGGAAATAGCCTTGAGTTTAAAGTGTTATACATATCTCAAGGTAGCCAGCTATTATTTCAGCAATAGGAAAGGAAGGCAAGAACTTGCTCCCATCCCAGTGGAGGCCTGTGCATTGACACTGTTGGTGCCCAGAATGAAAAAAATAAGTAAGTACCACTGGTAATTAATGCTGGCAAGGTGTGTTGGACATGAAATGTCAAATTCTGCTCATCATCACACATGGCTTGCTAAAGAAAATTCTTCTTTTTACCTGGTCATGTGTAGGCAGTCTGACTCTTAATCTGTACATTAATACAAAATCAAATCTGCCTTCATGCAATATCTAAGATGACAAAGGTGTTACTGTAATTACATGCAAGACAACCATTCACACTTTGCCATGAAAAATGCATCACAGTTAAGAACAACACATCAGTTTTGTAAACAAGGCATCAGTTTTGTAAATTAACACCTGAACTAGACAAAGTGTAAAAGCCTGTGTTGGTTTGGCATGCTAGTTACCTAAGAACTACAAAAACGTATTCCTGTTGAATACAAGTACTATTCCCAAATAACAGCTGACTCACAAAGTACCCTGGTGATATGTCTGCAGAAAATAAGCAGATGACTCATGTCTGTAAATTCCTGAAAGTACCAATAGACCCCTGCTTAGTCATCTTTTGCTTGGATGCTGGGTTCATGAGCTCTGTAAACTATAATGAGAGATCTATCTCTTAGTAGGACTCTCTCTCCCTTTTTTCCTCTCTTCTAAACAGTGCAAATTATCTCCCTAAAAATAACTTCATCTGCGTAAGTGAGTCATTTCAACTAGCAAGCTTATACAAGTCATGCAGTTAAGCAGTAATATTTGGTTATGAAGGTAAAAATGCTGCTGTCAAACTCAAGATTTAAAATGAAAATTATGTCAGAGGAAGTCCCATTTACCCCTTCTCTTGCAGAAATAGAAACATTTCCTTTGGAAAATTTAAACAATTAGCTCATTCAGGAAAGTAAAACTTTCTAATTTAGTTCCATGCTCAAAGTAATTTAAATCTGATGATTTCTTACTTTGGCTCTCCTAAGCATCATACTGTTAATGTAAGAGGAACTTAAAGAAGCAGATTGGAGAAGGAATCCAGTAAAACACTGCTTTCTCCTACATTACAATTTACAGATCATTCTTTAAAAGTCAAATTTTAGACAGCCGTAGAGTGGGGAAAATAATGTCTTTATGCAAGCACTACATGAGCAGAACTTGGAGGGCTGTTTATGGGTAATTAAGCATTGAGTAAATTCTTCACTGATTGAACCCTAATTTTCCCACACAGTTCATAAGAAAGCAAAAGAAAAAGGACTTGCTTGTTGAGAATGAGTCATGTTGTAAAGAAACTTAATTACAGTTTATAAATAGTTGAAGTTGCTCTCTTTTTGAAACACAAGAAACTATCTAGAAGTAACATACAAATTTGCTTCTCTTGACTTAGTATTTAATGCGTACATATATTCAAAACATAGTTACCTTAAAGCCAAAATCTTGGTTTACTAATAGCTAACAAACTGTGCAATGCATCTGCAAGGTTGAATTGTTTGTTTTCTTAAAAAACAGCAATCTGAGGCCTGGAACAGGTTACCTAGTTTGTTAAGCTTATGTCAACAAGTACAGAGTTGATTTTGACTATCCTATTAACTTTAAAATAGTATCTTCAGCATCTAATTTGATGACTCGTTCAACAGGATATGAAATATGGAAGGAATGTCTCAGAAAAAGCATCTACCAGTGCTGCTACAGGTTTTCTGAAGGAAAAATGCTCAGAAGAAAAGAGCAGGTTTACTGCAGTGCCTTCCTTTCCACCTTTAAGCACCGGAGAAAAGAGATGGAAGAACAAAACCATGCTTGAAATGCTTGGTGACCATTAATATATTTCAAAGCACTTAGACAGTAACATTTAAAAAATTTTCCATATACTGTTCCCCTGTCCTAGGGAAAAGGTTTATTTATCCTTCGTGTGGCACTGGATAAATCCAGATAATTGTTTTCACAAAAGCCACTATTTACTCACTGAATTCATCATTTAAATCCTTGGATGCTGCCATACTGGTTATCTTACTAACCTTTGGGATGCTTGATTCTGCAGCAGTTTATTGCACCTGAAATTTGTTTTGCACTCATGAACACTGAGTGATCTGGATATTATATTGTTGAGATTTCTACTTTGACAAGATTTTATGGCCTGCACAACCTTAGTTCAATCCGTACTTGCTTTATGGAGCTGCCTTCAAACAGAAGATAACACATTGTGGTTTCCAGTTCTAAACAGTCCTAGGCTGCACAGAGCTGGCCAAAGGAGACACTGTTCTGGCTTCTCCCCTCCGCATTTATTTACTGCACAACACTGAAGTCTTGCTCCAATTAAATGTGTTCATTTCTGCATGAGCTTTTCAATGTGATGATCCTAATCATTATAAGAATGATGTTAGCTATGTAAAATATTTAAAAAACAGTTTCACAGCACATTCATGCGTTCAGAGGTTCTTTAGGGATTCCAGATCAGGAATGAAGGAACAAGGAAAGAACAGTCAACCTGCCTGCTGATGCTAAGTACCAGCCTGTGGGATGCAATTCTTCTGAGACTTACTAGTAGAAAATACTCTATATAGCCAAACACAAGTCCTTCCAATGCTGACTGCCACAGTACATACTTCAGAATCCATGATTACTGGACATGTGAGAGGTTTTGTTACAATTATTTCACCAGAAAACCAAGAAGGATATGCCAAATCTCACGTCTCCAGAGAACACTGAAGACTCTTAGCCTGATACTAGCTGTTCTCTTCCCAAACTTCCCTGACTCACTCCTTACTTATCATCCAGCTTTGGCGAGAGACTGCCTCTGCACTCAAGTACTTCTGATGAAGTAAGTAATGGAAACAGGAAACACATATTCCAGGCTCCAGAACTGCATTTCTGTCTCTTATTAGTACATATTCATCATCTTTCTGCCTGTTCTTTTTTTGGTTCACTGAATTTCACATTCTCTCTGCCTTACTTGCAATTGAGCTCACACTGCCGGGAAAAACAGTGGATTTGAATGCATGGCCTCAAACTGAAAAGCTCCTTGAACTCAGAGCTCTGCAGTTTTCCTGTAATGATGTGGATGAGACCCATGTGAATTTTCAGTGCAACTCCATGGCAATACATATACCATATCACTTACACATCTCTCAAGCCCTGTTTTAAAAGAAAATTTATACTAGATTTTTTGACATGACTTCTCCTATGAGACAGGTGATTCAGACAGCCCGTACAATGGGTGAAAAATCTTTACCTAACTTCAAGGAAAAAGAAATTCCTTCAGTTTTTAGATAAAAATTCCAGTGCAGAAGCCTTTCAGAATTCATATTGATCATGGTTCCTACGGAGAAGCCAGAATAGATTTAGCCACAGGCATTCTGGGGGCTGTAGTGTCTAGCACAAAGTTCCTCAGGGCAGGATTTCAGGCTACTTTCCCTAGTGAATCTTTCCTGGACTCGTGTGTTCTGAAGGTCTTTGGCCTACATTCTACTGGCAAAAAATGAAAGGGGAAACTTGGCTTAAAATACACAAAAAATTACTGAATGCCACAGCTATCCTGCTTTGGTGTGTGATGATTTATTCTTGCAGGAATGAGAAAGCAAGGATGACAAATAACATATCAATGGCATTACTGTGGGACTTTAGGTTAACAGAGCGCAGTCACAGGAATTTGAATTTGTTAAATATTATTAGGGCTGACATCCCTTCTAGAGAAAAACAGTTTTTTTGCAGGAAGATGCTATTTTGAAATCAACATTTCAAAATTTCAAATCTGAAAGGAAAAGCTGTGTATGGAATTTTAGCTGAGACACTAATGGCATTTTGGGTGTGTTGGTAATCACAGCTGGTTTTGAAATAATTAGGTCTGCCCTTGCTACGGGAAATATCCACCCCATTGGCAAAGTCAACACTTGTATAGTAAATAAGTAAGATGACTTATGTATGAAATACTTTCAAATAAATACTACAGAAATAGAAGTAAATACTCCAAAAAAAAGAGGAACAACTATTTTATTAACAGAATATACTATACTAAACAATAAAATACAAACCACTGTAGGCAAAATGGAAACAATGAATTGTGATGGATTAAACTATTCTGACACATTACAGAGTAGATTTGTTTAATTAGCTTTCTTTGTTTTGGTTTGTTAGTTGGTTTTGTCTGTTTGGGTCTCTTTAAATGCAATGTAACCCATTTTTATTTAAGGAGGGCTGCACAACATTTCTGTATCCACCTTGTGGTTCTCCTTGCACTGATAGTGGGAACTATATATATATAATACAATCTAGGCACCAGTGGCAACTAGATTTATGACTACAATTGTTTTGATTTTCTTTCAACATAAGCATATTATATGGTTGTAAAAACATCCCATGTCTTTAGTATAACCTGAAACTTTTTTTAAAGTATTCCATCCTTCATACAAACCAACATTTTTAATAAAAGTGATAAAAATATTTTGAATGACTGAAGTTACAGTTGTGTGCTGCAGACAGAGTATCTAACTATCGGTTTAGTTTTACAGAGGAACTAAGTAACAGATCAAATCAAGATAGTCTTCAAGCAGTTTCCAGCTATGTGGTCCAACACCACGAAACAGAGCATACTTTAATCTGAAAACAGCTTTATAACAGCTTCTTGCATTTGTTTGTCATTGCCCACCCCACCTATGTCATACTCTTATTGGATTTCTCTTACTGGACAGCAAGACTGGACTACTTCCTGAGGAATATCTTACAATCCTATATTGACCCAAAGAAACAGCATAATGGACTTACAGGTCTTTTCCTTCTCTAATTTCTGTAATTATATCTATCTTAATTAAGTAAAAGGCTTCTTATTACCAGCTTCAGCTACTTACTTGTATTTTGTTTTATTTTTACTTCAAATTCTGAAAGATCTTCATTCCCTCCTCCTTCCGTTTTTATTTCCTTTTATTGTTTCTGCTGTTACAGTTTCTATAGTAACTTCTGGAAGTGCTGATGAGATTGATGTGACTAAAAGCTGTCTCTTCTCCATCTGAATTGTTTGAAGCTTGAAACTTAAATACAGTTGCAGTTGTTATGGGTGTAAAAAGCAAGCCATGCCCTTTCTTGGCACAGGCATGGATCACTGCAAAAAACGCTCCTCTGCTTTCTGAGCAGAGATACACCGAGAGATGCTGAGAAGTTTTCTGTTACTTTCCAACTGGACAGGAAGACATCTAAACCATGTTTTTACCTGAAAAGCAGATGTGCAAAACCACTGTCTTCTCTCACCAATATTTTATTAAAATTATGATGCTTGCAAATAAATAGGTTTTTTTCTGTTTTAAATGCTTCCTGGGATTTGAAAGAAAACTATTTTACTTCACTCTCATCTGGGGTGAGTGTGACATTATCCTGCAGGTCAAGAGGACCCTGTGCTGCCACACCTGCTATCCTGTTCTTCCAACCTTTGCTGCTTGCAGCTTTCAAAACCCAAGCCAGTGTAATCCCATCTGGCCCACACAGCCAATTAAGCCACTCCAGGTATTTTTAACTGCAGTACAGGCCCACTGCATCTTCCCACTCCTGAACATCACAATTACCACTTTTACTCTTCACGCTACCTTACACACTACTAAAAGCTTATCTCTCTATTGCTTTTTGACCCAAAGAACTACTTTGTGGAACACTTTTATGACACGCTTTCTAGACCACCAGCCATTTTTGGTGCATTTGTGAATCACCATTTGAAGATGATGCAAAACAAACATCAGGGATCACACCCCTAAGCTTCAAGGAGCAGACTTCAGGCTGTTCAGGGATCTTGCTCCTCCCATGGAAAACTCCTATGGGATAACGGTCCTGGTGAGAAGATGGGTCCATGATGACCTTCTCCAAGCTCAAGAACAGTCTATCCTAGTGAGCAGAAAGGCAAACACTACCAGCAGGAGGCCTACATGGATAAGCAAGGAACTGATAAAACTCAAGCACAAAAAGGAATCACAGGAGATGTGGACACTCCCTGAGCATGCAGAGACAGGACTGGGAACGTCAGAGCTGACCTAGAATTGAATCTGGCAATGTGAGTTAAGGACAACAAGATGGGCTGCTACAGCAACAGTAAAAGTATGACTAGGGAAAAGATAGGACTGCTGCTGAACGAGGCAGGGGCAGTGCTGACAAAGGAGACAGAAAACCAGCTTAAACACTCCCTCCTTCTCCCATTTTGAAATTTATGCATCTTTGTGACCAGTTCCATCTCTAAACTAAGGTGTATCCTTTTTATTACAAAATGAACTATATTTCTATTTCCTAAAATGTATTCAGCGCTTGCCTCTGTGTGCTATTGCTGTCACGTAGAGATTCTTAGAAAAAAAATTTATTTTGGTGACAAAGTGATTGTCATTGCATAGAAGGAGGAAAGAGACGGAAGAATGATTCAGAAAATGTTTCTTATCTTGATGCAGCTCTTATTTCTAGAAATTTCATATCTCTAATAATCCTGTAGTGCTGTGTACCATCCTGCTTCTTTTCTGAAAGCATTACCTGGTATTGAACCCAGGATTCATCCATGAAAACCCTGCTCATCAACTCTTTCTGGACTGAAAACAAGATATTTGCTTCCTGCTTGCTATTATGAGCAATTTTGAACTTGGTGTATTTCACACCTTTAAAGCAGTTCTCATCTTAGAGAAAAACTATCAGTGAGTTACCAAAGCATGTAGACACAAACCAGACATGGACTAAGAAGAATAAGCACCACAACCTGTGCTCAATCCTGCCCCTATCAATTACTTTTTGTGACCTAATTATTTCTTTACAAAAATTGAGTGGATAAAATAGGATTATACCCTTTTTCCATGGCGGGTACCTTTCCTGAGAATTTTAGTTATCTGTCACATACTTGGGCACATAGTAGTCATACTCTAGAAATATATTAAAAAAATAAAAAGAATCAACAGTTCACTTTTCTGAAAAGTGCAATTTTATAAGAAGTTATTACAAAACCTTTCAGTCCATTTGTTAAAGTGCTTGTAGTTGCAGGAAGAATGTCAATTAATGTCTGCAGCAATACACTACAGTTTTAAAAGTGTGGCAAACACACGTGTTTCTCAGAAATTAAAAAAGTAATATCCACAGCAAAATGACATTTTAAAATACCTTGCCAGTCCACCCACATCAGGCCATCTATAAGATTCCTATAAAGCCTAATTAGTATCACAACTGTTGCTTCCTGTTTGTTGCTGTCCATACCAAGTTTTATGAGCTTTCTGCTGTCCATTCTCCCTTTTTCTGTAATTACAAATAGGAACCTACAACTAGCTTATTCTGAGTGACATGAAAACAAAATTAACCTAGAGAAACAGAAAAAGAGGGAAAGAAAATCACTTCAGATTCACTTGCATCCATTATGAATACGTATATTAAAAAAAAAAATCTAATTTGGCTCACATACAAGTAGATAGCCAAGGTGGAATCAAAGGAACAAAATGTTTAAAGCACTCTTAATGTCTAAAATAAAATTACCAGCTTTCAATAAAAATTTCAAACTAAATCTACTTGGCAGTATGCCTTAGAAAAAAAGGGAAAAAATACACCATGGAGAAAAATGATCAGCAAAAGACTCATTAATTTTCCAAATGCTACAATTGAGTCCTGTGAATAGCCCCTGCCAAAGCCCATGCCTAGTTTAGTGCGCCTGTGACTCAGGCTACTTTTCCATCACGCTGCCTGTCCACAGCACTGCAGCGTACCTGCAGATTTCACTGACTTCAGTAAGCAAGAGAACCTCACTACACAGGAGGTGGCCCAGGGAATGCTTTGTTCTGAGGGACTGGAACAATGTACAAAGTTTTTAAGAAACCTGGTCAGTTCAGGGTATATTTTGCTGTAGGCAGAACATGCTTTCAGAAACTCTCAAGACAAAAATCAAAGAAATACATTGAACCAACTAAAATACTGAGTCAGAGGAGAAGACCATCAAAAAGGAAGACACTTATTCCCAAGCATAAGGTCCAAATTTGATTTTCTCTAGCCACTTTTGCATCACTGGGGCTTTCTTAATCTACAGTTTCTCATTTAAGAATGAAATGACAGTCTTTTACAATATTTACAGATTGTTTTGATGAGCATTGAACTTCTCATCCTAGACTGTTAAAACATTTATTTTGTTATGCTTGGCATTTCGGCTGAACTATCCTGCTTTCCTGACAGGACCAGATACCACCTTGTTATTCACATAGTCATGTTCTCTTTTTACCTTTAGTTTTCAGAGTCATAAATTCTCATTTTCATTTAAGGAGCAATGAGAAGAATAAAATAACAACATAAGAAAGTTATAACACCTCATTAGATAAAAACTCAGAGAAACAATCTAATGTAAATATTCCACTCAATACTTGGCCCATTTTTTTAGGACATGGCTCAGGCAGACAAGGTTTTATACTTTATACTCATAACTTTTCTTGAAAAGACTGACAAATGTGTGCAGACAGCAATATTCAAACAAGAATGCATCAGAAGCTGGTCTTGGTAACATCCACCAAAAACCCCTGAATCCAGAAGCAGGTGCCTACCCAAGGCCTGACACTCATAAGGCATAGTCTCCTCTTAGCCAACTAATGCTTTAGGTCCCTTGCTTGCTTGCTCTCTCTTGTTTCAAAACTTTCTTCTTGCTGGGATGCTGTTTCTGATCTATCCTCTACCAGAGACAACCACCTAACTGCACAGACAAGTTAAAGGGTAGACAAAAACTACTTATGTTGGCATTCCCATAGCAAGAATGATCATCATTTAAACTTGAGCTTTTACATGACCAGCACTTTGGAACTCCTGGGTCAGTGGCATTTTCCACAAAGAAACTGAAATCCCTTACAGTCAGCCAAGGTCATTTCCAGCAAATGATCCCAACCAACTTCACCTTGACTGAGATCCCAAATAAACTGGAAATATAAATGCTGGCAGCCTTCAATATTCTCTACCCCCTAAAATACTGTTCAGTGAAACAAACCCTTTTTAGTTTAATGCTTGTCCTTTTCAAGACATCTTAAACAACCACTAACACAAGCAGTGTTTCATTTGCTACTGCATACTGGTCCAGCTTCTGTCCTGCTCTTTAGTGCTGATAACCTAAAGATCTTGCAAAATAAAAATTAATCTTTGAAAAGCCCAAATACAGGTTGCTTCAGAGTTCTACTCTTGTGTTTATAACAATAATGCTACTTAATTCTTAATTATGCACAGATAATGTAACTTGTGTCTTCATCTAATATTGATTGGTTATTGCATCAATGGCCAGACTTGATCTTAAAGGTCTTTTCCAACACAAATGATACTATAATTTATATATGGTATAAATACTGCATACAAAAACAAGAATACAAGGAAATATCTGTCTCCAAAAACTAATCATAGCTGATTTATAAACAAGAAGAGAAAGTCTATTGAAAAGTGAGCAGTCTACTGAAGTTTACTTACAAAGCTTCATACTGGGACTTACTCATAAACATTATCAGTATCAAAAGCAGTAAGCCTGATTAACGATTTCCTTTCCCATGTGGCTGCATAAACTTCTCTAAATGTTTATTTCTTCTGCCTTATATTTGAAAGCACTTGATTAATTCTGAAAACTAAACCACTACAGAAACAGTTCCTTGGACTAGTCTTTGATCTAATATAATAACTCCAGCAGCTTCATTAGTCTAATGATTAAGTTTGCAGCTAGGTAGCTCCTCGGTGTTTTAAGACAGATGAGCAGACTCTGGTCTTCATTCTGTAACTACAGCACCAGTCTTTTTTTTTTTTTTTAGCATATGATGTTGTTCTAAGGTTATTTGGCTTCAGAAATTCAGAACTATTTTTCTGTTCCTCTCCTTTTTAACCCACTTTACTCAATAAAGCTATTCTGAATAATTTCAACTTACTCTAATGTTTTTTGCTTCCTAGTGTCCAAACAAGTTTGTAACTCCCAATGCAAACAGTTGCAAAACAATGCCAAAGTTATTTTGGAAACCTCTGAATCCATCTTCTAAAGGAAATACAATTCATGTTAGTGTTTATAAATCTCATCTAAATTGCAACCTCAAACCTAAAATTTTAACCAAAATTTAGATGCCAATAAATATGGTGCCTTTCATTTGAAATGCCACAGTGCTTGCAGTATACTGACCTATTTACTCTCTTCTGAATACTCTATCTACATACTATAGTAAATATATAAAGTAGAACAGTTTTCAACTTATTGCTATCTCTCCCAGACATTTTATTAGATGCTTGCTAAATATTCAAGTCTAATATACATAGTTATGTCAGTGGTTAGGAGATGAAAGCCTACATTACTTCACTCAGGAAATGAAGTGCAGGTTTCAGTCCTTTCATTGCAATATCCTTCAATGCATGGACCAGAAATGCTTTTGCACTGAATTGTTCAACAAGTGAGTGATGCAATGGCTTACACAGCTAAGCCACTGTATGATTTCTAAGGCCACAGGGTTAATACATAGTGATAAACTATACAGTTATAATTGTAGCTTTCAGGCCAGTTTAATTGAATACCATGAATATTACACAGTTAAAACTTGCTCTGTTATTTAGCAGAAATTTGAATTTTGATTCCTCTGAAATCTAAGTGATTCAACATGTATTAAGGTATATTATCTCAGAGCACAAATCAAATCCACAGGGATTTTAACATTGATTAAATTAACCCAGATATGTTGGGGAGTAAGAAAGGTGGGAAATCTTCAGGAAGGTTGCACATAAAGGAGTGTCATCTCATAGAAGACAATTGTCCAGTGACCAGTTCTCCATTGTAGTTGAGGTGTAAGTAAAGATTTAATGAGGATAATTTTCCCAAAGATATTACTTCAATTCTGTTTTCCCCCCAAAATAAATTGTAATAACATGATGGAAGAGCTTTAATTTCAGGTTTGAGTTTTCTAAGATCATTAATGATTCTTAAGATCATTAGTGTGTGGTGAGCTAATCTTAGGGCATAGAAGGAAAGGGATTAGTGAGACCATTTTTTATGATCTGCAACACAACACAGGATGAAGGACTTCTCTGAACAACGGCAAACCTGAATTCCTGCATTAAAAACTCTGGGATAAATTTTTGTGACATCATCAAGACAGCATGAGTCTTCCAGATGAAAAGCTAGCCCACAATAAAAAATTATGTAATATGAAAGACTCCAGTGCTAGAATGCTATCAAACACCAGTGATGCAGCTGCCCACATTGCAGTGTAATAATTTTAAACATAAATAAGAAGAATAACAATCAAATCTAAAGAATTACATGACTGAATTTCCCCAGATGAAAGTATCTTTGCTACCTGTGAATTTCATGAATTTCACCTTACCACAAGGAAAAACAGAAATTGAAACTTAAGGTAATATGTAACAGGCAGTATCAAAGCCACATTTACTAATTTCCACATGGAGTAACTCCAACATATTTAAATTAAAAATGTATTTTTGATAGTAATACAATCTTCATTTAAAAATTTTAAACAACAGCAAAGCTAGCTACGTTGTTAGGACAGTTTTGCCTACACAGTTTCAGTCTAGGAATAAGTTTTGGATCCTGATGACAATATGCTGTTATTTCTTATGTGATATATTTTTTCTACATAAAGTGTCTTTACAGTTGTTATCAATGCATTAATTCCTGACAGTTACAGATGATTTTAGGTATTCCTGGGTAGAGTCTTCATCACTAACACTTTTGAAAAGCTGAGTTACAACCATGAACTCAATCTTGAGTCAAATGACCAGAAAACCTTCCCAAGATCCTTTTGGCATTTTGTAAAGCCAACATTTCAGTATTGGTGTACATCCTCTCCCCTTCTCTAGATACAATCAAGATTTTTGTTTTCTAAGTCACATCAAAAATAGATTAAGCACTGGATAAAAATAGCTAAAACTTTTAAATTGTTTCCTGTAATTGTACATTTTCCCTTTTGAACTTGTATCTTCAGAGGCTAGACATTTATGCCTGAGGCAAAGTGTTACTCACTGTGAACAAGGAAGCAAAAATCTTTCCACATCAGCAACAGAGTAAGCTTTGTGAATCCTTCTGCATCATATTCCACCACACCACTATCAACAAAAACACAACAAAAAATGAGTACAGTTTTTACCTTCAAATACTAGATGATGAATACATAAATTTTGTAATAGGGGGATTGTTATCTTTGTTTGTTTGTTCAGAATCTTCCAGGATTTGCTTTTTTTATTAACAGTTACAATTTTCTAGCTAATTGTAAATTTGATTAAACTTTTAATCTCAGTAATAGTCTTAATTATGCTGAGGTATTGAAGGTTGTTACTCAAAGAAAGGCCATTTTCAGTTTAAAATACACTTTTGAATGAAAGAAGACCTGCTACCACATCTGCAGTCCTAAATTGATAAAAACTGTAGACACACAAATTCCCTGTACCTTACTCAAATTAAGATTATTTTTCATTTCTGTAGCAAGTGAGAGAATAAAACTGAAAATAAGCAGGCTGAGCAGAGTTTAAATTTGAAAATTTGGAAGAGTATATATAAAAAATACAAAACATGAGATCATAACAAAAAATTCTATATAGAATACTTGTTTGATAGATGGATTAAAAGTTTCAACCATCAGAAGCTGGTATTCTCTGTCTGAAACAGTATCAGAAGTCATGAACCACAAGGCAGATGTCATATAATCATAGGAACACGTGGCCACTTCTATAATAGAGTTTTCTCAGAAGAAAATGAAATGTTTTGATAAAGATTAAACTTGCACTGTTTACTCATATGTTCAGTGGAAGTTATTGTTATCAATTTATCATTGTATTAAATTTGCTAGAAGCCACCTGTTTTCCTAACCTCACTCGAGAGACCTGAGATTTGAAGGGCTCCTGAATATCCATGACACTGTCATCACTCCTTGGAGGCAGAAACCCCTTATCACAATCAGCTAAAGGCTTGGACTCTGGCTCAGTTTAGGCAGGAAACCAAAGTGCCAACCCTTCACAGTGCCACAGTAGCCCTGACTAATTGATTTTTTGAAGTAAATGTGTCATCATGCCTGGCCATGCACCTTTCATCTGCAGGAATGCAACAGGACCCAAGAGCCTCATCTCTTGACACACAACATACAGGTTGTTGGTGGGAACAGCTGGTCTCCCAGCCCTGCCTTTACACTGAGCAGGGGTTTCTGGCTCTTGCAAGGCTTGGAACCACACCTGCTTCTCCATTTTCCCACCTCAGTCACTGCTTGTTAGTGTAAAACCCCTTAAGTAATTGAGTCAGAAATGAACATACTTCTTCTGCACAAGGAAAATCCCTACTGTCCCTTTCCCATCATCACCTATTTTCTAGAAAAATCAGATTGGCCACTGGCACAGAAGTACATTCCAGTATTGCTACAGAGAGACAATCTGTACACATCATTCTGTGAAAAATGACTAGATTTCATCTCATCCAGTGGACAGCAGCCACACAACCACAAACCATATGCAAAAAATGAGTCTCCCCCACGCTACAGAAAAATATGCATCGGAAGAAAACTTACGTTCCAAAGTGACTCAGGAAAGCTGCAATGTACTCTCTTCTCTTATGGTATCCCTGAATAACATATTGTACCTTAAAAAAGAAAGAAAATAAATCCAGAGCTATAAAAAGATTAAAAAACCCAAAGCCCAGTTTGCCATGCATTTGTTGTTAAGGAAGATTATGTTTGACATGGTAGAATTTCTGAATCCTACATTTAGCAGATTTCCCTGAAGAATCCTAAAGTGCCTTTGAAAAAAATTCTGGATCTTGCATATAGAATATCTTGTAAAGAAATCTCTTCAATCATGTCTAAGTGAAACTTTAGTCTTTCACAATAGACTGAAGCACTGTTTAACTGCATGAGACAAACACTGAAAGAAAGAAATGCTCATCCTTGCCTTACTGAAGCTTGAATAGAAATCTGTGATAGGCAAATCAATTATCTGAACTGACAGTAAGCTAAGTGTCAAAATAACATTCTGGTTATAAAAGAGAAGAAAAAATTAAATTTCTTGCACAACCGATCTTGGGTGTTTTCTGAAGACTGCACCTCCAACAAAATCTTCTGAACACTAAGCTCTTTCACTGGTTTCATGCTGACTCAGGGAGACACCTACTCAACTGCGAGCATCAGTTTCTGAGGCACTCTGGGTTTTTAAAGACTTCCATCCTGGCACAGACAAAATCCAACAATGCTAAATTTGGAGACTTAAGGCAAAATTCTCCTCACACCATGTATGTTTTCTTGTTGATTTGGATGGCATTACTTACGAGAACAGTGTGAGCAGGGTTTGACCCATAACAAAACCAATGCATGTGTCACCAGGCTGCAAGGACATCTGCTTTACAACTGGTGGCTTGGAAGTACTTATGGTATAGTTCTATATGTGATTCCCTGTGTAACTTCCTTTGCTTTCCAGAACCAAAACTAGCATTTTAAGATCCTTTTCTCCCTCACTGAAAAGAACACCAAGAGTATTTTCTTGGCTATGGCAATACTAGAATTCCTTGGCTGGCAAATGCTTTCCTAAAATTACTGAAAAAGTCTTGATACAACCATTGCTGAGAGCTGTCTTGTATAACTTAGATTCTATTTATAAACTCAAGCATTATATTTTATAAAACACTAAGATTATTTTGAAGGCTTTGTGTAGGATCTGAAATGTTATTCTGGGAAGAGGAAAACATACAATAAGTTTGCTTAAGTGACTTCGTTTAAGAAAGGATAAAAACAGCCCAGTGTGCCTGCAGATTTTAAAAACAGAAAGTAATTTTAACAGAAAACCACAACAAAAACAACTCTAATGATAGATTCCAACGTAATTATGGAAACACATTCTGAAGAAACTTTTTCTAAAAGATAAAATTATTCTCTTCATTTAGACAATTGAAGGTAAATATAATATACAAGCAGGAAGTCTGTAATAGGTCAATATCTAAATGTTGACCCCCTAAGCCTTCTTTTGAAAATTATACTTAAATAATGGAGAAACTTTCAAAATACTATAATTGTTCTTTTTTGTTTAAACAGTAAGCTAACTGGAACACAACCTTTTCAGCAACCTTAAGTAGCTCTTACTGTATAAACATCCAAAGAAACTGCTGATTCAGTTCATCTGGAGGAAACATCTGAGAAGAAAAATCACGGAAACTACTCAAAACCTACAATAATGACTGGGGTATGAGAACTTGCAACTAGAACAATAATATGCAAACTACACATCTGTATTTACTAAAAACCAGTATACTGCAATGCAGTATTGCACAACACAGTAACATTTTATCCTAAATCATAACATGTCACAGAAAGGAAAAAAACTGCTCCAGGATCTGATCCCAAACTCACTTGTTTACCTAAAGGAGTCATTCTATTCAATGTCATGCTTAGGTACTCAGCTCTTACCAAGAATGTATTCCCTGTGTAGTTCAGCCTAAGTATGCCTTGCTTTACATACCTGGCAGAAGAATAATGATGTCTGTGGAAATGCAGTACAGTGCATCAGGGAAAGGAAAACTGATTGTCTGCAGCAGCTTACCTTGTTTGTTAGCAGCTGGCATACTTGGGGTACGTAGTCGATGAGACAACCTCCACCAGGAAAGGCTGGGATGTGAAGGGCAGATGATCCTCCAAGTGCACTAGAAAAATAAGTTAATTTAAGAATGCATTACATGTACAGCCTCTGGGATTTGAAAATTATTTCTGCACAGTCCTCTCTCCCTATTCTTGAAGTCAGATGGCCAAGAGGAAGTATACTTTATGCTGTGGTGATAATAAAAAGTAGTGAGTGATACCATCTATAAAAACAGGTTATACCATGACCCACTGTAAATTAACCACTGAAATCAAGAGTATCACTAATGCAAAACATTCTCTCAGGAAATATCTTTTTCATTGTGAACAGTTCTGTTTCTTAGCCCTCATCAGTAAGATGTGGAGTACTGTAGTTCAGATATCTTGTTAGTGGGGGAGGCGAGGACCTGAAGTCCTTAGCTGTTCCAAAACCCACCTTCAGTCAAACCAGCTAAGAATAATCAAAATAATTAGGACTGAGGAGTCATAGATGGCCAGATGCAAATATCAATCACGTCACTGACTCCAGTTTTGGACTGCCCAATAGAACACTGATGTTAACCTACTAAATCAAGGGGGCAGTGAGCCAGAAAGATTATCAGGTACATGATGATGTAAGGAGGATGCTGAAAGAAATGGGTTTGTTCAGTCTTCAGAGAACACTGCAGAGGGGCTATACTGAGGAGGGAAGCTGAAGGCATATTGACGCCTTCAATTATCTAATGGAAAATTATAGAGATGGTGGAGTCAGAGGCTTCTCTGAAGTGGGGCTCAGTGGTGCCATGTCCTCAGAGATGCTCAAAGCTCAGCTGAACAACAGGGGTCATGAGCTGGCCCTGCTCTGAGGAGTGGCTTGGCCAGATAAGCTCCTTCTTGCTTATCTACGTTGGTTTATGATTATAGTCTATGATTCTATGGTTTTGTTCATGCCCAGTATGAAATGACAAAAACAAGGATATTAATTCTGTCCATGCACATACTGGGCATCTATATGGCAGGAATTCACAGAAATAAGGTAACTTCAGAGATGTATTTAGGCAGCTGAACCATTTGCCTCTATCAAAGGACAGAAGACTGAAGCACACCTGCTATTACTCAGGATAATGGCTTCTTTGGTGTGGAAAGATCTAACACTTATTTAAATCAGGCTGTATAAGGCAACAACTAGGTAAAGTCCATGCTACTTCCTTCTAGCAGCACTGACCTAAATCTTTCTTTATAGTCCCTTACCAAATCAAAATTTGCATTACACACTGTGGATTACATCATTCACTAACCATCCAGAAGCAACTTGGACACCATAAAAATGCTTCAAAAGCTAAGTTACTTTGGGTGGCCTCCTGTTTACATGCTGTTTCCATGACAAATTACACTGGCTAGAAAGAAAATTTCTTGTCTGCAAAACAAGTCTCTTACTCTCCAACAGGATCTGGCCTCTTATTTTCCTCAGTACTTGATAAGAAACCACTTTGGTAGGTATAAAGGTCTACAGTCATGCATCCCTTTGAAGGAACAGAGCCTACATAAATCAAAAAAATCCCAAACTCATAATGAGGTATATGGAAATCTGCTACTCAGGCAAAACAGTCTGGGTTTAGCAGACTGTTCACCACATGGAACAGTTCTGCAGGTCTGGATTTTGCATATGCAATGATGAAAAAAAAAAAAGCCCTGAGTACACCACAGCTACATAAAAAAAACAAACAAACTTTTCCAGCAGAAGTAAGACTTGAATGGGATTTTTTTTAAAACAGAATTCAGTTTCCCTGCTGCTACCCCCTTACTAAAATTATTCACACAAGAATATAATTTTGCAACTTGCGGATGGTTTAAAGCACTGAAGTATGACTAAGATGATTAGAAAGTTGGAACATTTCTGAAACAATATGTTCTTACAAAATTGCAAGTATAGTGAGTCCACTGATCTGTAACATTGGAGAATGGAAAACTTCACCTCCTGGTATGTTAGAAGATGTGAACCTCACTTTAGGACACTGACTTCCAGTTTATTAAACTCCTTACATATTATGTAAATATATCCATAAAAGCCTCCAATCTCACACACAGAGAAACTGGCACTGTCCACTTTGCATCCTGCCTTGCCTCATTTGACACCAGGTCTATGTTCCCTTGCAGCATGGACATAGCACTGAAGATGCTCAGATGACTACAACAGGAATTACTGGCTTCTCTCCCAGTTTCAGTAGCAGGTATGAAACTAGAAGTCATCTCTAACAGACTACCCATGCCAAAAAAAAGCTTTCACTCCTATATCATCAGCTTACAATACATCTTCCAGACTGAATTATTATGATTTGTGAGTAAGGGTTTCCCATTTTACCTGTATCCATCTCTTGAAAGTAGCCATCCTGTAAAAATGTGTTGACATAAATGGAAATCTAGCCCTTCTCAAATGAAAAACAGACTGCTAAAAGGTGTGGTTTCTGAGAAAGAGGTCCCTCCACAGAAAGAAGGCTGGAGTTTCTAGTATAATTATCCGCTGAAAACAGAATAAAGCTGTACCATATATAATTTATATTCTGTAGAAATAATTATGGGTAGGGAAAATTAAGAGTGGGCAGGCATCTTTGTTCCCTCTATTGGGTCAGAGAATCTGCTTATTAAATATTTTAATAAAATACTGCATTTGCACAGGACCTTGCCTCTGACCATCTCAAAACTGTCTATAAACATTTAGCAATTAAGATTCATCTGCCTCATTAAACTGATATTTACCTTTTATTTTTAAACACGTAAAGAAGCTATTGCTCAAAGTTTGATTTGACTGTGCGGTACTACAATGTCTGTCATGTTAAAGGAACATATTTGCTGTACCTCACAACCCTGAGACCAGGCAAGAGGAAGTAATAATTCATTTGACTTATAATAAACCTGCAACTAAAGAAAGAAGTGACTTCCACAATGCCAAAGAAGGACCTGTAAAGGATGCAAAATGGAGACAATTGAGCAAGGGAATGTCACCATGCGGGTCAATATCCAAAGGCTGCTTTTTGAAGTACCTCAAAGTCCAATCAAAAGAAAAAGTGACAAACAAAGTGCTATAAGAAGCCTTTTATAGTGAAGGACATTCCATTTGGCAAAGTATTTCACCAGCACAAGCTAAAGATTGCTGCATGTCAAATCTGCTTTCCATAGAGTTGGGCCTCTTGGAGCGTAGATCTTAAACACTTCTGTGTGCAATCAAGCTTTCCTTCTCAGTATCAGTGCTATACACCCCTTACAAAAAAGCCCCATGCTCATTTTATCATGACAACAAAAAATGTTAAACAAAAAGCATCAAGAGATATGATGAGGAAGCACAGACAATTGCTCCCCTACAGCTGCCAGAGTAAGGATAGTTTCAGTACAATCAATTGAATTGTGTTTGATTTTTACACTGTTTTTTCCAATAAACTGCTACTTTTTAAAGGCTAGAATTCTAACAGTCTGGTATTTTCTGTAATTTTAACAATTCATGAAGCAACAGTCTTAGAGGATGCTATTTCATTTCAACTGGTACCAGGTGAAGATAAAATACATGGTAGATCAACCTGTCTCAGAGATAAGGTTGTACAAATATGCTGGAACAAAGATCTGCTGGCCTCAGAATTTTATTTGCTTGCTCTCACTCTAAGCCTACTCAGCTCTGCAAACCAACTTCATACATCTCATTTTAAGACAGAGCAGAGACTCCTTGCAGCAAGGTCCTGTCCTCCTGGACTTCCAGAGTCAGTCACAGTGTGGTTCTGATCCATGGTCTGTGAATTAAATTGCATTTTGTGAGGAACTCACTAGTGAATTCAGCAAGAGCAGCAATCAGCCTGCATTACTAGAAGTTTTGTTCTGTGACATGCTGAAATACAAGTTCAGAAAGCGTAGCTGGAGTATGTTTACATTTCTGCTGTTGACTGGTGCATTCCAAGTGACTTGCTCTGTCTGTCTCTCAATGGCTCTATTTATTCAGGCCAACATACAAAATGCAAAATTCTTCCACATTTTTTGATAACTTCTAATTAATTAAAATGTCTTTCTCAAGAAATCATCCTCAATAAGTGGCTTAGCATTAATTCACCAATTTAGAGAAGTGACTGTTTTTGTTCTTGAGTATTTGCTGGTAAAGAACCAGTTATTTGCCCATCACTTCATTAGGGAAGAAGGGTACTTGCAAGTTTCAGCCTCAGGGGACTGAGTGCTTTAGCAAGGCACACTTACAGACATGCAGAGAGATGTCCTTTCTCCTATCCCTACCCCTGTCCCTACAGCTCTTGGGCCTGCCCAGTTTCCCTAAACTCCCTCATTAGCACCACCTCTTCCCTGCAATTCATTTTGCTTCCTTCTTTCTCCAAAGAGAGAAAATGCAGGTTTCTCTAGCTTGCTGGGAAACTTTTGAGCTAAGTTCTGAAAAATGAGGATTATTTCAGACCACCCTCTACATCACAGTTTGAAGAGTTAAGTGCTAACACAGGTTATGCTACTACAGCTAAGGACCTGTGCACACATAATACAGTTCATATTTTGTGCTCCCCCCTTACCTATTCCCATTCCTCATTTTCAATAATTGCATAAGCTTTTCTGTGAAACAAATATCACAAAGAAAAGAACATCAACAGAAAAGCTATACTCTTAAAAAGTATACCTTACTTGACAGGAGGCTTTTTTTTTTTTTAGGGAGAGTAGAAAATGTGTATTTGGGTGAGGAGGTTCAGAACTGTAAGAATCATACTTATACTGAATACAGTGTGATACAGCATTAAACAGCCTTATATCAAAAGAAAGTGGTACATATTATTGACTGCACTCAACATTTCTAACTCCAATACATTCTTTCTGCAAAACACACAGAAAACAGGGAAAAGACAAGTTCAATGGTTGTGAATGATGGAGTTATAGATTTGTCTAACTTTGAAAATGTAAACAAATGAAAAATTTGCCTCTGAGTGGAAAGACCTTTCATATGGGTTTAAAGAAATTAGGAGCTTTTCTGTCAGTGTGCCCAGTGTTAGAGCATTGTCAAATCTATATACCAGTGATGGAAAGTAGACTTTAGACTTTTTAGACTACAGCCCTTTATTTTACCAAGACTGGTAAAATTACCTTTTTAACTCTCTGTAAGACCTGCTGTATTTTGAAACTCAAGCATACTGCAAACAGACATGAGCATTTAAAGGGTTTATTACTCATGATGGCTATACCCAAGAGTAGCCTCAAGCATGTGGAAAGAAATTCCCTTCTTTTTGCTTTTTTTTCCTATTTTGAGAGGCATGTTAAAGGCTTTGATCTCCTTCCCTGTTCTCTTTGTCTTTTGTTGCTGAAGTAAATAGTTGACTTTTTTTCTTTTGCAGTTTCATCACTTTAGTACATTACACCATTTGGCACAGGAGACACAAGGAACCACATCAAATAAAAGCACGTGACCACAAAAGCTGCCTTAGCAACCATGATCCCAGATTTGCTGTCAGTTTACCATTTTTCAGACTCGCCTGACTGCAACCAAATCCCTCCTATCACACAAACAACGTGGTGCTTGGCAGAAGCCTTGGGATAGTGCTTCCATCAGCAACACAAAGCTTAGCAGTAAAATAACAGAACATTTGTACTGAAAAATTGGACAGTCTAGGTTTGAGACAGCATTTTCTTTCCTTTCCTGTAATAGTCCATTTGAAGCAAACATAATTAACATATTGCTTGTCCACTCAAATCTATCACAAAGGGAAGCATGTCCAAAAGAACTTCCATTCTATTTTTAAAGAAACAGCTTTTACTTTGAATTACTTCTACTATAATACTGGTAAAACAGAAATGTATGATTTCAGCCAAGAGATCTAATCTTATCTAATCTATATTATTGAATGTTCTGGAAAAAGAAATACAATCACAAATAGACCCAAAAGGAAAACTATGCCAAATCCAGTTATCTGAAGAAAGAATCCTGGTCAAACTCAGACTCAGCATCTGGCCATTACAGTTGAAAGGATGATACCATCATTTTTTCCTTGACCTACTAGTGGTTCAGAGTAAACACCTCTGAGCTTGTCCTGACTAGTGACTGGAAAAAAATACGAAATAATCACTATAAAGAGCAAATACTAAAACCAGAATGTATTCTAGTTTCACAGAACGTGCAGAAAACTGCAAGTCAGACTTAGTGAGCTTTATTTCAGTTCTTCTGCTGACGCTGTATGTTCTAGCATGTTATTTCAGCCATTCTGCTTCTCTGCTTGCCCACCTATTATGTTCAGATGCTTATACTGAAGTACATGGAAGTTTAATAACATTCATAGACTAGTACAAAAACTGTGGGATGAAGGAATCTTTAAGTGCTAATAAATACATGTTTGGGTTAGTCCAACTTCTCTATTCTGCTGCAGGTAAAATTGTAAGAAAGAAACAGTTGTCTATAATGTATTAGCCATTTTAGACAAAGTGGTTACACCAAGGAGACTTACATTAAGTGTATAGATTCTAGGTTCTAGCAGACTTTAACCTATCAGACTTAAATGCAAACCATACCTAGAGTGATTCAATACTGAAGGGTTTGTGGAGATAAGAGCTCTGTCCCCAGGATTCTATTGCTTCTCAAAGAAAATAACTCAAGTAGCATGACATTAATAGATGGCTAACCCTATAATTACATTAGAATTTGTTTCTTTTCATCCCTTCACTGAGTACTGAGAGCTAGAGGCAGAAAGAACAGATACTCCTGCAGTATCAAGTTTTTCCTACTGCTTATGAAAGCATAAAAGTCTGAAAATATTAGTATTTCCTCTGTATTTGATAAATCAGGACTGAAAGGATTTTTCCTTTGCTTAATGGATCTTTACACACAGAAATACTCTGCATAAAGGGGACTGCCAGATTTCTACTGAGGTGTTAAATGAGTAAAAAGCTGGGTTGCTAGTGCTGGAAAAGGGAGCACTCCACCATCCTCTCATCTCACATTCTCTGAAGTAACAAAACCACAAGAGGATAACAATTATTACCTGGCTGATGGGACACTTGATGTCACACAGTGGTACCACAGGGCACACAAGCACTCTGCCTACAACAGGCACCACATTGCTTCCTTCTCTGGGTGACAGGACTCCCTTTTATAAACTGACCTGTGGCTCACAGCAGACAGCTGGGCAGGGAGGCAGCCCAGCACCACTGATTGTCCTCTGGCACCTCCATCAGACCTCAAGGTACAAACTCATGGAAAAGTCCAAGCAACAGAAATTATCAGTGAGGCTTGGAAGTGCACAGGTTAACTTAACTGGTGTCAAAAATATCACTCCATAAAATGGTACAAAATTTATGGTCACATTCATTCTGACAACATAAAAGTGAAAAGTATAAAGCAATATATTTCAAACTATTTAAAAGTATTAATATAGAATTGTTTTTCATAATACACTACTAACAGGTTCAAAAAGAAAATTTGAAAAGTTCTGCAGGTTATAGAAAGACTTTTAGCCTTCTCTTTAAGGCTAAAAATTTCTCACAAATGTTGCTTTTGTGTTGCAACTTACTGAACTGATGCCCCCTTACTCTTTCTGCAAAAAAATCACCAGTAGCAATGTGTATTGCCAATGTACTATACTTAGTCAACTGAGGCAGATAATAATGAGAATCCATAACAAATGACAAAGAGCTGAATTTAGAGACACTTCTTATGATATCAAAAATAGAACTTTGGTGTATCCTTCCCCTTCCCTCCTAAAAGGTACTGCTTACTAGTATTAATTCCAATTAATAATATTAAATTTTAAATATTTTTACTAAATAATAATTCATTAAATAATATTTACAGGAAACAGATATAAGAAGCCCTGAATCAGTTGCTAGATGCCTCACATTGTAAAGATGAGGGCATGGCTGCTGTCCCAAAGAACTCTCACAGTCTACTATTTCAAGCTGCACTGCAGAGAGAGGAATTGAATGAGAGGGTAGGAAGCATGCACATTGCAAAAGGAGACTTAAACCTTTATCACTTACAATGTAGATAAATAATTTCCAAAGCATTTTGCTTATTTCTTAAAGGTTGGCAACACATTAAGAGAAACGTGAGTGAGAAGTGAAGAAAGGTCTGAGAAGATTTTCACAGAGAATTCAATGCAATAAGGAAGCAACAGCAAATAAAATTCCCAAACCACCAGGAAAAGTTGTAAGAAAGAAATCCAGACAAATAGAGCAGCAGCAAACATCACTGAACAGAAAAGGTAGATAAGATAAGCAACATGTGCAGATAAGTAAATAAAGAGAACACTGTACAGTCCTGAATTATTTTCATTTACACAGAAGTTCAAAAACGTACAAGAGAAAGACCATGTGGCCTAACTTCCTTCAATTTTCTTCTGTATGGATCTCAGAAAGAAAAGCAAACATTAGAAAGAGGCTGGAGACTCATCACAACTAAGACAAAACAAGCTTTTGGGTGAAGAAAAAGTCAACTGTTACTGAATTGTTAAACGTTTCCACTCTGCACTGGTTTGAGATACCAACATATATGCAGGAATTTGTTTACAATAATGCACTCTCCCCATATCTCCTTCTCATGAACTCTGAAGGAAGAAAGTTGAGTCTGTTATTCTTCAAATTCCTGTTCTTCAGAAAGGTACTTTTAATGGCATTACCTGTTTTGCTGATATATTTATAACCCCCTAAACTGTGAATATATTAAGGGCCTTCTAAGTAGCAAGTAAAATAATACTGGGCATTGGCTCTTCTACTTCAATGGAAAAATGTAACGACTTGGAAGAGCTGTGTCGAAGGAACTAAAAATGGTGTAGCATGAAGACAGGAGTTAGGAATTACAAATTTCTGCAAAAAGAAGAAAGAGAATATTGGACTGCTGGTACGTGAGCAGTATGCTCCTCTGAAACAATAGCACCCAATAAATTAACAAAAGAATCCAGGATTTATTTATTGTAAAGGTCCCTGGAAATCCCTCACTGCACTGAAGGCTGGGTGGTATGTTACACAGTGCTTCACAGCTTTTAAGACACTCATCTACTCTTCTATAATCCACTCTGCTTTAGTGATGAAGATCTTCCAAGCAATTCAGTTGAACAGAACATTTATCACAAATCCATGTACATCTTCTCTTATTATCCATCAATAAAGTGGATAACATAAATTAATAACTTCTCTAAGACAGTATCAGTTACACGTACAAACATATGCTGTATTTATCTGTAATTTCTGATGACTCTTATAGCCATTCAATAACATCCACTTTACTACACTGTGACTATAACATGGCAGGTAATTTTCCAGTACTTGTACTAAACCCAGCTAACCAGCAGTGTCTATCACAAAGCAGAAAAATTACTCTCAAAACCTTATGACTCTGTTGCCTTCCCTGCCTACTGTTCTTGCCTTTTTCTGAAGAACAACAGTCATTTCCTTGCATAACTTGCAGCCCTTTATGTTTTGTGATTGCACTTGCTCATATTGTTCCTTATTTTATTTATGTTCCCTAATCTACTTGCCAAATTACAGTAATTATCTCTTATTGTTAACCTTTTCCTATATTGCTTAATGCCTAACACTTCCAGTGACACAGTCATTTTGTAGAGCATTTATTTTTTGCCTCTGCTAAAACACTGCTGTGTTGTAAACTTCTCTCATGTAGGTTTTTATTCATTCTCCTTAGGCCATACAGTAATCTTCATTTGTGAATCTCATCTATCTGGAGAAACATTTCGTATGAAAAATCCTGTCCTCTGCTTCATCAGCATCACGTTTAATTAGCTGACACTGAGAGGGCAAGAAAACTTGCAG
The DNA here is from genome assembly GCF_037042795.1 of Molothrus aeneus. Lineage (NCBI taxonomy): Eukaryota > Metazoa > Chordata > Aves > Passeriformes > Icteridae > Molothrus > Molothrus aeneus. The sequence goes on from NC_089648.1 coordinate 26,760,759, forward strand.
AAAAATTTCAGAAATGAAATGAGAGCAACATGCTGGAAAACTTCTAGATATGAAGTTGAGCATTTGGGTCATCGATAAGAATGCCTGAGGGAGACAGAAAGTTAAAGGAGAAAAATGTTTTTCTTTCATACATCTGGCTTCTGACACTGATTTCCATGTGTATGCAGCATGATTAAAGGGCATTCTTGCTCAGATCTTGAAATTGGCTTTATCTTATGTTCACAAATGATGTGGAATGCTACAAGTCTGGTCTGGTGCTCCTGCTAAATGCTCCAGGAGGCCGAGTGCGTTCTGGTTTTATGTAAGCCAAATACACATGTGGACACAAGGCAAGAGAACATCAGTTTTTCATGTAAACACAGTCACTGTGGCTTGACAAGCTACTATGAACCATGTTAAACTCTTACTCATTTAACAAGGTGATATCAATCTGCTCAGACAGTTTTTACAGTCCCTTTCAGAGTCTTTACCACAGGAATTTGTGTAAGTCTGTTTTGCTCCCATGAACACAAATAATTCAAAAATCATCCTAATATGTTCTCTTCAAAACAGAGGGAAGCAGAGCTATGGATCACATTGCACAAGGGCAGCCTTTGGTGAGTGGAAAGACTGAGAAAAATTCTCAGAAGAAAACACTGGCACTTTGAAACTCTGGTCTTACATCAGAAGTAACAAAGGTTCCTTCTGTAAAAAGGCAGACACAGGTCTGCCTTTAAAACAGAAAAGGCAGAAAATAAACCCAAAGGTCTTCATTGTGTTAAAAGTGAAGCAGGGATCCCATATATACACAAGGAACTGGAAATCTCATAATTTGTAACTTAACAGCAGCGCTAAAGTTGGTCAGAAGGTGAATACAGGTATTCTTGTATTTTGATTACGCTGATATGCCTGGATTTTGGTCATTGAGAACATTCATTATAGAACGTTATGCAAGGCAAAGACTGGAGCAAAAAATCCTTTTCACAAAGATTTCCCTTATCTCAGAAGAGATAATGAACATTCATAGTGCAGATACAGATATCGGTCAGGCCATTAGTCAAACACAGACACTTCTACCCCCTAAACTGTCTTTAAAGCTGTCCCTCTTTCCCTTAGAAGCTGCAAACACTTACATGGCCATTAAAAGATGAAAATTCCACCTTTACATTAGTATACCTTATGACTTTTTAAGGTTTGATTAATATTACTTAATGTTTAAGATGTTGAGTGGTAAGATATTAGGATGCCTAAATGGCATCTGTTAGTAGATGTATTTACCAGATGCTTTGATAAACCAGGCTCTTTAGTTGAAGAACGACATTTTCAGAAAGATTGTCTGCTTTTAAATAATTTCTGTTCTGTCATTTAGTAAGACTGAAATATTAAGATTCTACATCTTGAATTGCTTCCTAAATATTCTCTTTTTGGAAATTATATTAAGGCTCTTGAGTCATATAGATATGTAAAAAAGATCAGACGATTACCAAAAATAAAAGCATTGAAGCAGTACTACATGTCTTATTAAAAGACCTTTTACCCTAAAAATGCAAAGTGTTTTAAGAACACACAATACAATTTCTGTATAGTGCTTCTATAGATTGCTTCAAATACATTAATAGACAACCCTTGATACAATTTCTGTCAGGGAATGAATATTACTGTATGTCACTAAAAGCTGAGCAGAACTCACAACTTCCTCAGAAGTGAAGTACAACCAGAATTTCCCAAGCAGGTCCTCAGCATCTTTCAAGGTGAAGTTTACTGTTGAGCCATTTCAGTTTATCCCAAGTTCTGCCTTGCATCAACAAATAACATCACAGTGTCACCAAAATCCCTTGGATACTATCCACTCAGGCAGGTTAACTGTTTTCCCATTTTACAACATTCAAAGAAGGTGCTGCACAAAATAGGTGTTGCTATTGATCTGCAACCACAGAAGTACATGATTTCAGACCAAGAGAACTCCACAAGCTTTTTTAATTGTGAAGATTTGTCACTCATGAAAAGTTATTTTAAAATTGACTAAAGAATGTAAAAAATGAAACCTTCCATATCACTTAAATCTATGAATACTCTTTTAGAATTCTCGTTTACCTGGGCAGAAATAGCTGATTTGGGGCTCCTGCTAGCTTAGGTCACTATTTTCTTGTGAAGACAGAAATTCTCAGAAATCATATGCTCTTTGCTTTTTCTACTATTTCCTGTCTTCAACATACAGGCCATTATTGGATGTTTTTAAGTGAATTATAATGAATGTGCTAGCTTATGAAGATTTTAGGTGTGCTGAAGTTGGAGTAAAAAAGAAAAAAACATGATTCTACAAAACCAAAAAAATACAGTTGTGAATTTAAATCTAAACTTCCCTGTATATAGCTTGTGTTCACTGGGCTTCCTTCTTGCAAATGACTGAAGGCTTTTCCTTTAGTAGCTACTTCTGTAGTTTGTGTTTCTTTGGATACTGATTGTTTTCAATTTCTTTAAAAATCACAGGGGTTCCACTGACAGCAAAGAAATCTTCTCACGCTTTCAGATTTTTTACCTTTCACTGAGAGCTCAGGGTAATGATGCAATGCCAGGGTGCTATACATGCCCAATTTCACTCCAGATTAAGAATCAGGCATAGGGTTTAACAGCTGTTTTGTGATACAAAGGAGGGAATGAGATTTGATCCTCTTTTACTGAGGTAAATTCTTATCCATCTTGGTTTAAAATAACAATATACTTAGATTAGGATTTGAATCTACTGTACCTAATGTATTGTTCTCAAGCTAAAAAAAAGCAATAGTGAGATGAGAGTCTTTAATATCATTAATCTACTTCTGACTTCACAAAGAACAGGCCATCCAATAACTCCTTTTATTTTATCCTTTCTCTTGTTTGCTGGTTCAAACTTGACATTTGTACAATACAATACACTATTTATTTATTTATTCATTTATTTCTTTCAGTTACTACAGCCTTGGACATATAAATCCTTATCTGAATGTCTCCTTGATAAAATGAGGTGTTGCCTTTTTACTCCTATAACTACCTGCACCTCATACGTAAGCTCAGATACAAAATGTGTAATATTAAGTCAACATTTTTTTTCCCCCAAGCCCCCAAAAGAATCACAATTTCAAAGTTTTGGTTCACCCATCTGCTGTAATGTGATCCTCCTGTGCACAAGTGCTATAACAACACAACGCTACCAACGTTAATGTCATACCACTGCATGGACATGACCTAATAAAGGTTGATGAATTACTTCTTTATGAGTTTCATGTATGTAAACATCAGCTATATTATTCCACAAATGTAATCTCTGTATTTCTGTTATTCCTGACTACCTGCCAGTCAATGTTTACCCCTCTTTATTTGCAGAATCAGGACTATTCACAGGAGAAGCAAGAAGGAAGTTGGTGAGTAGCACAGTAACAAAGTCTGGTTTCCAGTGGACTTGTACAACGTGTCAGACTGACTTTTTACATGGGCTGTGTTAAAGCCACAGCACAGCAGGAGTTCAGTCCTTACAAACATCAGAGAAACCACACTGGAAAGATGTCCTAAATGCCTTTGCCAAATGAAAAGCTTCAAATGCTGTTTATGCCTTGCAAGATAGCAGAGCATGCATTCAGGAGAGGAATCTTGACTGAAGAGAGGCTTTTTTCACCTGACGTTTAATAAGGCATGAATTCTAATTGAAGCACTTCCTAAGATTAGAATATTCATAATTTCTTTCTCCCATATTGATTCTCTGCTCACTGAATACTGAAGTGAGCTTCAGCACTGAACACAGAGGGGATTCAGCCTTTCCTTCAGGTGTCAGTAACAGTACCTTCCTCTTCTTAGTGGTTATATTCATGGGAATATAAAAACGATGTGAATTTCCCATATTTGAGACTTCTACCTTTCTGCAATTTTTTTTTCTTTCAAATTGACCAGCAGGATGAAAATGACAGATACCTGTACATACAGATAACATGATCCTACTAATTTTACAGCAAACAAAATCAATTTTCTTAGAAGCCGGATTAAAAAATAACCCAAATTTCCCATCACACAACATATCTAGGGAGAAACTGAAGTCCTTGGCAGAGGTAATCATCAGGAAAACAGCCAAAACCTCAAGCTCTATGCAGAAAATGATAGCAATTCCAAGAAACCCACCCCCAAACCAGCCCCATTGATTAACCTGAAAGCTTAAACAAAAAACTGAAAAATCAACTGATTAAATTCACATTGCATATGCAATTCAGAGAGAGGACAGTGTTCCTCAGACACTTCCTGAATAAGAACAAGCATAGGAAAATTCATCCCATTAGTTAAATCATTTGCCAAAACCACTGTTCCAAGAGCTTCTACAAATGCCTTCTTAACCACAACCCCAGGAGTGTCAACACAACACTAGCAATCCACTTTCTTTACCATTAGTGCACACAGGTACATACTCAAAAGAAAAACTTCATAAAAAGTTCTGTAAACCTGAGGTGTCAAAGGAAGGTATAACTAGACACGGTCACAGAAAAAAATATTGATGCCTCTTGAGGGATGGAAACTGAATCAGTAAGGCAAATATGTTAGCCCTAAGGAAGCTTCAAAACAGGACTCATTTGAAACAGCTATCTCATATGGAAAACCTCAGCCTGCAACTGAAAATTTTTTAAATACAAGAAACAAAAGAAAAATATTTATAATGGAAAACATGAGACAATTTCCAATTGCAGCAAATTTCAAAGGTTGTTCACTCTCCCAGCTTTACTGGAAAGCAGGAGTTGCTTAATACCACTGAAAACATCTGACAAAGGCCTTTTTAGTCTAAGTTTATAGATATGACCTTTTTTTCTTCAATAATCCAGAGCAGGAATCTATTAATCTTTATAGTTTTAGACGTGTATTTATGACTCTCTTCTTGAGCAGTACCCACAGGGTGTGAATTTTAAAAGATTCCCCCAGCCAGTTGGGTTACACTTTTTTTTTTTTAAGCTGGCAATTTGTGTTAGAGAAAAGGCTCTAGAATTTCTGGTAGTTTCTCAGTAAGTTTACTAATCTTGCTTAGTGGGTAGGAAAAGAAGGTAAATGAATCAACACAAGGAAAATAAGAGTCAAAATACCAGAAGGTGATGGAAACTTGCCTATGTTCACTGGATACAGCAGAAATTATGGAAGCTTTACCACCACTATTTAAGTTAGAATTTTAAAATCTAATGCAAAATGCATATGTTAGGAAAGGTGCAACCCCATTGCCATATAAAAAACATTGTATAAAGAAAGACATATTGGTACATGTCCTTGTTGCTCTTGTTTTTTCCACCACTTGACTTTTCAGAAAACTCTGAGCAGATTTTTCTGCTCTTATACATTGAAAAGGGAAAAAAATCAACCAGGAACCTGTTTTCAGTGGGTTCTTTTTATCAAGATTTTCTAGCAAAAGCTACTCACCATTGGATTTGCTACTGATTTACTGTAAAACAATTGTCTGTTACGCAAGGGTAGTTTGCTCTTGCAGGACAAAAGCCCTCCAGCACAAGTCACTGCAGGTTAAACTGTTTTCATTTGGTGAGGGCAGAGGATACTCCTAAATGTAGTTCTACATACTCTTTTTTAAACTTTCCTTTAGTTTCTCATAAGGCTGCCCAAAGACTGATCATCCCTTGCTGGAGTCAATGAAGGTCATCTCAAGCTCTCTGCAGTACTGATGATGGACACCACAAGCAAGAACTCGATGACCATTTAACATTAGCAAACAGTAGCCCAAGAGCCACCTGTACCTGCAGAATCATCACCACTGGTTTTAAGCAGAGCAAAACTAAGGTTTTTCACTCAGATAAAACCAAGTCAAGGGAGGTGGCTGTGGAAATGACAAAGACATGATGAAAGCTGGGTTTTTTTCCTGTGAGGGCTTCTCTAAGTTTTAGGCAAATGGGTTCATTCCAGAGTCCCCTTCCCAGCATGTTTGTGTGCACAGGCACTGTGTAAAAGCTGCACTGATTCCTTTACAGTTAGGGGTAGCCCTGTCTCTCACATCTACAGCAGCTCTTAGAAAGAGCCACTAAGAAGCCTAAGTAAATAATTAGCTCTAACAGTGGGGTTAAGTCAGCAGGAGGGTTCACTACTGACTTGTGCTGTTTAAAATGTTTGTAAATGACCTGAAAAACCTGTGAGCTGCCAGGTGACAGTTCAGGGATGACAGGTTATTGAGGGTAGTCAAAATAAACTCCAATCATGAAGAGTAATGAAGAGCTTTTGAAGCAGAGGAACTGGATGACAGTAAGAAAGAGATTTAACACAGATGAGTATGAAGTGATACACACAGAAAAAAACAACCCTAACCAAAAATGTAAAATGGGCACCAAAGCATTCAGCTGCTCTTGGGGTTATGATCAAAGTTCAGTCAACTCAGCACAAAATAAAAAGTCAAAACAAAAAGAAGTATGGGATCACGAGGAAAGAAGTGCAGCACAACTCAGTCTGGAAACCAGAAAATGAGGACAGAAGACTGATTACCATAACATGATGAGTGATGTTGAAAATGTGAATAAGCACTGACTAGTTGCTGTTTCTCCCGATACAAGTGTAGTGACCAGCTTTATACCAAGCTAACAGGAAGACCTAGTTTCAAAACTAAAAGGAGGGACATCTTCATGCAAGATGTAGTGGAGCTATGAAATTCCCTGTTGCAATATGTATGCAAAGGGTAGGCTGGACAAGTACACAAAAGAAAAACTGTTTCAGGATTACATATGAATCAGATTTCCTCAGCCACCAATGGCTTAGGGCTGGAGAATTCTTAGGGCAAAATATCACATGTGCTAGCCCTGTTTCTATGGACTTTGTTATCATTTCACACATCCATGTGATTTTCTAGTGGGGTGGCATATTTAGATGATACTGCAAGGCAATTTAAAATGCAAAATTTTAATCACAAACATGTGTCTCTCTATTTACATAAAAAAATTAAAAGGATTGTCACAGTATTATGTGATTAAAGTAGATACAAATCATTTAAATTATGGTGTTTGCTTAAAATTGCAGTAAAAGTAGTTGTTAGAGTAACCTGAACTAATGGGGAGAAAAAGGAAGAACTTTAGAATGGCTACATTTTCTTTTCTTTCAGAGAAGGTTTTAAAGTAACTAATTTTGTGATCAGTAAAATGTAGTACACCTTCTAAAGCGTTTTAGATTTAATGAAACAAATGAAACATTCAAATAAATAAAGATCCTCTTTTGAGAACTTAAATAGCTCTGCAGCAATGACCTGACTTGTCTGACATGAACTCAGGCTGGGTGGAACATCTGGAAAAACACCTCATCTGAAGATGTAGGACCCTGCCCTCTTCTGCAAGTACAAGTGATATGCCAGGGATCACGATGATATTAAAAATGCACAGCTCTGCAAAACATACCGTGCTACCTTCCCCACCCCAGCTTAACATACAATCCCTCTGACAATATCAACAGTTGCCTAACATGACATTTCACATACCACCACGATTTGGATGGCATGTGCTTGAAAGAGAACTTGAAACACTAACACTTAATGTGATGAGGTTTAGGAGCAGATTGAAGGAAGTAAACTGAGAATGAAGATTACAAAATGGCCCTTTCATTCCTCTGTGGGGATGAAACAGTAAGAACAAAACAACCAAACCCCAAATGCTATTTACTTTGGGAAACAGGGTATGTCAAACTTCTCAGAGTAGGTGGAGTCAAGTAAGGACACAATTAGCCTAAAGCCACCACCAGCAAATTGCTGCACACAGTGATATCCCTGTGTACAGGTATGGCTAGCTGCAAGAATCCAAGGGAGGAGGACAAGCTGTCCCTGGAAAGGCGTGTGGGTGGGATGCACCACTACACAAGCAAACCCCATCCCCTAAATATGGCCATGATTTAGGGATGCACTTACACACTAGTGAAGATCCACTTACATGCTGGAGTTTTGATTTAAGGCCTCTTATCCTTGTTACTGAACAAATTTTGTAATTAGCTAATGCTGCTGCTTGATTCTATTTGTGTGCTCTTTGTTTTCCAGCTGCTGCAGTATAGAGCAGAGATGTGGGTGATGAGATACAGCTACCTCTATTTAATCTTTTTTTTGACAGGCTTGGGGAGAGAAAGGGAAGATAAAGACAAGCATTGACTTGATACAATGTTCTTCTCCTTTGTTTGGTGTTTGGGAGAGTTATAATGCAAACTTGATACTTGAGGTCATTTTACTAAAGGGAATGAGGTAAAAGTGGTAGTAAGTGTAACTAGATGGTCCAATTTACTTCATGTAGCACGTCTCAGTACTGAAATCCAGAGTCCATGAAACAGCATTACATAAGACAGCAGCAACAGAACAATCTCATATGAGCCCTCCAAAATTAAGAGAAAAGCCCACAGAAAGTCTCTCCAAGTATGGGAGATAAATTCAGTAGTTACAGTCAAATCAGTCCTTGGCTATTTCACTGGGATCAAATAAAACAAGATTTGTCAGAATTACAGGACGGCAGAGATAATCAATCCAAAGGTCTGTTAATGAGGAATTAAGAGACAGCCAACCTATTTCCAAACTACCATTCCATTTCTTTGCTACATCCAAATCAGATTAAAAAAAAATCATTAACAGATTGCCCAGCCTTCCCTTTCTTACTAACTTGTCACCCCATAGCACTGTAAAAGGTTGTTGAACTGATGCTAAGATACTGCCAATGTCCTAGCAGTAAGTTACCAGAAATGTCCTGCTGTGAAAGAATACAGGTAGGGATTTTAAGCACAAACAAGTTTAGGAAAACAAGAATACAGGTAGGGATTTTAAGCACAAACAAGTTTAGGAAAACAAGAATACAGGTAGGGATTTTAAGCACAAACAAGTTTAGGAAAACAAAGAATACCAAAGGGGTAAAAAGAAGACACTCTTCAAGTAAACACTAAAGAAAGATCTAAAACGTGGATACTATTTGAGAATTGTGTAAGCTAGAGGCAAGGGGGGGGTGGGGGGTGTGTGCCACCACCTGAGACACTTCAGAGTTGTAATTACATTGGAATCCTATGCTGAAAGGTGGAAGTGGTCAAGAAGAATGGAACTATCTCATCCTTTTATGAGAAGCAGATTTCCTGAAAAACTGTGTTGCTTGTTTTTAGCACCTGAGCTACACAAAGACGCACTTCTCAAACATTAAGGAAACAGAAATGATTTGCATCTCTGCTCTGACTGACCTGACTACCTAAGAGGAGCTTTTTGTTAGAAGTTAGCAATTGCAATAGTATTACTGAAGAGGCTGGAGGTCATGGTTATATACATCACAAACTTTTCAAGTACTGCATACTAATATCTAGATTGTTCCTTGTAACTAAGTAATCACTTTCTATTCTTCAAGACTGCCAAACCTGTGATATGCAACTCTTACCAACTGATTTAGCACATCCATAAGTTTCTAATATGATTGGCATTGTACATAATTTCAGAGCATGAAAGACAAAATTGGTTGGGAAACATCTAATTTTCATCTTTCAATGTGACAATACATGAAAAATAGCATCTGAAATGCACAAATTTATTGCCTAAGTAAGTGACTTCAAAATCCAAGTATTAGTGGGGAAAAAAGAAAGACACCCAGGTCTTTACATGTCAAACTTACACTCCTATGCATTGTGTAACACCTGCTCCAAATTGCTTTCTCTTTGGAGATCTACTTTGGAAAGTGACCTATCTAAAGCTGTTGCCAGTACTTGGAAAAGGCCATCTAGCCTTCAAGGAACCATGCATTTATTCAGTATCTAATTAGTTCAGAACCTGAAGAGCATTGATGCAAACCTGGCCAGGACTAAAAGTAACTAATTGTAGCTCTTTAAATCAAATGCTGGGAAAGGCTGAAACTTATGTCGTCCATGGTCTGATTTCCTAACTTTGCAAGAAGAGATAAAAATGCAGAACATGTAAAAGCAAGGGATGCCTGGAGAACAGCTGACTTTGCATTATTATTCATCAAGTCTCAGGGTACATGTTTCATAATCCCAAATATACAAAAATTATTTTCATTTAAAATTTTGTACTTTGCCTTGAAAATCCAGCACTCTACTATCTGTCTACCAGGAAACCCCCAGAATTGCTCAATTCTAATGAATAATCTGGACCTGGTATTTTCATCTTTCCCTCAATGTAAATAGACATTAAAGGGGAGATGAAACACAGACAACTCCAAAAGACCTGAAGAATAAAAGAGCAAAAGCTCCTAGTTGGGGAAAAAAAAACTTTCAGAAAAGTATTTCTATTAGTTAACAGAACAAGATACAGTTTATGGTTTGTTTTTAAAAAATTTGTAACTTAATTTATTTTTGTTGAAAAAAAGCCCCCAAGCCCAAAACTCCCCTTCCTTGTGTCACTCTGTATACTGTTTTCATTTTTTCATATGTTACTAAAGCTAGACAAATGAAAGAGATATTTCTTCTCCAACAGTTAATTCAACCAGATCATTTGCATATTTTCTACATAAAACAGTTTTAAATAGCCACAGTTCTGACTGTCATTGACTGGTATCCTAATGAAGGTGCATGTCTCCTCAGCAGGTACCGCATCAAGACTGCCCAGACACTGCAGTAACTTCAAAGGACCAAATTAATTCCCAAAAGAGACTTGTCTTTTTCCTTCCTAAGGATTTAGACTTCACACTGCACGTGCAAAATTCTAAACTGAACTTATCAAGGCCTACTGCAGCATTCTGAGGAGAGCTGAATGCATGCCATGTTACAAGTGTAAGAAATGACAAATAGGATAATATCACAGGATCATAACATGGGCTGGAAGGGACTTTAAAGATCACCTCGTTCCAACCGCTTTGCCATGGACAGCCAGGGACACCTTCTACTAGACCAGGCTGCTTAGAGCCCCATCCAGCCTGCCCTTGAACATTTCCAGGGATGGGGCATCCTCAACTTCCCTGGGCAACCTGTTCTACACCCTCACTGTAAAGTGAGTTCAAAACTCATTGAACATCATCACCTGAATTTCAGAACTACTTTCCCAAAAGCTCCCTATGAGTTCCTCTAACACAGCTTTACCTTGCGCAGACGTAGCTATTTTTGTCACTTTAAGACAACTACAAATGCACAGAAAAGCAAATTTTAAGTCACAGATAGATTTTTCACATGCATTCAATTTCATGGTACAATCCAAAATATAGATCCTACGACTCATTACATACTACATGAGCTTTTTGAAAAGTTATGATAAAGGAAAAATTTGAAGTCACTCCCCTAGCGACATATAACAAAACCCATGACCTTCCCCTGTAGAGCACTGATTTTATGATTAAATAAATTTATCCAAAAACCTTTTTACTGTAATATCCAAGTGATAAGCAAAATAATCCTACTTCTTCCTCCATTCCAGGTGTGAATGAACACATTGACTGGAAAACTTATACTTCCTCAAAGTAATTATTTCTTATTTCCAAACAAAGGCATTTAGAGAGCCTGAAAATGCCACACAAGCAAAAATGATAGAGCATTTAAAAAGAAATCCCCCATAGTCAATATACTGGAAGTCATCTCTGAATCATCACTGCCCTTTAGGCTTCCACGTAACCTCTTTCACCTCCTTTAGCAGAATTTGGATCTGCCAAACCTGAAACAATTGTCCTTTGGGATTGAAGAGCTATCCACTGATCTATTTGCTGGTATAATAAAACCAAAATCTGGGTTGAGAAACCTCAAGATCAACTGTAAAATATTACTATGGTGGCTAACAACAGTTTCTATGTTATTAATCCAATCAGACAGGTCTATGCCTGTCATCTTTGCCCAGATTTGAACTCCTGTTGCCCAAGAGAATAGAAATTGGTGATGCAGGAAGAAATGCTTAACTGTACAGTATTATTTGCTTGTGGCTCAGCAAGCACTTAACCACATATATGAAGCTTTGCCAAGATGTCCTCCTACAACAAAAGAACTTAAGGGAAAAAAAAAAGAGAACACAAATACAATCAGTAGTTGGCAGATTTTGGGTGGAACACTATTTACCTACTACTTGCTCTTAAAATAGAACCCAGTATTTTTTACAGGTTTTAAGGACAGAATTAAATTAAAAGGTATTTTCTGCCTGGCTGAAGATACAGTTTTAATCAGCTTGCCAACTGCATTATCAGTTTATCACTAGGTTACTGAGATACACTGGTGGGATTGAAGCTCAAAAACACACCAAATTATTAAAAAGATCTTTTTCATAGTGGAAAAAAAGGTACTTCTAGTGAATTTTTAAGTTTCCATTTCTTTAGAGTACATAGCACAAATAACACCAGTGGAGATACTAGAGGAATCTGTATCAGTGCATCTAAGTGTGGATAGCCTCAAGACTATAAAGTTAAGGCAGGGCTTTAATTGAGGAGGGTAAATGAGAAGACATTTTGCATTTAAAAATTTGGCTACAATAGAAAGAAGACATTTCTAAGTCTAGCAACATTTATCTGGTACAGATTGAGATTCTCTGAGGGAGTCTCTATTTGTTTCTAGTTTCCCAAACATGAAGTCTTTCTGACATACATGGATACATTCACACATCCTGACAGCATTTGGTACTATTTTATCCCAGAAGGGTACCAAGAAGATAAGCACATTAAAGTTTGCAAAAACATATATTCCAATTAAAAGACAGTAAGCCATTTTATCAGTAGAATAGCACTAAGGAAATTGTGTATACTGTATTCCTTGCATATTTTCAAATCAAGCCTGGATAAAACTCCTAAACATTTAACAAAAAAATCCTTTCTGGTACTGTGGTAATTGAGACATGCAAGGGATGGCTTGTTGTCAAAAATAAGAAAAATAAAATTCATTTTAGACATGAACCTGTTGTCAATTTGACCATTGTCAGAAACACGAGTTCTCCTTTAGTCCCCAAGAGAATGGTGAGAGAATGGTGCAGAAGACTTTCCCACAAATTTTGTCAGTTTCCTTCTGTGGCTTAAGAAAATAACTTCATGGCACCGTGTATTAAAGCGGTATGCACGTGCAGTACAAACACAACCTGCCCAAGAAAACCGCAGAAGAATAAAAGAATATGCACACACATAAAAATGAAAAATGCCATCCCAAAACATGTCCTTTAACAGGTCACTTGTACAAAAGACACTGCTGCTAGCAGAGTGTGCTTATAAACCATCTACACCCCTACATTCTTGACTTTAAAGGGAGTCAGCTGTAGGACCTTGTTAGATATTAATTAACAAAAACAGGGAGTTGCCTTGGTGAAAAGTAAACAACATTCCAGTTGCAGAGAATGATGTAACATGGGTGGTTGCATATAGACTCTACCATTAAACTATTAAACAAAATATGCTGAACAGATTGGTGGATGAACAAAAATAGAATGCTAGACTTTCACACCATTAGTATAACAAACAAAATCAGGATAAATCTATCCTTTTTCTAACATTTTAAGTGTACTCAGTTGTATGTGTAAAGTACTCAGTAATGCCAGTTGCATTGCCAGGATCATTCACTGCTAATGACTAGTGTTCTATTTCAGGGTATTTATTTACTTTTTTAAAAATTCTGCTATAGTATATAAAATTAAGAAAGGAAAATACAAATTAGCATCTGTGTATTGAAAAGGCAACTTGAAGCTTTCAGTACACAGAGCCAAAAAATAAAGTAAAAGATATTTCCCAGTATTATGTGACTTGGTGTTGCATAGCATAACACCACTCATAATACTGACCCAAATTATTCAATATTTGGGGTCCAATGCACTGCTCTTATTTATGTCATGCAGCAGCTAGTCCAAAAGGACCATGCATTTGTGATACTTGTCAGAATGCAGAAAACTCATGCCCTTCTTCCTCATGCTATCTCTTCACTGTGACAGCAGTGAGAGAAGAACTTAAATTGACTTTCTAGCAGCTCATCATGACCTCCAGCCAGAACAAATCTTGGATAGCAATATGTCCTTGAGAACTCACCCATCCCTGCTGCTGGAGAAGCAGGATGAGACTCAAGGGACATTCATGTTCCAAGGACTGGGACAACTGAGGCCTTGGGAGTCTCAGAGTGGACTTTGAGAAGAGGTCCTCCCCTAAGGAGGGTGGCAGAGCAGCAGACTGGCTCCTCAGGGAGCCTGTAGGATCTCCACTGGAAAGTGCTCAAGCCATGGACAGACTGCAACACAAAACCTGACCTAGTGCTGGTGGCAGTCCCATGCCAAGCAGGAAGCTGGCCCAGATGATTCAGAGTTCCTTTGCAACAAAGAGCTCTATAACTCTGGTGTGAGAACTTGCTGCAAAAGAATTTCCTACAAAACCACTCCAGCTATCCTGGGTTAAGGCACCTGATGTATTTTATGAATTGATGTGACCTCCAAAATTTTAATGCCATACTATGAAAAGACAGACAGAAATTCATAGTAATGAGAAATATCATCTTTTTCATGCTGAGACATGTAGTCTAAATAGAATACTGTCACAGAGGGGAAAAATTTTTTTTGCAATTCTATGTAGATAAATACAATATAATGAAATTATATTTTTGCTTTCACTGTTGCACAAAAATCCTGAAGGTTTCCCTCCTTTCATAAATGGAAACAATTAGTTCTGAAGAGAAATAATGTTAAAAAAAATAAACAGAGTTTAAAATACTAATGTTAAAATACTTTAAAATTAAGAACAACAAAAGCACTGGAATTGTAGACAACACTAAATGATTGTTCTGGACATGCAGTGATTCTCTGTATCACACAATTAAAAGGGCTGCTAGGTTTTTATAGATCAAATGTTACCTAAACTTTCAACAAGATTTGCTTTGTCAGGATGTACATTCATCATTCTACTCTCCTTGCAGTTTCTATGTCAACTGCAGGAAAAACTGTTACCTGGTATGCAAAAAACAAAGCCTCACTTCTCAAAAACAAAACAAATTTTCAGAGATGTGTGCAGAGCTGAAAACTAACAGCCAAAAGAGAAACCAGGAAATAGAGATGGAATGTAAAGAAATAAAAACCCAATGGAAGGCAGTATGAGAAACCTAAGCGATAAATGAACAAAAACCAGAGTACCAATTTAAAACAACAGGATTTGAGGAGGTAGAAAGCAAGTTACACATTCATTACAGGCACAAAAGGAACACAATGTTTGAGCCATGGAACAAATTAGGAGGATCACTACATAATTACACATCATGTCATCTAACCATCTTCCCATTACAGAGCAAAAGAAAAAAAAATAAACCTGGGAAGTCGACCAAAAACATGACCTGAAGGAACTACCTCCACAGAATGTCCCAGAAAGCCCTGCCTGCGTGCAGCGGTCCAGGGAAGAGCAGTGGGCACACACAGCCTCCCAGGACAGACAGAGGTTGCACAACTGTTTGAATTAATATCAAAGGCAACCTCAAAGAAAGGAAAAGGAAAGGAAAGCAAGCAGCAGCCACACTGAAGAGCAGAACTGCTTCGCACGCAGCACTTAACATATGGAATAAACAGTACTGAGGCAACACAAGGGAACAATTAGTCTGAACGGTTTTGTAAATCTCTTGGATAAATACCAGAAGAGAAGAATACTGAGGAAGACACTGACTAACTCAGGGGAGGGAAGGGGCCTCGACGGCTTTTCTGGCCTCCCTCTGTCCTTACGTGCCCTGTATTTATATTTGAACACTTGCATTACCCAGCATATAGGCTATTTAAGGTCAGGAAAGCATTGCAGTAGCGCAGCTGCCTCCAGCAAGTAGTGCTTGACATCACTAAACCACACAGAAGAGCACAGCCCTTTCATTGGCTTCAACAGCAAATATCTGCAAGCAGAATTGTTTCGCTCTATTTGTACAGGTTTTTCCACTGCACTGTGGTGTCTGCAACTTCAATACTAAGAGAGTTTTGCCCACTGAAATTGTTAAACGGATGAAGTTTCTTCTCCATTTATTTTTAGTGGCCCCTGACCAGAAACCAGCTCAAAGAATTTAGTTTTAAAATCCAACTAAAAAGAATCTACACTTTCATCATCTTAATTTTCAGTTCTTGCCAAATTTAACTTGTCTTCCTCCATGGGTTGTTTGACACGTACTGCATGCACGTTCTAAATATCACACACAAGATCTCTCATTTAAATTCTGTAATATTCTTTGTTGACACACAACTGTGTTTTTCCAAACTATACATAAAAAGAGTCCCATTCATTAACACAATAGCCACATGATTTGTTGCCTATAGTCTGCACTTTCATTTAAACATAGCTGAAGTTTAGTATTGTTAGAGGATGCCTGTGCAAGGTACAAAATTCAACAAATCCTTTTGGTTTTTTAAAGGGACTCTTCAGAGTAAAGCTCCTAGGAAAGAAGCACAATATTCCTGAAGGGGAATCTGTTATCTAAGAAAAGACTGTTCAATAAAAAAGTCTCACCCTTGATAATGTATTTTATACATTTTCTCCAGGTAGATCCAGTCACAATCAGCCAAGCAGCTTGTAGCAGTTAAGTACGGCTGGACAGACTGTGACTGTCTCATATGCCTTAAAGAAAAGAAGCAATACAATGAACCACATTCTTGACAATAATTAGGGAAAAGGAAACCCCCAGAAATTCTGTAGTCACATTTTAAAAATCAGCCATTATATATTTTGGGAAAATGGCATCTTCCTACAATGGATATTTAAGGAGGTATTAATGTTCCTTTCAAGAAGGCATCAAGTTTAAATGCCACTGATTATTTGCAGGAAATATGAGGGGCAGAAAGCAAAGGAAATTGAGAGGTGATACCCAGTAGTACTGTGGGGTCAAGAAGTGTATGGGAAAGGGCAAGTTGGCAGGGAAACCAGCCCTTCTGGTAATGTCAAAGAGTGCACTACCATCTTTTATCACACAAACAGTGGGGCCAAGACCCCTCCCTTTATATTCTTTCTCCTGCCCATCAGATTCCCCACACTCCTCAGTTCCTCTGCCATAATTCATGCTCCCTGTACTGCCACATTCCCTCCTGGAACATCAGTAACAGGAATGTGGTTCCTAGCAGGAACTACCAGCTCTCCCCTGTGGGGGGATGGGGGGCAGAGGGAGAAGACAACAGAGACAATCAAAACTGAGGTCTTTCACATACAACTTGAGTCTGTGTTCACACTTGTCACAGGCTGTATCTGAAAATCCTTAACTTTTCACTTTCCAGTGGTCAGAGATTTGTACCAATTGAATACAGCCATTTGGAAGCCAGCATTAAACAGTAGTTGAAGTTTTGTTAATTGTTTTAAATAATAAAATAGAAAAAGTCTGAAGATAGAACACTAATATGCAGATCACAATCAGAATGAAGTTCTCTGAAAACAAATGGCTTGATCACCATATTCAGAAAGCAAACCCCATATCCCAAATATGCAAAAATCAACATCAAGAAAGCACACTTTGTTAAGATACCACGTTCTGTAGTGGTGGGTTTGCATTTACATCAAGAACTGGGAAAAATACCCACGCAGCAACAAAAGTGGGTTCAAAGTGTACTCTAGGAAATCTGAGTTTTCATAACTGTTGAATAAATGTGCCTTTCCATACCCACTGCATTTTCTGCCAAGATTCTAATTAACGCATTTAACTACTGCTTGACAGTTTTGGTAATTATTACCCAGTTAGAATGAATACAGCAGAACAACTAAATCTCAGCTCTGATCTGAAAGAAAAACCTTCCATGACCTGCTTGTGCCACTTTCCATCCTTTGCCAGCAGTCCTGGAGAACCAAGGAGGTCCATTTGGACATCAGCAAATGTAATGACCATCTACAAGAAGGATCAGATGGAGGCCTGTTAGGCCTTGTGCTGGGAAAGGTCATGGAGCAGATTATCTTGAGTGTCACCACATGGCATGTGCAGGACAATCAGGGGATGAGGCACAACCAACATGGGTTTATGAAAGGTGGTCCTGCTTGATCAACTTGGTCTCCTTCTGTGACAGGGTGACCCTGTGGACGAGGAAAAGGCTGCAGATGTTGTCACTGACTAGCCTTTGACATCATTTGGTGCCAAATTCTCCTGGAGATGCTAGTAGCCCACTGCTTGGACAGGTGCACTCTTTACTGGGTAAAAAAATGGCTGGATGGCCAGACCAGAGAGTGGTGGTGAATGGAGTTAATCCAGCTGGCCACTAGTGGGATTCCCCAGGGCTTAGAATTGGGGCCAGTTCAGTTTAAAAATCTTTACTGATGATCTGGACGAGGGGATCAAGTGCCCCTGTTTGAGTTTTCAGATGACACCAAGTTGGGTGGGAGTGCCGATCTGCTGGAGGGCAGGAAGGCTCTGCAGGGGAATCTGGCCTGATCGATGGGCTGAGGCCAGCATGAGATGCAATAAGGTGAAGTGCTGGGTCCTGCACTTGGGCACAACAATCTCTTGCAACACTAGAGACTTGGGGAACTGTATCTGAAAAGCTGTCCAGTGGAAAAGGACCCAGGGGTGCTGGTCAATAGCAGCTGAACATGACCCAGTGTGTGTCCAGGTGGAGAAGAAGGCCAATGGCATCCTGGCCTGTATCAGAAACAGCGTGGCCAGCAGGACCAGGGCAGTGTTCATCCCTCTGTACTCAGCACTGGGGAGGCCACACCTCGAGTGCTGTGTCCAGTTTTGTATTCTTCTCTAAAAGAAGAACATTGAGGTGCTGGAGCGAGTGCAGAGAAGGGCAAAGGAGCTGGTGAAGGGTCTGAAGCACAAGTGCTGTGAGGAGCAGCTGAGGGAGCTGAAGTGGCTTAGCTTAGAGAGAAGGAGACTCATGAGGAACCTTATCTTGCTCTCCAACTACCTGAAAGCACAATGCAGCCGGGTGGGAGTCAGCCTCTTCTCACTAACAACAAGTGATAGGAGAAGAGGAATTTGCCTCAAGTTGCACCAGGGGAAGTTTAGATATTAGGGATATTATGGAAATTTTCTTCACCTAAAGGATTGCCAAACACTGGAACAGGCTGCCCAGAGGAGTTGTGTAGTCCCCATCTCTGGAGGTATTTAACAGATGTGCAGATGTGGTACTTAGGGACATGGTGGACTTGGCAGTGTTGAGTTTACATTTGAACACAATGATCTCAAAGATACTTTTCAACCCAAATGATTCTATGATTAGATTTACTGATAAATTACCAGAAGCCTCAAACTTGTCAGGTAATTTTAAAATTTGATGCTGTCAGTAACTTTGAAGCACTTTTCCTCTGCAAGAACAATTTAACTCCAAAGAGGCAGTCTTTGGAATTAAGTCTGTTTAATAACAGAGAAACTACTGCTTCAATTGCGATTTCCAGCAATCTAACTTTGTATCTAACTGTTGTTGCCCTTTTTTTTAAAAGCAGAATTTAACACCAGGATGTTATCACTGAAAGGAAAAATAAATTGGCCCCAGTAAAACTCCAAATTCCCCTATATATGAATTTTACCTGAACCAGATTTATCCACTGCATTTTGAAGAAACACCTAGTCAGTAATTGTTTAGGTTAACATTTAACCCCAGTTACCAGACCCTATTACAGCCATACCAAAAGACACATAAAAAAAAGATGAAACCTACAAATTTCTTTCATCAGCCTAATTAATGTTACAGAAAACATTTCAAGGAGTTCAAACGGTCCATACCACTGGTCCAGAGTTCTTCAGGACCTTTTGTTCCTGAAATGAATTTCAGTATCAAAATAAACACAATCTAAGAAAGTAATTTAAAAAGTAACCCCTATTGCAGATAGAGAGGAAGATTTTAAAAATACTAAGTACTGACCTAGCTAGTAATGAAGATGACAGCAATTAGTTTTGACTAATTAAAAGTGCTTTTAACAATCTCACTGTACAAAAATACAAGTCTAAACATATGGGCAACAGTAAAGAATCAAGAACACCTTAATGAATAATGTCTGATGTCCCCTCAAAAAATTGCTTTGTTCTGTTTTTTCTTCATTATCACTCTTTGTAGGTGGATAAACATGCCTAGAGGCAGTGATATCACAATAAAATCCCGAGGAAGATATTTTAGTCGAGTACAGCTTTATAATGACACTTAGAAATTCCTGTGTTGAAACACAATGAAAGGTGGCATACTCATAGCACATGACAATTAACATGATACAGAATTGGATGTTTAATTGGGGTAGCCTGAAATAAATTACATGTGCACAAGTGAAAAAGGGCAACAAATTAATGGAGAGATTCAATCTAAAGGAATCAAATGGATTTAAAATTTGTGAAATTTCTGTAGACCATTCTACCCTAGTCAAAAGTATGCAGAGGGAGTTGAAGAGGGCTGTGTTGAATCATGTTTTCATTTTCTTTTGTGATCTTTTACTAATGAATTTTTCTATATGTGTATTTCAACCGTACAAGAAAATATTTTAAGTGATAAAATGCTTGATATAGCATGTAAAAATACTCCCTCCACCATCACATAACAGAACCTTAAACATACAGGGTGACCCTCAGAGCCTGACAAAACCTCTGGAAGACACAAACCCTTCCCAATACTCAGCTCTAAGTTTTGCTCTGAGACTTGAGGCAACACTGAGCTCTGGATTGCCACAAAAGGTATGTCAGATCAAAAACTGTCCCTATCTCCTATATAGGGAAACTGGTACCTCATTACCTAGCAACAGAAGTGGTCCCACTGAATTGCCTCAAGTATTTCATACCTCAACAAATAGTTCTAATTGCTTAGTCTCTTAACTGACTTTAAAATCTCACTAACTGAGCCATTTAAAGACAGCATTAACATATCCAGCATTAAAGCACCATTTAGATGATGGACACATAATCTTAGCTCTCCTACAACTATTTTCACTAATTGCTCTATAGCAGCTTCAGAGGGAAGAAAAAAAAAAGAACAATCAGTACAGTTGAACACCTGGAATAGAAATACAAGTCAATCTGCTTTGACTGCCAGTCCCAGTCTGTCCTGATCTCTTCTGGAGCTGCCAACACACCATCAAAAGCTGGTAGCAGCAAAACAGATTATTTTGTGGACACAAGAAGAGTACAAAGCAGTGCTAGGTTGGCAATCAGGTTATGGTACTGGCTATAGTTTCTGAAGCCTTGGCTGATGGGGGCATGGCACACACAGGAGGCAGTAAATATGTCTGATGCACTGGCCAGCAGGCACTGACCAAACAAAGCCCAATGGAACAGGAAGCTCTGCAAAGCAACTGCCATTCCTTCTCCTTCCCATGACTGCAAAGGGATTTGAAGAAGCCATGGACTGCTGTGGATGACTACCAACAATTCTACTGAAATCATCAATTCACAAGAATAATCACATTTTAGTATGCCAAATTGAAGATCTTCTGACTTCTACGAAGCAGACATATTAAAAGGCCTAAGCACAATCATTCATTTAGTGACTGTGTATTCATAATCTGTCTGAAACAGCAGGCTTCTGCTGGAGGCAGCATGGCATGCCAACTTCAAAGGTGAAGCCCTTAACAGCTCCCCTGTGTCTCAAACATAGCAAGAGGCAGTACTCAGCAGTAAATGGGTAATATTCTATGGTTTTCCTCCTCCAACTCCCAGCAGAAAGCACAGGTAACAGACAGGAAACACCTCAAAGCAAACACACATTTCATTTTCTCTTCAATTTTTTCTTCCATCAGTGAAAAACATACAGGAACATTCAAAGCCAAAGAGTTCAGATCAGGTTCTTGTTATTCTCCCCTGCCTGTATGGGAAGGTTAAACGCAGTCACCGAACTCTGCATACCACCCTCAGTCACGAAGAACCCTCTGGCACAGCTCCCAGACCAGTAAAAAACGACCATTTCAGTCCCCAAAGCATGGAGCCTGATCCATTTAAGCAAAACAACTTCTACTGACAGCTGGTTTTCTTAGCATATTCACGTCTGTATTTATCAGAGAAAAGCCCTCCAGGACAACAGTGTTTATTGCAGGATTATTTCTGTGAACACAGGGAACACAGCATTCACTGAGCAACAGCGTTTCTACCCTAATATAGTTTCTTCTTAAAATGTGAACCAAGATGAACCCATTTTTATGTTCTTTAGCATGGATGACTCACAAAAGAAAAAAAAATTACATACATTGAATTTTTTCTGTTAAGAAAAAAGCCCAAAAACTTCTGATCCACATTCATGTGTAGTATGCTGACACAAATTTTTAAGCATTAATTTAGAAATCAGCAGTTCAATCCTGCACTGATTCTTTGGATTTAGAGTCTAATGACTTTCAATACATGAGAAACAAAGAGATGAGGGGCAGTTTTATTATAAATTTTCATCCCATACGAGTATCTAGTATCCCTTCACTAGAAAGGCAATTTTGGACAACAAGATGCTTTCTCTACCAACAGGTTTAGAGCCACTATGAATCACTCATGGAAATACATCAGAGACATAAAGAGTAAATATCCCAGCAGGTCCTTACCATGCCCTAGAGCATGGCTGTGCCTACCTAGCTCAGCTGTATGACCCTGTTCCCAAAGCCCAGCAGCTCACAGCAGAGGATGGAGAGCATGCTGAGACAAGTCCCCTGCCCTGAGGTGGGAGGAAGGGAAGGATGAGCTGGGGACACACTCATGGATGCTGACAAGCACCAATCTCTCAGTTGTGTGGTCAGTCTGTGTGGTTTCTCAGCTTACCACTTCCTACAGAAGTGTGCAGAAACTGTTGTCTATGATACTACAGTAAAGATGGTAGTTTTTTAAAAACAAATACATCTCATAAAAATCCCATGTTTCATTTTATCTTGGTCTAATTTTGAAATAATTGAAAGTAACTGCTATTGGCAGTTTATTGCATAAAAGTTTATTGCATAACTTTTTATCTGTTATGCAATAAAAAGTCAGAAGAATTGTTAAAACTATAGAATATAAGCTTTTTAAGTGACTGATTTCAAATGAAGGAAACATTAAAAGTTGCTGTTAATGTGTTTCGAACAAATAGTATTGAAACGAACTTTTCAAATTAGCATGTTTTAATGAAAGAATTAAACCAGGTATTGTTATGAATAGTTATTGATGAGATTTTTACAAATTAATACAAGCAATTCCCATCCCTAAATGTGGGTTTGGTTGGTTGATTGTAAGAACTGCACTTGACACTCTTGCAACCAGACATCACACCATACAAGCCAATAAAGCACCAGTACTGACTTGAATGATCCACAACTCTTCTCTACTGCATTTCTACCTGCTGCTTCAATATGTGAACCTTTTCAAGCCAATCAGTGTACTAACATCTTCACCTCAAACCTAAAAGTTGGACACTTCCCTGATTTTGGAAATCTCTCTTACAGAGTCTATGACAGTGCAGTCCAAGTCTTAGTATTATTATGCCTACTATCAATTTAAAAAAATAGAGCAAATGTGTTTTATGAAAACCCTTCAAAGCAAAAATCCTATATTCGCATTCCTAGGACTCAGATTTGCTGACAAGATCTGTGGGTATGTATCATTTTTAGAAAGGGCAATGTGGGAATGTGTGTTTATATGTCAGAGCACAAGAGCAATGAAACCTCCTGGGAAAGCAGGAGATAACTCACTTTACACAAACAGGCCCTTTTCCTCTTACTGCTCTACAAACCTGAAATGTTATTTCATATGTCAGGAAAATGCTATTTCTGTTTGCTCATTCTTCCTAATGTGAACCCATTTTAGTGTTAGCAAAATAATTGTGGGAATTTGGTATTTTTCACGTTTTGTTGAGTTCTTGGGAATGTTATGTTAGGAACTATCAACTATTACTTGGAACACCTCAAAATCTGCTGCGCAGAAAAAATACACTGGTAATTTGCTTACATGGCTTTTGTAGATCCAATTACTGTGAGCAGCAGGAAAGATCTTTACAAGCAGAACACAATTCAAATGTAACATGCCACAGCCTCAAGTCATTAAACTAATCCTGAGGGCTTCTTGAGGCTTTTTATACTTTTGGCAAAAAGTATAAAGAAGTACACATTTTTGCTTCAGTTCCCAAACATTGGGAAGTTAAATATCTAGACTGTCAGCCCCTGCTAAACACAGCAGAGATTGGTTTTGGGAAAGAACAAGAGAGGACTGTATATTTGCTATTAAAACACAATTTTACAAACACACTGAAAACATACCCATACATTTTTTCATGGCACATAACAAGTAGCCAGTAGCATAAAGGAAGGTGCAACAGCTCACAAGCAACTTCAGTAATTATGCATTATCAGTACCTAGATACTGTGATGAAAATGTTACAAATGCAGAAAGACAGATTGACTTAGATGAGATAAGTATCTCAATCTCAACACACAGATAATGTGACAAGGTGTGGCACAGGACTCCAGGGTTTACTGGCATGATTTTAACATTACTGCATCAGCTATAAATGACAAAAGCCATAAATACACCAGAATGTCAGCTACATACCAATACCACTCAAGTATCTTTGTGCTGTATCGTTCTACATCACACATCTAAAATCAGATGCTCTTTAGGGCACTGAGAGAAAATGCAATACTTTTAGAGAGACAAAGAGTTCCTTTGTACTGCTATTCTGCTAGGTATCAAGAGGTTAACATCTTTCTAAAGATACTGCTGAAAGTGGGAAAATACGCAACGTATTCATTAGCTCGTGGATGATTTAGACAGATATACCTGGGTGGCCTGAAACATACTTAACCATCAACATGTGACTACAGCTGGAAATACAATGGAAACTAATGGTAGCCCATTTGCTTTTAAGAGTTCAGAAAAAGAATCCTTTGGAACATAGAAGGATAATTACATATTTGACTACAATTATTCCCTCAACTGATGCTGACAAAAAGGAATGAATTGATGAAAAATATGAAAATGTGAAAGCTACTAAACACATTATCTATGTGTTTGCACATGCACATGTAACCTACATTTTCTTAAAGTATCTTGGAAGTCTTATGTCTTTATCTAAGTCAAATTCTGGTTTTTATTTTCTAAACTGCATTCAAGAGTTTATCCAGATCAATACTCTGTTGAACAAAATGTCAAGATACCATGTTTCTGCACTCATACAAACTTTATCCCCATTTATTATAAAACTGTAGTAATCAGTATTTCCCATCTTTCCTCTACACAGAAGTCATCACCAGTTCAGAGGAAAGTCAACTGCCCTATTACCTAAAACACATCACTGAAACAATGCTACACCAGTTTGAAGGTGGTATACCTGAAAAGTCTAACATAGTTATTTTTTTAAGCATTACAAGACTGAAATATTGAAGACAAGGAGAAGCATTAAAACATTTTCAATTTCAGAAAAGGAAGAAAAAAAATTTAATGAAAACAGATTGATTTTTAGTCTCCAGTCTTTCATTTTAGGAGTAAAAATCCACTTCTCAGCAAATGTGCCAACTGGTAAACACATCAGTAAGGTTCAACGCTCTTAAAATGAAATATTCAGATATTCTCTTGAAAAAAGTAATTTACTAAAGCTGCAAATTCCAAAAGTTAAACAAGTTCTTTAGCTTCTACAATAATAATTTATTCAAATATGTTATGTTTATATAGAGAACTTACCTTCACAAAAGAAAAAAAATTAGATTCCTCCCACAAAAGCTATCACTATGGTGCACCATAGAAGGCACTCAAAATATACTGCCCCAAGAAAGGACAAACATGGTTTTCAGAGATTGTGATGCTATAAGAATATCACATACAAACAAAACCAGCTGAGAGAAGATCTATCATTTCTCCACCACACACACACACTCAAAGCAACCACTATAACTTTAAGCAATTTAAAGCAATAGTATGTTATCACCTAGTATGTTATCACACATACCAGGAGAAGATTGAAAAGTGCTGAGATGAAGTAGAATAAACATTCTAGAAAAAACCCTCACTTACTGTTCAATACGTGGGGAGAGGTACAGCTTAGGAAAAACCTGAGTGGCTTCTGTGTCCTCAAAACTAACGGAGAGGAGTGCAACATCTTCTCCAGGGTCTTCATTCACATCCTGTACGCAGAAAAGCAATATAAAATGGTAAATAACCAACCAAATTATTTAAAAGCTTACAGATAAGAACTAGTAAGTCAAACATGAATTTATTTAGGAGATGCTTAAGTGAGGCATCTAAACTGTAACCATTGCAAAACAAGTTGCAAATTTATTCTTTCTTACTATATTGGCACTTTAAATAAATATTTTGATCTGCTTAATTTCCTTTAATGTAACAGAACAAAATTACTGAGTTATGAAGTATACAGTACTACAATTCTTCAATTCAGTGAACTATAAATTTCAGCAAAGATACAGATTTCATTTTGAGGAATTCCTGGCCTGACATCAGACGCAAATGCCAAAGGATTTTTTTAAAATGTTGTAATATCACTGAGTTATGACCGCAAACTCTGTGTTTGTTATTTTTCAAAGTAGTCCATGATTCAAACTTTCTAGTGTATTGTATTCAACTCCTGTTGTTGATGGAAAACATTTTTGTAATTAGAAATTTATATCTAGAAGTCACCGCCCCCCAGTTTCCTGCAAATTAAACCTATGCATTACTTTCAGCAAAGACTGCAGACTCCAGGAAAGGAATGTAGGAAAAAAAAAAAGCATGCTAAATACAACTTAATGCATTCACAGTTGAGGCTTTAATCAGAACAATCAGTTACAGCTTTGGGATCATCTAGAACAAATTGTTTCTGGTTAGGACCTGATGTCCCTCCAATTCATAAATCACATGCAGTACCAACAAGTGTATTTGTGCCATGCACAACTTCATTTAAGCTCTTGACCTCTAGTTAGAAAGTAATCAGTTAGCAGCATAGTCACCTTCACTGACAGCAAATAATATGGTGCCACTTTTTGCTCACAAATAATTCCAACATGTTTGTTCATATGTACATAGCAACTTGCCAAGATGCCTTTGTTCTTATCTGTTTTGGAAAAATAGGAGAGGAAATAAGATATGTACTCAAAGCATGATCAACATGGTGCAGAGTGCTCTGGTATGCTCTGTCCTACAGGCAGCTGTGAGGAAGGAACAGGCAAACCACTTAAATATTTTTAGGAGGCCCTGTTCTGTGTGGGGAGAACAAAAAATTAAGTGACTGCTGCGTGGTTTCAGGAAAGCAATCTTGTGCCATTTGAAGCTCTGGCAGGACCGGAGCTGTTAAAGTCCAGAGAGACAAGCTGTGTACCAGCTATTATATGCAGAACACTACATGCCAAGAAACTTAGTGATAAGCTGCAGGGAAGAAGGGGTCTTAAAAAAGCCTAATTGTCTTAGATGAAAAATGAGACAGAGCTGACAGTGTTTTCTTAAATTCTGCCTTGGTGTGCAGCTCACTTGTGACAGATGAAAGAAAACTATGCTAACTGTAGAACTGCCTGTAAAATGGTCATGAGCACACTGTGGCTGGAAATCAGAGCATGGTTTTAACCCTAAGTCGCAGGACCACACTCCATATGAGTGGTGAGCACAAACAATAGCTGTTGTCCTGCTGTGATCAGTTCATGGATGGTGTTATGGGATGTGATTGCCTGTAACAGCAATGGATAGGATCTCGTGACCCAAAATGTTCCTTTAAGTGTTACGTTTTTAAGTGGTACTATCATCTGGACTAGAGAAAGTAGAACAGATTACAAAACCTTTGTCAACAAGACAACTAACAAAATATACCTAAGAGTACAATATACCCTGACCTTTTCCCCAGTATTTCATGTATTTCCATCATTAAGGAAAAAAAATTAAATAAGGAACAGCTTTCAGTCCTGAAGCTGACTATAGCATTAACTGGCTTTTTCCCATTAATTTGCTAATTGTCAATCAAACGAAAAGAACTATTAAGAGAGATTGAACAGCAACCCTTTTAAAGCTAATAACAATTAAAAAGATTTTATTTTAATGGGCATTCTTCAAGAGATGACAGGTACATAAAATGGTTAGGTTGATGAGGAGCTCAATGTAACCCTGTGACGTGCACTTGCAGCTCAGAAAGCCAACTGGATCCTGGGCTGGATCTCAGGCAGCGCTGCCAGCGAGACGAGGGAGAGGATTCTGCCCTCCTACTCTGTTCTGCTGAGACCCCACCTGTAGTGCTGCATCCAGCTCTGCCATGGACAGTAAATCCCCTCTTTAGTCTGGCATTTATTATTAGTGCTAAAGGTAGATGTGCACACACAGCCCGACACCACGTGTAAGAACAGTTTCTGGAATACTATCAGGTGCTTACTGATTGAACAAAGTCAAAACAAGGAACAGAAAAACCCAACTCCAAAACAGATTGGATGAATGCCACTACATCATCCATTAACACATACAGTAATATTATATTCTATTTTCTGTGCTCACTAGTGAACTTCATATGAAGACTCATGCCAGGGGGGAAAAAAGCCCACACAACCACATAAATCATCTCTGTATCTTTTCATGTTAAGTTGCAGTAAAATGAAATGTGAAGTAAGAGCAATAAATTGAGACATGATATTTTTCCATTTACAAAAATACACACAACAAACATGACTGCAACTCCTGCTGCCAGCAGAGTACTGTTATGTTCATACAGCAACTGTCCAATGCAAATCCATGTAAAGAAACTGGCATTCTTCTATAACTACTACTTTTCAAATGGATGCATATTTTCAGCTCTGAGAAACGAAAATTGTTACTTAAAAAAGACCTCAAAACAGCATTCCTGTAGGTTTTAAAAGACACAGAGCAATAACACCATGAAGCTGCTCAACCTTATTGTTCAGGTGGCCACAGATTTACAATGAACCCCCTTCTACCTGACACCATACCATTTATTCCTTTCAGCCTCTGTTACTTTTATTTATGGAAGAAGCTGCTTGCTAGAACTGCATTTGACACTGGTGTATCTATTAGAGCTGCCGTTTATAAAACCAAACCAAAACCACATGTCTGACAGATAAACTGTGGAAAACTTGGCAGCTAATAAACTTTTTTGATGTTGTCTGTGCCAGTTAGAGACAACTTAACCTTTTCAGTGATCTCTGTCCTAGTCATCTATAGAAACCTCTAAGTGATCAGGTAAGAAGATGGAGCCTTCCAATACCAGGCCATGCCATGCGCTCAGAACAGGGGCTGAGGTCTTTTCATTACACCACAGTGTCCAAAGGCAAATGCTGTTTTAATGCTTCTTATCAAACCCTGAGCAGACAGCATTTTTCCTTTTCCTACTTCTGCACATGTATTTATATCAAAGAACAGACCAGATCTGAATAGAGCAGCAAAGTAAGAGTCACCTCTATTCTTGTTTTTCAGCTGGCTTCAAAAGATAGAGTGACATCCAACTGCTTTGGCAATATTATACCCTTTTAGGAAAAAAAAAAAGAAAAAAAAAGAGGCTGCTGAACTGAAGTCACATCTCATGTTTTAATATTTAAGCATCCATACTTTTTCTTCTTATAATTTGTATATAACTTACAAGACAATAGATGCTTTTATTAAACAAATTAATTTCATATTCAAGAAAAATTGACTTTATAAGAATGCAGAATGGCAATTTTCTATAAATATTAAATTTCAAGATTAGAATTGCCATAATAAAAGTGCCATTTTATACTCACAGAAGTTTTTCTACACAAGACTCTACAGAAGGCATTATTAAAATGAACTTCTAACTGAACAGAGAACTCATCCTGGGCCACAGGAATTTTGAGGTTTAAAAACGGAATGTAAAAATGGTTGAGATCATTAGTTAAACATGTGATAATGCACACCTATTAATTTTTCCACAACAGTCTCATGCCTGATAGTTAAAAAAACAAGCCTCTAGAACATTGCAGTGTAAAAGATCCAACACAGATTTTCATGGTGCCTTTTTGCCACCTTGCTACTATTTCTTTTTTTAAAAAAATATTTCTCTCATTTCTGAAAATGTTCATTCAAATCAAACACTAAAAAAATGAATATACCCCTTAAAACTGAAAATAGTTTTCTTTCTCAAGAACTGCAAGGGGTTTCCTATGTTTACAGAATACTTTGCACAATGGAACCTCATCCTTGTCAAAACCTCCAAAGCAACATGGAGAGAAAAGAACGACAACAAAAAAATCTAGATGTTTTCAACCCATACACTTTTTTTTTTCTATTACAGAAACCTAGCAACAATATACAATTTACAAAAATAAATACAACTTTTCATAAACAGAAAACTCATGGTATTTGATTTTAATTCACTGTTTTTCTACTTAGCCAGTGCAGAGGAAAAGTTCCTTAAGTATGCATTTTTAAAAGTAAGCATTTTCTCAAGAAGAAGAGACCATGTGAAAGTATAAATGAAGGACAGAAGAGATGAAAATGGAAGTCTGAAGGCATCAAGAAATTTTTCTCCCATATACCTTATGAAAGGACTTTGAGTATCACAAAACTCCAAAGAAAAACTTAAAATTCTATTTCCAATTGCATCAGCACTGTGTTAACAGCCATTTGTTGGTTTTAATTTCTATTAATCTCAATTTACATTCAAATGCATGTTTCAATGTTTACAGCTGCTGGCTTTCCAAGATCCTTAATCTTTTTACAAAGTTAGTAGGAGTTGTTTATGAAAATTACCATCAAAACCACTTTAAATACACTATCCAAATGGCATTGTTTTCTCATATCCTACCTACTGTAATTGAAAACTGGGAATTTACTGGAACTGACAATTTATTATGAGTCAGATGGTTGATAGCCAGGCCAACCAAAACATCTGCTCTGCACAGTCACAACTGCTATAACCCATTTCCTCTTGTGCCTGGAGTCCTACCAAGTTGTACATTAGAGTTCCTTTTCCTTAAAGATGCAGAGTATGGAAAATCAGTTATTACCTTTTCTTCACCATCAAAAAAAAAAATTGCCTTGCAGCCTCTGATTAAAGTATACTTTTGAGAGGAGGTAGTTCTGTATTTGGCACACAAGTGCAATTCCCTGTCCCAAACAGTAATGCTTAAAGTGGTAAGTGACTTCAGTCTTGTCCTGGGCAGTAGCAGGACCTGTCTTTCCATGAAGAGCTCAGGATGGAGGGGGCATGAAACTGGGAGGAGAGCATGAAATAGAGTGATGCACAGATCAAAGATGTGGCATTGACAGCCTGGTTTAGGGTGATTAACAAAAATGAGAAGAAAACAAGCTTTGAATTTGGTAGGAAGTATGGGAAAGTATGTGCAGGAAGAGTATCGGCATTCTTTGAGGAGGACAAGCAGCTTCTGACCCTGGGGACAGCAGGAAATAAGGGAGCTGAACTTCTGGTAAGGCTGTTAAGTGTGTACTATGTATATACACAGCAAGTGGTGTGGGGATACAAGTGAGGGAAGAAAGAGAACACAAACTGTTAAATCTATTGGATGTTCCTTTGAGAAATGAGATGCCTCACAGATGATTGATATTGTAGATGCCTCCCAACAATATGGTGAGGACAAATCTGCTTCAGGAGGGAGGTTCCCAGTCCCAGCTGATTGCTCCTACATCTTGCTGGAGCCTTCACAACTCTTCAATAATTGTTTTTGTGGTATGACTAATTGAAGGAATGGAAACTCAAACAAATGGGGAAGGGATTGCTTAAAAGAAACAAAGGATAAACTTACATGATGTGGTGGAGGTTGCTGGGGAAAGTGCAATAGAAAGGCAGAATACAGATGAGAACTGAATGGAGTGAGGAGACCTTGATCTTCGCATCTGCAGCCAGCTTACACTAAGTGGGTCTTTCAGCAGACACCTACTTGCCTGTGGTACCTCTCAGCCCTAGCAAGTCAGTCAGCTTCACTGAAGCTGACTGAGAAATTTATATTTCAGGGTCCTTTCTGAAAAAAAGAAAGGTCTTCAGAAGAGAAATGCATGAGAGTAACATGCATTCAGAAATTTAATTTCTTAGGGTCAAATTTAATTCATGAAATTCTGCATGATACATACCTGTACCTGTACTTCTCTGATCAGAGAAGAATTTGGTTTTGAAGCTGAAATGTGAATTACACCAGAGAATACACAACACTGTTTGATTCCTTAGTACTAACAGGCCTCTTGCTTCACAAGAGTTAGCAATTTTAGCTTTTTCCCACCAAATGGCAGTGTGCAATAAAATGAAAATAAAGCACAAACAACTTGTATCCTCATTGTGTAGCGGTTTCACTAGCTTTGATACAAGCAGCTACAAGTTCTCCCAATCTTTTTCTTTAGTGTTTTTTTGGTAGGTGGTTTTTTGGTTTTTTTTTCTTGTTTTACTAGGTTGGGGTTTTTCTGTTTGTTTTTTAAATAATAAAACACACTAGGTGAAAGCAGACTAAGGAATGTGGAGTGGCAAATGAGACTGAGAAATCTGCTTCACTCTAGGGAGATATTTAATCACTCCAGGAAATTCTTTCTCCTGTCTTCCAGGAAACCCACCAGGTCTGATCAAGGAGTGTTGATTCTTTAAATAGGAACTTTAATGAAAACAAAGGCAGTTACCTTGAGTGCACTGCTCATCAAAGCTTTCCATACACAGTCCCTCTCCCAAGGTAACACAGCAGCAAAGACTCTGGGCAAAGCACGGTTGAGCTCAGTGCTGTTCCCATTTTAAAAATTACATGGAAATTGTAGGTTGGGAACAACTTGGTAAAATCTGAAAAGCAAGCTTCTAGGACAACATACTGGGTTTTCTTCATTAAACAAATCAAATCAAATATCTACTGAGCATTAAAACTATCAGCAAGACCTCCAAGCATACCACTGGGCATCAATAGCTGAACACAAAAACAACGGATGTTACACAAACACTGTGACATCCCAGGGGTTCTTTTCATTGTCATTGTTCAGGGTCTTCTTGTTCAACATTGACACATTAATCTGTTTTGTCTATACTCCTTTCTTTTGTTATGGTCGTGGTAATTTACTGCTACTTTCACAATATGATTGACTGTTAAGATTTAGGTAAAGAATGCTGTTAAGAAAAGCATAAGAAACTACAAATGGTTAGGAGGAAGGAAAGAGTAACATTCCTGTCCATGAAGTACATGCTAGATTCAAAGCCTTTAAGATTAAGGAAATCTCAGACAATAAAAATTAATTTATTTTGACAGCAGAAAAAGTTGTGGTGACACAGCACAACAATACTGTTTGCTTAGGTCTGAAAAACAATCTCAGAAAACAAGGCAGATTTCTTCAATGGTCAAAAACATGTTTTGGCAAGCTTGAGACACAAATATGAAATACATAATCCAGGCGTGGCACAGGATAAAAATAATATGCGCCACAGTAAAAAATTAATCTTTTTAATTCATGTCAAGCAATCTAAAATGTTTTCACACATTCATTTTCACATACAAGAGATACAAAACATATTTGCAAACAAGGATCATTCTATCATATTGACTGAATCTAAATCTTCACTTGTTAAGTATGTTTTGATGACACTACAGCAGAGAACATTTAATATTTTTAGAAGAGACTGATGTGAAAGATGCTGATGATCTTAAATTTCAATTCATTCAATGACACTTCAGTATATGTGCTCTACCTACTCCAATATCAGGTACCATACTCAGGTTAAAATAAAATTTAAAACCAGCATTTACAGAATTTGGAATACATCTGGTAATAATTTTTTTTTTATAAAAGAAACACAAAAAAGAAACAAATATTAGAAATTGAGATTGCTGGGTAGTAATCTCACACCTGGCTTTTTCAAACATTCATAAAAAAGCAGCTTTCCTTCCTAGAAAATTTAAGATATCAGTTTATCAAACACTGTACAGGAGTGCTGCTTAATTTTTGTTTCATTTCCTTCTAACCTAACTTCTAAGCAAACCAAATAAATCACTAAGTTATTATAAACCACTACTGTTTTGCCATTAATTAAATTACCCTAAGAGACACCCCCAGCCCCATTACTCTGATGAAGTTTAGCAGGCAAGGAAGAGATTCCAATACCATCATCCTAGAACCTCAAGAAAAGCACCTTGAGGTTGACAGGAGCACCTGCCTCTGCCATCACCAGCTGATAATGAGGTGAACAAAGTGTTCAGGGACTGCAAAGCTTAGTTTTTAACTATTCTGAAACAGCAAGCAGTAGTTGCACACACTCAAACCAAGCAAATGCTGCCATGTCTTGACAAACAACTCCTTCCTCAACCTGTAGTTATAATACTTTTTTTCAATGTAAATCCTGTTTTCAACTTGTTTTCCTGATAAAGATTTCAGGATACATAAAAACTCGAATTCAAATCCTTCATTAGGATTTCACCAAGATTCAAAACTCTCCAGCCATCTCTTCTCTTAACTGGACTGCAACTTATTTAGAAAGCAATATTTGCATTCCTTTCCCCCATTTTACTGATTCCTCATCTCTTTAAAAATAGCAATGTCACTGCAGAGGCCAAAGAACAGTCATCTTGTGTCCAGTGGAAAACAAAGTCTCCTAATAAATACCCAAGTACTTAAATACACGACAAAGAAATCATTAATTGTGATCTAAATAAAATAATTTTCTTGCTAAGCCAACCTTCTAATTGCAAGTATGGCTATTCTATACATGTATATTTATATGTGTAGATTGACAAAACAAAACATTAGTATACAGGGCTCATGGATGAAAGATTCAGAGGTAACAATTATATTTGGGAAGAACACAATATATTTGTGCAAGCAAGGATTCTAGGTAGAGAGCTGACTCTTAGAACTACAGCTGGACACTAACAAGAGTCTTGTTTTAAAGATAATGAAATAGATCATTGATACAATTAATAGATCTCACCAACAAAAAAGAGAGCAAAAGTTAAAATACTGTGAAAGAGACATCAAGCATAAGTATTTCTGTAACTGTGTTGTGGTTGCAAGTCAGCAGAAACATTTATTTTTTTAAATCAATCCAACTTTTTATTAAAAGCTTTTTCCCCTGCTCTCCACATATTCCTGCTTCAGTGAATAGCTCTGCAAAATCAGAAATACTATAGATTACATGGGTCACAACAAGAACACCAGAGTAAAGCCATATCCTGAGCCATGTCTTCAGTGAACCAGGAAGTACCAACATGATTTCACAGATGAAAAAGTGAATTATCAAAGTGTAAGGTAAAAACAAGCAAAGTTAAACTTGTTCAGTGGTCTTTCACCACTGCATCTTAGCACTGTTGACCTGATTTAAAAATATAAAACATTTTATTTTAAAAGAAAGTGTCAAAACTATTAACTGCTATGAGTTGTTTTGTCAATTGCTGTTTCCTGAAAATAACAGGAATGTTACTTATTAAAGTTCACAGGACCTTTGATTCACAAACTGCTGTTCTGCATTCCCATCTCAAGGATATATTTGTATTTCTTTTCCAGAGAATTTTATTATCCCCTCGTTTGACAAGCTGTTATTATGCATTCCCATTTCAAGGGTATAATATTTGTATTTCTTTTCCAAAGAATTCTATTATCCCCTTGTCTCATTATTCCATTTATATCAAATGGATCTTAAAAATAGGAGCATGTGTCTGTGTGGGGCATTCTCTGCTTTGGACAAAGAACATGGAAGTCAGAGCATCCTGCCCCCTTGAGCCCTATTTACAAACATTCAGCTTTCCAACAAACAACATACTTGGTCTGCACACAAGTGTAAATGTATACAGATGTCACAAAGAGTAGTAACTCTAATAAAAATAAAATCCTTGCAGCAAGAAGAGAAACACAGCTTTTCTCTTGTATTTCTGTGAAGGTGGATCCTGATACAGGTGAGAAGCAGGACACTGTAATGAGGGTAAAAGCTGTATTTGAAAAAAATGAATGTGACATTGGTATTTCAGAGTTCACATCTGTATTGCTATGTAAATCAGGCACATAACGTGAGAAAAATTCACAGGGGTAGACTCCTTCCATATATAATAAAAAAGTAACACTTAGTAACATGCTGTGTCAAGAGAGGTCTTTGGAACTTTTAGTGTGAGACAGTAACTCCTGTACTTGGGCACACATCTGAGGTGAAGGCTGAATCATCAGGTATTGTTTACCTTGCCCAAGACAGAGCCTGAAACACGGGGTGTCCAGCTCAAATGTGGTCCTACTGAATTAAAGAGGTAGTTGCTAGAACAATATATCATGTATTCCTAGATGGAAGACTGACTCCATCACTGACATTTCCCTGATTACTGACTCAGAAAAGATCACCACATCTTTTGTCTGTTCCATCAGTGCATCCATCACCAAGTTAGGATGAAGAATTTGGAGAAGTATAGTTAAACTCTTTTATGGTGTCTGGAGTTGTATTTCCACAAAAAATATTAAGAGTTCAAAGGCTACTAATACTGATACCACCCTTGAATTTTTGAAGTCTTTCCTGACACTTTATCTCATATCACCTGTTCCAAAGTTCAGAGGATAATTTTCTGTAAATGCAACTTTTAATGCTGTCATAAGGCTCAAAGTCACCTTCATAAGCTCAACTGTTTCAGCACAGCATCCCAGTATGCACAAATTAACAGAGAGGAATATCCTCTGTGCTAGGTCTGATATACAGCTTTCTGACCATAAAATTGAGTAGTACATTTTTTGTCAGGGAGGGAGATCTGATTACATACAAGCAAAAGTTGGATCACAACAAGAAAGTTCCAATTAGAATCTTCTTACCCTGTCATGCAGGAGAGAGCATTTGATTGCTTTTCTTCCAAATTTTCTTTTTCTTCGAAGCAGTAAATTAAATACTACATTATTTTCAGAAGTTTTCTGAAATAATGCAAATTTGATGTTCAAGCTTCACAACTGATGGGATTTCCTGGATGATTACTGATTTGGCTCCACCTTGCAGTTATGAACAGTTAAGAGTTCATGGGGACACACAGACAATGGTAACTCCTCTACTTCCCCCTCCTTCATGAACCTCAGCTTTCCCACAGGGAACAATTTCAAAATATAGTCCTTTAGTTGTCTTGCATGTACACCTATAGTGGGGCTCACTATGATACTTTTTTGCAGACAATATTAAGCATTTTTTGAAAAGCCTTAGGAAAAGTGCAGAATTGGATGTTCTTTTAAAATAGCATGTGAAAATCAAAGTAAGTGTCAGCTAAAAACCAGATAAGCCAATACTTAAGATGCCATTGTAAAAAAGAACAGATTAAACATAAGATGTAAATAGTAATATTTAAATTCCCATCTAGATTATCAAACTGTAAGTCTGAAACCATTGAGGCTTTTCTATTAAGAAGCCACTTAGAAAACAGTTGTGTCTTATCAGTGACAAAATTGCAGTCAACAGCATTTTAAGGATCAAGGGAGAAGGAAGATTCAAGTCACAGGCATTCTGGAAATTCTCTGAAATTGCGAAATTCAGCTCAATTTTTCTAATTAATCTTTCCACTCTCAGCAACCTGATTTTTGCACGTCTGTGTAAAATTCTACCATCTTGATATCTCACGTGCAAGATTCCTTGGTTTTTTTCATTATGTCATTTATCTAGAAATGAAGAGTTTCATCTTTTATTTCTAGGGTTCAGACAATGCTAGAAGCTTATCCCTTGTTATTTTCTGAATATTAAGAACAGATGAAATGTTGGCCCACCATTTCCACTTTGTATGCAGCACCTTTCAACAGGCACAGAAGAAAACCAGCTACATAGACATTCTGCTCCAACCCTCACAACTACCCAACACATCAATTTTCACATCCTTGGGAACAGGAAAATATACTGTGGAACACAGGAAAATACTTGAAGCTGGATATTACCTCTAGCTTCAAATAAACATATTGAGAAACACTGCTTTAACTATAAATATAGTTTAGATTTTAGCCATCAGAGAAAAATCTACAAGTCTGCTCTAATTAAGACTGAATATATTAAAGAAAACCACTAACTGGTTGCAGCATGTTCATTTTAAGGTCTACAAGTCAGAGTCTTCTGTTAGAGTCATAACTGAAATAGCATACAGTCAAACAACATCATATAGGGAATCTAGCTCAAGATACAGACATCTGCACAGAGTCAGTTCTAATGTAAGGTCTTGTAAATTTAGGGAACATCAAGACTTAGAATTGTGAGTGTAGTAATAGAAATACATGTGTATTTCAATGAACAAAAATAATTAGGAGCTATCCATGGAGCATGTAAATTTTTTTTGTCCTCACAATAAAAAGAATTGCTAGTCATCAATACTGAAATTCAACACCACCTCAGTTTTATAGCTATGCAAAGAATGGACCTTCTTTTATATTAACTTCCCACTCCTGCAGCCTAAGTAGCCATGGGATGAATCTAAAAATTCTGCTAGTGAAGCTATAGCCATATGTTTCTGTTGTGTGCAGTTCATTAGCAATATAACAACTCATGTTTAAGTGAAAATTTTAATAGACTTGATTTCTTCAAATAAATCAATTGCATTTTCATTTTTATTTGTAAAAGCAAGGACAAAAAATTCATTATTTACTTCAAAAACTGTTCTCAACTTATGGTTACATTCAATACTTACCTATGCTTTAAACACAATAAATGTCACTGTAATCCTAGCATCACTGAAAACAGTAAATCCAGGAAAGCAAATGAGCCTGTCCAGAAATACAACCTCAACTGACACCAGTTTCATTCTACAACCTAAATAAAGCTTCACAGAGCTACACTGGGAATAGACCCTCATTTTTAGTTCTGCTGGGTACTTCTTTCAAATGTATATCTGTTTGCTACAATAAACTTTATAGCATTTTCCTTCTACTGGTTTCAAACAATTCAAGAAATAAAACTGACTGCAACCCATGGTAGTGTCCTACAGCTGAGTATGTTCCAAGACAGCATTTTGAGAGAAGATATAACAATTTATTTATGTTCACATTCCTTTGCACAATGCTATCATTGCAATGCTAAAACTCTTGAGACATAGCCATGGCACACACAGGTGCACCTACCCATATGTATGAATACAGGTTCTTTTCATAGAACTTATGCTCTAGTTACCAGATGGGCACTGCAGTAATTAGCTCAAATGAAATAGAAGTGCAGATCATTCCATTCTCTCACTCTTTTGCCGCTTCATTTGGGATTCACACTATAGTCTTGTCAAGTTCTGACCTTTCAGCCCAGACAGTTACTCAAGTCATGAACACAAACTTCCCCTTAACCATGAAGCTCAAGACTTCTCCCTCTCCATGCAGCATTGTTAACTGTTTGGTCTGCAACAAAAGCTACTCCTTTCATTTATACTTGGCCCCACAGCAATCTCCAGAAAGCTCTGTCTAGACCATGCCTTCATTTCTTTTGATTGGTCCCCAGACTCCTTGAGTAGTATTAAACAGTAATTGTTAATATTCTTTGGAAATAACTGTTGCTCTGGCTCCACAAAGGCTTTTTAGCCCCTAGAGTCCTGTGACAATCAAGATGAAAACTTCCACAGCCTTCACAGATTTCCAGTAGGTCTGCTTCTGAAAGTGCTTTGCATCTGGGCTTTAGCACTCTCCCAATGTTATCAATGGCAATATTTATACATACATGAAAAGAAACTTTCAATGTTTTCCTTCTCCTCCCTAAAAATTATGCCATTCCCTTTTGTCTTCCTCCATATTCAATTCCTCAATATCCTTTACTAACTTCTTAAGTCTTTAGAAAGGCTTCTTAAAAGTTTTTGTTTGGTTTGGGTGCTGCTTTTTAAAACACATTTCTTTATTTTATTTCCATAGCATATGGAAATAGATGCTTCAACTGCTTGAGCTCCTTCAGCCTGAAATACAAACTGGCTACTTCAACACATCTGTCTTGGTTTTCCCTCAGAACAACTGCACTTAACACTAGTTTGTCTTAAGGCTCTCTATGTCCAAACAGATGTGCTTATGACAAGTGGCTATTTGTTTGCATTTAATAAATATAGAAAATATATCCTTTTCCACTAGCATTAGTAAACACCTACAGATTTCTATCTCTTTTCTTCCCCCAAAACTTTTATTTTCTTCATTCTGAGAGAAGCTTAAACCCCACTGCATTAATCAAGCATAGAGTGTTCCCACATTAAGAAATACTCTCTGCAGGTATTTTTGTATCTATGAAATTGAAGATGCTTTACATTAAAACTTTAATCTTCACAAGATTACTATAATTATTAGTTGCACTATAATAACTGGTTTTGTGGCAACCACATGTTTGATGCTCTATTGTTAAAAGAGGAGCAGTCCCTTTCATAAAACTTTACTATCTGGAAGGCAGATGTATAAAGATACCAGGAAAGTCCAGAGACAAAATTAAACAACCCAGGTTTTTTCCTAATGTTTGTTTGCTTTGTATTGTAATTGACTCCTTTTTTACAGTTCTCACAACAAATTACCTTAGAACAAGAAAAGGAACTAACTGAAGGGCATTCTTTGCCGTAGCCAGTTTCACTGTGGAGCACACTGAAACGTGAGGTACAGTTATTCAAAAAATGGGGAGAATAGAACAGACACACTCTGACACTGATGCCACATTTCCTCAGGAAATTGAGCTAAAACTACAGCTAAATGAACACCTTGGTTTATCTGAAATACGGTAGGGAAACCCTTGACATAAAAATGTATAAAGAATGCCTTCATGGAAATGTGTTCAAAGGATACCAGCAGTTCTTCATTCCTTCTAGAGTTTATCATTTCCAATTGAAAAGTCATTCTTGAAAAGGAGAAGTGGAAATTGCTGTTGTCGTACAGGTAGATAGATGTAAGAGATGACTGTGATGGGTATTTGCAGCAAGTCCATTATATGCTGGACTTAAGGTTCAATAAACTTGGAAAAGTAGAGGCTCAAGATTGATGGTGAAATTACCAAATTACCATTGTTTATACAGCTCCTCAGAAAAAGTCATCCATTTCTCAGAAAACAGTTTAAGACAAAATGTTGATTGCCTTGATTAATAGGGAGGTGAAAAAACAGAACAGGGGGTAAGTATGAGCTATAAAAGTTCAAAAAAGGTTCTATAACAACTCGTGTGAGGAATATAATAATTTAGATTAAATCTTGATTTAAATTAACTTTGAAAACAGAAAAACTGGATGTCTATTAGGTGAAAGAAAAATGCAGAGGGGGCATAGACACTTCTGACGCTCATCAGCCTATAATGTATTCCTTGAACAAAGCAGATGAGGTCTTATCTTAGACCTCAAAGAAAACTAAGGTAACACTATTGAAAACTTCTCAAAGAAAACTAAGGTAACACTATTGAAAACTTTATTTCCTACCTACTTACACTGGTGAAGAGCCACTCACTACCAGACTGTAGCAAAGGTGCTACACCTTATATAATATCTCAGAGTCAACAACTGTCCCCTTGTCTCAACTCAAATAAAACACTTTGGTGCACTGTTCACTAACATGATTAACATAATTCAAAGTGTTTCTAATCTGAGAAACACTTTGTTTCACTATGTTTACATGAAGAGACCTTTCTCTAAAGCCCCATACTTTTTGACCTTAGAACTTAAATATATACAAACTGCTGGTGGACTATTTGCCAAAAGCATAGTAACATGTGTTTCCTTTGAAGATGACAGATACTGAATCAGACTAGATTTTGAAATAGGCAAAATAAGAGGCACTATTCTGCTGAGTCTTCATGGTACAGAAGTTCCTTTCTAGTTATAGTCAGTGATTTTTCCACCAATTTCACATGAAATATGAAGTGATGCCACTCTTCTTCTATCATATTTTCAATGGGAAAATGTATTATCCAGAACAAAGAATGAAACCACAATTCAACTGTCATGACATTGTAGACAAGTCACATAATGCACTGGCTCCTCAAAAATTGTTCAACATTTCAATATATCAACTATTTTTCACATATTCTGTGATGTTGTGTTCAACCATGTCAGTTAAAAAAAGGCTTATTCTTAGCAGAATATGAACATTCCCAGTGACTTGAGCACTGTTCTTTAATCTAACATAGTGAAATTATTGTTAATGCCAAGTCCAATATGAGATCCTTTTTCTTGGCCGTTAGTCTGCAGGGACCTTAGGTAATGGAATCAAAATTTTGAGCTTTAAACAAGTACTGGCACAAACCTACTGCTGCAGTAACCAGAGCAACCTCAAGCAATGTTGTAGTTACCTGGTGTCTGCTCAATAGACTATCATTTTTTGAGCCTCAGGCAGTTGGGGAATATATATCTTTGCATTAATTCCCAGTTAAAGCTAATTTTAATTAAATAAACTTAGGACATTCTGCTCCTCACCACAAATGACGTGCAGTATTATTCTAACAAAGAAGTTTAGTGATATTTGCCAACTTTGAGAAAATCCTCATTAGTGGATATCACAAATAAAGCAAATACTGATCTTCAATTTTACTTGTATTATAAATTATGTCACCGCATGTATTTTGAATTGGTGAAAAACTTGCGTGCTTATATTTTATCAAGGCCTAGCTTTATTCTTTTATTTACACAAGGGAAGTTCAGTATCTTCCACATTTCAGCACCTGAAAAAGTAATGAAATGTGGTCTGACAGTACCCAGCTCTGATATTGAGTCATCTTCATTAATTATAAAAGCTCAAAAAGAAAGGTAACAAACTTCTGACACTATTACCAACAGTAAGTTAGGCATGCTAAGACTGATCTGCTTTGGGACCTACAGCATTGTTCTGTCTGAAAGACAGCACTGAGTCTATAATCAGAAAATAAACAGGTCTTAGGTAACATACATCTTCTACAGGCACATAGAAATTCCAAGGACTTTGCAAAGAATACTCCAGGTATGATTAAAATACCTTCCAATGCTGCCTCTCAAAGTCAACACACCTTATTTATTATGCTTTTCACTTGATTAAATAAACAAAACTTATTAATTAAATAAAATCCATATAAGGAGGGTTTTGTTCCCATTGACATATTGGAGGCCTAGCAGGCTCCAGCACAGTTTAGAGCATGCAAAACAAAAAGATGAAAACCACTTTCTTCAGAAGAGCATGAAATACTGTGGCACTAATCAATCAGACTTCTGGAGCTAGGGTTTGAGCTCTGTGTTGAGGAAACTTGGCTAATACAGAGATGACAATGCCAGGTTCTACATTCTTGTCTGAACCAATGCTGAAGCCATCAGCAATCCTGACTTTGGTAACAGCCACCTCAGCACTGGGAATAGCAATGGTTGTGTAATGAACAGTTGTATCCTAATAAAATTTCATAAATGAGTTTCTTTATTAAAGTGCCGGATTTTTCAT
Source organism: Molothrus aeneus (assembly GCF_037042795.1). Lineage (NCBI taxonomy): Eukaryota > Metazoa > Chordata > Aves > Passeriformes > Icteridae > Molothrus > Molothrus aeneus. Next base: position 26,803,714 of record NC_089648.1, read on the forward strand.
AGGGTAGCCAGGGGAGGCATAAGGCCATTCCTGAACTCAATTTTGGTTTCATCAACCTGACACCACAACAGCTTGAGCTGTCATTTACACCTAAAGATCTGAATGCTCACATGTCAATGTCAGCAGGAAGAGAATGACACCTAAGTCTCACCACTGAAAGCTTACTTCATGCTAAATTAATTTGATGCCATTGCTCACGTGGATAGACTTGAATATAATTTCCACTGTCTTCTACTTCATTTTGACATATTGAACTGACATTAAATAATTTAAATAAAGCAGCACAAAAGCATTTGGAAGGTACTTATCATTCAAAATATCTCTGTCTTGAATTTATACATACATGCACTTTAAGCTAACAGTAGAAATTGAAACTATTACTTAGAAAGGACTAAAACAGTATTTAAAAGATAACCTAGGACTAAAGCAAAAAAATGTTTAAAACAGTAATTAAAAACTATTTCAGCTTGTTTGAAATGAATAAAATTGCTCATTTCCTCTCTACCTCCAACGCTGCTGTATCAAAGGACATTATTTGAAGAATTAAAAACATGTACTGAATGACAGCTCCTTAAATTGCATAAAGTTCAACCATGATAAACAAATACTCAAATGGACAAAGGTTAGCACACAGAATAGCTTGTACTCACCTATTAATAAATACCATATTATATTTAGGTTGACAGCCACAGCTAAATTAGCAGATGAAGTAATTATTGTATTTGAACCTCCATGGCTTAAAAATCACAACTACTACTGCAATCTATTTTTGGTCTGTAACTACCTTACTCTTAGCAGAAGTTCATGGACCACTTTCCCAATTTAAAAATGTGGAGATTAAGACATCTTATCAGTGATGTTACAGGGCTTAAGTCAGTATTTAAAAACCTTTTGATTCTGACAGCAAAGTCCCCCATCAATGCTGCAGGAAGGAAACTTATTAATTTCAATTCCTTTAACTGCCACCAACTGCCTTGTCAACAAGGAAAAAAATTCAAGTTGCAGAAGCATTTCCAGTATCAGACAACTATCACTGGCAACATAAAATTCTTCTAATAGAATAAGAATGAAAGAGTAATTCATTTGATGAGCCAAATTTCAGCCTGATGCTTTTATAGGAATACTAAATCTCTAAAACCAGGATTCATAATATTGATGCAGAAATACCGAGACAAACTCAAAACTATTAATGGAGCAAAAGACACCACTTCAAATGCTTTTACCTGTCTGAACCAGTTTTGCTGCTTTGACACACCTACAATTCTTGTATATATTTATCCCTCAGAAACACAGAACAAGCACATAACACAAAGAGACCTTTATATATAATGCCATATAATTACCCTTTACATTTCAGATGGTTTGAAAATCTGTGTTTATGAATATAGTTCTGTGATCATGATCCTGTTGACTTCAATGAGGGCAGAGTCCACCTCATGGACTAAAAAACACAGTCTGTTTCTTGACTGGCCTGAACTGCACCAATTGAGCCAATTATACCAGCCTTTCTATAAAGGTATCCGAAATATTTGTTTTTAAAAAATTGCACGCAACTCCTTTCATAACAGGAGACATAACACTTCTTGCCTTGATCACTTTCCAGCATCATAAACCTCTACTTTTTTTCTAACACAAACACAGGGAAGTGAAACTACCAGCTAGTCCTTTCCCATAACATGAAATATAATGAAAATTTCTTTGAAAAACAGGGAAGAAAACCCACCAACCATGAGATATACACCTGCTCTTCACTATAGCCAAAACTCTGGTTTCAAGCTAGAAATCAACTCTTTTTTATACCAGTTGGGTATGTAAGTGATTTGCTTCCATATGCAAGTGACTTTTTCTCATTAGTGAATAATCAGTTATTCTGTGTAACTGTACTATTACTTTCAGTATTTGTGTAAGAAAAACTGAGAATCTAGATTTAGCAAAGCCACACCATCCTTCCAAAAAAGTAATATGGCAATTTGCTTTCCATACTGTGTAATTATCTACAAATATATTGCTTGGTAGGCTTTATTGATCAAAATCTGTTTTACATCTCGTACTTGCACCTAGTATCTAACTATAAAAAGTATCTAACTTTCTATACACTGCAGGAAGAATACAACAGAAAGAAGTGAACTCTACTCTCATTGCTCTAGTTCTTTACAGAATAAAAAAAAAGAACCAAAAAAAAATTAATCTTTGTACTGCTCTGAAAATACAAGCACACATTAAGCCTAAGTTCATTTATTGAAAAGTTGTCTATCTGCTTTTCAGCATGTAAATGCTTCCAAACCACTGAATAGCTGTGCAACCAAAATTTTGTTGTAGAAAGAAATTTAAGACTGCAATAAGTATCAATTTGGAACTTCACGCCACTAATAAATTTTAAATATTTGCCCCTTGTTTTATATATGAAAACCCAGGAAATTATGTGACTTGCTCTCTCAGCATCAAAAGGAATCTCTTTAAGAACCTCAGTAGAAACAAAAAATATAAAAATTGTTCTGTGCACCACCCATGGACACACACAGATGCAAAGAGCACATACTGTCCTCTTTTTCTGCTCAACAGTTGTGGTTACCTAAATGTCAGTTTGATAATTCTGGTATTACTGCTGCACTTGAAAAGGAAATATACTGTTAAAAATGGAATGCAAATTAAAAAATAGCACCTATTCACTTTTGAACTTATTCTGTGATTTCACAATCTTAAAATAAAATTTATCATTTTCCCACCATAGATATCAACTCCCAGTAATTTGTCATCATTCTCAAAAGAAACATAAAACATATTGAAAAACAATAAATAAACATTTTGCAAACAATTATGTTGTACACAACCAGGTCAGAACTGCACTGAAAAACTCTTATCTTCATATGCAAATTCCTGGAACACACACATCATCAAGTTCTTTTACTTTTTCTTCATTTTACAAGCAAGCTTCTAAACAAATGCAATTGATAACAGTCTCTAAGTATGGTGGGAAAAAAGATAAAACAAATCAGGCCTAGTATCCAGAAAAGGATTTACACAAATAGAAGAAAAATAAGTAGTTGTCTAAAAATTAACTTTTTATGTTTCTGATGGTATAAAACTTTGAGTTTTAAATCCAACAGTCATTTAAAGCTAAAACATTTATCAGCAACATTTATCAGACTACTTCCCCTGCCAACAAAATTTTTTTTCCAGACACAGTATTCCAGTATTCCTTCATGTGCTATTTGGAGGGAAATACTTCTCTGCAATAAAAATTCCTTCTGTATTTTTTTTTACTCCCTTCCAGCTTATACCAAACAAGAAAGCATAACAGACATCCTTTTATGGTTAAAAAGATCCTGACCAAGGTTCTTAATGTTCTTGGACAAGCAATGCCCACATTACCACAACACTTTCTTGACTTAACACAGTTTGAAGATGAGGACGATGCTTTACATGCTCCAGGCTGAACAGATTTGTTAGGAAGACATGTCCTGACAGATATGCTTAAGAGAGTAAGGCCATTGATTAATCAAGAAAGGAGCCCATTAAAATAATGGAATTAATATATTTGTAGATAGTTACTTAACAGGACACTGTCAAGGTATTTTTGTCAATTTTTGAACATTCCCTTCTCAATCAGCATTAATACATGCTTGGCTCCATATCTGCCTAGCTTTCAGTGTGTTAGAAGCTGGATTGCAATTAATGGCTGCATTAAAAAAAGAAAAAAAACAAAAAAGGAAACAGTCCTGAACTAATAATTTACATGAAGCAATAAATTGAGCATTTGCAAATACTTTGTTTTCTGTGTAATAGTTTTGCAAAGATCTGAATACCCTTATGCACAGGAGAAACAAATAAATATCTGGAGACAATACCATAAAAGTTTCTAAACAGTGTTTTCAAAAGTTTACATGCAGCAAGCTTCCAAAATATTAATCTTAAAAAGAATCTTTTTCATTGTATTTTTCAAAGAATACAAAATTAGAACACAAAGATAAAGAGATAAGACTTGTTTCCAGTCTTTCTCTGTGATTCAAAAAACACTAATGTTTTGTACAGCTGTAAATATCTTAATTGAAAGTACGTTCTGAAATTGCCTTAATATGGTAATGCAGAGATTATTCATCTTTCTCTACAAATTCAGAGTCTTGCTTTTTCTGTCCAACCCCAAAATAGCTTTTGCATATTCAATGAGCAGTTAATAGTCTTCATACTGAAAACTTACTATCGATTCTTTAAGCTAACATTAAAGGAGAGATTTCCTTCACAGTAACAGTGATGATCGACTTGGTGAAGCATAAAATCAGCTGCACCATAATCTTCCACAAATGTTCCCAAATGGATCATCTGACTAAAGATTTAAACTGTATCATCTCTTAGATGGCCATTCTGAAATGGATTTAAATTACACTGATAGATTATTAAGCTGCAGGAAGGAGTTTACAAATTTAACTGAATGCCTGGTTGGTAAGCAAGTGTAAATATTCTACTTGTGCATTCATCCCACTTGAGCCAAGTTGTTCTAAAACTTTTTAGATGATGAAAGAATTTTGAATATCATCAAGTTTTTCATTCTAGTGTAGACATACTGTAATAATTTTTCTTCCTTTTAATTTAGTTTCAGATTCAGTGCATATGTAACCACTCTTTTCAGATGCCTCCCCACTCTCTTCACTCCTTTCCCTGACCTGTTTTTAGTCTCAAAAGATAATTAAGTTCATAAAAGCTCTTATGAAGAAGAGCAGTCAGGTAGAGGAGAGACACAACTGGTTATTCCACCAAATACTGCCACAGATCAATTCAGTTTGCTATGAAAGGCAGCAAAAGGAGGGCCAAACTGTGAAAACACTTCTCATCTTTTCACTTGATAAATCCTACTTAGGACACACGGGAGAACAATAACAGCATAGTGCAGTGATTCAAGAAGATGAGGGATTAAACCTGCATGAAATGAAACTTCACTATTTCTACTGCTCACAAATGTAGTGATTTTACTTAAAACATCTGTATGTACCAAAAAACTGCTCTAGAAGAGGTGTCCTGCAAAGCACACTCACTTTCTCTCTTGATGAAGAGCACTGCAAAATTAATTAGATTTCTTTTTTCAAATCCCACTTATAGATCACTACTACAATTTTCCAAGTTTCCTGGGAATGCATCCTTCCAAACCTATGAGACTGCAATTTTTTCAATCTTACATGGATCTCTACTTCTTAATTGGCTTTGAATGACTCAGTTCTTTTCTATTAAATTATCTCTTGGTGCTATATCTTCTTTTATATTTAGTCTTGAAGGACTATATTGACCATTCTTATTCATACACAGTTACTCACCTTCTTGTAACAGTGATAACATTTCTGTATCGGTGGCATATAACTTTCTACACCATTTTTCCAGGAAGGATAAGTTTATTCAGTTATATTCACAAAATCCATAAATAAAGAAGCCAAGGGAAAGTAATTCTGCATACTGCAATGCTGCCTCACATGAGTCAGAGAAATAATATATGCCTCCAAGTTGCTTTAATAGGTATAGGCTCCTAAATGTGATACTATCATTGCCTGAAGGCCTGTAAACGGGCCTGCAGTTTGATCACACATCTTTTCAAGAAGGAACTGGCAACCTGTGGTAAACAACAACAAAAAAGAAACAAAGAGAATATTTTTGCTATTAAGTTGCAGCCATACAGTAAAAATGATGCTGCAAGAACGCAGCCGTAAATGCCAGTCTTGTTTATTACAAATTCAGTTTTACAGCTTCTTATGAAACATTTGCTATTGCATCAAGAGAATCTCTCTGGTAATTTCATTCCAACATTTCATTTGTTTTAGGAGAGCTCATAAAGCACTCAGTTCTAAAGCACTGTATTATTAACACCTCAGTCTTCTACTTCTACCAAACAAGTAATACTCACCTATAATTTACACATCTTGAAATAAAGTTTCAACAATTTCTGATTTTATATGAAAAAAACCCCAATACTTGGAAAGGGAGTTTGAGCCGCCAGGTAAAAAAGAATATTAATACAAGAGAAACTGCTCTTCTGTTCAGTAGCTCTAGTGCAGTCAATGTTAATTACACAAAACAAAGCTCAGAAATTACTGCCATTTTAACAGCCTTCTATTGACATTGTCAAAATAAATGACATACATAAAATGAAATGGATACACAAAGAACTACATACTACCTAGAAAGGTAAGTGTTCCATTTGTAAACAAAGATTAAACACAGCCTTAAGAATATAAAATTAAAATTGTATTTTAGTTTAAATATTTCTCATACAGACTGCAAGTCAGACTGCATGAACTTTGGTCTCTGTTCTGCCATTTATTTGCTTTTCAATATTTTTTTAATTAAGTGAAACAGTTGCAGTGCTTTTCTTTCATGCAGAATACAGCTCAATTCTGTGAACTTTAGATTCTAAAGAAGGTATAATTGAAGTTCTAAGTATCTTTAGAGATACAGTTATCATCCAAATGTGAAGAGGTGTCCAAAATCACCTTAAGACACTCAAGAATACTAGAGAATGTTATAGTGGCACAACAGTAAGAACCCATAATAGTGGAAAAATGGCCTAGGAGAAAAATCTCCACCAACTCTGAAGTCGCGCAACTCTTTCTGCTGACAGGTATGGCTTGTTTTTCCTTGAAGAAAAGTGTGTCAAAATGAACCAAACTTAAATGTCTGCTAATTTTAATTGTGATGAGTCATGAAGGTTATAGAAAGAGAGAGGAGAGGAAGAACACTGCACTGGTTAAAGCCTTGGACAAGCCCTCTACTCACAGCTCAGAATTCCACTCTGAATTTGCATATACCTAGATCATGTTTCAAGTCCTGTCTGAAACACAGATGTTTTTTATCATATGTCACAACTCCTGTGAACAATATATTAAATTAGAACTTGCGAGATGATCAGTTACTAATTTCATCTAATCTATGTAGGGAGAAAAAGCAATAATACCTACATGTATGTCAAAATAGGAACGTGGGTATAACTTGACCTATATTTCAAGAGCTTATCTAATCACTTAACAATAGTAAAATGAAAATTAAATAAGATTTATTACTTAGAAAAAGTAATGAGTCTAGGTGAAATGAGATAGAATTAATGATTTTATCTAGGACACACATTATAAATGCTAAACAATGAGAATAATAATTTGGAATGAGCATGTTTATTCTTTGTTAACCAACACATTGTCCTCAGGGTTTTGCAAATGAATCACTGATTATTTATATACCATCAGTCAGTCATCAGTTTTAGTCAAGACATCAGTCATATTTGTCTAACATTTTTCTACACCAGAAAAGATGTTACAGTAAAACAGAGAATATCTGATAACTCCAAATATATAAACACATTCCAATATATTAAAAGCATATATATTTCAGTAGTGTATTACTTAAGACAGCTACAAAAGCGAGTCATTAAAATGACAAAATATGGCAAGAGATAGAACAGCATTATCAGTTTAACTCTATTTCCCTATTTTCCTTCACCAGAAGGACTTCCTATGGTATTATATGGATATACTAAAGTGATATATGTGCATTCCAGACAGTTCATTACGCAACTTAAAACCAACATTTAATTCATGGACATATTTTCGCCCAAATTTTGATGCACTGGCAACCTGCTAAGGCCTAAGGAGTGCACCTAATTGCACCCAATGAGGCCAAACTAATGCTCCTCCCCACTGCCCCTTCTCTCCCATGGATGTGCTGCTTGCAAAGATTACAGGTCCCAGCACATGAAAGACATACAAGTTCTAGCATGAACACCTGAACTGTTAAAACAGCAACAGAGATTCAAGAAGTCTAAGTTTCACTTGCTGTTCTCTCACTGTCTCACTGAGATGCTGCTGGACAAGGCAGATTTTCCATTAGCCTTCTCATCTAAAGTCTCCTTCTAAAACAGAAAATGCCTACATACACCTTCTGTAAACAAGCAACCACCTTCTTAAACAGAAGTTACTATAGAAATTAAAAGCTTTACAGGAACATGGCACATTATTGGCTAGCAGTTGGTAGACAAAATGCTGTGCATTCTTTTTGTATCATGGAAGAAAAACAGCAGAACATCCTATATTTTTTTTTGTTTTTACTTTATGTTTTATGGTATTATGATTAACGACATTGCCACTATCAATTAGACAAAAATAAAAGTGATGGATCAGTCAACCCTTGTATGTTTACTGCTGAGAGTAACTGATTCAATGTTAAAGCTTTATTTTTTTATTATTGTCTTAAACCTCTAAACCCATGAAACAAAGTAAAAGTGAGTAGTATTAAGCATGCCACTACATGATTATTTTACAGACATATATTTTAAAAAACCCAAACAAATGAAACCTTCTTTTAAGACTGCAGTCATGAAAGGATTGTTGTATATTTAACAAAAAAAAAGTTACCAATGCAAATCACAGCATTCAAACCAAGCATGACTAAGAATCATATGAAATCACCATACAGATGCACATTCATGCTAATATATTCTTTCTTAAGAAGACATAGTCTACTAAGCTGAAAGCTAGAACAAAAGAACCCCAGAACATTAAACCAACCCAGTCCTTGTAGCAGCAACTGACACTTTTATAAACAAAATTTACATTAAAATGTCAATATATGAGGTGCTGTAGGATTTAAGCCCTGATCTGAAGCCTTAGAAACAAACCCAGTACTAGGGGTACTGAAAGGGGCTGTGGGCTCAGCATGGAAACATCCTTCAGAAAATCCTACCATCGTGCTTTATGCACTTATGTATTTGCAAATACAGATTTGCTGGTTCTGAGTTTTACAGATTACTTGCTACCTTCAAATTCTATGCTCAACAACTTCTCAATATTTTTTTCTTCAAGAAGAAACAGCAGTGTAGAACAAATGCAAGAGTTTTAAAATATGTATTTCCAAGATCCACTTCCCACTTTAAGACCACTGTATATTGCTTGTTCTACATAGTATGGGTGGACCATGACAGATAAAACAAGCACCATCATTATGTAATAACTGCAATTATTTTTATGGCTATTGAATTCCATTCTTCCTATGCAATACATAAAATGCAAATGTAAAGCAATAGTACAAATTACAAGCCCTAACAAGGCAGTAAATCTGAACCAAGTCACGCAACATAATGTGTCTATAAACTTTCCCACCAGATGCAAAAAGGCTTTCAAAAGCTGCTCTTTTTAACTTATTTTTCTTAATTTTTTTAAAGAAAATTAATGAAAGTCCCCCTATCTCTAGTCACACCTAAATAGCAAATTAGTAGTTCTACCAAATTGGAGGGGAATTCACAGAAATTGAGATGAATATTTTAAGATTTATCAGTAGATGTGGTGGTTCTTTCTTTTACTATTGCATTATAAAAATAAAATGTTTAAAAATAAAAGAACTGTCATCAGAAATACAGTTGATTGGAGACTATGATTCATATTAAGATCATAACCTATAAAAATCATCAGCTGTGCAGAATGAGCTGTTCCAGTTGACAGATCTTATTAACAAAATCTTCCAATAAATTACAGAAAATGCTGATTTTAAAAAATTGCTTTTGGCTTTCAGCATACAGAGCTTAAGGTACTCCTGAAACTAACATATTTTATGTGGTTCTAGTCACTAGATGCTACAAACAACTCATCTTGTTCTGGAAAAGCTCTACTAATAAATGTAGTGAGAATGAAGGGAAATTTTTTTCCCCAGAATTCAAATGTAACACATTTTTATCATGAAGTACACTTTTATACCCCTTTGCTTCCCTTGGTTTGTGGGCAGAAGATATTAAGAACAAAATAATGAAAGGATGACTAATTAAATCATAGTGTCTGTAAGTATTTCTGCAGCTTCACTGAACTAAAGCAGTTATCACTTTACTCTTGGCTCTCCAATACCAGAAGCAGTAGATTCTGTGACAAAACATGAGGTGACCTATTCTGAAAAACCCTGTGAAGGTCAGTGATATGACTACAATGGTATGACCAGCCAAGAAGCACAATACAGTGGAATATGAAAGATATTATACACTTTCACCTACAGTGACAAGTGTATCTTGCAAAATAAAAAAAACCAAACAAAACAAAATCCCCAAACATTTCCAGCTGACAGATCTTATGTTTTTTAAGCTATCATGAAAAACTAGACACTTAAAATATTTCAGCACCAAAAAAATATCTTCACATTTCACAACTTTTTAAAATACCAGAAACACTTCATGACACGAAGACTTTTTTTTTCCCTCCCCATGTTATTTTTGGCCTCAGTCAACATGTAAGGTCCAATGGCTGGAGTTTGCCTGCTTCTGGCACTGGGCTGCTACTCTGACAATGGTCAACACATCGAGCTAAAGGAGCACTTCCTCACTGGTACTTTGTTGCTATTTTCAATGGAAAATGTGGACAGCAAAATAAACTGCAGATTACTGGGCCAGGTTAAAATGAAAGACTCTATAAGAGACAAGCATCAATGACATCTATACTGATGTCTTCTGCACACACAGCTTACATTTATTTTCCCAGCCTTTAGATCATGCAATTTACTGTCTTCAGCTGCTACAAATGCTACTGTTTCAAATACTGCTAGTACTAACTTGCAGAGACCCATTTCTAATCTAAAATCTCAGTGGCTCATTATAATTGTATGTTATAAAGTCTGCCTTTATTAACAGAAGAAGCCCAGACAATCTTTGATGATCCATTATTCTGTTTAAGTGAGTTAATGCTGGTATAGTAATCAATCAACTGAATATCATACTGTCATCTACTTTTAAAATATAAACTATTTGCTCCAAATGCTTGCATACATCTCAAGATAAGGAATATTTTATGGAATGAAATTCAGGAAGTTAACTTTGTGCCTTTGTCACAAAGTCTTAAGTAGTATAATATTAAGATCAATCTAAATTATCCTAAAAGATCTCCATGAAAAGCATGGTCAGAGTATTGTGAATTATGAGGACTACATTTTATTTCAGGATTATCTGTCAATCTTATAAACTTTCAGTTTTGCTATTGGTGAAAGAGGTAAAATGACACCAGGCACCACAGATCTGAGAAGCTTCATACGGTATGCAGGTCCATCATTCTGTCCAATACAACATAAATACGTCTTGGAAGGTAGTCAAATAGAATATGCTGCATAACATTCTACACTCTTTTGAGAGGTAGCTGCCTGGCACAGACTAAAACAGTCTAGTGCAAAAAGATCAAGTCAGATCTGAGCTCCACATCATTCTTGACACTGTTGTGACTTCAACACACTACACATTAGGTTTTAGTTAGTCAGCTACAAACAAAATCAATGAAACTTAAAAGCAAAATAAAATATTATTATTTTTCAGAATATTTAGCTCAGGTTTTTCAAACAGCATTAGAACTTTATACAAGTGCATTTGTGTTTTGGCATTTGCAGGAATTTAACACAAATCTTAAATGCTGTCAAAGAAATCAAACTGCTAAAGCACAACAGAAAAGAAATTGGCCTGGAAAAAAATCTCATTTCACCCTGCATGTTACACTTTTGTTTGTTCTGTACTATGGTTAATTACTCAAACATAGACAAGTACTGCAGTCTTTTCGCAGTACCTGGAATTTGGCCTACATTGTAAAAAAAAGTTGCAATAAAGTCTTTTAAGAGACTTCCAAATGATGAAATCAGACCAAGGAAAAAAACACAAATATGTTCTTATCTTTCAATTTGAACTTGAGGATAAACCTCTTCCATTGACAGTGTTACACACAACTGTTTGGCCCCTGGCAATGTGTCTAGACAACGTCTGTTATTTATTTCAGTTCTAAAAGATCAGCACTAAATACAATGGTCATCACCAAAAAAAAGCATCTAAAGAAACAGGTCTATGTTGCATGTTTCCTTTACACTTCAATACTGACAAATTATTGGAAGGCTGCTGGTCACAGCATCATAGCTAAATCAGTCCTGATATTAGCTATTCACTGGAGCACAAGCAGGTACATACACATAGAAAATGAGTACCTTAAAAGATACATACGAGAAGGTGGTGTAATCAGGGAACATCTTACGTAATCAAAACATTAAAAACCCCCACGGAAATAAGAAGAGAAATACCTCAATGTCTTGTTTTTAACAGCATCACTGGCCACACACTCTGAAATCCACTGATACTGTGCAAGAATACTACAGCCACATAAACAAGTACAATTTTAAAGTAACTGAGCTGGAGGTTTTTAATGATTTGTCATTATGATTACATATGTGCCCCTAGTTGAGGAAAACTATCAAGAAAGAAACAAAGCTACACAGAATGAATGCACCTAGGTAGCCAAGAAGGTCCATAGCATCCTGGCTTGTATCAGCAAGAGTGTGGCCAGGCAGTGACCATGCCCTTGTACTCAGCACTGGTGAGGCCACACCTCAGGTGCTGTGTCCAGTTCTGGGCCTCTCACTACAAAAAGGACATTGAGGTGTTGGAACACGTCCAGAGAAGGGCAATGGAGCTGGAGCACAAGGCCTGTGAAGATGGACAAGGCTTCTGGGGTTGTTCAGGATGGACAATTTGAGGCTCAAGGAGTGCCTTTATCTCTCTCTACAAACACCTGAAAGGAGGTTGTAATGAGGTGGGGGTCAGCCTCTTTTCCCAGGTAACAGTAACAGGAGAAGAGGAAATGGCCTCAAGTTGCACCAGAGGAGGTTTAGATTTGGTGTCAGGAAAAATTTCTTCACAGAAAGAGTGATCAGGCACTGGAACTGGCTGCCCAGAGAAGTGGAGGAGTCACTACCTCTGCAAATGTTCATTTCATGTGTAGATGGGGTATTTAGGGATGAGCATGGAGTTATTAGTGGACTTGGCAGTGCTGGGTTAACAGTTTGACTTCATGATCTTAGAAGTCTTTTCTAACCTAAAAAATTCTATGAGAATTTGAAAGAGGTATTTTAGATGTTGAGCCTATTACCTATTTTATTACTGTGGCGTACACAGTACCTGTAAAGAGGCAAAAATGCAAACGAGAGTCTGACTCTCAAAATGAGTATATATGGTGAATACCTCCCTTTATAAAATAATGTGGAGAAAATGAAAAATACTACAACCAACAAAAAGAATTTAATTCAAAACGAACATGCTGATTAAAAATCCAACTGCAAAAAAAAAAGCAAAGGAAAAGTATACAAGGATTTTCTTGAGGCAAACCTCATTCTTTTCAAATAAGAGAACCTTAATGAAAGATTTATCACAATAAACTTTGCAGTAGTTTGAGCAACCAGCTTGATTCTGCGGCTGTTTCAACACAAAGTTTTGACTTATATCAAATGGATTTGCATAAGAAAACCATTTGAAAGTGGATACAAAGGTCCACATTCAATTAAAACCTTTGCATTAAAGTATAGCTTTCTAAAAGAAAAAATAATGGATGTGCTTTTTAAGTGTAAGCCAACATTTCTTTTAGAACAGCTATTTAGCATAGAAAATGCACAATGATGCTTTTTCTTTCAAATGTAAAGGAATATGGCAAGAGAAGTTATGAAGAGAGATTTATCTGCTGCAGGCATTATAACAGGTATTATGTTTCCAACTAAATAAAATCTGAAGAAATTTTACTAGAATAACTGAACACATTTTGCTACAATTTTAGAATTCAAAGGAAGAAACAGTGTACTCAGCATTACTCTTTAAACTATCCTCAGTCTTTTAAATATACTCATATATTTTACTTTAAATGTACACACACTTGAACCCAATTTTAAATTTAGTGCCACAAATACTTTTGAAATAACATGGCAAATTTGCCTCTCCAATCTGTAACAATCCAACATCTGCTACACCTCCAAACTTTTATTCTTTATAGGAAAAGTACTCTCACTACAATCAGTATGAAGCTGACACAGTAACATCTTATGATTCCAGAGTGTATTCTCAACAACCCCGAAGATTTTGTAACACTGCATACTGATCTCACAGCTTACATCATCAAACCTTATGATACAAAGTTTTACTGTCATGCTTGTAGTGTGATTACCTACTGAAATCCATAAAAACTTCAGAAGAACATTAGAAATCACTGGGATACTAGGGAATGATTGATTAGGCAAAAATAATGGTCTTTAATATTTCACCAGATTTTAATGCAAGTAATATTAATTAAACATAAAAAAGAAAATGTCAGAGAAAGCACAACAGGTTTGAACTTTGCAAATCATGACAGAGAAGCTACTGCACACTATAAGGTTGGCTACAGACTAGAACATATTTCATACACATTAAATTCTGCAGTAAAACATTAAGCTGTTAATACACTAACAGCCTTCAATTGCTGATTGCTCTTCCACCTTTCAGGGTAATATATTAACAATTATTTCCACTGCATCAATAAAAGCTCTATCAATCATGTACCATAATCCAGCAGGCAGCAGGTAGCATTGAAACCAGCATGACTGGCAGCCATGATGGAAATAAACTATTTTATTGCAATATATTGGAGGTCTATTTATGCCAAAAATCTCATCCAAAAAAAAAAAAAAAAGACATGGACAGCTTAAAAAAAAAATCTCTTTTTTGTTTAATAGCTCCTTTACTAATTTGGAGTAGTCAGAGTACAACTATTTAAATCATAACGGAGTAGTCCTGATTCTACCTGCTTTCATGTTGTCTATTTTGCTGTCACAAGAGATGACATTCATCTAGCTCAGAATACATACAGGAAGTTGAAGGCAGCAAGGGGTATATAAGATCCTGCCTGCTACAAAGCACACTCTGTCATAACCCATGCTGGAGCCTAATTCAAACCATTTTTCTACTGTCAACAAATACTTCTGGAATAAAACAGTATTTCTTCTCCTGTGGCTACTCAGCCAGACTACATGTCACTTTCCTACTAGAGATAGTTAACTTGCCAGCTTACACTGTAGAAGCCTGATCAAGAAAACGAAAGATTTCACTATTACATTGCCCATCAAGAAGGATCCACTGCTGTAAAAATCCAGGCTATAACATATGAAACTACATTAATTTTAAAACCCCAAAACTAAGACATTAAGACTTCTGAAATATCAGAATAAAGGCAGACTGGGAAACTTTGATTCTGCTACCTGCTCTGCGTATCTCTTCACCTCGCACTACATATGCATGCAAAATAAACACATGCTTTCCGTCAGACTAATGAATCACTCAGTACCCAGGATGAATATATCTCCAGGACAAGACTTGTGGAACACTAATGATTTACTCACACTACATGAACCTTGTTTAGAGAAGATGCTTAGAGAACATGATTGGGAATTACAGTAAGGAGGAGTATGCTGTCATGCATTAAAACATTACTCTTCAGAAACAACTGCAGGTTCTCTCATGGTGATGACAGGTACATCAGTCATACGCCACCTTCCTACCTGCAAGGTTTCCCTGAAACTGAACACAGAGGTACAAGACAGACCTGCAACTGCAGCTATTCAACATATTCCTGCACTTGTCCTGAAATTCTTGACTCATTTAAAATTGATTCTGAGAAATACAGCACTTGGGAATTCTGGCAGGAGCAGACAGCATAGTTCACACTATACATTCTCAGTCGTTTTTCCAGAGTCTTTCAGAAGCAAATCACAGCTAGCCTGCAGTCTAGGTGAACTGCTGTTGTGTCCTGCTTAACACCAAACTTCCAGAAAAGGCCTTAGCCAACCCTCTTACATCTGATCAGAAACATTCCCATCAAGTGAGAAGAAAAAGCCCAATGGAAGACAGCAGCTGCTACTGAAAGTATCTGCATGCTTTCAAGAAGTAGCTAATTACTCAGACAGAAAATCTACAGAAGCTAGAAAGATTTAGGGTTCCAATCTCAAACTGCAACCAAAAAATTCAGTCAAGATTATAGTTGTGCCTGCCTTTACTTTCATGGGTTGTGGCTTGAGGCATCTTATTTGGTGAAACACTGAAGACTCACACTTGCAATTATGATTTAACAATAGTTGAAGACAGTTCTAACAATAAGACGAAGAGGAGGTAATGGAATCCAAACTGAAAATTTCATCTCAACACATTAGTTTTTAAAGATTAAGTAGCTGTTCCTCCTTCCAAATATTTAAAAGAAGGCAGACACATGGTTTAAAGGCAAGATGAGTGTTGGCAACATCAACTGACTCAAACCTTGTCTGCAGTGGAAGTTCTGACACTTCACGCTGACAGTCATGATAGACAGAAAAACCAGATCTCACGGCATTCTCTAAATATAGTAACATTTACCTTATGATGGGCTTCCACAGTAGCTGCTTCAAAGAGAGACTGTCCCTGTGCTGTAAAAACACTCATTTCAAATTCTTCCATGGTGGTAGTTTGTCACAAATCGCTTTTTCTGTTTTTATTTCTCCTCTTAGCAAAGAAATAAATGCTTTTTCATCCCAATTCGCAAAAATACTCTATAGTACTACTTTCAAAAGTATCTGGTTAAATTTCTGTTCATTGTGAACAATGAAGTAATGTAATCACTGAAGCTTTCAATTCAAGTAACCAGAATTTGCTTTCATTCTCTGTTAAGAAATGGTATATTTAGTTTGCTTTTCTGCTTCTACTATCAAGACTACAATTGAGTCTGTTCATTAAAAACGAACAGGTGGTACAATTGAGACTGTTCATTAAAAATTCCAACACTGACAGACATGTCATGAAATTCCACAGACTCATATAAAAGGCGCCACTAAAGTAGCACACAAAACAACAGCATGTCCAACATCACCTTCCCAAAACATGATCCAATTGGATTTTAGAAATGGTGAACTTTCAAACTCTTGGAGAGCAGGAAAGCAGGAAAGTCAAAATAATTACTAAGGAGATTCCTCTCTTCACAAATACTGTCAACTTAGACAGTTATTTTACCTTAAGAAGGTATGTAGGAATATTGCTGAAATCAACAGGCAACTTCAAGAGGAAGCGAGCTGAGAATTCTCCAGTCTGTGGAAAAAAGGTAACACTAGTGAGACCTGGTAGCTAAAAGAGAACCACAAACATTCTGAAGATTAAATACTATCCAGAAAATTAAAACAAAATTGCTGAATAGAAGTACTGGAGAGGAAAAAAAAAAATTACAGATTTCACAGGTGTCATACAAAAAAACACCTTAAAAAACATTAACCCTCGTTGCCAGTAAGTCAACAGCAAAAAGTAGATTAAAACAATATGCATGACAAAAAATCAGACTATATTTTGTTACACCCTAAATATAGATGTATCTTGGCTGTACTCATTTCCGGACAAAGGTCTGGCAAGACCTGCAAAGAGTCTGAAAGCTAAGCTAAAAACCTGACAAATTGATAAGAACATGTAGATAAAACAGAGGCATCTTTACAAACACTGCAGATATATGTAAAAGAATTTGTGTTTTGAAAGGTGAGCACATATCAAAAGTGTCATCGGAATAAAGTTAGAGGAAAAGAGTTCAAGTAGAAGGTTTAAAATAATTTGTTTTCAGAATTATGTAACTCTAAACACCTAGACAACCGTTTACTGAAAATTTGCCAATTTCCCATACACATTGCTCTTTTTTACGCATAAAGGGTATGTGAAGGAAATGGAAAGGATTTCCTCTCTGTTTCATACACTTCCTTAAAACCAGACTTTGTCCACCTGGTTATAAAGCAATGAAGTTAGCTGTTTTTTAAAAACAGATGCCTGCCTGATTTCCTTCATGTTAATTTTTTGTTATCGCTATTTTTTTAGTTCAATATAGTAGCCACACAGCAGCTATATTTGTTAGGTACATGAATTAGCAGTAAAAAGTGTTAAACATTGATTTTATGCAATTAATTGCAAAAACTGGGATAATTTGAGACAAGCTAACCAATTTGTCTGCGCCAATCTGTTTCTGGGTAATCTACCAGGCATGAACTATAAATACCTCATTCTACCTTTAAGTCACTAAACAAGAAAAAACAAGATCTGGAACGGAACTGAAATGTTCCTAATAGCACCTTTCAAGTTATATTATTTGCCAAAAGGATTTGTGTGACATTGGGCTGTAATTCACCCTTATGCCAGCTAGCTAAGAATTGCCCTTAAAATTTGTCACTAGTAGTCACACAAGATAGGCAAAGAAATTACTCATAGAAACACTATGCAACAAAAAGTGAGTGTAGACTAAAGTCCAGCTGTGAAATCTGTCCTGATTACACCTCTTGTGAGGAGAGGTACCAACTTCCTGATGTATGCAGAAAAACCAACAACTTCTTGCACACGTTTAACATGGAGACTGCTGTGATGATGGTCAGGGTCCTCACTTCTTATCCAAAGTGAAATGGATATTAGAGATAGTGCTTCTCCTCTGGACTTTCAAAAAATGCCAGACAACGTTTGCCATAAAATCCAGAAAATTATTTTTGGTATAATACCAAGTCTGATGTACTGGGATGGCCACTGAGCACATGAATGACCTCTGATCAATGCTGCTCTGATCATTGGCTGCTCCAAAAAGTCTGCACCTTTCATATCATTCCATCAAGATTATTTTGCAAACTAATTCTTCCGAAGGTGTTCTGGCTGGACAGGGAGCAGCCCCTGTCCATGGTGCTCATTTCCCCTGCCCAAACCAGCTGGATAGAGGCATCAGATGGAGACAGATGAATTTCTGGCCACAGCCCTTAGGGACTGGGTACTTAATGGGCTCCTGCATCTGCTGGTATTCCTCCAACAAGAAGCCACTTAGCTAGATAGTAGTTTGTTGATTTATCATATATCTTGGAGACTTGCACTTTAGGAAACTGGAGGCAGTGGAACAAAGGTATAAGAGCAAATTTCTATTTCTGAGCAAATTTCTGACCCCTCTATTCTGGGTCAGAGTGCTGAATTCAGGTCTTCTCTTTAAAGTATTTTTAACTCATGCACCTAAGATGATTGCTTTATTAACACTGTGAGAGGCTCATACTTTATTATTTCAGAAATCTGCTGAACTACTATTGTTTTCTGAGAGACAGAAGCAACATGAATTTCAATGACTTCTAGGCAGAGAAGTTAAAAGGCCATTTGCCTCCTGCTTTCTGGAAAAACAGTCCTATTTTGCTGATCCTTGAGGCTAACAAAACAAGAAGTTGTAGAGGACAGTAAAGAGAACTACAAAGGGTAGTTTCACAGTTTTGTTTTAGGATACTAGTAAACAAGCCTCTTATATATACCAAGTTCACAGAATCTTCAAAACCCTCAAGAGCCTTCTTGACAGAGAATAAAGACTTGGAAAAAAGCACATGCTATAGAAAAATCTATAGCTCCACTATATGAAAAGGATTTGACTCAAAATGTATTTATTTTATTGGAATGTTTTTAATTAAAAAAGCATTTAAAATTAAAGAAAAGAAAGTTCTTTATTCAGTCACCAAAGACTGAGAAAAGACTCGATAAAATTTCAGTACAGTTCAGAAAGTCTTCTGCACTTCAATAAACCAGTCTGATGAAATTTAGAGATATTACAAGTTGTTTGGGATGCAACCTATGGACAATAACATCTGTGAATAAGTTAATTTCAATCAAATATTCTGATCTATAAACATTAAAGAGGTCTGAATTTCTTTGATGAAGAAAATTAAATCTGGGTTCAAATAAAAAAGCCTAGATGACTTGCCTAAGGGAAAAAAACCAAAACAGATCAATGTGTGAGTTGTAGAGTAAACATCCTTGAATCACCTGTAACTTAAGGATGATTTAAGTGATATAAAGTTGAATTCTAGCCTTGATAATAGGAGTGCTGAAATTTCATCAATTTTCAGACTGCACCTGTTTCAGAAGATACAGCTTCTGAAGGCCAGTTTATCTTAAGAGTATGCTCTTTCTGAAAGCAAGGGGGAAACAAGTCCTTCATAAACACCATTAGATATTTCCTGACATGTCTTACTCCAAACTTCCCAAGAAAAATATATTACCAGCATAAAAAACTTGATTTTTTGCAAAGCTTACTCTGTGGCAGAGATCAATTTTTAAAAAACGTCAATTCACACAGTAACCAAAATGCCTGCATTGCCAATGGCCACACCTTAGAGGTCTATACACAGAGTGTTTCTATATAGAATGGCACATTTCCCATGTGGGAACTTCAGGAAGCAGATAAGCCAGTTTAATGCCTGACTGTCCTATGAAAGCATGGCCCTACAAAGTCACTGCTCTAGCCTACCTTGCCTCCTCTTGCAGAAAATTACTTGGGTTAGTTTTTCCTCTCCAGTTTTTCCTCTCCTCTCCCGGAACAACTCATCTCAGCTTAGACAAGTGCAAGAGAGATACTGGCAGCTGCAGCTACCAATTAAATCAACTCAAACATAATGTGGAAACACACCCTAATGCATCCTACCCCTAAGCAGACTGGTAGGCTGGCAGGGTGTCATACCAACACAGTTATTCTGCCTCTCAAATCTTCAAAGCGAACTCAAAACTTCCACACTGATGTTGTACTGTGCTCTCTAAGCACAGCACAGGCTTTTCAACAGTTTCAAAGTTTTCACCTATCAACCAGATGAATGAACACCAGGTTCAAAACCAGTTCTCACCTGGAAATCTGGTTCAACCAACGTAATGGAATACAGCAACATCCCAAACAAGGAATATAGAAAATCAGCTGAAGTCAAATAGTTTTCTCCATCAGAAACATCAATCATGGAGATGCACAGGAAGAACTTACGTTTTCCCAAGAAGGAGTTGTATTTGTTAAAAGCATTTTAGATGTAATAAGAGCTTACCCAGTTGTTTTTTTTGCCAGCATAGATTTCCATGTTTTCTCCATACTGGGGCTCTTCAAGTAAAGTCTGATACTCAAACATGAGACGAGAACTCTCCCGTAATCGGCTGCACTGAAATTGATGATACTGCTGCACAAGCTCTTTCACAACAAGCAGCAGGCATTCAGGGTTTGAAGGATTCCAGGAAGCTAAATTCTGTTGATTAGAAAAGAACAAAACCCAAAATGGTTGACACCAATAAAAGACAAGCAATCCCCCTTCCATACTGATGCCAGAGGCACATATGCATGTGGAACATCTTTGACAAAGCTACATGACAATATTAGAATACAAAAGTTCTACCATGCTTTGGAAGAAAGCCAGGTCAAACAGCAGAAGCTTATTGACAAATAGGAGACCTACTATAAAACTGATAAAAGGGCTAGTACCAGGCTTATGTAGACCCAAATGACCATTCTATTCTTTCCTGAAATTATAGGAAAATTATAGTTGCATCTGAGAACTGGAAAAGCTTTAATTAAATTAAAACTGATAGGCAACACACAAGTACAACCTTGCACAGTAACTGATTCAAAAAGCAGTCAACTAAGTGAATAGGGCAAATTAACACCAACTACAGAAACTGCTCTGCTTCATTATCTCAAGCAGTGGCTACATTATCAGTGGTAGAGCAAATGGGTTCTCTTCTCTTGCCTCTACCTTGTGATTTATTTCACCTTAACTGCCTCTTCACTTGAATTACCCTGACTCATCCCCTTAACACAAATTTCATCTGTACACAGAAGTCTCTTTAATATGCCAGCAGAAATTTTTATTAGAGGTTCACTATATTTCAAGAAATAGCTAACAGAAATAAAAATGATAATACAATTAAGATAACTGTGTCAGTAGCACAGTAGTGATGTTACCACTCCTGTAATTGGCTTAGATCAGTCTTCTGTGCACAGTTAAGTTTTATTCAGGAAGTATTGGGTGTTACAAACCACACCTAATGTGACCAACGTTACATGCCTACATCTAGCTGACCAAAAAAGGACCTATGTGAAAGGTAAAGAGGGACTCACCCTGTAGTCCATGCTGTTAGGACATGAAAGAGCACTGATTGAAAGTACTTAGGTACTCATATGCTTTGCACTTGGATCTTCAAGCAGTTTTCTTGATACCACCTCAGAGCATGTTAACACAATCATGTGGCTTTTGGTGAGCTTTGAGTATAAGTAAAATCAATCTGCATTTCATAGAATCATGGTATGGTTTGGGTTGGTAGGGCCCTTAAAGATCATGTAGTTCAGGGGAGGGACACCTTCCACTAGACCAGGGTGCTCAAAGCACTTTCTAACCTGGCCTTTGACACTTCCAAGGACAGGGTATCAGCAGCTTCTCTGTGCAACCGGTTCCAGTGCCTCACCACCCTCACAGTAAATAATTTCTTCCTGATACCTTATTATAATTTACCCTATTTCAAATTAAAACCATTACCCTTTCTCCCACCACTCCATGCTGTTATAAAAGCTCCCCCTTGCCAGCTCTCTTGAGGGCCCATTTAGGTACTAGAAGGCTGTATATCACACAGATATTTGACAAACTAGCTGCAACAGAATTTTAAATTGCATGAATTGTACAGTTAACATTAAGAAACTCAGAACTAGCACAGACATCTGCATTTTACAACTAAGTGATAAAATACAATAGCTAAAATACAGTTAGATGCCACGTTACTTCTTTCTGTAAGTTGCAGATATTTCATAAACAAATTTGGATTTTGTGTAATACCAAAAGTCATAAATACAAGTAATAAACACAAGTGAATGAGTTCCACAGAGAACTTGAGTCTCTGTCCTTACAGATACTCAAAACCTGACTGGACAAGGACCTGGACAGCCTAATCTATCTGATCCTGCCCAGGCAGGGCAGCTGGGCTAACGATCTCTATCTAAAGGGTCCTTCCAACCTCAGCTACTTTTAGCTTTATGAAGAGGTTCACAAAAAGCTCAAACTGAAACAGGATCTTAGCAAGGTGAGACTCCACAACTCTGGCCTCAAAAGAAACAAATGACCTCGTGTATAAATTTTATCTTCTGATTCCCCTGATACCCTGCAAAAGCAGATAGAAAGTTTAATCAGTTACTCATCAGGCACCACGCTTCAGCTCTACAATGAAATTTACTTGTAGCCTGATCTCTAACTAAAATGGCTATTTCCATTAAAAAGGGTTATAAATTTTATTATTTCTGATGACTTTGGATATGTCCCTATGGAATAGTTTTATACAGACTTCAGTACATGTGTATGGTGGCTCAATATTTCAAGTGTTTATCTTTCCACAACTTTATACTTTTTTCCCACTTATGTAATATATATTAAGATCTTACCAAAATGAACTTGTAATTTTCAGCATCATCACTTGAAATATATCAGTCTAATTTGTCAGTGAAAGCAACGGGAAGTATGTATTGCTGTGTTTTACATGCATGAACAGCTACAGGATTGAACTGCATTCCTATTTTCCTGCTCACTCTGATTCTGGTCAAAAAGGCTGCTCCACATGGCTAAAATGCTATTCTTGAACCTATGCCTTTAAAAGTTACTCCAGTGTCACAGACTTGACATTTGTTCACAGCTTGATGTAAAAGTACTGTTTTCTCCTCCTTCTAGACAGTAGAAACACTTACAAAATGGTAATATTATCATTGTAAAATCTTAAAATGTAAACTACATTCCAGAGGAATTGGTAAATTGGTGATACACTAATGCAATTCATATAAGTTCCTCAAATACTACAGAATGACTGAAAACCTTGTTCTACCTTGTCTGCTACCTACAGTTGGTAAAAATTTGTTTGCTACTTGAACCTATTTAAGCTTATCGAATTCTACAAATACTAGAGAAAATCTGTCAGGTAAGACAGCATCTTCTAGGAAACACATTTTCTACCATGCAGCCTGAAACCAGACTGCATATAACCTTAAATTTCCTGTTCCCAAGCTGCTGCTCAAATAAAACATTTCCAGAAAGCCAGAGGATGTAATATGCCAGTATGTATTGATATCAGCCAGACAAGTGGGAATAACCTTTCCTCCTAATGACATTGGTATAACACAATAGAAATGTTCTGTCAAAGGAAATGACCAACAGTATTTTAATAACTGACCTAAATGCAACTGAACCTTTTGTTTTTTAAATAACATTACACTACAGAACAAAAAAAGAGCAAGAGGAAATCCATTGTCATTTGTGCAGCACAGAGCTAAAGGAGTGCTCTTTTCAAAGAATTCAAGAACATTGCATCAAAACAGTGTTTATTCTGAATTGTCTTAAAGCTACAGGAATTAAAATAATGATTTGACTGTAGGACCTTTACTAAACACTTCTCATTCAGCAACTCAAATTTCAGAGTACAAACTGGTTATAAAAACAAACCACCTGAAGAACAATTCAACTACCCATTCAGGTAGTTGAATTATAATGGATTCTCACTGATGAAAGAAGAAACATACAAGGGCTATATAAATTTTCTGAAGCACAAGTTCTGATTTATATAAAACGTTTTTAGCTTTAGAATAATATTATTGTAATGCATGTTATTTGGCATTTGGCCCCTACATTTCCAACCATTTTGTTAACTTTGCAGAAGGGCTGTACTTTCCACAAGATCTAAACTCCTAAATTTTAACACAAACGCTATCGAATATAATGCCATATTTATGTACGAAATTTCTTTTTGCATATCTTAGTGTAACTTATTTGCCCTAAGCACTAGGTTCATTCACCTGAAAATACTGTTAAACAACTTTAATCCAATTTCAACAGGATGTGAAAATATGTGCTATATTGTTCTTAGATTCAAACAGCACCTTCTTTAATCTTCCTTCTGTTTTTGAAATCAAAGATAAAGTAAGCAACTACCTGTAAAATACAGGTAGTTGTAAATGTAAAATACATTGTTAAATCTAGGGCAGAATTTGATTTGTCAAGTTTATCCCTTTCAGAGTGCCTACATTGCTACAATTTCAGCATTAGGCAGAGTTTTCTGAGGACACACAATTCGTCACTTTATTTGATGCGAGTAGCGTCCTTGCAACAGTAAGTTGACCATTTCTTTAGAGGGAAAGGACCTTCTAAATAAGAATTTATTTAGTGATGCAGTATTGTTGTCACTATTAGACTTTGGAAATCATCAAAATCTTAAACATAGAGCAAAAGCAGTAGTAACCTGTATGCTTCATTTTCTGATTGTTTGCCTGAAGGCTGCATTCCAGCTGAACCAATCCTGCTTTTTAAGAGATTGTAGTTAAGAAGATTTAAAACGTTAGAAGACCAGAGCTTCTGGTGTTTGTGTTTCATGGCTTCAAGTTCTGCTTGAAAACTCAAATCTTGTGTAAGTATTAAAATCTGATGCAACTTCAAGATTGAGGTTTAGTTGTTACAGCTTTAAAAAAATCCTGGGAATAAGAACACAGACAGATCACTGAAGCCAAGAGGAATACATAAATAACAAGACAATTATGTATATAGAAAAAGACTTATTGCTTTCTGTGGCTTGTATCAAAATCTTCTGCCTTGCTCACAAATCTATACATTATCATTTTACCAAAATCACATGCATGCTGAAAAGATTTTTTTTTCGCCTGAATTTGCTATAAAATTGTGACTAAAATGAATTTTATAGAGAAAAAAAAATTATCACAGTGACTGGGGTATTGACAGACTGAGTTACATATTTCACTCAATAAATCCTGTCTAATTTGAGATGAGATTTCTGCATGATTTCCAGAGAGTTAATAAAATTTAACAGAACAATCATTAATGCATTTAAAATAAAGAAATCCAGACTTGGATACAATCTCTTGCCTTGTTTGCCAAGAGATATCTTTAAATGAACTCTGCAGTGCAAACTCCCTAAGTTACTCAACAGTTAGCCAGTTAGACTGAAAGTGGCCCACTGTACAACAATATACCAGCATGAATCAACCCAAACTGCATCTGCAATTAGCCCTGCACTCATGCTGATCTCACATGATGGCCTACATGCACAACTCACATTGGTTAGGACCATCATTAATGTTATCATTTTTTTCAGTGTATCATTGAAGGACTTACCTGACATTTCTGAGCACACAGATGAAGGCTCAAATAAACAATTCTCTTCTGTCTAAATGCTGCTTGCATGTGTCTAGATATGATCTCCACTAACACTATGAGCAACTTCATGCATCAGATCTTAATTTAAACCTTTCAAGTTTTAATTTCAGTGCTTTTTTTTTTTTGGTTTTGCCATACTGCAACTTGTGTAACTTCCATCTTCTAGAAAGATCAATTGTTGCCTCATCTTAAGAAGTACAGAAGTTTTAGTAGCAGGTTTAGTAGCATCCCAAGATGACTGCACATTCTTGTGGACACAAAAGTCTGCTAATGTCATCTGTGACAACTGGGTAAATCCCATTTTTCCAGTTAGGGAATGAATGAAAAATGATCTTCAGGAATATATTCAAAATGGCCTACAGAAAAACTAATAGAATGAGAACTTCCATCTGATAGAGACTAGACTCCAGGAGCATCACTGCCCACACAGCTGTAGCTATGGTCATACAGAAGATGCCCAATAACTATTTACCTATCCATAAGTAAGCAATTCAACATAAATACATTAAACACTCCCTCATGGCAGAAGTTTTCCTGGCTGCCTTTTTTCATTATAGAACAAAGTTTCAGGACAAAGTCTTTCAGAAAACAGTTATCTAGACCTTTAAGTGATTAACCAATAGCACGCACATTCACCAAGTTTTGCCCTCTAGCTCATGTTGTGTGGCAACAGGAATGGAAAAACAGTATTCAATTATTATACAGAGATTAACAAACCATAGGCATCCATCAAACTGTGTCTACACTGGAGAAATCCAAGCGATTCAGGAGACCTCTTCTGACAATCTGCCAGATATTAAGTTAAATAATCTCACCAAGGAGCATTGATTTCCACTAAGAAGTATAACCCCAGAAATTTTGTCAGGCTGCACATTCAATTTGTGACTTCCCTGGCTCCTGATCCTGTCTGCTGACAGAAGCAGGCTGCATAGTAAGCGAACAGTTGGATAGGGAAAGGCTTTCTTGACATTCAGACATGACCAGAGTTGAGAAAATGAATTCACTTGAAGTTGGTATAAAAGGCAGAGTAGAGCTGTTATAAGGCCACCCACAGAGTGCAATTTAAGCCATTTCAACAGTAACTCGTTTAAATGAGTAGCAATGACACCAACTGGATTTCCAAAAGAGACAAGGAAAATTTGCAGCCTGACACTATCAGTTCTAGTGAGATCTTACAGGTGAGGCAAGTGAAAAACCCCCAACAAAGTAACTTCTCAGGCCTATTAAGCAAAGACATGCAGAGTTTAGCTTTCCAAAGATGCCATACTATTCAACTTCTGGCAAAGAAACCACATTTAAATTTTGTTCTGGAACATTCTGTGCTTTGTAGTCTTTCCTTTATACTTCCAAAAAAGCTAATCAAGAACCTATGCAAACTACTCAGTGTCCATGATCACCTATTCCCCAATTTTTTTTTCACAGTATAATGGGCCTCATGTTCCATAAAGCTGCTAATTCATAGGGTCCTTAACAGGTTATTGCTTATTTCATAACTCCAAGTAATGTCTGCAGCCAACTGTAATTCCACACTATCAGAAATGAAATACGGTAACAATTTCTAATTGATTTGAAGTTGTTTTTCTTTGAAATGTGTTTAAATACCCAGGTTGCCAGAATATCTTCCAGGAATGTGATTTTAAAGAAGACAGATTGCAACTGTTTTTCCTGGCTATACTACAGGAAATAACAGCAAGATCTTATTTTAAGTTAGTGTACTTCTATATTTCTAAGCAAGAAATTAACTTTCATGAGAAAATGTCAGTAAACAAAACCTCCCAAGCCCGTAACAGTGGTAATGCATTTCTATAGCATCTTTCATCCAGAATTATCATAAAGAATAATGTTAAGTACAGATTTGCATTTTGTTTGTATCTCTGCACACCACATGCACACAACTTGCATCCTACAGTGGCCTAAAATCAGTACCAATATAACTTTTTACCCAAAATGAGAAAGATCACAGTGTGATATCAGCACTTATCCTCCACATAAGTACAGAGGATATACTGGTCCAGTGGTTACAGCATTAGCCTAGAAACTGGCATATCTGGTTTCAGTCCATGCTTTGCTCTACTCTGCATAGG
Source organism: Molothrus aeneus (assembly GCF_037042795.1). Classification (NCBI taxonomy): domain Eukaryota; kingdom Metazoa; phylum Chordata; class Aves; order Passeriformes; family Icteridae; genus Molothrus; species Molothrus aeneus. The sequence goes on from NC_089648.1 coordinate 26,831,583, forward strand.
CCACCACAGGGAAACTGCTCAAAGAAAAAGGCACAGGATAATTATCTACCATATGCTCACATCTTTCTATCAACAGATATTTTTCACAGTATTTGCAGGGCTGGAGTGTTATAACAACTTCAAAGGCTTCAGTATCTTAGCAGCCAGCACTTAAACATCCTACAGGCTGCAGCTTCAAATCAATCACTGTAAACCTACATGCCATCTACTTGTCATCTTGTTTTCACAGGTTCTTCATATCCCTCTCCCCCAAAGCACCACTGGAACAACTTTCTGGAGCAATCTTCTTGAAATGATAATTTTTGGGCCCAAGCAACATCAAAACTTAACATTTCATAAAAACAGTCCAACTCTGGAGCAATTCTGTCATTGCAAATACAACCAAAGAATTGTGTGCTCTGCTGCCATGAATACCAGATAAAAACGTTTGGACAAAGCAAAGCTTGGGATTGTCAGTATTTATTTTAATTTTTATTTTTGGCAAGAGGCTGTGAAAACTGGATACAGGAATTAGAAGAGCTCATAAACACTTAGCTGAAATCCCATATACCTGAGAGCCTTGAATTAGCAAGAAAATATAGAGCAGGAAAACAACATAATAAGAAATTAATTCTGCTTTCAGAAGAGCATTTTATATCGTGCATGAAATTATTTTCCCTTTTTTCTTCCACTGGCTACACAGTGTGCTTCTTGATAAATGATGCAATACCCAAAGCAGCTCTGTAACAGATTCCAGCAAATCTGACACATGGAGAACACTCTTCAGCATTCACCTAGAATAAATGCAAAACTGCTGCTCAAGTACCATTCACCCAAAAAAAGGAGTAAACTCAGCTTCCAAAGGTTACTACAATTTTTTTCTATTTCCTGCTGAAGGAGAAGTAGAGGCAGCTGATCTTGGTAAGTTAAGAGTACTCAGGAAATCCAGAATCTGTGAAGCTGAGCCCAGGAGAACATTTTTATGTTGTGCACTGTTCCTAAAAGAGTCTGCTTGTTTCTCTCACAGACCTCTCTTAGAAGAGAATCAGACCCTTAAAACCTACAACTGCATACTATCTGATTAATCTCCTAAAGACTTGACATGCATAAACATTTCTTGTCCTGCTTTGCTAAGGAATTAGAGCAAGTTTTGTTTCTTTACAGACCTCTCAGCACACCTCTCTCAAAGCAGATACCTTTACCTGATCCAAGAGGGAATTTCTTAATTCCCTCAACATGTATTAAATTCTGGGTTAGTGAATCCAATGCACTAATTATTAGTTTCTCCACGTGAGTAGAGTGCACTTTTTCCCCCTGGGAGTTGGCTACCAGGTGTACATCTTTAACTAGATATGGCAAGTAAAAGGAACAAAGCACGAAGACAAGAAAAATTCCCCCACAAGATACAGGCACATGCATCTTTTCCCTAAAGACTCACTTACCATGCCCTGATGGCAGTGTGAACAGACCTCAACTCCTCAGACCCTCAGTGGAGCAGAGAACAGACCACTGTCAATGCTTCACCTCAAGAGTCCCTGTCAAATAGCAAGTCTTTCACTCTTATCAGCTCCTGTGGTTTTTTCCTTTCCTGTCAACACAAGTAATTTTAGCTACAGCAAAAAGGCAGAACCTTTATAGCTAATGTTTTGGATAGCATCCACTAACATCCCTTGAGCATTTATCTGCACATGCAGAACTGCTTTCTTGTAACCATTTTTCCCCTTCCAAAATCCCACAAATTAAAATCAATGTATCACAAGGTGGATCTCACTGTTGTGAGAGCAGTATTGCCATCTTTATTTTCACATCTGTACTATAAGACCTTGAAAATACAGTCCCTAAAGAAAACACTTACAAAATACTACTGTGTAAACCGTAAAATATTAGAAATCACAATTATTTCTCTATCATACCAGAAATATTATTGCACATTAGTCCTCTCTTTTAAAAAAAACATGGAAACACTCATTTGGTTCCTGTATGAAAGTAAAAGCTGCATCTCTAGGAAGATGGGTATGTGGCAGAGTTCATGTAAAACTGTTTGAACACTTATACTGCAAACAAAAGACTCAAGATACTGACTAAATTTGAATTATATTTCTGTAGTTATCTCTAAAAAAGAACAGATATGCCTGAGGAACTGAAATAGAAGATAGCAAGGGAACACAGATTTAAAAGAATGTAAAGAATGAGTAAAACAAAGAGAGGTTTCGAAACAAATATAAGCTGAAACTCAAACTGGTAAAAAGGAAAGAAAATCTATCTTCAGCTCTCCTCCATTTGGGGAAATGAATAGATCTTTTGAAAATCACCCTGAGTGCAAAGACATTTATTTCTTTGCCCCAGCAATCTCTTCTGAAGAAAAGAACCTTCAGGGTACCAAACTTAAACTAATTTCATTGGAGAAAAGTGCAATTATAAATTATAATACAATTCACAAGCCAGAATTAAATCAAATACAAAACTGCATTATTAGACAGAATTTCTAACTGTCCTTCTGTAATCAGTTAATTTAAAAGTTTTTCCTACTTGAATATCCATAAGCAATGACCAACTTCCTCTACAGAAAAATGAATTATAATAGCACATCAATGTGAATTCAACAGGCATACTACACAGAATTTAAATGTATTCTCAATTCAGGAAGACTGTCCTAGAATCAGTCTTTTCTCTCAAAAAAAAACACACTCCTACCCAAACCCCTTGTAAACCTGTTTCTACAAAGCTAACAAGAGCTGTTGCCTTCAAGACATGTAATTTCTTACTGTTTATAGGGTTCTTGTAAGGAAGCAGAGTGTATTGTGAGAGGAACACCACAGATAAGGGCCAGAATCCTTTCATTTTCCACTTGTTTTTCTGATAATACTTTTCTCACAATTTAAAAAAAAAACACTGCTCAAGTAAAGAATGATTATACATTAATAAAGTGAACCAAAAAATAGTCAGAAGTACATTACCACTTTGCTGGTTTACATTAAAGAATTATAAATGCCAATATATTATCATTGTACTCCCAAACTTCCACCTAAAAGATGTTCTGCTTTCATATGTCTGGCTTGGGATATCCAGCTTTATATATTTGCTATGAACCATGGCTCAAAAGTGAATGATTTTCAGGAATTCATTATACCACCCTTACCACTACCAAGGACTGTATTTCCTGCAAAGGAAAGACATGCAAACCTAAACATCTTTTTCAACCTTTTACATTAAGATTTAAGCATCCTGTTATTCTGGTCCAAGCTTCTGGCCCATCTAAGTCTATGACCATGAAAAATACGGTCAAACTCACATGAAAAATGGAAATGATTTTTTCCTAAAACAATGCTATGAATGGAAAACCATAAATGTTTTCTCCCCCTATTTTACTAGTGCACCATGATTAAGTCCTTCATTGCATGCACTTTATTTAGTATGGCAGAAAAACATTTTCTCCCACTTTGCCATCCTTCAGTCAAATGCCCATGCACATTCCTAATGCTCTCCAAAAACTAGTCTCTCCTGGACTGAAATACTATATTTTAAAAGCTAATATTCTCTATTTTTTCATATTCTAGGGATAAATTGCATTATCAGAGAAGCTTGTGCCAAAAAACGAAAGGAAATGTTTCCCCGTGGAGCCCTTCACAAAACGAATGGAATTCATTTTGCCTTCTGCACTAGCAAGATTTAAGCAAGAAAGGCAAAACTACCTAGCTTAACAGATATTTTGCTCCCTTGAAATTAAAGAAGTATTATCAAATTATAGATCTTTCTTTTTTTTTAAATTTCTGGACTCTAGGTGAAAAGTCGAGCCAAAATGTTGCAATTAAGTAAAGCACAACTTTTAACCTTAGCATATTCTCTTCTGCTTATGCTTTGAGATAGAAAGCCAGGTTTTATAAACTGTGCTAGGAAATGCTGAAGTTTGGCAAAAAGAAAGTGAGGTAAATACATGCAATGACTACACATGAATAGAAAATGGCAAAGTAATATAATGTGGCTAACCATCTCTCAGCCCTATAAATATTAACAACTCTAGACAAAAACGACAAAAACAAAAGGCTGCAAGAGAAATTAATAAGACTAAAACAAGGAGAAAAATGAATAATTTCCCAGTGTAGAAAGGTTTTGATGGACTCAAAGATGGAAAGATGAGAGGAAAACCTTTACGGTCATCCTCTTGTACTTCTTCTGCTGGGCTGCATGGCCACCGTCTTCACCACACATCTGCAGAGATAATCCTAACACTTGCTCTCAGCAATGTGTGACTTTTAAGAAGGACCTCCTGAATGCTGGCCTCACACATGCTGCAGTCAAGCTGACCAGGCTATGCCAGGAGAGGATCCCCAGCCAGAATCCTCTTTTGGAGATTTCTCATTTTAAATCCAGTACTTATTCAACTTGGCAGAGGGGCTGAATCAGAGCATCTCCAGAGGGCCCTTCCAACCCTAACTATTCTGTGATTTTGTGATTCCCTGAGGAACAGTGTGGAGCTCAGACACTAAAACCAGATCAAAATACATTCAAAATTATATTTTTTCAGATCTGGCTTTAAAAGGAATGCTGCACTGGTATATCTCTATTTTCAAAAACGTGAACAAAAACGTATACCATAAGTGCCAACAATACCAGTCAAAAAGTCCTTGGGAAAGTTCCTGAAAAAATTTCTTCTCTGATAGTATAAAATGTGGTTGTTTCCCATTGCCTATCAATACCAGACAAACTTCAGCAAGGCTGCAGTGACTATATGCATATATATATATTTATACACACATACACATATATATATACATGTGTGCACACATACCTGCATTCCCCACATGTACAAATAGGTAGGATCAATAGAGAGGGACAGGAATAAAAAGTTTTCAGAATTAATGTTTGTTTCAGAAAATTAAATGTTAAATAACATGGGATTATAAATAATCAAACCATATATTGACATATAAAGTCAAGACATGGCTGAAAAATGAACACAATAAATGGGAATATAAAGTAGTTAAAAATAAGGAATTCTAATAAACTGAAGGATCCAATTCTGCATTCTGTTTCACTTAAATTCCCAAGTTCAACTGAAGCTGAAGTAATTTAAGGCTTTCATTACAAGAGCAGCAGGTTAGAGGGTCCAAGAATGAAATCTGCTGCTGCCATTTGAAATAGAACACACAAAAGAGCTAAACAGGTTGAACTCACCCATGCATTTCTCAGACAAGCAGAACCCACTGCTGTGGCTTTATATTTTAAAATCACGCTCCAAAATCAATGAACTCATTGCCCTTATGGGGAGCTCTCATGCTAGAACACATAAAAGCTGAATCCTTGCTAACAAAACAACTGTCAGACTTTTTAGAACAAAATAGTTCAAACAACATTAGTTAATATAAGGGATGTTTGAGCTTTTTTGGAGCTTCTGTGAGCAGGGGGACAACTGACACTGTTAAACATGTGTCTCATGCACCTGAGTAAATAAATAAAAATTAATGGAAAAGGGGGATATTTAAAGGATCTCTTCACTACACATTAAAAGCTAACTCAGCAACCAACAGAAATAATGATTAAGACTTTGAACAGAGATCCAGAAAAAAATACAACTTTCACGACAGTACTCATATAGCCAAATGAGTCTAATAAGCACAAATACAAGAACTTAAAAATAAACATTGGTCTACACAAGATATAGAGTTGACAGCCAATACACTTGAGTAGCACAATGATCTGAATTAACTCCACAGTGACTGCAATCTGTACTCAGTATCAACGATTACACAAGGGAAAACAATCCTCCCAATGCTAGGTATGGGCATGAGAACTGCAGCAGCCTATTCTCTGAAGGTCTGTGATGACAGCATCTTTCTCCCATGCAAATGCAGCACTAAGTATTCCCACAAGGAATATGCTATATACTAGCCCACAAGGACACATTCAGAACTTACTAGGCTTCAGGACATGCTCATGTCCTCGTGCCTTCATTCCCACTATGGCTATTGAAGTCTTTTTGATAGCAATGAGTGGGCAGAATAATTCTGGCAAGACTAGCTGGAAACCTGAAGTAGAATACTAAGATACCCATTTCCTTGAACTGACAGTTACCTTGCTTATACTTCTATTGTATCCTCTTTGCCAAACAGAAGATAATTCAAAATCATTGGAAAAATGGGGTTAACATTTTGAATAAGCACTTCAGCTATTAAATGGCTCACATTAACAATCAACTAGGCTAACATAACAAACAATTCTTGTTACTCAAACTGGCGTCATGGTAATGAGCTCCAAATTAATCTCATCCGTACACAATCACTAATCTTGTTGTGTGCCAACTGCATTTTTAATCAGAACGGAGTGAATCATAGGTTGTTTTTAAAATACATTTCTAATACTTGTCATCCAAAATGAATAAACACTAGAGCAGGAAAGAACTTTTCTATTTACATTCTAAGAAGCTGATTTTATTTATGCATACTATACATGCAAGTATCAAATGCATTTGATAGGAAAACATTCTTAATGACAATAAAATGTAAAAATGTTTCTTTTTAATAACTCTTTGAGCATGAACAGCACCACCAACCTAAAGAATTTAGCCCCCTGACTGTAATTAAAACTGTACAACAAACCAAAAGGACCACTTGCCCCTTGTTGAAGCACTCTGCAATGCTGACATCATTGGCAAGATCAGCATGCACACAGTTAGACCCTGCAACCAGTAGAGTGACCACCACTGGTAAGACATGTAACCAAGCACATACTTTGCAGTGCTGAACTTGAGACTCAAGCTGAGTTTCAAATCCAGGTGACTTTAATGTTTGTGCAAGATACAAAAGCAAAGCTAAATTTCAATGAGCATTTTCAACTTGATTCTGCAATTGCAGTATTCATTCAAGAAAGCATTAGCCCTGCTTATAAAACAAGAGTGCTCAGCCCTACTGCTGAAATACTGGTCTAATAATTCAGGAATTCTCTGGGGAAAATAAATAAATTAAAAAACCCCCAAAATATGAACTATTCCTTGACAGCATTCACTTTTTAGAATGCAGTATTTCTGGAATCTTGCTTTAGCTGTCTGGCTAACAGCTGCTTAACTGAACACCTATTACCATGCTCAGATGAAAACCTAACTGGAAGCTCTGCCCATGGCCATGGAAACTGAAACAATCTGCAACACAGCCATTCAAATGTCTTTGGGGATGCCTACTGACAGCCTCCATTAGAGCCACACGAGCCTGAGGAATCTGGAGTACCTGGTTCTCCTTTCATGCTAAGCATAATGCCTGACTCAAGCCATCTAACAACATGTGATGACTTCTTAAAAAACAAGACACTCAGACAGATGAGACCAGTGCATGCAGGCTCAATGTCAGAATTCCCACAGATTCAATGGCACATATTACTTACTTTGAGACTGTGCTCCTCATTGAATAACATCTACATGCTTTTGTGCATGGTAGATTCTGTTTGGATTGCCAGGAACTGTTGCATCAGAAGTATCTGAAGACTGCTCAAGATGAAAAGCACTGAATTATGGTCAATGTGCTAATCTGTATTTGACTTCTAGTCAGTAGACAGCTATGTTAACATATTTAAGAATTCTGCTAATATCTTAGAATTCAATTAAAATTATCTTCATTAAACAGCTCTCACATTTCTGGAAAAAAGGGAGCTATTCAAAGACTTCACATAATAAGCAAGTTATTGTTGATGCAACATTCCGAAGAAAAAATCTACAAGCCATATGGAACTTTAAAAAGTGAATGCAAAACTAAAGGAACACTATGTAGACCTCAGCTGCAAGGTGAGAATAACATCCTCCAATGCCAGCCATCAGGACAAACTGAAGGTTACATTTACATAGTGAATGCTTCAGCAAGGCATAATGACCAAAGGAACACTGTTGGCTTGCACATTTCTTCTTTGGTTTGTTCTAATTACTTTCTAATAGGCTGGTTAATATCTCATTATGTATCAAGAAACAAATGGCACTTCCAAGTTGCTTTCCAACAAAAAAGACAAGAAGTTTTTTCTGTGCTTAGGCGGAAGAAAAGCAACACTCCCCAAAAAAAGTATCATTAATGAACAATGTAAGAAAGAAAGAAAAATAAGGATGTTTTTATCTTTGCAGGTTTTCCTGTAGATCACAACTGTTAGTGACTTCTTTTCACATGAGAAATATGGCACCGAACCACTCTCAGCAAGCTTCTCCATCTGAACAGCATTTCTGCAAGATGCCCCAAATTATTTTATATCTCATTTGCAATTTGTTATTAATTTCTGTTTTCCAGTTCATTAAAAGGTGCTTCTCTTTTTTAATATCAACTATAAAAAGTAGTTGCTAATGTGAACACTTCTCAGAAGGTCGTATGATTATGAAGGTTGTGAAACAAATGAGAAAAAGAGGAAAACAGAATTGGTAAATAAAGGAGTGTGAAAACAATTCTAGAACTGCCAAAGAAAAACGTTTTCTGTAAAGTAGCACAATGAAATAACTGTTCATCAGCACCATGCCTCCTACCCAGAGGAGTTTGTGAGCTTAACAGCAAAGTGACCAGGAGAAGAAAAGAAATATGGCATTCACCTTTTGAAAGTTCTATTAGGCATGCTAAAAATAATTATTAAAACTAATTCTTCTGATCCTTGTATATAACTCACTATGAAGTGAAAGGTAAAACCAAAAGCCAACACTTGTCATGTCACACATCAAGGACATGTTCAACCTCCATCATGACACACGTACCACAGCACAACAGCTACAGACTTCCTTTGGGGACCTCTGGAGATGTGCTCATGAAGCACAAGAGGAGCTGCAGGTGAGGGTTCTGCACTGTCTCATTAGTAAGTTTTGAGAGGGAAAAGTATTGTAAAAGCATAAGCACTGATAGCTTCTTCAAACAAGGCTTTACTACTTGAGGCTAACTGTGACTAGTGAACAAGATGCTTGGTTTCAGGTTGTGGTGTTTCTCCTTCTGTAGTAATAAGGCTGTATAAAAGCATTTTCGCATTAATTTCTGTTCCTCCCATCTTTTAGAAAGTAATTTCTTTGTCTAGATAACCCTAACACACACGAGCACATAGATTTCTTTAATGCAGTGGTTCCCATAACATATTAACTCAATATATCCTTCCTCAACCAAAACCAAAAATCAACAAATCTGACACCAATTTACACAACTTTATTTTACAGATAAATACTTTTAAAGACATAACTTATGAACTTTTTTCTGAGACAGGTCATTTAAGATGGTCAGATACTAAATAGACATATTTTTACAGATATTCTAAGTAACTAAAGGTAAACAATAATATTGTCTTGATTAAAATGTTTTAAACTTTGCACCCCGCTCCTCCTTCCCCCCATTTTAACCTTAAATTCAATTTTGTAAAGCAACAAATTCAACTTTAAATTCAACTTTAAATCATTTTAGAAAGCAATGTGTTTACACTCAAAATATCAGTTTGATAAAAGGTGTGTTTCTTTTTTATTTTGCATTGTTATAAAATTCCTGAAGCTATGCAAAAAGCAAAGTCTCTCTGCAAGACTCTCAAATAGTAAAGTACTTACATGCAAGGCAGAAGGATCTGGCAAAAACTCAGCATCCTCTCCAAAGATAAAATCTGGTGGTAGGTCAGGATAGTGAGCATTAAAAATTATATCCCCTGAAAAGCAACAAATGGAAACATTGTTTGCACTTTTATATATGTGCTTATAAATAAAAATAAAATAATCACATACACAATAAAAATAAAATAATCACAACACACATTTTTAAACACAGAATTTGACAGCTACATTACATATATTTCATGTATATATCCATATAATTTTTACAAAAATTCACATGCAAGATAAGCATCAGATGTTTTGGGGGATGAAGTCAAATTCCTGAGGCACAGCTTCTTCCTCCTCTGCAAGCAATGAAACATGAAATACATTATTGCTTTGTATCTCAAATTGCAATTCAAATACTATTGAGGAGTGCCTCAAAACACTGAGTTAGAAAAGTGATCTTGTTTTAATAAAAAGTACCATATTTAGATGGCTGTGTTTTGTCCATTAAAAGTCAATTGCAAACTACTGAAGATCACGACTTTCAAAATACCAGAGCTTTTAAAAATTAGTAGCACTTACTCCCTCTCTTCTCCTCCTCACCACTGCCAACTCTTAGAAGGAAGAATACACAGTTCAATAGGAACCATTCCAACTACCCAAATTCTGGCCAAGAGAAATGCAGTATTGCACATTTAAATGGAGAGATGAAAATTAACTGAAAATATAAGACTTCATCACAGCTTGGCACTGAGCTTTTATCTTGCCAGTGTCACGAGATATGCAATTAAAGGAAATTTGGGTTCTAGTATTTCACTAGTACACATACTTCAGAGTTCATATAGATCAAGAGGTGGTCATATGCATCTGAGCTTTCAAAAAAATCCACCCACTGTTCAAGAAAAAAAGATTAAACATTAAAATAAGTGTTTCTAGCCTTACTTGTCTACCTCCCTATCATTCTTTATGACAATATGAAAGAATAACTGAGCTTTTGCATAAAACAGATTTATGAGGTAGGAGACATTAGAAAAAAAGACTGTCTACTATGTGTTACGACTCATTTAAAACCCACACAGCAAAGTAAAACCAGTATAGTAATCCTTATAAGCAATTCTGTTCAGAGAAAGTTACACCACTTTTTATTTCTTAAAAAACTGTGAATGCAGAACTGGAGAAAAGCATTAGATCAACAAATCTTGCAAAGCCACATTGCTGGCTCAGTGACGTAACCATCTCAAGGCATTTAACATGACAGTTTTAATTGCGGATATTCTGTAAACCTGGCCTTAGCTGGAAGCAAGGATGCCATCAAGATTAATTACAGGGGATGAAGGCTCATGAGCAAGAAGCCACTAGCCAGTCTGGGGTAGGTGTTCTCTACAGTATGGCTTCAAATCAGAAAGTCACTGATCATGCGACGAGTAGAGCACAGTGTGGGTTTCTCCTGTCCGCACTCCCACCCTCCTTTCACAGCTGTCAGGAGCACGTGTAAGTATGGGGTGCAGAAAATAGCAGAGGTTTGCCAGTTAAAATTCCCAACACACTCAAAATAAAAATAAAACCTTTCATTTCATTTAAAAGAACGAAATGTGCACCAGTCCTGGAGGAAAAGGCATGAAATTGCAACAGGAAATGCATCTATATTAAGTAAGAAAAAATAATTGGTAGATTAGCCTAAACCATAATATACAGCACTGAAGAATTCAAAAAAGTTGATGTTTACTAGGTTGGGTAGTTCCTACACCATCATGACACAACGCTTTTCTTGATATTTACTGCAATTAAAATGTCGTGCATGGCTCCTTTCAACAACTTCATCAAATTCTACATAAAGAGCAATGAACTTGAGGTTATGTACTGAAGGAGATTCACCTTAGCAGATTCTTTTCCTGTGTTTTGAAAGGGGCATGTATATGAGTTATGAGTAACTCAGAAAACAGCACAATGATAAAGCCTGGCCCATGACTTAGGCAGTCCAATGCTACTCCAAAGGAAAGGACTGCACCTGTGCTGCTGCCATGCTCCTACTTGATGCTAAGTAACTCATTTAGCACACACTTTTCATCCTGCAGGTGCTAGCTGCATGCTTTTCATTCTCTGCATTCCTCCTCTAACAGAGCTGGTGAAACAGAGTAGATAAGATATAGCTACTGCTCAGCTCACTTAAGAGTTGCACTCCTGCTACACACATACTAAAAAAAGCTGCTTAGACTAAAAGAAGGATCAAAATAACAGCGTATTTTTGATGTTACACCTCCATACTTGAGAAGCGAAAAACTATTACAGAACCCTACATCATGAGGCAGCTTCAAGACTCTGCTTGAGTAGTGAGATTGGCAATAAACCACATCCACCTCTACGAGCTGCACAGTAAGGGGTGAACCTCAGCAAAGCTGTGGCAGTAGGTGCCACTTGGAGGTTCAAGTAAGCACAAACTCTTTGTTTTCACAGAGTGAACTCACAGCAGCTCCCAGAACACCATTATACACAGTACTCAATGTAACAGTAAATAAAAGCTGGCATTACTTTTAACATGCTAAGTGGTAAACTTTAACAATCTGGGCTTCAGGTCATGCCAGGCAATGATTCATGCTGGGGAATCAGGGACATTTGGACATGGGACCCTCTTCTGGGGGGTCAGCTGCGATGTGTGGTCACACCAAGGTCAGGTACATCACATTGCAGCTGGACAAACCAATCTATTACCTATCTCACATACTCATATTTGTTCTTTAGACCTTCTGTCAGACACCTTCTTCCACTAAATATGAGCAGCATTATGAGTCCCTATCCACAGTGAATGACCAACTATACAGATATTTGCATTTTAGAAGTGTTCATGACCTACTGACACCAAGGAACTATTCAGGTAGAATGGAGAGAATCCACAGTAAAAATTAACATTGTGATATTTGATTTTCTGTTACACATAATTATTTATAATTGCTAAAATTGTTTCTACTTGTCTAGGGTAAACATGACTCAAATCCAAATTCCCAAGTCCTTTCAATAAAAGTCATGTTGAGACCAAATATATCAATATTAATGCCAATACGTGTATTAAGATTATTTTTCCTATAGCGTATTCAGTTTCCAAAAGGCCACATTTTATATAGCTACATAGGTTCTCCAGGCTTCAAAATAAATAAAACTAGTAGTTCAGTGCCTGTTAATTATACATTCACAAAACACTATTGGTGAGACCACACTCAAAATATTGTACAACCCTATGGAAACAAAAAATGATGCCATTGCTCTTATTTTCTTACTAAACAGAAATGTATCCTTAATGCCCTCCTTCCTACAGTACCATAAGTTTTTAGCCAAATGTAAACCTTAATTTATTCTGCTACAATCTAACCTCACAGAGGCTGGCTGACAATTTAATAGAGACAAAGAAGTACAGAACAAAATGTTGTTTCCACTTAAACGTTAACAGTTAGAAAAGAGCAGTGATTTTCTATCATCATTGGCTTTCATTCTGGAAGTTAAAGACAGCATCTTACTATTAAAGATTTGACCTTAGAACAAATTTTTAACATATTTAAAAATGAAAAAAACCCATTCCCTCTGTCAAATCTTATTGTATTAAGTCTCACTTCTGCCATGAATCCAAAGATGTTCAACTATTTCCTAAAACAAAAAAGAACCTTTTTTTTAACCATATCAGACATCCGTATACATCACCCCCAGTCTCTCCAACTTTTCAGTTCTGTGCTTTCCCCTTCCACACCGTCTCACTTATATCTTGCTCAATTTACATACTAGAACAGAAAAGGTAACACCTTTGACCCTAAAAGGCTTAGGCACCAATGAAGGTGTTTGCCCTATTTGCAGCTATGAGCTATTTTCCTAAGTTACAGCAACAAAAACACACAGTAACAAATCAGACTACAGATTAAGAGGCTCCATGCTAAAGCTGAGTTTTGTTCTTGTTAAATATCAAAACCCAGAGAAACTGCAGTTTTAGTTATCAGTTTGCTTGGCAGGGCTGTGATGTGTAACTAAAACATGCTTCATTACACTCCAATAAAAGGTATTTAAACAATCACAACAGCCAACGCAAATCTGGTTTTACTTCACATAAATATTAACACTAGCCTCTGCAGTAAGCTTACAAAATATAAGGTGCTAAATGTTTTGAATCACAAGTTAACAGTTTGTCTTGACCTACTAGAAATAGCCATTTTTATAACAAGTACTATATTTAACGCTTACATGATATTATCTGTGGCTTACCCTCTTCAAATATAACTGAGGTAAATAAAAGTAACACTTTTAACCAATAAAGTAATTTGCAAAATTACCGTGCTTAAGACTTTGTGAACATTTACCATTCTAACCTTGGAGGAAAAAAAAAACAATGAAAAATCAATACAGTCCTACATTCTCTGCTCTTCTCACCCAGATGACACAAATACCCTTTTCCTTGCATCTCCAGCATAACTTTCTAGTTTTACCTATGTTTCAACTCTGTTTGTCCTTTCCCTTGATGGAAGGCCAGCTGTGTGGTGCTCCACAGTACTACTGACCACAACTACTCCAGTGTAAGAGCAAGGCAAGCAAAACCTTCACACTCCTCATTGTTGTAGATATACCAGCCAAAAATTACTTTGATGGAATTATATTTCCAATTATCCAAAAATATTCCTTTCTCTTCCTCAGGCAAGCAGCATTAAATGTTGAAATGTTTTACTTCACAGAACTTCAAAAGAAAAGTTAATTTGTTCCCCACAGACAAAAAGATAGGAATATTAACACTTAAATCTATAATTTCTTTTAAAACTCACATGCTCTGCTCTTTTCTCATCTACAAAATGCATAAGCAAATCTAACAGAGGAATAAGAACTGACTACAAGTAAGACAGGTCTATCTCAGCAAGAAAAGGAAAAATTTCTAAAATCCCTACAATCGCTTTCCACTGGCCTATCCAGTTCTTCCTCTCCTGGTAACTTCATTTTTGGGGTATTTTTATTCTTTTTTATACTATAAATTTGTAGTACTGAAAAATGTTATGCTAGGAGTGCCACAGCATTAACATCCCACTTTAACCAACAGCAGCAAAATTAGGAAGCAGTCCACCAGTTAACTTCTCAAACTCTACTTCTGAAAACATTTCTGTATGCTTCAGTTTCTTCTGACACCAAGAATTTCTAAGTCAGCACTAAGTATGTAGAATAAACATGTGTGGCCACTGCAACCTAGAATAAGATCAATTTGAATGGAATTTGCTATGAAAGAGATCAACCCATTTGGCTTTTAAGAAATGCAAATGCAACTTGATCACAAAATGCATTCACAGATAATAAGGCAACTGCTGAAGCAAGAGACCAAAATATGTGCACAATCAGTTCTGGGAAAATACAGAAAGTGCACTTGTTGAGTATTAAAAAGGAAAAACCAGTAGAATTATATTATTCATCAATTCAAAATTCAACCTGTCTCTTCCAGTAGCCATGCAAACTGTAGACAAGAACCACTGATCAGTCTCTTCTATAAACAAATTCTTACCTAAACCAGCCAGTTTTGATTGTCTTTACAAATACAAAAGTAATCAGTCACTCACTACAACCAAGACACTAAGTCAGTGCAGTCAGCAGTATGAAAGGATTTAAATTAACTAAATGCAGACCTGCCTGGAAATCCTTGTCACTGGATTCCATGCTAAAGAATTTGTTCTGCAGGCTTTAAGTCAAAAACAGTACTATAATACCTATAGAACCCTTTTCTAATTGGTTGGCAAGAAAGATTAGTTCCTGAAATTACAATAAAACTTGTTAAATACAAAACTACTACTACTGAAAAAAGATACATAAGTAATTGTACTTTGCTGTGGTACTGCTGCTGACAGGCTATTCTGCTCTCAAATAAAGGGTGTTTTTGAGCTTAATTTCTGATGTGATGTGCAAATCAAGATATCAGAAAAGGAAAGGCAGAAAAGTCGGCTTAAAGACTCATAACCATCTCATAACAGAGGGACAATTTGTAAAAAAAAAAAAATTATTTGATTGCATTGGAAAAAAAACAAACCAATTTCTCAGCACCTCGGTGACACTCCAGAAGAAATATTAGCTACTCCACTGCATGCAAGGCTGTGGAAGACCAAGTCTCCATGAACTTGGTGCAGCTGATTAAACCAAGTCGTTTAGTCTCATTTGAGATGCCTCAGGGCACGTTTACAGCTATAGTACACGGTTTTCAGAGAGATCAGTGCCCTATGGGTCAGAAGCTGAAAAGGCCAAGCAAAGTATTCTTGGGAACCTCAGAATTAAGACACCTCTAGTTAGGTTAGTGAATCAAGTCCCACTTTTCCAACAGAAGAAATATATATATATATATATATATGTATATATATGATGAATTTGCAGGATGTTATTTTCATTCTTGGACAAAGGGGTGCAGGTGTGGGTCATTTTTTTCTTTAACTTCAACTGACAAATGTTGCTGTAGGAGAAAAAAAAAAGAGCTGTAAGACTACAGAAAGTCTGTTCTTTTGTAAAGTGGGAAAAACTGTAAAAATAGAATATCATTAAATAAACTGGACCCCAAGCTGAGCAAGAAGGTATCAAGACAATCTCAGTAACTTGCAGTTCTGCAGCTGGGCAACTGCTTTCTCAGAAACCTTAGTACTAGAATTGAAGTGGACAAAGATGAGAACAACAGATAATTCAAGATGGGATACGATACTGGTAGAAATTAAAGCCAGGCAACACTGAAGAAATTAAAACAGAAACACTGGGTAGGTGAGAAAAGGAAAGGTGAAGGCAAAGTATAAATAGATTCAAACAAATGGACCTGAGACCATCTCCAGTATGTGCAGCCCAAACAGGTAAAAAACGGAGGAAAGAGCAAGGTAGCAAGGCATTATGGCAATACCACAGTGGAGGCCTAACATAAAATGTTTTAATCTTCTCTAAGTCCACACTAGTACAGAGATACTTCTAAGATCACTTCTCTTGATGAAGAAATACACTAGGACTTACAATTGCAAAATCTTCTGTAATTTACTTGCTCAAGAGAAGTCTAGAACATAAGAAAAAGTGAACAAAGAACCCAAGTAAGAGGAAAGTGATTATTTTAAAGGGGGAAATACTGTTGTAAACTCTGTATTCAAAGAAGAAATAAGTATAAGATTAGACTCTCTCTTGATGCTCTCATTCGGTACAGTTATTAGTTAACAAACAGGTTACTGAGAGAAAAAGATTTATTACTCCTGCCACATAAAGCAATATTCAGCCAAACTTCAGAAAACATATCGCCTGGAAAAATCTTTGGTAAACTGCATGACCCTAAAAAAAGACATTTATCACACAGGTAAGGATAACACCTAAGTAAGTATAATCTGAATTACAGCAACCAGGAAGTCCTTCTTGTAAGAGCCTCCACCAAAATACAGCCTGTGTAAAATAACCTAATGGTGCAAAAAACACTAACACATGCATTGCAGCAACATACTTATGAGAATCTTAGATCTTACATAACTTCAAAATTCATTTTTACAATTGTTTATTGGCACAATAAACAAGTGTTTAGCAAATTACTTGGCAAAGCAGCCTTTAAAGGGGCAATAAGGAGGTCGGGCTGTTCTCTACACTTATCTTTTTGTTTGTTCTTAATTACTTCCTTAAAATAGAAATCCACAAGAAGACTGGATGAAATTACTGAAAGAGTTCCATCACAGGAATAAAAAAAGCCAAAATTCGGTACCACGTATTATGAGCAATATTCTTAGACTGGTTAGGCATCAAGACTGATTTCCTCCTTTAAGGCCCATAACCAAAAAGAGTAATAATCCAAAAAACAAAAATCAGAAGCAAAAAATTAAAAACTAAGCTTCAAATGAGACAAAAGAAACATTCTTCAGGATCAAGGAAACCAATATGGTGGCAGTAGAACCCAGAGCCATAATCCACTCACATAAAAACAGTGAAAATCAGACAGAAAATGAAAATACTAGAGTTCAAGAGGCCACAGAGAACAGTAGCATTGCAAGGGCAACTCATTGTTTAATCACTGTGAAATTCCAGATGACAGCACTCAAGGTTAGAGAGGGAAGGAGGCATCAGTGCCTGAAAAAGAAAATGTGAAGAGCAAAAGCAAAAAAAAAGGTCAGATGCCCTAGCAAACAGCAACGAAAGCTCGAGTGGAAAAGAAAAGCCAAACCCAAGATACTCCAAGGATTTCTGCAAAAAAAAATCATAATTTGATTCTAAATGGTGTGTTTCAATTATAAAGGCTATTGCAGCTTATAACTGCTTATTCTGACAATTTCTGCTAATATCTGCATTGATGTTTTATCAACTAAGACTGAAATATCTGCAAGAGTTATGGAACACTTCACTTCAAAATACACAAATACTTCATCAAAAAGGATACTGAACTTTTCTAAGCAGATACTGCAGTCCAGTTAGCAATAAAGGATACCTCTGCACACTACACAAAGTAAGTTTTGTTCTAGAAACACCGATTCAATCTCTTACAGGGTACTCCAGACAGTCTTTCTGAAATTAAAACTCCAATTAAGAACTCTCGAGTTTCATGCAACAACACTGAGTACTGGATGAACTAATAAAAACAATATGGCCATCTCAGATTTCAACTGACGGTCAAGGAAAACTAAGCTCAAGTTTTCTAAATATTCCCACTATGAAAACAAATAAACAAAATTATTTCCCTTACAGAAGAAAATAAAAGTGCCTCCCTGAAAGCATGACTTGAAGTGCAATGGAAGACACTTAGTATGACAAACTAGTTTATCTTGAACACTGGCATAGTATTTTCTCCAGTATAAAATTGTGGGTATCTCCAAGGTCCCTAGCTGGAGCTGAGTAACTCTTCAGTGTAACACTCCAGCAGCTCTTCATACATGCAAAAGTAAGGAGAATGTGACATCTTAAAAAAATCCAACAAGCCACTCTGAAGTTGCAACATGTTTGCTCCTACCAAAGTTTACAAAACAATTATTTTACACTACAGGTAGTTAGCCTGGCCCGCAAGTACACCTTCTTTTTTGAGAAGCTGTGAACTTTCTGGTCTTCTGAAAAACAAGACTGCAGTGTGCAGTTACACTTCCCTAAAGCTGCACACCAACAGTTTCCAAGACACTGGCATTGCTACAAGAGTGCCTGTGCAGTGGCAGCGGTTATGATTGATGATATGCAAAGACCTAATCTGTTGCAAAGAGGATGTAAGACAAACCACAAAGGAACTACACACTTCAGCCTCTATTTGGTACCACATCTGAGCCCATACACTGGAGATCCTGAATGCGTTCAGCCAATCTTTTTATCCTGGCACATTTCGCAATTTTTCCTTTGCAGAAATATGCTGCCCTTGAAAGATAACATATCTAGCAACAGCCTACAATAAAATATCTAAACATCTCTGTTTGCACACTATGGCTGTCTTCCCCTGCCATCGTTACAGATCTAAACACAAAATTATTAAAGCTTTCTTGAATCTGCTCACATCACTATTTATTCCACAGGCTGTGAGACTTAATGATTCACAGCATTTTCAGACATGTAACACTGAAATGTGGAGGATTATTATTTCTTGAATTCACAGCTATTATTAGACACCTCTGAAAAAGATTCACTTATTTACAGCATTTTCAGTTGTCTTCGTTAAAATACATAACATGCTTTCTAGGTTTTTTGTTTAATTGTGTATATGATATAAAAAATATAAGAACACTGGAGAAAAAAACCTCAGATTTCTTGATACTGAAATTTAACTTAATGCATATTCCATAATCATATTTCTAGGTACTTTAACTGGACTACAGTCATTTAATATATGAATTTAGTCTTTATGTACGTGCACTTGCATATGGGCATTTTAGTCTATCCATTTTCCTTTATGAATCAGGAACAGCTTCAGCCTTTACTTGAAATAAGACTTACATCTCTCAGAACATACAAACATGGCCCTGTATAAGATACGATGGTCCCACAGAACATGATGCCACTCTATAAAGCATGCCATTCAGTGAAACATATTTTGACTTGCTCACGGTCATCAAACAAGACTCAAGTGGAATCTACTACACATTGCAGAACACATCAAGACTCAACAGTTTAAGTTTACTACACATTTTAACAATTTTTAAAATGAAAGTTCTACCTGGGAGGGCAGCTGGCTTCATACAATACAGCTACTACTCAAAAGACTTCTGAATGCAGAACCACTTCTTTTGTCTTAAAATAATTATTAGCTAGGACTTAAATCTTCCAATTTTATTCAGTGAGAAAAAATAATTGGTAATCCTCTTGAGCCATAATTCCATATATTTAGGAAAGTCAAAACAGCTATAGTAGGCTGATACATGAGCCTGGCTCCCCTCTTGAACACCTAAGCTTCCAGATCAACTTATAGGAAAGACAACTTTCCTTACAGGTGCCAAATGGAGGCTTTAATGTACTTCTAGAGCATAAGGAGCTTAATTGTGTTGGTTTCCGTTCATAAAGGATAAGGACTTTCAGTGCATGACATATTGTAAAAAAAACAACCAAAGAAAAAAAGCTACAGAAGGAATACAATAAAATTCTTAATACATTAAATGCCTTGGAAGCTACAGCATGTGTATGGCAGTCTAAATGGATATTACCAAAGCAGTGTTTTAAATGCTTACCATTTCTGTTCACACCAAGTACCTGCTCCTCCAGACAGCATACTTTCACAGACTCACAGGATAGCTAGGGCTGGACAGCACCACTGGAGACTGCCTAGTCTAATCCCTCAGCTCAGAGCAGGGCAAACAAGATTCTTCAGGATCATGCCCAGCTGGGTTCTGTACTGCCCCAAAGACAGAGATACAGACACTACACAAGCTCTGTGCACAATCCGTTCTACTTTTTGACCACCCTTGCAAAAGAGTTTTTATTGTGTTTGAATGGAATTTTCTACATTTCACTTTGTGACCATTTCCCTTCAGTGACCACCACTGAAAAGAGCCAGGCTTCTTCTTCATTTATCCCCATCAGGTATTTATAAACATTGGTGAGATTTGCCCTGAGCCTTCTTTTCTTAAGAAGCCCCAGCTATATTGGCCTCTCCTCATACAACAAATCCTCCAGTTCTCGATCATCTTTGTAGTCTTTTGCTGTAGTCATTATGCTGTAGTAGTAGTAGTAGTAGTCTTTTGCTGTATGTCTGTTGCCATCTCATTGCAGGGGCTGCATACTGTTGTCTCCTTATCACAAAACTTTCATAGCTTCTCAGTGTTTCTCATGGGCAGCTCCTCAGAGCACTGACTCTTTCTTCACAAAGCAGCCAATCAACTCCAGTTCCCTTCTCAACCAGCCACCCCACTCTTTTATAGACTCTACTTCTCACTGGTTACAGCTGAGGCCTGTTAAAGTCAGGCCTGTTCCTAATCTTTGATAATTGGCCTAGCTGCAACTCCTTAGGAGTAAGATTACTTTCTACACTGTCTTTATTTTCTTATATTCTATCCCCCTACGTATGTCCATGTTGCTCTGGTAACAGATAGACCAGAAACTGGACATAGTACTCTAGGCATGGCTTTACCAGAGTTGTCCTAAAACTATAAATGCCAAGGCTTGAATTTTACTTTATCTGAAATTCTTCATCTTCTCTCATTTTTTAGTTGTAAGAGATAAAAACAACACAACCATTTTTCAGCAGTTCAAGTGTTTAGAAAATGTTACTTTCTAAAAATATACAAAAGTAAATTTTATTTTAAACCTTGGAAAAAAAGCACAAACTAAGACAAACAGAACACACACTAAGAGTGGGCAAATGAACTAGTTGTCTACAGGTTCCCTAAGCATAAAGATGATTTAACAATGCCACTAAATCAGAGAAATCAAATTCACATTTCTCTGATCTGGTCAATTATACCAGTCATTGTTTAAAGATACCTAATAAAATAGCAGACTAACATCTTTTATTGGAGCTCAATAAAGAATTATTCCTAAAAGAGACACAAAGAAACAACACAAAACATATACAACTTATAAATGAATCTAAAAATGGTCATGAGATTATCTTAGTCGTAACATTTTATTAGAAATACCAGGTTGTGACTTTTGGCTTTTAGAACTCATTTTTCAAAACTGTAGTCCCACAGAAGCCTTTAAACTTATCTTAAATATTGCATGTTCCTGATGCTTGCGTGTTCTTGGAACTGAAGCTTTAAGAGAAAACAACAAAGACATGTATCTCAATACTCACAAAGTTAGACAGACACACTGGAAAATTAGTGGGACATGGAACACTGAAAGAAAAACCAAGATGAAGCTGCAAGATTTTTTAACTTACATTTGAGTGTTTCTCCTGCATAAGGGATATGTAGTTTAAAACGATCACAGCTGGGTCCAGGGGTCAAGGATGTACAACTAAAAATGAAGATAAGAGAAGAAAGAATGTGCTAAGCAGTTACAGATGGTAGCAAACACATTATTCTACAGGATACAAATGATTAATAGCAAAGATATTGTGACTACTAGAAATACTCATCCTTATGATTCTGAGAAAGAAGAAAAAGTGGGAAAGAAGCAGGAGGCCCATTCTCTTTTGATCAGCAGTTCTCACCATAGCATAAGAAATGTTAGGATTTGTGTCAACTCTCTCCCATTTTAAAAAGAAAACATACATGCAAAAATGCTCTGGTTGGAATGTATAATCAAAATCCTCTCAATTAGTCAGTCAAACCCATCAAGTTCTCTACTTTGCATACAATTTTGCAAGTCACAACTCTGTATGTCACAGTAACATGCTTACCTGCTCCCTATCCCTGTCACCCATATAACTGGGATCAATCCTAATTTTAAACCACTAACATTTATTAATTTTTTACCTATCATAACATTAAAGTTTTCCCTTGAGGAAAAGTCTCACAGTAGCCTTCAAGAGGGCAAGTTGCAGAATCAGCTACCTGAGGCTATAATAACTGAGCATGTTATCTTTTTGGACTCTCCTGTTTATCTGGAGCACTGGAAAAGCAGCTGGGCCTCATGGTGGTAAGCGAGCACTTCATTAATAGAAAAGTCACAGGAAAACTGTTTAGTGCTTAGGTCAGAGATGATCAACTTCTTCATAGCCTCTAAGTCATAGACCAAAATTCACAAAAAAAAAAATCTCAAAATCTCAGCTGCAAAAGAAGAAACAGGGACATACATTGTTTCACTGGCAGGAATGGTCTCTCTGCTGTGGGCTGCTGGGCATATGATGAGTACCAGGAGAAAAAACACTGGAAGCCCTTAGAAGTTCATTGCTTTCTGTTTTTAGGGATCTTGAGAGCCCTGACTCTTCTTGCCAGCCTAACATTACTGAGAATTGTTCATAACCCCAGCACAATTGTTACCAGCCACATAAAAATCAAAGCCATACTGGTCAACTCTAGGAAAAATAGTGAGTGATAAGGGTAGACAAAGGTAAAATAACTTGACTAAACTTACATATCAGATCACTGGTAGAGCTCTAATACACACCACTGACAACATATTGAAACAAAACCCACATTTATTGGGCTATACACACAGCCAAAAGCAGTAAGGTGGGTAGGCCAGGAAATTGTCAAAAATTCTCATCCGACCTTGTCAGAAAAAAAACATTATAACTCTTGCAGCTCTATCTCTCCCACTGCACAAGAGGCATCAGGGCAAATGGAACAATCTTAATCCTTACTCACATACTCAAAACAGTTCAGAGAGCCATTTCTCTCATGTCCTGGCTCTACAGTCTCTTTCCCTCTTTCCACTTGCAAGTTACAGAAACCACATGCACTAACTTCAGACTGTTTCTATTCAGTGAGCTACACTTACTTCAGTCAAATTCATGCCTGCATGTAGCTTCCTCAAAAAGAAGCAACTATGAAACTACAGATCAATTCACTTAAATGGAGCTTCCACAAAAATACTAGAAAACATAAGCAGACCACTTATGTGCAGCTAGAATCTAAGGCAGATACAATTAAGAGCCACATGCAGTTAACAGCCTACATTGATTCAGCAAGAATACACCATATTTTTTCAGTATCACTACAGAAATTAGATAACTGTCCTTTCAAATCAAAAGGAAGAAACACATCTATCTTGTCCTGTCTTTGCCTTAGAAAGGTTTTTGCAACATCTTGTAAGAGTATCATGAGAAGCAATCTAGAAAGACGAAATTTTAGATATAAATTATCTACTATCAGGTATGTGCAGACTTGAATGGAAAGCAAGTTTCAAAAAAGGATTAGTTTACATCTTGCTTCATCCAGGAAGAATGACCTGACTTGGTTTTCTTCTGCTGGAATAATACTTCACATTTTATTTAAAGACTGATGATGGAAAAGAAATGCTGCTTTGTGAAACCTGCTGATGATGCAAATGTGAAAGGGAATACAGCATGTTAGACAAAAGGACCAAAGCTGAAATATGTTTTGATTTAATGGTTGTACTATTTATCTTTAAATTTCATCTAGGTAGGGCTTATTGACAAAAAGTGAGCATCACCAGCCTCATTGGGAATAAAATCAACTTAAGAATACAAAATATTGGATTTCTAGTACAACAGAAACAAGAAAATGTAATTCTTTTCCAAGATGCACTTTTTTAATAGGTGAGAACAGCAAAATGGGAGTGCCCACTGTTAGGGCATTTTAATGGCCGTGGATGAATTTAACAGCTATACTGACATTATTAGCTACTTCCAAATAATTTCTATGGCTTACAACTGGTATTAGGCCAATTCTAGGAAGCATACCAAAAAAAAAAAAAAAAGGTGCACCATAAAAAACCCTTTTCAAGTTCTAAAATATCTCTGCAACATCATTTAATATTTAATGAAAATTTCTTTCCAAGTATCAGAGGTCACAGTCTGAGACATTTCTCAAATACCATCAAAATTACACTGTTGTTAGCTTTTCAACAGACACAAAAATTTCTGATCCTGCAAATACCCTACAATCTATTCTTTTAGCACAATGGGCCATTTGGAAATACTTACGAAAGTATAATATTCTTTAATAGTAAAATAAAAGCTTTATTTAATGGTAAATGTCCCTAAAAGCAATTCTAAGTGCTTTTCCTACATTATTATACTGTACTAGAGATGTTTTTAATTTTATTGGTCTAGAAATGATAGAAAGTGACAGTATTAACATTTTTTCCCCCCAGATTGCTCTGGCTGGGCTGCACAAGGGACTTCAATAACTGCAATAGGCTAAGCAACCAAGCAGAAATATTATATACATCCATTTGAAAAGAGGCAGTTTCTTTTTAGAATAAACAGCAAAAGAACAAAACTCCTAAGGCAAACCAAAACTTTGGTACATGTAGGAGTCTATGTGTGACCTCATTTCAACAGAAAGCCCCAAGTAATGGCCTGACTATGGACATTTATCTCCTGCTTGAATTTCCTTAACACACAGAACCTCTTACAATTAGATACATGTCTGACCCTGAAACATGACCTCTGTCTTCTCCAAAATATAAGACTTTTGGTTTTTGGAAATGTGATCCTTTTCCTTAATGTGGTCCACACAAAAGTAAATATTTGAAAATGAATGACTTGTAACTAGGTATTTTGAAGATTATTTGTTGTCTTTTCTTTAGAGGGAATGAACATATAGAACAATAATACCTAGTGTTGAAAATTAATGTCATAAGCTGGCTCTATCTCATCATATATGGGTGTGCTATCTCCCTCTTTATTCATGGAACAATATTACACTGGTTTGCATTTATTTATCTAAGTAATATTAATATTTTACGTAAGAAAGCCACTGAAGCAGGAATGAATGCTCTGATGCTCAGAGCAGTGATACACCTTAGTCTTCATAAGATGATTAATGCTATTCCATAAGATGTCCCACAATGGTTTCCCTACTAAAAAATCAAAGAATCATCAACTTGAAAAGTTTCTGGAACCAAGGAATATTGTGAAGTGTATTGCTTAAAATCATATTGCCCTATTCAAAGGGCTGTGCTGAGTCTTATGGTTGGAAATTGGTAGATGGAACTGAGTATGCAGCAACTACAGCTGAATACAGCTTGTTCCCTTTCACAGCAAATTTTAGCTAAGTTCCTTGAGCAGATACAGCAGATTAAACTCAAACTGAGATACATTACATCCTTATGAAGTAATTATTCCAAGTAGAGACAAGTAAACATTCCTTCATTGATGCACCTTACAGATTGTCTGTGATTATTGGGAAAAGGTTTCTTTCACAGTTAATACAACACACGTAAACTAAACCCGTTCTTATTCAAAGTCACTGTCAGCAGCAGATGCTTAGTTATAAGTGTTCCGAATTCTTTACCAGACACAGAAGGAAATAAAAAAGATTATAAAAACAAAAGAACAAGAATAATAACCATACAAACCAGGAAAGTCACTCAGTTTTGCTGCTCGGAATAAGGCCTCAGTATATAATAACAGTATAGTACAATGCATTTTTCTCCTAAATGGATCAGAGTATCCTAAAAGCCTTTAAGAATGCAGTTCTACTTGAGTTTAACAGCAAGGTTTCCTCTTACACCAGTATATTTGTGATTGACTATTTTGTTGAATTGACACAACTTCTCTTTAAGCTATATCCCCCACCCTTTTTGATATTTTACAGGATTGAAACCACTCTGATAACCCTAGATTTCAAAACCATCTTCCTATCAACTAGTTTTCTAAAACCATCACTTGAAAGCACTCACAAGAGAAGCATTTTTAAATTATTTGGACTCTGGCAAGTTCTTATCCAAAATTACGTTCTGTGACAACTGAAGGGATTGCAACGAAACAATAGCACAAGTGTTTATCACCTTAATCATGAAAGTCAGGAGATGGATGGCTATTCTATCCAAAGACTTTTTAAAAAAACCACAAAAACCCAAACCCATCAAGAACTCTCTCCAAACCACCAATTTATATCCCAAAATTCCAGTCAGAGGCTTGTTTTTTACATCACTCCTAAAATCTCCTGCTTAGAACCATACAAAACTATAGCAAACATTCAGAACTGCCAACAGAAGTCCAATAGCTCTACAGGAAAATGAGTAATCTTCTTTTTATTTCTTCTTTTTTTAATTTGTGGTCTAGGTGTAAGCCCAAATAGTCACGTAAGATTTATCTGATGACTATCATTTTTACTGATTAAGAAGTATGCAATGCATTTAGTCATTCTTCCTTCATAGATCACACAGCTTTACTGCCTTTACTATCAGAAGACAAATCATCAGTGAATTTTACTGTACAATAGCAAAGTTAAATTAGACTAAGAATTTTAGCCTCCATAATTTCAGGAACTTAATATTGCCACTGCCTAACCTGAATAGTCAGAGATGCAAAAGCTTCCTTAATCTCATGATGTTTAGGTTGCTACACTCACTGTTCTTGAGGACCAGTACTTCACTGGAAAACAAACAACTGGTTTTTGTTCACCAGACTCTTGGTGTAAAAGCCAAAAAAGCTTCACATTTTGTTAGAAACACCTCAATGGAGAACACAGCTAAAAACCAACACACACACATACAAATAATAAGCAACACCACAAGGTCAGTTCTAACCACTGGCTGTATTCCCAACCCCTCCCACCATACCTACAATATGCTTCCAACTGTTTCTATACATGTTCTATAAAGATACTGTTATGGGAAAAGGAGGTCAAGTTACTTTCATAATACAAGAGGCTAAGAATGAATATTATTTTAGGAACGACGAGACACAGTTCAATCAAAGTTCCAGAGGCTGAAGGTTTTGCCAGCAAGACTCAAATGCAGTTCAGAGGCAAAGACAGATTGCTTGTTACCAATAAAAGACAGCAAACACAAAATTCCACCCTTTTGTGGCGTTTTTTAAGAAAAGCACCTCAACGTTCAAATCTAGTAGAACAGCCTTTGTCAATGACTTCAGATTTTTATTTCCTCCAGTTTTTGTAGATGGAAATCTGCTCCAATGTTCCTTGAAGACACAGTATTTAATCTCATTTAATTAAGACTTAATTGCAGAACTCACAACAGATGGGTATGCCATGTACAGAGGCATTAAGAATAATTAAAGTGTGTGGAGGATGGAGGTGAATAAAAGGAAGGCCAGCAGGTGACAGGTTTTCTGCAAGATCAGGAAACAGAAAAATGGTGAAAATCACATTTTAGAGCATTGATGCTGATGCCCAAACCTTGTATCAGGTGGTAGCTCCCTGCAGCATTGCACAAAGCTTTACAGGCTCTTACACAGTATTTAGAGTATTAATCAGCTGCTCCTGAAGACAAACAGATCCAATAAAATTATGTCAACCAGGCAAAATTTGAAATGGGAGAGATGGGCTAGTCAACCAACTTCCACCTTCAGTTTCCCTTCATATATAGACATATGTATTACGCATACTAGAGAGAGAGGGACTTGCTCTTAAAAGACTCACAGCATTACTTTTGGGAAATTAAAACATAGTTACATTAAATCACTACTTAAATGCATCTCTTAATTAAAATATTAAAATGCGAAAGTCAACTGTTAATTATTCAAAAAAATTCCCAGGAGATAAACCCACTGTTTTCAGAAAACTCATTTGTACCCTATCCAGTTTCTTCAAACTTAGTATAAAATTAAACTCTAGACAAAGACTACTTCTGGCATTGCAATAAAGATTATGATGCTGTTTTTGAATCCTGATAGCATAGGTGATAGTCTGTAATTGCAACAACATTTAAAGCCACAATTATCATCTGGGAAATTCCAAAGCGTCTCCAGTTATGTCAACGATATCTTCAATAAAACCTTCATCTACTGTAAATGCTGATTTTCCTTTACATACGTTTACACTTTCTTGTAAGAACTTCATTGCTCTAACTGGAACTTTTAGAGAGCAGTGGGATGGGAGGCAGATCATATATACCAGAAAAACAACCACTCACTTCCCTTCTGCACCTATAGAAGATTTGTATTTTTAAAAGGTATTTTAATAAATATCAAATAACTATTTAAAATCAATTCAGCTGCCAGCTTTCACTAGAAACATTATATAAAAGGTTCTTATGCCTATCTTAGTAAAACAAATACAGCACTTGTATATTAACAGAAAACATAGATTTTCTTAATATGAGTGAGGGTTTGCCAAAGCAGATGTTGCAGGTGGGGAGAGCTCTGGGACTTCTAGAACTATAAATCTCCTTCAGAGCTGCCTGAGTCTTGTGGCAGCAGTTCTGCAGTCACCAAAACATGGTTGTCTCTGCTGGAGGGAGATGTCCAGCTCAGTCTCTCTGAGGGAAACAGAGGAAACACACACACACACACACACACACATATATATATATATATATATTGAAATCCTCTCAGAGAACTTCTATATTAAATTAAAACACACAAGCTTCTCATGATTTCATGATTCTGGGATTTTTTTAGTACCAAACTCCCTGTTTATTTAGCCTAGTAAAGCTGGTTTAGAACAGCTCTTTTCCAGCCACCATAGCAGGACAGGTTGGAAGGTGCTATCACAAAAAAGAAATGTGAAGTACCACATCTACTGTACTTGCAAGAGGACTTGAAAGAAAAGCTCTGAAACTATCTCAGAACTTTCCATTCATAAAATCTCTGTAGTTTAGGGTGGGAGATCATTATTACTGGGTCTCAGGGAGCTAATGATGATACTAATTAAGAAAAATAATTAAGCTTTGACAAAGTTTTCAACAAAACATATTTTATAAACATGCTTTAGAAACGTTGATAATCAAACTGATTTCTTTTGTAAGCAAGATCTTTTATACTCTGGTAATTGCATGTAATTCTTTTTAAAGACTACACATGGCACACACACGCCTCAAAAGAATGAAATAGAAACAGAAAATGGAAATTTTAATGAGGGAATGATCAAAAATTGAACAGAAATAAAGACAATTGCGATGGAACAACACTAATAACATACACTCTAGTATAGTATGTTTAGGTAAATAAACTAGTGAATTTCCACTACCATAAACTGTCACATGTTCACACAAGGAAAAGGCACTCTTTCATTATACTGGAAGACCAGCTGTACCCCAAATTCTTGGAACTCATAAGCAAATTTTTAGTGAAGAGTATGAGGGAGTGGCAGATGCATCCTTTGGATTTACTTCATCTCCCTCCCCTCCTGACAGATTCAAATCATGTTTCAGATTTTCACAGCTGCCATTCAATTATCTATTATTTTGCAATGAGCTACAACCTAATAACGTGTCACATGTTTTATTTCTACTGTTCACTAAAGTGAACTCCATTTCTGGAGAAAGAAAAATAGAATCAGAGAGGGAACAATTTTACTTTTAGCTTACTATAAAAGAGAACCATTCTTCACCAAGTATGAAATTACTGTCAACCACCTGGAGTTTCATATCCTTTCAGTGTTCACAGAAAAAGCATACTCAGACAGCACATCACAAAAGCTGAGCTATTATAAACATCAGCTTTAATAAGCCACATAGCATTGCTCTCAATATTGGCTGTAGTTGCCATAAAGACTCCCTATCCATTTTCTAAGTAATTTATTTCATTTTATTGAAAAATGCAGTGAATTAGTATCAGGGAAAAACCTCACGAACTAAAATCATAGCCCATGTTTATTTTCCCCCTCTAACAAACGAAATAAACAATAAATGGGTCACATCACTGCCCAGGATAGGCAGGGATCTTCAAGGTCCCTTCCAATCCAAACCGTTCTATGATTTATGGATATTAGGTGGGATCCAGTGATCATATGTCTTCTCCATTTCCCTTTCAAAGTTTTCTTCTAATTGCAGAGTTTTAGAACTTTTTGGTCACAGATGCCTATATTAATTGATTTCCTAATTTACAGACTCTCAGGAGAAATTTATGTTAATACAACAATGAATTCAGTTCTTTGAATATGAAAGTTAGGTCAAGCAAGGATCACCGCATTTAGAACATAAATCCATAGTTTGCAGTCACACACATATTCAAATGGGCAACTTCAGATTAAGTATATTTATATAAAATATTACAAGACTGGAGACACAGCACAAAATCTATGAAAAGATAACACCTGAATAAAAATATCAGTAGTTCTCCTATTTCTAGCATTATTTTAGATCAATTACAACAATAAAGAAATATAGTAGACTAAAAAGATCAAAAGGCAAAGGAAATTCACAGGTAAATTTACAACAGACCATCCCGTGTAACTGCACCTGCAGAAAGCAAGGCCCACATCACTGCATGTTACATTTTATCTAGAAGTCTCACTCTAGAACCCCTCAGCTCACCTTTACTTTCTCTAACTTCTCATTCTCACATTAATTCTCACAGTTCACTGCCACCTCAGCAGTGCTAATATTATTTTCGAGATGACACCATAAAGCATAAGATTCAGCATCACTCTCCCCATGGTCCCATCTAACTATACCTAAAGAAAGGAGTTCCATGTACATTTCTCTTGATGACAGCCAAAAAAATCCTCTTCTTCCCTGCAAATGGTTGTCCTTGCCCTCACTGTCCAGCTCCTGTTTTCTCCCACCATCACAGCAGAAGCTAGGCTTGGCTCATCTCTTATCAGCCTCACAGGCACAGAAAACCATGGAGGACCTCCAGCAATGACAAGACTATTTATAAGCACAGTCACCTTTAGATCCCAGTGAAAAGAGGGTCCAGTCTACCCTAAGTTCTTGTAAGTCTGAGTCCCCAGCCCACCACAGATGCCTTGACCAGTCTTTATGCCACTTCCAGCACCTCTCCTACATCCCTAAGTTCTCCCCCTTCCTGCATCTATCTAATAAAACTGAATTTTGCCTATGCACAACAGGTCAAAACTAAAACAATGGAAGTCATGTACACGGAAGACACTACACCATTAGAAATCTCTGAGGAAATTATTCCTTCTAAGTGTCTTCATTGCCTGTTTGCAGTTGGCCTGAAACCATATCACTCTCGTAGGGTTTAAGTTAAGGCTTATGACTAACACTTAAGGCAGCCTGGAAAACAGGACAGATAATCACCATCTATTAATTAAAAAAATTCTCAGTATAGAAGAATGCTTAACAAAGAACATGAAATAATGCATTACTCATGACCACCACCCAAAAAAAAAAAAAAAATCAATGGCTGAAATGCATGAAAAACCTACCAACTTTTACTGAAGAGACTGAAACCAACATTCTGGAGGAAGAAGTAGAAGATAGAGAAAGAAATAATTAAACTGGGGGACATTTTGAAAGGTTACTTGTAGCCCTAACTATAAACAAGACCAATCTAATCAGGTTTTTCTGGTGAAAAAAGAAGTGACCATTCAAAACAGAACAGCCATTACTATGTCATATATTTGGTCTAAAGATATTATTTCAGTGATGCATACAGTGACGCACAGGAATCTGGGATTGGGTTTTTTGGGCAATGTAAGTTTAGAGGGCTTTTTTTTTGTCTCTTTCCCATAATGAAATTCTGCAATTTGCCCTAATTAACTCAGTTTTATCATTGTGATTCTTTAACTGTACAATAATAAAAAATATTCAGTCCTAGTGGTCTAATTTTATTCTTTCAGTCATGTACCACAGATTACAGAGAAAAGAACCTGTGGCCTACACTGTGGAGTGGTTTGCCTCAGACACAAATTCCCTTCTCTCAGGAAAGATAAAATAAGCATGTTCCCTTTTATTGACTTCTACTTTTTTATGGATTAGTTAGGAGGGGTACCTCACGGACTGAACTTAGTATCTTCAATAAAGATATCAAACTGAGCAAACTGAACTCTGTTAATTTACACATACAGCTCTAAGTATTCTTTTGAAATTCTCATTTTCAGTTAGAGAATAGCTGCTTCAAAGAATGTCTACACTGGGCAGTGCAAGGCCAGGTAAATACCTAAGATCGTATATCAAGAAACAGATTAAAAATAATTAATTATTACATTTCATGATTCCTTTTTATTTTGCATACTGCTAGAGATTGATCTTCAACACTGTTGCATACTGGTCTGTCAGGATAAAGCCTCTGATCATGTCCTATGCTTTTTAGAGCCCCTAATCTCATCAGACAATGTCTGCAACAAAAAGGCTAAAACAAAAATTTGTAATATTGTGCTTCATATTCATCCCAAGTGTACATTAGCTTTTTAATGCTATGCCATGTATACATGCATGCATATGTGAGAATTAGGCATACAAGAAATAACTGCACATGTAAGACTGGAGGAATGTACTGACCACCTATCCAGGAAAGTATTCTTCTCTACTAATGAGAAGAGAAAAAAAGAAAAGTGAGCTGTTCTCAGCTTCTGGTGAAATGCAATATGCATCCAAGACACATGGCATGCTAGAGATCAGTTCACATAAAACAAATGCAAGGATTTGGAAGTGAAGAAATTGGACTGGATAACAATTATTAGATTTTAGCAGTCTTTATAACAAAAAATAAAGTCTTAGGAATTTTTTCTCCTGTAGTGATGCACAATGCAAAGATGTAAGAGACGTCTGTTACAACAGAAAGACCTGGGCATGGACCTACACTAACACAAGCCCCATTTTCAAGAAACATTCACCGAATTCCCAACATATGGATAGCAAAACCACAATTTAAACACCTTGTTAAGGTACACCTTTCCAACAGCAGTTGGCACACTATTGGCGCTACATCATGTGATGCTCTCTTTACACAGAAAAGAAACAGTTGTATCAAATAGTTTCTTCTCATTTTTATTAAATGAAAATAGTGATAAACACCACATTTACCTTCTTCAAGGCCAAGCAAGAGGAAGCTACTCACTGTCCTCATCTAAAAATACCAGCAAAGACATATTGTACAGTATTTAAACTGAAAAAAATCTCAGGAAAATGTATGTAACCTTTTAAATGAGAGCCCAAGTTACTGCAATTATCTAGTGCTACCTTTACTTTTTAAAATCCTTTCTTTCCTCATAGCACTTGAAACTGACAAACACAAACTTTTTTATTCTGAACAACTTCAAGCACCTTGTTTAAAACTGGTGTAAAAAGAATGCCAAACATTGTGGAGATTATTTATAAAACCATTGCCAAACGTATGCCCTACACTTTGACCTTTTACCAGACAGACATTTTGCCTTTGCTTTTTCATCATTTAGAAACAAGTGCAGGAGAATGCAACCTTGGACACAGTCAAGTCTTTTTTAATCAGCACAGAAAAACTGCTGTTCCAAGTGTTGCTCCACAGCACCAACTCTATCAAATTGTCCCATCAGAGCTTCAGCCTTTTACATTATACTTGAGAGATGAACTTCTAGTAGTAAGATTCTTTGCAGTGAAGAACCATATTTGTCATCAGAAACTGGAATGAAACAACCTACTTTGTATACAGCAGTAAAAGACTCAAGACCACACCTCCTAGAAACTGCCACATCCTTTCAAGTAGGCATTTTACACAAAACATAACTATTTTTTAAAAGAGGTTTTCATAGTACTTGTGTTCAGAAGAGTAAGATTCATTAAACTTCATACATAAACATGTTTAAAAAATTACCTACAGACACCAATGTGAATGATGGATATGAATCTTTCTCAAGTAACTAAAGTAGAATCTTTCATTTTAAATTAATCAAATGCAAAAGACCAAGGCAAAGCTTTAAGTAACTGCTAGAGTACTATAATAGTATTTCACAGCTAAAATCAACATTATTTCACAAAATATGCACATAAAAATGCATATTTACTTTAAAAAGGGAAATGCCCAAAAGAAAGGGAAATACCAAAGCATATTGCAGTCTACTTGATAACAGAAAAAAAGTAAATCATTGCTGCTTCCAAGGAAGCAGGGCAATAAAGTTATAAATATCTTTTTACAGCTTGATAATAAATTTTTATGTTGAAATTTACTCCAGAAAGAATTACATTCTTTTGACCACTCTTCATATAGGTTTCTTTCAGGAACATAACAACTTGCACACATAGCTCAATATCAAGCAGAGAGGCAGAAATCAATAGGGAATAAGACAAGTGAAAAGAACAAAATACTAACATGGTTTACTACAAACCACTTACATAAACATTCCACAGTTAATCTTCTCATAAATATGGAATAAATATAACCATGAAAGTATGAAATTTAAAATTTTGTTATGAGTGGATACCTAAAAAAATAGAATCTTAATATATGCAGCTTTAAATCACTGTATTCATTTTGAAATTTTGCCTGGTGGAACACATCAAAGTAATTTAAAAAAACAAAATCAAGTTTGTTGAGTAAGAAGAATAGGCTTGCAGCATAATTTGAAGCTCAAGCATGGGCCCTGATGAACAGCTGTAGGGGAAAAAAAGAGTTCTCAAAGGCAATGACCACCACAACTATGTCTTTCACTCTTGTAACGCACCATAGGAAAAGCAGCAGTCTCTTAAATAACTGGATTCTACATTATACAACAATTAAACACCCTTCACATAGGAAAATATCCTCTATTTCTAAATCTACATAATAATCACTTTTCCCTATTCAACATCTTTCCCATGATTATATGTGTAAATGCTAAGAAAAATGCCGCAGCCACAGTTCAGTTGGTTATGAGTAGATTTTAATATCTAATTAAGATGGGTCAGTATTTCAAAGAGACACTAGTAGAGATTAACTGAATGATACAATAAATGGCATTGACTCAAGTGGCAGCAGTATTTTCTTTGGGTCTAGAACAAAGTAATATCCTATGCAAGAGTTAAATATGCTTTCATCCACTCTGTCATCTTGAAGAATGTCTTTTATTAATGCAACACAGACGCCTGCCAGGGTTTTCTTATCACCAGAATCAATGCTGCTTAAGGTGCTATATTTCAGACATGACCTTACACCCCAGTTCTACTTTTGTTCACTGTGGGGCCCTATTTACAAAAAGACTTGGCCACCTAACCTTTTATGAGTATTTCCGTCGCAGAGCCTCTTTCTTTTCTGTTGCACCATATCACTGAGCTCCATTCAGGGGTCTGCATCAGCAGGGGCCAAATAAAGATTATAAATAGTACTTTGTTCTGAATATCCTAATCATAGATGTAAATATATGTGTCTTATGAGACTGGTACTGTCTAATAAGTTTGTAAAACACACAGACATTATGAAACTGTAACATATTATTATAAAACATTTACATACTCAAAGACTGTAAAACAATAGGATTTCCTTACTATGACATATTTCCCTCCCACACTTGAAAGCAAAGCAAATTAACATATCATCATACTTCATACATCTAACATCAGCTCTTTAATATAGTTTATAAAATACAACAAAAGTTGTCAATCTCAGCAATAAGTCAGAAAAAGTGCAAAACAAGTTCCTTACTAAAACTATCTGACATATGGATTGACTTTTCAAATAATTAAAGGCTTAATATGCTTGCCATTTACAAATCAAAATCAACTGATGTGACGGGCTAAAATCTGGTACTTGATCTTCTACTGGTGAAACAGAAAGGAAATACTTTCCATTTCTGAGAATGTCAAAACCAAGGCTCTGAATGGGCAAGGCCTTAGAAATACCACTTTATTCAGTATGTTACCATCATTCCTTGTAAAGCACAGTTCCTGTTTCTAAAACCTAAGAAATGAGAACGGATGGATCTTCAGCTTGAACATTTTATTTTGTTACACCTTGTAAAGCACTGGTTCATTAGGGAAGGGGAATAACAACAGTAACTCCTAATTTTCTCTAAGAGTAACAGTCTGGTATGTGACAGTGGAGCAACCATATAGCTCCTCCCCAGAAGCTTACAGATGCTTCTGTTGTCAAAATTAATAGCTGTTGAGGTGATTACCTTAAATATCATAAGATTTTAAAGGTTACAGTAAAATTGTATTTATTTATTATTAAAAATCTTATAAATCACATAACACACCAGGTAAAGCAGGAAATATTTGCATGTTCTGTAATAAACTTAAGCTAGGCTAGGGTTTTAACAGCCTAGACTATTGTGTGTACAACCTCTGTCACGTGTGAATAAATGTACAATCACTATTCAAAAGCAAAGTTTCTGAACTGACAGTACTCCCAAGTGGTCACACTCACTTGTGAACAAGAACTGCTCTTTATCTAACTTCAAACATTTAATCTAGCACATTTAATCTAAAACTGCCTGCTTCTACTTTCTAAGTTTAAAGCCTGATTTCAACCCATTGAAATGGGAGTTTTGCAATTGATATCCTGAACTTCATCCCCATGTCTCTAAAAATAGTTCTCATTTTTTTACCATTTATGTCCAACTTCAATGGCCTCACAGTTCTTCACCATCTTGATGCCACCTACATTTGCCTGTTCTGATTATTTTGGCTGCATTATTTTGTTTCCTTTTAAAAAGTGTAATGAAAGTGAAAGTATACAGGCATTTGCATCATCTCATGATGTGAGGAAAGGGGAGGAGAGTAGGCCAATGGCCTTCAATTTATTTTTAAACTCTCAATGCCCTACAAAGTTTTCCTCTACAGTCAGTATGAAGCAATAAATTTAGACCTACTAATAAAGCTGTGGGTTAGGGATTTTGCTATTTATCAGCTGACATGAGACTCTGAGAAATAGTCTGTGGAATGTCAAAGAACTCCTGTATCAAGGTTAAAGACCACTGAACCAGATCCTGAGTTATGGAAGGGACATCTCTGTAATACTGTGATTCATCCATAGTATGGTAAGTAATTCTGCACTGTTGACCAGTTAAGCACTAAATCATGAGAATTTTGTATTTCCATATTGACACATGAATTCAGAATTTTCTATTATAAATAACTAACAATTTATTTGTAATAAACAAAAATCTTTCCTAATAGCACATGCATGAAATTTACATTTCAAAGAAATTTCCAGCAATTGTTAATTAATTCTGTTTACAGCAATGGTTTTAAGAAACTAGTTGTACTAAAGAAAGAAAACCTTCAAAATAATTCTGAAATAAATGAAGAATCTTGATTATCCTGACTCCATCTCCTAACAACCTCAAGCTACAACAAAGACTCAACATAAAGAATGAGGTTTATGTTTATGTTCCAGAACAAGGAAAAAATTATTTCTTACATGTGCATTTAGGTGGGCTAGTATCTTTAAACGAGCTATGAAACAACCTCTGTCAGGTGCTGCACGTGTGTGTAAACTCCACATTAACAGAGTTACTATACATTTTGAATCACTGGGTTTGAGTGACAGGTGCAGCTGCTGGCAGCTTTTAGTTTTTTAAAGAATAAACTCCTGGAAAACAGTCAGGTTTTAACAAAGCAAATATGAGATCTTGTCACGATCAGTGGCCGAAAACTTTAGACACCTATTAAAAATACCTGTGAAAAGAGTCAGCTAGAAAATACCACTTTTTATTATTTTAATCTCTTACTTTAAAGACAGCGGCATAAGCATTCAGTGGGTAGAGAGCAAACCCCTTAGCTACCTCCCAACAAACAGTTGTGTTTTCTCTCTACTTTTCTTTGTATTCCTTTCTCTTAGACTTCAATTGGAAAAATGTAAGAGCTCCTATCACAGCTTTCCTAGAAGACTAGTTCAAGGGAAAGCAAGATCTAGCATGAAATGACAGCAGCAGATGCAGAACTGCTCAGCCTGTCTTATGTAATTTGCAAGCCTAAATGTCAAGCCAGTCCACACTAATAACAAAGTCATGGCTTCTTAGACCTCCATGTAAATCTGTACTCTGTCCCAGCACCTCACAGGGAGGGAATAGTTCCTTTCAAACTAACCCCAGAATGCAAACCTCCTTCCTGAAAAGGCATTGTTACAAGCAGAAAAGCACCTCCGAAGCTTTTCATGAAACCATAATAAAACAGCCTTCAGAAGCACATTAAACAAAGTCTTCAGCAGAACTGCATTTTAAACAACAGTGATTTGTGGTGCTTCTGAACACCTTTTGTTATTTTTATTATGCTATCATTCAAAACTATATACAAAACAGTAGTTTGTACAAACAAGATGATTTGTATATCTAAACCAAAAGTAATTTCAGTCTCTGAGCTCCTGTAGCAAAAGAAACCCAAAAACACCTGAATCAAAAAGATGCTGTTAGATGTTCAACTCTATAAGAATAAAGCAATTTCTGACATGTGTCATCTAAACATTTCACTCTCCTCATGTATTATTCACAGAGGTTATACACCAAAGTCTGTTTGTATATGCAAATCCCAAAATTCTATTACTACCTGAAACCGCATCTGAACGCTTCCAGAATTAAAAATAAAAGGAGCAGCTTAGCTTATTTCAAACACTTGGCCTTATAGCCATTTGATGTACTGAACTTGAGGGAGGCCAGATAAAACACAAGTTACTTTTTCTTCTGGTTTGGCATATTCATGACTACAGGTAAGCTCACACAAATTTGTCTTTCAATTTTTGGTATACAGTGAAGATTGAGTAAGCAAGCAATAAACAACAGAAAAAAGTGTTTGTAACTATCTCACTGCTGAAAACCAGCACTATCAAGTGGCAGCAATGCGAGTGTCTTAACAAGATTATTATTGCCAAAAATATGACAAATTTAGTCTCCCCAACTACAAAATGGTAAGACAAGAAATAACGTAGCTAGTATGTCAGCTAGTATATCAATTCCAGCTGTGTTCAAAATGCTTAAACACATGCACCTAATAAAACTCAGCCCTGAAAGACAGCTGTGAGGGGTTGGGTGTTCATTTTGGACGAGGAACTCACCCAGACTTCAAGTCTGTAATCCGTAAACAATTAGTAGCATCTAGTCCTACTTTTCCATTCCTGACCACACTGGAAATGAAGGGTGAAAGTGCTGGAGAAATTCTGTTCAAGGCCACTTCGGGTGACATTTTATGATGTTCCTCCTTTCTCTTCTCTTGAGCTGCAAAGGGAGAAAATAAAATTTTTAAATTACCTGCTTATGTGATGTAGATTCACATGTACTTTGCAAACATCAATAGAAAAAAAGCTAAGCACGCAGAAGATCCGGAGTGCAGAGTAACAGAACTGTGCACAGGTTATAGAGAAAAAATGAACACAAGTGGGTTTTTTTCCTCCCACCTCTGCAACATTCAATGAAGCCTGTTTATTCAGTATCAACATAAAGCCAGAATTATGTCCTAGCCACCTTTAGTTAAGGCCCTAACCCTCTGAGAATGAGAAATAAAATTGAGGGCCACTGACACTTCCCAGCCTAGTCCTTCTTAGGGGCATTCCCAGTCTGTAATTGACAAGTCACACTTGTTCCACGTCCCCTGAAATCAGTGGAACTTACATTAACTGCAATGGGCCCAGGGGTTTGATACCTCTCAGTATTCTCACCTGTAATTTCCAAGAACACTAGTGTCCTCACTAATATTCGGTATTAGTTTTATACCACTTCATTAGGTGGCAATTTACAGGACTTCATGGTGCCTTTTAAAAGCTAACACTGCTTCTCTTTCAGTGGTATCACCACACTCTTTGAAAGGCATCTTAATCTTCCTTCATGTAACAGATCAGGAAGCTGATGTAAACACATTTTAAGCACAGCTTGTTCAGAAGTGTTTACAATTGCACGACCTTATGCTAAATCAATTAGGCCATTAATTTAGCACACTTTAGGAAACTGTTGCTTTCTAGGTGAAAAGCAGAAACTGAGCACACGCACATTTTAAGTCGTTGTAGCACAAAAAGACTACAGTATGTGAAAAACAACGTACTGAAAAAAACGTGGTAGGAGAAGTGAGAGAAAAGGAAGGTAACCAACCTATTAAAATGTTGATGTATTTGATCACATTCGAAGGCACAGAGCTTCATATGAAAATTAACTGAACTTGGTAGTCTTGGAAAACAAGGCAGTAAATGACTGAAGGTAACATGAACTTGCCACTGACAAGTGGGACAGAAAAGCTCATACAGAAACCATCAGCATTAAAATTTTTTTTAAATGGCATTTAATTGAAAAACACTAATGCACACTGCATTCACTTTCTTAAAACTGCATATGGACTGCTGTATTAGTAACTGTTCTATAACAAGAGTGTGAACAACTCATGGCAATAATTGCAATTTTCTGTTGTTTCTCACACTCAGTTTACAAGCATTAATTAACAACTAATGGATATTCTGCAGAATCTACTATATCTCTGTAACTGGGAACAACATTAAATTTAACATTCTGTTCTCATGAAAGCTATTCACACTGGAGTAGAAGGAAGCAACACTCAAGAGTGTTTGTCCTAGATATTCAGAAAGTATCTTAATAAAGCAAAGGCCAGGCACTTTAAGGCAAACTGAAAGACTAATAAAGTAAGACTTCCTAAAAACAGTAATTATCTTAAGTACACTGGCTCCTACATTTTATGGCAGTGAAGAAGCTGAAGACTATGTATCCATGCCCTGACACATAATGTGTTCTCATATATGATTTGTTTAATTGACAATGGAACAACTTAAGTTTGTTTAGCAAACACCTACAGCAATTTAAGATACTACCTCTGGTTTGCTACTTTTCTACTAAAAATTTCTGCCTACTCACCTTTATTCTTCCCCAGAGGGACTGAGAAAACACAAGCCCATTCTTGACCTATTTCAATGCAAAGTCCAATGGCTTAGATTGAACTTCTAATAAAAATTAGTCTAAGCTAAAATACTGTGCACCAAGAGTGGTTACAACAGGGCACATACTTCAGTCTGCCAGCCGTGCCGTAGGGAAGAGTAATTTCAAGCAGAGAGCAGCTGGACTGATGAAGTTGAGAACTTCTTAAACCATGAGAACATGCTGAAAAATATGCTATCCTTCTAGCAATGCTGAAGTTATACATGAAGATCAGAGATTTGGTTCTGATAATGACATGTTTTAAGGGGACTGTGATATGAGGGTGATACACCTTGTGATCACGGCTGACCAGAAGCACCTTCCAAAATGAACTTTGAAATGAGATTCCTTGTCTTTCTATTAATAAAATTTGCAGATATTGTCAAAACAAGATTTAAATGACTGTTAAGCATTTTTCTATATTTTATTGTATCATTTCTTAAAATCACAGTACCTTCCATTTACCAAGTCAGATACACAATACTTAAAGGGTTGCTATCAAGTAAACTCACTGATTTATTTTGTAAACAAAGGGCTTTACAAACTAGAACACAATTTGTACCAGTTTCCTAAGTTTCAGTTGTCATATACATTGTTTTTCTTCAGTGTAAGTTTCCCACAGTACTGGAAACTGAACACAAACAAACTCAGGGGAATTAAGAAAAACAAAATTCACTGGACTGTTTCCCTCCCAAAACAAAACCTTTGAAAGAGGCAAACAAACTAAGAGTTGAATCCTCTCAGATTCAGCTGGCTATCACTGTGACTTCGGGCTAATGTTACACAGGCTTCACAGTAACCATGAAGTCCCGGGCTCTGATTGGGGATGCAAGACACTGTCCTTCCACCACCGGCCATACCATAATGGGCATTACGAGAAGATTTAAAAACGAAAAGGTGAATATTGTGATGGAAACCTGGAAGCGTGACAGCACCTCTCCTGTCTAACCTTATTGGCGTGGCTGTCGGCAGGCTGGTTGAGTGGTTTTCACTTTGGGGGCGGGTGGCAGGAGTTGTGTCTGGGTGGGAGTGGGGAAAGGAGGGGACGCACGACCGCCGCCTCCTGCAGCCGTGCCCGAACACATCCATGGAATGCGATCACCAATGTGCATCTGCGGAGCCCCGGGTAAACAACCAAGTTACCTAAGCCCTGGCACGGAAGAAGGCTCAGAATCCCAGAATAATGGGTAAGGTTGGAAAGGACCACAGCGGGTCACCTGGACCCACCTCCCTGCT
This sequence comes from Molothrus aeneus, assembly GCF_037042795.1. NCBI lineage: Eukaryota > Metazoa > Chordata > Aves > Passeriformes > Icteridae > Molothrus > Molothrus aeneus. The sequence goes on from NC_089648.1 coordinate 26,873,757, forward strand.
CAGGCAGGGTCATTCTGAAGCACATGGCACAGAATTGTGTCCAGGCAGCTCTTCAGTATCTCCAGTGCTGGAAACTCCGCACCATCCCTGGACAATCTGCTGCAGTGCTCACCCACAGAGGAGAGAAGCTCTTCCCCACACTCAGGGGGAACTTTCCGTCCATCCACTCCCGTTCCGGGCTGACCCTGGCCAAGCCCCGCTCCCTCCCCAGCTGGTGCCGCCACCCGCGGCGCTGCGCCCGCCCCGCCCCGCCCCAGCGGCGGTGCTAACGCCGGCCTCCTCCGGCTGCGGGCCAGAGCCTCCCGGCGCTGGGTCCCCTTCCGCCCGCCGCTGGCCCGGGAAGGGCAGTGGCGTTGCTCGCTCCCTCCCGCTCTCCCTGCGCGGCTCGCTCGTCCCATCCCGCCCGTCCCGGCCCCGCCATTACCTACGGCGGCCGGAACTCGCCGCTTGGCAACGGCGTGCGCGCCCCCGCGCCCGCCGTGCGCGCCCCCGCCCCGCCGCGCACCGTGCGCGCCTCCGCTCCCCCCGCGCCGCCGCCGCCGCCGCCGCTCCCACCCGGGCCGGAGGGGTCTTCACCGGCCCGATATTGGCGTCCGCCGCAAGTGCCTGCGCGGGCCGCGTCGCCGCGCAGGCCGTGGGGCGGCGGTTGGGCCGCGGCCCGAGCGGCGCGGGGCACAGGGGAAGGGAGAGGGGGCGGTCGTGGCAGCAGGCGTTCGGCAGGGACAGCCCTGCTGGGCGAAGGTCCCCGCGGGCAGCCCGTCGCCCATGGCAACCCGAGAAGCCGCGGCGGGGCCCGGGGCGGGTCAGGGTCAGGGTCCAAGGGCCGCCCCGGCGCCATGGCCGCGGAGGTGGTGGTGGTGGGATCCTGTATGACCGACCTGGTCAGGTTAGTACCGGGTGGGGGTTTTCTGCCCCCACTGGGCGGAGCGACCCTGAGGTCATCGGAACGCAGGGCGTCACGGTGCCCGGGGAACAGCGCCGGCATGCCGGGCCTCCCCGGGCTAGGCCGGGCCGGGATGGCCCCGGGCCGGAGCAGGCGGGTGTCATGTCTCCCCAGGCCGGGAGGGCAGGAGCGGGGTCGGCGCTGGACGCGGCGGGTGGAGCGCTCGGCCCCGGGCAGAGGAAAGGACTGAGCACGGGCATAGATTGCTCAGAGGGGTCGTGGAGTCTCCATCGCTGGAGACGATCAGGAGCGGTCTGGATGCGCTCCTGTGCCCTGGGATGACCCTGCTCGAGCAGGGAGGCTGGACCAGGTGACCCGCTGTGGTCGCTTCCAGCCTTATCCATTCCGGAATTCTGAGACTCTTCGAAGGGCTGAGGGGGCGGCTCGCCCGGGTGATGTCAGCTGCGAATAGTGCTTTGAAATAAGAGTGTGGGAACGGGGAGAGGTTTGAACGTGTTGCGTGCCGGAGCTTTGATCAGCTGTCTGTGACTCGGGAGAGAGGAGAGACTTGGGTTTGTGTTTTCAGCTGCGCCGGGTGGGTCGGTGTTGGCCTTGGCCAGGGAAGCAGCGTTCCGTAGGCACCCGCACGGGAAACCTGGAACTCTGACACTCGTTATCAGCACAGGAGTCTGAAAGGATTTTATGAAAGTAAAGCAAACTGGTCAACCGTAACATGTTTTCAGTTCAAAGCACACTTGTCTCCACTGGAAAAGTGAGAAAGTAAGGTTAATATTGTAAAGAAACCAAAGTTAGCTCCACGAATCTGTTGGTTGTAAGTTGATTACTTGCATACAACATTTTGTGTGACACTTTCAAATGAGATTGAGGAAAAGAGGGAGGCCCTCCCAAGGTATTTATATCCAAGAAGTGCATATAGGAAGAAGCCCTCAAAAATTTAGCAGCTCTGAACCCCAAAGCTATTTTTAATTATTTAAAAAGTTTTTTAAATTAATATCTTATTTAAAAATAATTCTTTACTTGTTTTCTGAGCATTTTGTTTTTCAAATTAATACTTGAGTCTCATTATCGTTTTTGTCTCCTTTTTCTTTTTTGTACTTAGGTAAGGTTTGGGAACTTCTTTGAAATTTGGAAGTACAGAAGTTCATTAAAGCTCTTGGTTCCAGTAGCCCTGGCTTTGTAGTCAATACTAAATAACAGGAGAATTCAAGCAAAATTGCAAGAATTCTCTATGCAAATTCTAACCTGAACTGGCTGGCCTTGTCAGTCCCAGTAAAGTTGGAAATCAGTCTTTGATTTGTACTATTTTAAACACATCTCCGTACTCTGTATTCAGACTTGGTTAAAATAGGATTTTAAGTGTATATACCTGGACTGCATCAGCTTGTCCTGCTTGGAATTCTGCAATTAAAAAAATGTCCTTTATCAGCAGGCAATTAGACCAAAGCCTGTGGGTCAAGAAAGTGCAGAACATATGATTAGAGGAACATGCTGAGGAATGAGTACTGCTTAGGCATAGACTTGTGTTCAGGAATGATGAAGCCCCTTAAATAATCATAGAACCTATGTCAGAAAGATTTAATGCTCTGTGTAATTTGCAGAACATACTGGCAGCTTTCCAAGGAGAATAGTTGTCTAGTAAGTCAGAGTAAGAACTGTGAAACTGATCTTGATGTTATGTGTGAATGAGCTCTCAGATGCTTATGACGTCGCACTGAAATGCAAAACTTGGTGCTCTAACCTCAAGACATTCCTTTTCCTGTCTTCTAAAATGTGGGGAAAAGAAGTCCAGTTTAAGCACTGCTGACAACTGCAGCTTTGGGATTTTCTTGACACTTAAGCAACCAAACAAGAAAACTTCTTACTCTTTTTTTTTTTTTTTGGCTGCATGTTTGATATGATAGAAATGCAGTCGTTTATTTGAAGGCATATTAACTGACCATACTGTAACCAGAAATTACACCATGGGCTGGAGTGACAGATGCTGTTACACTGAGATTAAGTGGCTGAAGAAAAGCCATTTCACTTTTCAATCAGCTGAGAGGGTTTCTTAAAGTGTACAAACGTGATCACAAGTACATATCTGACACCATTATTAGCCTCTGCTTTAAGTAGCATTGAGAGGGCTTTGTATAAGTGATAAGCTAATCAGCTTCAGTTGAAAAAGAAGGGATGGCTTCATTCTTTCTGTTACTAGCACAGAACTTCAGGCACTTAATAAAATAAGAAGAACAGTGTGTTTAAATTTAGCTGGCAAGAGTTTAATCTGACCAAAATTTCCATGTGGCACCTTTAGACATTGTTTAAATGTATCCTGGGTTGGGAAAATCTGGGTAAAATTACCGGAAAGTACTAAGCACTAGGCTTGATTGTGCCTAGGTGGAACAGGAAACTATAAACAAGCTGTACGAAATATAAAAATTGTCACATTAGGGTTAGGATTAGATTCCAGGAGCATAACTCTTGACTGTCTTTGTATATGAGATTTAGAGGGGGCTGCATATTCTGGATTTAAAGCTAGGGTTCATTTCAGCTGGAATGAAGGAGCATCAGGGTTTTGTGAGTTTGTCATTTGTGCTGATGTTTCAGTTTATAAAAGACATGGACAAGAGTGGTCATGTTAAATGCCTATCACCCATTTGGAGGAGCCTGAATAAATTTGTGAGAGTTACACAGAGGAAGCCGGACACATTTTTGTATACGTTGTGTTTAATGGGCTTATTCACACTTTACACTAAAGCCTATCTTTCTTAGAAGGTAATAACATTGATTGAGACTCTGCCAGAGCTAGACAATGCTGTGTTATAACTCAAACTGGTAAAATACCCTGTTGGCCCTTTAGGACACAACCTTGACCCTCTGACTGGAGAGGGTCAGACTTGAAATGGTAGTGGCAGACTTAAATGTTAAACATTCTCAGGTCTGTAGAGGCAAGGTACCGAAAAGCTTCAAGCCACCACTGGACATATGGTAGCCAGATTCACCATGGAAAAAAAAAATTAGCATATAATGATTTTACTCAGTACAGTAAACTAATGATTTAAAGGAGTACAACCTCTGTGTGAAATGGGAATGTACAGTTTGAAATGTGCTGAATCTTACATAATGACCAAGACAGAAAAGGACAGGGAACTTTAGTTGAAGACAGATACTCAGATGTAATTCTGAGAAATAATCAAATTCAGAAGAAAGGGTAGCGTGTCTCAAAATTCTTCTAAAAGGAAGGGCCCCAGTGGTTTGCTTTTAAAACACTGTTCTCATTAGAAATTCTTTTCTCATTGTCCTGTAGCGCTGCAGTGGCAGAATGCGGGTTTTCTAAAGTGAACTTCATATGATCAAAACAACCTCACGTACATACATGCAGTAAACCACACTCTTATGGCTTAATAGGACCAGGAGCAAAACATATTTGTGGTCATAATCACAATCAACACTGCATTGGCAATAGCAGGCAATAGTAGTAGAAAACAAAAACAGCATTATTCTGTATGATCTAGATATCAAACCAGACGAGTACCATCCACAGTATTATTTAAATAGTTTCTCTTCTGACTCATATTTGCAGACTGGTCGTGGCATTGGCATTTTAATTCATATTAAATCAGGACAAGACTAAACATATAAGCCAATGAGAGTCAGACACACTAAAACAATTAGAATAAACAGGGGAAACTTTGGCATGGCAATTGAAAACAGCAGAAGCATAGAACAAAATGTAAGATGGAAAAACAGTCTTTGGATAGTCACAAAAACAACAGTCTTTCAGTTTAACTCAAGAGAATGACACCACAGTCCAAATAGTGGAAAACTGCATTTTTTAGAATTTTCAGGATTTCAAGTCTTTAGTTTTCTGTGGACCTCTTTCCTCTCATCACATTTCTTCACTCCCTTTAGGGAGTAGAACTAAAAGTTCTGCTTCCAGCCCCTGCTGTAACAACCACCATTAATAATCACTGCAAGTACTAAACTGACTGTAAGCATTAGCAAGGCAGAAAGGCAAGGCAGAGAAAGCACAGAGAGTTCCATAAAGAGTAGTGTGTTGCTGATCTGCAGTGACAGAGGTGACAAATGCACATTGGTATGAACATCCCAAACACATCAAATCCTCTTTGCTAACGGAGCACAACCTCTGCTTGGGCCAAATGGCAAAGGTACCTCATTAGTAAAAGTCTGTGTCTTCCTTTTAAATCTCTAGTGGTGATTATTGTCTGCTGAAGTGCTGAAGTAAATGGCTCATTGGCACATTGGAAATGTCCATGATACAAAATATGTCTGTATTTTTTTTATATCTATTTATATAGATATTTACTATATCTTTTTCAGAAGTGCAATATTTGGAACAATAATTGCATAATTTTTTTGGTGGGAATGTGAAAAAGGAATTTTCTTGCGTTTCTTTCGAGTGATCAGAGGAAATCTCGCATATGACTTCATTTTCTTCTTTGCTTTGTTTCCAATCTCACACATGTTCTTGTTTCCACCATTTCTCTTGCATGTCACCAACTTTTAATGGTTTTGCCTTGTTTTGATATTTTTTTTGCTCTTCAGTTTCTCGTAGCAGTGAAGTGTTCTAGAATCCTTCAAATCCATTTCATTTGTGTTTTTGTTTTTATCTGTAATGCTTCCCCTGCAGCAGCCACTCCTCATTCTAGTCAATCTGCCATTGCCAGCAGCATGGGAAAGCACAACTGTGAAGGAATGCAAGCTTAGTCCAGTTGAGGAAATTAATCTTTGGATCCAATGAAAGACATCAAGGCATGAGAGAATGTGTCATCTGTGAATTGTTTCATTTATGTAATAGTGAAGGATCTGGGCTTGATTTCAGACCCATTGCTGTCTGCCTCTTGTCTTCTTCTCTGACCTAGCAAAATTTGGGTGCATTTTAAATGCAGGATGTACAGGCTTAGCATTTTGTTTTTCTGCTCTGATTTCAGAGATCCTAACTGTTTAGAAAAACTCCTGTTTGCCTTCTCTTGTGTGGCAGGAAGAAAGCTGTGTCTTGGGGGCCTCCCCCAAAAAAAAGAGGGGATAAAATCAAGTTGATGAAATCTTCAGTAATGGCATTCAGTAAGAAAATTGTCGTCTATGCATATACAGCTTTTGAGTATCTCTACTGGCCCAAACACTGGTGGTACAGGACCTGATCCAAGCTCGTTCATATCAAAAGAAGCTTTTCACTGCTGCAAACTGAAATTAAATTGTCATCCTCCAGCAAAATCTGAGTGATAGTTCATTTTAGGGTCAGACACTTAAATACTCTAGCATGTTAAAGGTATCCAGTGTTATACCTCAGACTTGAAAAGCTTCCAACAAAGTTCCTCTAACAAAAAATGACAAAATATTGGAGAGGGAAAAAGGAGGGAAAATGTCTGCTTGGGTGCTTCTTAAATTAACACAAAATAACTAGGGCAAGGCCACCAGGGGCTTTTTTAAACTCATTACAAGGGCTGCATTTGCAACTAAGGTTATGAACCCCAAGCAAGAGACAGTGCGCCATTGATCCCAGCTGGCACCTTCTGAAAGAAACTGTTGTTTGTGCCACAGAGGATGCTGTGGGCCCTCTCTGAGAAGGACTGGTGGTGCTAGAACACCTGCTCAGCCCTTGTCTTTGGCTCTTATCCATGAAAACGGGTTTTTTCCTCCCCTTCCTAAATGGAAATGTGGAAGTTTTAGAAGTCTTGGGAAATATGAATGTAAAAGTGGTCAAACCATGTCTTTTAAGTTAAGGACAACAAAAGTGTTGCTTTCTGGATTCTATTTAATTGAAATGTCCCTGCCCTTTCATTTGGTATCTTCATTTTGTGTCCTATGCTACTGTGTACTGTAATTAGGCACTGGTTTTACTTCCAGAGGCATTCCATTTTAGCAATAACTTATATGCCTCTTGATTTTTAGACTCATTTATCTTGTTGAGTTTTAATAGTATGTATTTAGTAGCGCTTTTAAACTAAAAAATGCCCCATGTGTTACTACAGTCAAGCCTGTACTGCATGAATCCCAGTCACCAAGAACAGCACTATTTGCCCTACTGTGCATTGGGAAAACATTTTGCAATTTGAGGACAGAAAGAAGGGCAGTTTGCTTTGTAAAAAGATAGGAATAAGTAAAGAGAATTGGAATAAAGTATTAAAAGGGGCAAAAAGTATAGGAACGACCAAAGTTTTTACTGCAGGAAGTGTGAAGAGTCTACCTAAAGAGTTGAAATTGAGATAAAAAGCAGGGAAACTACAGTCCTAACAGTGACATGTCCCCAGTTGTCCAAAGGCCCCTTGCTTTTCTGCATCTCTTTCTGTCAGCTCTGCCTATCTTCTTGCTTTCTGCAGTTTTCTCGCATAGCTGCATGGCAAAATTCAGGGAAAAGCTCTGTTCTAGTCCTGCTGTCTTCTCCCAGCAGCAGTATTTTGGAAGATACAGCACCGAGAGGGTCCTCTGTTACCTCCTCCTTCCCATGAATGAGTTCCCAGCTGTCTGCTTCTTTTCCTACCAGCTGCAGTGTCTGGTCTGCTTAAGTTTGTAAATTGCTTTGAGATCCTTCAAGATAAAAGGTTCTTCTTAAGTGAGATCATTATCGCCTTGTACATTTCTCCACTCCCTTTTCTCAGTTCAAGCTTCTTTTCTCAACTTGGGGTCCAGCACAGTACTCAACGTTCCTAACTCATGGCAAAACAAAGCTTACACACAAATTTCAGCTTCCAATCCTTGAGTTGTTTGACTCCTCTTAGAGTACTTCAGAGCTGAAGGTTAAATATATGTATTTTCCTGAGCTGATGCCAAGATGCTTAGCACTTGCCACACTGAGATCGTACTTCTGCATTTGCGTCTGACTTCATGTTATTTTGTGTGCTTCAAGAGACTGTGGAGTTCTTTTCCTCCCACTTCTGAAGTACTTACTCATTCTAGGAAGCATTCCAGCTACAGTGTTGCTCTGAGATCCTACACTGGGTTCTCATAGCCATACATTGTTCATGTTCTTGTGGTTAAACTGTATGCCTGTCAGGGCAGGGATGACTCCTCTGTGGTGTGGTGAACTTACAAAGGGGAACCCTGACAGGAGTTCAGAGGGCTCTCTGTTCAAAGGTTCATAGGTGGTAACACAGTGTTTGGCCAGGAGAACCTTATTTCTGTTCAGCTGCAGGTCTAGTTGTTGTCTCCATCTTCTGTAGTTTAACTGGCTAGTAAGAGAGTTTTTCACTGTATGGTATCTGTGTGTCTATTCCCAATGCCATTCACATTCTAGTGAAATTTCCCTCTTTCCAATGAAAGTGAGGTCATGTTAAACCTGTGTTTATGATATTGCTGTCATTTCCATGGCAGTAGACTATGATATCATCAGTGGGGGATTATGCCTTTCCTATGTGTGTTAGCAATTAAAAATTATGGTTTGTGAGATAAAACTAGTATTTACCAAGCTTTTAGCTTTAGTCCATATGAGACTGGGAAACTATTGCTTAATCCTCTAGAGAGTTCACTTGGGTAATGGAGTAAATGAATCTAGAAACATTTTGATTCTAGCAGGTGATACATTTTTTGGGTATATTTTCCTAATGAAAGAAGAAAATCAGCTACTCCATCTTGTGTTCTCTCGCCTGGCCAAGAACACTTGTCTGAAACCCAGTGGCACTCCTTACAGTTTTGTTATTCAGAGCTACTTAACTGTTTGACTTAAAGACTCACAATTTTCTGCTTTCACTAGAATGTAATTTTTCACCTTTGGAGGTCAGTAAGCTATTAGACACTACCCACAAAAGTAAAACAATGTGATCATCAGTCTTTTCGTCTTTTTAGTCTCTTTATTTGCCAGCTATCAGTAGCTGAATCTCTTTGTTGAACCTTCTGAGGGTGTACATGCTTTCTCATGGGCTGGTGACAGGAGAGGCCAGTTTCAACACCATAATGGCAAAACAAAATTCATCCATTTAAAATGCAGAGTCCAGTGTTAGAACAGTTGCTAAAGTTGCAAGATGAGAGTGGTGGACTCAAAATATTATTTATTTCATCCCTTCAAATACTTAAGAATTTTTAGGCCAAGGAAGTAGACTTTCCTGAAAAAGAGTGTGAAAAGAAAGGGAAAAGACATTAGATGAATGTTTTTAGAGACTGGACATCATCAGTCTGGGTATTGCAACATGAGACAAAATTAATAGTAATTTTTGGTGATGTAGCTTCATTTCAGAAACACACTACTTCTCTGTATATTTCAGCCTATCTATTTTCTCACCTAACACAAGTGAACTCTCCTAAAATATCTCTTTCAATGATCTGGGTATGACCATTTGGAAAAAAATGCCAAAATGGTGTGCCCTAAGTATATACAAACTTGTTCAGTTACACAGAAGGTCTAGGATGTGAAAGGATTCTTCCTGAAATTGTTACCATATGAGTGACTACAGCAGAAAGAAATTCCTTTTCCCATTGTCATTCACTGAAATGGAACCAGGCTGGAATAAAAGGATAGACAAAATTATTGTATGTATTTTTGGAGACTAAAATTACTAATGCCATAACAGACCTGGCTCATATTTGCTGCCTATACAGTCAGGTGATGTTACAGCAACCTCCTGGGCATGCATCTTCCCCATCATTCTGCATTCCTTCTGAGGCTTCATCTGTCTGTGGAAAACCCAGAGTTGATACCTCTGTTGAAAGAAAGTGAAATGTCAGGAAGTAAAATGGTTGTGATCAGGGAAGAGAATGTTGGGATGAAAGCTTATTTAGCAATTGTCCAATGTCATGGTAAGAAGGGGTTTTCGTTAATTTGTGCTACAAAAAGCTGTCATTTTATCTCAGTAGTGCTCTGTAACATACGGCTGTTGCTTCACATTGTAACATCCCATGTTACAGAGAGCACAACTATTGCCTTTTGCTCTCTGTAGGGCTGTTAGCAGCTGAGCAGCTCCAAGTAAATAGCATGCAAAGCACCAATAGCAGTGTCAGTACTGCAGGGTATTCCTTGGGCTTCTGCTGTATCCCATGATACACATTGAATATTACGTTGTGTTATGAAAGCATGTATACTTTCTAGCCTCAATAAATACTTTTTCCATATAACTTCCACAGATTTTTTAATGGTTTGGTTATTGTCCTACTATTACTGAAAACTGGTTTTGACTATTTAAAATAAAATGTCTCTTGCCTTTTCAGTCTGGAGGTGTCTGACATGCAAGATTCACAACGTCAAATGGGAAGTTTACTAAAGGAACTCCTTTGAAAATATTTGTCACAATAGGCAGATGTTTGGCACAATATTTGAAAATATTTGTCACAATAGGCAGATGTTTGGCACTAGATTTTAACATCCAACACTGAGAATATTATATTTTCTCCCCCTTTGTGAGACACAGAATGGTGTGATTAATATTCCATTCTGTCTTGTTAATGAATTACTTGCTGGCTGTACTGTTAAAGGAAATAACCATTTTCCTAGATGCATTTCTAGACTTAAGTATCTTTGGGTGAATTTTAGTACTCCTGACAGTAAAGAGCTGCTGGCACAAATCAAAACCTGCAATAAAAATCATACAGAGTCAATGGTAACAAATTTGTGTAAAAACACTCTGGGCAGGCATATATATTATGTTGCCTCTAGGAGCTGTCTGAGCTGTTCTTTCCATAGGAACATACCAGTAAGGTTTTGTTTGCTTGTTTTATAAGGCCCCAGTTGTTAGCTCCTATATCAAGCTGCAGTAAATTATTTGATGCTGACATCCAGGTTCCCTTGAGGATCCTTGTATCATATACTTCAAGCCAGAAGAAAATACAAAATTACTTTTCACTAGTATGTTGCCAAAGTGGGTGCAGCTTTGTAGAACACGTTGATCTTTGTGACAACTAATTATAAAATAAGAAGGTGGTAATGTTCCCAAATATATCAATGTGCTCTCTTCTGTATTTTATTCTTTCTTCTTTCCATTTCTGAATTTAGTCCTTTTTTCCTCCTTTTTCTCCTGTGCGACATCAATAGCATGTCATTGTTGAACCATGAAATTTCTCCTAATTTGTTTTCACCTCTTCTTGGTGTCCTTGTACATCGTGTTCTTACAGTGCACTTCTCTTCTGTATTGCTCTTTCCCTCTCATCTTTCAAAAATAACTTTTACGTCCAAAGTATCATAACTCTCTTTCGTCAATTTATTCCATCCATCACATGCTATATTCCTGTGTTCTTTCAGATCCCTATTTATACAAAATGTATAAAACTCGATAGTATAAAGAGCAGAAACAAAAAACATTGGTCAGAGCTGAAAATAAAGGATAAACAGATCAAGTTCAGGACTCGTGGGAAAACTGGCATTTTTTATGTTCTCAGCAGTAATGAGATTGAATATTCATTCCTTCTTCTAATTGTCTGATCCTGTTAGTATTATTCATTGGGAATATCCTGTTAGTATTATTCCATAATTTTTTAAATTAATTTTCATTTTTCTTTTTCCCAGAAAGGACCAAGTGAAAAATGCCCATTTGGAAAAAAAGTAGCTGGTGGTTTTGCTGGAACTCATACTACTCCATATAGAGACAGCAAAAATGTGCAGATTTTTCTTCAGTTTTTATTCCCTGTTGCTCATTAAATACTGTGCTTAAATGGAGACACAGGAGTTGTCTATTGATAGGCATTAGAGGCTAGGGTTATACAGAATTACACTTTTCCTTCTGATATTTAGGGATCTACCTCTCCCAAAAGAGCTTAAGTTGTGAAAAGGGTAAAGGGACATACCTGGAGGGGATTCCTACCTGACACAGCAGAGTTAACTTGGCCAGTGAAGCCCACACACACTCCCCCCACACCCTGCACATTCTCATCTTTGCCCCACAAGCCTTAATGTTACTGTAATCCCAGATTTTAGTTGGTGCCTTTATAATTAGATGGAACTTCAGAGAACACTTCCTTTTATCAACAGTAAGATAGTTGCAAAGTAAAAACTTGACTAAAAATTTATCCTGAAGTGGCTGAGCAGTAAAACTCGATGATGATTGTAGGTCCCTTCCAACTGAACTATTCTATTCTATTCTAGTCTATTCTATTCTATTCCCATATAATAAATATACATATATTTAAATATATTTATTGCTTTCATTATTTATGATACATTGAATAAATGTATGTAAACAATGTCTCATTTTGGTTATACTTTTCATTCATGACCCATATGGATTCAGTAGGAAGCACTGCACATACAAACTTGATAAAAAATATAATATTTCTCAAAATTACTGTCCTGGCTATAAGCTTTTAGAACAACATCTTATTGAAGAAAATTATAAGTACTTGGGCCACACTGTACTTTGTCTTGATAACTCTGTACTCTGAAAACACATCTATGGTGTTGCTCGTGATATTATAGTTTATAAAACACAATATGCTTGTGTGCAAAATGCCAATACTTAATGGTGTGGGGGACTTCTTCTTATTTTTTACCTGAAAAAGACTGACAGCAAGATTTTGTATGGTAGGTGCCCTGTTTTCTGTATGATAGTGAAGTGTATCATACTTTGTCAGTATCAGATATCAGTAAAGTATCAGAATAAAAAAAAATAGTACAGATTACTTTGTTGATTTACCAGTATATAGAAAACCATGATGACAAGAACAAGGACCATGTGGCATGTCCAACCAACCATATTATTTCTACTTTGTTCACTGCTGTCTGATAAATTCTTTTTTTAAGAGGTATAGAAAAAAAGTTAATGTTTGCATGTCTTATTTATCTTAATCTGTCCTTGGGCACGTAAAGATCACTCTTTGCTTGGGTTGCAGAGGTTGTTTTGTTTTGTATTGTTTTTTTCTGCTTCAGCACTGGTATTTCATCATGATACAATGTTCTGTTCAGCACAGGAACTGTAGGCAGCCTGCTTGAGTTCTGGGTGAGCACAGCCTGTTTCAGAGACAGTCTATTCTAATATTACTGTCAGATTGCATTGAAAATAATTATGTAACCGCCATTCCAAAAATAATGTAATCGAGAGACATCAATGAAGAACAACGTGGGAGGCAAATAAAGCTAGAGAGTAGCAATTCTGAAAATTTCCACAATCTTTCTTAAATACAAAACAGATGTTTGGTAAGAATGATGGAATGTTTGCTGAGACTTAAATATATGAAGATAGATTTATTTGAGTTTTTAAGTCTCTTTAGAGCTTCAGATTCAGAATTAAACATTCCACACATTATTAACTCATCAATGTTGTTCCACCTTTTCCCCAGATTTAAATGCTAGTGATGTGAGGAAATGTTACAGGTTTGTTGTTCCATGAGAAAGCTTTCTGGTAATTAATAAAAAAAATAATTTCTTTGTGTTGAAGTTTTCATATTCATAACATAATTTAGGAAGTTGATGTATTAGTAATACCATAATTTCACTGAAATGCAGTACAATGTACTACCATAAATGCTTCAGGGCGTTCATCTGGATGCCTTTCTATTTGCTTCAGCTTTTAATATCTAGGAGGGTAAAATCTGATTCTGCACAAAGGGTCAACAAAATTATTCATTGAAGCTCTTGAAGAACTGTGGACAGCTGTTCTCATTCTATGTGTTACAAGTTTTGGTCCTTTTCAATTGAAGCTGTGATTGTACATATAAGAAGATATCACTCTTGTGGCCCTCCTACGTGTAGTCACAGCCATTCATTTAATTTTCTCCCTTGCTAGTGATTTTCTACAGTTGTGCCACTTCAGCTGTTTACCCACTCAGTAATGAGATCTACAAACCAGTTTGTCTATTTATATATATCTATATATCTATTAATGTGCTTATATAAACAGTTTGTATATTTATCTGTTGTTTATATATATTTCTGTTTCATAAAATACATATTTTCCCTGATGGCAAAACTCATTGAAAAGATTCCTGCGGCTTTGCACCAGTTTATCATTCACTTGTTTGTGTTGTGATGATAAATGTTTTTTGGTGTAAAATCAAACAGATTTTAAAGAATCCCTCTGAAAGGATGATGGTGTAAAGCTTTTGCATCTCACTGTGCTGCAGAGGGACTCCTCTGTAAGTGTCAATTATTTTGCCTGAGATCAGCTTGGTTAGTGCTTCTATAGTGTATAGCCCCCATCACTGTGGGCTACAGAGAGAACTCAGACCATCAAACGTCCAAGCAATAGACAAGTGTTTGAATTGTCTGAAAAGTTTTGAGTTTTTTTTAAAAGAAAATAGTGTCATGTTCAGGAACATAAAAGGAAAAAAATAGAGATTTGCTATGATTTTTAGGGTTTTGTCAGTCATTAAAGGGCTGAAGGAAGTCTACAAACCTAGAACCAGATTGCCCCATGCTTAAACCAAGATCTAGTTAACTAAATTCCTGAGGTAATCTCTTTGGAAATCTTGGAAATTTTCTACCTCCCAATAAGATATTTTAATGGATGATTAAAAGGGGTGAAAACATAAATGAGTCAAGAATATCAGATTTTGAAAAGAGTGTGGTCTTTTTGTCTCCATGTTATGGATACTTTCCCACAGCACATGTTCAAATCTTCAAAATGAAGCTAGACAAAACAGATCAAGGCTAAACCAAAATGTTAAGCCAGATCCAAAAGAGGTCTGAGACTTTTTCACCACAATGTTGTATTATATTAGAGGCAAGAACTGTTCTTCCCTTTGTATTTGTTCAGTTGTGAGAATCATGAAAAGCCAGTAAATTGTATGTACTAGACAGTGGCTAGTTACACCTACTCTAATCTCACTGGGATTTTCCCCATTCTAGGGAATTCCCAGGAGTGGAGAAAGCAAGTTTTGTTCAGTGATTCAAAGAGAACAGAATCAAAGCTAAATTCTAGAGTCTTACATTAGATTGCTTTTTATTAAGTCAGTTTTAAATTCAGTATTTCTGCTGCTATTTTCCTACCCCTGATCATCTTCACCTCTCTTCAGCAATTAAAGAAATCTGAATGTTTCTTTTGATACTATTTAAATACTAGTAATTTTAAGCATTTTTGGTGATATTTAATCTAATGTAGAAATCTCTTCCCTCTGAGTTGCCTGATGAGAATATTGTTGGGACTTTTTTAGAGAAAAATATTCACGTGCTTTGCTATTTTCCTTTCTCATGTATGCCATTCTCTGCAATGTACCGATACTCTCAGCTTTTCCATATATCTAATGAGCTAAGTATACTCTACTACTTAGGCAAACCTTAGCAACAGAGCATTAAGTGTTTTCAACACAAAGTAGCATCAAGTGCAAGTCCCAGCTGCAGCTCAGGGCAGTCTGGCTGTACTGCTGCCAGCAGAGGCTCTCCTGCTCCTCCCTTCACAGGCCCACCTTGGCTGCTGGATAATGAGTTGGATGAATGCACTGATCCAAATGAAAATGACCCTTTGAACAAAATGTTTTGAATTAGGAAGCTCTGTAAATAAAAGCAATAAAAGCAGTGCTAGAGAAATAGTGGGGAAATGCTGTGAGAAGAGGGCATGGCTTCACATCAGTTTAAGCTGACAATAATAATACATCTTTTTAGTTTTCATGTGTTGAAAACAATGAACAAACAGTGGTTACGTGTGAAGAATCAGAAGCAAACCATGATTCATTTCAGGATTAATTTATGCAAATTCTGCATAATATGTATCTCTCCCTTTCCCCTTTTTGATACTGTCTATCTCTGTATGTGATTTAGTCATATGCTTAGAGGGGAACTTTTTGAGAAAACCCAGAATATTGGGAAAGGTGCACTCATGACTCAATACATTGTGCTTTCACCTCTGATTCAGTGCTTCAACACTGTAGTAAAGGGTTCTGTTCTGGTTTTAATGTCATCCCTCCAAAGGGATGTCTGTCCTTAAATACAAATACTAATCAGCTCTAGCCTCTATGGGAACTCGTGGCACTGCTGGAAGAGAGGGTTGAAGTTACTGCAGTGGTAGAATACTTATGTCTGTGCCTTTATTCATCCCAAACCTCTGAAACATAAGTGTAAGTAAGATTCTTCATTTGTCTCAAACAAATGTGGGCAGCATTCCTGTGTGCTTTACATTTAAATATTGTTTTGTAAAAACTTGGTTGAAATTATGAGGGAGGATATTCCTTGCTTGTGATGTCCAAAGTAATTCAAGATGTTTCAGTCTGAACTTTCCTCTATAAACATGATTCAGTTGTACTATGCACAATTTGCAAAACATGCAGTGATTTTACTTTACTTAGAATGTATTATGAGTTTTCAAGTTCAGTTTCTGATTGTTTGTAAGACATAAGAGCTCAGTATCCTTTGCACCATTTATCCTCTCAAAGGTGAGCAGAAATTGTCATGTAAGCAAGGAGGAGTTTGTTGAATAGTAACTTATATTGGGTTTTTCAGGTCAGTGTTTTCCAATTACGTCAGAAGTTGTAAATGGCTTTGCAAAACATTTTATGTAACAATTCTGAATGCTCATGTGACATTTTTTCTGATTAACTTATTTAGCCTAGTTTTGGAGTAACATTAGCTGTTTCATCACTTTTAGGCTATTTTGGGTATTCTTTGTGACACCCTGAATAAGCCAAGAATTTATAGGGTTTCTTAATCATACAGATTAGTCATCACTGCCTGCTCATAAAAGAAGCCTGAAATGCTCATTAAAATTGTCTGATGTGAATCAAAAGTTAGTATAGTTGCAGAATTAAATGATGAGAGAATACCATTATATTAGCAAAGAAACCTGTTTCAGGAGTACTGCTTTCAGTGAAAGTTAAAACTGCCTACATAGATCAGTATAGATATCAGATCAGATATATAGATTAGTATATATCCAAATTTGTTTCATATGAAAAATAAGAATGGGCTTCTACAGGCGAGAATTGGTCTGGAATGATTGGCAATCATGCCTAAAATGAAGTACAGTGAGGGTTTGTTTGTAGAGAACTACAGGAAGTTGCTATGTGTTCTTGCTTGGTCTGTTTTAGCTTATTTTAAAAATTGAGCAGTTACAAATGACACTTGCACTTTATCCTTTGCCCTTTGTCTTGTACCTTTCCATCAAAGCAATAAAAGAGGTCATTTCCCTGTCTTCCACAAGCTGTTTGAACCCCACAGGCAGTTGTTATGCCATGCTACTTGAAACACTGAGACCAAAATTCTCGTCTCACCAAGCCTGTTTTTTCACCAGTGAAATTATGATGCTTCCACTGGAGTTGCAGGTTGATGCCAACATAAAAGAGAGAAGAATCAAGTCATAGTCTGGCCACTGTTAAAACAACAATATTTATGGTTGAACGTACTTGAATATGAACTCTGAGCAATGCTATTAGGAGATGTGTGCTGGAATCACGAAAATTTATAATCTTTGCTTAATATTCTATTTAGAATAAGCTATAATCTCTAAAAAAAAAACAGCCTAAGGAAGAAAAATGAATTGAGAATTGATGCCATTTTCATACTGCAGAATTTAAATGAGAAGACAGTGTGAACTGGTGGATTAAGCTGATCTCTCTTTTTGGTTTTGCCCCTGGCTTCTTGACTGACCCAAGGCATGAAAAGGCAAAATGCATTGACTAAGTTCTATACCTGCAAAACAGGAATAATTATGTTGTTCTGCTTTTTAAGGTGTAGTGAGATGTGTGGATGAAAGGAACTATACAAGAGGTGCTATTTGTTCCTATTACCAAAGCTGGGTGAGACATCTTTCCTTACTGAATGGTGCCTAATTTTAGAGGTGTGTGTGCAGTACCCTGGCAGTAACTGAAGAGGAGCTTCCTCAGCTGAGTCTTGTGGCCTTCATTCTGTGGTCCACAACTGTCTCTTGCTTTGGCGTCCATGAAAATGGAACTTTGGCTTTGGCTTTGGTGAAAATGGTGATAAATTACAGAAGTTACCATTAAGGAATATTGTTTATGTATTACTATTTATTGATACTCTTTATTGTTGCAACCTTGTCCCTGAGAACGTAGAGTTACTCATCGATAAAAACAATTTCCTGGATGCTGCTGTGGGCAGTTTTAACTTCACTGTATTAGGAGCTTAGCAATCATTTCCAGATATATATATATATACATACAAGGTAATAAGTGTATTTTTAAAAAGCTTTTGTGTTTTTATTGAAAATGGTTTTAAACATTTCACAACAAAATGTTCCTGGCTCTGAATCTCTGGAAATGAGTGCTGTGAGCTATATGTGTGACTCTTCGGGGGTTTATCTGTGGCCACCCACACCAAAGAAACCTGGTGACTGTGTATGCTATCCTAAAATCTGGTGTGCTGTGATAGTGAGTGTCTCTGGTAGTGTGGCTGCATCCCTACCTGCATCTCTCTGGAAACTATAACTACTGATGAAACACAGACCTGTAACAACTCCTTCAAAGCCAAAATCCTAATTTCTGGGAGTCTGGGACTTGTTTGACTTTGCTAGTTTCATTTTAGGTTTTCTTGACTTTCTACTGATCCTAAACCTTTGGACTGAAGAAACTGAAAATTAGAGGGAGAAAAAAAATGTTTACTTTTTCCCGAGAATTTTCAGTAAATTAGACTGTGCTCTGTCATTAGTTCTGTAAGATTCTGCAAACACCCATATGCCCCAGAAGGTGCAGCATAAGCTCAAAAAGTAATATATACATTCTTCATATCCTTTCAAAAAACAATCTGTAGTGATTGCCTAATGCAGAAGCATAGAATCATAGAACATTCAGGGTTGAAAGGAACTTTAAAGATCATCCACACACAACCTCTTCTGCCATAAGCAGGCACACTTCCCATTAGACCTAGGCCTTATCCAACCTGGCCTTGAACACTGCCAGAGCTGGGGCATCCACAACCTCCCTGGGCAACTTGTTCCAGTGTCTCACCACCCCCACAGTGAATAATTTCTTGTAATATCTAACCTTTTATTCTGAATTGGAAGGCTGGCAATTTTCAAAGAGTCACAGAATAGTTGAAGTTAGAAGGGACCATAGTGGTCCACATCTGTTCCAAGCTCCCTGCTCACGCAGAGTCATCCTAGAGCATGTGGCCCATTGCATCCAAGCATTTCTTAAATATCTCCGTTGAGGGAGACTTTCTGGGCTCAGTCACTCATGCAGTAAAGAAGTTCTTCCTCATGTTCAGGTGGGAAGTTTCTGGGCATCAGTTTCTGCCCATCTCCTCCTGTCCTATTGCTCAGCAGCACTGAGCAGAGCCTGGCTCCATCCTCCTGGCACTCTCCCTTCAGATACTGACAGACTTTGATGAGGTTCCCTCTCTGGCATCTCTTCTCACGGCTGACCAGGCCCAGCTCCCTCAGCCTTTCCTCATACGTGAGATGCTCCAGTCCCCTGATCACCTTTGTCACCCTCGACTGGACCTGCTCCAGGGGCTCCATGTCCCTCTGGTCCTGAGGAGCCCAGAATTCAGTTTTTGAATTTTGAAGCTGCTGTGAGATTTATTGGTAAAATGATGTTATAAATTGACAAACAGAGCTGAAGTTAATATCTTCATCATTAGGGTGGATTCTTCTGAATTCTTTTAGACTCCCATTCCCCATGCTTCCTTTCTATCCTGCAGACTTTGGAAACTGTCTGAGGTAACTGTTCTTGACTGAGCAAGTTGTTAGTATGCCATATAATGCCTTCTCTTTCCACGTGTTGTGAACTTGTTTGTAGCATAAGAGATTTTAAAATTACATTTTTAGGCCTGGTATCTGGAATGCATGCCTTGAGAAGGCAGAAATTTTGGTTGTCTGAGTGTTGAAAAGGCATCTTTGGGTTATGTATTTTAATAAAAATTACAAAAGTCAGGTAGTCTTTGCATTCTGAGAAATTCTACCCCACAGTCTCAGTGGCATCTTTTATTCTTTTCAACTTTTGTTTGAGATAGCAAAGCATCTGGTAAGGTTAACAAAACTGCAGTTTTGTTTTGTTTTTTTCCAAAATGGAAATGAAACCAGAATACACTCCTGATGGCTTTCGGCTTATATTAGTGCATCTGGTTCTGGGCACCCATCCGCAGAAGGATGTAAATGTGATTGGACTGCATTCAAGGAAAAAACAAAATGCTGAGAAGTTGTAAAGAGAAAAACTTAAAAAAGAAAAATGTTAAATATGTACAGTATGCCTGCATGACAGCAGAGGAGAGGCAGGTTTTGGTAATGATTACAATTCTTAGGGGTGTGAACACCAACAGAGTGAAAAATTACTTAAGGATAGTTTAAGAAGGTATAATTACATGTAATGGAATTAAATGAACTATATGTAAACTTGAGCCTAATGTTACAGTAAAAAAACCCCATGAACAGTGAAACCTATAGATTTATGGTTTATCTGTATTAAGTTAGCAGTGGAGAATGCCAGTTGGGGATAAGGTACAACTTCTGTAGAAACATGAAACATGAACAAAAGAAATGCAGTCCCTCTCTTGAGGGGACAAGAAACTGGACTGTGTGGCACATAAGGAATAAACTTAAGCTAGTGGGATGTGGAGTAGAACCCTAAAAGGTCTTTTGAGTATTTTTCAGTTTTATTGGCTGACTGTTGAGCCATTTCGGAGTATAACAATGTAACTCTTATATTGAAGATGCTTGTTATCTGCAGTCACTAATGTATGTAAATATTGCTTTAAATTGGAACAGCCTTACTACGCGATTGCCAAAAGCTGGAGAAACTATCCTTGGACAGAAGTTTTTTGTTGGTTTTGGTGGGAAAGGAGCCAACCAGTGTGTCCAGTCTGCTCGACTTGGGGCCAAGACCTCGCTGATCTGCAAGGTAAGTACTGACTTGTTCTTCAATTACAGCTGAACTGAATGTTCATGCAAATTCCAGCAAACCTTTTGGTCACTTACCAAAAAGCTTTTGGTATGTTTTTAGCTTTTTAAAATCTCTCTCTAATTCTCTTTTCTTTTTCTTATTTCAGCTATAAATTTAAGCATGGAGGAGGCTTTTTAAGAACATTGCCAGAACCAAAACTAGTTGGCTACAGATCTGACAGAAATTGCATGTAGAGAAGTATTGCAAAACTTAGGTTGATATGCCATGGAAAAGAGAATTGGGAAGAGTTAGACATGTTTAAAATTTAAGAAATCTTGATTAGGCCTTCCTCTTTATGTTCCCCACTGTTACAGCTATCAGCACTTCATTGATGGCATTCAGGTGCTAGAAGCTATCGTCGCTCTGAAGTTTACTTTGTAGATGATTAAAAATCACTCACAAGCCAGTGACAAATTTGAGAAGGAATGTAAAAGTGCTTTGAGGGTTCAATATTATCTCATTACTTGAGTTTAAGATAACGTGATAGTATCCAAATTCTAGCACTTTTGTGTGCTATGGGATATTTTTGCCTACTTTTCTGAAACATCTGATGTAATACAGCTCTAAAGACTTGCTCACAGACCATTGGGCTGATTCAACTTGGCAGATGCTATATTCTTACAATGCTTTTCTTTGATTTTTGTCATTAAACATTATAACTTTTGAGTGATCATTACTACGGTTAAGATCAAATTTTTTCTCTCTGTAGTCTTTATTGTCTATCCTGTGCTAACTGTAGATGAAACTTCAAATTGACTGGACATACTTTGTTTTTTGCCATAGCTGGGGAGGATGCTAAATTTGTTAGATCATTGTCTGTCAAGGATTTTTTGAGAAGTACTGCAAACATTTCAAGGAAGCCTTCCTCACTGTTCTTTCAATTCAACATTTAGACTAAACAATGCTGGCTATAAATTTAAATTACACCTGAAAGCATTTCTGTGAGTTATTATCACTAGTAGTTCTACAGTGTGGGGTCGTCTTTTTTTGGCAATGTTTGCACTTCTGTCATATTGTGTATATTTGATCATCTTTGCATTCAAGAACGATCAGATTCAAGTACAAGATGAACTGGCAGTGAATTCCCTCCTAACATTTCATGCTAAATGTTAAAGGGTTTTTTTCCATTGCAAGTGTGAATTTTGCTTTATTTTTTTTAATGATCTAGCCCTTTGTTCAGTGCAATGGAAACATACACATTCATAATAAAATTTAGTAGCTACTATATTTTCTAAGTACTTTTCAAAACCATATTTCTGTTATTTCAGTAAAACCCATTCTTCTTTCTGTCTTTCTGTCTTTCCATCTTTCTGTCTGTCTGTCCCTCTGTCTCTTTCTCTTGTTTTATCTTTCTTTCTTTTGTGTTTTTGTTGGAGAAAATGTTAGCATTTTCTATTTTTTAATTTTGAAAGTTGTTATTTAGTTTTTAAAAATTGCACTTTATAGACTCACAATATACTATCTCATCTCATAGAAGTCTCTTATACAGTCTTATATCTGCATAGGTTAATGAGATATAAAATTCCTTGCTTAATAAACTAAGAAGAATCTGGCAAAAATGAGCTTCTACAAATAAATTATTTTTACTGCAACAAGTAATCTGAAGTATTCGGTGGTGCTTTAAGCTGGATTGCCCCTCACACACATACTCTGTTCTCAGTTACATGCTTCTGTTTTGGTCATATTTCCCAACATTTTTTATCTAGTGTGGATGCAAAAATTACTTCTACAATCTGAAGTTAAGAAAATGGAATCAGTATTAATACTAAAGGGACATTCCATTGGGTGTGGCATCCTCTTAGCAGCAGTGTAATTTAGAGGATGTCCTCAACAAGACTGGAGATAGAGGTCTCAGATCAAGTGACAAGGAATTCTTCATACCTCAGAGCTTTAAAACACAAGAGTCAGTGTTTGGTGAGGGTTTGAGAGAGAGAAAATTATAATGACTTACTGTTATGACTAGAGATGCCAGAGCGTGCTGTGGAATTTAATGTAAAAATTGTAAAAAATGTTAAAAAATTGCGTTTCAGTACTGGAAATGCAAACAGTGTTCTGTTTCCTGCCAGATGTCTCTGCAAGTGGCCACTGTTACTCTGAGTTACCAATGTGTGTCACAGTAGCAGTCAATTTGCTCTGTCCTGTAAAACAATGTACTGATGGAATAGTTACAGAGAAATGTAAAGCATTCCTTTTAGGGTACTTAAGGATCTAAGCAAATAAATTAATTGCTCAGGTTCATACAAGAACACTGTTGCAGTACTGAAAAAATAACAGTGTTCTAGAGAGATTTCAAATTCCCCTATTTTCTTTCTTTTTGTCATGACCAATCCCAAAAAAATCTGTTTGGCATCCTAGAATAAGATGGTGCAGGGACATTGGTCTGAGAGACATTGTATGTGCTGAAAAACATCCTTTACTTCTAACAAACAATTTGGGATGATCTTCACTGGACATTGCTGATATTGCATATACTAAACTCTGTTTAAGCCATGGCTGTATTTGTTTCCTACTTAGAAACAGAAAGTGTTGTATTACCATGTTGTGTAGTCTTTTAAATGATCCATAAGCCAAATTTAAGTTAAAGTGCTATAGGCTAAATTCTCACTTCATTATATGAATACAGTGGTATCTCAGATGCAGGGCAGAGTATGATGGGTATCTTCAATTGGTTTTTTCCTTTTGTATTACTGTCTTAGGCTTGTCTTTAGTACCTGCTTAATTCCCTAATGACAAAAAATAGTAAATGCTTGAAATAAAAAAACAACATATAAAAGAAATAAAAATTATCAAGAGGTACATGCTTTTTGGTGTAAGTAATTTTCAGGTACAGATGAGTTTGATTCTTAAGCTGCTAGAATTCTAGTTGCTATGATGCCAGCTAGCTCCCTAGCTTCCTGTGGAAAACATGATCATAAGCAGGGAAAACCCAGACTGAAAAATACTGATGTAATTCCACTTATTCTGATATGTAAACTGTGTGACAATAATGCTTGTAGAAATGGCTTTTGTTGTTAAGAATTCAGGAAAGAAGAAATGCTATTTCAGCTCTTAACAGTGTTCTGTGGTCTGCAGACTGAGACATCTATTTTTCTGTTTGTCCAGTACTCCATCTAGGAGAGTCTGTGCAAAAGCAGAAAATATTTAAAACAATGTTATATAATTTGACATGGTCAGTAAATATGCCTTTAATCTAAACTGAGTCTAATGTCCAATACTCTTGTCTTCCTTGGGGGTAAAGCCTGAATGGAAAAATAAAGTCCTTCAAATGCACTAGGATTAACTGGGTTGGATACTGATGAACTAACATGGAAAAAAGTCTCCAGAGGAAAGTGACCTCCATGGACACCCCTTGGAGGGCTTCCCTCCAGCACTGAGATGTCTTACGGTGAGCAAAAGTACCATGGCTGATCTCAGCTGCTTTGACAGTTGAAAAGTAAGGGATGTGTGTCTGTCAGCCATGCAGGATCCAGAGCTGAAGGAAGGAAGTTTCAGTTGAGCTTCTGGAACGAGGTTATGAAATATTTTGTTGCTGAATTGACTGAGCAGATTGTGAGATTTGTTGTAGAAGAATCATAGTAGCTAGCAAGGGAGGGAGAAGGTGATACCATCAGAGCACAGTTGTTAGGGTGCAGAGGTGAGCACAGCTCAGGTTTCAATTGCAGATGGCTGCAGTCATCCAGCCTAAAGCAGTCAGAAGAGGCAGCTTCTGACAACCCGCCCTGTCTGGCAAACTGGGAGTAGTCAGAAGTACAAATATACTCAAATATGAAAACAATGACTAACACAGTAACCCAAGAAAATGTTGGGTTGTTTGGGGTTTTTTCCCATGTACTAGACCAATGTTCCATCTGGTTAAACTATTCTGACCTTAATTACTGTCCTCCTTTGCTGGAAGACTGGGACTATCCTTAATAATGCTTTAGAAAAATCCCTTATAGATGCTGTAGGAAATGGACATTTCAAATCATGGTTATGCAATCAAATATGTGAGGAGAAGGATCATCCATCTGTGACACTTTAAATTTCAGAATTCTGAATCAAAATGTTCAATTCTTGTGATCATTGGCTGGTACTCAGGCCTTCTCAGCTTTTTGAAGGATTGAACTCCTAAAAAGACAAATTTTTAACAACAGCCAGTAGAGGCAGCTGCTTTGTGCTTCTAGTAACTGAAGTACACCATTAGCTGCGAAGTGCTGTTTTATGAGAAGATGGATATTTGGTTAGGACTCCTCTATACCCACAACCAGGATCTTGATTTGGCTTCTACTTCTTTTTATCTCTTGCAAAAATACTTTCTGTGGCATTGGTTAGTCTTTGACACTGCTCAGATACACAACTCACTCTTGGAATTGGGAACACATGCTATGCATGCTGAAGACAGGCTGAGTGGTGACTCAAAAACTTTGTTGGCTTTATAAATATATTTTAAATGCTTTCATGGTATTAAGCAAATTAAACTATTTTTTTTTCTCCGTGTACCTCATCTCCTTTGTTCAGCTTGTGTAATGTAACAAAAAGAAATTTATATTAGTTTGAATAAACAGCAAGCAGAATTGTTTTCAGCTAAAAAGATTAATGGAACTGAAATTACAAGCTTTTTAAGTTGCTATTAAAAAAACAATAGACCATAGCTTGACTCCTTAACTCAACTTGATCTGCTGTTGCTGGATAATGCAAACAAAAAATGTTGAATTTCTAAACAGTACACTTAGTACTGAGAATTGCAGAAATTAGTAATGCTGCATTTATCATTGCTTTCTATCCCATAGACACAGTTTGATATTTTTCCACCAAGCAAACTTGAGGTAAAAAATTCAAAATACAAACTGCAATTAAGAAGGACACCAGAATTAATGTCAATGCTTTCAATTCAAAGCTGAAAAATTCAGTACATGTCCAGATTTAAAAATCCCCAGAAGTTTCAGTGTCAGAGAAGCACAGGGTTTGTACCAGGATGAAACTTGAATATTGCAATATGGGTATTTGTAATAGAGAAGGAGAAAACTGCAGAACACTGTTCTTATTGTTTTCTAATACTATTAATACATTTTAACCATTATTTCTTATTTATTTTTTGTTGATTAATAATGCAAAGGGCTTCTAAAGAATAAAAGTGTTGTATTTAAATTACAGTAGAGCATTTGGTTGTCTAAAGATAGTCTATTTATCCTCTCACCTTTCTGTAAAGAAAACCCATTATTTTATCTTTTGTACAGGTTGGGAGTGATTCATTTGGCAATGATTATGTTGCTAATTTGAAGAAGAATGGTATTTCTACAGGTAAAATTTTAGTTTATTTTGTATTATTTTTGAACTTCAAAAACTGGTGGTGAAGGATTTATTATTGTTTTACCTTATTAGATATGTTTTACCATTTAGAACTATGAATAACTGTTTTGATGCAGCTGGCAGGAATGAATGAATATGAGAGAGAATATGGGGACTCCTGAAATCAGCTGTACCACTAAAAATAAAATGTAGTGTTATTGCCTCTAAATCTCAGATGATTGCATCATTGCAAGTCATCTGAAGATAGCTTGCTGTTATGCAATTGTTTAGTCTAGCATTAATTATAATAATGCCTAGTGAGAAATTTAAAAATTCATTCTGATTACTCATTCTCAACTTCACATTGTCAGAGGAGGGATGGAGTGGAAATTCAATGGTAAATGCAGTACATTTCACCTTTGCTTTGTGAACCGACCCATGCAGTCATTTGAGAGACTGCAGCTGATGTTAGCACACGTACATACAAAAATCAATGTTAAAAGGTTTTCAGAAAAAGGGAAAATGAGGCATCCACAATATTCTATTATCTTTTACCTTTGTAAAACCAATTCCCTCTCTACTGTGCATTGCTTAACTATATGATCACTTTTTTGTCTACACCATCCTTGTCTCCTTTGGGGTGGACAAGGTTGGATAGATGTAATCACTAAGTGGCAATTCAATATTCTGTTTATCTCTTCTGTTTAATGTGCAGCCACAAGCTTAATCTACAGCATTATTCAAGTCCTGCCTTAAAGACAAAACTATCAGTATTTTGTGGGCCTTTTTAATATGCTTATCAGTGTAGCATCTAAATATTTCACAAATGTATATATAGGTTTATTCATTGTGTGTCTTTCAAATTAGGCAAGAAACCAAGCAAGGATGCCATGAAAACAGTGTCTGTTACTGTACAGTTCTGAATGTCTCCAAAGCATGACTACCTCGTGTCTTTGATGGTGTAAATGAAGCAATTATAATGCATATGCCACAAAGAACCTTAATGTTTTCTGATTTAAATTATTGATCTTGCAATCTTAACATAATTTTTTAAATAATCTTTATAGCAACAAAAGAAAAGTGTAGGGAAAATATTCAGAAATTCCATCATATTGCAGTTCATTGATACCTAGGTAGATCATTTGAAGGCTGGAATGTTTAGGTCCAAACTCCCAATTTCTGCTGATTGAGTTAAAAATATCTCAGAATTGTGTTTGATTGTCACCTCCTCCATTGATCAGCCCTGGAGAAAAACAAGATATACTGCTGGTGATGTTGATCCTGGATCCTAACTTGTTTTCCAAGATCTGGAGGCAAGGGTGATTCAGTGTGCTCAGAGGTTTTTTCTCTTATTTCAGTCATGGGCTTTTTGTCCTGGTTTAATCATTTTCTAGCATATCCCTGTTGTTGTACATAAGGATACTGGGTACTGGATGAAAATCCTTGGGGTAATGCCAGTTCTGCCAGCTCTCATAACTTGGGTCCTTGTTGTATGTCTTCACGTTGCTCTTCTGTTTCCTAGCATATCAGCACACCCCTTTTCTTTCCAATTCCAATCTGTTTTGTAATTTTCCCCTTCCCCTGTGTTTTTGTCTTCCACAACAAACCAGCTGCCAGTGCTGCTCAGACCATTTAGATCTTTATTGATCTGTTGTTCCTTTTCCCACATTTGAACCGGGCAAATTGCTGCTCGTGCTGCAAGAGCATTGAGAATACAGAAGACACACATTCTCTGCTTTCAGCTCTAGTGTGCAGACAGAATTCATGGTGAAAAGAAGCTGTAATTGTAAGGGAAGTCCTGCCCTGACCCTGGTAACTGAGCTAGACAAGGGTACCTCCAGGGCAAGTACCTGCAATACTTCAGCAAAACCAGATGAGCATGATGTAAGGTGTTTTTTCTGCCCTCTTCAAATTGGAGCAGATTGTTAAACTGGCCACAAAGGCACATCTTGAGAAAGAAGCCCACTTTTGCCCAGCATTAAATCCAAGTTCTACAATGTTAGAACACCAGAGCTCCTTAAACAAAAAGTCACCAGAATTTGTCTCAAATGGAATAGTAGATTTTTCTCTAATACAGTTTTTGGAGAAGAAAAAAGAAGCCCTCAACTTTTTGGTCAGTTTTCTGCTACACTGGTACTGATTTCTACTATCAATTTCCTATTATTAGTTGGTATTTGACAAATTTGCTATCAGCTGAAAACAGGTTCTTATAGTAGGAAATATGGAACAATCTTTCTAACAGACAGTGCTACCAGCATGATGTTAATTTCTCTGAATAATAATCCAAAGAGGATACATATAACCCCACCACTGCCTTTGTAGCATTAGTTAATATTGCTGCTGAAATGCAAATCTACACAGAATGAGATGCTGGGTTGTTTTAGTATTTTTGTTTTTCTTTAGCCTTGACTCTATTGTTTCATTGGATAAAAGAAATATTTCCAAGTAGGAGTAGAGTGCTTGAGAAGGCTGTATAAATAACATGCTTTCTCTAATTCAGAGATGTAGCCAAATTAAAGAACGTTGGACTCGTATTTCGTTTTGTGGGTGTAAATTAACACTTTTTGTTGTTGTTAGCTTCTCTGGCATTGTTGCACATGAAAGAGTAATTAGCATTTTTAAATTGCTGGAGGTTATGGGTTCATTTTAGATTTAATTCAATTAAACTGTGTCACATGCTATTGGTTGAAAGTAATGTATTGAACTAGTGCATGCTCTAACTTTTCCCTTTCTTAGCATTTGTAGGTCAAACTACAGATGCTGCTACTGGAACTGCTTCAATAATTGTCAACAGTGAAGGTACATATTTCTGCTCTGAATTGTCCTCTTTGTTCTGCCTTTTCAGCCATAAAAGAAACCTTTGACTTGTCACTGTTAATTGTGGATTTTTTTTCCTACATTTTTCTTTTTTTCCCAAGATTTTATTCACACTTTATTGCACTTCTGTTTATTGCAGGCAGAGTAGAATTTGGTGCCTAAAAGCAGCAGAATCAGATGCTTAAATTAGCAGTGTAATACCCATATTTCAATCAGCCAGCTGAGCTATCTAGTTTACATTCCTGAACATGCAGTGTATTAGAAGGTTAAAGCTCTCCTTTTCCACTACAAATTACCCAGGACTTTTACTGTAGAATTGTTTAGGTTGCAAAAGACCTTTAAGATTATGGAGTCCAACCATTAACCCAGCAGTGCCAAGTCTACCACTGAACCTAAGTGCCACATCAACTTGTCTTTTCACTACCTCTAGGGCTGGTAGCTCAGCTGCTTCCCTGTGCATCCTATTCCAGTGCTTGACAACCCTTTTAGTGAAGAAATTTTTCCTAATATTCAATCTAAGTCTCCCCTGGTATAACTTCAGGCCATTTCCTCTGGTCCTATGAGGGAAATGTTTGCCTCCTCAGGACACCAAGTCAGTCATTATGCTCTCAATCAGGAAAAGGACTTGTCCTCAGTATAAGCAGAAATATTTCTGTTGATCTTGTAATTTTACCACAAATCTTGATTTCAAGTTGCATCTGCAGTGATGAGTACACAGTGAAATGGCATTTTTTTTTCCATGCTAGTTTTCCTTAGCCTATGCCTTTGCTCTTATTTTGCAGAGGAAGAAATAAAGATTTGGCTTGTTTTCATATTTTTTGTTAAGACTGCTAAACTATCCTCAGAAAACTTTATGTCTTTTCCTCAAGCATAATTTAATCAGCCAGCTGATCAACCTAGTTTTATATTGTCCTGAACACACAGTATATTAGAAGGTTAAAGTTCTCCTTTCCTACTGTGACTTACCCCTCACTTTTACTATAAATTCAAGGTTGAAAAAGACCTTTAAGATCACCGTGTCCAACCATTAACCCAGCAGTGCCAAGTCTCCCACTAAACCACCTATCTAAGTGCCAGATCTACATGTCTTTTCAAGCTATTTCCTCAAGCAATTGAGAGCCCTTAAAAAAAGTGTGTCTGGATCAAAATATAGAGCTTAGGACTGATAATGTTTATGCAAACATAACAAATTAAGTGTGATTGG
The DNA here is from genome assembly GCF_037042795.1 of Molothrus aeneus. NCBI lineage: Eukaryota > Metazoa > Chordata > Aves > Passeriformes > Icteridae > Molothrus > Molothrus aeneus. The sequence continues at coordinate 26,903,630 of NC_089648.1, forward strand.
ATTAGTTCACTTCTGGAGTTGCTAAGAGGCTTCATTTGAACAGTTACCACAGCTTAGCTGACACATCAACTTACCAAGCTTCTATGTAACCTGATGGTTGTACATTGGGCTACAGCTCAAAATGGGAAAGGAAACATAACTATTAACTCACGCAGCAAAACTGGGAAGGAACTGTGACTAAAGGCAAGCCTACACAGGAATATTCAGGAAAATTAGGCAAATTAGTTGGAGATGTGAGTTTAATTTTCCCTAAGTAAGATTAATCCAAGCCTTGCATGACAGCTCTAACTCAGAAATAAGGTAAATAACACTAATACATTGGATAACCTGGATACCTGCCTGTTAACTTCCACCTCCTTTTCTGGGTTTGGATCAGCAGGTAGATTACACAGCAACTCTTGACACTTCTTATGCTGCCTACAGTCACTATGGCCATTGTAAACAGTGGGAATTCCAGTAGTGTTCCTGGGCCTCACTGTTTTGTACATGTCTTGCACTAGGCTTGCTGTCCAGACTAGTAGAATAAGAACCAGTCTTATAATTTCCCAATTCATATGCATGGCCAGCTAAGATAAAAACAGTCTAAACTTGAATGAACAGAGGATGATCTGTTAAAATTTTACCACCAAGAATTTTTCTGAAGGATAAGGAACAAAACAATCTTGTGGATGTAAAACCTTATTAGCACCAGGAAAGGGACATGGATGTTTGGGGCCATGAGGTTCACAGTGGGCTATCTTACATCTTACAGTGTCAGTGTGAAGGGTATATGACAGTCTTGTGATTCACATAGTGACATGAATAATGCATAAAGTCATGTAGTTTGTGCCTCTGAGTAACTGAAAAATCATATGCTAAGTTAGCACTGGCCTCAAATTTAATTTAAAATCTAGTAGAAGAGTAAACCTGGTCAGAACTATGCTCTAAAGCAAACAGATGCACAGAATTGGTAATGGTTCTCGTTGTTACTTCTCTCAAAAACCATCTGGCGCCTGAATTGAGTAAATTGCAGTAAAATAGCAGTACTTATGTGCTTTGCTGTTGCAAGAGACATTTTATTTTTTTTTTCCTGTAGAAACCTGGCTGATTTGACCTAAGCAGGCGTTACAGCAGTTTTCAAAGGGCTTGTCTACACATGCATGTTTTACTGCAGTGGCTGTGCTGGCATAGCTGAAACACCACAGCACTCAATGGACTGATGTAAAGTAGTTTCTGCTAGTTCAAATTGTACCTGAAAGGGAAGCATTTGAAGTTGGGGTTGGTGATGCTGTTTTGTGTTAAGATGAGGGACAAATAAAAACCATAGCTATCATCTCTTTAAATTGACAAGTTTTCGTTGCTGTATTGTTACACACCTAACCTTCCCTTCTTACCAATTCTTTACATGTACTGATACTTGGGAAAAATACCAACCCAAACCAGCTGGGAAAAATCACAGGAAGAAGTAGGACATATAAAAGTAGAGGGTATATGATGCTCTGACGTATGAGTGAAGGCAGAGCAAAGAAAAGCTGTAGAGATCAGAGTCAGATGAGGCTCTGAAGGAAATCTTCCCTGATGTTACCTCTGTCTGTCTGACTGGCACTGCAGAATTTCTTGGAAGTTTTTGACTGGTTACTGAATTGCACAGGTATAACTCACCCACTATTGTAATTGGCAAAGTGCTAAAAATTGGAAAATATCAGGCACATTTGATAATCTCAAAGTTGATTATATTCTGTGACAATACAGTATAGTTTCAATAAAAGGTAGAGACGTTCAATCTCTATTTTAATGCAGAATGGTAGAGGGATGCTTAACGAGTTTATAGAGCTGCACTGAAAAATGTGCAGCCCCCAGATGCTGCAAAGACCAGCTCTGGGCTGGTCTCAGAAAGCTGTGCAGAAATATTTCTGGGATCTTGTGTTCCTTTCAGTTCTTCTCTTTTATGCTGCTGCCTTTTCAGAAAGTTTTGATTTGACTGAACACAAATATACAAGGATCTTGTATATCCAAATCTGTACTTTCTCTCTTAAGGATAAAAGCTGGTACATCCAGCTGCTTTTCTTAACGCATTTTCTTTGAGGTGCATCACAGACCCAAGGTTCTGTTTCCCCTTTCAGTCTGCCTTCTTGCCGCGAGCTCTGTCACTTAGCACACCTTCTGCTAGCAATGTGATATTGGATGGTAAGAGCTCCATAAAGCGATGATGTGTTGTACTTTTACACAGACATGTAGTGAGGGAAAAACCCTCTTTGTGGATCATTTTTTACATGGTTACCTCTGAAGGTTATTGCAGCTTTGTCCATATCTGGTAGTGACTGCTGATGGTGCCATTATGTTGGCCTAACTGGACTAGAGGTTTGAACAAGTCTGCCAATATTCATATTCATATTCCTAGCAAAAATTCAGTGGAGGCACAACAGAGTTTGGCAAGTCATGATTAAAATTCTCTTGATTATTGCAAGTTAGGACTTGGAACTCACCTACACAGAACACTGCATGATAACCCTCACTTGAGACAGGCATTGTGCTGACTTTATGATAAAGTTATTAATCATTAATCAACAGTGAATAGACATTATTTTGTAAGTTGAGTGTACCTTCAGTACCAAAGCACTACTAGTAAAAAAAGGATTCAAAATATATATTTAGATAAGGCTAAGTAAATAAGGCAAACTTAGAATACATATGCCAACTTGTTTTTATTATAATTTCCACAGAGGAAAACCTTTGGTTTGCACCTTCAGGTTTATGAAGAAATGACACCTGAATTTTAAAGACTTTCTACATATTGACTTTCTTTATTAACTTGAATGTTTTATGTGCAAGACTCTTGAAAATTTCTATCAAGTGGTTGCCTAGAAATTATGATACCGTAACACACCCCAAACCTACCCTCATATTCATGAACTATGTGATTTGGCAGCACATGTTTTTCTTGTAACATTCTTTTCTGATCACAAATATAATTTTCTTCTGTGTGAATTATTAAGCACAAGCTCTGCAGCTATTGTTACAATCACACTGTTTGATCTGTTTGATATTTTGATTCATTCTAAGTACTACTGATGATTTTTAGGCTTGTCATCTAGTTTTAAAGATATTTATTGCACTGTGGTGTTTACTGATTTGACATTTGATTTTTCCACTGGCACTTCTCATCTGATGTCATCTATAAGATGACCCATGTAAAAAAAGGTCTGGCTTGAGTTATCCATCTTTCTAAGAACTGGCAGTAGCAATTTTAGAAGCCCAACTTAGAACAGTTTTTATGTATGCAGCATTTATCCTGAGTGGACCCGGTCCCCATCTGGTGTAAGCCTGTGCAAGCTTATCAGTTTCATTTAGCTGTTACAGCTTATAGCAAGTGTGAAAGTGGCCCTTAATATTCTAGCTGATGTCTGCAAAACTCAAAGTTATATAGATGTTCCCATCAAAACTGATATTTTTAGTCTAAGAAAAGAGATTTTAGAATTAACAGTAATGCAGTAAATACATTATTCTCATTCTTGGTGTGGGTAATGTTTTACCTCACTGGAGTAGTTTTAGAAGTTAGTTTAAGGCTACAGTTTAAGGCTTCACCCGGGGTTAACAGAGATACACAGACTTTTCTGGACAATAGTTTATCTCCTCCTCAAACAGATATCTAGGATATATAAGACTAAAAGAACCTCTTAAAATATTTGTCTCTTTTCCTTGTTGAAGGAACATAGAAAAACAATTTTTCAAAATTAGTTTTCTTAGAGTTTTCTACTGTGTAGGATTTTTTTTAACTTAAAAAATTATTTTACGTTGGACAAGATGAATCTCACCCCTCTTTGCCATCTGTCTTTAACTCTGTTGTCCCTGATGCTGAATTCCCATCTGATTTCCCTGGCAAGAAATAATTTCTTTCAACAAAATGGTTGCTGTTAATACAAAATTTTGTATTAATTGTGAGTGCATGGGTCCAGATTCTGCCTTCATGCACCCCAGTGCAAGTTTGTCGTGATTGCTATCATTCAGTAAGTCTGGTATACATAGCTAAGAACAGAATGGGGTGAGGGGGGTTTTCCTCCAGCTTGGGTTTTGTCTGACTGGTCTGCTGCACCACAGTAGGTACTGCATCTCCCTGGCAGGTTTGAAAGCAGACTCTAAGTCTCTGACCTTTTGTAGTTAGGAAGAAAATCTTCAGACTGTGATCCAGTGTAGCACGGTCTACCTTGAATTTGTACATACAGGTTTAAGCAAACAGCCCCCCTTACTGCCTTGGGCCATTAGCTCCAAAGTCTGATAATAATATACATGTCAGTACAGCTAAATAGTTCAGCAGGATAATGCAGCAAGACATGTGAATAGAGTCTGAGACTCTAGGAAGCACAGAGGCCAGGCAGAAATGAAAGAGATTCTTGTTCCACTGATTCCCTGTGTTTTACTGCTTGCACTGCTGCACCCTAAAGCTATCAAAATATACGCTTGGCAAAATAGGCAAATTTGCCTTTGAATATTTCCCCAACAGGATTCAGATATCTTTGGTAACATTTACGTGTTGCAGAAGGTTTTTTGTTTTGTTTGCTTTTGTTTTTTATCCAAGATGCCCATCATTGTCTGTTGAAAAGCAGGGCGTTGGCTTTTAAGTGCTGAGGTTTTGCTTTTCATATGCAGCTGTTCTGTACCAAACCATTGACAGCAGAATTGCTTTGGAAAGCTTGGGTCCCTCCCTCTGAGATCACTATATTATTCTTTCCATTGTCCTGCTTTCTTTTTGGAATGTATTTAGGGAGAGAAGCTGTGCACGTTCTTAGTCAAAGGACTTTGAAGTCACATTCAACAAAAATAATGTATTTAAAAACATAAATATTTATTTGCAGAGTAATTCAGTTCATTACAGAATTGGTAGCCTTTAATGATTGGCAGTCCTTAAAGGAATCTTCAGCGGGGGCGGGCTGAGCCTGTAAATCAAGGAACAACTGACTTATTGAAGTTAATACCTGAGTGATTAATAATAAATTTTAATTTGAAGGCACCCATGCCTGAAGGTCTCTAAGTGTTGTAATAGAGATTAAAAAAAGAAAGAAATTGCAATAAAAGAAGGTGATTTGTGTGTCTGAAGAAAAACAAAAGAATATTTGGAACCTACGTAAATGAACCTCACCTAACTGTAAAACAAAACACAAGAATAAAAAGGATCTTAGATGTGCTTTGAGACACTGCCATGCTTCTACACGCACAGCTTTGTTTAGACTATTCTTCTGGCCACCTGTAAGAGCAGAAGGAGCTGTAGCCCACCTTCTTTACTCACCTCTGATAAAACTTTCCTAAGACACAGGCATCACCTTTCTGGGCTTTGGTGACAGGCTGGTTCTGGTTTTCATGATGATTAGGAGCCCTAACTTGAAATGTCTCAGGTAAATGGTGCAAGCCTGCTTCTCTGAAATCTAAAGAACATGCATAATTTTCTTAGCTGTGTGAAATACTTTTTGTTCCCAGCTGATGGGAAAATTAAAATTTTTATGCCATTTTTGGCATATGAATTCAGTAATCACATTGATGCTTTTCTCTTCCAAATGCTACTGGAATATTTTAGGAAGATGCAAATATCACCCTCAGCGTGTATCCACCATCTCCACTGTGACTAGTGCAGTGCTTCTTTAGAGTTCACAGAAGACACCAAAATAAGACTGGGGAATGCCCATATATTATTTTTCCCAAAGGAATTTATATTGTGTCTATTGTGCAATGTTAGTTCATTAGTACAGCATTCTTTTTGATTATCCTCTGAAATATTTGTGTATTTGAAAATGTCAGCAATGCATACAATTTTAATGGGTTTTTCTTTTTGGAAATAAATTGAAGTACTCATCTGAAATGTATTGTAAAAAGTGCAAGGAAATGTTTTACATTTGACACTTTATTGTCAAAGTTAAAGTAAAAACCACAATATCTTCTCTTTAGGACAGAATGTTATTGTCATAGTCCCAGGAGCCAACCTGCTTTTAAATTTTGAAGACCTGAAGAGGGCTTCTGATGTCATCTGTAAAGCCAAAGTGGTTGTTTGCCAGCTAGAAATAACCCCTGCTGTTTCTCTTGAAGCTCTGAAAATGGCACATGCCAGTGGAGGTAATTTAACATAAGCCGTTCTTTCTCTTTCATTTGTACTACATGAAAAATCCTCTTTATCATGCTTTCTAAATAAAGATCCTGTTGTCTATTCTGGTTTCTGTCATATTAGTTTTATTTAGAAGTGAAACAATAGCCAACAAATTCATGCTATGCTAATGAGAATTGAATTTGCTTAAAAATTTTACAGTGTTAACCTTCTTATAATCTCCCTGTATATGTCGGGTGCTGCCTTTCCTCCTGTTTTCATGCTGTGAATAAATACAGTATAATGTTGGTAGGCCAGGCACTGTGGGCCTGATTCTGCTATGATTCCAGAGCAGAACAGGCATAATGAATGCAAGTCAGTAAAGTTCCCCACACAGGAATTGAAATTACTTCAAAACCAGACTTATGCCCTCGTTCTCCCAGCACAGCAGTAGGTATGGCTGTGGTTTTTTGTATAGTAGCTGACATCCTTAAAATAAAAAAAAAAAAACAACAACTTTTGTATCCTAACCAAAGCTCTTGTGTGACTGGGCATGATGCCATTGCATAGACACAGTCATGGTCTGTGAAATTATTAGAAAATTGTTACTGTACTATACTTTTAAATGTAGGTCATTGTTCCTGCAGTGTAGCATATATGTAGATGAAAGCTGATATTTTGCTTGAACAGGATGGGGTTTCATTACCAACATAATGGTTTTGTTGTTTAAGTGCCTGTAATGCTTTCAGTTACTCAAGCACAATTACCACAGTATTTGAACACTAAGTAAATAATTATGCAAGAGAGGCATCTATATGAGATTTAAAAAATGTTTTTCCCTTCTATCCAGAAGATCAGGCTGGGAGAAAACAGCTCATAGCATAGTCAGTCATGCAGCAAATCAGGGATGCAACTGGGATCAGACTGCAACTGGCATACTGGAATTGTAGGCTCTTCAGTTCACCTTCTGCATCATGACCTGTTGTGCACCTGTTGCACTATATTTTTGTCATTACCTTTTATGAAAATGCCTAACAGCATTTTAATCTAATGGTTAATGGACTCTAGTTGAATTATTAATCAATATCCATGACTTATCTTGTCCATTTCTAACTCTATGAACACTTTTGGCAAGATGCTTCACACTTTTGTCACCCTCCTATGGCAAGATGCCAGCCTGTGACAGAAGAAAAGACAAGATTTTTAAAAGCAATTGAGAAAAATTCAAACCTTATACACAGAACAGACATGCAATCACTTAGCAACTGTAGACAGCACAATATATCAAGAAAAGATAGTAGTTAACTGTGGGCCAGCTGTAGTTCTGTGCTGTCAGTGTGCTGTAGTTCTGTGCTGTCAGTGTGTTATCATTGTGCAGCTCTTCTGTCAGGGAAGTTTGGTTGCTTCTGCTTTAAAACAATAGGCTACACATGTTCAAATGTCATGTGCCATCAAATCTAAGTAAACAGCTGAGTTTGTAGCACTGTAAAAACCTATCTGTAGCCAACAGTAAATTGTTAATGCAATTTCTCTTCTTTTAGCTTGCAATACCCTCATGTATTATGTAGCACTTCATGTTAGAATGTTCACTTGACTATTTTTGTGTGAAACAGATGCATACCCAGATGCCTCAAACCTCTGTTTCGATGAGGGTTTTTTGCTTGTTTTTCTTCATTCTTACTGAAAGAAATAAACAAAAGAGAGAAAGAATATGGAGACACAGGCAAGAACTCTTTGCTTCTCTTCAGTGAAGGTCATCATGATCTGTAAGCTGGAGAGGGACATCTCATCATTTCATGTACATGTAATTACATCCTCTCATTGTGGAAGGAAGGAAGGAAGGAAGGAAGGAAGGAAGGAAGGAAGGAAGGAAGGAAGGAAGGAAGGAAGGAAGGAAGGAAGGAAGGAAGGAAGGAAGGAAGGAAGGAAGGAAGGAAGGAAGGAAGGGTTGTGAATAACTATATGAAGTGGGTATAAATTGTAGTGGAAATCTGACTGGACAAATAAAGGTTTTTAGTGGTCAATGGTGAGAAGCTGCTGCTGCCTTCAAAAGTCTGGTTTTGGACTTCTCTAATGACAGACTCCATAAAAGATGGCTGATAATGCCCAGCATATTAATACTGTAGTGAAAAATTATCTGGAAGCACCCTCAGTTAAAGGTTCCATGTCACTTGCAAGAAACATCTATTTTTCGGATGCTTCAAGCTTTTAATCTTGGGCTACAATTTTTCATAACAGCTGTTTGTCTGTGGTTAAACTCTTTGTGATTTCTGCCAAAGTACTGTGGTTGCAGAAACCAGGCAATGGAAAATGCCTCCCACCCTACCCTAGCTTTTGAATTATGAATACCAGCTACCTTAAAATTTACTTTAGACTTGATAGCAAGGCAGCATTCTTTTAAAGATAAGCCTCCACAACGGTATGGAAACCTGCCTGATTTTAACTGTATTTTCAGCCTTTGGAAAATAAGTACCTTTCACACAGACATCACAAAATTGTTAAGAGCTTCACAGCTAGCTTCCCCTGAGCATCTGTCCATACAGGCATTTGTCCTTTTGGGCAGCATGAGTTCCAGTGTAATTCCTGAATCTGGTTTTAGGCAACTTCTTTTATACTGTTAAGGATCTTTTGTAGGCCCAGGAAGCACAGAGCAGCAGCTTCCTAAATTTCAATACAGAAGAGACAAAGCTAGATGGGAATGCTGGTGATGGAGAGTTGATTTCAGGCAAAGGAAATATAGGAGAGATTTACTTGATTTTTGGGGGTGGCAGAGGAAGAAAGAAAGGAGAAGGTGAAAGAGGAACGAAATTGGAACAGAGATTAGGATTTGTTGAATAGAGATTGGAAAAGGGAGGTAGAGTCAGGGAGGAGGCTGTGGGCACTGAAGTGGGAACAGGAATTTTGGGCCATAAAGAGAGCAGATGTGGTGAAAGTTGAGTAAAAAAGGTTATAATTGCATAGTTCCTATGCAAGGAGGCATAAAGAATTAAAACCCATTGAGGAGAATGGATCTTGGCAAAGGGAGAGAAGTGACAAGCTCGAGGAGTAGTCCTATAGGAATCTCATAAACACAAAGCCAAGTACAAGTTGCTGCACCTGGATGGAGCAGCCCTGGTATCAACACAGGCTGGGGGATGAATGGATCAAGAGCAGCCCCAGGGAGAAGGACCTGGGGGTGCCGCTGGGTGAGAGGCTGGACATGAGCTGGAAATGTGCACTCACAGCCCAGAAAGCCAAACCTGTCCTGGGCTGCAGCCAGAGCAGTGTGGGCAGCAGGGCCAGGGAGGGGATTCTGCCCCTCTGCTCTGCTGAGACCCACCTGGAACCCTGCATGCAGCTCTGGGGGCCCAGCACAGGAGAGACATGGACCTGCTGGAGAGAGTCCAGAGGAGGCCACCAAGATCCTCAGAGGGCTGGAGCACCTCTCCTGTGAGGAAAGACTGTTTGTTCAGCCTGGAAAAGTCTTAGTGGTGACTTAATTTCAGCTTTCCAGTAGCTGAAGGGAGCCTACAAGAAAGATGGAGGCAAACTTTTTACAAAGCCTGCATTAACAGGACAAGGGGCAATGGTCATCCAACCCAGGCCATTCTCTGATTCTGTGATTCTGTGAAAGAATTTCAGCTGAAAATAAGTTCTTCAGGACGACCAAACAGATTATCCTATTCAAAAGCCATGCTCTTCTTCACAACCTGAAAGAGGATCTTAGGGTTCCTCTATCTCCCCCCATGCTCAGCAGATAGTAAATATGGGGGAAAACTAATAGTAGTGCATTACATTATGCTCATGACCAGTCTGTATTACTTAAAACCCAAGTTGGAACACTTCCAGTGCTGCTCCTGACCCATGCACATGTCAGTATGATACCACATGACAGTTTGTTTTCCAGTATGTGCTGGTTTTTTGTTTTACCTAGGGAAGTATACCTTAAAGTTTTATGTTTAAGAAAACTTCATTAGTGTTGCAGTTAAGAAAATAGGAAATGCAAGAGTTAAGGTTGCCTGTGAAACCTTAATTTGTCTCCTTTCTGCATATGTATTATGTTGCAGTCTTTAATTATGTGATCACATGCTGTTTTTCAGTGGTATGTGATCATATAATTAAAGAGTTTATTATAATACATACTGTATTGTAATAATTTAGGGGAGCCACATTAAGATTTCATTGGAATTCCTAATCCTAGGATTTTCTGACTTCTGAGTAAAAGTCTTTGTCACTTTAATACTGTTTTTAATGAGGCAGGTAGAGAGGCATGATAAAGTTGTGCAGTCAAAGGCTAAAATGTTCTAAGTGTCAATCACCTTAACTTCTTGGTACTCAGATTTCAGAAGTCTCTGTGCATCTTTGTCTGCTGGGGCCTTAACTGGGATTCAGAGATGTTCAGGGTGTCTGACTATTACATGCTATAGCTTACAGTCTAAATATGTGTTTAGCACTGAATATTTAGGCATCCAGATTGGAAGATTTGATAACTGACTATAAGGAATATTTCTGAACTATATTTCTGAACTAAGAGTGTGCTTTATTTAAAAATGATGGCCTTGTGGTTAAGACTCAAGTATTAATCATGGAATTGGCAAAGTGAAAAACCAAGACCTGCTATGTAATAATGAGTAAGTCACTTACACTGTCCTCATGACAAACCTTTGCTGCTGCTACTTGGGGCCTTAGGCTACTACAGTTTAAAGTTAGGGTAACTAACATATTCTACCACATGTTAAGTTTAGGTCTAGCTCTGCCAGATAGCATACTAAAAATATGCAGTGCCTTGTCTACACTACAGTTTTATAATGTGGCATTTTGAACAAGTTAGGTAACACATTCAGAAGCATATTTAACTCCTTGTCTGGACATGCCCCTCATTACTCCAGAACTCGTGATTCTTCATGTACAGAACTCAGATAACGACACTGAAAAATTCTAGAACTAAATCAGTTCTTGTAAAACTTATTAATATCATGGAAGAAGCATCTTCCCTTAAACAAATTGCATTAATGTCTAAGCATTTAATAATTTTCTCTTTTGTTTTAAATTTTATAATTTCTTGGGGTTTTTTTCTGTAACTTTTCTGTCATGTTCCCAACACGACACGTGCCTGCACATGAATTAGAATGGAACTTTAATATAATAAACAAGACTTTTAGCATTTGTATAAGAGAAGGATGCAGAAACTGAGAGTAATTTTTGTGTTAATGATAAATATTGGGGTCTGTGATTGAAACACAATGGTTTTCAAGTGACGGTTTATGAATCAAAAACACTCCAGATTTAGATTTTCTTTTTCTTTTTTTTTTTTTCCAGTAAAGACTTTGTTTAATCCAGCTCCAGCCCTTGCTGACCTAGATCCACAGTTTTATACCTATTCTGATATCTTCTGCTGCAATGAAACTGAGGTAATGATCATATGTCATGTTAAAGAAGGAGTCTTTAAGCAGGAAAATTTCAGGATAGTCTTCTCAGAAATACAGGATAGGGAGCAGGAAAATTGAACCATACTCCTCTTACCTGATCTAACCAGCAAAGAGGAGTATTCTAATATAACTTTATCTTGCACTTGAAATTAAATTAGCTGTTTGCAGCAGGAAAGTTGGGTCCAGCCTTCCTTACAAGTAGATCAGCAAAACCCATCCATAAAAGGACACTTGTTAAATGTTATCACTGAGTGGTAAATATTAAAATAGTTCCTTGTCCTTGGTCTGTGGTCCCTTGGTATGATTAGCAGGAATGCATTAGCCATAATGTTCTGACTGTTGCCAGGAGGTGATGCACGCTTGCTGCACTTGATGGTAAATAGTAGCTTCATATGCCTCTTCCTGTCAGATCTGTTTTCAGTGAATCTTCTCTGGCCTTCAACTGTATATTTTGCTTTTTTCATTTTTCCTCCCCCTCCTATTCCTCTCTTTTCTAATTCAAGTGTTATTTCTCCCAAAGGAAATTGGTTTTGTCACAAGAGACAAATTAACCTCATTCCATAAGACCTTTGTTTAAATTTGCTACTTATTAGCATTAGGCATGCTGTGTTCCTTCCCCTCACCCTCTCTTTATATAAGCAGGAATGTGGGAGAAGTAACCTATTGGATAGGAGCCATGCCTTGATCAGAATTAAAGTTATTTCTAAGAGACATGAATTCTGCAATGAACATGATCCCTCTGGGTGGGGAGGAAGGGGAAGAGCTAAGAGAGAGCATGGCCCTGCTTACTTGTAGTGTTTTTTGTCTGATGACAATGTCTGTCAGTGTAAATTTTTGAAGATTCAGTTACCCTCTTTTGAAATTTCTGTTAAACCCCATCACAACCTATATCCGAAGTTCTCAGTCCATGAGTCTTCTAGCATTTAAGGGTCAGCCTAAGTAACCCAAAAAGACATCTAAATTTTATTCTGGGATGTTTCATTATGGGTCTGCCAAGTTCACACACTCCAGAGAATTCAAGAATTAGTAAAATAGCAAGGTGGGAGATGCTATGGCTCTTCAGGTCTCTGGAAGCCAGAGTTTCCAGGATAACTGGCAGTGATACAAGTTGTGGCTCACATACTGTACAACAGATATCTGAATTCAATTCTATGTGATGAAGAGAAAGGCAAAGTATTTATTCTTATTCAGGGGAGTTGCAGAACACCAGTATCATGTTTTCTTAATGCCATCAGAAAGCTCTTATGCTTGAACTATGCCTCTGGATTGGCTAAATGGTGCAATGGCTCACATTTTGGGCTGAGACCTCCCATACTCTCCCACTATTTAGTAAATATCATTCGTCGTTTGCTTTTTTCATAATGCCAATTGCTAATATTTTTTCCCCTGCAAAAACTTCTCCCCCATATGTTAGAAACAAAAGTTTGTTTTTCTTGCCCGTTCCTGACTTTTCTCTCTTTGCATCACGCATGTTAGAGTTTTCCTTTTGTTGTTTTTTATTGCTAGGGGACAGTCTTGAAAGAGGCATTCTTTAGAAGTGTAGCTTGCTGGATCCAGGGGTATTATTATTACTACCACATGGAGAAAAGAAAATTACTTCTATTTAGAGAACAAGAAATACAGGTGTATAATTATAATAGATCCCTGCTCACTCATCTACCTTTTCCTGCAGAACTGGGGGTACAATTTGCATTCTTTTCTGCTGTTTTCTTTTAACAAGTAATTGCCATGTGAAGATAGCTAGGATCACTGGATGCAAGGTCAGGCACAGAAATATGCTCTCTGCTGTTGAGGAGGCTCATCTCTTCTGAATTTATGGAAATGCTAGACATATGGGAGTTCCTGCCAGCCATATCATGGGAGCATAAATCCAAGTGTACAGCACATTCTGAGAACAACAGTGGCTCATAAATACCTTTGTTTTTAGAAACAGCCTTTTGAAACTTTGCAATGAAATCGATTATGTTAACACAAATGTAATATTCAATTTTGTTTGATTTCATTCTCTCTGTGTGTCTGATTTGTAATGAATTGATTTTTAGGGATGAACTATTGCCATTGTTCCTTTCTTGTTGCTGAGAAAAAAAGGAAAAATCAAGCATTTGTTTTTCTTATGTCACAAGTTTGAAAGTAGTTTTTTAGTAATTGTTGTATGTTCGTATACCATCTGTTTTCTGTTATCTTTCATGACTTTCTTTAATTTCAGATCTCTATAATGAGTACACTTGAGAAGTTTGATATAGAGACAAATGTTTACATACCCAAATAAAGGTTAGCAGTCACATCTCTGTGTGGCACTTAAAATCAACAAGTTAATTCTACAAATCTTAAAGATAAATCTAATTTTTAAACTTTATACATTCAACTGACTACATATGCATTTCCATCATGATTTTAAATCAGAGAGTACCTAAGACTTTGGTGATCCTGAATATATACTGGGAAAAGATCTTTTTATCCTATTTTTTAAAAAAATCCCTTAGTATTTACTGGCAATTGCAGTTAGAAAATAGCATTTGGATAATATGGACCTTTTCTCTAAGACACTATGGTCATTCTCTTGAATTTAAAAAAAATTATTATTCTCTACGACCGAATTTATTGAATGTCCTGCTTACAACTGCCTTCCTGAGGTGTTCTATTTCAGCTCCATTGCCTCTCCCACTTGGTATTTCTATGTCTCAAATGTCTTCCTTATAGCCAAAATCCTATTTATGTTCCAGCTTTACTCTTTCTGGAATATTTTTTGTTGTTGTTGTTATCTGGTATTTTTAGCTACTTCAAGGAAAAAAAAAGTGTATTTCTGCTCCATCTTTACTAAGTTTTTTAAATAGTTAATAAACCACCTTGGGTTTGAAGGTGAATTTTTTAGAGCTGCCCAGTTCAACTGCTTCCAAAACATTCTTTTAAACACAGATGCATGCTCTAAGACAAGATTAAATTTACACAGATTTTTTATTGCTTCATTTGCCTTTCTTAGTAATTTATATTTGCAAGTATTTATCACAATTTCATCATAATATCCCTCTCTTCCTTGTTCACCAAGAAAAACTTTTAAATTATAAAATCCCGTGGTTTGCAGATAATATGTGAACAGTATGTTTGTAATGGAAAATTTTGTTGGCTGTCAAACAGAACACCAGCCATATAGTTTAAGACATCTCATAGACTGTGTGAAGTGTTTGTATTATCAAAGATGAAAAAAGAGGGATGGTCCTTGTGTTTAGCTGAATTATTACTGAGTCAGAAGTTTCTGTTACTTACAGCTCTAAAGGTCAGGGTCTTGATTTGCAATGCCTTTATCACAGAACAGAAATTTAAAGATGTCAGCTCTAGTGTCAGCCATGGGATGCTGGCTCTCAAACATGCAAATATCAAATACAACATCAGCACTTTATATTCCATTCTTTATTAAATGCTTTAGGATTTAATGAAATCACATGCAGTATCTGGTATAACAGCACAGCTTGTTCTTATGGATTTACATGCTAGAGAGAAGCAAACAAAATTACACTATCAGTGAATTATCTACCATTAGTTTGTCTAGAAGGCTCTTCACAAGCTGTTCTTTTCACTCTTGCTTGTTGCAATAACAGGGGTTTTTATGTCTGACATTACTTTCTTTTTATGTGGTTCATGAAGAAAAATGTCAGAACGAATCTTGCAAGGTTATCAGTTCTTTTACTGCTTAGCCTGTAGTTCAGTTTTATCTTTTCCCAGAAAGATCAAACTTGTTGAGACTAGTTTGTTAATTCCCAGATGCAGCACAGCCTAATCCCTGAGGTTTGTGCAGGAATGTGCTAGTTCTCCATTCCCTTAATTCTTCTAATGAAAAATAAATATATCCAGTGTCATCCTGGTGAAAACTAATGGTTGTTCTTTTCAGTCATCTATAAATGTTGAAAAAGAGACAACCCTATACCAGACAAGGAATACTTACCATTTTTTTCCCACGTATTTGTGTGATTCCTTGCTGCAGATGGCTCTAGGCATAACCACAATGTCAATAGAGTTCATGTGTTGTTTTTCTTTCTTAGCGTGTGCATGCAGTTACATAGCCCTGCAGGTTAGGAACCAAAATATATTGCACATCAGCAATTTCAATTTGATCCTAAACGTTTTGAAGAACAGCTGCTTCTCTGTTCAAAGACTACTGAGGAGCCCTTCAGGAGAAGAAAAACTCCTGAATGGTTACAGCAAATGATTAAGTTTGACAAGCTGTTTTTAATGCAAAATTGGGAACTACTTTCTCCCTAATGTAAAATGGGTATCAGACTTCTAATCTAAAGAAGGCCTTGCAAAGATTTAATTAAATGCTAGCATTGGAGCTTCAATAGTAGAAAGCAGTACAAGTTAATTGCTGATTTTGTTAAAGCTGTAAGATACATAAAAATAACACTGAAAAACAGATACATTCCTATTTTTTCCTTTTAAGTGTTACTGTCTATTAACAGAGGATAGATAATTTTTGAATAAATATTTGTTAGTATGTCCAGAATTAAGAGACATTATTGCCTTTTGCAAGATTCAGAGAATATGAAGTTTATAAAACTTTATCTGTAGTCTGGGATAAGGATTTAAGTACTGAGATTTAAGTACTGGGATAAGTATTTAAGATACTGCCTGTTAATATACAGAAATTAATAGTAAGAATAATCTTCCTTAAGAAAATATAATTGATCTCTCTAGGAGTCAAAACAAAAACAGGTCCTTTAGAAATTCCTTTAGAAATAAAATGTTTCAGAACATCTCTTGAATTTGCCTCTTGTGATTTAAGTAATGGAAAGCTACTATTCTGCCATTACATAGAAGTTGCCAGCAATTCACAGTATATTTTATTTCCATCTTTGTTCTAAACCTCTTTTTATCAGTTGCTGGAAAGTATGAATTTTCCCATATTTAGTCTGAAATGAAAGATGTTACTTTTGGGAGGGAAATTATAGCCTCAGGCCAATTCATTTCAATCAGTTTTTAATTATTCTAGCACGATAAGTATTTCAGCCTGCCTGTATGTAAAAATTTTTTAATTTGAAACAACTGGAACTAGCTTGGCTTGTGGCCTGACCTTGGAATTTTCTTATACACTAAATCTGTTGTACTACTTCTTGGGGACTGTTCACATGTGTTAGAATTAATGAGATTGAGTTCTTGTTTTGTCATTCTCAAAAGAAATCTTCTAAGGTACAGGCCAAGTTTGTAGCCAACTGACTTACTGTGTTATAATACTTGAAATGAAAAGTATTTTAAATTATCATATGTAGTTTTAGATGCATTAGCCTTAAAACTGAGACAGTTTCCCTGTTATTATTTATTATTTCTCTTCCAGTAGTACCTGGGAACATTTGCTAAGTTGTTATTGTGCTAGGTGCACAAAACCCAGTCCAAATGATAGACTGCTCCCCAAGGAATTAATACTTCTTTTTATTTTGCCAGTTTGTATTTGCTGCGGATCAGAGGATTGTGGAAGTTAGGAACAGACCTCTGGATGTTCAACTAGTCCAGCACCCTGGTGAAGCCTGTCCAGTTTAGGATGGATTGCTTAGGGCTTTGTCCAGTCAAGTTCTGAATCTCCCAAGGCTGGAGCCTGCATGACCTCTGGGCACGTGTTCCTCTGCTTCATCACCCTTGTGGTGAAAAAGCTTGTCCTAATATTGGAATTTCCCATGTTCTAGTTTGTGCTTGTTGTCTCTAGCCCTATCCCTGTGCACCTTCAAGAAGACTCTGGCTTCATCTTCACTATACCCACCTACTAAATTGCCCTAGACAGCAATTAGATTTTCCCCTTAGCCAGGAGTTCTTAAGGTTGAACCAGCCTGCTTCTCCCAGCCTCCTCTTGTATGTCCTGGTCTCTGGCCCTCTGACTGTCTGGATGGCCTTTCACTGCAGTGTGCTGTGGTAGCTCAGTGTCTTACTTGTGCCAGACTTCCCAAAACGAGATAGGATGCTGCAGGTTTGGTTGTGCAAATGCCAAGGAGAGGATCCAGAACATCTCCCTGGAAGTGGCTACCCCAAATGCACCACAGCTAGAGCAACTGGCAAATGCTCCTATGCTGGGAACATTCTCAGTTGTAGCCAGTGTAAATTACTGTTGCTGTTGAAAGAAGTTAATTGTTTTGGGTTGACTTTTGCGGGTAATGTGGGACTCGGGGTGGTGTTAGTTTTAACACAGATCTGCCTTGCAATCTCAGTGTGTTTCCAGGCCACACAAATGGCTGTTCTGGCACATGAGAGTGGGCCATTTGGACAGGAGTGGCAAGGAAAAAGCAGGGCCATTTTCTTTATGTAGCCCTTCTGGTCTGTGTCAGTTTACCGTGACTAGACTCCACAATCTAAAGAGAGACAGAGACTTAACTAAGATTGGTAAAGACTATGGCCAAGAACCTTTCTATCTATGAAATTAAAAGCTTTAGTTAAATTTTTCTGCCAGTCTTGCAAACAACATTTTGAAAATAGCATGTAGATTAATTATATAATATCCATCATAGGTTTATTCTGACAGCGGTTGTGTGGAATGCCATCTTGCTTTAATAAGTCCATTTAACTGACTAGTTTTATGGGACTAGCTGCAGAAAAATAAAATTCTTCATTTGCTGCTCTTTTGTACAGTATGATGGCAAACGTCCACATTGGGCTTTTAGTATTGTTATTTAATTTTTTCTTTACATAACCATTAGTTATTTCCCTCAATTGTACCACAGTTTGTTTTTTAAATAAGATTCTACTGAAGGGAGGAACTTAAAAACTCACCACAGTATTTAACATCAGTTGACATTTACTGCAATTTCTAATCATTGGCACAGAATCTGTCTGGCTTCTGCTGCTTTTATGGTTCTTCCAGTTTGTTCCAGTGTTTTTTAGTTGTACCATCCTGCTGTAGATGAGTTAGATGATAATGGTTTGAAGCAGCCAAAGATCTACTTTTATACAGACTCTGTCTGTTCAAAATAATTTTGTTTATTGGTATAAGCAGTGTAAAGATGAAAAGAAAGATTTCTACAAATATCTGTCCCAAAACAATTCTATCACCACTCAAACAAAAAATCCTGTTGATTTGGGACATGGGAAGCACAAAAATGACTACTGTCATAATGCTAAGCATACAGGTTGTGCATTTCATTAGGAAGAATTATTATATTAAAATGCTTCATTTACCTTGCTCATGAGCTTATAGAAGTATAAATATTAGGTAAATAAACCAATATTAGATTTACTGTTACTCTACAAAAACCAAATCCACTTCCCTTCTGGAGATTTTACCACAGAGGTAGAATGTTTGGAATCATTGCCCCTCATAAAGTACTCTGAAAATTCAGTCTGCCTGCTTCATTCAAGGATTTGTGTTAAATTATTATTATTATTATTGTAGCACAGGGCACCAGCTGTTCTGAATACAGGAATACATAATTCCTGCTCCAGAGATATTAAAATTCACAAAGAGACTCGGAGTCTTTAGACACTTGAATAGAGTGTACATATATATTTTAATATTATATGTCATCTATCTGTAGTTACTCCAAAACCATTATTAGTGAATTGATTTCCTGGAAACCTAGTAAGAAGATATAGTCAAAAGGTTTTGTAAGATACTTTTTGAAAAAAAAATTTCTTACTGGAAAATACTTTTATAATCTTTTAAAGACTGAAATATGTTTAATATGCTTGAATAGTTTATACTGCAAGAGAAGTTTGAGCAGCATGGTGGCATGCCAAAGAGAAAATTGGACAGATTTAGTTGCCTTCTTATAATTTAGATCTTACTATATTCTTGTCTGGGATCAGTGTGGTTAAAAAAAGTAATTTTAAGTTGCGTGTACGCGTTGACCACGCACAAGTTTAACAACCGAGTCCTGCCACACCAGGCTCTGCCTCGTAGTGACCAGATCAACAGCACTTGAAATAATTTGGGCATTTGTCTAATAGGGACTGCAGCGCTTAGTCATGTGTGCTTAAAATTGAAGCGATTAAGCGCTCTGCGAGCGATACTATGAACGCTAGGGAGTGTGTTGGCACGGTGCGGGCCTGCGGAGCCCAGGGGGGGCTGCTCTCGGCGGGGACGGGCCGCAGCTCAGGAAATGACAGCGGCGAGCAGCAGCAGTGACTCACGGCTGGGGCGGCGCGCTCGGGGCTGGCGGCTGCAGTTCCTGTCCCGGCTGCCTGGGGCACGGCCTGCGCTCCCCCGAACTCGCGTTCGGCCGCTGCAGTTTGTTACATCGAGAACCGCGAGCGCCGAATTCGAGCTCCAGTCATGCCGAGGAAGGTAGTTTGAAATGTTTCAGCAGCTGTTTCCCAAGAAGCTGAGCTGCCCATGCAGCAAAGGTCAGGAGAGTGGCTGCTGAATAGGTTCCAAAGAAAGTTTTCCACTGAAAATAAGCCCTAGGAGTGTCGAAGTTATGCTCGGCTATGAAGCAGGTATCTGAAAATGCTTCAGGCTGCATTCTTCAAGATGCAGCAGCAGCCTTGTAATGCAAACTACAGTAAGGCTTCCCTTTTCATGGGCAAGCAGGACAAAATTTAGTGAAGACAGCAAAATGTAATGTGTCCGCTTACTTACAGTTGAAGGCATACAGTATTATGCAGGAGAACTGCCTGGTAGGCTGTTTCAGAGAAAAGACAATTTCTCTTCCTTTCCTTCCTGTTTCATTCTTATTCTTTTCCTTTCCAAAAAGAAGAGAAGAAGCACATTACACATGGCAATACAATGCCATCAAGACAATATGTGAAGTGGTGAAAATGTTGTTTGATTCTGAAGTCTTCATTGCAGATTTTGGTGAAGTTTTGCTCTTAATTGTGTGGAACTAGAAGAGATTAATTTTAAGACCCAGCTGGGAGAAGTTTACTTAAGCTCACCATCAGTTAGAAGAAGAGTTTAACTGCATTTGTACAGAGCCAGCACAGTTGACAGAGACATATGGACATGGCTGTAACACAAATATATAATAATTTTTTAATGAGCCTTTGTCCAAAGGTGGCTTCAGATAAATTTTAGGTATTCTCATCCAAAAATATATCTTAAACTGAACAGAGTGGTCGAAGTTGAGCAACTTTTTTTCCTGAAAGAGATTTCCCTTGTGAAAATCTTTAGCTAGCTGAACATTGAGAATTTTAAAAAGTATTTTAAAAGTTCCTCACTTAGTGATAAATTTCCCTCAGGAATAGTGACCGAGTTGATTTGCAGCATTTTTTCACATTAAACCACAAAATGCTTTTGCCAAGACTGTGTCACTGTGTCTATTTCACGGATGAATAAACAGAGGCATGTGGGAGAAATGTGATTTTACTAAGGGTTGTATAGCAGGTAAGCTGTAGAAGCTGGAACAGAACCCACACCTCCTGTGTCTCTCTGCCTAGGCTGCTCTCTGTTAGTCTGCTGTGCCTGAAGTACACACTGATTTCAAGCAAGGAGCAAGACACAGCTGAAGATCAGCGTAGGAAGTGGTTTCATGATCATCCTACAATACACATTTTTAAAAGATACTAAATACTGTTTTCAAATGCAACAGTTGTCCAAAAATGAATGCTGTCAGATTATGATTTTCATTTGCGTGGGTTGTTTTCCAGGCAGAAATTTTAACGGGCATCCCAGTTGGCAACCTTGAAGATGCTGGAAAGGTGGGACGCATGCTGTTAGGAAGAGGGTGTAAGCTCGTAATTGTTACTCTTGGAGCAGAAGGCTGCATGATGATATCAGGAGACGAAGGCATTCCAAAGCACGTTCCTGCTGGGAAGGTCAGGGCTGTGGACACTACGGTACGTTTTTGTGGTTTAACTGTCTTGCTTTGGAAAAGACTGCTTGAGCACTAGGGGAAAGCAGTGAGTAATCAGCCAAATCTTTGGGCACTAGGACAAAGGCTAATTTATGATGTGAAATTGGTATCCTGCTTACAGTGTCTCATATATTAAATATCAATTCACCTGAGTTTCATAGTCTGTATTGTAGATGAGCTAGAACTATTATACTAAAGGTGTCCTCGTGTTCCTCCTTTACTGAAGTACCTGTCTCTGACTGTAGTTTGTGATGCCACTGGATTGAGCTGCAGTCTTGTTTTTCACCTTTGCCCTTTCATTTAGTTCATCTTGTCTAGAACTCAAGCACTGTGAGAGAATGGAGATACTACTCACAGTCTGAAACTGAATGTTTAATTCTTCTGACAAAGCATGAATTACTTACCAAATCTATCATAAGGTGATTAAAGGCATGTTTTTTATAGAATATAGTGGAAAAACCCACAAGTTCTTGCTGTTTCATGATGACTGTTTTATGATGCTAGGTAAGGGATACTTGGTCAGGTGCATTTTAATCTTTGACATTAGGATACTTCTTTGCTTCCTGTGCAGAACTAAGTGCAGAAAACATGCTCTGTTGAAACCACAAAATACAATACCCCCCAGCAAAAGAGAAAAACAGGACAGGCAATAGTTAAGATATCATTGCTATGAAAACCTTACCACATTGCACATATGGGGCTACTTTGTGTTCCTAGTATTATCTGACATAAATCCAAAATAATTCCAGTGGAGTTACTGAGAGCAGAGCAGGTCACGTTGTATGTACTGACTATACATTTAAATGCCTGTTATAATAACGTCATATTACATATGTTCTGTTACAATAGTTCATTAAAATCCTGGAGATTTTACCATCTGGTATGTTCCATATCTGAATTGCATTAATAACAACTAGTTCTTGTAGCATGTTTTTTATCCATGGACCTCATACTGATTCACAAATAGGAAAGGCAACTGCTTAAAGGATGAAGAAACAGAGGCAGAGGGAACTGAGATTACCTAGGTCAGTAGCATGCAGTAGCAGAGCTAAGAGTAAAGTCACTTCATCTCAATCAGAAGATCACTTATAGGTTTGGACTGTGATATTCTGATACTGTTATTCTGATATTCTGATACTGGAAAACATTGTTTCATTGGTCAATATAATCTTTTTCTGCATAGCTCTGAAATAGAGATACTTTGGTTTTATTTTCCTATTTTGCCTCTTTGTAATTTAGAAGTTTGACCTTGGGTTTGTACTGGTTTTGGAATGTCTTAAATTTCTAGCTGGTGGAAGGAGACATCACTAAGGTTCTTGGTTCATGCATAAGGTTCTTGGTAGGGCACTGCAGATGCCAAACTGCCTCTGCTTGCTTTTAGTCCAGAGTTAGAAGTGCCAAGGAAGTGAAAGGCAGAGCTCCCAAAGCTGTCCAGAAGCAGGGTTTATTAGCTTGGGAGCAACACCTTGTGAACCTGGCAGTATAGCTTCTTGCTCTGGGTTGGTAAATCCACTGCTGCTATCAAAGCTTACTGTTAGAGCTTCTTCTCTATCACACAGAAGTGATGTTGAAGAAATATGTGTGATCTGCTTCTTCAAAAGAAGAAAATTGCTTCCAGATCAGCTATTGTTTGATATTTTAAAGATAAAGAATCGCTGCTCTTGGAATAAAACAGCAATACTGAAACCACGCACTGTGGATGAGAAATGCTTTTTATCTTGCCTAGCAGTTCAGAGTTTCATGTCTGAACGAATGTAATGTGCCTCTTTTAAAAAAAATAATAATTTTATTTTAAATAAAAACAGTTCCTTTTAATTTACTAAATCATTGCCCTGCCTCCTTGTGGCCAACAGGTTATTGGCTTGCACATAACAGAGGATTTTCACAGTTAATTTTGTTAATCTACTTAAATACCAGTGGGTTGTTTTCAGTAAAACAGCTGTGCTTGGTTTATTCTTGCAGCCTGAATGAAAAAATATGTGTTGGCCTTCCATTATGAAAGTCTTACAGTGCTTAGCCTGATTATCACTTTGCCTGAAAGCAAGTGGTTTTAAAGCAACCCTCACAAACACTAAGCAAAATAATGTAATCTTTAACTAACCTGGATTGCTCTGTTAATAAAATAAGCATTAAATATTCCAGAAGGACATGTTACTTTCTTCAAGACGTGTCCACAGTAGATCCTTCCCCAGGGGAAGGATCAAACTTGTAAGGTGGCTTACCAAGTAGCCACCTACCCACAGGGTATTCAGAGTTCATGTGTATGCTCTTAGGCTGCCATTTGATACTAAAAAAAAGTTGCTACTTTAAATTGCTCTGACTTCAGCATCTCGAGGGACTGGGCACAATCACATTGGGTTTTGTGCCTGTATCTGTATTGATACTGTTTAGATCTGCAGAAGGTGAAGTGACTGCCAGACAAAGAGTTAAATGACACGTGTACCCTATCACAGAATTTGCAAAAGGCTACAGAGTCCTTATTAAAAAACAGAGTTTGCCATTTAGGAGATACACATGCAAGATGCAAAATTAGTTTCAAAGTCCCCTTTCACTGTAGAAATTTTCCAAGGCTGCTACCGCTGCTCAGAGTCCTCTCTGCAGCCCTGCAACTTCACTACTGACCTCTGGTAATTTCTGTTCTGCACAGCAGTTTTAGGGATTTTTGAGCAACAAAATACTTGGGTAGGTACAGCCACATGATTAAGAATTTGAGTTCCTTCTTCCAGTTTGTGTGCTCCCCATTCTCCATGTTCACAGATTCATCAGAGACACTAAGGGTTGATAGGCTGTAGAGCCTGGCTCTTCATCCCTGCCCTTGAGGTGGTTAATCTGAGTGCTTATTGGCAGAACACTGGGAAAAGCTGGCTCCATCTCCCACTCTGTGGTGGAACATGAATCTTCAAGATTGAAAATCTGGCATTTTTCACCCACACTAAATCAATACTATAAAGAGGGAAAAAAGGCTTGTTGATTCTTTTTTTTTAGCGCTAATTATCTTAGTGTGGGCTTTAGTAATGTATGCAATGCTTCTCATGACTGTTAGCAGAGCTCTCCATACACAGTCCAAAACATGTAGAGCACGAATAGTCGTTCAGAGGGAAGTTTTGCAAGACATGGCATTGTAAAGCTGAAACATCTGTTTCTCCTGTTATAGCTAAATAAGCTTTTGCTAAGAAAATTAACTTTCCCTTCAATTTACTAGTTCCTGCTATCTACTTTCTATATGAAAATTTTGGATAAACAGAAAAATAAGTGAATTATTGAAAAATCATCCTCAAATTCTCTCTGTGACAGAAAGATCTGATTAAGCCCATCAGCTAAGTCAATTTATATTTGAAACAGTTGACGTACATGAGACATTTGACACATAATAAAGTACTAATATAGCTATACATTATATTCTATTTTCATTACTTTAAATAGTTGCTTTTAAATTTACTTGACTATATTAAGTTGAATATATGCATTTAGTTTATTTTTGGAAGAAGCTATTTCCACTCTAGGTGAAACTAGTACATGAAGCTACATTAAAATAGCTGTGAAGGATAATTATATAATTCCATTTATATGACACTTCTTCTGTTGGTAGCAGAAGGTTTCACAAATCATTCACAAATCTGATAAGCATTCCACAGAAAACAATAATATCATACACACACATTTTGCAGTTGTGAGTGTGTGAAGCAGTTTGCCTCCTGCTGAAGCAGGAGCACAGCTGAGGTGGAGCACAGCAGCTGCTCACAAACAGCTGTGGGACATGACCAAACTCCATCATGACAGAACTGTACTTGAGGTGAAGGGGATGATCCGTGTGATGAACCACACCATGATCCTGGATTTTGACATCTGCTGCTGCAGTAGCCCTGAACAAGCCATCTTGGCAGAGACATACGTGGTCTGTTGAGATAGAGGGCCACATCATCATCCATACTGGAGAATGTAGCTCTGCTCTTTTTGCCCCTTCACCCTTGCTCTCCCCCCTGCTTCTGACAATCACACAAAGTGTAATTTACAGCACTATTTACATCTATTTACATTTACTAATTATATTCTATTGAAACTGCCAAGGAAAATTTGTCAGAAGAATGTAATTACTCAAAGCTGGAATATGGCCAGCAGTGAGATTAGTTCCCTTCCATTTTGAAAAAAACACTATGGGATAGTATGGAGCTGAGCACTTCAAGTGACAGCTGGGAACCAAGTCAAGTTCTTGAGGTACTGCCAGAGGCCTGCCTGAGGCTCAGTATGTGCAGGTGGACTTCAGAGGGGCATTCAGGCTGTCTGGAGCTCCAGGTTACTCAGGATCTGGGCTTCAGAGCCATGCCAGGCCTCCTCTGGAGGTGGGGCAGTCTGGTGGTTAGTGGCAAAGGCAGGCTGGAATGTCCCCTCTGGTTCTGGGATTTGCTCTGTGGCTCTGTGGTTGCTCCTTGCAGCCGGAGGTGGTGTGTCCTGTCTCCATGACTCGAATTGGAGAGCTGGCACTGGCAGAATCTCTCCTGTGCAGCAGCATTAGTGGAAAATGGGGGGGTCTCTGAGTAAGCCGGGGCTGCCCCTCTTCTGGCCCCCCATTTCTAGGTTACAGCAGGAAGATCACTTTGGGGAGGAGGTCATCTAGAGTTAGTTTCTAGAACCTCCAGTTTGCACCAGAACCCAACTTGGATCAAGATGACAAACATACACTGGCACCAGTTAGGGTGACTTTCTAATTTTTGACTCATCTGGTCTTCTAAATGCATAATATAGCTGCTCTATTTACTATCTCTTCATCAGCTGACCTCTAGGTTTACACATACCACTGTTGTGTGCAAGAAGTCCTGCATTAGCACACTCACGGCCAGGAGATCAGGCATCTCCATCTCTGGCTTAGGCATAGATGTATTTTCTTGAAAGGCAAATAGATGCAATTGAGCACACAATATTTAAAAGGAAATTTACAATCACTTTTCACAACAGTGCCCCTAGTAATCACAGCAAATCAAGAGTCCCTCTTTTAAATATAATGGAGAACGTAGAATGTTTAACTTTGCAGTATTTCTAAGCACAACAAATCAAATAATCACAGTAATCACAGCAAATCAAGAGTCCCTCTTTTAAATATAATGGAGAACGTAGACTGTTTAACTTTGCAGTATTTCTAAGCACAACCATTACATTTACCATGTAATTTCTTATATTACCAGCATTTTCCCTGTCTGCTTGTGCTTTTTGGATACAGTGATTGCACAACCTGCTAAGAGAAGCTCACAGGTTCAAGTGCCATGCTTGTAAACATGAAAGTCATTTAGGGGAAAGGATAAAATTCAACATTTAATCTACTCTGCCTGAAATTTGATATGAGCATATGATTTATTTTATATAGTCCTTTTCTGTGCAATATTCTCAGAGATATGATACATACTATTTGTCATGATCAAAAATGTTACCATTATTTTTTCATGTCAGTTCTGCAAAAGAAAAGCTCATTGCTACAGTATGAAGTGTCATCAGATGTTTTCTGTTCAAATCCTATTGTTTCCCTCAGATTTCTTAATACAATTTATTAGATCTGTCTCTTCTATTAGGAGAGAGAATTATGAAGGCTGTCTTTAAACAGTAAATTGCTCACTGGGCAGCTTTGTATTGAACTCTGAAGATGTTACACAACCTTTATTTTAATAAAGCCTCATATAAGTGTATAGCTGTATAATTTTAGATATGTCACAGTATTCAGGCCTGTGCAGCAATTGTGGTCTAAAGAAGACAGTGTGGTTTAGCAATTTTAACAAAGGACTGATTAAGAGTTCCAGGGCTCTGCAAAAGACTTGCTGTAAATCCTTGGAAGAGTTACGTGTCTTCTTTGTATCCCAATTTATCTGTCCATAAATTGGAGCTGCTATTAATGTGTTGCATATAAGCCATGAGAAGTCTGTTAGAGATCAGAACAGAACCTGGGAGGCCTTTTTCCCAGGCTTTTCGTATAACCTCAGGCCAATTGTGCTTCTTTGGGGGCTTTGCAAACTCATTGAAGTGCTTCTGCTTGAAGTTGAGAGGTCTTGTCTGTAAAAATATGGTTTACACTAAAATTCTCTGACTTAGCTGTATCTTCTGGTTTGGAGGAAGCCTGAGCCAGAGGAGTGGACACTGAAATAAAGCCTTAGAATATAAATAAATCCAAAACAGTCCTCCTAATAACAGCAATTCTTTGTCTCCTGACTTTGTGGCCTAACGTCTGAGGCTCAAGGGGATATAAATACAACACTCTGTGCAATGACTAATTACTCAAAATTCTGTGCATCAGCAGAAGTGGGACTTGTGGTTGACTCTAATATTATCAAATGCCTTTGCTATTTAATAATCTTGTAGCCGTGCATTATTTAGCATGCTGTTTGCACAAAGAACAGTGATTTTATTTCAGTTATCTCTCAACAAAGTAAAAATGCAGCTGGTAGTAAATGAAGCATTTGGCAGACAATGTGTCTGATGTACAGTTCTCTAACTTGCTAAGAAAAGAAAAATGTTGACTGTTTAACCTTTTCCTACCCAAGGATGTAGCAAGGAGTAAACCTTTGTGGTTTTCTATTTTCTTTTTTCCTTAACCCTAAAATGTATCCTTTCTTTTTCGTTTCCTTTCCTCTTTTTTTTCTTTTTCTTTTTCTTTTTCTTTTTCTTTTTCTTTTTCTTTTTCTTTTTCTTTTTCTTTTTCTTTTTCTTTTTCTTTTTCTTTTTCTTTTTCTTTTTCTTTTCTTCTTTTTCTTTTCTTTTTCTTCTTTTTCCTTTTTCTTTTTCTTCTCCTTTTTTGTTTTCTTTTATCTTTTTTTCTCTTTTTTTTCTCTTTCTTCATTTTCAGTTCTTCTTTTTTTTTCCTTTTTCCCATCTTCCCTCTCATTTTCAAGGAAAGAGAAGTTACTGCTGGGCAAACATCTTATTTATCAGTGGAGTTTATTCAGAACATCAACACAGAGTAATTATGCTCAGAGTTCCCATTAACATCCCACAAAACGAGAGCATAATAGCTTCCTTTCTTTAACATGCAACCCAAATAGGTTATTAAATAAGTTCAGTTCCAGTCATAGCCCACTTTCTGACTTAGCCTTCTGCATTGCCTTTTTTACAAATATGGAATCCATTGAATCTTGGAACAGAAAAACCATGAGGAATAAGTTAATCTGCCAGGCACTCCACTCAGTGATCAGCACTGTAAGCCTAAATAAAGCTGCATCTATTATGTTTGAAGTTCAGCTGAACTGTGAAAGGGCACATGACTGAAATGACTGCATGTGAGTTGACTCATAGTAAAGTCTAGATGGGACTTGCTTAGTTCCTCATGAGTTTCTGCTTCTGATTCAGGCCTTCTAAAGACACTTCAGTCTGTTAAGGCTTGGTCAGTGGCCTAAGGGAATACAGGTATCCAGTGACAGGAGGGATTGCAAGAGTGGCATCCCTCTGCATTGGCAGTCAACGGAGAAAATGTGGAGCAAGCTGGATGCACCCTCTTTCCCCTTGGAGAGCAGAAAGCTATATTATCCCCCTTGTACAAACTGGAAGAGTGGAACAAAAATGTTGGTGACTGGGTGCACTGAAGCACAGACTAAAATTGTTCTGCTCCAAGTCATATAGGGAGTTGGAGTAGTGCAGCCAAAAATGAAGCACAGGCATATATTGTCCCATGCTGCTCTCTTAACTTCTGGACAACATTGTCGTGGAAGGAAACACTGTTTATCTGCCTAGTAACTGTCTATTTTAATCTGTAAGAACAAACAATGTAAACAAAATGAGCAAACAGAAGCAGGCTTGTACAGAACAATTTGCAGTCTTGTTTTCCAGTGGAAGATTCCATGGACCACCCAGGCTTTGCTCTAGTCCTTTTCTCAACCACGGAGCATCTAATTAAATCCCTTTCCATTCCTGACTCTAAGTGGAAGAGAGCCTACAGTCCTGTACAGTTCCTTTCCAGATGGAAATGCATAATTTAACAGCGATACAGCTGACAGGAGAAGTGCGCCCAAAGCAGTATTAGCATTTGCCACAAATTGCATTAAATTACAAGGGGTACTTAATGAAGATGTCTTATAAAAAAAAAGATTAAAGCCAATATTTAGTTTTTAAGCCCCTTCTAAGATTGTAGTGTGCCTGTCATCAAAAAACTCAGTAAAACTACTTTAGTGATACCAAGAGTTGTTTGGTTTTGCTACACATGATCATTAATGAGTCATGGCATTGTGTCCCATTGTGTCCTACAGCTTTATTCCATATACACATATACATACACAAAAAGTTGCTAAGCACCTTAAATTGCTTACAACATAAGGAAAGTACTATTCAGAATGCTGTTCTGTAGATAGAGAACAAAATATGCAGACACTGGCTCTTCAGTGGCAAGTGAACCTGTTTCCCTTGTTTAAGCATGATTTGTTCTCTATGCCCATCTTAAAAAAAATAGGACTGGAGGAAAATTTTTGTGAGGCTATCAGCTGTCTCATTTTTAGAACTGGACATCATTGTGAATATCCACATGAAGAAGAAAGTACTTAGCAATGCAGAGTTGCTTTGCATTGGATGCTTCTTGAAGAGGCTGTAGGGAGTTTATGAAAGTATGCTATGAGAGCAGGTGCTTTGGCTCCACTGCTGCATACTGAGAAACATTCCAGTTTGGAAATTAACCCCAGTTTCTATTGTTCTGGACATAGAAAGGTAGGGATGCTGGCAGTGTATGAGTAGCAATTTGAGTGTTTTCTCTGTGAGAGAACATGGGAATGATAACACATCCAACATCTGCACCTAAGAATACATTTGGGTGAGGTCTAGAGAGGCTGAGTTCAGAAATATCTTTGTGCCATCTCACTTCTGGGATGCTTTAGTAAATGAAACAATGGTATAATTTATGCAGGTTGAGAGCAGAGCAGGAAATTACTTTTATTGCTTCTCTTGGGCTAACCATGGAATGCAACACAAGTCAAAATCATTACAGCAAAACATGCTGCATCCCTTTTTTGATTTGCTCTCCTCCTCTTGACTTTATGATGAGTCCAGCTCAGGGTGTCCTCCAAGAAGATGCTCAGTCCTGTTATGTAGCTCACCCCGTGTTGGAGCAGATCCTGGGCTGCCAGTGCACACGAGGAGTGCCAGTTGTAATGGTAGATAGGATATCTGGGATATCTGAGTTGCAGAAAGGATGAAGAGGAAGGAAGACCAACTGTGTGCAGTCATCCTTTCTAATGCAATTCCTGCAGTTAAAAATAGCTAGTGGAAGCTGGCACTTCTGGCACATCCAGAGCGTCACCTTCCCAAGTATCTTTTTCTGGCCTGAGCTGTAGGAAGTTGCAAATGCAATCCGCTGTGTAATAGTGCAGCATATTCTTGGCCAAACCCCTCATCATTTTTTTCCTCTTCATGGTTAGCTAACAAATGTTATATGCCTCCCTTTCTTCTTTAAAAGTGTTCTCTGCAGAACCAAGTATCATCTAGGCTATTGTGGAACATAACTTACTCTTCTCAATTTCTTTACATCAGTTCTGGCTATGGTGAGAGGGAAGGCAAACCTGGCTCTGGAACCCCTTGCCAGCCTAGTTGCCCTGAAATGCCAATCACAGTAATGATGATATTTAACAATATCAGATTTCATGATTTCACCCAACAGAGTTTTCAATTTCAAGTAATTTTTTTTGTCACTACAGAAACCAGAAAGTTTTGAATTAGATTGGTGATATTGCATAATTGGGTTTTCAAAAGAACAAGAACAGAGAAATGAGAATAGTGGGGAAATCAGGCTTCTTGCTTTTGCAAATTGTAACCACAGAAAATGCCAGAAGTTGTATTTCTTATCAAGAATAAAAGAGTTAATCTTTAATATCCTGTCCCACAGACAGAATATATTTTACAACTTTCATAAGAAAAATTGAAGGAAACTAAAACTGTAAGTTTTGGTGATTTATAGCAGTAACCTATAGGAATGTCTTTAATAGCAAGTTTACAGTTGAGTGCACTTATTTTGCCACTTTTCTCAGGGTTTTTTTTAATGTCTGTATGTTCAAAAGTAGACATACAGACATAAACCCAGCTATTCTAGAGAAAGTCATCTGTAGAAAAGCAGATTCCCAAATTCTAACCATGATGTTTGTCAGCTGCCCAAATGTCTGTAAGGAATATTTTTAAAATTCATTTCAAAGCACAAAGAGATACAGAAATACGGGGAAAAGGTGAGGAAATTCTCTGGAAGCTTGTGCCTCATTGCTGGTATATGTGATTTTGTTACTGAAATCATTAGGTAGGCAATGTGTTGCTTGGAAAGATCTATTTTACAGGGAATCTCACAGAGAACGCCCTTCTGTCAGAAGCAGTACCTTGGTGGTCACCTACCGCTTAAGACCGTGAGTGAGGTGTGGGAGCCCTGTTTTCTGCACTCCTGCCCCACAGGTTAAGGACAAGAGAATGAGTGGGTAGCAGAGAGCAATACTGTTGAGCAGAACAGCAGTTCTGGCTTGTAAGTCACATCTAACTGAAATTCAGGAGAGGAGATACAGCTCGGGTAGTCATCAAAACGATTACACAAACTCAGTTGGAAAAAGAATGCAGGGAGCTGGCAAGGGGACAAAGCTGGGGAGAGCTCAGACAAAAAACCTCCTGAAGTTTGGTGGTTTTTCTTCCCTTCCAGGATGTGTAGTTCAGAGGTAGGCAGAAGCAGTGGCCAGCCAACAAAGGCTAGATGCTGTGGTTTTGAAAGAGGCATTCGAGCATATGGAGCTTTCGTGCAAAAAAAAGAATGTTTTTTTGATCAATTCCAGGCGAGATGGCAGTTGTGTCATTCCAAGTGCTTCTCGTCAGATTAGATGGGATCACTAAGAGTCCTTTGGCATTTTCAGGCTGAGAGAAAAAACCCACATGTGGCTAGTAAAATTGTCCAGCACAGATACTCCCTTCTTCTTACTTAACTGTTAGATTATGGGGTCCTGAAGCCATGTCAGCCTCATATGTGACACTGCGTGGCACAGTTAGTGACAATTTGGACAGTTGTCTCCCGGCTGGGGAGGGAAACCCACTGCCAGAATTTCCAGTGTACTATCAAAATACTGTGATGTATTTTGGGAAGAGCTTTGGCTGTAGTTTCATTTCATCATTAAATGATATTTGTGAATTAACACAGAAGCATGAGCTTTGTTGGGACGAAAGCACAATTTGGCACAAGTGTGACATGAATAATGAAAGGAGTGAAGTACTGCTCAAGGAAATGAGATAAGTGAAGCTTTTGATTAGAGTAGGAGAGTAGCTGCATGTTGTTGAGGCTTGATAAACCAGTTTGAGAAGTACAAATCAACCTTCTAAGGAGCTGCTATATTTAGCACCAGGCTTCAACCACGACTCTTGATTCTGTGCAAGTTCAAATTTCGGGAGAGGTGGATACAGCTCCTGTAGCATGTGCAACTGAAAGTCCATCTTCTGTCTATTAGTGGTGATGTCTGCGTGCTTCCCTGTTGTCGACACATTGTGGTTTATAACTTCGCAAGACTGCCACTGGAGAGTTTTGTGTTCAGATGAAATGTAATCAGGATTTTCCAGTACTGCATTTTGTATATCATACGTTTTTGATATGCACTGCAGGGAGGGGAAAAATGTGTGGAGGGTTTTTTTCTGCTGTTTCTGAGTTCCGAAGCGAGGTATCAACTTCCAGATCAAATGAAAAGAGGTCACAGATCAAAGCTCAGGTGTAGAACCAGGGAAGAAGCAGATAATGAGGGCAAAAGTTAATTCAATCTTAAACAGAAAATTTACATGAAGTGTATCCCAAATTGAAAAATTCCATGCCAAAATATCTATTGCCCTGGTAGTGTAGGAATCAGGGTACTGGTGAATTGTTTGGTTGACAGGAATCTCACAGGTTCAGCAACATGGATCCCTTGTTTTCAGAGTGGTATATGGAATTCCTGCTTCTGTGCTCTTACTCCATTGTGTAAGAAAGAAATAAATTTGTCACTTCTCATAAATGCTATCTGGAGTTGAAAGGAGTTTATATGAGCATCATCTGAATTGTTTCGATTATTCAGAAAACAGAGTGCTCCCTGTGGGTGAACACTTTGTTGGCTTTCTGGGGTTAGACTAACAGTCTACTACACGGAATAACTTTGTTCCCCAGTGCTGAACAGCATACTGGAATATTATTATCCGGAGAATGTAGCTCTCCTGCGATCTTTCCCAGACTTCAGTGTGTACTAAGAGAAAGCCATCACCTCCCAGACACCTTGCAGTATTTTTCTCGTAAACAGTGAGATGGGAGCTCCTCTGTTCTGATCCTGATTGAGAGTCCAGCAGAGCTGTGGAGGTCCACTTAATTATTTTGCATATCTCAGTTTTAGGGTTCCCTAGCTGTGCCTCACTTTCAAAGGATGGGTAGCTCATGTGATTCCTGTTAGCCTATGAAAGATCTGGAGCTTTGGATTCAGCCCACAGATGTCTCAAAGTGGGTGTTCTCAACATCCTTGATCTTAAGTTGGGTTAATTTCCCATCATGTGAAATGAGAGCACTATTACCTGCCTTCAAAGTTGATGCTGTGTATGGGCTTTGAAATGTAAAGCAGACACTTTGATCTGTGCTTTTTAGATGACATACAAATTAAAAATTGCAGAGTTGTGAACGTTGTATGTTTTATTTCCAACATTCACCACAAACCAAACATTTCAGGGGAATTCATGCATCTGTAATGCTTGTCACTGATCTTTTTAGAAACAGTGCATAACTTAATGTAGTAGGATGTTTCAGAAAGGAAAGAAATTGCTTGCAGGAGGCCTTGTACTGAGATTAATCTCTCAGGAATGCAGGGGGTTAACGGTCAGGCTGATTAATCGCTGTTAATGACCCATCAGGAAATCTGTCAGGAAGTGGGTAAAAATTCCTGATGGCTGATGTGAAGCATTGTGTGGTATGCTTTGGTTTTGATGTTTCCTAACTGATAGTCTACACTGGGTGTGGTTTGGTTACCTTTTAAGTTCTCAGGACATGTGAAGGACCAGATGATGTGATGGCCTTGTTCAACTTGAGTAAGTGAGCAAGAAACTTTCCCCGTTCAAGGCTGTGCAAGTACCTCACAACATAAATGCAAGAAAGTCAGGGATTGCTCCTTCCCACAGCTTCCCACAACAGAGTCTGGTAAAGATGCAGAAAGGAAGCGTGATCATTCCCTCATTCCTCCAGAGCCAGCCCACAGGGTATGGGGGGAAGAGTGGAACAGGCAGCTTTCCCTGTGTGAACAAGGAGCCAGAGTATTAAGGCTTGGATACACAACTGAGTTAATGAATTGCCTGGTGTTGACTGAGGGTGAGGTTTCACAGTTGGCTCAAGCTGATCCAAGATCATGCTGAAAGGAGTGTTTCTAACCTCTTTCTCATTTGCTGTGGACTAGCTATCATGTGGTAATACAGCAACTTGCTGATCTGGGTGGAAACTATTGTTTCTTGCTCAGTGTTGGCCGGCCCAGTCGTCAGAAGGATCACAGAACTGATCTGCCTCACTGCTTGGCCACACAAGTGCTAAATCTGATGTAGGGGAGGGCGTGGGAACAGGAGACAAGGATAAAAACATGAGTGGGGACTGAGCCTTTCAGCAGTAGCATAACCATGGATTGGCTTAAGCCTATTATGAAACTGCAGTCTGAATCACTGGAATTAAGAGTGCACTGTCAACCTACAGGGAATGCAAATTAAAATGTGTTAGCTTACACCTCCTGCCGTTGTTAAACACTGGCTGAGCTCAGCCATTCTGCACATGGCTGGGAGGAAGGAGCTACAGTGGGGCAGCATCTTAGCAGTTCCCCATGACTTTGCCTGAAGTGTGCAAACCACATCAGACAGCATTGGGGGGGTTTGTGGGGAAGGCAGAGGGGAAGAAGAAAGGAAGAGACAAGCACCACTACCATGATTCTCTCTATATGTTTTCCTTTGGCTTAGGGTAACATCTAGTCTTTCTTTGTGACAAGACTGCGGAAACGCTCAGTTACCAGAGGACAGATTAAGTAACAGAGTTGGAGATCTAGACCCTAAGCTCTGGGGCACAGTGTGCTTTTTCTTGTTCTTCTCCTATATTTTCAACCCAAGTAGCTTTGCAGTGCTATCTAGTCAGCACCAAAAGCCTAACTTACACCTAGCCAGGCAAGCCCTGCTATCTGATTCAAGTTCATTTGGTTCTTATTGCTAAATTTGGTAGTTCCCAGTTAAGGACTTCCTCCCCCTTTGTTTTGGCTCAAAATTCCATGCAAAGATACAGGAATAAGTGTGTTAGTGGAAAATCACTTTGTAATTTTCAAATATTTCATGTTTTAGGGGTTTGTAACAATAGGTCTCCTTTAAGCACAGCTGTGCAGAGGCACACCGGTATCTGCAGGGCGCCCTACAAAGACAGCAATGCTTCCACACAGGATTAGCAACCCCAGACACTGTGGGAGTAATCATCCTTATTAGGCCTTGATTTTAGGAAACAGTTTGAAGATAGTCAAATCAGTTTAATTTCAGGAGAGTTTCAAGATAGTGGAGTTAGTTTAATTTAAACTAACTGTTTAAATTTAAGTTTAATTTAAACTTTATCTTGATTTAAACTGCCAAAATATCTTTCTAGTAAAACATGAGGAAATATGTGGGGAGGAAAATATTAACCTCCCATAAAATAATTTTAAGTATTCCATAGGCAAATAAATGCAGAAGTAAAAAACAAAACAAAACAAAGCAAACAAACAAAAAAGCAAACCAAAAAAAAACCAGCCAGGAACATTTCCAGAAATAAATCATTCTCCATCACATAGGGGATAAACATGGGTTCTTTCAGGAAGAAGGAAATAATAAAAATCCAAAAGCTGCATAACCAATCCAGCTACTGTGAATGGGGTTTTCATTGCAAGGTTTTGGTAGTGGGGACTACAAGAATGGCTTCCCCCATGTCTGACAGAGCCAATGCTCCAAGAGGGACCCAGCACTGTCCAAGGCTGAGCCCTTCAGTGAAGGTGGTAGTGCCTCTGGGATAATGTAGTTTTACCCCTTAAGATGGGGTAAAAATAGTGCTGTGCAACAGCAGCTGGAGAGGAGGAAAGAAGATGTGACAGAAGCAATGGTGCAGACACCCAGGTCAGTGCAGAAGGAGGGGCAGGAGATGCTCCAGGCTCTGGAGCTGAGATTCCCCTGCAGCCCCTGGTGCAGACCATGGTGGAGCAGCTGTGCCCCTGCAGCCCACGGAGGTCCCTGGGGATGCAGAGATCCACCTGCAGCCTGTGGAGGAGCCCCACAGCAGAGCAGGTGGATGCCTGAGAGGAGGCTGTGACCCATGGGAGGCCTGTGCTGGAGCAGGGTCCTGGCAGGACCTGTGGAGAGAGGAGGCCATGCTGTAACAGGTTTACTGACAGAACTTGTGAGCCCATGAGGGACCCACACTGGAGCAGCCTGTTCCCAAAGGACTGAACCATGGGGAAGGGACCCACTCTGGAGCAGTTCATGAAGAGCTGTAGCCTGTGGGAAGGACTCATATTCCATGGAGAATCCCATGGAGGACTGTCTCCTGTGGCAGGGACCCCATGTAGGAGCAGGGGAAGAGTGTGAGGAATCTTCCCCCTGAGGAGGAAGGAGTAGCAGAGAATACATGTGGTGAACTGGCCACAATCCCCATCCTCTCCAATCCTGTACTGCTGTGTGAGGTGGAGGTAAAGAAAACGGAAGTGAAATTAAACTTGGGAAGAATAGAGGATGAGAGAAGGTGTTTTAAGATTTGCTTTTATTTCTCATTATTCTACTCTGATCTGATTGGTAATAAGGTAATTTCCCTAAGTCAGGTCTCTTTTGCCTGTGATGGTGATTGCTGCCTGCCCTTATTCCAATCCACAAGCCTTTTGTTCTATTTTCTGTCCCTTTTCACCTGAACAGGGGAGTGGCAGAGTAGCTTTGGTGGGCACCTGATATCCATCCAGGGTCACCCCACCACACACTGTCATCAAAGGATATTTTATTCCCTGAGCATTTCAGCTGAAATTATCCCTTAGATGAGACACAGACCCAAATGGCAATAGACTATCTGGATATATCCAAGGGTTGTAAATGTTTCTCTAGTTCCACTACTAACCTTTCACCAAAGCACAGCTCAGGGATTCTTGTAGGGAGACATAGGCTTTTCCCACTTGTGAGCAGTGGATAATGGATAGTGAGTGCCTTTGCTGACAGCTATTTTTGTGTTTCATGGGGCTAATTTGCAGTTCGGGTACAGAGTAGGCAGAGGTACAGCAGGGAATGTTGAGCAGATGTGACAGAGCGATAACATCCTCAGCATAATCCAGCATCACACAGTTGTGGAGTGCTATAAATACAGCAGGAATTCTCCAAGGCCCACTTCCTTCAACAGAGTTGGGCATCTCTGCATGGCCATGGATGTAGGCTGCGCTAAATCAGTGTAATCCTCAGGCTTCATTTATTTGTGCACTTCTGTGAATGCTCCTTGGAGACTGTAAGCATCATTGTGAGCAATGTTGCTGGTTCTACATCATGAGGCACTTTTTGACAGCTTTTTGTTTGATTTATTCACTACATGAAGAATTCATCATTACAGGCAAAACATTTCTCTTGTACTGCTGTACAACATCCTTTCCAGGTGTTTCTTTGGGCCTTGGTAACATGCTCTTAGAATGTACTTAATGGAATGAATCCATGTTAATAGCCAGACTGCACAAGGACTGTAACTTCTTAAAAATACCTGAGAAAAGTTTTCTGAGGTTCACTAACAACGTCAGGTTTCAGGAGGCAGAGTCCTCTCATGTTCTTCCATTGCTGCTGTTGCTCTTGCCCAGGAGGACAGGCTGGGAGGGCAAAGGCTGAGCAAAAGATTTCCCTGGAACAAGGCAGTGCAATTGTGGCCTCTCTGTGAACTGCAGCTTTTGGCCTCTTGGCCTCCA
This sequence comes from Molothrus aeneus, assembly GCF_037042795.1. Classification (NCBI taxonomy): domain Eukaryota; kingdom Metazoa; phylum Chordata; class Aves; order Passeriformes; family Icteridae; genus Molothrus; species Molothrus aeneus. Next base: position 26,941,740 of record NC_089648.1, read on the forward strand.
AATTTTTTTGGTGAGCAAGTCATCTTATTGTATAAGTGAAATGCATCCTAATAGCCTGTGCATGATGGATTGGAAAAGGCTTTAGATGCTGGAAAGGCTGTTGAACAATATAGTTTCCACTTACAAAGCAGTTTCCTTAAAAAGCTTCTCGGGGCAGCATCGTATAAAAATAGTTATACTAAAGTTGTGAACCAGCTTCTGACAAATCAGGACTAACAAAAGCTAAGGTATAAATAGAAGTGTTTTCATGGGTTTTCTCTTCTCTAGAGGCACACAATCTCAATCAGTGCTGGATTGTAAGAAACAAAAATGCCCTTTTCCAGACACACAGGAAAACAAGGACCTTACAGACTAGTGGCACAGAATATAAATACTGCTTCAAACCCATAAAAATTAGTCAAAACCATGACATTTGTATTTAAGAATGACCCACAGCATATCAGACAATTTTAAAATCCAATTCTTTATTTTATTGCAAACAAACTAGCATCTCCTGCTTTAAAGAAAGGCTAAATACATTATACTTTCATAATTATGGAATGAATTGTCTCCAGGCACTCAAGGATATGAGGATTATCTTAAAGTCTGCAGTGTATTAGAATTCCCAGAAGACAAATGCTGAAGAATGTAAAATATTACATACTCTGTATTTATATTTTGTCAGTGGGCACTCTCAGTGCACCTTATTGGTCATTTTTAAATTAATTTTTTTGGTGAAGTAGGTTAGAATTATTTTTCTTAGAGCAGGTTTTGAAACAGCTAAAGGTAAATCTACTATTTTTTATTCCAGTGTTTGTGTAATCTTGATTTTACTCTGAGCCTGTTTCTTCTAGTGCTCTGTGCAAACCATTTCAGAATCTACCAAACCCAATGTAGTTTAATGCACAGTACCAAAGAAGGAAGGTCTGTTTCTGTAAGCCAAAAATAGTTCTTACTGCAGTTAACCTTGCAGCTGAACCAGTTGTGCTATTGCTCTTTCAGTCATGTTTGACCAGTCACGTCTGCACAGACCAGAAGCAAGGCTGAGCAGGGGATCTACATAATCAGTGTGATGCATGACGCTGTTCTCAGTGCAGCAGCTCCTCTACTGAAAACACCCCCCTCACAAAACATTCACTTACCAACCACTGCATTTATGATACCCTTTGGGTCTGTGATAGCTGGCTTTGCAGATACTGACTGCTTCAATCTATGCATGGGAAGTGAGGATTTCAGAAAAAGTTTACTGGCATCAAATCCTTCTATAATTCTCCAATCACCCTGTAATCTTTTCTCTTGCAAAAAAAATGCTAGGGGGGCTTTTTTCTATTCTGGATGGGAGTCTGCTGTTCTCTCCTTTTTCTGCTTTCAGAGCCATTTATCATTGTTCAGCCAGGCTAAAAGGGAGATCCCCAGCCATCTCACAACCTCAGAGCATCACCCATGAGCAGAGAGCCACGGTAACATTGCAGGAGAACTTACACTCCATCTCACTGGCACACAGACTAAGACCTGGGTTACACGTGGTTAGTGTGTTTTTGTTCCTGTAGCCAACAGTGCAGCAATTATTAAAGAAAAAAACAAAAAGACACTATTCTGCTCCATGCTGCTGCCAGGTAACAGTTTATGCCATTTGACACCAGATATTCTGAGTATTAATCATTAAAATATTTGGCTACTTCCATTTCCCAGTGATCACTGTAAAAAATGTTCTTCCTGCTAGAGCTACAGCAGAACAGATCTGCATGCTGAAATCCTACTCCTGTCTGTAACAACAGCACCAAAATAGCTTTAATAATTAATCATGCAGTGATTAGATTACAAACTCTGAGGTGGGATGGAGATTTTTGTATTATGCATCAGACAAAAGACACTGGCAATGCTTAACTAGCAGTCACCTGCTCCTGCTCCACCTGCCATTGTGGGAACACTCCGGAAACCAGAAGGGAGACAAAGGCCCAACAGAAATTGATAAAAACCTTCACCTGCCCCTGGTATGTTCAGGAATACAGAACTGTTGAAACAGGTGCTGCTACAGCTGCATGCAAGGGTACAGCTTTGCTTGTTAACTTGTCATTTGCCAGGCCATGCTCTCCATTGTATCCTGACAGAACACAGCATTCAAGCTCCAGGCCAAGCAGGAGTTAAGCAGGGAGTTTTCTGACTGGAAACACCAATGCAAACAGCCACTGTGGCAGGGCTGGGCAAGGAGAGGCCAGGTGTGGGGAAGGGCCCCTGTCCTGTGCTCACCTCTGTTAGGGTCCCTTGCAGTGCCCACGCTGCTCTGCCCTGTCAGCTGCTTGCAACATTGGAAACAAATTTCTGTGGAAGTAGCATTGTTTTGCTGGAATGATTTTATATGTAGCTGATTTCAAGGCAAGTAAGAGTATAAGACTGAGAAACACTAGTATTCAAAACTGGAATTGAACACTAGTATTCAAAATTGGAATATTACTTCCTAGTCTTAACTTCCATTAGAAATTTTGCTGAGCTGTTTTGACAGTTTTTCCAGGCCCTTTGCTCTTGTCACATGACTCTTGGGACCTATTTATTACAACTACAGAGGAAAAATCCCTCATCCATATGCTGGATCTGGAATGAAATGTGATAATACTAGTGTGTCTAGTTTAATGCCTTCACTGGTACAAAAGTATGATTTAAAAAAAGGGACCTTAGGACCAGTTTTATGGTAGCCACAAGAACTGGTATCAGTCTGGCCTAGAATCAAGACAGTTTTAGGGGAGGAGAGGGAAAGAACACTGTGGACTGAAATGAGCAAATCAAGTTAAACACAACCATCAATCAAGTTAAATTTTGCCAGTTGCTGGAGACACTTCACAGCACTGAACAGCTAAACAACAATTATTGTTAGGAAGTGCTTGGGAGGCAAAGAGCTGTCACTGCCTGCTGACCAGAGCACAGCCAGCAGTATCTGGGCAAAAGGGTCAGGGCAAGCTAGGGTGTGGCTGGTGCCCATGTGGGACAGATGTACTCCAAGCCTCCCCAGGGCTCCCGCGGGGCATGCAGGCCATGCTTGGGAATGATGGGTAGCTCAAGAGGGCCATGGCTGCCAGAGCGCTCAGTGAACGTCACTGTCCTCATCCTCCGTGGTCAAACGCAGCACAGGTGGCAAAGCTTGCCCCAGGAATAAAAGTGATTAGTGTGATAGATACAACGCTAGTTTTTAATGACAGTGGGATCTTTTTAATAAACAACAGCCAAGTTCTGAAAGTGTCAAAACATATCCCTCTGCAACTAGGAATTTACACAAACCACATGGCTTTTTTTTTTCCTCCCCCTTTTCACTGCCCCTTTTACCACTGACCTTTATGAAAAACGGAAGTTAAATAAGAGAAAAATAGCTTTAATGAAACATCAAGGTTGAGAAATCAAAATCAGACACTCCAGCAACAGGAAGTTTCAAAAGCAGTGTTCATAACAACGTCTTGCTGAACTGTGGCACACTTGCTTTGCTTTTTCTTTAAGTTTTAAGCCATACTATAGTGCGCACCTTGACTCAGCAGCTGGGCACAAGGAGAGTATTGTGGCATTAGTTTAACTTTGCAAAATTTCCTAGGCATGGACAAGTGTATTGAACCCAACCCCTGAACAATTTCCTGACCCCTGCAATCAGTGCTACAGCTTGTGTCTTTCCGGTAAAGGCATCTGAATTGTTTCCCTGTGCAAATACACCTAAGCTTGTTTGTTATTTTATTCTAGGGCGCTGGAGACAGTTTTGTGGGAGCACTGGCCTTCTACCTGGCCTACTATCCCAAGTTATCCATGGAGGAAATGATCAGGAAGTCCAACTGCGTCGCATCAGTGAGTGTCCAGGCACCGGGGACACAATCTTCATATCCTTACAGGAAGGACTTGCCTCAGGACCTTTTCTAATTGATTGTCTAGCTCACTGTACTGATTTTATCTCATACCAGACAGCATTATTCTTCTGACTGCACTGAGGTTCTCCTCTGCTGACTGGAAAGGCCAGCAGAGTCTCTTTGCTTCTCATTTCAGGAATCCTGTGTGTTCCTGTTGTACAGCAGTAGATGGGGTGTGGGTGGTGGGTCTCTCAAACACAGCACAGCAGCTCTCTGGCCCCACACAGCCCTAGCTGTCCAACACAGTGTGCCTTATTGAACTACATGAAGTTTACAGCAAACATCTGCAGGGTATCGGGCTCCTGACAGTATTTGCACTTGATTTTATCAGAAGTGCTTATGTGAAATGGCAGCACATGAAGCAGAGCATTAGCTTTGAGACTATAACTTCAGTGCTCAAACTCCAGGGCCAGTGTTTGGCTCACCACAAAGCCCCGTACATGGAGCCTGGGCGCGCCTGTGCCCACATGCCTCAGGTGTGGCACTGCACTCTGCGCTTCCCCACGCTCAGCAAGGTCCCTCCAACTGCAAACAGGACACCACTGCTACTGAGGTAGACTTGGAAAAATGTCTCTAGCCACATTGCTCTGAACACAGGCAAGCTAATCAAGGAAAAAAAGCTTACAAAAACATCAGAGAACTACCTTGGCTGTTTTCTTCATGTCTCACAAAAACCCAAGAATGAAAAATCTGTCCTACTAACCTGGCTGAAAGTAATACAGCCTTTAACAATGTTAATTACTTATCCAAAAACTCATCTAGGTTCCCATTCCTTCTTTCCTCAGAAGGAGCTGGTGCAACATTACCCCTCCAAGTAATGACACCAGCCCATGGTCACTACTGTCGCATCTGTGGCTGGTAGGTTAGAAAAACTTGCAATCCTGCCATTGAATTCCTGCTGTGGAAAATGTTAATTTTTATTGCTTTATAAAACAATAGTTCCTTTGAAGATTACAGCCTCTTTCACAATAGAAAACACAGACAATGGGATTTGCTATTCAGTTTTTTTTAATTGAGCACTGTAAAAATAACTCAAAAGATAAATAAATGTTACTGTGATGATCTATGTCCAGACATTAAGAATTTTCTCTCTCTACATTGTTTTATTCACAATGGCCTTCAAATCACAGGAGACGGTGATCCCAGTTCATTTCCTCTCTTTTCAGCCCATGTTGCTGGATTTCTGAATCAGTGTTCACCCCATCCTCCCCCCAGACCATCCTTGTCTCATGTATAAATCAAGTCCAGTCATTGTTCACACAGAACGGATTTTTCTCTTCTCTGTGAAGAGGACACGTTGTTTTGCTACAGGGGGAAAAGAAAAAGAGAAAAAAGAATCCGTTAAGAAGCCTGAAGTGTTAAAATTCAATTCAACCAGCCCACGTTCCTTTTCTCCTGGCTGCCTTCACTGCTTAAATGAGTGTGGAGCAACTGACTGGCACCGCACTGTTGTTAAGCAACTCTTGAAGGAGTTTCGTGGTGCTTTCACTTTACCACATGTAATTTTTAGTTCCTAAGATGTCCACTTTACCTCTGTGAGAATAAGTGTCAGAATGCAAGTGACTGAAAACACTCAACAGCTGCTCTGTGTGACTGTTCTGAGTCACAGCTGTTCAATGTAGGGACAAAAATAGGTTCTTTCTGCTTTCTACTACTCTTCAACTCCAGAGCCCAAACAACTACAGATGATGAGCTGGATCCAGTTGGCCTCACAGACTGACTGAGAACTTAACCAGTTGTCCTGTGGATCTCTCAGCAAGGCACCAAGTGGCCGTGACCACAATGCCTGATGCAGGTGTTTGCAAAAAAAAACCTGCAGGGGCAGGTTAAGCATAGTCAATACATTAATAAAAACCAAAAATTACAAAATAAAGCAGAGCAAAGCTTTAAAATGCCATCTGAAAATCAATAGTTTGGTTAGTTTCATTATATGAATTCCTTTGAAAGCTATGCAAGAGCAATCCACACAACAAAATCTCTTCTCCCACAAAAAAGTTTCGTTTTAAGAAATACTGCAGATAGTACAGATTCTGTTGCTGCAGTTGGGAAGTAGTGAAACTTAGGCAATCCTGCCACTACTTCACTAAAATGCTTCATTCTGTGGATGTCCCAGGTTTCTAAGAAGTATAAAACATAAGGTGAAAACACATGCCAAGTGAAAATGCTTCCAAACATATTCCTGATGTGAGTTGTTATCTAGACTCAAATTTACTTCCCTTCACACATGCAACACTTTCTCACATCAATTTCTCACTTGTGTTCTACTACAGGCTACAAAGATCAAACCTTTCTTCAGCAACCTACTACATGTTCTGAGTTCTTCTCTTTCTTCACTTCCCTACAAGTGGCAAAGCCTCTGGAGGATCACTCTGCACACTGTTTCAGTGCAATAATTTTTTTTTTTATTCAAGAATATAATCCCAGAGATCTCTGATTGCCCTTCTGTGTGGAATTCAAAAGGAAAGCCACAACCTCTATCACCTTTGAAAACTGCATATTGCTTCCCTTGTGGTGTCTCTCACCTCTCCAAGCTCCTGTACTGTTAGCTCTGAGAATGAAAAGGTAGTCCTCTAAAAAGAACATTTTAAGAAAAAATAAACTTGAATCACATGCATTATCACACATTGAACTGGCCATGCGTTATCTACTTAGAGCTGCTTAATAAATTTCTTATATTCTACAACTTTAAATAAGCCTTTTTTGCACTAGCTACACCATGTTATTTCTAATATAGTTTGGTTTAAGCTTTTTAACATTAAATTCAGCTTTTTAATACTAACAACAGAAACTTGAACCCTTAGTCACATTTCAAAAAGCTGGGTGAGCAAAAGACAGTGTGGCAGGTGCTATAACCTGTCCAACAAATCAGATTCTTAAACTGAGAAAATCTGCAAGGACCAGGGGAACATAAAAGAATCCACTAACTGCCATCTGGAGAGTGATATCATTTGTGGAATAGGAAGAATCTGTGCCTATTTCTTTAGAAGAAAAAGTCCATTTTGTAAGAGGTGGTTAAAATTTCTGGTCTAGAGCTCCCATGGCAGCTTAACAGAACACTTCTGTTGATGCATACTTTGTGCCTGCTTGTTGGAGGTAGCACAGTCTAGCAAACCACACAAAGAAACAGAATGAAAGAACTCCTGTGTCACTTGACTTCGCCAGTGACATGTGGCATGGCTGTCATCAAAGTCTCTGATGTGTCAGGCAAGTCATTACTTTGTTTCACTGCCACAATCTGTAAAATGAGGGTAACATTTACTTCCCACTGGAATGTCATGAAGAACAGCAACTGTACAGTCATTTGAGTATGAAACATGTTATGACATATTCTGCTCTGATGGGAAAAATCCTGTTGCATTCAAATCTTGTCTCCCAGAGTCAGAGAAGCTCACACAAAGCACGAGCCCTTACCGATGGGATCGTATCTCAGCAGGACCAGTTTTTCCTGCAGCCGCAGTCTCCTGATGTTGAAGCAGTAGCCTGTCTCTGCAGCACTCTTCATCCTCACCAGAATGTATCTACAGTCACAAGGGATGGCTCTGTGTCAGTGCATAGGCACGAAGTGAGAGCCCACCAATCTGCCAGGGTACGGGCCATGGACAAGCTTTCAGCACACACAGTTTGGCACGATCACATTTCATTTCACCTTCAGGGATGGGAGTATCAAAACTACGTATGCTTAACTTTTAACACAGACAAACACTAAACCATAAGCTCCAGCATCAAGTTTAAGTAAGTAATTCCTTAAGGATATTAAGGATATATCCTTAATATACAAAGATACAAGCCTAGAGAGAAGTATCTCCTCCAAAAAACAGTGAGGTAGGAGGAATAGAAACAGGAGAGACAAAAAGGAAAATCAGCATACAGTTGAGTCACTAAGGCTTAAAAGCTAAGGGCAAGAGAGGAAGGATGATGGTAGTTGAAGATGTTCAGGCTGTAGATAACACTGTATCACAGACTATCACTTCCTCATGCAGAGAGGAAGCTAAGCAGATAGGCTGACACAAGAGGCATGCGAAAGGAGAAGCAGAACCCCTTGGCACCATCCTGCTAGAGATACAGAACTCGTTATTAACCCAGCCACGGGAACCCCCTTCCCCACCGGAGGGCTCTCGGTTTGCGGGGCAGGCTGGCAGCAACTGCGGTGTCCCAGGAGCACGAGACTGAGGAAGCTGCTCCACACCTCCAGTCTGGAAATATCCCAAGATCCAAACAACTTCCCAGTTTCAAACTAAATGTAAAACCCTCTAACCAGTCTGTAAATTACATCTTTCTCTTCCATTTCAATGAAGAGACGGATACAGCTCAGTTAATTTTCCATTTTCCTGTATTTTCCCGCTTCTAACAAAATGGTCTGTCAAAATGAACCCGTTCTTCCTCACTTGTACAGCTCTGACCAGTTACTTCCTTAAGCTCATCCTTTTCAGCTTTGCAATGTAATTTACTGTTGAGTTCAAAATAAAGAGAAAGACAGTGGATTCCTGCAGACAACTGACTGAACATACTATTGGGATTATCCCTGGTTGTTGCCCTCTCCTGTACACTACTGCAGGTGTGCTGTGAAGCTTCAGTAACCACAAAGACTCCTTTCCCTATATCTCACTCACTTCCTCAAAGCCTCTGGGCAGCTTCCCCTTTCTAAGGGAATCAGTGGCATCAGTGTGGCCAGGCCTTCAAATTCTTGTGCACCACACATTGGAGGCCAAGCCCATTCCAAACAATACACCTTGCTCAAAAAAAATTACTCCCCTGTGAAGGAATGTAACAAGGAGCAGAGGTAGAAAACACTAGAAAGCTGTTGGGGCACAGGAAGAAGTCCAAGGGGAGTGGAGAAGGATAAATAATATAAGAACATATTCCTGGAGTGCATGTGGGACTGTAAAAGAACAGAAAGAACCATTGGGATAAAAAAATAAAAGGGAGTGTGTGGTAGAAATCCCTACATGAACATTAGTAACACCATTTAAAAAAGCTACTCTTTCACCTTGCAGAAACCTCCTGGTTTGCTGTGTTTGTTTTCTGAACAGATAACAGCAGAACAATGAGATGTCAAACTGCTTTCTGTCAGGCACATACTTGGGAAGTGCTTTCTTAATTTAAAAGCCTGACAATTGTGCAGAAATTCTGTAACAGAAGAATCTGCTCAAATGTGGCAAGGGGTTGGTACTGGCTCTGCTGGGGGCAGATTCTTAAAAAAAACAATATACAGAAATTGTACCAAAGGCCATAGATCCCAGGCCTGTGTGGTATCAAGTATAATACACTCACACAGAATGCAACTTCTGGGAATGGGAAGATATGAATGTGTGCACATAAATGCACCAGTTTAGGCTCTTGGATTTGTCTAGCTAATTTTCTTACGAAGAGCATTTTGGATCCAAGTCAGTTTCTCCACATGATCTTATTTCCTTGTGCCCACATTGTAAGAGCATTGGTGTGCTCAAAGCACATATTCCTTTCTTTCCAATCCTTAACACAGGTCAGAGGACTGTGACTAATTTCCTTCCAGAGCCCACTAACATCTCTGCTGAGCTGGACTAGAGAGCAAACTGAGATGCCCAGAGCACTGACTGCACCCCATCCATTCCTCACACCCAAACTCAGGAATATGCTCGGCCTAGGAAGTGTTCTGCACTCTGGCTATGGCAAAGCTTCACAGCACCTGCTCAAAGTCCACACCACAGACAGCAGACCCATGCTGTACCTTAGTTTACTCTCCTCAGCTAAAAAGGTATGACAGGTGACCAACAGGGAAAATACTTGGATAATTTACAATCTCTCTAATCACAGAGCACAGAGGTGTGCTCCCCCTGTGCAGGGAGCTTTGGAGATTACTGTTGAGCTTAATGCTACAGCCCATAGGACAAAACCTGCATTTGCTGCAAGTTCAGAACCCACAGCAGAGTTTCACACCATTCTGTACTTACCTGTGAGAAGACACACATACAGAATGGCTGAGAGGATGCAGCCAGAGTCAAGGACTGGAATTCTCTCGGGTATATTAAAAAAATCTAGAGAAGCTTAACATTTTGTAAAGATACAACATAACAGTAATCAAAAACTGGTGAGGAAAACCATCACTTACTTAGATTTGCTCTTGGCCACTGCTTTGTTTTTTTTTCAGCATGAAAAAGAGAAAAACAGAAGAAACAGTTACCATTGTATCTCGTTTCCTTTATATGCAACATACTAAGATTAAGTGTGTTCCATAGCCTGACTTTCTAAAGCCCCAGAGAGATAGTGCAAAGAGATTTACTGTCACGATAAAGCACCACTCATTCTTCCACGTGCTGCCAGCTCCCTGCTCTTTCTGCTGTCATGTCACCTTTGTAGGTGTCTGTGCAAATGCAGTGCCCAGCATGACAGGCTGCACTTGCTGCACCCTCCAGATCTTCTCAGTAAGTTTTCAGCTTCAGAGCCGAGTATGATTCTCTGGCCGAATGTGAAGTTGAGACAGGTGTGAGGAGCACTGCTGGTGGAAACTGCAGTCCCAGTCTCCCGGACTTGTTTCCACCACCCCGGTTTCTGTTCCCGCTGTGGTGCCAGCACAAGGGCTGGCACGGCCACAGGGGCAGAGCAGGGAGCCCTTCTCAGCTGGGCCCGACCTTCCACGGGCCTGCTTTGGGGCCCGCTCACCTAACCCAGAGCAGAGCATGAAACAGGCTGAACTATTGCTCTGTCACCTCACTGAAGTTAAAGTAATCATAAATCTGCAGCACAAGTTCAAATCCCCACTAAAAAAAAGAAGGTTATGTTTATTGTGTCTGTGCAAGTCTCGTTTAGGTCACACTGCGGTTCCTCCGGGGCACGCTGGGAGGCCCCGCGGCCGAAGGAGGGGAAGGGCCGGGAGGGGTCACGAAGGTCGCGCCGCCGGAGCCGCCCGCCCGCCCTCAGAGCCGCCCCGGCGGTCACTGCCACTGCCACTGCCATTGCCGCCGCCCGGCCCCGCCGCGCCCGCGCCACTCACGGGCCGCCGCCGTCAGGAACATCGCGCCGGGCCCGCCGCCGCCGCCACCGCCCCGCCCCTTCCCTTCCGCCGCCACAACCGCGTCCGGGGCGCGGGGCCGGGCCAGCGGGGCCGGGCCGGCAGGGCCGCACCGCCCGAGGGCGGGGCCGGCGGCGCTGCCGTGTCCGTGCCCGTGTCTGTGTGGCTGTGGCTGTGGCCGTGGCCGTGGCCGTGGCCGTGTCCGGGCCAGGAAGCCCCGGCCTGGGAAGTGCGGGATGCTCTTCTGGCGGCCGGGAGGGCTGGTGGTATCCTGGGCCTGGTGGTATCCAGCACAAGCTGTGGCCAGCAGGTCGAGGAGGTGATCCTGCCCCTCTGCTCAGTCCTGGTGAGGCCACACCTGGAGTCCTGTGTCCAGCTCTGGGCTCCTCAGGACGAGAGGGACACGGAGCTGTTGGACAGTACCTAGTGGAGGGCAGCAGAGATGATTAAGGGACTGGAGCATCTCTCTCATGAATAAAGGCTGTGGGAGCTGGGCCTATTTAATCTAGAGAAAAGTGAGAGGGCATCTCACTCGTGCATATAAATATCTCAAAGGTGGATAGCAAGAGGATGGTGCCCAGCAACAGGGCAAGGTGCAGTGGCCATAAACTAAAACAAAAGAAGTTCCACCTCAACATGAGGAAGAATTTCTTTGCAGTGAGTGTCAGAGGACTGGAACAGGCTGCCCAGGGATGTTGTGGAGTCTCCCTGCCTAGAGACATTCAAAATCCACCTGGACATGGGATGTATTCCTTCTTGAGTGATCTGCTCTAGGTGACCCTGCGTTGGCAGGGGATTGGACTAAATGGTCTCCAGAGGTCCCTTCAAACTCGGACAATTCTGTGATCCTGTGATCTCCCCATGCAGGCCTGTCCCGGCACGTGCCCGCAGCCCGTCTCTGTGTCTGTCCGACAGTGGCTCACAGCAGCAGGGCCAGTGCAGAGGGGGACATGCCTGGCCATGATGTCCCCACAGTCTGTTCACAGTCTGTTCTGGCTGGCAGCACATCGGGGTTCTGTCCCACTGCATGGAATGATACAGCGGTTTGGCTTGGAAGGGACCTTAAAGATCATCTCATCCCAACTCCCTCCTGTGGGCAGAGACACCTCCCACTAGACCAGGTTACTCAGAGCCCCAACCAGCCTGCACATGGCTGTGTCATGTTGCACTTCTCATCAACTAAGACCCCCAAGTCCTTCTCCTCAGGGCTGCTCTCAGTCTATTCTCTCATCCTTCAGTGCATTTTAGGCATTGGAATAGGTTGCCCAGAGAGATGATGGAGTCACCATCCCTGGAGGTGTTTAAGAGGTGTCTGGATGTGGTGCAGGGGGATGAGGTAGTGATTTAGGGGTTACAGTGATAGTGCTGGGTAGATGAGATAGGCTAAAAGGTCTCTCCCAACCCCAACAATGCTATGATCTGCTAACCTCTGCCTGCCTTTGTTCTCTTTTTTATTAAAAAGGGGGTGCTGCTGTGCTGTCAAAATCCCCAAATCATTAGGCAACTAAATCTATCAGTGTTCATGAGATACCGTACAAAAGCCATGGGCAGGGAGGCTCAAGACAGGCACTAAAGCAAGTCTTCATATTCCTCTGACCCATTAGATAATGAACAGTAATATATTACCCTCTGAAAAATTCACAAAAGGTCTGTGGCTTACTCTGCTTCCATCAGTTAGGTAAACTGTTATTGATGGAATTCAAGTCCTTGAATATTTAGCGATTACTAAGGCAAAAAAAAAGTCAGCTTGACATATTTAGATGAAAAACAAGACTTAGAATGTATAATAACATGCAGTTAATGATATATTCTATGGCATGAAAACAAGAGGCTGACCCTATAAAAGACTGGAGCAAAACGACATCTCCAGGAAAACATTGCAGCTTGTGTCAAGTGTTTACTTGATATGTTGTTCCTTTATTCAATTCAATTATTTCCAAATACCTCCTCTTAATGATACAACATTTCAATCTTTACTATGTGGCCTTCAGAAGTATAAATCTAGTAGTTACATAATCTGCCCATGAATATCAGAGTGAGAATTTGAAAACATTTGAGATGATAAAATGTGAGTGCTGTAAGACTCCTTCTCTTTGATCTGCATTATTGCCTCAGTCAGAGCACAGACTGAAAAGAAATGGGATTGCCAACCTCCTGACTTCACTGCCAGGAATATAAATCAACATTAAAGATGATTTCTAAATGAAATAGCAAGCTAAACATTTGTAGAAACACATCATCAAATAGAGGTTACTGCCTCTTTTTAAACTTCTTGCCTGTTGGCAGAAAGAAAACTGTTCCAGTGACATTTTCTCTGCTCTGCTGTGACACGGGCTGCACAAATATAGACACTGTGGATTAGAATAGACTTCGACAGTCTTCAACTTTCTTTTTAGCAGCCTCTTCTGTAGACAGTTCTCAATAGCTATGGGTAAAACCAGGGGGTCTGAAACTGGTATGTGTGGCAAGGTGCTGACAAGTGTCACATGCCCCTGATGGCAACAGTCATAGCTGACCTTGAGGAAAAGTTGTCCTGGCTGGAGGAAAGGAGAGAGAGAGTGAGAATTTCTGACCCTGGCTCTGATTCAGATTTGGCATGTGGGCTAGGATAAGTCATGTTCTTTGAGATCTTCGATGGCATGTGCAGTGCAAATGCAGATTTTTCCTTCAACTTTGCCTAAAGAAAGCAAGGAGTGTGATGAACTGTAATGCCAGCCTAGATAATTCTGGTACTTGCTTAAAGAGTAGTCACTCGTGACTCCAGCAGAGAAGTTGCTGGTGCCAAACTGATCAATGTCACTCAGAATCAAACATAGGGTAGGTTTTTACCTCCCTAGAAAAACAACAATTTGTCATGGTATAATCAAACTGCTTCTTTCCCATTTTATGCTTTATGTTCTAGGCTGAGCCCTCCTTCACCTTCAGGAAGTGAGGAGATGGCTGCTCCCTGCCAAGAAAGTGCAGCCAGGTTTCTGGCACACACTGGAGCAGGCAAAGGGCTGGTGTCTGAGGTTGGCAAGGGTGAGGCTTCTTCAAGTGCAGCGCGTCGCCTCTAGTCAGTCATGGCTCGAGAAAGCCACAGAAGGGGAGAGGGGGGCAGCAGCTGAAATGTTTGCAAGGTAAATATCCTCTTGGCACTGGATTTCCTACATGAGTTGCTGTAATTAACACATACAAAATCCAGGGCTGGAAACAAGAGAATAACACTAAAGCCTGGGAAAAGCTCCATGTGTCCTTCCTGGTTTCCCACAAAAAACAGGCAAACAGCTAACTAAGCCAAAAAATGCAGACAGATTGGTGGACATAGCTTTTAAACAGCCAGGCTACTTTCTCCTCCCTTCTTTCCCTTTCTCAGTGTGTTACCACTTAACAGTGTCCTGCTGCCCGCAGTGTTAAACAAACACTCATGGGCACCATTGTGCAAATCACTCATCCCAGATAACAGATGGATTTTTACATTCTTTCTGCATATTTGAATCCATTATCCCAACAGGGCCAGAAGAAAGTGGGCATTAGCTTAATGCAGTTCTGAAAGAGGAACTGTTCAGGTCAGGAGAGCGGGAATTATGGAAAGAGCCATCTGAAGTGCTAAATCGCTTTGAGCCAGTGACAAAATCCATTTCAGCTGCTGGTCTGTTTGAAGTGGCCTTTAACCTAGTTCTTGGGTGTGATAATCTTGTTAGAAAAGGTGGAAAAGCAATGGGCTTGGATGCTTCCCTTCTTACCTCCATAACTTAGTCCCCTTAGATCAGATGTAGGGCACTCTGGTGTGCTTAGGGCACAGCTCTGTTTTCAGGGATTTACCTGCACTCTGCTTATTGCTTCCAGAGCATTGATCTCTGGATCTGTTCTGGAGCTCCTTTCCCCTGCACTGACGTCATTCATATGTAAGGGGGGAAGAACAAAGACAGCACTTGCCTGTTTCTTGTGTGATTTTTCAATACCCATTTCCCAATCCCAGCATCCACAGTAACAACATCCTTTCAAACCGCCCCCTCTTGAAATGCCACTGTAGTCAAACAGCTGCAAATCAAAACACCTTGTAAACAAGTGACTGAAATCCCGTGGGATGCCCGAGGGCTTGGGCACGTCTCAGAGTGATTATAGTTCCTGCTATACAAATTGGAGTCCATGCAGCACAGTTTGTGCCAGCTACGAGCTCTTGCCTTTTATTTTTAGCCCTGTTTGTCGAGGGGTTCTCATAATAAAAAGAATGACGTTCGGTATCAGTGACACACAGATAAAATTAGATAGTAGCCGGAAGTGATCCTACAACTAATCCTCCCCATTTTTCCCACAAGCTTTGGGATCCTGTGGGCCTCAAGGACAGCTTTTCTCTGTGTAAATTTCATTTCCCATCAGCAGGCAGCTGAAAAATTGGGCTTGCATAGGACTTGTGTGCAAAAGGAATGAATGTCATTGTCAGTGCTTATGCCAACAGCTGGGACCATCTGGGACACCAAAGACAACAGTGTCTAGATGTGTACAGCTGATCAGAGGTTGTTTTTAGCAAGCCTTGAAACCTTCTTCCCTTTTTGGGGCAACAGAACAATGTTTTTGTCTCCCATGCGTGGAGTTTTGTGCACAGAGCAGCTTAAGTCATCAGGGCTCAGTCCTGGAAGTGATTAGTCCCCCAGACATAAGACACCCGCACTGATGCTGAAGATATTATTCCTTTCTTTGGAAGAAGCTGCCTAGGGGAAAGACAGGACAGGAGATGCATTAGCTTACATCTCTAAAGTAAACATTCTCTCAGGAGAGCAGGATCAGTTCTCATTTGTTTGGGCGCTTTTTTTTTCCCCTCTAAATTTTGGATTGCTTTTGTTTTTACTTCACTGTAAAAGAAGAAAATACAAGAGGTTAACTGGTCAGCAGATTCTCTCTATTGCTTAGCAACACTGAATTCAATCAGGCAGTGTGACTAGTGCACCTTCAAAGGAAGGTGCAATTGTTTGCTGTGTAACACAAAGGATTTAGCTGTGGTATTAGGGAAAAGAAAGAGTGTATCAAAATCAAAGCTGTGAACCTGCAAGGCTGAGTACTTTTAAGCAGGGTAAGTAAAGGCAAAGAGGGAAGACAGTTATGTATGTAATGTGAACGTGGTGGGACACAGATAGGGAATGATTTTTTTTCCTCCTGTAGCTTACTGGAGGAGTATGGATCAAGTGCCTGGACTTGTTTCATTTTATGTCAGAAACCTACTCTGGAATGAATTTGTGTATCACTTGCTCCTTGGCAAGGGGATATCTTTAGCTTCAAGCCAGAGTTAACAGCTGTAAGGGAAAAGAAAACAGGTGGTTCAAGGGGACAAGTGGATATAGAGAACCAGAAAAAGGATACAGCTTTCTGCATCCCGTGGCCTCCCTAAAGACTTTCTCACTTGAAGGAAGGTCACAGGTTCAAAGCTGTTTCTCAAGTGTAGCTATGTAGCATTGCCTTGATGTCATGCAGTATTATAAACAAGTTATTATTTCATTCAGTGTTTTGGGAAATGATGGGACTGGAATAATACACCCACAGCAGTTCCCTCCCCTATCCCAGCAGACTCTTTAGTGAATTACTTATGAGCTGTACCTCACTAACTGATGCCTGTCTGTCTGTCTGTCTGTGTGTCTATGTCTGGTAGTGTGTCTCTAAGAAATTTCAAGTAGGAATATTGTGGATTTTGTGAAGGGCAGAGAGCTGGGAAGGAGGAGAGGGACATAAATTTGCAGTGTCTTGTGGTTTGATGGATGTTTGATTTATGAACATTGGGCTGAGAAGGCCCCAGGGCTTCGTAGCTGCAAGCATTGAATGCATCATCGCTCCTTTTTCCACACATTTGTGCTTCTGAAGCCAGTCACTCATTTACACCTGATGGGATTGCAGAAAAACAGAGTTAAGCAGGGCAGTGTTCCATTCATTTCTGTCTGCTGAGCTCAGGTTCAAGCTAGACCTGGGATGAATACTTAAAAACATTAGAATCATCATATAGGAGCAAGTTCTAGAAATGAGGTTCAGCAGGAATGTATGTAGAAATCTGAAGTTTTGAGCTCTTGCATAACTGTCTGTGGCTAGTTCCCTAAATCCTTTTCTTCTGCTGTAGTCTCCCTAGATCCATTTTACTTAAAAACATACAAGCAATTTTAAAGCCCTAATGACGCACAATGTGTGTTCCTTGACCTTTGCACAATCTCTGCAAAAAGACTGTCTTTCCTCTTTCTATTTCATAAGTACTGACCATTTGGCCTTGCCCTGTCATCCCCAAATATAAAGAAATAGTCTCCCTTCTGTAGAGGGGAGGCAGCCCACTGCACTAAGAAGATAAAAACTGTAACAATATTCATAGGTGGCCTGTTGCAAGGGTTTTGTTGACCAGTAAAGATATATCTACACTTCAGTCATTTTTTAGCCCATGTTATATTCTTCAGTGATTCCAACTATTAGATCAAATAATGTAAATGTAGCTCAGCTTATCTTTCTGGAAATATTCCTTGTCTGAAAAAGAACAAGTTATTTCCCCACATCCTTATATAGAGCAAGATATTCTTGAACTGCCCACAAAACAAAGCTAAACTGAATTACAAATTTTCCCCAAAAGTTATCCTAACCAAAGGAATCAGAAAAACTATTTATCTTCCTTTTTTCCCCAACTGTCACAACATGGACTCTAACCTCACCATTACAGGAAAAACTGCTGTTCCCAACTGTGTAGATCAATAAGAAACTAGGTGTTGCTCCCTAAATGTAACTGGTCCCATAACTCTAGCCAATATCTTTAAGGTCGCCTTGCTACCTAGTCTAACTCAGCATGTGTCCAAGGGGCATAGTGGCCTAAATATCAGATCTGTAAATATGATGAAGACATGGCCCATAGCATGTGACCTTAGATAAATTCCTGTCCAAATATTCTGCCTGCTCACATGATGACCCAGTCCATACTGGGATATGACTGGTGGACTGATATTCCCAGCCCTGTCCTGCATTAGGCTCTGATGACCTAGTTCTGGGTAATGGAAGATCTCACCTCTTCCTCAGCACAAAAATACTCTTGCATCATTTTGAAATCCTATTGCTGGCATTGAAAAGTTCACATAAACTAGTACTGTCTGTAGTGACCTCGTGCTTGCATGTAAAATCACGGTCAGGGCATTTCATGTTAGCAGTAAACCAGAAGAATTTACTGGAATGGGATTAAATTTGTTTTCAGCATGTCTGCAGAGCCAAATCAATTCCAAGAGTTTTCTGAGCTGCTGAACAACCAGAGGCAATCATTGCACTTTTCTGCTGCCTTTTACCTCTTCTAGGCAGGAACTGTCTTCTACTCTGCATTTGTACAATTGCCAGCGTTGTGGGGTGGCACCTCATTGAGCCCTCTGCATCAATGGGATGGCTTTGGTGAGCCTCCACTTGCAGGACAGCCAGCAGGACACCCCTCCAGCTGCCCTCCTGCCTGCAGTACCTGTGGGTAACATACAGGCAAATGCACTTGAGTTAGATGTGGATCTGACGCCAACTGCATCTGGCAACCACTCTGGCACTGCAGAGGACTGCCCCAGGATTTCTAGTTATTTTTAATTCAGCATCAGATTGGACCCAGTTGCTCCTGGTTAGAGATCTTTTTGCAATAACAAACTAAGATTACATGAAGAGCTTAAAAAAGAATTTCACCCCCCAGGGCTAAATTACTTCCACTTATATACAACTGTCATATCTTTAAAGGGCAAACCCAGAAAGCTAACACTGAAAAATATAACTCTACAACCGAGATTATCTGCCTGCCTTCTCTGGGCAATCGTGTCTCATATCTAGAAGGTCTTTCATAGCAAAACACAAAATTCAAGCTAAGTAGATGAAAGATTTATGTACAGAGTAGGAAACAACAGCTTGGGAGGAGGTGTATTTGATTGCTGGAGCCAGTTACAAAGAGAAACCTCAAACACCATACGACTGCTTTTCCATAGCATCTCACTCACGTCTGGTAAAACCACTCCATGCTCAGCCAGACTTTGCAAACTCCTGCTCACCAGCTGAGAAAGGCATGGTGACGTGCATGTTATGGAAGCATCTGACACTGGCAAACACCTCCCTTCTATATTTAGCTCAGCATCCACTCCAGGCATTTTATAACTATTTTTCATGAAGTAATAATTCAAAAGTTGGAAGAATGAAAGCCCTCTGTACCAACTTACCTGTCCCACAGGAGGCCTCCTGCTGTTCAACTCACATTTAGGGAATTTAATTAGGAGCCAAGTTACATAGGAACATGAAGAGGCCACACCTTCCCTCACTTTCTGTGAATATTCCCACTCATATGATGAGAGAGCAGTCATGCTTCACATAGTGGATGTATTCAGCCCTGATTATATACCTGGATTAATAATTGAAGCACTTAACCCCAGGGGCAAATGGATTTCCCTGAAGAACACAGAAATTATGGAGTGGGGAGCTCAACATGTCAAATGTCCAGAAGTAGAAGTGCTCATAGCCCTTTGTTCAAAAACTTTCCTTTGAAGAACATTTAACTCTCTTCAGAATTATTGTCTCTTTTCCTCTCAACTCCTTTTCAGTAGTGACATGGAGAAAAGTGGAAGAGGAGAAAGGAAAGATGAAGAAAAGAGTAAACATTTTTCACTGGGTTGGGGTTTTTTTACATTAAAAAATCACTTAATTTACATAGAAAAGTCTGCAGATTTCAGACTTCCATCCAAAAAAAGGATGATTTCCATTTTTTTTTCTAGTTCTGCCTATAGAAAATATCCCCTCTAGAGTTTTTGGTGTTTTCTTTTTCTTTCTTTTTATGTGAGGTTAGAACCCAGCACTGCATTGTCTTCAGAGAGCAGCACACTGAGACAAGTGACCAACTGGTACCTTGACAAGAGTCCTAGCCTATTCTTCAGCCACAGTTGTATCTCACATCTCCCAGGCTGTAAATGCTTGGGTGTAAACTTAGAAGCTTAGGGGGCATTTGTATCTCCCTACTACACTCATTCACATGCAGCTATACCACTTCCAATGAAATCCCAAGATTTAGAGAGACTGAATTGCTTTAGGCCTCATGGGTTCATTCAGTCAGATGCAATTTATCATTTAACCCTTTCAGGAGATCTACCAGTTGCCAATCTTGGCTTCATTTTCTCATTCTTAAAACTGCTGAGCAGAAAGGTCAAATAGTGTGAAATACAGCAAGGAGCAAAGGCCATTTGTTTGAATCTGACTTTTTTCTCAAGAGAGGGAACAACTTGCAATTGGCGGTGTGGTCCAGGATGCTCAGGGTTTGTAACCTTCCATAACTCTTCTGCAGTCTCTGGTTAAAAGGGAGGATGGAGTAGCTGCCTGCCCTGCTGTATTCATCGACATTGCTTCCTGTGAGGTTGTCTGTGTTCCAGAAGGAGTCTGTAACTCACTGATTGATCAATAGAAATTAGGTTGGAGTGGCTGGGGTTCTCCAGAAAACATTTATAATTTTCCAGTATGACTATGGCTACCTACCCAGAAATCCAAGACAGTGGGACAGCACACACATAGAGACCATCTTCAACTGCACTTGCACCCAGGATCCAGCCCCTTTGGAAATGTGTGTGATTGCCCCAGGTGCATGGCTCAGAGTTGTCACTGAGGAAATGCTGCCCCTCCCCAGCCTCTGACTCTCCCCCATGACATGGCATCCATTCCCAGTCAGAAGGAATGAAATAGTCCTGGCTTTTGTTTGGTACCAGCAGCTGAACTCTTTTGGAAATCTAGACTAAAACTCCCAAAACAAAGCCGTAACCACCAAGGCCTGGATCTGCAGCCACATGGCTTTGTGCTGAGCTCACTGGCATCCTTGAGAGGTTTCCCACTGATTTCAATGAGTTCCATGGAGGAAGTTTTAGCTAAAGCAAAGTATGAAGAGGTTGGGCTGAGGTCTTAACCTGATACCATCCAACCATAGATATTTCAAGTCCCATCCACTGCTGTGGTCAGCTAGGGTAATGTGCCACTCCAGAGAGCAGGTGAAATATCCTTCCATTAGCTGTAGGCTGGCATGAAAACTGAGGTTTAGGTCTTCCAGTTAAGTGCCTTACATCAGGCAGTCCTCCTGTGTGGTCTCATATGGTTAATTTTCTGTGCCACTCTTGGCATCTCACTGGTAAGGCCAGTTTACCTGTTTGTACCTTTTGGCAGCTCTAAGGACACTTTTATCTTCTCATGTTTGCCAAGGAGAGAAGTGATTATACTTCAGCAAAGCAACCCCCCTGTCAAAGGGATGCACACAGATGGACTTCTGTCTCTTCAGCCTCTCTTCTCTTCCAGTACAACCACATTACCACACTACCAACTGACTTGAGTGTCCTAACCGTTGTTCATTCATATTTATTTCAGCTCCAAGTAGTGTTTAGTCTAGAGGCTAAGAGCTCTCTGCAAGATGGGCTTCAAGTAGATACACAAAGAAAGGCAGCTGAGCAGTGGGCCTGTTTCCCTTCTAGCAGCTTTTGTTATGATTTTAGATGTGAAATCCACTGACAGGGTGGAGACTGAACTGACATGCTGAACTGCCTTGTTCACTGATTTGAAAATCTTCTCTCTTAAAATGAGTCAGACCAAACCCTTATGACATTACCCCATGATCCAAAGAGTGACTTCACATTTGGTCACAAGAAGAGTAGCATTTTTATTTTTTTTTAGCTGCATGGAACTGGGAATGTTTCAGGCAGTGACTCTATACAATGAATGATACACAGTCATCACTGAAGGAACTTCCCATCTCCCTGTGAATTATCAGATCAAGCAGCTTTATTTAATCCTTTTTCTAGCCTATAAAGTCAGGACACTTTATTTTTTTTTTTAATTCTCTGCCAAAATCTATTTTTGAAGCTGTTATTGCAGTAGTTTCCAGATACAAGAAGGCAAGTGCCTGCCCCCATTTGTCTAAGAAAATAAGTGAGTGGGATCACACAGGAATAGACTGCATCACTGTGCACTCATTAGTGAGTTAAACCTCACAAATCCTGCCTGAGTTAGTGCTAAGTCCCTTTCACTGGTGGAAGGCAGAGAAAGACAGGTGTGGCAAAGGGCAAAAGACATCTGCAAAGAGGATTTTTTCTCCTTGAAGAACAAAGGCTGAAGTGAAGGTGTGTCTTGTAGATAGTGCTTTACTCAGGTTGATGTTGTTGCTTGGAATCTTTCCATTGATCTCCTCAGTCATTGCAAACATCATAATTAGAGCCTGCTGAATAACATTGACAAATGGTGTATCTGTCTGTTCAGCAGCTTACCTCCTTTGAGGTCTCTTCCAACCTAAATCATGCAATGAGTCTACACACAATTCTGCTGTCAGTTTTGAGTAACTTGCTCATTGGTTTAGAGATTGCAAAGTAGGAAGGGGTCAGTGGTATCATTAGTCTGAGCTCTTGCATACCACAAGCTGCAGTATCATTCTGAATTGCTTTTTCTTGGAAATACAGAGTAACTTTAAGCAGAATTGTTTTTTTTTTTTTTAAATATTGCTAATGAATGGAGACATCTACCAGAAGCTTTATGTAAACTGATTCATTACTCTCACTTCTAAAATATCAAGGTCTTTTTCTTGTCAGAATTCATTCAGTTTCAGCTATCAAACCTGGTTTTATGTGAGCATTGAGAGATTGTGATCAAGTCAACCCTTCACATGATCTCCCTTTGAGCAGACTGAGCTCCTGGAGTCCTTCATGCTAAGGCATGCTTTCTAGTTTCTTAATCAGCCCAGTATCACTTCTCTGTACTTTTTCCAATGTGTTATCATCCTTCTGAAATTATTCACAAATAACCTTTTCATTAGTCAAGCTGCTCTTCAGATGGTTGAATAATATTTGCCTGATGAATTTACATTAACCTTCCTATTGGTTGGTTGTATTATTTGTGAGTTGTTAATATGGACAGCTGCAGAGGTCTCTTTTCCTACAGCTCCACTGGCCATGGAAGGCATTCTCATGCATTGTTAGTCCTTCCTCTGGACAAGCTCCTGTGCCATCTGCCATTGATCCCAGCTGTGCCACAGGGAGACACCAGCATGCTAACTTGTAAAAATGTTCCCATGTCTCAGGATGGAAAGGGACATAAATACCAGCTCCTCTTGGGTAGCTCAGCTCTTTTACTTTTTTCCAGAACAATGCCAGGATCTTTTCATATACAAGAAATTCTGAGAGGCATTGTTATACATCAAATTTACTCCTGAATGTGGACCTCCTGAAAGGAGGGGATGTGTATCATCCCAAGAAGTTCAAATATTTGCTTCAATGTCTGATGCTAGTTACTGTACCTAGTGCTTTCTAACCTCTCAGTCCCAGTGATTTGGCTTAATTACCAGGCTCTGTGGCTAGTGATTGACATGCTGGGTTATTTGTGAACAAGCAGAAGGCTGGTGTGACTTCTGGGCAAAGTTTCAACACTGTAGAAGGATGTCCTCTCTGAGTGTCCTCAGCAATTCTCATCCACGTTTGAAAAACGTAGATGCCCACAAGAAAACTGTATCTATGTAACAGACACACAAATTTTAGCTCAGCAGAGTATCAAGTCCCTCTTGATTTCCAATTAACCTGATTCCCTTCTCCTTGGCTTGCCATCATTTGCTGCAATGATGCGGACTGTGGAATCTCCCCTTTAGCTTTTCATTAGAAGCCCACTTGTTCAATTGCATGTTCTAGGCTTCAGCTGAACTCTCCTTTCTTGCCAGCTCATGTTTCCACTGAACACACAGCTGGTGAAGAAATAGCCCCTTCCCTATCCTGCAGCCTGCTTCAAACAGATAGGGAACTGTGCTTGTGTTTGCTCTCTGTCTCCCTGAGGCCATTGAGGACTGCAGCCTCAACTCTCTTCCCTGCTACATGATACTCAAATACCACTAACCTTGTCCCCTCCAAACGAAAATCAGGTGATGGGAAAACTCACATCCTTGGGTCTCTCTTCCTGAGGTTTTGGACTTTTGCAAGCAGCTCTCAGTGCCATCAATACTGCAAGAAAAAAAGCCTCTGCTACTTTCAATTAGAAGATCAGAAAGCCACAGCCACCATCAGGCTCTGATCTTTAGCCATAGCCAACCTCCTTTGCTCTCCAGACCTTTTAGTTTTGCTTTGGTAGACATAAGTGCTCTTCTGTGTTCTTTCCTTCTCTCTGTTCCCTGTTTCCACTCTCCTCACACTCTCCAGACCTTGGCTGGAACCTTTTCATCCTTGTAGGAAAAGGTGTGTATGAACTTCTGCTTCATAGGTGACCAAGAGAAGGCTGGACCAAGGGAGCCTAGGTGATTTGTCCCCAGATATTAGGACAATAGGCTTTCCTGTCAATGTTTTCCATCACAGGAGGTGATGCACACTGTCCTGGTGACTGAAAATGCCCAAGAGGGAAAGGGAAGGGCCATAGCAGATGTCTGCAGCCAAGCAGCAGCAATTTGATAACCAAGTGTAGCCACAAATGAAACTTGGAACGAGGGAATGACAAATAGCAAACCATTTCTAGATGATCAAAGTCCACCCATTCCAACATGCCATCTACTGGGCCTGAGCTTGGAGCCTTGGGAGAGACGGAGCACATGACACTGAAGAAACAGGGAAGATGAGCTTCCACACTCCACAAGGATTTCTTGTAAAAGATGGTCTCTCCCTCACCTCTTCTGGTGCCTGGCCTTTATGATCAGTGTCCTCAACTCTGCTCTGCCAAAAGCTGAAGAGACCAAGGCAGAGGGCCTGCAGAATTTATCGTGAAGCTCTGTGAGAACAGTCTTTCTTGTTTTGCTTTGTAGAAGAAAAATACATCAAAGAAGCAAAAGTACAGGCTTTTTAATGTGGAAATTTTGAGTCTGTCCTCCTCTACCAGAGCCTCCTTCATGTGATGCTGAGCAAGTAGGGCACATGCTTAGATGTACCCCCTAGTATGGGATGCTCCAGCTTCAAATGTAGCAGCCTGTGGTTAAGAGGTGCTGAGCAACATTCAGAGTTTCAAAATATTGGATGGTCAGCACTTCTGTAGTTCTTCATGTGTCAGTTTCTTGACCTCTGTGGAAACCTTGAGAGTGATGACAGAGAGGAGGGTGAGCCATGTGCCCTGGGTAGGGGAGGTGGAGAAGTCCATGACTCATGACCTTCCTGTACATCTCAAGGTAGTGCAAGTCACTGCTAGTGAGCTGCAAGTGAGCAACTTTGTGTCCTCCAGATCTGATGGAACTGAAGAAGGTAGAATTGAGGGGCACATCTGAAGTACTGCCATAAATCTCTCTGTGTTTCAGAGCTTTTTCAGTCTGCTCACTTGAAAAATAGGCAAATGAAACGAAAGGGAAAGAGAAACCTACCTAATACCATGGCAGGTAAATGTTCTTTCATACTTCTTAAGTGCCACTGAAGGCAAAGTTTTATCATTGCAAAAACAGCTGCTATTTGCCTAATCCTTCCCTAACATTTATGGTAGATAATATTTACATTCCAGTTCTTCCCCAAAGCTTTGTCACAGGGATTTAGGCAGGAGTTCAAGTACCTGGCAGCTGGAACTATGCCTCTACTAAGCCACCTAAAGACTGACATTCCAGGCCTCCCCTCATGGAGAAGAGCCTTGCTCCCCTAACTGAGCTTCAGCATCCTGAGTACAAAGCCTGTCAGATTTCATTGTTAACGAGTGAAGAAATAAATTGGCCTTAATTATTCTATGAAGAGCTTAGATGGAATTTTACAGGAAAGAAGCTTTGTTTAGAGATTATAAGAGGAGACTCTGAGCCAGGATTCCCAGATTTTATTTCTGGTTCTGCCCCTCATTCACTGAATAGCCCTGAATGAATATCTTGTTTTTCCCCATCTGTAAAAAGGAGTGGTGATATCAAACTTCCTGGCATAAGTGTTTCTAGGCTTAATTAATTAACAGCAGTAAAGCAATCTGAGTTTTCTGTTGGAAGATGCCATAGTAATAATCTAAGAAATATTTCTAGCTGCTTTGGTATTTGGCATTCTCATTCTTTTTCATATATAGAAGACAGCCCTCAAAGAGAAAACAGAGTTTTGAATCTCCTAAATGGTTACTGGGCATTAAGGAAAACTGGTGTTTAACTGGGTCATAAAGTCACTGAAATTGCATTTCTTCTCAGGCTGTGAAGAACAGACAGACAGACTTTTGCTCAACTACTTGTTGGTCTAAAATTTTCAGTCAATTGTTCTATGCAAACAAAGCTTTTTGCAAATTCTATGACTTTTGTTTGAGTAGTTTGCAAATTAACTGTGGCTTTTGTTTGAGTAGTTTCTGCTTGCAGACTGATTGGCCAATCAGGTCACATAGTATTGTGTCTGCTCCTTATGTGGATAATGCTCAGGCTCCCAAATACCTTACAAAACCTTACAAATACTCAGGTTCCTCTGGTTGGAAAGGACTTTGGGAGGTCTTCAGATTAACCTCTGGTTCAAAGAAGGAGAAGATCAAATAAAGGATGAGGAGAGGTTGCTCAGGGCTTATGACAGTTGGGTAGGGAAAGCTTACAAGGGTGGTGTCTGCACAACCTCTTTGAGCAGTATTTGGCTATTCTCATGGTGAAAATGCCTTTCCTTAAAGCCAGACTAAACATCTTCCATTTTAGTTGGGGTCCATTGTCTCTCGTCCTCCCACCACTCCCTGTGATGAAAAGCCTGGCTCCATCTTCTTGATAATTTCCTTGGAGAAGCTATCAGGGTGCTGGTTGTCTCCTACAAAGCCATCTCTTCTGAGGCCAAACAAGCCCAGTTCCCTCAGCCTCTCCTCAAAGGGCTCTTGCCCTCAAACCTCTTGGTGGTGTCTGTTGAACTGGCTACAGTGTGTCCATGTTTTTCTTGCATTGGGGATCCAAAAGTGGGTCTGGTGCTCCAGTGCCATCCGAGTACCTCGGGAAGCTGGATAAACACATCTGTCACCCTCCTGGCTGTTCAGCCTTTGGCTTCTTTTGCTGACAAGCCTCCTGGCTCAGGCCCAGCCTGCTCTCTGCCTGGATACCCAGATCCCTTTCTGGAGAGCTGCTCCTCTCCCTGTCAGTCTTAGCCTGTACTGCTGCAGGGGCTCTTCCTTCCCAAGTGCAGGATGTTGCATTTATCCTTGTTGAATTTCATAAGATCCCTCTTGGCCCATTCCTCCAGCCTGTCCAGGGCTCTCTGAATGGCAGCTTTGCACTCAAGCATATCAACTGCCCTCTAATACTTTGGTGTTGTCTCCAAGCTTGATGAGCAAACACTCCATGGTCTCATCTAGACAACTGCTAAGGATGTTTAAACAGGACAGGCACCATGAGAGACCCACAGTACCCAGCTTGTTACCAGCCTCCAAATAGGGCATGACATCTATTTGCTCTTCTCCAAGTCTGACCATCTAAACCAGTTATTTTACTGTCTGTTAGTTCACTCACTCAGACCATAACATCCAAACTTGAATACAAGAATGTTGTGGTAGAAGCCTAAAGCCTTGCTAAATTCATGGTAAGATGCCTGCCAAGAAATCACGTATGAATAAGAGCTGCATCTATTATATTTACCTATATGTGTGTGCATGTGCAGTCCCTTTTTGAAAACGGCTTGTGAACTACTGTGTAGTCATAGTTTAAGAGTTAGGCAGCATGGTAGTAAATTGAATTTGTGTCTTAGAATTCAACTTCTTAAACATGTGCTCTGTTGTTTTCCACTATATGGTTTTCTGTTTTACCTTTCACTGGGCATTTTTAAAGCAACCATCCTTGTCCTTACATCCAAATCCAGCTATGAGTCAAATGGGCTCTGCATTTGAATGATGAGCTACTTCTAACCGTAAGTCATTCTCTAAAGTTTTTCCTTCCCGTAACTCCAAAAGGAGTTCCAATCTTTTTAACCTCTGCATTCCCCAGTAATGTCAAACACATGGTCTGCAGAAGATATGGACCACCAATAAAACCATGGGAAGCTCAGGGACTGAGAGAATGGATGTGTGAAACACTCTGTGAGAATGGGATTGACTCCACGTACTCTATGTCCTCCAAGCCTGTGTAGGCTTGTCAACCTAAGCAGCATGGATCTCAGGCACTGTCCACTTTGTGTATACCTAGGCTTTAAATCAGATCTTCAGCTTCAATCATCACATCCTTGTTGCTGATGTTCAGCTCTGTCCTGTGTCCACCATCTCCTGTTGCTTGGAGTTGTAGCATAGGGAGTTTTCCCCCACAGCTGAGAAATGGAAGCTGTACGTGATTATCATCATCTCTTCTTGCTAGAAATATGCTTTTCTTAATGAAGTTAAGAATATGCTCTGAAAGCTTCTGGGTGCAAAGTGAGGCCATGCATTGAGGCAGATGTGGCCACTTTTTAACTGGGTTGGGGAGTTCAGTCCCTGTGAAAATCTTGAGCTATTGAAGGAGGATTTTGCCTAAATGAGCTGCTCAGATGCAAAATCAGAGCCATCCTCTGCAGTCCCTCGGTGGGCGCTGCTGAACTGGAGTGCAGCCACACTCAAGACCCTTGTTCATAATGGACAGTGCAATGTTACTTATGCCATGTACTTATGCCATCTACTGACCTATCCCTAGCTGGAGAGGAGACTTTCTGAACCTCTGGTTCCTCTGTTGGAGATCTCCCATCCATCCAGGTACTGAGTGGCTAAAAATGTTATACACAAAGGCTGGTGGCAAAGCAGCCAGGACTGGTGCCGAAAGGCAGGCCTCACCTCTCTGTACAGTACACAAATTTCCAAAATCCCATGTGGGGCAATACTCTAGCTTCCCGTCCTTGGGCAATGCTAGGCATGTAATGGTACCTTAGCCCAGATAACTTATAGGGAATTGTTTTTCAGACTGGCCTGTCAGCTCATGCCATGTTGGACAGTATGGTGGAGATGCACAGGTCCACAAGTCAGGCAGCACTAGAGCAATGAAACAAAGCAGGGGAAAACTGGCATATGTGAAAAATGCAGAGGCTGCTGTTTGTGTCTGACACAGCCAGTGCAGCTTGGGTGAGCGTATGGCTGGATGTTTTTTCTGGCTGATCTCCCACCCAAAGTGCACTGATGACCTTTGTTTGGGAGCTACCTCCTTCCAACAATACTCATGTGAATATTGTGGTAATCATTATTTCCATTTGCCAAGAGGTGCAATAACTGGCCAACTAGCCTAACTGTGGTAAACCCCAATCAAGTGACTCCCAGTCCCCTGAATTTTAGGTGCAATTCCTTTATCAGCTCTATAACACAGCATTGGTAACAATCAGGCAATTGCCAGAGTGGTGTAATGGTCCCTTTAAGCCCTGGATGGAATGGCTGAATTTACTCTTAGACTTTTGCACCTTGTTTTCTGGCACACAGAAAATCCATTCTCTTGTGATAATCTTAACTGTGAATGTAGGTACCGCAGCCTGTTTTTTTTATGCCAGGGTTATTTACCAAAATTGAGTACTGTAGTAGTAGGAAGGGAGGCAATCTCTTTGTGCAGCCTTCCTACCCATGCAAGAATGTACTTGTGTGATGTAATCACTGTCTTGAGCCAGCTAAACCTCCTTCCCTTCTAGGATGGCATCTGCACTTCTAGGTCAGAGACATTGTTTTGCCAACAGCTGAGGATGTGTGGGGAAAGGTCCTGCTCTTTACATGGTGGGGCCTGCAAATGCTGCCCTTGAGACTGCTGTGAAGCACCTCTTGGAACTGGAGTAGTGACAGGCTGGAACTCCTGAGAAGCCACAGAGCCTTTGACATGCTGTGGACACCAGCAGGCTTGGCCTGAGTTGTGTCCCCCACCAGGAGTGAGAAGAGCCCCTTTTGCCCTGGCTTTCAGCAGAGTGTCTGCAACACACTGCCCACCCAGGATCCATGAATTCTGATCACTTCAATGAAAATCATTTGGTGCAATCAGCGGAGAAGGGAGGTTTGCAGCTACCACAGCCACCTGCACAGACACATGTGCTCCTGCAACCATCTTCTTTGTGCCATGGTTTCAGTGAGCAAGCAGACAAGCCTGCTTGTAAGACACAGTGGTGTGTCAGCCAGCGGGGACGGCTACAAATGTGGCTTTCTCCAGCTCTGCTCAGCAAGACCTCCTCCTGCTGCTTGGAACAATATGTGGTTACCACAACATGACATCTAGTTAAGAAAACAAAGCCAAGCACAATCCACCCAAACTTCAAAACTTCCCCCTTTCCTTCAACAACAGATTTTTCTTGTCAGGTTCAAATTATTTGCCAATGAGTGCTGGAAAAAGCCGTTGCTCTGGTTTGGCCTGTATTTATTTGCTGCACCAAACCAACAGAAGGTGTTTCTGGGAAATGAACATAAGAGGGTACAAGAAAATTACATTGGCCTGGCTTAATTTACTAACTAAGGCTAGCTTCTTCAAGTGTTGGGCCATGGTGATGGCTATTTTGTACTACTCAATTGCATTCCTCTTCCTGAGCTGATGTGTTCAGGCTGCATGCTATAATTTCTGGTTTTGGTGAATGGAGAGCAAAATCCTCAAACCCAGAGGCAGTATCACCCAGCCTTGGTGGGCAGCTGGCTGGGTCACCTCTCTGCACCCCAGCCCACAGGTGAGGTAGGCTGGGAGAGCAGAGACACAGACACTCAGTGCTCATGCTTGCTCTTACTGTTGTTTTTGAGGAAGTCTGCTACACGTTTGCAATGGAGCCAGGTAGTGGATGGATGTTGTACAGAACTTCAGTCTCCCAGTCTGTCAAGCTTGAAAGTTTTTCCAGCTTTCAATTTTGTCTAGAGTTTCCTTCTTAAGACTCCCCCCTTCTTCAAACAGAGCCTCAACTCTGGCTGGGTCCCAGAGATAGATACCAAATGGTGCTTTTTTCCCTTTCTTTTGCTCTTTCTTCCTTCTCATGAAGCTGGCAGACTCTCCAAACACACATCCAACCAACGCACAGTGCATTCGAAAACAGGCCATCTGGCTGAGCACTCCTTGAGAATGAGAAGACAAGAAAAACAACCCTCTTGGAGCTGGCAGCCGAAAGGCAGGCAGCCCGTACGTGGACTTGATCTCGTGGTGCAATCCAAGAGCTGTCCAATCCAAGGGCATTGCAAAAAAGCTCTTTCCTAATGAGCAGAATACGGCTGTCTCCAGAAGCGGCTCCAAGTCAACAATTTGAGTGGGATGCTGTAACTCTCCTCGCTGCACATGTGCTCATTAATTAAAGCCACTTTGGAAGATGCCCCGGACACCCCCGCCAGGGCTGCCAGCCTACCCTCCCTGAAATCCTGCTTGCTGCTTTGCAGCCCCCTGCTGGGCCCGGAACTGCAGAGCCCCAGGAGAAGGACGGGGCCACCAGCATCCAGCTCCGAACCGCAAAGGGGACCTGTTGCGTCACCGGTGAGCAGCTGCGGGGGAGCACAGCCCCGGGAGGAAGTTGCACTCCGTTTGCTTTGCCATCATTTTTCTCCCCTGAGTTTGGAAATAGCCAGAGTGCCCCAGGCACAAAACCAATCTGTGCAGGTCAGCAAGTACCGGGGACTGAAGTGAGCTGAGGAACCAGTATTGCAATGCTTCCCTATTTTTTCTGGTGGCTAAGGACTGGATTCACTAAAGCAGGGTGGCTGAGATGAATGCAGAGCCATTAGTAGCCAAATCCATCAACAGCAGAACAGGGAGTACTTAATGAAACCAGTAGGAGATGAGTTTAAAACAATTTAAAGAAATTACA
This sequence comes from Molothrus aeneus, assembly GCF_037042795.1. Classification (NCBI taxonomy): domain Eukaryota; kingdom Metazoa; phylum Chordata; class Aves; order Passeriformes; family Icteridae; genus Molothrus; species Molothrus aeneus. Next base: position 26,973,179 of record NC_089648.1, read on the forward strand.
TCACATTAATGGTAGAGAATTTCTGGAAGTTACTGGCCCAGAAGGCTGCAGAGGCAGAGAGCATCAGTGGGCTCAAAATGGAAGAGACACATTTGCAGCCAACAGGCCCATAAAATGACAGTAAAAGGAACAGGCAAATATGTAATGGAACACCCCAATCCAACAAAGGTGAATGCTGAGGAAACAGATGGGAGAGGAAAATGTCCAGGTGTATGCTCCCCGGACCTTGCCCTAGTTGGGGGCAGAGTGCTGAGTGGGGGGGACCATTGCTCTGCCCCAAAGGCTATTCTTCAGTTTTTACTGTAGGATTCAGTCACTGTACCAGCCCAATCTGAAGGTCATATGAACAGATTGCTGCCTCTTTAAGTTACCAGAAGGAAGCTAGAATCCAGTTTTTCTCTGAAAGCGGAATTTGCGGAACGTGTTTCTATGAATGTTAACAGTCGTGAGCCCTGGCTTAATCTGTTTGCTCTCCCAGTCAGTGCATTTCGCACAGTGACAGGGTGATTCATTTGACTCCTTATCTTCTTACTTGGGATCTCCTTGTTTCTGCATCTGCCCCTGCAGTACTGATGGGAGCAAGGACAGCTCATAGCTACATCTCAGCTCTGTGTGTAGGGCTTTCCAAAGGCTACTTACAGCTCTGCAGCTCCAGATGGCACTTCCTCAGGATTCTGCCATGGCTTCTTGCATGCAATTGTGTTTCCAAGGCCAGGGGCTAAAACTCTTGAACTTTTGACTTTATTAATTCAAGAGTAAGGTTCTTTAAGTGAAAAGTTATCTTGAAAAATTATGACAAAGCATGTGCAGCACTAATGCAGGTCCTCTGTATTTCTTGTCACTGTTATCAGAGATATTCAGTACCTGTTCTTTTTATCAACATGCAATTTAGTTGTCTCCAGCCAACAGAGGTGAGGTCTAAAACAGGTTTTGCATCATTATTTTTCTAAACCCACTGTTTTATGAGCTTTAACAATTACAATGACATGTTCCTAAACTGAAAATAATAAAAACAGGGATTTGATGAAGTCAAATATGCCCCTTTTTTGATGCTGACTGAATTCAAACACAGGTGGTTAGCTCAGAAAAACCTGGGACTAACAGGAGACAGGGAGCTGTATTAAATCAGAATGAAGTGCAGCAGTGCAATTGCTAAATCATACCAGAGAGAATGTAAATAGTAACTGAAAAGCTTCAGCATGGAAAATAATGGGGTAAGGGGCATGACAAATTAAAAGGATTGTCTGTGTGATTGAATCTATTCCTTTGCTGTCATGATATCCCACAACTGATAAAAATCTGTCTTCAAACAGTTAAGCTTTTTATTCCTATTGCTTTTTTTTTTGGAGGTTATTCTGAACTTCACTCTGCTGTTGTTTTGAAGGTTTCTGCAAGTCTGCAGCCTCAATTTATTTATGACCAGTGTGTGCCCATTTTAAGATCTTTCCTTTTATAAACTCTAACCTGCTATTAGCCACATTTAGTGAAGGTTTTAGGGCATAATTCATCTCCTCCAAATATGTGTGTTCTGTTATGCTAACATTGTGCCTTTTCTTTTTTATTTTTAGCTTACAGGAAAGCAGAATAATATGCAAAACCAAGATGAAACATGCTTCAGGTCTACATTACAATGCAAACAGAAATGTAAGTCAGCTGAAGACATCAGAACAAAATGCTTTGTAAGTGTTCTGTGCTATCAGTTACTCAAGGGATAGTTCCAGGTAACACACCTTTCATGCACATTGATTCCTTTGCAGCCTTTGATGGGACCTTGTGAAAGGTAGGTTCCCTTCAGGAATGTGCTCTGAGGTCTGAGGCAAATCAGCTGGAGCTCTGGGAGAGTGGTGTTTCCAGAGACCAGGTTCCAAACTTGCTTGAGATGTTTGTGCGAACAGCGCTCTTTACAAAGAAAGAACATCAGGGTATAGTGTCATGATACTGAGAATACAAATTCTCAGTATCAATTGTGCTGTGGGAGTGTCATTTGTGCCTTATATTCCAATAAAATGAATTAAATTTTCTTCAGATCTTTCCAAAATTAGATGTAGAGAGTGTCCAAACCATCACCAGTGAAAATGATGCCAGTTGGAACACTTCTAGTGAAAAATTTGGTTTTAAGAGAACAGATATTTTCATAAAAAGTGTTCATTGACCTCCAAATATGCCTCCCTTGCAGAAACCCAAAAGCCTTAAAAGCAAAAGAGATTTGATTGTTGGCAGTTTGGGGATTATTCCTCTCCCTTTCCCCCAGCGTTTTCCAATGGAAAATATTCAGGGTTTGGTTTTTCAGCCCTTTGCTGAAATGTCAACATTTTCCAAAGGGTGAAGGACGGGAAAAGAGAAGAGAAGAAAAACATGTTCTGACCAGCTCCAATCAGAGCCAAATGGCTTAATCCTGGGTTTGGTCAGGGAAGAATGCTGGAGGGGAGAAAACAGGAGTGTCTTGGTTCCACGCACAGCCTGGCTGGGCTGAGGGCTCCTATCAGACCCATTCCTGTGAGTCAGTATGGTCTCCATTTCCCCAGGATACTGTGTGGGACAGCTTTTAAGCACTCCAGGGCAATGTGTCACTTTCAAGCAGTTCCCTGTTGCTTGCCAGGGCCACTTGGGCTCTCCATGTGTGTGTGGGATGCACACAGGTACGCTCTGCTTAAGTCCTCCAGTATTTCCATGACGTCTTTAGCTCCCAGAGACAGCAATAACACCTGGCGCCCATCCAGACAGGGGAATTCAGCTCTCCTCCATTCATGAAAGAGAGGAGAAAAATGGCATGTGCCTGTAACCATACATGATTGTCTGTGTCCTCTGCCCAGGTGACACTGTCTTGTGCTGTGCAATGCCTGGAATTTAGCCTTTGAAAGCTCAGGCTACCTATGGACCAACTGGCTCTAGGTAGGGAGAAATGCTAGAAGAGCCAACATAAAGGCTGCTGACCTACTCATGCACATTCATGTGCCATCATGCTTCTGGGGGAAAAGGAATGGCTTCATTTCCACAAAGCATTGCTGGTCCCCAGCTGCATGCTCAGCCTCCTGAAAACTGTTCCTGCAATTGGGCACCTTCAAACCTGGGAAGGACCAGGGCCATCTCTGCAGCTGCCTCTCCAAGGTGTTTCCCACAGCTGCAGCTGGGGGAAGTGGTAGATGGATGCATACCCTGGCTAGGTCTTTGTCCCCCTCTAGTGACTCAACTGCAATTCCGAGTCCTACTCCCTCTGAGCAAGATGGTAATTTAGGCCAGGATGTTTCCTTTCTGAAGGCCAGTAGGACATCTAAGTACCACTGGCAGGTCATGTATTTATACACACTCAGACATTATCCACTGCAAGTGTAAACAGTAATTTAGGAGCCTGACTTTCTGTTCTAATAGGCCACGTGTGCCTGCTTTCCTCCCATGGAAGATGGCAGTCACAGGACAGCCCATACCTGATCCTCCCAGGAGGAGATCCAGCTAGGACCACTGTTCCCAGTGCAAAAGCACATGCTCCCAGTCTCTTGTAACCAAACACTTGCTGAGTCACAGCCCAGTCACCCGTACGCTCAGCGAGTCGCGTCAGCCATCTGTCACCAGCACATCCTCCTCACCGTGCTCTGACTCCATGGGGAAAACAACAGGAGGCAGATTACATTTGACTAAGGAGCCAGGCTCTCGTGCATTTTGGCTCTGAGTAACCCCTGGATTGCCTTTTAACCAGTGCTGAGGGCTTTGGCTCCTCTTAATTTGGCCCTTTGTCAGGGAAGAAAGTGACATTCAGGTTGAAACACTGGAAGCTTTGCCTGACTAATAGTGACTCCAAGCAAAGCTGACTCAGACAGGACATGGATGGCATTGTACAAAATGTCCCTCCTACGGACAGATCATCTACACGGATCTCCGCACTGGTGTTCTCCTCCAACCAGTGTTTAAAAAACAGCTCTGAAATATAGGGTGCCCTGTTTCCTAAGGCCTTGTCCCACCCACTGTGTCAGCTAAAGGCTGCAAGAGCAGCCTTGCCATGTCCCTCGTCCTAATGAACACCTGTGTTTCCCTGCACTCAACCACGTGCCAGAGGTGCAGCCTTGCCAGGCACAGCCCAAAAAAAAGCAGGATTGCTTCCTGTCGTGTGCCTGTGTTACCCACCAGATGAGGCACTGACCAGGTGTGGGAGCCAGGCTGGGGAAGTGTAGACAGCTCCAAGTAGGGATTCACAGGGCATTTCACAAAGCCAGGTCCCTGTACTGCTTGCCACAAGCTCCCCAGGCAAGGCTCCCCAGCCTCCTCTCTCGTGCCTGGAAGTCTCATGCCCATCAGCTCTGTGAGGGACAAATCACCCACACTAGCAATCTGACCATCCTACTTTTTCCTGAGGCAATGAAAGAGTACAGAGTAGATGTGGCCTTTTTGTTGTGGAGGAAAAAAAAGTGAACTCAATGCCAGGCACAGATCCCAGGCTGTGGAGTTCAAATCACGCTCAGAGCACATAATTCCCGTTTGTGTTTGTGTGCACGCAGGGCAAGGGTGGGAGCTGGCGGGGGTGTGTGTGTGTGAATATAAGAATGTAATTGTCATAATTTAATCCAAAACTACTTCTTGGAAGGAAAAAAAAAATCAGGCTGACACAAAACAGCATGTTCAGTTATAAACACCACATGAAAGAGCCGTATTATGTTCTGCTTGGTAACTGACATGGAGCGCTAACATTCTCAGCTGCCCACTACTGGGCAAAGGCCTTTCCAACTCTCCCCCTCACCCCCAAAACAACCCCCCCCAGCCAAACTGCAGAGCAGATACCAATTTCTGAGGCCGCAGAGAAATCCCACATAGAAAGTTCATTATGGGCAGAGCAGGCTGGCTGGCAGGCAGAGTGGTGTGGAGCACAGAGATGGCCATCTGGGACTGGGAGCGCTCCCAGCTGTGCACGCACATTTGCAAGGCCACGGAGAAGTTGGCACACACTGTGGGAGCTTCAGAGGGACTTGTCCCCTCAGATTTTCTGTCACAGGACTGTGTATTCCTGGAGCAACATGCCTTGCTGGCACCAAGGCTGCTCCTCCCCAACCAGCTCAGGGGTCTGCAGGCTCGAAGCAGTAGCAGCCATCAGCAATGGTCTCAGGGCTCCCTGTGCCCTTCCCTTCTCCTCCCAGGCCTTCAGCTGGAGTGACTCATTTCATGTAAAGAAAGCACAGTCATTCTGGCTTAGATCCTCAGGGGTGCTTACCTACTTAACTCCGGATGGCACTGCACCCCTCAAAAAGCACCCAGGAACACTGGAGATCTGATAATTCACTCAGTATTCTGTAGTTCACCAGGCAGAATCTCCCTTCCTGCCTGTGGGGCTGGGAGACAATGTGAAATTGCCCTTCCAATCCTTGCTGTCCCCTGCCGTGGGGCTGGTTGGGGTCTCATCCTAACTAGAGGCTCCACAAATCATCGACTGGAGAGTTGTTGCAACAGGATATCACAAAATAAATGCCTTCTGCTTGAAGAATATGTTTTTTAGCTTGACGCTAACCTTTATTTTTCGTGGGGCTGGGTGACATTATTAGCACCCGTGCTTACTGCTGAAGTGAAGCATCTTTGTTGCAGCGTGGGTGGGAGATGGGTTATCGTCAATATGGAGCAGATCTAGAGAATGACTTCTGTTATTTACTTCTTTTCTGTTCTTGTAGGACATGTGACACAGTTTAACAAAGATCTGCTTAGCTGAAAAATCCAATTAAAACCTGAATTGTCCTTCGGCTGTGCCTGGCACGCTGCCATTCCAGGAGTCCAGTGCAGTGGGAATAAAGTGGAAGAAGAGATAAACGAAACGCGCGGTGACACTGCGGGACAGCGCGGCTAGCGCTGCCCTTTTCCCCTGAGGACGGTCGGGCTTGGCACTGCCGGCACAAAAGGGACGGGCCGGGCAGAATCCCGACTCGGCGGCCCCGCCCGAAAGGTGGAATTGAACCACTCTGTCGCTAGACAGCTACAGGTTTGAAGCCTGCACCCCAGACCACTGAGGGTCATCCGGGCAATTCAGAGCATCCCTGTGACTCCCTATATGAATTCCCCCATCCCTTTCGCCCCAAGGTAATGGCGAGCGGTGTTTTCCTGCAGGCATGGTCCCTCAGCGTTTTCCCCATAGGACAGCGGCCCTCACGGAGCGCAGGGCGCGGCGGGAGCGCGAGGGGCGGCCGGGGCGGCCCCCGCCGCCATCCCAGCGGCCCGCGGGCGCTGATGCAAATAGGCGGGCGGTGATTGGCTGTCCCCGCGGGGGGCGGGGCCGGCCCGGCGGGTGAGTCACGGCGCTTCCCAGAAGGAGCGGGGCCGGCCCGGCGGTTCCCGCACCTCCGGGACCCTTACAACATCGGACAGGGCAGCTTGTGCAACAGCGGGGGCGGCCCCGGCCCCGAGGTGTGCTGCGAGGAGACCAGGGCACGGGCTCTGTTCTTTTTCTTTTTTTTTTTTCTTTTCTTTTCTTTCCTTTCCTTTTTTTTTTTTTTTTTTTTTCCCTTCCAGTGGCTAATGCCAGATACTCTGGAGGATGTGAATCTCCCATGAGATACATCTCAGAACAATAATATCCTCTGGGAGGAAATTCCTCCCTGGCCCCCAGCTGAGGATCAACTTATGCCCCGAAGTATGAGGATTGAAAACACTTGTAATTTTATCCCAGCGAGTGTAACTACACAGGCTATTTTCATAAACCCTTGAAGAATTACCCACTTATTTGCCTCGAGAGATTCCTCTGAAGCAGAGCCATTTCTGCAAATGCATGTGGTTTCCAATGATTTTTAATTAGATAATTCTTTTTGGTGTAAGCAACAAAAAACCCCGTAGGCCGATTCCCCCTCTTGCTCGCCCTGGGGAAGCTTACACTCAAAACTGGGACAGCAGCATCCCAGTAAAAGTGGTAGGGAATAGAACCAGAGCCACAGCCCAAAGCTGGGAGCAGTTTTGTGGATGTCAGCAAAAGAAAGCAGAAAGTATATGGTGGGGCACCATTCCCACTCACACGCAGGAATGCTGCTGGGCACAGCTTTGCTTTCAGTGCAGGGCTCCAAGTCATGGCTTACCCTCTTGGAAGTGAACCAGCTCAGGTATGCCCTGGCCCGCTGACTCCCCAGACACACATGAGCATATTTGAGGCCTTACTGTTTATAGTGAGCAACTTCTTCAGCAACTTAAATGTGTTTTTCTAAGAGCACCCCAACTCAGAAGCAGGGCTCTTATCAGGAGATGGTTTGAGAGCTGCTTCTGTGCTTGCCAGTGCAGGGCAGAATTTTTTCCTTGTTTCCTTGGTTTGTAGGAATCACGTTCCTCAGTACATTCCTATCTCTTTACCTGGTACTTATTCCAATAGCAGGTGGCGCAATTTAACAAGTGTCTTTTGTGCATAAAAATGCACGGGGTGAGGATCTGGGGGTGTGCAGGGGAGGAGGTGGAGGGAAATTAGTCATGGGGAGGAAGAGAGGAAGAGGTTAGCACGGGGGCTGAGGAAATCAGGTGTCCACAGCTATCCCTCAGGCTTCCAGCCAAGCCCATCCTGACGTGTGCCGGAAGAGGCACGTCAGCCCAGAGATATGCTCCTGTCAGCCCATCGGCATGTGACCCTGCTGACCCATCCAGGCCGGGCAAGAATGGCTGCCAGGGGTCGGAGCAGACATTCCCAGCTTCTGCACTTCGTGCTCGAGCCTCGGCTTTGACACCACTTTCACTTTCTCTTTGCTTTCCTCTCCAGCATCAACCTTTTCTGGGTCTCTTTCCAGCAGCACTTCATGGGAAGGCTTCTTAATGTGAGAATGCTGCTCTCATCTTCTCTCTCTTGCAGCCTCCAGCGTTTTTAAGCAGGGATGTCTTTCTCTCATGTCTTATGATCTGTCTCCCTGTACTTTCCAGAAAAAGACTATGCCAAACACTCAAGTGCATATTAAAAATAATAGCCAGCCAAAATAACTCCAACCGAGTAACCAGAAGATCCATCAGAAATGCCAGCTCCTAAAACTTCCCTTATTCTGCAGTAAAGGGAGATGCAGAGATGATGAAGGCAGCAGTTGCTAAAGATCAAGCAGTGGAGGAAGGTGCCTGAGAGGGTCAGCAGCAGCACAGGAAGTGATGCTGAACCCCAGAGTTGTTGGGGAAGCAGTAACAAAGCAGTTGTGAGCATTTTCTCCATCCCAACCAGGATGTTGGTCTGCCTAGGTTCAGCTCTGCCTCTTGAGCGGAAGCTGTGCTAGCCACCGACTTCCCCAGCAGGGGTTGAAAATAACATCTCCAGGACCTCTGTGTGTCTGGGTTTGAGAGGCCTTTGTCACCCCTGCCCAGAAGGGACTGTGCATGGCTTGCTGTGCCCGACAGAGGTGCCATTCTCCCTCTGTGAGGACTGGGGGGCATCGGGGGCAGGTGCCTGTAGGCAATAGTTGGTGCAGTTAGTGCAGCTGCTCACACTGTGCCTGCAAGGGCCCAGCCCTCACCAGCAACTGGAGAACAGACCTGGCTGCAGGTAATGCTCATCTCAAAACTTCTGATTAGATTATAAGCCTACAAGAAAGGCCAATTGGTAGCTCCTAGGATTTCTGAAAGTGTATAAATAAGTGTGGAAAACTGTTGATTTGAAAGGCCTCTCAGCATCTGATTTGCTTTAAAACATTTCTTGGAAACCTATAAGCATTCAGCTTCATCTTTAGACCAAATGTCTTTGAAAATCTGACCCTTTGCTATTAAAAGTATAGAACAAATTCAGTTTATCAGCTTAATGATGGAAAAGCCTGCTCTCCTCAATAATGCTCCTAATTAAAGCATTTCGGAGTGTCTTTGGACCTGATTCTCTACCTTATGCAGAGAGCTACACTGTGCCAAATGGGTGCACAGCACTGCCAATTTAGGTTTGATTCAATGCCCATTCAAGTTAATAGAAATCCTCCCACAGAAATCGATGGGATTTGGTTCAGGCCCCAAAGTCAATGGGAAATTCTGATTTGGCAGTACTTCATGCTCGCACTGCACCAGGATAAGCAAATATTCAAGGTACAAAGCCTTGGAGAATTTTGAAGGGGTATTGTAAGGGGCTGACCATAGCCTAGGCTATTTAAGCAATTCACAATGCCTAGGTCTGTCTGACAAAGAAGCTTTAAAACAAATCACTCTGAGCTTTTCCTGTTCATTTTTTATAGCACTCCTACAACTTAGCAATACACTTTTTATTTTTGTGTTGGTTTTTTTTTTCTGTCCTAGGCTGACAGAACATAAAAGCATCTGCAATGCTTTGCTCTTACTACTTCTTTTAACCACCAGAGCCTGATTTGTGTCAGAAATGATAAGCTTAGATCCCTACAGTATTAAAATAATTATTTGGTGTAAGGTGGAGGATGAAGAGGGCTGTTATTCTTAGCAGCAGCAGTGAAATTTCAGCAGCTGATGACGTCAGTGCTAAAATGTCAGTGTGAAACAGGCTGGAACAAATTAAGAGTGTGGTGTCGTCACTGAGAGAGCCACGCTGCCCTCCAGAGGGACTGTTGTTGGATGCTGCAGATGCAGTTCAGGAGATGGGGGGGACAGGGGCTTGTGGGAGCTTCTCAGAAACTTACAAAAACAGCAACAACAGGCATCTCAGTACCAGAAAGGTCAAAGAAGGTGCTACATGAACGTTTCTGCCCACCTCAAAGCGTGAGCTCAGAGCGAGGGAAGGGCCACTTCTAACCAGATTCCAGGAACTAGAACAGAAAAAAAAAGACAAAAGCCAAAATAAAATTGTCCATATTCTACTCACTTAACAAACTGAGCTATCTCTGACTCTGATGACACTCCTGTGACTCAAAGTGAAGAGAAATTTGGCCTGAGATGACTTTTGCCGTGATGTGCTTCTTAAAAGAGGGCAGTGTGCTTGGAGTAGAGGTGATCCTGAGGCATTTTATTACTTAACTGTGCTATTGCATTTGAAGAATGCCTTCAGGCTATCCAAAAATGCTGAACTCAAGGTGCAGAGAGTTTTAATCAAAATGGGGTAAAATTCCAAATGCATTCATGCTTGTCCTTAAAGAGCACATTTCCTGTCCAGTCTTGCACATTTCCTGGCTAGTCTCAGGTGGTGGTGTTAGACCCGACCCTGTCAGCTCAGGGCATGGATCCTCGTTTAGAGATGTATCTCAGGGGACCTGATAACTTGGGGTCATGAGGCCAGCATCTTCTTGGTCCAGCACCTTCTTGGTCCAGCACTTGAACTGCCTTGTGTGCAGGGGTTGTTGGGCTGTGGGGTGTCCTGCTTTGGGGGGCTGATGGGGAGGGTTGGGACCATCCTGGCTCCCTTCATGGAGACCTACAGTATTTTGTAGGAAATATGGGAAAAGTCAATATCCCCTGCATTAGTGTTTGTAGAAAACTAGTCCTGGTAACAAAACTGTTGTGTGTTGTTTCATTCTTTTTTAGAGCTGCCTGTCTTGTAGTCGCAGGATAGATGTGGTTAGAGCAGACAGAGCCATCAAGACACGTGCTTATCTATCAATCATACCAGCTGTTTCTGGTATGCAGCAACTGACTGACCACAGTAAGGAAAGCAGGATGTAATCAGTTAGCAGAGCTCTCCTTTCTCAGCAAGGACGATAAGGATTGTTGGCAAACCCACAGAGAGTTACGGGAATAGAGGAATTGGTGTGCTGAAGTCACTTCCTATCACTTGGGAGTCCCTGTGCTCAGAGCATTGTGTTTGCTTTCCTAGTATGGGTCTCGTTGGTTGTCTGCCTTAGTTCAGACATAGAAGTGCACTCAGCCTGTCCCAGCACACAGAATCCCACTTGGGGAGATTGCCAATGCAGTCTTTTATCTACTTCTGTGGGAAGGATTCAGACTGGCTGTGAGCAAACAGAGTGATTCTTTACATATCTTTACACCAGTAAAACACCTTGCTGCAGAGATTTTTGCAAAAACAGGCATGACTTAATCAATTCTGGGAAGAGGCATATGCCAACAGAAACACTCTTTTGCCAACACAAACTGTGCTGCCACCAGAGGAGTGTCAGCAATCCCACTCTTGCCAGTGTGGGGACACCGCTCCACTGATTAGGTGCGGTACAGGTGGACAGTGCAGGAGGTTCCCAGCCGGTGAGGTCAAGCGCTGAGGTGAGCCCCTGCTCCCTCATCTCAAGAGGAAGTGGTGGCCATTTCAGCTGCACCTGTGTCAACAGAGAACTTATAGAAACTGGAGGTGAGCTCTGGAATGTGCAGCTGGTTGGTGTTGCAGTCCATAGATGAGAAAGTTGTCCCTGCTCTGTATCTGTGGTCAGCACAGATCTGGTGATACCTTGGGGGTTTCTGGTGTCTTCTCTGAGGTCATGACAGCCAACTCAGAGAGGGCTCACACTGCAGCCCTGTGTGCAACTCGTGCCTATCACTGAGGTTAAGAGAATGCCATTAGATCAAAGCTCCCTTACCAGGGATGCTGGAGAGCCTGGACAGGTAGATACAATGCCAAAAAGCATTGTGTCACCACAGTGCCAGAACTTCAGGTCTAAAAATGTGACTGGCAAAAGCAGGGGAAGCAAAAGGTTGAGTGCTACCTGCACTGCATCCTGTTTAGCCCAGATTTGCTAGAGCTTTGGGGATATAGGAATTAAATGTCTACAGAAGGAAAAAAAGACTTATACTTTTCCTAGATTTATTGGGTGGGATGTGCATGTGAAATTGAGCTTTACTACAAATCCCCTGTAGACAGTATTTGAGACAGAATGACTTTGTTCTGGATGTGTTTGTAAATATCTGTCTATATTTTTAAGACTTACCACTGTAAGAGACCCAAGATGATCTGTGATTTCTGCAATCTCATCAGAGAGCAAGTGAGTGATTCCATGCGGTGGAGACATACAGCCCCATGACTCACAGCCCTGAGTCACAGCATTGGGACACTTCAGCATTCAGAAACACTAGTAGTGACAGAAATCAGGATGATGAGCAAGCAGCTGTTACTCATTCTCAGCTGGACACTATAAGCATGTTTGTACCAGTCAGTGTGGCTCTGGCTCTTCTTTGCTTCCTCCTGCAGACCTGCAGTCATCTGGATAGCATAGTGACATGGCTCACTTAACATTTGCCTCTGGGCAAGGGATGATCAAGTCTAGTCTCTGGCTCCCAAAGTGTCCTGCTTGACTCTATTAGGCTCAGCACAGAATTATCATGGCAATTTTCACTTCAGATTACTTCTTTCATCTCTGGAGATCAGCTCACGTTACAAACGCAAACACATTGATCATCACACAGAGTTAAAATGTCTACCTCTCTTTTCAGCTAGGGGGAGCTGAGGCACTAAGCAGGTAGGCAGCTTGCTCTTAGTGACAAAGGAGGTTTGTAGCAGAAACAGGACAAAACCGCAAGAGCCTTAAAAACTACCTCCTAATCTCTGACAACTGAACCATATGCTCCATTGCATTCATCACTTCCTCATGAGGTGGCAGTTTGGATGAGAACAAGTGCCCAGGAAGTCACCCTTTATCCTCTCTTGGCCTCTTAATGCCTGTGGAACTTTTTTATTGAATTCTTTTAATGACCATCAGCTTTGGTGTGGGAAATGATTCCAAGAGACAAAGATTCGGTTGTGTGTGTGCACGTGCGTGTGTGGTTGGGAGAGGGGAAGAATAAAAAATCCATTTCCAGATGGTTGAAAGGATGCATAGCACTTTGCTATTGGCAAAAACAACCTCTTTCATTTTCAGGATGTGTAAGTCACAGAATTGCAGCTGGAAAAAAATTAGTAGAGAGGGAGGCAGTGGGGTAAAAATAAGAATGCTTAATGAAAAATAACCTAGCCCATATATGAAAATCCAAGTGCTTCATTTTTATATAACTGGGGGTGGCGGGGGGGGGGGGAAATGTACTTGCTTAGGAGGATCTGTGTAAAGCAGGTCCAAATATGTAACATCTCATTTTCTTCTTAGCTTCTTTGCTTTGCATTCCCAACTGTAGCCTCACAGGAAATTCAGTCCCTGGCAAGCTTCAGTTCCAGACAGGAAACATTCTGAGGAATTTCTTCCATGCAGGTACTATATTTGCTTGGAGGGATAACATGGTGGAGGATATTTACCATGGCTGGATTTAACTAGCAGGATATTATTCATGTTTATGGAGTTGCTGGGAGTGATCTGTGTCTGCAGCCACCAGCATGCCATGTTTAAACAAATCGTGCTGCTCTGCTTGCCTGTGGGAAGATTTGCATTAGATCTGGGCCAGATTCTCCTTCCTCCAACAGCAGCATGGCCCAGCTTATGTCAAAGATATTTGCTGATGTCAGGGAATATCAGGATCAGGCCCGTGCAGCAGGTTTTTATCACACTACAAACTTGGTCTTAAGCTATTTGCACGTACAGATACTTGCAAGCAGGCATTTGGATAGTAGTGACTGGAGCGGTGGGAGGCTTGTGTGTGTGTGGAGATGAAGGAAGGCCTTTGCTCTTGCCTTTGCTCTCTGAGGGGACCAGACACTGAGAAAAGGGAATTCTGGCAGCACATGGCCTTTCAGATGAGTGAGAGGTGCTGAATGTGGCCAGCTGAGACACAAGCCTCCTGCACTCCTTGGGATGCTTTCCTACTTTTCCCTGCAAGTTCTGTGCAGGCCTCTGCATTGCTTATTAGTCCAGAGGAGTCTAAAAAACAAGTGTGATACATCCTGCAGCCACTCATCACTGAACAGTGATGTGGTGGGTTGAACAGTTCTTGAAGCATCTGAGAACAACATCCCTTTCTTATCAAAACACATGAGTGCTTTCAAGTCTTTAATGCAGTTCTCAGGATACAAAGCGTGAAGAGAAGAGTGATCAGTCTGAATCACTGTCTCCCAAGAGAAACGTGAGGGTTTGAAGTACGTGGCTGGGAACAATTCTGTGCTGGCAAGGAAATGGACTGGATGACCCATCTCAGAGATCTATGATTCACTACAAATGCAGAGAACTAGCATGAAAATGTGTAGTAACTTGTAGTGGTACCTTGCCTGCTATTACAGCGCAGCCTCCGGCCAGAGACAACCCAAACAAGTTCACAGGTGTTCTCTGGGAACAGGCTTTTTCTGTGGGGAGCCATGAAAGACAGCAGGAATGCCTTCAAAGCCTTAAAGGTCTCTGTGCCACCATGCCAAGCAGTGGAAATGTAACTGTGTGTGCAGTGCTGAAGCATGGATTATTTTAAGGTTGTTTTTTTGGTTTCTGAGGCAGGAAGCACAAGTGCATGTCCTCCCTTTTAATGCTATGGGGAGAAGAAAAGATTCAGACTCCCCTGCAGTGTTGGTGAAAATGCAGCTTTGGCCTTTAGTGCCCTTTGTTACATAAATACAAGTAGAGTAGACATATTAATCACCCTGCCATTGAGGGAGGAACAGAGCAGCAACCTCAAATGCCACCCACTCCCCATTCTAGCTCCCATTTGATGTTGCTATTTTAAGCCACACATTATTTCCTGCTGTGATTTTATTTTTTTTACCCAGCTTCTAATTCTGGCTCTGAGGTAAGCTGTGACATACATACCCCTCCTCTCCCCCTCCCCGCCTTCCTCCTCCCCCTGCACCCACGTCCTCTTTATTGCTGTCTTTCAGAAATTTTCTCTCTCGTAAGCAGCCGGGTCCCAGAGGTTAGTTATTGACTGCCCACAAAAAAATATGAAGAGGATGGTCTTCTTCCTGCTTTTGGATTTAAGTACAAACAATATTGAGGTCATGATTTACAGGGCAGACTGCTTTAAGAGCGCTATTCCCCTGCTCCCTCCTTCTCAGGGAGTTTAGTGTTGTTGAGAGGATACCTGGCTGGGAAGGAAGGCTGCTGCCCAGCAGCTGATGACTGGCCATGGCTGGTGTAGCCATCTAGTGAAGGGTTGTACACCAGTGGCACGTGCTCTGTGGAATAGAGGAGAGACAGGACAAAGCTCAACTACTCAACAAGGGCTCTGCCACCTGAGCCTGCTTCTGTGTAAAGGCAATCAGCAGATTTCTAACCCTTAAGTAGTTTCCCCCACTGGCAACTGCCTCATGTTGCCTGTGCCAGAGTGCAGCTTCTTTCTGTCTGGATCTGCTGCATCCACGTGTCTGCTGTGGCTTTCAGCTGCCACCACCTCAGCCCTGAGGAAGGCTGTAACTGCATCAGGGCAGAGGAAGAATGGAGCCTGCAGTCCCAGGAAGGGCTTGGTGCACCAGGCAGCGGTGGCTCTTCCCCTGTGTGTGAGCGTGGCTGAGCACAGATAAGAGCTCTGCCAAGGTAAGTTTGAGCCCTAGGAGGAAATCTGAGGCTGCTTCTGTACCGCACTTGAGGAACATTACAGGTTTATCCTCTTCTATGCCCACTCACCCCATCCCTCACTGCCAAGCAACCCGTCCTGAAAATCTCCTCTGACTGGATCTTTGCTGCTGCACACAAATCCTCCTAGCATAGGAGCAGGCTGGATGGCAGCAGGCTGCTGGCAAAACCCCAGGCCTTGCTTCTACTTCCAGGGAAGCAGAGGTCTGGGCTGCCCTCAGCCAGTCCTGATGTATACATTTCACACAAACAATCTCACGCCTTTCCCTTCCTGTGAGTTGCTTTTGGAGCTGCTGCACGTGGCTTTTGTCTGCCTGGTGTGAGCAGTAGCTGTAGGAAATCCCAGACTGGGCATCTACATGTTCTTTGTCCTCCCCTTTCCCAGACAGGGATTCCAGTTATGCCCGTCCTGAGGTTCCTAGAGAGTAGGAAAGGCAGAGAGTGAGAAGCACTTTGCCAAGTGGTTTAATGTTAGTCATGGCCACTGAAAGTCTTAGCTGTGCTCTCACCAGAACTGTTATTTTTATTTTTACAGTTGTGTTTCCATGTGGGTCCGCAGAAAGGGCTGGGGAGTCACATCCCTTCCCAAGAGCAGGCCACACACTGGCTTTGCACACTTTTCCACTGGTTTAAAGCAGTGAGGAGCACTGGGCTATTGCAAGGCACGCTGCAGCCCTCTCATCTTTGCTGCAAAGAGCTTGCAATTGAATCAAGCAAGCTAATTTCCAGTGGATGGGAGGGTGGGAAGGAGGGAAAAAGCCAGGCTCGAGAACTGAAGTGATCACATCAGAATTAAATGACTGTTTTTCCAGCATACTATGTCCCCATGGGCAGCTGTTTAAAAAGTTCTGGCAGAGTAACTTCTCCCACAACAGCACTGCTGGAGAGTTTCCCCCTGGAGAGGGGGAGAAGAAGGACCTCAAAAAGGACTGGAATAAATTGGCTTTACAGAAAATGACCCTGCTCTCGGGTGTCACACCCAGCACTGCGCAGCAGGAGCCAGCCAGCAGCTGACAGGCGTCTGGAGTCCTGTGCTGGATGAGGACAGCTCTCCAAGGACCAATGTCCACATGGCAGCAGTACTGCCTTGCTGGCACAGACTTGCAGCATCTTGCTGGGGGTCTGTGTTGTGCAGGGAAGAGCTGACTGGGCACAGGGGCTCACAGAGGGAGAAGAATTCAGTTTACTCTGGGTGTCGCCTGCTTGCTGGGACCATCCGCCAGAGGCCAGTGCTGGTACAGGCCCTGCTGGTCACTTGAACAATAGGAGTACCGGGAAAGAGCTTGTGGTTTACAGATAAAATGGCTGTGGGGTAGGGGCAGCTTGGGGGCACTGGTGCAATAGGCCATATGTGTTATGGCATTCGAGGTATGTGATAAATAACCCATTTCTGAGTTTGGTCAGGCTGAGAGTTGCATAAACAACAATACCACCAGCACAGAAATCAAAAAGCCTGAACAATCCTCAATACCCACAATCTGGCGTCTGGGAATGGCACAAGATGGCAGAGATTTCATGCCCTGTTACCCCAAAATCTTCCTTTCCTTGCAAAGCTGGTCTTTATGATCAGCGTTGCTGTGTGCTTCCTGGCATGGTAGCAACCTGAGAGGCCCAGCTCGCAGGAGATGCATCTGGCAGGTGCCCTGACTGCCTGGAGAGCCCTCTCTGGAGAGCCCTCTTACTACTGCCATTGTTCCCTGTCCTTGCAGCTCAGAGAGAGCTGGGTGAAGAACTTTCTTCTCAGTGAAGAAAGGTGGCTCTGGAAGACATTCCATGCAAGCTCTGAAGAGATCTGCCCCTCCCAGGGCCATTCAGCTGGGCTTGCTCCTTTTTCTCAATCCACACACGGTTTAAAAGACTGTTTGTAAACACCAGTCTCTGTCTCTGCCTCTGGGGCTCTGGGCAGAAGGCCAGGGAGGGATCTAAGAGACAGCAGACAGTTTTAAGAGGCAGTGGCGTCCGATTGTTGGGGTGGAGAGGATACGCCTTGCAGTTAATAGCCGTGGTGGCAGGAGTCACCTACGGTACCAGCAGGTCTCAACACTATTTCATGGCTCCCTGAGGCTGAGCTTGGGTTTTACTGAAATGACCCCTTCACATGCCAAGGTAAATTCTGCATCTCTCAAGCCAGCTCTGCTGGAATCAGTGGGGAGTTAAGCTGTGTTTCCTCAAGTGTACATATGAGATCAGGGCCCTGTGATGACAAACACCACAGTGGACATGTGTTTGCATTTGGCACAGCACAAGTTAAATATTTACCCTGTTCAACCTCTCCTTTCCTTAGATTGCTCCAGAGAGCTTGGCCACATACATGGACTGGGGCACTCCCATCTAATTGGGCAGTCAAGGGCTTGCTGTGGCATAGCACCTGCTCACTGAACACAAGACAGAGACCTACAGTCTGAGACGCTGGTAGGGGGTCTGCCCAAGCCTCCCTGTCTCCCTTGGCTTTAGTCCTTTTGAAAATTGGTTAACAAGTGGCATTGTTTGTCATTGTGACATTGTGGAGCAGTGACAAAGCTCTGCTGTTGAAGGGAGGCTAGAGCTGGTGAGAGTTAGAGCTGTGCTCACCTCTCTCTATCATCTGCAGCACTTGGTGGGCAAGGGAGACACGACAGGTCTTCACCCAAGTACAAGTCTGAGCCTGTTAGTATGTCCAGAATTGCTTCTGTCCACACGCTTTACCAGCAGGCATGCTTATGCACAGATTTAGATGGTGCTGCAGAGCTCCCAAAAAGGTGAGAGCCAGTTCTGGGCAGAGTGGGTAGCACTAGGAGCCTGAGTACACACAGATACAGAAAACAGAACTACAGTTGGGAAGCAGTCAGTGGTCCACATAGGCTGAGCATTGACTGTAGGGTTGTCCTGTCTATACCCGAGCTCACACCTCCCTGCACAGATGAAGCCTCTGTGCCCTGCATCCTGAAGGCCTGGAGCTGGGATGGCTCATTTTCCCCATGCAGCTACCTCTGCACTGGGCTCCCAAGGCTTCACACCGTGTGTGACAGCTTGTACCTGGGTCATGTGTTACACCTGTGCAAGGCACTCCTGTGGGAACAATGTGGGAGGTCAGGCCTGGCTGGTGGGGCTGAGGGAGGCAGAGAAAAGCTCTGGTGGCTCCTTTAAGGGAGGAAGCCAACAGGGCTGCAGAGAAGGTGCTCTGGAAGCTGTGTTTTTCTCTCAGCGCCTCAGGGGCTGGTTACTAAATTTGGTTACTGGGCTTAAATAATGCAGCGTGGCAGAGCCCAGTGGGTTTGAACATTGTCATATCCACATAATCCTCTCCTAGGTGGCAGAGATCTCTTGTTCTCTGCCGCTGCTATCTGCACAGGAGCTTGAATGTGATGTGAAACATCATCTTAAATAATTATAACTAGCAGAGAAGAGCCAAAGCTGCAAAGTCCCATCTATTTCCACTGTGCTCTGTCTATCTATGTAATTTCTAAGGTGCCAATCACCAAAGCATCCAAGCACTGTCTAATCTGGATCTGAATTCCCTTGGTGCTCATGGACGCTTGAATCTTAGCATTTTGTGTGAGCCCATCTCTAGCAAGCATAAGGGACAGAGCTGCATACTGTGAGCAAAAAAGCCTCCTATTGTTTCATGATTTAGTGACCAGAATCCCATTTGGGTTGGAGGAGTCAGGACTTCATGGTCACCCCTTGCCCAGGGAGCGTTAAATCCTCTCTGTTATTTCAGCAGAAGGCAGAGCAGGTTCACCAAGGGAGGGCAGGGAGCCATGGTGTATTGCCTATCTTCCATGTCACACAGTGTGGAAGCAGGGGCAGATCTGTACAGCCTGCACACTCTGTACACCAAGGCTGCATCCAGCCTGGGGGCAAGAAGGTCCTCTGCCACCCTTCACTGCAGATCCAAGCCTCCCCATGCAGGGACAAGGGATAAGCACAAGACAGGAGCCAGTGACCTGCTTTGCAACGCATAGGAGGAGGGGGAAGAAAATGATGCACCCAGTTGCTCTCTCATCTGACCTACTGCCTCACATTTCCTACAGACTTTGTGAAATAGATTAAAACCTGCCAGAAGACCACTCATGGCTAACACAGGAGTGCTAACAGTGGCAAAGGGACTCACTGTACTGAAAATACTCACCTGGAGTGAAATGAGATTAAACCTTTCCTTCATTACCAGGGAAAGGATATTTGTTCTTAGTGAGAACCTGTCAAGTTCAGGCAATGCCAGAGCAGTACAATTACTTTCCATCCACTGGGCTACTCTTAGGAAAAAGATCTCTCTCAGTCTCTGTCTATAGTCTCCTTGATTTGACATGACACTTGACAGCAGGTTTTCATGGCAGAGGATACTTAGCAGTTACTGGGAGAGAGTCTTTCCCCTTGTAAACATCACATTTCAGTCTCTACAAAAGTGCAGGTCCTCTCCACCCTCCCCCATTGATCAGCCCTATCCTTCTTACCCCATATCTGCTGGAGTATTGTTAGTGACATTGAATAAATACATGTTAAATCTTTTTCCATTAGTCAGACATGTCAGAAATTAAAATGGCATTAGCTGTAATGCCTGCAGCAAATCTGCCTTCATCTGGGCCATTCACCCATGGTTGCCCAAGAGGGCAGGAACAACAGTACCAACTTTGCTTTTCCTTCAATCCATCCATATTCTCTGCACACCCTTTGTACCCTTCTTCCTCCAGAAATACTAATGGCACCTTCTGCTGCTGTTGTACTAACAAACTATGCTCAAGTCTCCCAGACATTATGTGTAGGAGAAATCTCCAAGTTACAATGTTTCATCCTCTCCAGTCACCTTAGACATGTCCTCTCCAGACATGTATCTGAGATTTCTCAAGCCCCATTGTAAAAAGCAGATATTTTTTTTCCCTTGCTAAAGCCACTGTCTAGCAACTCCAGAACTGCTCCCATAGCTAAGACTTGGCTGGCAGGAATCTAAGTGTATCAATAACTTGATTTTCCATCCATAGCCACAACTGCCTTTGTCCACATGATCTCCACTCTTCCAGGTACATTGGCTCCTCAGCTAGACTTCACGTTTGACTCTAGGCCATGTTGGCTCTGCCAGTCATCCCCCTCCTTCATTTCAAACCTTGTTTCTTCCTAGACATCCTGCCTTTCTTGCTTCTGCCTTCCCCTGACTTTCTTGCTTCTGCCTTCCCCTGCCTTGTTTCCCTGTGTCCTTCTCCTGACTACCCATCCTATTCCCTTCCTTCCCTATTTGCTTTTTCAGCCTCCCCTGCCTCCCCATCCAATGCATCTTCCTCAGCTAGAGCTGGACATCTCTGCACTGCCTGGTGGTTCAGGCAAATGGTTTGCATCTTCTCTGAGTTGCCCAAGGCAGGAACTTGCTCTTCTTTGCTGCTACTCCTTCAGGTATGTGATATGGATTAGCTGGAAATCCAGAGCATGAGGAAAAGTCTACACAGAGCTCACAGCATGTGTAGCCCAACAGGAGGACATCAGCTCAAAAGCTCTGCCATGAGGACCAATGAATAATGGTTCAGGAGAAGCTCGAGTTGAAAGATGCTGAAATGCTACAGCTATCAAATAAGCCAAAATATTTATAGCTGTGATTTGCAGGGTGGCTGATTGTGCAGGGCAGGGAAAAGCCTACCATTGCCTGCCATTAAGGAAGAGGAAAATTGCAAAACAAACATCCCTTTTGGATATTTAGTAGCACGCCCAGAAGATTAACATTGATTATATCTCCCTATTAAGAGGGAAGATACTACCCTGCTTTAATTAACAAGGTGGGTTCTCAATCCTCAATTGCCTCTTTGCAAGTATCAGGTGAAACATCAGGGCTGGTGTTCCCAGTGGCATGAAGCTAGACTCTTCTGGTTAGCAGGCTAATCCTGAGGCCCTGCTCTTCAAAGGTATTTAGGTTTCAGGCTGCTGATGTTATTTAGATGCTTAAATCCTTTAAGGCTCCGGGCCTTGGGAGCTAAGAGGATGGCTACAAAGTCCAGATTGCCTGGTTCAAGTCAAGTCAATGTAAGTCCTGATTGATAAATGTTACTGTTAGGTATCTGCATGATGTCAAATTTCTCCCTGAGGCTGGGTCATTCTGCAGTTGCCTGATGTAGCCTCAGTGTGCCTTTTTTTTTCTCTGAACCAGGGGGTGATAGCCAGCATCAGTCCTCATAATGGCTTTGACGGACCTGTGTAGAACTCAGGTTGTTCTACAGCTATTAATTCATTCAGACAAGCAAGCCTGCTGCTTGATGGGTGCTTTGTTTCACTCGGGGGGTGGGGGAGAGAGCACAGGGAGAATTGGTGCCTTTCCCAGACTTGCACAATAGCAGGGCTGGAAATGGGCCCTGTGCAAATTCAATTACTCTGAGTTGCCAGCATTAACTGCTGGGCTGCCCACTTTATTGTAGCTAGGGAAGGAGGTGCAGAGAGCAAACTGGCTGCTGTGCTTTGGATGTGATGGAAATGCTGTCAGATTTTAGCAATTCAGTGACCTTTTCTTAACAGTTCCTGAAGTCACAGCTTTCCCAACACTTGGCAATCGGTAAGGGTTGTGCACAGGTAAAGACTTTTGTTTCATGGTCCAAGATGTCTATGGAGACATGAGCAAGAGAGAGAGATGGAAGAGATTGCTTCCTCCACCAGCCTTCTGCTTAATTACCGCCTGAAGAATGACATTGAACTCAGATCCTTACTTCAGGTCAAAGGTTTCCCAGAGGGAACACAGATATCTTAATGATGGAGTATACTCCTTCCCCAGACTTGCAACCAGCCCTTTGTTAATGGTAAGATCCTTCCCTCCCTCCCATTTCAGCACCTTTAATCCCTCTGGAGTCAAACTAAGCTCCTCAGATCTAGGAAAGCAAAGGGACCAGTTTTTCCTAGTGAATCTCTGAGCCATGAGAAATAACAGTTGTGATTCTCAGGCTTTTCCCATCATTTTACACCAAAGGCACTCTGCCATCAACCTGGTGAGCTTCTGGGAGAAACCAGGCTGTGTCCTTTCTGCCTTGTGCCTCTCATTAAAGAATAGTGGGCAGTTTGGCTGGAGATTCTTCAAGCAGGATGGGGTCAGATCACACTCCTGCTACCTGGAGGCATCAAAAAGCCTGAAGTGCTATCAGCTTTTCTCGTGTTTTCTGGGTTGCTCTGCTTCTCCCAGCGATTCAAGTCTGGAGTCCAGGGGCTCCCACTAGTCCAGCTCTCTGTAGCTCACAAATACAGTGGAGAAAAGCAAAGCTACAGGGCCTGTTCTTAAATTGAGAGGTCTCAGACAAGGAGGAGTCCTGAGGTTCCAGAAGTGCATGGAAGATGCCAAAACTGGAGGAGAATTGAATTAGGGGTGATGAGTGGGGCTGTGAGGATGACTTCTTGTAGAAAAGTTTTAGGCAAGGGTAGGGGCTTTGAATCCACCTACATTGTGGGTGCTGTGCTACAGGGATGCAGAGGACTCTGAATTGCAGAGAAAGAACTGAATGTTTTAAGAGCCATTAAAAAAGCATGCCAGGGTATTCCCATGTGTGTATCTTTGCTGCAGTTAGAGACAGAAGGGAGATTTCCTAATTGCCTTTCCAGTTTGCACCACTACAGGTACTGTGTGCAGAGCTGGCCCCTGGAGAGCTCTTTTGTGAGGATACAGTGCAGCTGGCCAGCATCACTTAATGGGTCTCATGTGTTGGGTCAGTGTGGGGAGAGAGACTGCCTAAGATGTGACTAAACACTGTGATTTTTGTCCTCAGAATGGCCAAAACCAGAGAAATCTTGGTAGCTCTAGTGGGGCAGGCAATGGTGGGGGAAGGTGTGAGTGGTGGATGTTGTCTCTCACTGCTGTTGTGGGCAGGGAAAAAGCAGCCCTTGCCTTAAGGGTTCAGGTAAGGCTGCTGGGGAAAGCCATCCTGGGGGAAGATGCCAGCTCAATAAAGGGAGCTGGCATGAACAGAAATGCCTAAAGCTTTTTTATTATATACAAAAACCACCCAATGCCTTGCTCCTTGGGGAAGAGCTCCAAGATAGTTGTCAGTCTGGCTTGCCCCTGCCCTTTAATCTGAACATGCCCAAATGGGCCAGGGGCTTTATTTTTGTATTATTGCATTGTCTTCCTCCCACTCACTTGTGCTTTCCTCTCAGGTGCCTGTGGCTGCTTTTGATACTTCTCTTCCCTGTTTTGGCCTCTCTGTTGGGCAAACTTTGTGGTTTGCCACCTTTTCTTGCCCCTTTTTCTACTTCTTTGATGGTACAAGAAAGCTTCTGGTTGTCTCTCTGTTTGCATTTCGCTCTCTGTAGGGTTGTGTCTGATGTGCTAAGACAAAAACATGTGAGTCCTTCTGAGTTCTGTCTAGCAGGGAATGCTCAGCAAGAGAGTGAAAAGCACAATGTGAAAAGGTTGTTCATTCCTTATATTTCTCAGCATCATAAAGACAAAAATACTTCCTACTTGCTTCACGATAAAAGCTCCTGGTCCTATTTACTTTGTTCTTATGTGACATGCTTTATCTGGAAATTTCCAAGAATATTGAAAGTGTTATTTTTATAAAGAAATAAATCTCATGTTGCTTCTGTACAATATGCATTTTCTCCATTTTGCAGTTTGGGGAGCCAAGGCAGTTAAAAACTAATTGGCTTATGCAGAAGTACAGAATAATCTGTCCTTAAGAAAGAGAATAAGAACTTCACAGTCCTGCCTTCCGTGCCTTCATTAATGGAATGTTCTCCACCTCTAGTTAATAGGCAGTCTGGTTTTTCTTCAGGTCATGATCATAAAAAGATACAATTGTCACTTTAAACATGTAATTAAGTGCCTGCCTTTATAATGACTTCACCAGAATGCACCAGCCACTGTGCAGGTGGGTAAAATGATGCTATAGTGAAAACTATGAGGCTCAGAGAGATTAAGAAAAGTGACCAAGGATTTGGAAAATGAAAACTCACCTTGTAATACAGAAATTTTGATTCTTACTGTTCTGAGTCCTAGAGAATATTGTCTCCCCAGTTTGTTTTTTTTTTTTGGGGGGGGGGGTGGTGGTTTGTTTTTTTTCTTTATTTTGTGTGGAGTTTTTATTTTGCTTTGTTTGGTTGGTGCTGTTGCATCCTGTTGTGTGCATCCCCCAAATTTCCTAAAGTTTCTGGGGAGGAGGAGACACTAGGCAATCTACACACATGCTGGCTGTCACCATGAAGTGACAGAATTAGTGACTGGAGTGGGTTTTATACAGACTGGGTTGGCCGGTTTGGCTGTGTCCTGGAGCTTAAAGACTACTGATCCACCAAACTTTATTTTTAAATTTAATTTATTTATTTACTGCCCTTCTAGTAACTCGTGCTGTTGAAATAGGTTACTACCCCTTTTCAGGAGTGGAAAAGAAGACATTTCAAATAGCAAAAAAGTCGGGAATGGCTGTGATTGTGTTATGTGCCTTTCCTGGAAAAATCCCTTTATGCGATAGGTGGCCTGAAGACACTGGTACATTTGGAGTGCAGCTTTTCCAGTAACCCAGCAGGATTTGGTGGGTGGAGGAAGGGGAAGGAACTCAGCGAGCTGCGACAATGGGAAAATCTTGGCAGGGACCGCACACGCGTCTTGCAATCGGCCTCAATGTCCCAACTGTTACCAGAAGGGATTGCGTCGGGATGAGGAAAGCTCAGAAGAGGGTGTGTGAAGGCAGCCACAAGCCCGAGCCCCGCATCCGTGAGCTGGGCGGAGGAGGCGGCCGAGGCCACGCTCCCCGGGGCTCCGTGCCAGAGCCCGGCTGCGGACACAGGGGCCTGGGCTCGTCCTTCCCCTGCCGCTCGGTCCTTCCCGGCTGCGGCCACAGGGCCCTCCCTGCCGCTCGGTCCTTCCCGGCTGTGGCCACAGGGCCCTCCCTGCCGCTCGGGCCTTCCCGGCTGCGGCCACAGGGCCCTCCCTGCCGCTCGGGCCTTCCCGCGGGCCCAGGGGCCGGCGGCGGCTCGGGCCGCGGGGCGCGGCTGCCCCCTGGCGGGCGGCCATGGGCACGGCTCGGCTCGGCTCGGCTCGGCGCCCGGCCCGGCCCGGCCCGGCCGTGCCCGCCTGCCGCTCTGCCTTGCGGCACTTCCTGCAGGGACACCTCGCCTGGGTCATTTCCTTCTGACTCAGCGGCATCAGTCACGGAGCGTATTACTCCTGCTCTTGGCTCAGGTCTCCAGCTGTGAGGATGTGCTCTCCCGCTCACACTATGGGCTGTGGGAGACAAAGCCCTGGGCTTTGCTTCTGCGGGTCCCTCAGAGCCACCAAGTGCGGCTGGAAGGGTGCTGTTCCCCAGCCTGACCACTATAGATCCCCATGTACCTGCTGGGATGGTCATATATCCATTATATATGTGCTGGTTGAAAGGCATTGGCGTGGCTGGTGGGCCTGGCAGGTCAGCTCCAGGGTCCTGCTGAGCAGGCTTTCCAAGCTCAGACTGCCATGCCAGCGTGACAGATCCACTGCACAGAGCAGCAGCCTTCTCCGAGTGTCCCAGCACTGCACACCGTGGGCAGTCAGGTCTTAAGGCTGCGAGTTTTAGCTCATGCTGATTCAGACACTTCTGGCATAGTGAAATATAGCCTACATCTGGATATTGTCCCAACCCTTCAGAGGCTGTGCTCTGCACCTAAGATGTGTACAGTATATTGTTTTATATGAACAAGCACATGATTAAATTTAATGGACAAGTTGACATGAATGAAAGGTTTTCTTTTAAGAAGCATGGGCTTTTGACTATGGAGCTGAAGCTCTTTCCTGTAAAAGTCAAGACTGGCTGCTGCTCATGTTGCACTGCTGAAGCAAAATCACTGCATGGACAGAGGATGCCATCCTATCTACAGATGAGTAGTTTGACAGCTAAGCTTGTAAATAAATACCCTATGCCTCCGTATGACTTGGCTGGACTAGTTTTAGGGAAAACTAGCTATTAATGCCAGGGGAAATCAAAGTGTACTTTGTTATTTGGGATACACTGAAGGACCTATATGTGCAACAGGAATGGTCCCATGATGCCAATCCCATCATCCCTGGATGTCCCAGTTGTCTCTGCAAAAGGACATCGTGTGCCTGACGTCAGGCAGACAGGACAGAGCAAGGGCTTTCAGGCTCTGAAGAGCTGCAGGGTTGCTTACCACAAGGAGCAGGTAGAGCTGGTGGTTCAGGTTCCTGTCTGTCAAGGTGGACATAAGGTGCTCAGTCACAGCCTGGGCTTTACACTGGGAATTGCCAAGTTATGTACAAGACAGACATAAAACAATGTTAGAGATTCACAGCCTCAGAAGCCTTAAAAAATGAAGGTAACCTCCAGGCAAACACCCCTAAGCATGGACAAATAGACACTCCAGTTGTGAAAATCAGTGTGAAAATTTCCCCCAAAGGTTTCCAATAATTCACAATAAAATTGCAGCGTCTGAGAAGCTAGAAATTCCCATTATCTGGAAGGGACACTTGGAATGGAGACACTTGGAATGGAGAGACTTGAAAGGAAAGACTGCTGTTGGCTGGTCAACCAGCAACATAAACACTTATCTGTCACACTTTTGCCAAGAAATGCTTCCTATGCAGACCAAACTTGATGCCTGTAAGTATACTATATGAATGCAAAATATTCTACATAAATGTATATTATATAGACAGTATATAAGTATATATAGATAATACATGTCCACACAATAGGATTTTAGGGCTATGTCTGTATCAGTAAATCTGGGGCAGTACGACTCCATCGTCTAGAAATTAATAGCTGATTCCATTTAATTTATTCTTGCCATGGTTTTGGCCTGTGCCAGTTAACACTGTTCCAGACAATTCCCAGGCACAACTGAGGGAGTTACTGTGGGCCAGGGGCCGTTCCCAACAACCACTTGGATCCAAATGCCTTGCTTGAAGGATAAAAGAGTTTAATGTTATTGGTGCAAGCCATCCTGTGCCAGGGCTCTCAGTGCCAGAGAACAGTCCTGGGCACGTTTAATTTACTGGTATAGACATAGTCTATGAGCCCAGGGGATTAGGCAGGGTTTTAAGGGTTGCATGCCTGGACTTAGGTAGTTGATTTCTCCCAAGATCCATTTTAGGGAACCTTGGGTTTTTTTTGTGGACATGGGCCTTGAGCCTTTAAATCATCTATCACCTCGGTTAAAAAGCCTTGCCTGTGTTCACGACCCATTAGTCATGAACAAAATCTGCTGGAAGATAAAGTGGGTTGTAATTATGCAGTTTTATTATTGCTGTCTTCATGACAGTGGCATCTAACAATAGTGAGCTCTGTTTAATTAACAATTTTTAAATATTTTTAAGGAGAAAGTCACATAAAACCAAGGAGATAAAAATGAAACCATACAAACCAGTAATGTTTCAAAGCCTGGCTAATTTTCATCAGGCTTCATAGAAAATAACTTCCTTTGTCTTCGGGTAAAACCTGGAGATCTTAAGATTACACTTATATTGCTGTATAAAATTATGAGGGGACTGATTACATTTTGAAAGGAACACCCCTGCAGGTGTATTCAGTTACACTGATCCTCGAGGTGCTACATCTCTTGGGAATGGTGCTATTAAGTTTCTAATATGTACTTGAGCTTTGAGCTTTTCTATGTTCTCTGAAGAACAGCACAGAAAGGCATCTGACTGACAGCAGCAAACCTGCACTGAAATGCAGGAACAAAACTCCTTTGGTCAGGATGCTAATTGCAGTGCTCCCAGTAACATACTTTGCCTGACCCATCTGTCTGGTCTAATCATAGCTCTTCCTCCTAACTCTTTGTGTCTGTCACCTCCTTAGCCTGGCTCTTACCGTAACCTGAGTTTCATTTCTGTCAATGCAGCCACCACATTAGTGTCAGGACACATGGCCAGGGCTGAGATCAACACTGACATAACGAGTGTCCTTTCTGATCTGTGCAGCTCCAGTCCATCTGGTGGGACTGCTGCTATCCTGTGCAGTATGTGACCTGGTATCCAACCATCCCACCCACAGGCTGTGTAGGGACAGCTCTGATATTGAGATGATGGTGCACTGTGGTGACGTTAGCAGCAAGGAAGTGGGCAAGAGTATACTGAAATTCCATTTATCTGTAGGTATGATGAGTGTCTGCCATATATAACCAAATTAATCTGGCTCTTCAGAAGTCATCCCTTGGGTTTACAAGGGAGAAAAGAGGAGGGCTGGGAACTGATGAGATGAACATCTGATCCTTTAGATGGGATCTGTCTGTCCTGTGTTTCTTGCCATTTGCTAGGCATGCCTCCCAGAGACGGAGTCCCACACACCTGCTACATGCATGGCTTTGTGGTGTGTGAGCAGGTTTATTCGGGGGATTCAGTGCTGTGTATCTGGGCCCATTTCCCATCTAGAGGGCAACCAGAACACATCTGAATAGATCTGGCTGAGAAAGAAGAGAGTTTTTTCAAAAACAGACTCCAGAAAATGACTCATTAATACCTCTAGGAATACTGGCTGAGGTGTGGAAACTAAGATGAAGAGTTTTTCTCTGCATTGCCTCCTCTGAGTGGAGTCAGGTGTGTGACCATACTTTGGTTTCCCTTTGAGGGCTAGGAGCCTGGTGTAACCTGTAACTTGTGTCAGGCTCTGATGCCTACTTCTCATGCACTCCAATGAAGGGAGGTCATCCTCGGGTGGGATTTGGAGGCAGGCCTGATCCTTTCACTCTGACCTTCTGCACCAAGGGGGCTGGCAGAGCCCGGGAGCAGCAATTCTCATTAAGCAGCAGCCTGGCTGGCGGTGTGTGAAGACTTGGAGCAGCAACCTGGCCAGACTGCGTGAGACACCCAG
Source organism: Molothrus aeneus (assembly GCF_037042795.1). NCBI lineage: Eukaryota > Metazoa > Chordata > Aves > Passeriformes > Icteridae > Molothrus > Molothrus aeneus. The sequence goes on from NC_089648.1 coordinate 27,002,142, forward strand.
ACCTTTGGCTACTAAAATGCGATTTCCTGCCCGAGCGTGTGCTCGCCGACATAAAGGAGCTCGTTGCTGCTGCGGTACTGCAACAACAACGCACGGCCGCAGAGCTGGGGAAGCCCGGCAGCCCTGCATGCCCTGCACCCGCTGCATTCCCTGCATCCCGAGGTTCCCGGCGGAGCGGCCGGGCAGGGGGAGCCGGGACAGCGCCGTGCCGCGGTCTGCTGCGCCCCCTGGGGCCGCCCGGCGGCAATGCAGGCACGGAAGGAGTCGGGGACAAGACGCGAGAGGCTTTTCACGAGAGTGGAAACAAAGAGAAATGAGGGAATGATGGATGATAAGATCTCCAGGAAAATATCTCACCCCCCAGCCCTTTGTCTTAGCCCATCTTTTCTTGCCAGCTCCCCCCACTTTTTTGACCATTTGTAGTGTTGGCGTGACTGCATGCAGAGCTCATGGTTTCTGATGCCAGATCTCATTTCCTCCCTCCCAAGGCTGTTTTCATCCTTGTTTACACAGCCTAGAGAGCTGTTTCAAGTGGAATTTCTGGTGAGTTGCTTGCAAATAACTGTCCTTAGCTGTGGGAAAGTGATAAAAGTTTAATTATTTGGTCTTGGCCTCTAGAAGAGCTGGGGAGGAGGTACAGGTGCAATGTGCAATCACAGAGTTTAGAAAGCAAGGAATAAATAGCATGCTTGTGATTTATTCTCATTACAAAATCTTCTAAGGCCCCTCCTTCCTTGGCCAGTGTAGCAATCTGAGCTTTTGAGGCAGAGGCTTGTGAAGACAAGTTATCTTTTTCTGTTCCTCACAGTGCAGTTTTATTGGATGCTTGGACCCCTTCCGTTTGCTTCTGGCTAGTTTGTGGCCACAAATCCTCCGTCATTTGCAGTTCTGCAGTTATTTTAAGGACCATGTATTTTACCTGCCAGCCTTTCTTGGAGGATTCTGCTGTGCTGTCACTCCAGCAAGGCCTCAGGCGCTGCTCCTGCTCCTCTCCCAGCCTGCCCTGCCATGCTGAGCCACTCAGCAGCACAGGTTCACACACACTGACTTCAGCAGACCCAAAACTGTCTTCCCTGCCCTGCAAGGAGCAGATGGGGGTCCTGACAGTTCTGTGAAATATCACCAGTGCTGGCTGGTGTTTTCTGCTCACCTGATGGCAGTCTGAGAGGTCTGGCCAGGCTCAAAGTGTGGCCCTGTGGCCAGGAGTTGCCTAGGATGGCCCAGCCAGGGTATGGCATGGGTGTGGCCTGGCTGTTGCTCTCCTCATGCGTTCATTGTGCCCGCATTAAGGCATCAAGTTCAAACTTGCACATCCTGAAAATTCTTCCTAGAACTTCTCTCCCTGGTGATACTGACTTGGCTCTTTTTTCATTTCCCTTAGAAGCACTGAAGCTGCTCACAAATACATATCTAAATGGGGTGCCCAACTAGAGGAACTGGGAAACCTCTTTGATGTTGAAAGCTGTGTTTTATTTATACACTTGGGATAAGCCCAGAGGCTGTCTGGGCAGCCAGGAAGTTCCAGAAAGGAATTTCCCCCCATCAGACCAGGAACCACAATAATATTTCCCCCCTTCCTCTTCAGAAACTGTGTGTGCTCATTTCCTAGCATTTTTGCTTTAGAAGTTTCTCATTTTTGCAGGACCCAAGGACATTTTTTTCTGTTGCTGCCCTTGTAAGCATAATAGATTGAGGTTTCTTGTCTGTGACCTAAAGACCTCAGGTCTGAGGCAGCTGAGGAGCTGGTCAACTCCTTCTGTGGGGGTAGACTGGGTGGTTCTTTCATATTTGGACTGGCTGCTCCTGACTACATGGCAGGGCTCAGAAGCACTGTGTGATCCCAGCTGAGGACTGGTTTTGAGAAGGCATTTGAAAAGGAAGAGATGTGAGTGAGTTGTAGTGACTGTATTTGAGGGAAAGAAGGTCAGGTGAGACAATTCCTCTTCTCCAGGGATTAGAAAGAAGCTATCCAAAGCAGAACTCATTGCTTCTCTTTGCTTGTGTTTCTGAGGAGCCAGGCTGCCCTGCTACCCTGGAGTTTCTGGCTGGCTAAGCTAAGCTGTGAGTGCTGTCCCAGCAGCCTGATAGTGAGTGGGGGTCAGGGGGCCCTTCCAGGCCCTCTTGCAGAGGAGCACATGTCTGCAGTACCAGCAGGGGAAGCTCAGTGTAAATGCCTGCTCTCTCAGGCTCTCGTTGTATCAGCCACATGCTGACTTTCCAATTGGCCCAAGCAATTTGCAGGGAGAGAATGGGCAGCAAGGGAATTATAACAGAGATGGGGCTGCCCAGCAGTACTGTTGATAGGATTTTCTCTTCTTATTATGTATGTCACATGAGCTATGCTGGAACAGTCACTGTTTCTCTATCAAACAGCGTCTCTTCAATTTCCTTTTTCCTTCTTTTCTCTTCTATGGCAGTCAAAACCTGCATATGCCAAAACATGTATCCTAGGTCCTTCATTGCTCAGATGAGTCTAAAGGATACGTATGTAAAAGAGAACAAATAGCTGTTACCCTCAGCCACCTTTTACCAGTCCTTTTTGATTCTCCCTGAATGTTCAAAGTGTTTGCATGACAGCAGCTGGCTCAGTTCTGGGACAGTTTGTAGGCTTTAAGATAATGGTGGGCAATTCTCACCTTTGGTTGCTTATAGCTTTAGTGAAGGGCTCCTTCACTCAAGGGGATCTGTTTTCCAAGTGCCTGTCCCATCCTCCTGGTATAAAACCACACAGTCAGAGCTTGGAGAGCCCTTGTGTGTGCTGCAGCTTTGCAGCTGTGCCATAGGGTGTTTGTGCCTTGTGTGGTGGGGACTCAGCTTAGTTTGGCCTGTGCTAAGGCAAACATTGTGCAGGGGCCGAGCCAGAGATGATCCCCACTCGAGGAGCCCACAGGCTCGGCACTCACACACCAGGAGGAGGAATGCTCTGTGGTTCCTGCTAGAGGTGACTGGCTGACTGGCTAGAGGTGACTGGCTAGGGACAAGGCTTGGTGCCCTTTGTTTTGTCAGTCATACTACTCCGGGAACAATTCTCATTATTTTTTGTGGATTGTCCTTGTCTTCTGCTTTTATCTGTGTACACTGGACTGTGTTTGAATCTGTTGGTGGATGGCCCTGCTCTGGAGCACCATTCAAGATGTGCCTGGCTTTGGGTCCACATCTTCCTCCAAGCAAGCTCCAGGCTCAGCTTTCATTCTGCTCCTGCCCTCCTGTTCTCTTTTAGCATTTTCCTTGGCAGATGCTCCTTCCCTGCCTGGCGCTGGCAGTACCTCCAGTGTGTGTCTTGGACACCACGCAGTTAGGGTCATAAGCAAGCAGGAACGGATGGGGTTTTTCCAGGTCAGCCTTGTCTCCCTCGATGTAATGAGGGGAGATCCCCAGCAGATGGCACTTGAAGCTTTTCCCTGGCTGGCTTTTCCCTCCAGCCTCGCGATGTTCAGATCCGTGTGTGCACCGATGCAGCATGAGCCTGTTACGGCACATCGTGTGGAAAGAGGAGACCAAAAAGCGGTTCACTGTGTAACAAGGGGCGAGCAAATCCCCAGGTGACTTCAAAGGGTGAAAAAAGCATCTCTTTCCTTTTGAGAAGGCTTGGCCAGGCCTGCCTAATGAGGCTTTCTGCACCCACACACATTCCTGTTCTTGCACCTGGCGGTGTCAGTGGTACACCTTGGGCAGGATAAACTGCAGAAGGCATTAGCTTGTCCTCTGAGCACAACAGGAAACACAGCCCAGAGGGAATCTGTGCATTAAACTAATCCTCACTGCATTGTCTTCACCCCTACTGCCTGTCTCCTCATTGCACTGTTTGGTCAGGATTCCCACAGAGGAATGTCTCCAGGGGAATGTAAGATGAGGCACAGCAGATATCCAGTGATGTCTTCCCCACGGCAGCAGTGGGCAGGAACACGTGGAAGTGAACCAGCACCCTACCTCAGCTCACAGTCCCCTGCCCTCTCCCTGTCACCGCAGTGCCATGTGTTCCTGCAGGGAAAACTTGCCACTTGCCTCCTTTCTGCTCCTGGTCTGGCCAGGAGGAACTTAAAGAGCTCTCCAAGAAATGCTGGAGCAGGCAAGTGGGTCTACCCTCAATGTTGTGTGATGCATTTTTCATGCTTTTATCATGTGACCAGAGGAAACTTGGACTAGGTTTGAGATTTGAGATTTGGTTTGAACCCAGTAGGCAGATCAAAACTCCAGGGATGAGAAGCCCACAGGAACCAAGAACAGAGCAGAGTGATCACATGGGATGCTTGGGAACAGAAGCCACTGAATTTTGCATAGCTCCAGCAGTGTGATCTAGTAACAGGCTAGATTACAGTCTGGGCACATACAGCTAGGGGCCAGGGGGTACCACTTCTATTCTTGGTTCTTCCACAGCTTTTCTCAGTGACCTTCAGAAAGTCAAGTAACCTTCTCTGACTTGGGTTTTTCTTTGGGAATAACACTATGAATTATCCCTGGAAAATATTTTGCTATCCTCAGATAGAAGTTACTTGGTAGTATTCTGCAACCTGTATGTGGAGGAGCAATGTCTCCAGCCCTCTCAGGAAGCTTTCTCTCCACTATGTGATGCAGCAGTGTGACTTGTCTTCTACTGGGAACCCATTCAGCACATTGAGCCTCATCCTCAGGGCACAGATCACCTAAGGGTTGCAGCAGTAGGTTGTAGCTCTGCTTTCTGTGAGGGTTTCTTTTCCTCTGGGGGCCTGCTAAATTGCTTGTTGCTGTCTGCAGCAGTGTGTCACTGTGCCTCACTCAGAGGAGATGCTGGATGCCGTGGATTGATGATTCTGGTCATATGAAATACAAAGCAAGAAAGAAACAGCTGCTCTGCAGGTATTTGCTGAAACACGTATAGGTAAAGGTTGCAGAGGCAGCATTTGTAGAATTAGTTTCTCTCAAATTGCAAGTGCCCCAAAAAAGACCTTGTTCATCAGCACTTGATTTTGCTGCTTGCCCTGAAAGGCCTGGCCCTGCAGCAGGTTAGGATGCCTAGCACAATCCCTTCCCAGGCTGGGCTCCCCACTGCTGTCCTGTGGTGTAGTGGGGTGGGGTGAGCTCAGGTAGAACCTGTGATGTTACGGTTGGGATGGCAGCTTCTGCTTTTCCCTGTTTCAGGAAGCTTTTTCAGCTTCATCTCTTCTGAAACAAACAACCGGGCCCTGGCATGTGCCTGCCCCCATGCTTGATCTCTGAATGGGAAAGCAATCATACACAGTAGTTTAAGCTGACTGTGGTTTATGGGTTATATCTTACAGACCATTACAAGGACAGCCACTGTCTCCAGAGTTGAAATAAGGAATGAATAAAGGCTTGGGGAATTTCGCTTTATATGGAAAAAAAAAAGGAAAGAATTATTAGAGAGTCTCAGTTGTTGGGCTTTAGAATATATATTGGTTATGTCCCAGGAATAATTCTTATCTAGCAAAATATAATATTGCATATCTCTATGGAGGATTTCTGGTTTCAGTTAGCATTTTACTCCCTCCTGCTGGATGCAGGATGCCAGACTAGCAATCTGCTCGTGTGCACTATTCCCTGGGTTTTTTAAATTCATACAATAAGAAAAGCAGAAGTACCTATAGCAATATGTGGTGGCTTAAAGTCATAAGGTTGGATTGTGATTTCAATTTGGTGTGAACTCAGGGAAAAATAGGTGAAAACAAGTTCACGGTGTGAATGCAGGATGCACTGATCAAGTATGGTTTAACAGCTGAGACAGTTTCCTACTGCAGACATCTTTTAAGAAGGCACTATCTGAAAAGCAAAAATTTTGCTTTCTGGCTTAGACTCTCTGCTTGTTGTACTCCTTCAAGAAAAAATTCTTTGCTTAGTAGAGCTGAACCGAGGCCCTTTCCCCGCAGCAAAGATGTGCTCTCTCTTTTCCACAGTCAGCACTTTAGGAGCGCTCTTATCTTGTTACAGGCCTGCTGGCTGAGAACTGGGAACACACAGTTAACCAGCCGTGCTCCTCTGGAATTTGTACACAAGCAGAGACCTCTGCAATGCTTCCTGGCTTGTCCCAGGAGGAAGGTTGGGACAAAAGGCTCTGCTGGCCCCCAGGGACCAGTAATGGGCAACAGGGACCTTTCACCCAGACACGGGGAGTTCATCGCTGGCACGGAGCTGGCAGTGGGTGAAAGCCCTTTGCTGTTACTGCTGCCAAACGTGTCGGCAGCTTCCTGTGGGTTCAAAGAGGCCGGGAGCCTATCAGTCAGCCTCTGATAACTTTCCTGACTGTTTTGCCAGGGAGCTGCTGTTGGACTGCCCATGGAAACGGGGCACCTTGCTTGTGCCCGAGGATGGCTGGTGCAGCAGGAGCTGGTGCCGGCCTGGCCCCGCGCCTGCATTTCTGTGGGGAAAGACTGTGGCGACTTCACTGCTGCTGCAGGCGCCGTGCGAGTTCCCGGGGTGGCTCAAGGGACTCGAGACAGGACCCCCGAGCCCTCCCTATGGATCTGTGCTCTGGATCGGAGGGCAGGACAGACAGGTCACGGCATCCCGTTGTGGGATCCCCGGACTGAGCGGGCTGCAAGCAAGGATGCGGTAGCGCAGAGTCAGCGAGCAGTCCCCCATATCCCGAGCAGCTCGGGGGACTCAAGGAACGCCGGCGGCCGGGAAGGGCCGGTGACCCTTTAAGCGGAGTCCCCGCCCCGTGCCGCCCCGTCCCGCCCCGTCGGGCCAATGTGCGCCGCGGCTGCCGCGCCGCTCGGTACGAGTTTCCCGTGGCGGCGGTGCCGGAGGGAGCCCGGGGTGGCGGCGGCGGCGGCGGCCCGCGGCAGCAGCGGGGCGCGATGCCCGATGCCCGCCCGGGGCTGACCGGGCGGCAGCGCTGCCGTGAGCGGAGCCCGGCGCCTCGCCCAGGGAGCTCTGCCGTCCCGCAGTGAGCGCTCTGCGCCGAGTGTCTCTCGTCCCCTGCAGCACGCTGCCAGCTGGTACCTCCCTCCTTTCTGGAGCGTAACTGAGGAGGGGGTGGAAGGCAGAGGAAGTTTGGTGCTCAGTTTTTTTCTGTAGGCTTTGGAGCGGGATTCCCTTTGCGTGGCAGCGCGGAGGGCTGCAGGACAGGAGGGGAAGGGGCGCAGCCGGGAGCCGGGGCTGTGCGGAGCCGTGCCCCGCCGCCGCCGCCGCCGTGTACCTGCGGCGCTGGATGCGAGCTCCGCGCAGCTCCGCCGAGCGTAGCGGCAGCGGCGCGGCAGATGCAGATGCGTGCGTGTGTGTATGCTTAACCCTTTCTTGGCTCCTCGGATTTGTACCATGCTGAAGATCCTCACCAAAAAGCTCAGGAACCAGAGTTTGAATGAAATTCAACCTTTTCAGCTAAAGGTAAGGAAAGCCGGTTTTGTCTCGGTTGTTTTTTGTCCCCTTCAGGTAACTACTAAGAGGGCCTTGAGAAGCTGGAAACTTGCAGTGTTTATTATGCTGGGTCAGTTTCCTCTCAGCCAGTGTGCTCAGGAGGAACTGGCCTAGCCTGTATTCCTGTTACTTAAAGTCCCGTTCCTATGCCCTCAGAGTTACCCTGCACAATTCAGATAATACAGAAAGGTGTATGGAGACGGATGTATCTGTCTGTTCTTTAGAATGTTTTCCTTTTGATGAGATTCACATTTAACTGTGTAGGCATTTGCCTAGATACCTTTGTACGTGGGCAATCCGTAGCCTCTCAGCCCTTTCCAGGCTAGAATCCCACTGTGCTAGGTACTGTACAGACATGATTTACCTAAAATGCCTTTCAGCTCGTTATTCGCATTTCTCCTTCTTCTGGTCCTCAAGGCCAGAATCTGAGCTGAAGTTTGCAGGCTGGATCATTGCTTTGACCCATAGCTTTCCAGATTCTTCTTACATCCGTTTTTAATGTTTAAAATAAAACTGAGGACCACAGATTCAGGATGAGAACTGTCTAAGCCCTTCCTGCCAAATATAAAGAGGAATTTTTGAGCCATTTACTGCAGGATAAAAATGGAGCCATGACGAATGCGTAAAAAATACCAAATCCTGATTTGGCAAAATTGTTGTGAACCAAGGGATATCCCCTGAAATCAGCAGAGTTACTCTGGATTGGCACCAATGCTGTGGGAAGTGCAGCACCTGGCCCCAAATAAAAGAAGGGATCTGGGAAAAGTAGCAGCCCTCGTTGCCTGAGTTGGGGGCTGGGGATCCGTATACCAGACTCTAGTGGAGTCTTTTGTATGTGTTACACAGAGGCTCATTGCCGTGTGGCTGCACTTCTGCGCAGTCACTCTGGACAGGCTGATGGCAACTTTGATGAAACATAGCACTGTTTCTAACAAAGTTTGCTGTACTTCTTCCTCTGGGGATTGCACATTTTGTGGCTCTCAGGGGAGGCAGGGTTAGGTTTTATTGTTGGAAGTAAAGTAAGGGCAGTGCTTTAGGTTGTAGTGGATCAATTCAGCGCAGAGTATTTGCAGAAGCAGTGAGGGTTTTTTTAACACTGTGTTTCTGGGCCTTACAGCTGCAATCTCTTCCTTTAGCTTTATTGTTTGTCTCTTGGAGCCTCAGGTTGTGAAACCGTGAGAATCTTTGGAAGGAGCTCTCAGAGGTGGATACAGCCTTCAAGATGCTTGGAGGCATGCAGGAAAATGTGCATGAGTGGGCATCTGCAGCCATTTTGTTCATGTTAGTGCCAAGGTTTTGTGCTGCAGACAGGTGGTCTGCGTTTTTGCAGGCTCAGTAGAGACAGTTCAGCTTGCACTGTGCCTTGCTTGCAAGGCTGTTGCATAGCTCATCAGAGCTGTCTCTGCAGCCTGCAGTGGGGCGTGCTACAATGACTGGTACACATGTGTATGGGCAGAAAGCCAGACGTGCAAACTCTGTCTTTAAATCTGTTTTGTGGGCCTTTGGGGACCGTGTGCAGCTGCCTGGTCTTGGTTGAGTCTTGCAGCAGCATACTAATTGCTTAATGGAGTGTGCAGTGCTCTGTCTTAGGTGTTGGACCAGAGCTCCTTGCAGGTATGAACCCTGGATAGGTGTCACAGGGGTGAGCAGTGTGGAAGCTTCTGGTGGCTGTGCTGTGCATGGACCCTGTGTCAAGGCCAAATGTCCTGTACCATTTTGCTCTACTGCCCTCGTGATGTGGGGCTGCCAGGCACTGACCAGACTCAGCCTTCTTGGCCTTGGTCTGTGTCTGTGCAGGTCTGTACATATTCTGGCTTGTATGGTAAATGCATTATTTAAAAGGTCCAGTGTGCTGTCATTGAAACCTACTGAAAAGTTAGGTGAGAGCACAGAACCAGGTCTGTAGGTTGGATAGAGTAAGAATTAATCTACATTGACCACCCAAACCAAGTGCTTTCTGAGCTTTAATAACAGTGTGCTTAGCTGCTCACCTCCTTCATTGCCCGCTCACTTTAGCACTTTACGACTTTTTTGGGAAGTTCCCAAATTGAAGGAAAAGCAAGCTGCTGGTGTGCTTCTAGATTACAACTGTACTGAAATTAGCCGAAGTCCCAGGAGCCTTCCTTGGGTAAATTGTCAACTCATTTTTACAAGCGTGGAAGACTTGACCAATCTTGGATTGGCATCCAAGCTTTGGGAATCTTTTCAGGAAGAAATTTCTGCCCACTATAAAGGTTTTATTTTTGTATGGTGTATCTTCAATTGGTTTAGTGTGGCTGTAATAGGGCCTCCTAGTTTTCCCCTGCTTGGAGAAGCTGAGGGGATGCCATGGCCTTCTGTAAGTGAAACCGAAAAATAAGCAATCTCTGGGTGTTGATGTAATGGACTTCTCTTTTTCCATTCTAAAGCTGGCCTTTAGGCAGTTGGCAGCTAGGGCTCCTCAGAGGATTTTGACTCGAGATGTGCTAGTGTCTCTCAGAAAGTGTCTCTCCATTTCCCTTTCACCAGAAGTCACCATGGTGGGAAGGGAGGGACTGACTGACACTTCCCCTAATGTTGGGTTAGCCTGCTCAGCCAGCAGTTTCTGATAAGGGTGGCTGGGCTGTCAAGTGTGATAGTTAGGGTTCAAATTTGAGTGCCTTGCCTTGGAAGACAGCTGACTTTGCTTCACAGAATCCCAGAATGGGTAAGGTTGGAAGGGATCATCTGTTCCAGGCACCCTGCTCAAGCAGGGTAATGCTAGAGCAAGGGGCACAGGATTGTGTCCAGGGAGCTCTTGAATAACTCCAGTGAGGAAGACTCCACAACCTCTCTGGACTTGGTCGCCCATACAGTAAATAAGTTCTTCCTTATGTTCCGGTGGAACTTCCTGTGCATCCATCTGCTCCTGCCTGTTGCCGCTTGTCCTATTGCTCAGCACCACTGAGAGCCTGGTTCCATCCTCGTGACACCCCCTCTTTAGGTGTTTATATACATTGGTGAGATTCTCTGTGTTGCCTCTGTTTGAAACTGAGCAGGCCCAGCTCCCTCAGCCTTCCCTGGTAAGAGAGATGTTCTAGTCCCTTAATCATCTTTGTTACCCTCCACTGGACCCACTCAGGAGATCTACGTGTCTCTTGTACTGAGGAGCCCAGAACTGGTCACAGCACTCCAGATGTGCCTCACCAGGGCTGAGTAGAGGGGCAGGATCACCTTGACCTGCTGGCAGTGCTCTTCCTAATGCACCCCAGGATACCAGTGGCCTCCTTGGCCACAGGACACACTGCTGGCTCATGGATGGCTTGTTGTCCGCCGGGACCCTCAGGTCCTTCTCCACAGAGCTCCTTTCCAGCACCTGAGCCTGTGCTGTTCCATGTGGTTATTCTTCCCCAGGTGCAGGACTCTGCACTTAGCTTTGTTGAATTTCAGAAGATTCCTCTGTGCCCATCTCTCCAACCTGTCCTTATGAAGGGCTGCACAGCCCTCTGGGGTATCAGCCACTCCTCCCAAATTTGTGACATCAGTGAACTTGATGTGGAGGCATCTGCCCCTTCATCCAAGTCATTGATGAATGAGTTAAACAATATTGGGCCCAGTATTGAACCTTGGGGGACACCACTAATGACAGGCCTTCATCCAGACTGCCACTGATTATGACCATCAGCCAGTTCTCAATCCACCTCCCTGTCCACTCATCCAGTCCATGCTTCGTGAGTTTGCCTATGAGGATGTTGTGAGAGACAGTGTTGAAAGTCTTGCTGAAGTCAATGTAGACAATATCCACTGCTGTCCCTTTGTCCAGCCAGGCAGTTGTTTCATTTTAGAAGGCAATTGGGTGTGTCAGGCATGACATTGGTAAATTCATGCTGACTACTCCTTGTCATCCATGTGGATAGACATGGCCTCCAGAATGAGGTATTCCATCACATTTCTAGGGATTGAGGCAGACTGGCTGGTAGTTGCCTGACTCCTAATTCTTGCCTTTTTTGAAGACTGGGATAACATTTGCTTTTTTTCCAGTTCTCCGCTGCCTCTCTCTGATTGCCACAACCTTCCAAAGATGATCCTGAATGTCCTAGCCATGGTATTTGTCAGCTTTCTCAACATTTGTGGAAGCATCTCATCAGAGCCTGTGGAGTTGTGCATGTCAAGTTTTCTGAGGTGTCTTTCCATTGGATACTTGTGCCCCTGTGGTAGGGGCAGCATGTCCACTCCTGAGCTCATAGCACAGCCTGTTAGCTTAAGAGCTTCAGCTCTTCAACCTTCAGCTGCTGTGGCTCAATCCAGGAAAGGAGAGGGCACTGCCTGGTGCCTTGGTCTTTGGTCTACCACTTATTTCAATGATCTGGTGTTATTGGCTAGATATTAGGCCAGATTCAGGAACCTTTTGGGCTGCTTTTGAGCCAGAAGTAGGTCTGACTTCAAAGGTTAGGATCATCTTTGATAACTGCTGGTAACTAAGTGTTCCAGAGCACTTGAGACAGAAGGAAAAAAGTGGGATCAGGGGAGTGTCCCATATGGTAGTGGAATGCTTCAAAACCAGGAAAGTGAGAGGGACCTGTAACTCAGTGCCTGATTTTAATTTTTTTTTGTGTTGGTTGTCCAGTATTACGGTCTAGTATAGTTTTTTATTATTTTCTTTCCTAGTTTTAGACTTGTAGCTTTGAGAAGCACTTCCCGAACTACTAAGTCAGGCTGATCAAGGAGCTTTTAAAATGCATATCTTGGGCTTGCATGTGGGTTTGTGATGGAGTACTGATATTGAGCCCTTAGAAATGCTCTCAGACCAACTCCATGAGCTTTCTGTAAATCAAATGTCTTATTCATCCCCACAAGTTAGGGTTAGGGGTTTCTCATACAAATATGTTTCTTCCAAGTTTCTCTTTAACTCTTGGGGCCTTGCTATTTATGTAGTGGCTCAAGTGTGGGTGTCTGTTTTCTGAGCTTTACTTGCAAGCAAGCTCCTTTGGGCAGGGAGCATCTGGCTGGAACAAGTCTGTGCATTGCCAGTCAAACTAAGCCCTTAATTAGTGGCCCTAGGTGTTATCAGAATGAAACAGTTGGATTGTGGTGTGTTAAAAAATTAACTGGCTGGAACATGCAGCTAAAGAAGACTGAGCACTTTAAAGGTGGCAATTTCATTCCAGCTTGCTGTTGACACAAACAGCTTTGGAGGTGATACAACTGATGTTCTAATCAACAAAGGCTGTTTAATTACTTATGTACTTGGCATATTCACTTTGGTCTTGGGCAGAGATAATACAGACATGTTTGTCACTTCCTTAATGTTGATCAGTGATACAAAGTCAAATGTGAGTGTTCTGGTGACAGAGAACTGCATCTCTCTTCTACATAGCTTTAGCCTTATACCTGCTTAAAGGGAATTGTGTGCTAGGTGCTAGCAAAGCCACTGTGTCAGTTCTCTTCATGTACTCTTGCAGCTTAGACACGAGCATACACAGCACTGGGGGCCAGAAAATCATCTCAGTTATTTTCTATTGGCATCTGTACCTGGAATCAGCTGTAAGACTCTGGTCTGGCTGGCCAGCCCCAACAGGCAACTGGGAATCATCTTCATCCTCCCTGTGTGAAGGGGATTCAGCTGGCTGTGCAAAGTGAACCTCAAGGCTGCAGGCAGTGACTCCCTCAGTCAGTGTCCCTGTGGTAGCTTGTTACTCTGAAGCTGGGAGCATTATTTTTTTTTCTCCTTAGACCAAAAAAAAAGAGTGGAATAGCATTATTATTGATGCACAGTATATTGAGTATGCTTTCAAAGATCTGCTCAAGTGCTCAGGCTTATTTTGAATGAGGACAGACTGATTTCAGCCTTCCTTTGGGCTGACTGCTTGTCGTGTGTCACAGGTCTTCAGCTTGGCACAGGGAAAATTTAGCTTTGTCTGCTGTGGTGTATGCAGGTTTTCTCTCCTTTGTGGGTTTTTCAGCAGATGCCACAGGTTCATTCCTCTAGAGCTGGAGGGCTCTGTTTTACATTGAAAGTTTGCTTTTCTTCCTGTTACACCAGCTGGCTACGTTAGGTGCTTCTGGTTTGTCATTATCACAGGAAAGACACAAACTCATTAATCTAAGTGTGCAAGTACAGTTTTGACTTTTGGAGTACCTATGAATGTGCCTGAAGTTAGGCTTGTGATAATTTGGACTGAAAATATGTATGTTAGTGGTTAGATACTTCGCTAAGTAAGCTAAGTGCTGTGATAGATACTTAGCTAAGGCAAAGAGTAGAACAGGCAATCCCAGCCACTTTAAGCCTTAGGTTTTTGAGACTTCTGCCTGAGGCATTGTAAAATAATGGGTTTGCGATTCTTTCTACTTGGCTTTGAAGATCTGGATCTTTAAGGGTTGTCATCTTTTCTGTGCAGACATTCAGCACTTATAATCTCCTGTAATGACTTAATTCCAAAGAGTGATACTTCAGACAAATTGCAGATCCTGCATGTACAGCATGATGGGGCATTCATGGAAATTGAGGTAGTTTGTTGAGACATTCTCTCAGCTGCCTTTATGATGGATAGGAAACTATGGAGTAGCTTAAAAAAAGTCCACCTCCCAAAGGCACAAAGAAATCTCATTACTTTTCCTTGTATTTCCCAATTTTTGGTTTTTATTTGAATGAAAACTAGATTCTGAAAAGTCAGTGCTATGTATTTGGCGATTTCAGTGAAAACTGATTATTTTTCTTTGCTGCATAGTGCAGTTCTTAATTTCCTGCTGTCATCCATTGTCCTACAAGTTCCAAATTTGTTGCACTTTTTGGGTTGTTAAATGTCTTCTTGAGCACGTAAAGAGCTCATATTTGAGGTGAAAACAGAAAGCAAAACCAGGTCATTATTTATTTTAATTATGTGGCTTTCACAAAAAAGTGGGTTCACTTTTTTTCATAGTAAAAAGCAAGGCTTGCATCTGCTTAGGAGAGTTTTGCGGAGTGGTGGGTGGGCAGGGCACCACTCAGCTGTAATGTGTCAGCCTGGCCAGCTTCCCTGGCTGCTCCTGGAGCATGCCTGGGGTCACAACAGTGTTGTTGGGCTCCCTCAGAATGGGAACCAAGGGCTGTATTCCCTTTTCAGCGGGAAATAACACTCCCACACACATTGTAGGCAGCGCCAACCCCTCCCACCCCCGTGCCTTTATCTGTAGCCCCTGTTCTCCTGTTGAGAGGGATTCAGGTTGCCGGGTGATCCAGCTCTTCCTAGCAACCGGCGTGGCAGGTATGTGTGTGCAGGGCTGTGTGCTGCTGCAGGAGCTGCTGGACGTGGCCCTGGGCAGCGCCTGCCTGTCCCCTTGTCCCCCTGCCACCGGTGAGCAGCAGCCAGCCGGCTAAGCTGTTTGTGAATAGGCACCAGCACCACCCACAAGTGCTCAGCGGGAACACCCAGGCGAGGATTTAGAGAAAAGCCAATTAGTTGTGACCTTTATGTGCACTGAAAGCATTCCCTGTGCAGCGAACTCTGCTGTGACCCAGGCCTGGGAGTTGATGTAAGGGACATATGGCCCAGTGTGACCTGTGCAGAGCTGTCTCCATGCCAGTCTGGGCACAGGGCTGCCCAAGCTGTGGGGATGCAGCAAGCAGGCGAAGCGTGGCTCAAATAAGGTTTCTTCTGTTTTGGCATGGTCACGCCTTGTGGGTGGACAGCTCAGGGTGTCTCTAGGCATTTCTTCCCTCTCTTGCTATGTTCTTGCTCTTTGTTCCCATTATAACCTCCTCTCTGCCATGGACTGGTCTGTGTCCTGGCATCCATATGTACCTCAGTCTGTATGTTACACTGAATGGTTCAGTTCCTGTAGGACAGGCATTTTTAGGCTGGGGCATCTCAGGAGCTGGCTGAGGCAGAGGAAGCAGATCTTACATGATGATGAGGGTTTTTTAGTTTGTTTGTTTTTGTCTGTTTTGTTGTTGTTTTAATCTCCTTTATAATCACTGCAGCACACCAAGTGCTCAGCCAGGTGAACTTTTGCTGTTGTTCTGTTGAGCAGCTCTAGCAGAATTGGAATGGCACAACAGAGTACACTTGTGAAGAACTCACATGTTCTCTGGACCATCCTTGATGGCTTCATGGAAGGTGAAATACCATGGATGCATATGGAAACTTCCTGTTGGACTTGTATGTAAGAAACTATCTTGCTTAGTAGATTTGCACCGAAGCTGCTACATGGCTGCATGTGCAGTAATCCAAATCCTGGTTCTTTCTAGTTATTCTATGTTAGCACAAAAGAATGTCATCTAAGGGTGGCAGGGGCTAAAAGCCCAAAGAAGATTGTGTGAGTGCTTCCCAAAGCAGCTGGTGTGGATCAGCCCCCTTGTTTCTTTGTTTCCAGCCCTCTCCTCCCCCAGCACTCTTCTCCAGGCAGCTCATCATCCAGGCTCAGCCTGCTGCAGAGAACTCCAGTTTGCCCAGGCCTGAGCTGTGGTGCTGGGAGCAGGTCAATGTCTGTGCTCCACTGGCATGCGCCCTTTGGATGAATGTTGTGAGCCAGGAGATGCAGTGAAACCTGGGGAGGTGTCCCTAAGGCATAGGGATAGCTGGTAGGCTGTGGGTTGCCTCCCTCAAACAGCATGAATGGGTTGGTTGGTCCTTGTGCCCAGCAAACACACCTGAGGAAAGGCCTCTGCTGCTTTGCCTGGATTCACCTCCCCATCCTAGCTCCAGCATCAGGCCACGTGAGATGGTAGTGTTTTGTTAGTCATGTCTCCTGTTTCATGGATAGGTTCACCTGCACTTTGTTGCCTGACTTCAAGCAGATGGTCCTTGTCTAAATTTAGATTTATGAAAGGATGGGAGATGCCTGGTATTTGTGAGATGTCCAAATACCTCAATATTCATAAATGTCCACAATGAGAATAGGCAGGCCTTAGTTTCTGATATACCTAGGGATCAAACTATTCCTTGGTAGCTGATTAATTGATTTTTCTGGGCTACAAACCTGGTTTTGAGCCAGGATTTCAAGGAGATCAGGCAATTTGAGTTGCTGATAGCACAAAGATCCTACCCCTTCACATCTATTTTATTCAGCAATCTGTCTCATCTTACTCCTTCCTAACAGGGTCACATTGTTTCCATGATGCATGCTGTTTTTTATTTAATTCATGTCCTTACTTCTTGGCATAACACAATCTGCCAAGCTCTATATGGACATAAGATGAGAATAAAATTTCCTTTGGTTGAATGGGGAATTTCCCATCTTAAGGAAAGGTGCCAGACAGGCAGCTAAGTTCTCCAGTTTGCTAAGAGTGTGTCTGGATATAAGCTGGAAAAATATAAAATAATCCTTCCATATCCTGTCACCCAGTTATTACACACAAAGCCAAGTGGTTATTCCAGACAGTTGTCTGCAGCCAGACTATTCTTGTGCATGTGGTTTTTTTTTATATATAGTTTTTCTTTATTCCTATGAGTTGGTTATTCCAAGGAAATAACTATGGCAAGAGGCTAATTAAGAAGAAAGAACAGAAGTATTTGGTGTAAAGCATATAAACTGAAATAATTTAGAGGCTTGAAAAATCAGCAGCTTCCATGTATAGATTGTTTTGTTCTGAGAGACCCCTTTTTGTTGTGGCTTGGACAGAGCCAATCACTTTTGGGAAACCCCTCAATGGTGTTTTGGAGAGGGCTGCAGTGCATGCAGCTTTTCCCATGTTGCCCGTGAGCTGATATGTGGGGATGCTAATTTGGTATGTGGTGCTTGGACACTGTCTCAGTAGCACTCTGTGGTGGGGTGAGTTGGACCTGGCAGAACACTGTCACACTTTGTGCATCCCCCTTACCTTGTGACATTGCAACTAATTGCATGGTCTGTGTCCTGCTTCCATGAACGGGATTTAGGAGCATCCATCCCATGTTAGACCTACAGCTTCCCCCAGTAGCCTATCCTCCTGCATTAGTAACCCAGTAAGTTTTTTCTGCCTAAACCTGTTCATTTTACACCACCAAATCTGTGTAGGGGTATTTACATGCAGAACGTCCTGTGGTAGAGTATTTCACACCTTAACTACGCACTGCCAAATGATCACCTGTTATTTGTTTGGGACCTACCTCATATAATTTAATTTTGTGCCTTCCTTGCTGTATATTGGAGAAGAGAGTGAATATTCAAATTCTGTCTTCTTTTCTAGGTCATCCCTCCATGTGTGGGATGATTTGACAACCCGTTTGTCAGATTTTCCCAACTAGGAACCACTTGGAATCACAAAATATTTACCAGGAAAGGATCTGGTGCAGTGAGAGACATTACAAGTTATGACATGTTCCTAACTCTTACTTTGAAAGTGCCTGACCAGATGGATCAAAGACCTGGTCTGAAAGGATTAACCTACTGGTTTGCTCTCTGATAAAACACAAGAATTTTGGTGTAAATCCACAGAGATGAAACAGCTCTCATCTGCTTGCACTCAGAGGGGTTAATGTGAGATTTTAAGGGGAGGAGAAGCCTGAAATGTCTCATGTGCTCCAAATGTATTTTCCAGCCTGACTGTAAGGCATTGTTCCTTGTGTTTGCAAATGTGGCTAATGTAGTTCTTTATGGCTGAGCAGAGGTGAGTATCGAGTGAGGTCTCCCAACACAAGCAACTTCTCCTCAGCTAAGGAAGTATCTCAGGGCAAAGGCACTTACCCTCTGAGTCTTTTGAGTAGGGAATGGAAAAACTGTTACCAGATGTGTTGTTTATGCCAGCTGCTGTCAGCCGTGCTTCCCTGGTTGAGGGGACTCATGGAATGCTGGGGAGCTGCTGTAAACTGCCTGAGAAGCTGGCCTGTGCAAAGAAACCTTTCCCCATCACAGCAGTAGTAACTGAGCTAGGCTGGTGGGGTGGCGTATCACTCGGGAGGGCTGCGTTTAAATCCCTGTGGCCAAGGCAGGAATGGTTGGCACTGGTGTGAGCAGCCAGCTCCCATCCTCCCTCCCTGAGTAAATGCATTACAGATAAGATCAGCTATTAGAGGTGCCTCTCAGTTCTAGGTGTCCCTTGTGCTGTCTTCCTCTTATGTCTGAGAGGGTTTTAAGCCTCTGATAAATAGTGTTGCTTTTAATCTGACTTTTTGGAGCTGAGGTTTAGCAGCAAATGGGCTGTAAATTACAAATGGAGCTAAGTCACTGTATCTTAGTGCGGCGTGGATGAGGCCCTGTATAGAAGGTCTTTAATCCTTCGGGTCCTTTTTGTCTTCCTGGATTGCTGTGCTTTGTGGTGTCAACACTGCTGAATAACACTGCTCCTGCCGGGTGTGAGACAGGGATTGCCAGGGCTCCAAGCTGAGAGCTGTCAGGGGAGTGAGGAGCTGTGAGGAGCAGAAGCTGTGTGGGAGGAGTGTAGGAGATTGGTGGGACACTTACTGGGAAGTGGCACACCTGGGAGCTTTATAGGTAGAAGTGGAGCTGGAAGAGTGTATGGTTTCTGTCACTTGTAATAAGAGCTATAAACCTTAACTAGCCTCTTAAGCTAACAACATCAGGATGGTTTGAGAATTTTGTCTAAGGTCTTGCTACCAGAAGGAGTGACACCAGAAGGAGCGACACATGGAGCTGTACCATTCCCCTGGCTCCCATGATACAGAAGTGGTCTTCTTTGGAACACAGTGGTCTGGGAAGTCAAGAAGGAGATTGAAGGATTAAAGACTCCATTTCTGTGGTGACACCTTGGTTACCAGACCCCATCCACCTGCTGAGTGAGAGCTGTAGTGACTTTATCTCTGTTTTTAACAAGTGAAATTTATAACATTGAAACTGTGGTTCCAAACATGACTGCAGCTCTGTTTAATCAGAGAGATTCTTGTTCTAATAGTGGCTTTGAGGATAAATAAACTCAATAATGTTCTCTCAGATTTGGAGTATTTTTTGTGGTATGGAACAGAGTCTGGGTAGATTTTGCCTAGGAGGCCTTTTAAAGACTAATTTTTTAATTGATAGCATTTCTTTTGTGTCTTTTGCTGGCACAGAGGTGTGATGCCTGATGGGAGGAGTGTGTGCCTCTTTATGGGTGCCTATGCCATTGGTAGAACAAAGTCTGTTCTAATGTGTTTGCAAGTAATTATTTCTATTTTGGGTGGAATTTGAAAGCATGATCTTAGTTTTATTCTTGTAACAATATTTGCCCGGAGTTCCTGAGAACAGACCCTGGATGGATAGAAGTCTCAATTGCAGGCATCAGCTGTATTCCCTTCCCTGGGACTGGGGAACATGGGGTATCTAGTTTCTGGTGCCTGTGCACTCCCAAGTGTTCAAGCACCATAGGCTCACTGGTGGTGTAAACATACTTTTCTGGATTAATGGTGAAGCATCAGGACTTGCTGGGTTTCTTGGGTTGGTTGGTTTCTATTTTGTAAATCCTCTGGTGTTTTTAGTCTTCTCCTGCAAAATCATCTCAGCTGAGCCCTGGGGAAGAGCAGGGGAAGGTTTTGAAAAAGAGGTTTGCACTCCGACTGCTGCAAAAAGAACTGATGTGGGGCAGATGAGAGAGTGCAGAGGGTCAGCTGTGTTGGCCTGAACTGTTTTGACCAGTCAAAACAAGAACCCTTTTCCAGGGCTGAAGCCAGCCCCACTGCACTTGTCTGCATAGAGTCCTCTAGTTTACTCTGCTTGCAGATGAGGATCCCCAGCACAAGGGTAGTGTATCTCTGCTTTAGTTCTAATCAGATCTGTCCACAGGTGCCAGTTCTTTCCAGAAGCTGTAGATAGTATGGTCAAGACACACTTATGTATTTGTGAAAGTGCAGGTGGATGAGGGAGAGGATTTAAAATGGTAGGAGGACCAAGCATGAGCCTCCTCACATCCATGCACCTCTTCTATCCTCACTGTTCTCTGTAAGCCTTGTGCCTTCCTTTCAAGATCTAGGTAACCCAGTTTAAGCCCATGCCTCTGGAAATGCAGCTCAGTCATTGCTCCTCAGAACAGAAGCTTGGTTACCATATTCTTTGATTAATGACTGCCACCACTTGCGTCCTGAGAGTTGCCAGTGACCATGTTTGGCAGTATGTGAGAATGGTAAGCACTGAACAAAAATAATAACTGTATTGTTAAAGCATTGCAGATTTGGCTACCTGGAGTGACTCTCTGCTTCCCTCACGTCTGTGAAACCACTGACAATTAATACACTCCAGGCCCATGCAGAAGCTGGCATTCCTACAACAGGAATTTTGCTGTACTTGGCATAGGTAGGGCTTAGAAAACAAGGGCCTCAGGGAGTGCTGTGTCCCACTGGCCCATCCCAGCTTTCATTTACCCAACAGCTGCTCTGTCAAGCAGGACCATGTTCGAGGGTTATGAGCCCTAGGTTTGTCTATAGCCATTTGCAAGGAAATGGTGAATAGAGTTTGAAGGCAGACCTACTGTGAAAATTAACAAGGAACATAGTAACATGGAAAAAATATTCTAGAAAAGCTTTTCCAAACCAGGACGCTTCTTGCTGGGAGTTTAGCTGTTGAAGGACCCCAGGTATAGCCTGGGCAGTCACATCTCACATGTGGATGTTTGAAGACTGAACTGAACTTTAACTTGGCTACTTTTCTTGAGGAGAGAGCCAACCTGATGTACTGGCATAAATTCTCCCCAATAATCACTGAATATCTCTCAAAATCAAAGGAGATCTTGGGAAAGGAGTTACACGTTAATTTGAAGGTCTGTTTGACTCATTCCTTCCTTCTTCTTAATGTTCCATGGCTCAAAACTGCCTTTCAGTGTCTCATCATCTACCTTGTTTTCCAACTCTCTCTGATTCAAAGTCTCTTATAATTGGTAGGATGGCACCTCCCTCATTCAAGATCAGGCAGTGTCCCGTGGCAACTGTACCAGTTGTTGACCTGGAAAAATATCACAAAGGAAATGTAGTGAAATGTTTTTGCTAAAGCCAAGCAATGGAAATGGAGAGGAGCCAGCAGCAGAGGCCTGTGCTGTAGGTTGCCCATGTCTGTAGCAGCTGCTCTGTAGGCAGTGTGGCAGGGGGGAGGTGACTACTGGTTTCATTTCTCCAGTTTGAAGTCTGAAGAAATGGAAATCAGTTCCCCATCACAGAGATACCAGTAATCATTGCTGAGCTCATCCATTGCTTTCTGGTTTTGTGCCAGGAACCAGGGTGTGAGACCAACTTAGCAGAGTCTCTTTCCAGGGCTCTTGGAAGGGACTTCACTTAGTTGCAGAGATTCCCTGCAGTGGTCAGCCTGAAGTGAGCAAGCCTGGGTCACAAACAGCCTTGTATGTTCAGCACAGGCAGTGTTGGCCTCTGCCAGGGAAACCACCTCCCTGGAGGTAAACTCCCTCCTTCCCTCCCTCCCTTGCTCCCAGAGGGAGATTGGGAATGATGCCCTCCAGCCTGTGTGCATTCTTCATTCCAGCTGGGAGCAAGGAGTTGCCTGTGGTCAGTTGTATCTCTTTATTATCTCTTCCTCATGAACATACCTACACTAAACCAAACCATGCTGTTGGTGTTTTATGTTTTTAGGACAATGCAGCCTTTAAGTGGAGCCTGGTGGGAGTTTTAGTCTGCCTTAGAAGTGAGATTTCTTATCCTTTGTAAGCTCACAGATGATTCTTAATATCATTGCTTTTGATTGTATGATAGCAGGATAATTTCTCTTCTGGAAGCCAAACCAAGAGGAATTCCACTTTAACATAGTGGGACTTTTTAATTGTCTGATGTATTTCAGAGCTCTAGACTTTGAGGGTGATGTGACCCTTTAAGACCTTTGCAATTTCAGCTGCAGTTTATTACTCATTTGACAAGCAGCAGTGTGATCGGAAAGACATATTTTTCTGTCTCTATTTTTCTTCTTCTTTTCCTAGTTTGTCTTTCATGTTAAAACTCCCTCAAAAGTGTAAGCTTTACTCTTAAGTTTTCCTTAAATACCATCTGGTTATTTTACAGCAAGCCATATTTCCTTACTAGAGATGGATGAGAAATGAAATGGATGGGAAAGTTAGTTATGTTTCTGTCTGGAACAGAAGGAGTCCTTATCGTGACTGAAGGCACATCAGGTGCCAGAGCTGAAGGTCCCAGGTGTAACACTGGGTGATCCTCATCAGCAGGAGGCTGATTTCTGATGCATTTACTGAAGAAACACTGAAGGGTGGATAGCCTCCTGTCCTTTGGTTTTTGGCTTCTTTTGTGCCATAGCTTGTAAACATTCACACATTTATGTGAATTGAAGATTTTTTTCTGTTCTCTTCAATTATGCATGTTAAGGCAGAGAGTGTGTTGTGCACAGTCCTGGCAACTTTGCTAGTTGTTCAAGCTTGAGCAAGAGCTTGGACTATTGTGATACCAGGTGGTGTCTGAATCTATTCATTCTGCAATTGATGTGCTGAGAATGAAACCATGATCTGGTGGGACTTTTGACATGAAGTTTTCCAATTTTCTGCTACAGCAGTGCCACAGTTCTGAATTTCTGAGGGAAATGGGGCTGTCCTGCCTTGGACAAAAGTGAATCTGTGGCTAATATATGGGAGGCTGGAGGCCTGAACACAGTACTGCTGTGCTTAGTGAATTGTTACTGAATGTTTAGGAGAGGATACGGGGAAGAGTCAAGGGAGAGAGTATTTATCTCCAGCTAGTCAGAGCATTAGTCTTTGATTCCATAGATCTTTAGTTTTTGGTAAGTCTTGTTATCCAGACTGATAGAGAATTTTTTTTTTTTTTTTGATCTTCCATTAATTTTTGCCTGTGTGAGGTACCATGGCAAGGAGTTTCAGGTAAAAAATTACAGCTCTGCAAGACTAATGGTTAGCCTACTAGGAATGATGGGTCTCTGTTGAGGGACATGAAAGCTAGAGTCTCTTGTTTGAAAGATTTTTCTTTCATGTGCTCTGAAGAAAGCCTCTAGCAAAGTGTTTAAGGCAACTCACAAGGGAATTGGTCTTTGATTGCCCGAGGGACTGGGGAGGGCTCAGTACAGGAGAGTTACCCATAGGAGGCCAGGGGCTGGCAAAATTTCACTTGCACAGGGAAGAGTGAATATTTTGGAAGTCCAGGATTGGTAGACACAGACTTCAAACATCAGTCATTTACTCAAATCCACCTCCTATCTTAAGCATCTCAAGCCAGTGACATTGTGCAGTAGCTGTTTGACCTGCATGTGCTAGATGTCATTGCCTTTTTTTTGGAATCAGTGCCGTGCCATGTATTGACATTCACATTTTACAGAAACTGGAGCTGCTAGGATTCCCACACAGTGCTTAACCTCACTGAAAACCCTGCCGTGTCCAAATGAAAGGTTTTTATGTGGGAATGAGCCAGAGCCTAAGGTCAGTACCTCTCCAGTTAGAATGGGAGCCTTAGCTTTTCTAAGGGGGACAGGACCTCTGTCTGTCTGTACAGCAGCCACACAATGGCACCTCAGTGTCAGCTGTCCCCTCTGTGAACTGCCATGGTACAAACAAGGTATTATACCTGCTCTGGGGACAACTAGAAGTCTCTGTGTTTGGCAGTGTTCCTCAGTGCTAGCTGCCTTTATTAAATGATGCATGTGTGTGAACACATACAAGGAAATTGTAGTTGTAGAAGGAAAAACAACGGCCTGTGTTTACTTCAGGAATATCTGCAGTGGGGATAAATCTGAAATCTGACTTGCCTGGTTCATCTTTTGACAGCTGAGAATGTAGTTTAAAGACTAGCAAGGGAGAAAAATATATTTTGATTTCTCAAAGGACACTGTAAATACAGAAGGGCAAAAGGTAGCTTTAAAGAAGGAGGGGGGAAAAAGGTGTCTGCATGCTTTTGGGGGGAACAAAATGCCACAAACACAGTCCTGGAGGATGGTCACAAAATAGGTGTGTTGATTTAATAGTTGTCAAATTCAGTATCAATCGGAATTTTTCAACTGTTATTGTTTCTCTGCATTAGCAGTGTGTCTTTCATAGACACCTAGGTAAGTGTAGCTGCTCTGTTGTGTCTCTGGGTGGCTGAAATACTACAGAGACATCTCCCCAGGGTGGTGGAGGTAAAATGGGTCCAAATCAGTGTCGTGGCTGCATGCTTGCCTCCTCTTTGTAAAAGTCAAGCACAGCACATCAAAGGTGTGAAATGGAAGCATAGCATGTAACCTTTGAAAACGTATTGCTGCTGGATTCTGTTGTGAGCAAGTATTTTGAGGCAGCTAAGAATGATGGCCATGTTTGTTATTCTGAATAAAAAGGTGTAAGGAATAGTGAAGTTCATCTTGCCATGATCATGTTGTTCCAGAACTGTTTCTTATAAAGGTTTCTTTTAAGTATTGCATTTTCCTTTGACTCATTTGCTTTTAGCTGCTGCCAGAGACACATACTAAGCTGTGTAGCTCAATGGTTTGATCTAATAACTTCCAGGTAGGCTCTATGCAGCTGAACAAAAGTCACTTTAGTAGCAAGGTAGGTAGGATTTCCTCTGTGTAGGAAACTCAGAGGCAGTGTGATCTATCTGACCTATAAACGCTTGGTTTCAGATCTCTCAATCCTCTCAAGAGGCAGCTAGCAGGTTTGTTCAGTGTTAGACATGTTTTGAGTAGGTGGCTTGTAGTCCATTGGCTGACACAGAGCAGATGTTCCTGGAAAGTCTTGATATTGACAAAATATGTGAATTGTGGTTAATCTTAGAGCATTAAAAGGTGTTCAGTATAACTGTAAGTTATCTCCTGGAGGGGACAGCTTAACAGTATTGTCTGTGTTTCTGTGAAATTGTGTTTCTTTTATTTCTATTAAATACCTCAGGCTTGGCCTGTAGAAAAGCAAGGTGAGTCTGTTCTGTGGTGGATTGTGTGTGAACTTCAAAGGGGAAGTGTGGGTACATACACAGGATGGCCAAAGCTAACGTGCCACTTCCATTTGTGGGTGCCTTGCGAGTGCTGTTGACAGGATGTGTCTCTATCTCGGCAGTGGAGATTTTGGAGATTCGGTTATCCACGTGATGTGGATGTGGTAGGCCATGATGGTTGTAAGCTACATGTCTGGGAAGTGAAAGGCAGGATATGTTCATTGTACTTGGGAAAGAGCTGACAGCGCAGCTCTTGTGGTGGAAGCAGCGGTAGTTTGTGTGTTCTGTGTTGCTGAAAGTAAGAGGATACGATGGGAGGTTGGGGCTGGGAGATGAGGATGTGCACACAGGAAGGTGCTATGGCTGGGTGTGTGTGGTTAGGTGGGGTGGATGCCTCCAGGATATGAGGGGGAGGGTGGGGGAAGTGGCTTGGGCAGCAATATTCAGTGTTCATGATGAAGCCTTTTCTTTCTCCTTGTCCCCTAGATCTCCTATCCCCTAAGTGATGAGGACAGCGATGACTCTGAGGGAGAGAACCAGGAACTTGCTCAGATCGACAGAGGTAAAGGGATGAAGATAGAAGGATCCCGGGATACTACGGCTGAAGTCAGTTTTTCTTTTCACTCGTGCTCTTGCAAGTGCCTCCTTCTCAGTCCCCAATGTACCACAAACAGATGCATTAAATCAGTCACCTTTGAAGCGTTTGGGACCTCACAGGGAGAGGCTGGTGTTATCAGATGCTGCAGTTGCATTTTTACCACCAGAAATAGACATTGTTAACCATGTGTTAAAGTCCCAGTGCTCTGACATGGGGCAGAGATGGTCCACAATTGTGCCAGCAGCAGAGCTGGGACAAAAAATTTATCTTCTATTCCATGCTTTTGCACTTGTGTCATCTTTGTTCTGGGTTTCCTCATCCTTGCTATTTTGAGTTTTAACCTTCAGTTTATTCATTCCCCTGGGTTCATTCTTTGATTATCTCTTTCCCATCCTCCTAGACTGTTGGTATTGTGCAGCCCCATTCTTGCATCTAGTGAGAGTCTCTGTCTAGAGATAGAGAAGATACAGGTGCTCTGCTGTTGTTTTTTTTACTTGATATGAAGTAGCTTAGAGCTGCAGGTGAAATCTGTAGTAAATGCATCTCTTAAGTTATGCTAAGTTTGCCATTAGTGTATGCCCTGTGCCCAGGTTCAAGCAGATTCTTATGCAGAGGAAGCAGAAGTTCAATTCCTGACCCACAGGACTTGTCCTGTTAGAATTCAGATCCCTGCTCCATATGGTCAGCAGAAGAGATAAAGCATGCCTAGATGAAGACAGGCTCTCTTGTGTGACAAGTCTTGTAATAGAGGTCTTTGATTTCCAGAAACCAGATCTCATTTATTTGAGCCATAAAGGTGATGCTTAGGATAGTGTAACTTGGCTTGTCTGCCCTGAGAACTGGTCACTAGAAGTTAATGTTTTTGGCTAGAGGCAAGTGCCTAGCAACACATCTGTAAGCTCATGTCTTCTCCACCTTGAGGAGGTGAGGTGGGTGACAGATCTGTGTTCTTTCTCTGGAACTAGACTTCCAGGTGATGGTTTGAAAGGGATGACATGTAGTGACATGTAGTAGTCTGGTCTGGAAACTTCTAAAGGGAAGCATTCAGCTGGGGGGGGCGGTGGGGGGGGGTGGGTCATTTCATCTGGGGAGGAGAAGGTGGAGAAACAGTTCAGAAGTTTACTTGTGAGGAGATGAAAACAGCAGGTCAGGAGGAAACACACCCATTTTATATAGGCTGTGGGACCCAGATGTGCTCTGCCACTTCTCAATCTCCTCCTCCCACCAGAGAGAAGACGGAATTGTACCCTGACTCCTCTGGCCACCAACCAGCTCCAGAACCAGGATAGCCAATGCTGCAAGGTTCGGGCCCTCTTCCATGCTAGCCTTGACCGGCACAGCTCGGAGGAGGAGCTGGAGCGCATCAACCGGGAGTTTGCGGCGGAGAAGCGGAAGTGGTCGCAGGTCAGCCGGCTCACCTGCTGCAGCGACGGCAACAACGCCTCCTCCAGCGACGAGGAAGTGAAGAACTTGTGCGCCATGTCCTTCCGGCCCGTGGCAGAGCAGGCCGATGGCCTCCAGGCCAGCCCCAGCCCCGTGCTGTTCAGTGCCTCCCCTCCCAAGAGACTGCAGCCCCTGGTGCGGAGCCCGGCCTCCGGGCCTTTAATCTTCACCAGCGTCGGGGCGGGCCTTGAGCAGGTCATGCCTTGTAAGAGACATCGACAGGGATATGGGGATAAGGTCAGCAGGCCCAGCCTTGACCTGGAAAAAATGCAGCAGGTAAGGCAGAACTTCACGTGAGGAAAGCAGCATTGCTTGACAAAAAGGCATGGTAAGCAAAGACAGAAATGGCTTATTGAGGCGAGTATAGCTGTGCTGTGAGGGCCCCGACGAAGGAGGAATGATGAGGAGGACTTTATGGATATGAGAAGGCGAATTAATTACTTTATTACATTATTTTATACATCTAAAACTGAATCTGCTAAGCACTCAACTTTGCACACACTGCACTGAATCTCATGACTGTCACTTGATAGTCCTGACACACACACACACTCTTGGCCCTGATGGGCCAAGGAAACCAAACACTATGATTTTGGGTAAACAATCTGCATATTGCATTCTACTTTTGTACAAACAGAGGTACAGTAAATGATAGGAATTGTGTTTTCTTTCTCTGATGTTCTGAGAATATTTCTAGGTTTCACATTCTTGGGAAGAATTTGTGCCTTGCTTTTCTCTGTGAAGAGAAATGTGGGGCTACAGGCAAGGATCAGTAAATTCATAGGGTGCTTCTTGTGGTCATGTCTTTGGGGCACACTTTCAGGGTACTTCTGCTGTCTGTCTAGGATAAATTGGGGTAAGTGTAGATACCCCTCCTGAGAGGTAAAGGCACTGCTGCTTGGGTGGCTCCTGCCGTGTTTGGGCTGTCCTCTTGCTACACCAGGAGGAAGGCAGCACTTGTACTGTCCAGTTCATTGCATGGCACAGGAACAAAATCACTGGCATTTGCTTTCATCAAGTTACCACTGCTTCCATGATCTGACCTATGCCACTTACTCAAAAATGAATTAATTGCTCAGCATGTATCAAAAGAGCCTTTGGTGAAAGTGGTTGTCAACTTGATGATGATAGGAATTTCTGCACTTGTTGAGCTCCTTGGGCCTAGATCTCTTTATGCCTCCTAGGAGTTTTATAGCCATGTAATAGACTGCTTTTTACCTTCTTAACATTTCACAAACTGCTTACAGTTTGTTCTAGATGCAGTTACTCTTGATTTTGCAGGACTTTAGTTTGGCCTGGGACTGAGGTGTGGAAATGCTAGAAGTTTGCCTTGTCTCTGCAGAGCCTGGGAAATGGGGCAGGCTGCCCTGTGCAGTTCCCATCTGGCGCCTCTGATTCAAAAGGCCTTGCTGTAGAGTTAGTATTTCATGTCTCTTCATTATTTTTCTATTTGCACTGGCGTAGTGTCAGCTTAAAAGGATATCTGCAGACATCTGCTGGCCCTGGTACGTTGCAGTAAGTTAAAAACAATTATTTTCAGTTCTGAATTTCCTCTCATTAGGAAAGAATTTCACTGCCTCTGGTTTGTTGGACGTAGTAGTTTTAACCTTGCTTGCAACAATTCCTTTAAGCCTACAAGATGGACCCACTAAAAGAAAGGACTATGCATTTATTTTCTGAGAACCCTAAAAGTGAGATTTCTATTTCCCTATTACATTGTTGGTTTTTCTCAGTCCTGCTGGCAGCATACCTCCCATGAATACATAATGTAGAGACTTGTGCTTTCAGTACGGTTTTCCTCACCCCCTTTTCAACCTTCTAGCCAAGTTTCGGCTCACAGAACATTCAAAAGGCCCAGTCTTGCATTTCACATCACCCAAATCTTCTACTGATACTGACAGACTTTAATTAGTCTCACATCCTTACAAGAGAAGAAGAAAGCTGCGAAGCCTGTGCCCAGCCTTCTAGTTTTTCACAGTGCACATAAAATGGGAAAATGTTTCTTTTGGCCCAGGTGATTTCTCTGATTTGGATGCCAGGCATAGCATCTGCCTGCTCTCCCTCAAGCATATTTCAGCTCTGTCTTCAGGAGTGTATTGATAAAGGTTAGGGGCTAATTTATACCAGGCTTCCAAACTGTTGTTTTTTTCTGGGAAAACCTTTTGAGAATAATTGGCTTCCTTGTCCATTTGCTCTCTACACTTCTGGAGTAATTGTGGCAAAGATTTTTGCAAAAGAAGTTGAAACCTGGAGTGGAGGTGGCAGTGTGTTTTTAAAATAACATTTTTACTGTGGATGTCATTAACATTCCATGGTTGTGGAATCCATGTTATAAAGAAAGGATAGTCAGCTGGTGGATTTAATTTGACAGAAAGTGCACTGAGGGCACAACATGACATGACACACACATGCACAGTGAGATGCAGTCTGAATATTTTATTTGGTCATTTGTATTTTTATAGCTCTAATTGGTTAACTTTCAGCCAGTAACATCTTGAAGCTTTATGATGAGTCTTTGCTTGCTATCTGTACTTATTTCTCCTATGAAAATTATTCAGGGCCCCCATTTCCCACTTATAAAATGGTACCAGGGTGTTTGTTTTTTGTCTGTTTCCATTTTCCAACAAAAACGGCTCTTATTAGCTGCCTGGGCAGTGTGTGGCATCCTGTGTTTCTTAGTCAGGTAAATGATGCATATGAGGAATGTTAATATTAAAGAGGCTACTCTAAGGCTTCATCTGAGCTCTGAACATCAAGCTTTTCTTGCTTTGTGATTCTTATCCTTCCTATCATATGCTTGCCCATGAGAACGCAGCTGAAAAGTTTATCAGCTAGACTTTTTTTTAGTAGCAGATGTGGCTTTCACTCTTATCCCTGAGCCTTACTTCCCATCCCTGCAGCTCTGTGCAGCTGACAGATGACAGAGTATCAGGCAAGATGAATTTGTGCCTGAAGCAAATGTGCTGTGAGATAAGAAAACACTTTGGGGGTATGATGTGGTATGGGTAACTCAAGGGTGGATGAAGAGATGCCAAGTGCTTTGCATCAAATTCTGTTTATGTTGGATGGTGATGGAATATTGGTCCAGAGGGTTGAGGTGTAGAGTGGCTCTGTGTAGGGATGTCTTTTTTCTTCCTCCCATGAGTTGATGGCAAGTGGTATCCAAATGTGTCCCTGTATTCCAGTGATTTGGTGCCTTTTGGTAAAAAAGAGGAGCAAATTTGGGAGACAAGTGGCTTGGGGGCAATCAGAGTGCTTTTTAAAAGTTAGGAAAGTGCTGTCCTTTCTTAGCATGTGAATAAATGGAAATCTCCATCATCCATGCCTTCCAGTTCAGCCTCCTGCAACAGGGAAGGCTGTACCAGGAGCAGGTTTAAAAAGCCCTGTTTTGGTTAGATGCCAGGCTATGCCTCTCCAGCTTCACAGGGTACAGTAATTCAGTCCTTCTGTGTCCCAGACATGAGTTGGGACTGTTGGCAGATGCATTTCCCACCCTGGCTGGTCAGCTGGCCACCCAGTGTCTCCCTGTTGAGGCCGAGCGAGGATATTTCAGTGCGCGCTTTTCTTCACTTCTCCAAAGGCCTAAAAAATGAGCTCAGAAGGCTTCTATTCTTTCCCTTAATTGGGCAGAAATGCCCTGGCTTGTGCAGACACTCGCTTTACTGCAGTGAATGCCCTCTCCAGGCACCCCTTGATCATGGTCCCTGGGCAGACACATCATTGCATGCTGGCCCTGCTGCCAACCACTTGCTATTTAATGAAGCCTGCTGCCACCCTGCATGGCTGCTACCACTTCAGCATATCTGGCTTTTTTGGCAATGTTGAGAGCACAAGGTCAGGGACAGCAGGGACATCCTTGGGTTCAAAGTTGAAGGCTCCAGGTTCACCTGAGGCATAAGGAAGTCTAGGGTGTCACAAAGACTTCTTGGAGCTGCTGAGCTCATTCCCAGGGGATTAATTGGTCTTGGCATGTTGTGTAAACAGAGAGGAAGTAAAGGATCCTCCTGTGCCATTCAGTGGGACTGCCAGGAGCACCTTTGAAATCTACTTAAAGAAGCTTGTGAAGTCGGAGTGTAGCATTTGCAGGGAGAGAGATCTCCTGGGGGGAGAGCAGCTTTGGGGTGGTACAACAAGCAGTCCAAATTCTTTGTGTGGGTAGGTCCCTGATATGGAAAGCACAATTTTGAAGTACAAGGTAAAGAGTATGGGTACATGGGTATAATTCTAGGTACGCTGCAAAGTGATTAGATAGGTTTCATGTCTTGCTCATAGCTTTCTGCTGTGGTTTGCCTGCTTGTATGAATAGACAGAAATTCACAGAATATCTTGAGCTGGAAAAGACCCACAAGTTCAAATCCTGGCCCTGCACAGGACAGCAGCAAGAATCACACCATATGCCTGAGAGTGCTGTCCAATTGGTTTTTGAACCTTGGCAGGGTTGGTGCCATGGCCACTAACCTGGGGAGCCTCTTACAGTGCCCAGCTACCCTCTGGGTGAAGAACCTTTTCTTATCTCCAACCCAAACCTCCCTTGACATCGCTTCAGGCCATTTCCTTGGGTCCTGTCACTGGTCACCACAGAGAATAGAGCAGTGCCTGCCCCTCTGCTTCCCCTCATAAGGAAGTTCTAGACTGCAATGAGGTGTCCTTTCAGTCTCCTTGTCTTCAGGCTGAACAAGCCAAGTGATCTCAGCTGCTCTTTATTTGGTTTCCTCTATGGAGCATCAATACCATTTTCTTTTGGAGGCTTAGTGCATTTGAAATGCAATTAGATGCTAGGATGAAAAAGGCTATCTGAGAAGAGAAAAATGCATCCTAGGCTACCATTTGGATTGTTCATTGTAGGCTCTGCACCCCCTTTGGTGGGTGACTAGTTTCAGTGCAAGACATACGAGTGGCTCTTCATCTTGACTTGACACTGGATAGAGTGCCTGATGAGAATGCTAATTTGGGTTTAGCTGTGTGATATCAAAACTATCTTCTTTCTGCTGTATGTTTCAGTACTGGCATTTTGGTTGGACTGAGCATTGGGGGGGTGATCAGCACCCCATCAGGACTTCCTTTGAGTCCCTACTGGTTGCACAGAGGCTGCAGAACAGCACTCGCCACACGTGACCAAGGCCCCAGTGTGAGACCCTGGTGCACTGGGGTCTGGGCTTTGGGCTGCTAATGGCTCCAGGGTTAGCTTTCCATATCCTTAGCACAGCTGGGTTTTGCCCTTGCCTGTCTCTCCAGGACTTGACAAATAGCTTCCAGATAGCTTCCACGTGTGAGCTCGTGAGTCCTTTTCACCTCTTGGCCTCCCGTTTGAATCCAGGCCTTTTCAGAATTGTTACCATCTGTTTGCCCATCTGAGCTTCTCTCTGTGGTGAGAGGGTGCCAGAAAATCTAGTGCTGGTGGTAGATTCAGCACAGTCTGCCCTGGGTCTCTCTTTCCAGAGTGACTGAGTGGAGTTCAGGGGCCTGTGCTGAGCATAATTCTTAAGGGGCCCAGTACCAGAACTTGTCCCTCAGGTGCGGGAAGTTGGGCCATAGCAGTTCTTTGTCTGTGGGCTTGTTGAAGCAACATAGTAAAGAAAGTGTTGCAGAAACTGGTTGCATCAGCGGAGCATGAGAAATTCTGCTTCTGCTAACCTCCTGCAATTTTGCTTTAATTTTTCACCCCCAGAAATATGCTGCAGCAGCTGTTCTTCCAGCACAGGAGTGCCTGTCTATCTCAACCCTGACAGTGTTTGGCACTGAAGTGGCCAGCAAACAAATGTTGTGTGTGGCTGCTGCAAGGCAGTCTTAGCATGAGGAAATTTGGAGCTGAACATGATCGATGACATTGTCTGGTCTGCTTGCTTGTGAGGTTGTAGTTCCATGGTGGGAGGCTCTGGGACTCTAGACGTGTGCCATATGAGTGGGAGATGAGGCATGGTACAGGTGTCTTGTTCTTTGCATCTTTGGAGGAGCTGAGGAGATGTTCTCCTGTGGTTTGATCTCTGTTGTAAAGACTGGCTCAGTGCTGGCTAGCTGATGGTCAGTTTGCTGACATCATTGATAGTCTGACAGTGGTGGGGAGAAAAACATGCTGTCTGGGAGGTGCAGAGAGACTCAGTAGCAGGGGAAATCATGAGGAACTCCACCTAGCCCCAAGGAGGTGATTATGACTCTGCCAGGCAGCAAATACCTCTGTCTCTGTGTCTCTTAAGTGTTCCCTGGATGGTTATCTAATTCATGCAAAAACATTAGGAAGTGCCTGTGTACAGCTGCAGCTGGATGAATCGGAATGTAAGAGAGGAGTAACCCATGTACAACTTGGCCTAGCTGCTTCTTAAAAAGCATAATGATTTCCTCCTGGAAGAGGCAAGGTGACTGTTTTCTTTTCACTGGCGGTCAGGTTCATCTTGCTGCCAGCTTATAAATGCCAAAGGCAAGGCAGGCAGGATAACCTAGTCCTGTTCCTGAACTCTCAGCATCAACCAGAGTACCAGAGATTAGAGCATTCTCACAGAATGGTTGAGGTTGCAGAGGCCCTCAGGAAGTTATACAGCCTGGATGCCAACAGCTTCTCCACGATGATCTGTGTTCTCTGTGCATTGTTGAAAAACAGAATTAATTTTAGTGCAAGTCCACTCCATGGCATCTGTTGATACTGTGTTCACCTTTCAGGTGTGCTGCTAGCAGACTTCCATTCTGAGCACACACCTCTCTTTGCACCTCTTCCATTGTTGTGTGAGCCCTGGCACAGAATGTGTAGTCCATTCCAAGAGCCAAATGCTTCTGTTCTTCTCCTTTGATGTTTTCCTTCCTTTTTTTATCTCAGTGCATTTTTGTTCTGTTTTTGTAACATGTGCAAAGGGACAACAGTTCAAGAGGGAGATGGACAAATGAGCTGCTGTCTGGAAGTATTTATCTGTCTCTCTTTCCTGGGCTATGTGGCTGTGTAATTTTGCTGCCTTTTCCTGGAAGCTTGCATGCTGGTGAATATGTCCATCTGGAATACCAAGGGAGGGTGAGCCAATAGCTAGAATATATGCTGAGACATCTGAAATGTGGTTCCTTGAGGTGCTACTGTGAATCATGAAAAAGAGCAGGGATTAGGTTGGTCAGGGTCATTTGGATAGCACCAGAGAGCTTGGTTGAGCAAAAGGAAGATGAAGGAAAGACATTTGATGTGGCTGAAGTTTGAGAAGCAGCAGAGATCTGTGGAATAGGAACGTTAAGAATGGCAGAGACAGAGGTAGAGAGAGTATTTTTGTTGTATTAAGATTCCCAAAGGGACAATAATAGCACCTGGCACCAGTGGCAGAAAATTATGAGCCCGAGGTTCAAGCCAAGGGTTTATCATTTAGATTGGCAGGCTTGCTGGCTACCTTCCCAACCCTGCTGCCTTTCTTTTTTTCCTCAAAGCTCTAAAGCCTGGTAAGAAGGTATTAGACTATAGCTGAGTCTTTGGCTGCAGTCCAAAGAGAGGAGATCAAATGGGCATATGGCACCACTGGCATGTGGCCTTGGGATGTGACTCAAGGAGAAGTCCTGAGTGATGCTGTGTAGGACTTTGAACTCTTGGTCTGACTCTGATAGTTAGGTAAGCCTGGGAGGAGCAAATTGGGAAGGAGGTAAAGCACTTCCACCTGAAAACATCTGCCAGAAGCTCTGCATGTGAATGGACAAGGTTGGGGTTTTGACCTCTAGCATTTTGCTCTCAAAGCACCACATAGAATGATTCCTACTGAACTAATTGAAGGAGGAGCCCAGTCTTCCATATCTGCTAGCTGTGTTTTATGATGGGCTGCCAGCTGGCCACAGGAAACATCACTCAGCAAAACCAAGAGCTCCTAACTGCAGCAACAATACAACTGGTTAAAATGTGATTGGATGTGGTGTGAGCAGCAGTCAGAGAGTGGGTGCTGGATTGGATCCCCAAGGGTGGCCATCCTGCAGCATATCACTGTTCTTTCTCTTTTGTGTTGACTTCTGGTCCTTTTCAAATAAGGTTTTCTGAAGGATATTTTCTTTCTTGTTTTGACACAGTACTGTGTAGGAGGATAATGTTGGCATGTTGTTTCCCAGTCCCTGAGTTCAGCCCAAGTAATCTCAAGAGCCTGACAGATTAAGAAGTTTTGCTGCAACCTGTGTATATATTTCAACAACACCAGCTTGGAGATGGTGCTTGAAGTGAAGGTCAGGACTTTCTCTGCAGCACTCTTCTCTTCTGCAGTAGCGCTGGATTGTCCTCACCTCCCCCAGCCTTGATGTGTCTGGACGGGAGGGGCTGCCTGGGCTGGGTCCCAGTGTGGCTGTTGAGTTGGCCAGATACCTGTCCCTGCCCACTCCTCCCTCAGCCTGTGGCTCACTGTGATACAAATATCTCATCCTTGCCTGAGGAGAGAAGGAGTCTGCGGGTGGCTCCACCATATGCTGTCACTGCCCAAACTGTGTTTGGTCTGTGGGTGAATGGATCTCTCTTCAGCCGTAATAAGTTGCGTCTTTTGCTTGTGATAGCGACTTCTGAAAAGAGAGAGCCTTACAATTTCATTCTTTGGGTGGCCAGTGAAGTGCCTTGAGGAAACTGGAGAGGGTGAATGGCTATTTAGAAACAGTCTGGTTATTGCTCGTATAGTGCAGAAGGCATCTGATGGTGGTGGCAGTTTTCTGCTTGCTTTTCTGACTGTGTTGTATAGGTTAAGAAGCTGAAATAAGCAGTAGAGATAGATAGTTTGTTTTTTTTCTCTTTGTTCCTCCTTTACCACCGCTAAGTGTTGAATTCCCTTAGAATTCAGCAGCCACAAGATAACAGAGGCTGCTGTTGCTTAGTATTCAGATGGTTATAGACTTGTTCAAAGCACTAAAAAGAAGAGATGGTAGCAAGGAATGGAAAACAAAGAGCTTGGCTTTGCTTAGCTCTGTGTCTGTGAACCAAAACACCTTCCTTGCCAGCATGGCTGGGCACTGGTGTCTGAGAGGTGACACGGCTGTGCTTTGCACCCAGCAGTCTCCCATGGGGCACTGCCCATGAGTGGGAAGAAGGAGGGGGGTGGGAGTATGAGTGGTAACAGCAGGAACAGGGCAGTCATGTGATGGTGCTGATTAATTATTAATACTGGGTGTTTGTGCTCCAGTTTGTCACCACACACGGAGAGCAAGCAGCTTGTCCAGAGCATGTCTGAGTCTTGAAAGCGTAACAGCCATTACTGCTCAATAGGCAGAAGCTGGCTGAGCTTTTAAGGCCAAGCCTGTGACTAGAGTAAACACTCTAGGAAATGTTGTATTTGAGACAGGCTTTGGAGTGGTAGAATAGCCAGCCTGGCTGTCAACAACACAGCTGTCCTTGGCATGGGCTGGGGTTTAGCTCTGATTTTTGCCTGAGCTCTGAATAACCTCTCCATTGTTGGCTTACATGAGAACTGCACTGCTGGGCTCTGCTCGTGCTTTCTTTCAGCCTGTTGATGTCAATGGCAGTTTTGGGCATTGGTCCACAGCTCATCTCACGGGGAGGCGCTCAATAGAGGCATCTACTTCTCATGTAGATGGAGACTGAGTTAAGCCAGAGCAGATTCCCTTGTAAAACTCCCTGCCCTTTTCCAGAGCTGTGAGCCCAGATACACTTCTCGTTGAGCTGCAATTTGTATAGAAGAAATGCTGACCAATAAGGGGTTTGTCTCTCCCTCCCTCTTCAAGCCAAAAAAATGTAACAATGCTTTTTTGAAATTAAAGATTTCAAAAGCATAGGTGTTCTGGGGGCCAAAGGTAAATTGAAAATAAAACACAAATGAAGACACTT
This sequence comes from Molothrus aeneus, assembly GCF_037042795.1. Lineage (NCBI taxonomy): Eukaryota > Metazoa > Chordata > Aves > Passeriformes > Icteridae > Molothrus > Molothrus aeneus. The sequence continues at coordinate 27,039,007 of NC_089648.1, forward strand.
AAGAGAAACCCTATGGAACTTGCTGGTTTTCCACATTGCAAACAGCCTTTTTGGTTTCCTGCTGGACTTGAACTGCTTATGCAAAGCAGTTTTCATAGGAATGAATTCGTAAAACTGAGCTTTGTCTAGGGTGTTAGGAACTTAATGTAAATGAAGTCTGTGGTCATGTCTATACTAAGAAAGGCTGTATTTTTAATTCAAAAACATGCTTGTGCTTTAAAATCCTGGCATATGCTTGTAAGCTATAATTTCACCTTCACATGTTTGATTATGGAAAAAACAGGTTGATCTGCTGTACAATGGATAAAGCCCTCAAATGCTTTGCAAGTTATTTTGCAATCTTATTGTAAGCATGCTCTTATTGACAGCATAAACGAAAATTTGTCTACCTGTGGAGGCTTTAGAAACTCCCAATCTTGCCTGTGACTTCAGAGGCTCATCAAACAATCTTATAGGCTCTACCATGATGGTATGTGGGCATGTTATGATAAAGAAACAAGAAACAGTTTTTAAAAAATCATTTTCCAAATTTCAAATCTAGTGGATCTGTGTAATTCCTAATACAGATAGAAATATCTTTAAAATAGAGCCAGTCAGATGTCTGATTTTTCTCACTTCTGTAAGCCTGTTCCTTGTTATGTTCCAGGTGATGTGGTTTGCAGCTGGGAGGACCACCATTGGTCAGGGAATGCCCTGAGTTTGTTCAGGAAAGTTTGTTACTGCTACTGTTTGCTCTATGTGCCAGAAAGACAGACAGACCTCACATAAGAACATGGTGTACCTGAGTGGATGATAAGACTGTATATTGATCATACTTTAAAGTGAGTCTTTAAGTTGCAGTGCTTTGTTCAGAGCTCTGGTGGAAATAGCACAGCGAGTTCATGGTATGTTTATTTCCATTGTACTACTGAATTTGGTGTGCTGTCCAGTCAAGCTCTTAACTAACTTTCAACTTAATATAATTTCATGTTTTCCTCAGAATGACATAACCAACCTCATTAGTTTCAAATTATTGTTAGCAGAATGAGTGTGATTATGAGCACTGGAAGTGGTGCTCTTGGAAAATATTTTCTAAGCAGAAAGATTTATAGTACAACTATTCTAGCATTCTTACCTCTTTTCTTTCATGGTACACCAATGTTCTATCCAAGCCTGACTGCTACAAGAAGTGTGAAAGGCATTTTTGCTGTGCTAGTTTGTCCTGCTGCATTTTGCAAACTCTACTATGGGCAGTTGTACTAAGCAGCCCATGGACTCTCTAGGGCTGAGTGACACGGTAAAACCACAAGAAGCTGAAAAAAGCCAGATTGCTATCTCATGATGGGGCTGCTGCTAGGGTTAGAGGTAGAAAGCAGCTGTAACTACTGCTGCAACTGTGAGACTTGCCTGTGCTGCTCAGTCCACTGTATAAAACTCTGTACTGAGCTGAGGCACTGGTTCATTTGCTATCCAGATCATTCAAACACCCTCAAAACTATTCATATGTATGGATGTAAACTTTTGCTTCTGTTACCAACCTTTCTCTGCAGAGGATCCTAATGAACTTGGCCTTGAGACATTCTGGTCACTTTTTCATGTGTTAATCTGTACTTTGCCTTTCTGCAGTCTGTGAGTGAAGGAGCCCTCTTGGTCCTAGGGCATGACTGTTTTGTAAGTGTGAGATGGACCAAAATCCTGAGCTGAAAGGAGGAAACACTGATATGATTTGTGCATTAAAACTGATGCATGTGTTATGAACAATGACATGTGTTATACAGGTTCTGATATGACTTGCAAGCTATTGAGTTGATGGTTCATTTCCAAATATTTGGAAAGTGGATCTTGATGCAGACAATGGAGTGGCATGCTTGAGGGCAGCAGTTCTCCAACAAATACTCTGAGGGTTGTTGTGCTCTGCTAACACCTGTTTAGAAGAGCAATTATCTGCTTCCAACTCTGATGGTGCCTCACTGCCCTCATATAGGGGAGTTTCAAAACGTTGGCAGAGTAATGTGTACTCTGCTGGTACCCATGGACAAGTAGAGAAGCTGATGCTCACTCAGCTCATTGGCGTGTCCAGGGAGAAATACTGATTGTTGAATTGGTTGTATTGTTTTTTGCACTGGAAGTGGTTCCCTGGACCAGCTTTACACCATCTCAAGCTATGTGCACTGTGAGGGTATCAGAATCTGCAAGTGCTCATCAGCAGCGCTGAAGGGAAACATATGTCTCCTTAAGAGGAAGGACAGTGCACCAGGCAGGAGATACTGGCTCCTCTGGAATATTTGCAAGCTGTTCACATGGGTACAGGCCTAGGCCAGCCCTTTCACAGCTGGTAGGTCGAACCCCATCACAAGTTCTGAGTTTCAACACCCAAGCACCACCGAGCAAGACCCCGTGTGCTGTGCAGTGTTGTGCTGTGAGGCACGTGTGGGCAGGCCCTGCTGCATGTGGCCATAGGAGAGCAGTCTCCAAATGCAGTCATTAGTTATGTTCTGCATAAATGGATTAGCTCCCTGGAGTAAGAGGCCTTTATCCTATTAGCTGCCTAGCTGCTTCAGCATGTTCCCTTGTCACTAGTGTGTAAGTGAGGTTCAGTGGGGAAGAGGAGCAAGGGGATGAGTAGGAGATTGGGTGGGGAATGTGGGACCAGTTGGGTTACATCATCATTTCTCTCTGTGGTGATTAGTGTTGTACTGATCCCACTACGTGGATGTCTGTTTGTAGGCAGAAATGGTGTCTCAGGTTTGTTAATCATCCTCTGGTCTCTAATTTCTAATTTAGTATTTGTTTATTTTCACGTGCTCATGCAAACACGTGAGATTTCCCCAACAGGCATAGTCATGTGAAAGGAGAATATGCTCAAATATTTTGCAGGACAGTGCAGACATGATACATGTGTGTGTCTTGCAAGGAGAAGAGGAGGAACTCTGTCGCCCTGTGTTCAGAGCCTGAGCAAGCCCCATGGCTTGGGATGTTTGCTTCTGTAAGACGGACTTGTTTTGGCTTTCCAAAGCTGTTTATATAGTCAGTCTGCATTTGGCTTTTTCAAAGTTTCCCTGCTGTCCATGAATCCAAGTTCTCATCTGAAGATGTGACCCTTAGGTGTTTTCTGCTACAAGTTCCACTTGTGAGTGCTCCCAGCAGCACCAGATGAACCCAAGGCAAGGGTTCCCACAGGGTAATGTCCTTTGCACTCAGCTGGAGAGCGTGGGAGGCAATTCAGAGCCACCTTTTGAGGTTCCTATTGTGAAGATCCAGGCCACTGACAAATCCTTTCTTCATTTAGTGCAATGAGTGTATCTCATGTTGCCCTATTTTTGAGAAGCTCCACTAAGACAAATCCTCTGGCTAAAAATCTCCTAAAAATGTACATATTCCAGGTTCTCCTCAGAGAAAACCCACTAAACTCCACTGGATATTTTCTGTGGTGGATTAGGTGGATTTTGTGTGGGTTTTATACCTCCTGAAAAGTTCCTTGTGCTAACTTTAGGGCAGGGTTTTGGACTGACAAACAAGCATTTAAGTCCAAGAATTTTTCCTTTTAAACATAAATGAACATATGAACATCTAAATGTTCTAGTTGTGTCAAAACCAGGAAGAAATTGGCTTAAAAATCTAGAATTTAAACCATTCTGGGCTGGTTGTTTTAGCCTAATTTTTCCTTTTGCCATCCACACACATATCTATCCTTTCATGTGGCAAACCTGTGTGAGCATGCAGTCTCTTCTGGAAATCTGGTGTTCTGTATGCCTGGCTGCTCACTTTGTGGCTGCTGTGCAAGAGGCCCTGTGGCATGCACAGAGCATTTGGAATATCTTGTAGTTTTTTCAGTTACCCAAGGATAGAGTAAAAGCACACACTTTTATCTCAGTGTCCTCTGGGTTTGGAGCAGCTGTCTGTGGATTCTTTTCCTCTCCATGTCCCTGTAATGTCACAGCTGACAAGAGTTGGTACCTTTCAGTTATTTTAGTGTTTTTCTTTGTCTTTCCCAGGGTGTACAGCTGTATGATTTTCAGAGCTCTCTGTATCTCCCTGCTTAAAGGGAAACTGTGTTTATGGTATTGCCTGACTTGTGCTGATGTCTTAACCCCTTCTTGGGGCACTTGGGGACAGCAAAAGGTGGAAGAGTCTGGGGCTGCTTGTTTCGAGCCCCCAGCACTGCCATCTCCCATGTGCTGCAGCAGCAGGGCTGAGGGGAATGGGATAAAGCTGCAGGAGGCAGTGTCCCTTCTGCTTAGCTGTGTCTGAAAAGTCTGTGGGGAGGGAGAGCTTTGGAGTCATATCTGAGCCAAGGCCTCAGTCAGAAGTGAGATAAACTATAGAGACATCAGATGATATGTTAGACTAGACTGGACATTCCCTGTGGACAGCTTTGGAGCCAAGGCCAGGAAGGAAGGGAGGAAACAGTCACGTTGGCCGCCCTGAATTAAAAGCTTTGTAAGCTTTTTCTCAGGAGCTGCTACCATGCCTGCCAGCTGTGAAACCAGACCCCCCAGTCCCTTTGCACCCCTCCTCCTTTCTCAGACTCTAGTGAGCAGGAGGGGCAAGCCTGACATTTGAACTTTGGTAGCTTTGGCATGTGCAGATGAGTGATAGGGAATTAATGAATCCTGCCCTTTCTTTACATTTTTGTTACTCCACAGGTGCTGGAGTTTTTGGTCAGGTCTATTTCCTGCACAAATGGAGCTTTGGGTTTTTTCCAGGCCTCAAAGAAAACTCAGTGAGGGATTTGGTGTTGGCATGGAGTGAATAGATGAACCATCTGATGTACCCTGCAGATCAGCAGACTCAAGACTCTGCCAGACCAGCAGGGAAAGCGGCTGCTAAGCCAGAGATGCTCCATGGAGAGTGTTCACTTCCTCCATCCCCAAATTCCAGTCAAAGGGCTAGTGGTAAAAGTGCCAGGGCAAATACAGCCTGTTTTATGTGTTCCTAAAGGGACAGGGCTTCTGTACAGGTCCAGAGTATATCTGGAAACTGTGTGCCACAAAGAAGACAGAGGAGCAGTAGAAAGCCAGAGTCACCTACAGACAGGCAGCCAGTCTGTTTGCTTAGACCACAACTGTGTGAGTAGGTAGCTGTGTTTATGTTAGCTGTGGCTCTAGTGTGATATGCAGGGAAAACTTCAAAAAACAGCCTGTAATTTGAATAATTTGATCTGTTCTCTGGGCCTTGGGAATAGTGGGAATTCAGAAGTTCTGCCAGGTGGCAGACCTTGCTGGCCAGACTTCAGCTGACTCTCTTCTGCCGCAAGCATTGACCAGGCCAGGAGCCTGGTGCCACTCTGCAGTGGTCACTTGCACAGCGCCTTTTTGGGACTGTGGTGCAACTGGGCTGTGCTTATTTAGAGAGCAGTTACTGGTGAGACTGACTTGCTGTTCTGCCAGTTCGTGTTTGCTGTAGGCTCTCACCCATTTCTCTTCAGCAGTGATAGCTGAGCCCTTCCCAGTAGTGCACAAAATGAGGTGATTAATGATAAACATGTTGGAAAGGATTTTGGTGACCACAGGAATTACTTTGTTTTGGTTTTCATGGTCCACTGTTTGCTGAGTGCAAGTCCTTGCGGTACTTGCAAGGACTTTATTTGTAAGGCCTTGCCTGGCTTTTTTTTTTTTTTTAATTTGAATTTGTTCTCAATGATCACTTAATAAACAGCATTTCCTCTGCTGCCTTGTGCAGATGCACTAAACTGTCAGTGTTTGCACTATTTGGAGGCTGTGGATTTTTGGCCCTTGCTGGCAGAGGTGCTGCCTGGATAATTGGGACTCCCATCTAGGTGGAGATGGGAGCTCTTTATGACAATGTTGAGAGACTCAACAAGTGTTGATGTTTAGAAGGAGCCTCAGATGGACTGAGGATAAGTGTGGCAAGAAAAGCTTGAATGATTAATTCAACTGAATATTTAACTAGAAGTAACTTTTGAAAGAGTTAAGAGGCTTTTCAGGATGTTCCACACTATCACCGCAGTGTTTGGGTGCTGGGGTTTGTTTTTGTAGGAGGGGATTGTTGGCCAAACCATTTGAGTTGGCCTGTATTCTAAAATGCCGTGAGGCTGTTTAACTTCTGGTGGAGAAGTCTGAAGACTGTGACTATTGACAATTGTAATTTAAAGCTATGGCTGAACTATAGCCTTCCTGTTGCTGTGCTGCTTCAGGGGCTGGGCAGGGAGCTTGTGTCTGTGTCTGACACATGGATGCACTGTGTAGTGGCTTTGCACCCCTGGGCACAGACAGTGGGTGATCCCTGGCACAGGGCATCCCCGGTGATGCAAATGCAGAGTACCCTCAGGTGCCTGCTAGGAAAGCTTGGCCCTCTGGTTTGTCTGCCAGTTTAAGTCATGTCTGCCTGGGAGCCTGAGCCTGGATGGGAGTTGGTGTCAGCTGGAGTTGCTTCAGCTTAAAAGCAGTAAGGAGGAGCCTGTGACTTACTGTTCTTTCTGTACAGTTTTTGCACTGCAGGGCTCAGAGGTGATGCCCATGTCCTAGCAACACTTCTCAGCACCAAGGAATTAAAAAAACCAGTCCAAAATCAACCTACAAAATAGTTTTAGGGTTTTTTTTGCCTGTTATTCTCCTAAACTCATTGGGACAGCAGACCTGGCTGTGCTCCTTGTAGAAAACTCATCACTGTGTTTGCCAAAGGACAGGAGCCATGGCCCTGCTCCCTTGTGCCCTGCCACGTGGGCATGCAGCACTGCTCTCCTGGTGGAGTATTTGTCTACAGCAGCAGGCACGGGGCTCTGATGTTTGAGCCTGAAGGTGCATGGAGCTGCTGTGCTGGGAGAACACTGAAAGCCTCAGCCTGGCTGCTGACCTGGGGCTGTGCTGGCTTTCACAGCTGGCCTGTGTAAGCACTGACTTTGGGGGTAGCTGCTCCCCTGCTTTAACTCAGCCTGTGCTCTAGGAAGGGCCTTGCTGTCCCAGGGTACCTGTTGCTGATTCCCTGACTTCTGGGATGCTGGCTGGGCCCTCCCAGGGGGCTCCCCTGTGGTCTTGTGTCAGGAAAGAGAGATGCACTGGATCTTTTCGGTCTTGAGGTTCTTGATTATTGTTATCTTATCTAGAGTTTTGCATGCTGTCCACACAAGGCTCAGCGCACTGGAAAAGCACCGCAAAAATGGCCAACTATCTCTTGTTACAGGGTCTTTTAAAGCTAAACTATCCAATTAAGAACTGACACCTAGATTACTTCCCTTTTTAACCCCATATCTGATCCCCAAAAGCCTGCAATGTGGACTTTTCCACCCAATTACAAAATGCCACCCAAATCCATGAAGAAGGAAGAAGTAAAAGAAACACGAGGAAGAAGCCCAGGATGGCACCTTGTGCCCTCTTACTTCCAATCACTCCATACTAAAAATCCCAAAACCTAAATTTCCCACCTAAATGATACATCTACACTACTCTCTACAATCTACTTCCCACCCTAGTGGATTCCAGTCTATTCTGGAGTTTAGGAAACTTTCTCCATGAATGAGAGTCAAAGTCAGTGTTCCCCTGGGGCTCAGGGCACCCCAGAGCAGACAGGGAAATATTCCCGGTGCCCTGGGTTCCCACATTGCTGGGTCGCTGTTCTTCAGCAGCAGCGTGTGCCTGCCTGCCCCACTGGGGAGCAGCTGTGTGCCCCTGCCCCTGTGCCCCCGGTGCTGTCCTGGTGCCACGCGGTGGGACGGAGGTGGGACCCGCTGAAGCAGAAGCCCACAGGCACAGTGTGCAGCACAATGGCCACTTTGTGCAGCACCCTGACCTCCTCTGCCCACTGCCCTGCAGCTGCACCCTGCCCTGCCTTAACCCTCTGCAGCTCTCCCGCCCCAGCAGTGCTGGGACAGGGGACGGGCTTGCAGCAGTGGGGGAAAGCTGTTCCTGCTGGCCCAAAGCTGGCTCTGAGGGCTGCTAGGAAAGGAATGGGGCAGGCTCTTTGCTCTGAAATGCCTTCCCAGGGGAGGAGGACCATAGGGCTGTGCTTCCCTGGCTGGCTCATTGGGTGTAATGGGATTGGTGTTGGGCTGGAGCTCACATGTAAGCATTGCCTCTGCACCAGCATCCACTTCTCCTCGCTGTCCCGAGATTGTCTTATTGAGGCCCCTTCAGTCCTCTGCTTAATGGGCCATGGAGCTGCCTCCCGGCCTTGCTGTGAGGCAATTTTCTCTGTGCACATTGCATCACTGGGCATGGTTTTTCCCCTTTCATCAGCCCTCTGCTGTGGCTTAGAGTGCAATTTCTCCTCACACTGTACTGTTTCTTCTTTCAGTTCTTTATTTTGTTTGCTTTTTTGAACAAAGCAAACACAGCAAGCAACATCATTGGTCTGTTTCTCTGCTTCTATGCTAGACATTCAAGCTTGGTCTGCCTTCTTGTTCCTGGAAGACTCTGGACAACTGGGAAGCTGGCTGGTAGGGTTAACAGCATAGAAATAAACAGGGGTTATGGAGCTAAGGGGGCTTTTTTCTGAAAATTTGGACTGTGTAAACTTTGTATCCTGTCAAGAACCTTAAGATGTCAACAAGAAATGTCCGTACCTTTAAAGTGCACTCGTCCTGTGGAGTATCATCAGCAAAACTAAAGAAAGTCAGACTTCTGGCCTGCTTTGATGTTCATTGGAAAGTCTGATCTTTAAGTCAAATTAAAGCACAGTTACTGAATACAGATTTTTTTTTAACTATGAAATCTCTTTCATTAAGCAAGTGAAAACCCCTGCAACATTCTTATATTGTAACAAGCTGATTGTATATCAGTATGTAGCATTTGATGAAGTATGTCATTAAATGATGAGTTATGTTGAGAAATTGAGAGTTCCTGTGCTCTTTTGCTTGAAATAGGCTAAACTAGTCTGAGAAAACCAGTAGCAGTTGAACTGCATCCAACTCTGGACAGGCTCCTAGGTTTAAAACTGTGACCAGATAATAAAATTAAATAAATAATAGCAATTTACACCCCCTGCAACACTAATGAACAAAAGAGTTGTTTTGTTTGTGGAGGTAGTGAAAAAAAAACTATTCTAAAACCAGAGTTGTGTGTATAAAAAGCAGATGTAAGATGAAAAGTGTTTATTAATATCTATTAATGTAAAATATTTTGCATTGTATGCTGATTTGGGAGCTTGTTCAAACTCTTTAAACATTTGAAAATTAAGTTGTGATGCCTGTCTTTAAACTGTGCACTGACAGAGTTTTAAATACTTAGTTTTGAACTGTTGCAGCAGTGTGACATAAATTCATTCGTCTTGGGGATATCAGTATTCCTAGAGTGATCTTGCATTAAGAATGCCTGTAATTTGATTGTTAATATATATTACAGTCATCTGGGTGGTGCAGTTTGTATAGAATAGTTCTGTGGTAGCTTTTGTGCATAAGCAAATGCAGGCATTCACCGTTTCCTTCTGGGTTAGTTCAGAACTGCTCAGGTCAGTGTTGGGGGACTTGGAGCACTGCTGCTTAAGCAGTTGGAGGTATTTCCTGGAGCAAGGCTGGCCTGGAGAGCTGTGCTGCAAGAGAAGCAGGGCTGGTGGCCCATCTCTCCTCTAATGGGGGTATTTGGATGTGGCAGTGATGTGCAGCAGAGCCACACGTGTGGCAGATCAGGGGTTCATTACATTTCATTTGGTGAATATGGGGTCTGTTATTTCCAGTCCCTGCAACTTTCTTTTGAATCCAGGCTCAGGACTGAGAGAGTCTCTGGGTTATGAGCAATAGGTGAGATTGGTGGGTGGGTTCTTGGGCTGAACTAATTCTGCTGCTTTTTGGAGGGTTAACCCTGAAGTGTTTCAATTTAGCTTTGCTTTTAGAGCGAGGCATAACTCTTGTGTTCTCAGAAAGGCTTTAACATTTCCTTAGACATGTCATTTCCTCCTTTTAGTAGAAGTCACAGTAGATAGTAAAATAAACTTCCCTTCATGCAAAAAATAGTGCTCCCAAGCTGTATTTTTCAGCTCTGATGCTAGCAGTTCTGTCAGAGACCTGCAAGAAGGACTTTTTAATTGAAATTGAGACGCTGTCTCTTTTTCTTCCATTTCATTTTCTGCAGGTGGAAGAAAGTTTTGGAAACCATACCCTATGGTTTTATTCTCAGCTCTACTACTAATATCCTCCGTGACCTTTGACAAATCTCTGCTCTGCTCATTGTCATAACTCCCAGAAAATAGCTTGAGGAAATAAAACTGCACTTTTACATTGGTGTAGTAGTTAGGAATGATCCCAGGGTTACTAAATTGAATGTCACCTTTCTTATAGGCCGTTTCCCCTGCTTTAGGCTACTGCAAGTCATGTAGCCAAATGAATGTTATTTCAGCTCTGCCTTGTATCTGTGTAAATAGGAGTTAATGAGTTGCTGCATCTCGTGGTTGGTTTGTGACGTGGAGGTCTCCAGAGGGAGGATGAGGAGAGGCTGCCATGGAAAGTCCCTGGCTGTTGCTAGGCAGCACTGCATTTTAGCTTCCCTGTCCGAAAGTCTGCGCTCAGGTTTGGCAAGAAAAAGGAAGGCTGACGGATGGAAAACCATTCAAAGATGGCTCGACTTACTTTTTAAAGCATGGCTCTACTGTGCTGGGTGCAGAAAGTGTGTGGCTGCAAGTGAGGTGGAAGCAATTTGATTGGAAAGAGTAACATTTGATAACTTGCCGTCCATGTATTCATTCTCAGCTGTAGGATCATGTGGCTGGCTTGCTCTCTATCTCCAGCTCTGTTTCAGATTTTACTATGATGTGGGATCTGGAAGCTGTGAGAGTGCCGCAGAAGTGGTCTTGCTCTGGTTTCAGTCTAAGTGGAAATAAGAGAGCTCCAGGGAGCTTCATATGCTGCGGTTTATGCTCCAGTTTAACAGCCTGTGGATGAGGGAATGTCATGTTTTTATTTTTCTATTTAGCTCATCAAGAGGAGTGCCAGGAACAAAGAGGGAACATAAGAGGAATGAAAATGATGTAGGATGTCTTGCTCTTGCTGCACAATGAGACCTTTGCCAACTGTAGCAGTAGTGTAACTTATGGTAAGATTCTCAGATAATTAAAGCTTATCACAACAGCATCACTAAAAGAAGACTTCTGTTTTCTGCCAGTAGAGTAGGACTTGGGATACAGCTGAGCACTTGAATTTCTCTTGGAAGAGTCTGGCTGGTTGTCCCATCTACCTACAGGCTAGCTCAAACCTTTCATTCACTCTTTGGTGTCATTTTGTAATTTCTATCTCTGTTGGTTCTCCCTGTATGTTTTAATATAAGGCCAGGATGGGTAAATATCTTGCTGCCTCTCTGATTTTAGTTGGGAAATAATGTCTTTTGTTGCACCTTGATGAAGTCATGGGGACCTGTGGGTGTGGTGAAATGCCTAGCATGGTCACATGGTCCCCATGCATTTCATCCCACTGGACTGTACTGGAAGGTGTTTCAGTTGCTCCTTGGCCAGCAGAGCTCTGTTTTTCCCCTTTCAGCAGAGGATTCAGTGGTGCTACTGAGGCAATGTAGAATTCTGTGTCACAGCCTCACTTCATCCTGGCTGTTCAGCCAAGTACCACTATAAATCTCAGCTTTACAGTAGCCTTGGGAAGCTGAGGGTCTTGCTTGAAGTCATATGGTATGCAGCAGGGTATGTTCTGCTCTAACAGCATTCTTCCCTTAAAGGATGTGGCTCAAAATCATGAATCCTTATTCTAATTTTCATTGCTCAACCTGACTTTGTCTTGCACATTGTATCCCACCTGTGGCTTGAGCTGTCTAGCCTATCCTCCTCATCCCACCAGCCAACATTTCACAGCACCTGGAAGAAAAACTGGAGGAGAGACCAAAACTTTGCAAGACCTCACAGCTCCTCACTTTGACCTTCCTTGCACTCTGGGTTTTGTCAGCCCTACCAAGGTCTCCTTCCTTCTCTTAAGAAAGAGGGCCTTAAGAAAGGCAGAAGAAAGAAACCTCACAGCCTTACCATAGTGCCTTGCAGCCTGGCTGGGAGCTGAGTCCTGCAATATTTTATATGAATTCCCAGGATTACTTGTTTAGTTGGACAGCTGTGGGCTGGGCTAGTTCAGTTCAGCAGTTCCCTTTGTCTCCTGCCTGGTTTGTGCAAAAAACTGTTGGGTCCTTTTGGGTTAGAAACCTTGGAGCTGTGCTGCCAGGTCAGACCTGGACCAGAGCAGTCAAGCATGGCTACTGTTGAGCCCTTTGAATAATGGACACAGCAGTAGGATTCACCTGCTAAAGGATTAACAGAAAAAGCTCAAAATCCTTGCAGCACCTCCCTTCTTCCCCCCCCCATGCATGCTTGGATAGTAAAATACACTGTCCTTGAGCCCCAAACTATTCATGTGGAAGTTTCAAAGTGGGGCGTGTGTGTGCGCCAAGTTCTGGATTTTAGATCAAAGAGTCTGATGTGCTTAGAAATGCTGGGTGGATCTCTAACTCCCTCTCCAAGTTCTGGGCAGTAATGTGGATTGGGACTGCAAAGACGTGCTTATGGGATGTAGAGTGACAGAGGGTGGTGGAGGAATGGAAATACTTCCCACCTCCCAGCAGTACTTTCTACTGGAAAAATAATAAATACTTTCACCTAAGCACTGACTTCAGTTTTGGGATGGTGCTTTTTCTTCTGAATTTTTTGGAGGTTGTTTGTATGTTTTGGATTTTTTAAGCTTTTTGAGTTTCCAAGCCTCCCTGTACTGTGTTGCTTTTTATCTTGCTTTGTGCTGGAGAAAGCAGAATGATAAAAAAACAGACAAAAAGAGAGAAAATAGAAAGGTCTCACTATTTACCACTCATGTTGGTAAAATGGTGGGATGTCTTTCTACAGCCTTTAAGAGCTTCATCTGAAAAACACTTCAGTTGCTTTGTAAAAGCATGTTGTTGTGGGGAGTGCTTTCCCATACTTCACTCAGCTTTCCAACTGGAGAAGTGTTAAAAGCAGAAGCGAGGAAAATCTTTTATTTCTTTCAAAAGCTGATGGAGAAGATTCTTCCAGACATGTCTCCCTCACCAGGTTTTTCAGTATGAAAAATACAGTTAAAATATTTTTTTAATGAAAGGACTGTTCTCTTGAAGCTTTGTTTTTCCACTTGGGAGTTGTTTCGTGACAATTTTTGAGGGGAAAGAATGATTTTTTTCACTTGCCAGCTTTCAAACCACTGCCTCCAAACTGGGATAGAACTTCAACTCACCTGTTTATTTTTGTAATTTCCCAGAATAATTGCTGGTTCAAGTATATCCTGTTTGCTAAGTTGTGTGGTTCATGTTATGACAACTTTAATGACTCTTGCAGTATATGGCAAAGAGATTTAGGACTGCAGGCAGGTGCTTTTTGCCTTTCTTTTTTTCATTCTAAATAAATAAGCATAATGAAAATATCTGTTTAATAATGGGAACATCCACATTTACATGAAATAGACCATTTTTTCTTTTGTAAAGGAAGATAAATTCACCTGCTTCAGGGCAAAATTTAACCACTAATTGATGGAAATGAAGAAGAAATTTCCTTTCAGGCAGTTGTTCTATCTATTTCCTTGTGAAATTTCTTGTATGTTCCTTCAAAACCTAGGCCAGAGGACTCTGTGCAGGATGTGTGAGACAGTCTCAGATTAGGTTGATTTACTTGCTGGCCACCTTTGGTAATTCTTAATCTTTCATATCTAACTTAACCATCCATCCATCTTGTTTTAATGAAGTTTTGATTGAAAGGGACTCCTTACAATATCCCTCTTTCTGTTCATTCATGCTATTTCTACTAATTCCTGGATTCTACTTTTCTTTCAGAAGATGCTGCTCAAGAAGAATTGTGGAGCGAAGACTAGAGTAATTAAAATTCGTGTAAGTTGCCCTTTTCTGGTGCAGTTCCTTCATCTCCCCACATATACCTAATGTGGTTGTTCTCACTGAATATCTGTGTCCAGAAGATGATTTCTGGGGATTTCTTGTGGCTTGATCAGCTGCATAACAAAAGTTGCTAGTGTGGAGTATAGAATGTAGTTGCAATTTAGGTTAGGTGCTGACAAGGCTAATAATACATTGTCTTTTCTATTTTGGAGACCGTGGTTTCAAATCTTCCTTGGTGTCAAAGTCTACATCCCATGCTGTGAGTTCATACAGCATAGCTGTCTGGTAGGGTGTCATCTGGATCCTTCTTGAGCAAGTGGTGTTTGGTAGGGGTGAGAGGAGAAAAGGGATTGTCCCTGCATGATGCACTAATGTTTGCAAAACCAGGTGGGATATGGGACTGGGTGATGACCGGTAAGAGCTACATTGCTTGGATGACTTTGTAGCTGGGCTGAAGCTGCAGTGTCCTGAGCCTCTCCATGCTTGACAGCCTGCAGCCCTATCAGATATGCTCAAGTCTTGTTCTTGTAGATTTTGTTACCTGCACCTCTGAGAGTTTTGTCTTTAGCAGCACACTCCTGGATTCATCAGCCAGCTCCTGCTTCCTTTGTGGGTACCTTGTATTTCTTTTGGTCAGTGCTGTATGGTCGTGTGGGAGATGTATCCTGGGCTGAATCCAAGAGAAATGTGACAAGCAGGTTGAGGGAGGTGATTCTCCCCCTCTTCTCTGCTCTGGTGAGACCCCACCTGGCATGCTGCATCCAGCTCTGGAGTCCCTGAACAAAGAAAGACATGTAACTGTTGGAGCAAGTCCAGAGGAGGGCTGTGAAGTTGTTAAGAGGACTGCAGCACCTTCCCTACAACAACAGGCAGAGAAAGCAGAGGCTGCTCTGCCTAGAGAAGATAAGGCTCCTAGGAGAGCTTGTACCACCTTCCAGTATCTAAAGGACACTGGAAGGGTACAAGGGAGCTGGAGAGGAACTTTTCACAGGGGTGTGTAGTGATAGAACAAGGGGAATGGCTTTAAGCTGAAGGACAGTAGATTTAGATAAGATTTTGTGAAGAAATTCTTTACAGTGAGGGTGACTGGAACAGAGAAGTTGTGGTTGCCCCATCCCTGGAAGAATTGTGGCCAGGTTGAATGGGGTTCTGAGCAATTTGGTCTAGTAGAAGGTGTCCTTGTCATGGCAGGGATATTGGAACTAGATGATCTTGAAGGTCCCTTCCAACCCAAAACATTCTAAGATTCTGTTTGTTAGTGACCTTGCATGTTGTCACCAAAGCAGTGTACCTCAGTCCACCTGATTCTCCATGTTTGTGATACACAGGCAAAAACAGATTAGGGGAAGAAAACAAATATCCTTCATGATGGAGCTGCTGTTTTCACTGCAGTGTTTCTTATAGCCTTGCAAGAGGGATGAATGACAGACCAGGATCCTTTCAAGGTTTCTACCTTGCCCAGCAGGCAGTAGGAACGCTGCCTTTGTGTACCCAGAAGTGCTGCAGTTGATAAGCAGCATGCTGTTGGATGTCCTTGCCCATCAGTGCTCTGGAAATGGATTTGGTATCTGAGAGGAGGAGGAGCAGGTAGAGCTGGCTGGAGCCTGGTGCACAGCTGGGGGTGGTATTTTTCTGACTTCTCAAACACCTTCTGTCAGGGCTCTTCAGTCCTGTCTTCCAGCAGCCCCACAGTGACCCAGTACTTCTGACTGCACAATTAATCTTGATCTTTTATGTGCTTTCATGTGCTTCTGCCTGGATTGTTTTCAATATAGTTGTGTCCTTCTGTGCCCCACAAGCTCTCCCCAGGCTGTGCCTGTCCTTCAGACCCACCAGCTGTCTAATCCTGCTGCAATGTTTTAGCACATCTTGTTTATCACCTTCCTTTATGCCTGCCCTGTGCTCTTTCACTGGGTTTTTCCTGGTTGTCTGTCCCTGGACACCAGCTATTTCCAGTGGTGCTTGGTGATGGTTCTCCAGTCCCTTGGGTTTCAGTGATTCCTTGGTGAGGTGGTTTCGTGACCTTAAGCTCATTGTTGTGGCTTACTATTGTGCCCCTGGAGAATCTGAAAGGAGAATTATCCCTTTGCTCCTTGAGCCCATGTCAGCTTGCAGTAAAATAAACAGCAGAAACTGAGAGCACACTTTTCTGACAGATGGCACAAAATCCACTCTTCTCTGGCCCGCCTTGCCAAGCTGGGGCAGTGCCTCTCCACCTGAGGCACTTGTGGCTTCCATGGTAATAGCATGTGATGCTTCACAGCCTCTTGCTGGTCTGTTGTGGTGGCAGAGCTGTTAAGTAAAGGTGCATTTTTTGCCTCCATTTTTCAAGGGATTGTGAATTCCCACTTTTGTGTACCCAGCTGAGGAAGGAAGCAGCAGGTCCCTGGCAGAACTCTTTGCTGAAGTGCCTCAGCTCTGGAAACAGCTGAGAGAGGTCAATACTTCTGAAACACAGTGCCATGCTCTCATCATATAAAGGGAAACCTCAATCCAGCCAGCAGGACATGCTTGGCATGGTATTCCTTCTCAGTGTTGCCCAGCAGCAGAAAAAGAGGTAATGGGCACAAGTAGAAATGTAGGATATTCAGGTTGCCCAGGGAAATCGTGGAATCTCTGTCCATGGAAAGAGCCATGGTGTGCCAGGATGCAGTCCTGGGCAACAGGCTCCTGCTGACCCTGCTCAGAGGAGGGGGTTTGAACTCAGCTATCTCTAGAGCAACCTCAACCTTTCTGTAATTTCTGGGTCTTGTCCAGCATTCAGCAGTGGAGTCAGAGCACACTAGGGACCGAAGTTTTATTGGAAGGGCTATTCTAAGGCCCTACTGAATGTGGCATTTTGGCAAGAGTGATAGCAGGAGGCAAGGTGAGAGGCTTGGCTCTCTGTTGCTGAGGGTCTGGTGGCACAGGTTCATCGTTGGAACCTGTCCATTGTGGTGAGGGTAGAAGCAATGAAGACAGATCTCCTAGTGATGGGTTGATGAGCAGTTACAAGAGGAACCAAGCAGCTCTCTGTCTGTGTGTCTGAACAGGAAACATCACCGTGTGAACCACTTTGCTTGTGTCACTGCAGCACTGATGCACAGTTCCTCTTTCAGATCAGGTAGAGTCTCTTTCTGAACTGAGATAGTCACAGATATCCAGACAGCGTACAGCTGGATGAACAGGCAGCGTGTGGACTGATCTGAGGAGCAGGCAGGATATCTAATGGCTTGTGCCAGGGATTTGAAATAAGGATCCTTGCTTTCTCCCTTCAGGTCTCCTGCTGCTGAATAACTTGTAGGAGAAAGGATCGTGCTTATTCCATCTTGTGTGAGGACAATGACAGTGACCTTCTAATATCATCAGCAGTGAAGCATTTTCATCCTGTTCTTGCTGAGATCAGTGTCTCGTGGTTGTGAGCTGATGCCTGCTTTTAAAAAATACTTTGGTTGCCTTGATGTCTTGGGGCTTTGCTGGTGTGTCAGGGTGCAAGGCGTTGTTTTTTCATGACCATTGCAGCTATTCCTTCCTCTGTCTTCTGCTGGAAGAGTCTCCCATGGGAAGGTGAAATGGAAGGGCAGTGTCTCTGCTCTCTGGTATGGAAACACAGCTACAGCCTTTGGAAATGTTTGTGGTCCTTGGTAGTCTTTCTTAAGCAGGTGACCTGCTGCTAAGTAGGTTTTGCTGCTGTTTTAACACCAGGGTGTTACCTTGCTGTTGTTTCCTGTGCTTAAGTTTCCCAAGGGCCATCTCAGGTGGTGATCAGCTACAGCCTTTCCACTCACTCAGTGGTTCCTCCTCACTTAAGTGGAACAATGGGAAAGTGGGATGTGACTACTCTAAGAACCTAACAGTTATGGAAGAGCGATTGGTAACCTTTTCTAGTGTGCAGCAGCTCAGTTTGAAATGTTTTCAGGAATAGCAGCTGTGAGAGGTGGCAGCCTACAGTGAAGAGCAAATAACATTAAAGAGGGAAAAAAAACTTGCTTCTGTTTCCATCCAGTAAAGGATAATGGAACAGAAGAATCATTCCCTGTGGGCAGGTGAGCAGAGATAAATTAGAGGTGACAGCAAATACATGAACTATGGATTTGTACAAAGCACATGCCACTGCAAGGCCAGGGGCAGGTGTTGGCCTCTGTGTGTGTGGCACATGAGCTGGGCAGTGTGAGTGTACAGACCTGGTCCCTGGTGCCCCAAAGTGTCAGCCGTGTCATGTCTGTCACTGGAAGCAAGGCACTGGAAGTGGGGAGGGGCACACACGTGTTGTGGCTGTTTGGGTGTCCAAAGTGTGTTTGCCTGGTGAGCTGTTCTGCAATGGAGACGATTCCTCATTGCTGGAAGGAGGATGACTGGGTGGCCATGTGCTCATGGGATGCAACTCTGCCCTAGACCAGGCTTGGCCAGCTCTGAATGCAGAGACCTGTCTTCTAGTGTATCTATAATATCACCAGTCTTCAATTCTCCAGGCTATCTTAGGATGAGGGTTGAAAGTCTGTCATTTATTCCTGTTTTTGTTCTTCCTTGACAAACTTCTACATGCAGTCTCTGAATGGGATTAGTAGAGCTGAGCTAGTCTTTACAGCAGTAGGTGGGTAGAAGACACCCAGGGGCTTACCAGTTGTGTCTCAAGGATCTTGTTGGGGCTGGCAGAAAGGAAGGAAGGATTCTAAGGCCAATCTGATAACCTGGCTGATCAGAAAGATGTTTTCTGCTATGTAAAAATAAGAATTTTAAATTGAACATAAACCTCTTGTGCTCTTGCCTTGATCTTATCAATGTTGAGAACACCCTCTGCTTGGACAGGGGCCCGATCCCTGGAATGACTTCCCTGTCTCTTATCTCTTTGTCCAATGTTTCCTCAGTTTGGGGAAGGGTTGTGTGTAGCCAGGGGGGGAATGCCTCTGTCTGTTAAAAACTACTCTAAATACCTGATTTTTACTGGATTTCATGGCAAAGGCTAACCAGCCTTTAGCCTGCCCATAGCAGGTAGAAGTGGGACTGTCATGTCTCTCTTCTGTTTCTGTAAGGATAAGAACTTCTATTGCTTCCTGCTTTTCATAAATTCCTGCCATGTATGCTATGCCCTCACACCTGTTGAATCATGTAAGTGCCCACAGAACAGACTTTGTGGAATAACCAAGACTCTAATCCACACAGCACCATGAAAGAGCAAGTGGATGGTGAGTGAGGAGGCTGACTTCCTATTTTCAGCACTGTTCCTGCTTTGTGGTCTGATATGGGTTGTAGGTCTGGTTTAAGGATACGGGGAGGTGAGGAGTGGTAGAAACAAGGTGCAGCCCAATTGCTTCTGGGATAGCCTTGTGTGTCAATGGTGGCTATGGCTAGTGGCACTGTGGTTCAAGGGAGTGGAAAGTGGCAAGGTGTGTTTCACAGAGAGAGGGTCAGATTTAATGACTTCTGGGTCATATGTGGGTGATGGAGCAGAGAGAGATAGAGATGTAGGGGATGGCACAGGGTCACAGAGAGCCACTGTTCTCTGTCAGAGCTTCAAGTCCAAGATGGCTGATTAGGCACATCTGCTCACTGTGTCCAGGCCCACTGCAGTTCTGCTCCCTTTTTGTTCGTGTGGCTGTGGGAACCTGGTACCCATTGCCTCTCCCAGTCCCTGGAGTTGTGATCCTCTTTTCCCACACACCTCTCCCAGAATACACCCACTTTCCTGTGCTTGGCTTCCACAGCTGGGGTGGTTTGTCCGGAGGCAAGCGCACCATGTCAGCATGTGTTCGCAGCCTGCTCATGCCAGGCTAATTAATCCTCACTTTGCAGGTTTAATTTGGGTACCCTTCAAGTTGAGAGCAGCTCTGTGCCAGCCTGCCTGGCCAGAGGGAATCTGCTCGCCCTGGCCTCATGCAAACTGGAAGCTGCACACGCCCAAGCGCGCACCACGTGCCGGCTCTGTGGGAAGCACGGTACCTGGGCTTCCTGGCCCCGAGGGAGGAGGACTCTGAGGCAGCTGCTGTGATCCCTCTGAGAGCAGGGTGTTCCTGCTGCACAGCAAGGGCTGGAACGGGGAGGGTGGAGAGGAAGGAGAGGGTGAGGTAGTGTCACTTGTGTACAGACCCAGACTAAAGACTCTACTCAGATGCATTTGGAGATTTAGGGCCAGATTGTGCCATGTCTGTGTTTGTTTGGAGCTACTCTTGTGCTTGTCTCTTCTGCTCAGGCACATGCAGACCCTGTAGTATTTGCAGGACCTGCTGCAGGTATGCAGGAAGCACAGGCAACTTCTTATCAGAAGGAAGAAAAGTGGGTGCAAGATATGGCTCACTAGTAGGGAAATATGGGTTCATTCACTTGGTCCGAAGAGATTTGTCTTCAGAGCATGATCTTTACTGGGACCCTGGTGTGGTGAGTTCCCCAGCTTGGCCAGGGAGCACCGACAGACTGCCCCTCTGAATGACCCATCTGTCCCTTTTCTTTGTGCAGCCTCTTTCCTTCAGGTTGTCAGGCAGGCAAAATCAAAGCTTGTAGTCAGCTTTGTCAAAGACCTATCTAAAGATGTGTGAGAGAGGAGAAGAAAGGCTTATCATGCTTGTGCCAGCAAGGACCCAGAGCTGAAACTGGCTATTTCTGCTTTTGGGCAAGTGACCAACACGCATCTGCTAGGCCCTTTGAAGTACCTTCCAAAAAGGTTCAGTGCTGGCTGTCTGGTGGCACCTCTGTAAGTCTGGTAGTTGCCACCTCACAACTCTGCACACACATTTGCAAATGTTTGATTTTTTTTAAATTTTTTTTTAAACCTTTCTAAGAGGAACAGTGATGTGTTTGTAAACCATTGAACTGCTCTTTGCAATGTGGTGGTATGGAAAGAAAAAGGTGTTAGGCAGCCTTATGTTGGTGATGGCAGACAGGTCTTTCAGTCTTTCAGTCTTGGGGGGGGGGGGGGCAATGAAAATCATAAGAAAACAGTGCCCACTGCAAAGTTTTGAGTTCCTTGTCAGAACAACATTTGGAGATGATTTTTTTTTCTTGGAAGAGAAAAGAAAAGGGTAGTCATAAAGTGAAGTTCTGGCATGGTCTAGTTTTTTACTATTCTTTGAAATAAAATTCTCTATGAACCTGGGAGTGTAGGACAGACTTTCAGGAGGAAAGGAGTTTGCCTGTGAAAATTTCCTTCTTGAGCTGCTCCGGGTCTGTGACTGGAATGAATTGTTAGAGGCCCTATCGGAGTTAATGAATAAGCAGTTAAATGTGAATTGTTGCTCCACTGGAGGAGCTGGTCCTGCTTGCCAGCGACTATTTCTTGAAAACTGCCTGAAGCAAGACTGTAATTGAAAAGAAATCGCCTCTCATCAGAAGGTTGAAACACCTAAAAGTTAATTAATTCATCCTGGCTGTAGTGTACTGTTGTGGCTTAACCCCATGATGAAGTTGCTAACTTGCTACCCCGGTGGGTTGGGGGAGAGAATTGGGAGGGTAAATGTGAGATGGCTTGTGGGGTGAGATAAACATGATTTAATGGAGAAAACAAAAACTGCAAGCGAGCAAAGCAAAACAAGGAATTCATTCACTGCTTCCCCTGGGCAGGCAGGTGTTCAGCCATATCCAGGAAAGCAGGACTGCATCATGGCTACTTGGGAAGCCAAAACACCAGCTTAATGCCATCATATGGTATGGAAAAGTCCTTTGTCCAGTTTGAGTCAGATGTCCTGGCTGTTTCCTTCCCAGCTTCTCATGCCCTTCCAAACCTTCTTGCTGTCAGGGCACAAGAAGCTGAGAAGTCCTTAACTTAGTATAAACACTGCTTGACAGACTGATATTTTTAGTTATTGCTGTCACCATTATTCTCATCCTAAATCTAAGTCACAGGATACACCAGCTACTAGGCAGAAAATTAATTTTATCCCAGCAGAAACCAGGACATGTATTATGCATTGAAGAAACTGAGGCAGAGATGTTGGGAAGTAGCCTGGGCAGAACAGTGTTTGGAATTACAGATGTAACTAGAAGCAGGCATGTGGGTCACCTTCCCTTGCTCACAGCTGATGGCTTCATACATCAAAGTTGAAGAGTGAAGAAGTTTATTTTCTAACACAGCAGGGGTGAGAGGAAGAAGCACAAAGTGGAGTTAAATCAGTGTACCTGTAAATGTTCCTCTGTGAAGTCTGACAGCCTTTACTCTTTCTGTGCCCTGCCTGAATATTGGTGCTACCTCTGGCTCTGCCCATTCCTGGGCAAGGCAGCTGTCTCACAGACAGGCAGCATCCCAGGCAGGCATCTGTCCTTGCCAAAGCTGTTCTGGGGATTTATTCCTTTCCACACAGGGTGGTGGTGGAAATCGGATGCACCTTTACAGCTTGCAATTACATGGTGCCTTTCATCCCAAAGGACTTTGAACAAGTGAGTCTGCAGATTGCAAAGGGATCAGTCACCCACCACTGGAAGGCAGCATCCTTTAAATGGAGCTCAGCAGCACTTCCCAGCCACTGGGGCCCAAGAGTAGGAAAGAAGGAACTCCAATGCTGGATTGGCCTTGAGTAGGGACAGGTTGGCAGAGTGCACAAGCTGATCTGGGTTGAATCCCACCTGGATACTAGGGCTCTTATGAAAGAGGACCAAAGAGTCCTTTTAATGTTCCATCTTCTCTAGCATGCCACTCTCTTCAAAGACGTTGTGTTGAGCATTTCCCTGCTCCTGTGAGGGTTCTATTCCCACAGCTGAAAGCTCACTTGGACCTGTTCTCACTTTGGCTTTGTCCAGAGAGGAGAACCATGATTCCATAGAATCATGGGGCCAAAATCATGTTACTGTCTGCATTTGAGATATTTACCCACACTTCATAGAAGTAAGTGACCTGTTTCTAGGAGGAATGTGGCTTCATATTAGTAAATTTAGCTTTGCATGTTTGTCTTCTTCCTCTATACTCTTTCCTTGCCGAAGTGTACAGTTATGTTACAGGTGGGTTTATGGAACATTTGTGCATTTGTCTGTTTTCTGAGAGCTGCTAATATGATTGAAATCAGTATTTCTTCTGTGATGTTTAATCTTACTGGCCTTCTTTGAGGCACCTCCCTCCGCTTGCTATATTTAGGTGTACTTCTTTGTTAATACACTTCAGATATGTTTCAAACCTGGTTGTTTATTTGCCCCCCTGTATTTAAAGGTGATAATGTGTTGGTGAGAACAGCACATGTTGGCAGGACTGTATGTGTAGGCTCACGTACATGGGTGAAGAGGCATCCTTGACCAAGGTGGTTTGTGTATAGTTGCTTGAAACATGTCTAAGATGAGTTTACTTCCCTTAGGAGCTCATCTAACCCAAATCAGGTATGCAGTGGGACAGTGTGGGTATGTCCAGGTACTGGAACGACCTTGTGTTCTGAGCAGCTGATGAGCCAGTGATGAGCTGTGGTGCCTTAGACCATCCCCCGGATGCTGTGAAGTTCCGGCTCTGCATGGCTTGAATTACTTTACAAACAGGCAAGGTTTGTATGAGTAGAACAGCCCTCCTTGTGATTTCTGAGTCAGGAGTCTGTGTGTTCCCAGAGGGATGTGCACAAGTGACCAGGGAAGCGCCTGTGTACTGGGGAGAACCTGAGGCAGGTGAGTATGTGCGAGTGAGCACGTGTGTTTGACAGAGTATATGTATGAGCCTGTGTGCTCTCCTGTGGCAGCCGTGTGAGTCTGACTCGGGCCATTCTCCAGCTGTGTAAATAGATTGCTTAGCAAATTGAGGGCTCTGGTTAATGATTTCCATGAGCACAGGGCCCATATTAGGCTCCGTTCTGTGAGCGGTACCCAGCTGTCTGAATGCCATTAGAGTGAACACATGATCCTTTAATGTCAAGTGCGTATTGTTTGTGCTCTGAGGAGCCTCTGCAGGAGCTGGCCTGGGGTTGCTCACCAGGGGCTGTCAGGCAGGTTTATGGCAAGCTCCCTGGGGACCTGCTGCAGTGGCAACAACTCTGATCACCCTTCCCTAGTCAAAGCTAAGCCCCAGGCATGGTGTTCCCAAGGAGAAGGGCAGGCTGGCTAGGACGCTTGCCCAGACTACAGGGAGGCAGCTGGCCCAAGCCACAGGGTGGCAGGAACATGTTCCCCTCTCTGGCAGCTGGCTCTATCTGTTTTTGTTCTGAAAATACATCTACAGAGCTTTGCCTTGTGCTACTCATCAGGACCAGACCACCACATGCTGTGATCCCAAATGGTGTCTTGAACTAAGCCAGATCAGGCCTGGTCATCCCTAGAGCTGGATATGAACTCCAATCTAAAAATGCTCGTCTGCAAGAAGAGAGTTGAGGGATTTGGAGGTTTCTTACCTCCAGCAAGGTCAGTACCAGAGGTGCTGCCCTGTCAGTCAGGGAGCAGGTGCACGAGGATCCTGTGTGGCTCAGGGTTATAAAGGAGTTCAGATTGATCAGGATGTTGCTATGGATGAGGGAGTCAGGTTACTGCCTCTCCTGTTACTGCCTGCAGCTGGGCACAGCCCGTTCTCACTTAGCCCTTGTCTGCAGTTGTTGAAAGCCAGTGGTCATCTTGTGGCTGCTTGAGAGGTGCCAGGATGAAGAGGCAGGATTGGGTGCATTTTGAGTCTCACTTGCAGCTGCATGACTGCCCATCAATCTCAGCATCCCCCTGCATCTTCTCACATCCCTGACCTTCAGCCTCACCTGTTCTGTGCCCATGGTCCTGGCAGTGCTCTGGGAAGGCTCTCTGTCCCACACATTGGCCCCAGAAAGAAACCACAGCACAGCTTTCCACCCAAAGCCTGGTGAGTTTTGTAGATTACTTTTGTCTGTCCTTTGGAGCCATCTTTCCCCGGCCTCTTCATCTGCCGTCTGCCAAAAATGAACGGATTCAGCTGCCTTCCCTAATCCTGTCTGGCATTTCAAAATGGAGGGGACTGCCAGGTTCTTTGTTCCCATTCCCTCTTGGCACTGGCAGGGGACCTTCTCTGCTCTGGAGAAGGACAAATGTGCTGATTTATTCTGCCCCTTGGCTTTGAATAGGGGTTGCTATGTTACCTTCCAGCTCTGAGGCCTGCCAGAGCACACACCATATATAACCTCACAGCAGGTGGCTATTGAGTAAAGGCCCTTAAATCTGCCTCTCTTGTTTCTTATGCTGCTGGCCAAGGTGTCAGGGGGATGTAGCAGGGCATGATTTGCTGGCTGAAACTCTAGGCGCAGCTGATGCCAAGCACCTTGTTGGCATTTTCCATTCTCGAATGCCCATCTTAATTGCAGAAGAGATACCAGCTAGGCAGGAACATGCTGCCCACACTGGCTTTTAGAGGCCTTTCCTGACATAAAGGCTGCTGCCCAGTGGGGCTGAGCTGTGACCAAGAGCCTTGGAGACGAGGCTTCCAGATCCTGCTGCAGTTATTGCAGCTCTCAGGGCCTGGCTTGGACACTTCCTAAGCTCACTCTGATTTTCTGCGTGTTTGGGTGGGACAAACCATCTGAGCAGCTTTTGGGGGGTATTTGTGTGTTGCTGCCTTGTCATGACAAGTTAAAGGCAGAGGAGAGGTGGAAGCATCAAAACGTCACCTTGCCATGCTGTTAGGTGTGTGATAGACCTGAATCTGAAATGCTAAAATCAACCTCTCTCTTCTGTTAGACAGAATTGGTAAATGTTCCTAAAAAGCCTATTCTTTGAGGAACAGTCCCACAGTGCAGGCTAAGCCAAGGAGACCATAGTTCTAGTTAGGAAAGGCCTAGAAAAGGAACAGGGAGTCACATAACACCAGAGCCCAGTCTGAATCACATAGAATGTTAAGAGTTGGAAGTGACCCTAAAAATAATCCTGTTCTAATCCCACCTGCCATGGGAAGGGACACCTCCCATCAGACCAGGCTGCTCAAGGCCTTATCCACCCTCACCTTGAACACTGCCAGGATTGGGGTATTCACAACCTCTCTGGGCAACCTGTTCCAGTGTCTCATCACCCTCACAGGAAAGAATTTCTTCCTAATGTCTAGACTAAATTTCACCTCTTCCAATTTGTACCCATTACTCCTTATCCTGTCACTACAGTTCTTGAGGAAGAGTCTTTCTCTGGCTTCTGTGGAGCCCCTTTCCAGACACTGGAAGGTTCCTGTGAGGTCTCCATGCTACCTTTTTTCCTCCAGGCTGAACAGCTCCAATGTACTCAGCCTGTCTTCACTGGGGAGGTGCTCCAGTCCTCTTAACAACTTCATGTCTTCCTCTGGACTTGCTCCAACAATTTCATTTCCTTCTTCTGTTGGGGACTCCACAGCTGGATACAGTATTCCAGGTGGGGTCTCACCAACTGCAGGATAAAGGGGGAGAATCCCTTCCTTTGACCTGCTGGCCATTCTGCTTTTGATGCAGCCCAGGATTCCACTGGCTTTCTGAGCTGTGAGTGCACAGTGCTGGCTCACCTTGAGTTTTTCATCAACCACCACCCCCAAGTCTTTTCCTGCAGGGCTGCTCTCAATCACTTCTTTGCCCAACCTGTAGGTTTTTGGGTTTTTTCCTAACGTGTTTGTCATTGGGTTTTTTCCTGACCTCTGTGAAAATAGTGGTAAAGCCCTTCCCAAGAGTAATGGAAGTGCAGTGAGAGTAGGGGATGTTTGCATGAGTTTCTGAGCTACTGAACTTTCCACATATTCCTTGGGAATGAATTCTACAGAATCATGATTAAACACTCTCCTGGACCCTAGAGAAGTGAGACCTCCTCTCCCGGCCAGATAGTATCGGTGAAATAGCTGTCCCACTAGTGCTTCTGCTTGCATAAGGAAAGAAACAAACCAAAGTTCCTGAAAAGTTAAAGGAAAGCTCTACACATCTAACAGAGTGGAATTACTTCTTTGGCACCATCATTCCTCTGGGATCTACATATTCTAGCACAGCCTGGTGGAGAACAGCATTTCTGTCCTGTCACACATGCAGGGCATACATGACTATTTCTGGCTTCCTTACTCTGGACCTGCTCTGAACACTGGGAGCAAAAGAGGAGAGAATGGTCTTTAGTGGCCATGGTAAAACAAGTCTGTAAGGCCTTGGGGGTTGGATCTTTTCTTCCAAGCAATTCTCAGCCATTCCTCATCAAATTGTGGAGTCTGGAACCAAAACCCTGGAGAGTTTTAGCATGCCTGGGACTTTAAGAAAGAGTGGTTTGTAAATCCTTATTGGAGAGCTGTTGAAAAATGGGGCTGAAGAATGTGTTTCCAGAGATAACTTGGTTTGTCTCCATGCTCTAAAAGTGTACCAGATCTTACTTCAAGGCCAAGTGAATTTAGCTTTTCGATGTGATACCTTTTGGTAGTGATGCTTTTCTGACTCTGGTACTCTAAACACATCATGGATTATCCTGTTTCACTTAGTGGCTACAGGTGCCATGGGCCCTAGTCAGGTGAATCCTAGGGACCTCAGTCCTGGAGAAAGGGAGGTGTGCCTGCTTTTTATCTTGAAGGGTAAGAGCAAGGATGGGAGCAAAGTGCTCCCACTGCTTATGTTAGTGCCATTGGCTGCTAGTGCAAGCATCACCGTACAGGAGGTGTAATTGTATCAGAGAGGGGGACGACAAAGCACTCAAGGCAGGAATTTCACTGTTTGCAGCTGACATGAGCACTGACTTCATGCCTGTTTTTATTCCCCTGCAGAGCACCAACGGAGGCCGCCCGCCACCCCACTTTCTGTATGATCCCTCCACTTTTGCCTTCCGTTCCCTCAGCACCTTGAAGCCGCTGAGCCCCATAGCTCCAGTGGAAGAACCGTCATGTGCCTACTGAAGGAGTTTCTCCAAAAAACCTCAGGAACTATCACCCAGTGTCCTGCCTGGCAGGGAGAAGGGGAGGTGGTGATACCCAAGGGGAGGGGTGGGAGAAGAAGGGGCAATGAGACGTCTTTGCAACGCAGCTGCTCTGGCAGGAGGAAGCGAATGGCTTGGCAGCAGTGCCTGTTTTCATACCACTGGTGGAGCTGAGCAGTGGCACAGGGAGTGAGTTTTGTCTCTCAGGGCAAAGCAAACCAGTCAGGTGCACAAACTGCAAGAACTGCCACCAAGGCAGTGTCAAACGTGAGGTTGGTGGCGACTGAAGATATCCAGGAGGTGTTCAGGGGTTGGTGTGACCTGCATGGCAGCAGGGTTGAGTGATCAAGCTGTGAAACCAAATCCAGTCAGTTTCCCAAGGATACCTGGGTATACAGTGCTTTGCTATAGACCTGACACTTCTCCCACTCAGAAGTGAGCTCAGGATTGGAGAAAGAGGCTATACAGAGCTGCTTGCAAAACAAGAAGATCCCTCTCTGAGATTGTTATAATTGCATTCACATCAAGCTCTCTCAAGTGGAAAACCTGGGGACAGGGAGGTGTGTGGAGGAGTAACTGGCACATTTAGCTGTGCATTCCAGATGATCTGCTGGCAGTTCAGTGATACTGCCCAAAAAGAGACTGAAATGGGAGAGTGAGACAGCCATATGTAGATCTGGGGTTAGAATAAAATTTTAGAATTGGAAGGTCTGTGTTGAGCCACCCAGGAAAATGCAGCACCCACCTTCAGTCCTCTCAGCATCACCAAAGAGAAGAACTTGGGGGTGACTGTGTGTTCATGGATCTCCTCTCTGCTGAGGCAGTGTGTGTTCTGGGGTATGTCACACTTCTCCATAGCATTGTCCCACTAACATGATGGTGGAGGTAACTGGTACCACCAAACTCAAACCAATTTAATGTCTCCAGCAAGCTTTCCACTCCCCTTGTTAAATTCAGGTACACTCCTCTGGTATCAGTGGGACAATATTCCCACATGAAGCAAGGAGTGGGAAAAAGTCGATTTTGTGGCTGTTGATGGAAGAAATAGGAGAGGAGTTTGAGTGAAGATGGGGGACATTTCTCCACAGACAGTTCTGTTGGGACCATGCTAGGCCTTGCTGCCACTGGTGTTTTGCTGGGATCTGTCCTCGGGGCATGTGTGTGTTTTGTGCTAAAGGCAGGAGTTAACAGGACAAGCTCTTGCCTCTCCTGTTGAGGTAGAGGAACAAGGCCTTTCCTCTTGCTGCACCTGGTGGAGAGAGTAAACTCTTGGTGTAGGCATTGCCCACCATGAGCCTGTACCTGAGTGCAAGGGGAAGCAAGTAGTTTGTCCAGATCAGGAGGAGCAACTGTGAGTAATACAAAATAATTTTTGTTTTTTTAAATCTGCCTCAGTGTAGAGTCTTTGATGCTGCTCTCTGGTTGAGACCAATGCTCAGTCCAGCTGCCAGTAGGAGGCTACCCAGTGAACTGGTCTGGGCCCTTCAGTGAGACCCCTGGGGAAAGTCTAAGGGCTGTAGGCTTTGGGATTCAGGTGGGGGACCTGAATCCTCCACCCCCCTCTTCTCCCTAACTCCTGTCATTCAGGCAGGCAGAGCAGCTGGGCAAGGTGGTGAGGGGATGTCTGTCCTGATGCTGTCCCAGCTCTGCCTGCTGTTTGGCTCCAGACTGTGACAGCTGGGCCACCCCCTGCACAAGCACCACCTCCAAGAGGTCACTTGTGTTTACTGGTGAGGGACCTCTGGCAGACCATCGTGGTTCCCTGCAAGTCCCTATTTCCAAGAGAGTGCAGTTCCTCTGCTGTTTCCTCCTGCCCCTGTAGAAATTCTGCTTATCTTCTTTTGATGGCACACCTCAGCTTTTTAACTGCTGCCAGATCAGGCTGCCGAGTGCAGGACAGGAAGGATTGCTCCTTTGGACCAAATCCCTGTGCTCAGGGGATGGGACAGCCATAGCCTGGTACCCATCTAAGAGGCACATTCCTTGTGCAAATGGCTGGGGTGGCAGCCTCCTGCATGGCCTGCAGCCTCAGGCTTTGCTCAGCAAGAGCTGCCAAGGTGCTGGGGCCCAGAGGTGTGTTCTGCCAGCCAGCAGGTGGGGCAGGCTGCCCTGCCCCAGGTGGGAGCAGGGAACAGGGATGTCCTGCGGATATTGTTGCCTTTTACTACTTTTGTAACTTTTCTGTCTTTTCTTTTTCAATCAGAAGAAAAAATAATAATAATAAAAAAATTTAAAACCCTACAGTGAAATAAAGTGTAACAGCTGCTATACTCTGTGTGTTTGTGGGTGGGGGTATGGAGGGGGTGGAGTAGAGTGAGCTGTGACACAGTGCAGCCAGTCCCAAGCACTTCACAATGCAAGGAGGCCACATCTGCAAGTGAATGGCTTTGGAAATGAAGAGCTTGTCCAAAATGAATGCTAGGCTCTTTGTATGTGTACCTGCTCCATTTGAGGTATGGTGTATTGTCCCTCACTGGTGCTTTCCTCACCAACACAGTACTTTGGCTTTTGAGGAACTACCCAAATGGTCTTTGGCTTGTAATTTTAACTTCAGGAGGTCTTGCATGTCTGTCCTGAGAGTCTCCGCAGCCATTTTGTTTACAGCCAGAGTACTTTTCCTTCTCTATAATTTAGCTGTAGTTCATCCCTTCCTCTGAATTTTGGTCTAAATCCTCCATCTCGGGTACTTGTAATGTGCATTCCCCACCCCTTATTTACTTGAGCTAATTCCTGTCTCTCCCCCACTCCTGACTCTGGATCTTCACCAGCATCTCACAAGACTATTACCTATGTCCCCTTTTCCAAGGCCTCCTGAGAGATATTAGCATAAATTCCCTTAGCAGTCCTACTTAGATTCATTACCAGGAGGCCTTTTCCATTCTTCCCTCCAAGCTCTGATCTCCTCTAGGCTTCTTGCCATCTCTCTTATCTTGAAATCCTCCCCTCTCTGTCAGCTGCAGCTTGTTAATTGGCCTTGGCCAATTTTGCAAGGGTTGTATGGTGCCTTGCTGGCTCCCCCGAGCCCTTGCTCTTGTACCTCCCTTACAGAATACTTTCCTCTGGGATGTTTCTTCCAGCACAGCCTGATCCCTCAGCACAGCCACCCTTGGAGCCCCAGATGCCGTTCAAAACCGTGGTGGTGGCTGTTACTCCACAAACCCTGCTCACCTGTAGGCCTCTGCCAGGTCAAGCTTGCTGTAAGTCTGTTGTGTGTATGCAGAGAGAGGGATGCATTGCCCTTGTATCCCCTGGGCTGGAGTATGGACACCCAGTGCTCCAAAGCCAGGGTACAGCCGGTGAAGGGCAGCAAGCTGGCATACAGCTTGGCATTGCACAGCCAGCCCAGTGGCCAGGGTGAGATGGGGGTAGAGCTGCTGCTGCCCCAGGGCTCTTGTCTGGGCCCCCAGCATCTGTTTGGATTTAGTTCAATTGTGCCCACCCATCATCTCTCCCTGCAGCCTGGGACTCTGGGTTAACAACAGGGCAGCTTTTGTGGTGAAACATGGTGGTAAACTGTGATATGGCAACAACTCTGAAGCTGAAGGAAGGCAGGTTAGGGGTATTCATGAAGATCTTACAGGGTACTTCTCAGCTCTAGCTACCACTGTTACTGACAAAGGAGAGTGGGGATGTTGGCCTCCTGTGGATGCCAGACCCTGGCAAGTGGGAACACTTTCCCAAAGCCCACTGCAGAAGGTATTAGCAGAAACCAGGGAAATGAGAGCTGAGCTGTGGTCTTTGAGCCACTGTCCTTGCTGTAGCCACTGTCCCCTGTTGCTGCCTCTGACATCCATCCTGCAGGCCTGATCACCTCTTTGGGTTCCAAACAAGATTGTGCAAACACTTCCTCCTCTGCCAGAGCAGGCAGGGATGCCAGCTGAGGCCTGAGCACTGTGAGCATGGTCACGTTGGTGTGGGTCCCTCAGGACCTCTGCTTTGCTGGAGCTCCTGGCTTCCCACCAGGTTTGGGTCCTGGCTCAGCAGGGCAGCCTGTAACTTCTGAGTCCTTTCTCTGCTCTGAGCCATCTTGCTTGGAGATGTGCAGGTGTTTCCCTTCAGAGCAGGGCTGTTGTGCCAAAGTGCAGCTCAGCTGTGTTAACCATCTGCAGGAGGGTGAATGGGGACAAGCGGCTGTTTGAAGAGCTTGGCTACGGCTTCTCTACAATTTAAGCAGGACCCTTTAAGCTAATACTGTTCTCCAATTAAAGTAAATTAATTAGGTTAATGCTATGGCCTTTTGAAAATAGCAGACAAGAACAAAGATCACAGCAGCAGAAAAATGAATTGTTCCATGTATGCCCTGAGCCTCAGTGAGTCCCTTTGCAGCCAGCACACAGGATTGTCTCTTCTTGGTGTTGTCCAAACATTTTCTGACATACATGTATGCACATGCATGCACACATGTGAGATATATATATATATATATTTATTTTTATATATATATATATATATATATATATATATATATATATATTTCTATCTCACTGTGTTTCATTTGTGCAGAAATCTCTGTCCTCTGACAGTCCCCCATGAGCAGGGTGCCCTGTGCTCACCTGCCTGGCTCAGTCTGTGGCAGGGCTCCATGTGAAGCACATCTGTGGCACACTCACCCCTCTGTGCAGCAAAGTGCAGTGTTGCTTGGAAAACCCACCCTGTTTCCAGCTGCATGCTGAGTGTTGACCCATCTGCCTACCTATGGGATTGACTAGGAAAATGGGCAAAACTGGCAGTGCTGCTGGGGCCAGGGTTCTCACCCCAGGCTCGATGGAGGCCACTGAAACATGGCTTGGCACAGGAAAAACTGAGAAGCAGAATTTCCAGAGGGACAGACCATCTCATTCAAACAACTTTGGGCTTTCCCTGCTCTTCCTGAAGCTGCGTAGCATGTTGAGGCAAGGTGTGGGGTGAAAGAATGCATTCAAGGGTGTGTAGTAAGTTAGGATTGAATGGGGTATGTGCTGATAAAGTGAAAGTATATAGACACAGTGCATTTACAGTGGCATTTTTGTGCCTGTGGTGTTTGTATTTATGGCATATTAGTTATATTTTAATCAGAAGGATGTATTGGAGGAGTGAAGATAAAGGGGCATGCATGCATCCAAGTGTGGTTCTGGAAGGATGGATGCTGGTGGATGTGCACCTGGAGCATGGGCAGAAGAGCCTGTGCAGGGGATGGGCATGAATGACGCTGTGTGTTCCCAGGTGTCTGCAGTCAGTGAGTGATGCATGGAGGACATACAGATTGGTTATGTATGCCAAGGCAAGGGTGGTGTTTCTTTCCTGTTTCTGCAGTCTCATCCATTATGGTAATAACTGGCAGACTTTTGCAGAGTATCACACCAGTAATGACTGGAAAAGTGAAGAAAAATTTACAAATGCCTGATCTGTGCCCTTGAGGCACTTGGGAGTTTGGGCAATTTCACCATTGAATTAAAAAGAAGCAAGCATGTGGACACCAGTGACTCAAGACTATCTGATCTCAATACAAATTAGAGTGTGATTGTATGCTGTTGCTTCTCAGACAAGAACTTCAGGAACATCAAATAAAAGTAGCAGGTGGCAGGTTCAAAGCAAACAAGCAGAGGCAGATCTGCACAGAATGTGGGGTTGCACTGGGGAACCCTTTGCCACAGGATGCTGTGGCTGCTTGGTTTTTACACTGCTACAGACTTGAAAAGAAAGAAAGATGAAAAAAGAAAAATACTACCTAGGAAACTACATGCACAAATGCCACCTCTGGTTGAGGAGGGTGGTGACATAGGGGCATTTTCTGGGGTAGGTTACTGTGTGCCAGTCCCATCTCTGCTCCCTCCTCAGTGGCAGGGTCTGCTCCTGCCAGGGTTGCAGGTGGGCCAGTAGCTCCAAACAGGCACATGCACCAGCAACTGACCCTGCCATGGCAGCACCACCTTATATTCATGTTCATTGCCTTTACACTTCCAAGAATTTCTCCATGGAGAGGCCTCAGTGGTGAATCGGCCCTCGTGTTTGATGGTGAGGCCGGGGGTGACACCATTGACCTCCTGCACTGCTCCTGAGCCACTCGCTGATCTACCTACATGGCTGCAAATGGGCATCCTACAGATCCTCTCTGCCCTCAGTGTGGGGGTGCTGGGGCCTGCCAGGAGAGCCCATCAGGGCTCTCTGGCATCCATCACGTCCCTTGGCGCAGCCAGGCTGAGCCTGAATCATCCACGGTGGCTGTGTGCAGAGGTTGGACACAAAGGCATAGCTCAGGCTCAGGTTTCTGAAGTGTGTATGAGGTCTGTCCTCAATGGCAGGCCAGTGTTCATGTGTCATAGGAACAAAGTGAGTTTGGTTTGAGCACTGCTGCAGGCTTATGGTGGGTGTGTTCTGCATGGAATTATCTTTTGAAATTGAGGAACAGGTTAGGAAAGCAAGACAAGCATCCTCCAGTGATGGGTAACCCTCATGTGGTAAACCTCAAGCCAGCAAGCCAGAGAGGATGCAGCTGGAGCAGCAAGACTCTGCAGAAGTAACATCAGTGACGATGAGAACATTTAAGCATGTTGGTATCACACCATTTCCTGAGCTAGACTTCAGTGGGCTTATTCAAGCAAGGGGGTGAGGAAACAGAAGCTGTAGATACTTTGACAGCTCTCTCTGGCTGTAGCTGCACACCTGGCAGGAGTTGACCACATGTTTCCAGCTAGCCTGGGGCAGAATGTGCAGGCAGCTCCAGACACATGAGGAGCCCAAAGATCTGTTTGCTTTTGTGGCTGCTCACATCAGTGCCTGCTGTAGCAACAGCTGGGTCTGTTGGTAGGTTGGCCAGAACTGATTGCAGAGAGAACTGATGTTTCTCTCTGACATGCTCACAGCAGAGCAGCTCTGAGGTTGGATGAGTGGAGGAACTGAAAGTGCTGTGGGAGCTGGATGCCAGCTAGGGAGGTGAATGGGGACAACAGAGCCCCTGTGAAAGGAACGTGTTGCCATCTGCATTTGGAGAAAAGTTTTCTACCAAAGGGTCCCCTAGGAGCAATGCCTGCCTTGCCCTGGCATGTCCTGCAGCACTCCAAGGCAGGCTGCTCAGCCTTGGTCCTTGTTCTAGTGGCCTGGGAGCGTGTGTGACACAGGCCTTTGCTCCCCACTGAGGGATGGTGAGTGCTGCTGCTGTGAGACCTGTCCTGGTGTGCCTACAGCTCTCCTGTTTGTGTGCTCCTGCAAGTCTTTGAAGCATCTTTGCTAAGTTTTTCCAAAATGGGTTGCCAAAGTGCTCTACCCTGGGTGGTTTCTTTGCCAGTGGGTGACATTTGGCAATATGTTGGTCAGGGTCTTGCCCAAGGGCAGGCTGCTCAGCAAACCTGGCCTTGGCAGTCCCACCAAGCCAAACACATCAGGGCCAAACCTCAATCATATATAGATCTTGTGAAGCCTGAAAACTTTTTTTTAGATCTTTGCCACGGGGCCTCCACAGGCCCTGTTTTGAACAGAGATGTTTTGTCCTTTCTTGGCTTTAAACAGTTCCCCAACATAAACCCTCTGCTATTTACCAGCATTGTTTTCTTTCTGGTGTTGAATGCTGATAAATAATCAGACCCATTATATTGTATTCATATCTGCCCTGGTAGCAAGTAATTACTACAATTACTACCAAATCAAAATGCTTCTGTTTCTCCTGGTGTCATTAGCATGTCCCAAACACTTTGTTCTCGTGGTTTAAGGTGCAGTAATAACACAGTCCGAGTGCAACACCCGGCTGAGCGGAGCTTCCCAGCACAGCAAGCTTCCCAGCCATGACTGCCTCTGAGATGCTGCTAATTTTCAATCTCAGTGTCAGATCCTCTTCTACCGCAGGGAGAGCAACTGCTTAGCCTGTGATTTACCCAATTTATTCCGGTAATAACCGGGTTGGCTGTGTAGCCATCTGTCTGCTCTCCGTGCTCCTGCTGTCCCTGCCCTCCGCCACCACACAGCCCTTGTGGCGGCACAGCGAAGGCAGCGCTGTGCCCGGGCCGTGAGGCAGGTCTGTGTCCGCTGAGAAGGGAACAAATATTCCTTTCCCCCTCTCTGCTGACCTCTAGATGCCAGGGCTGCCAGCAGTGGGGCCTGCTGCAGTTATTTCCACCAGGCAGGGCAGGAAAGATCCCTTTTCAGGTAGGACAGGGTGGGTTATCAAGGCTTGGCAGCACTTGGGCCCAAGTGAGGGGAGCTACGACCAGCTTGTGAGGGGGAGACCGAGGCAAGGACCCAACACAAGCAAAGGGTAAAGATACATATCAGCCTGAAACTAAGTCCACAGATATGAAAACCATCATTGTCACATGGCTCTGTCTGTGAAGAAAAACATTGTATTGGCTGGATCATTAGAAAGCTTCTAATTGAAGAGCAGAGTCCTCTCTGCCCTGTGTAATATTACTCAAACAGACCTGCACACAACACCTTCGAAGCAGATGTCAGTCTGGGTGCAGCCCTAGATCAACAGTCATTCAGGATCAGTATTGCTTGAAACCACTGCGTAAAATCAAATATAAATAGAGCAGAGAGCATTTGAAGCAATTAGGTTCTCAGGGGAGATTCAGTCCCCGTAACGAAGCCAAGGAAAGGGGAGATGATGCATCATGTCTGTAATGCAGCGAGGACATGCAGAAGCTGGATTACTCAGAAAACTTGGAGCAGCACATATGGTTCCTATTAAATCACCTGACCTTTCCATCTCCAGTGGTATTTCTGGGGCTTTCATTACTGTTGTGCTCCACAAACTGTAGCCTTATGATTGCCCCTGGGAGACAGCACAATATTTGAGGTAAATAGGCTTTTACTGGTGCACACCAAAATACTGAATTTTCTGGGTAATTTTGAACCCCACTGGTACTGCACAGAGGAAAGATCCTCTCTTTGGAGCTGAAATGCAGAACAGAGTAAGCAAAGAGTTCAGGTCCTTAGGGAAATCATTGGTTGCACAAAGATTTTCAGCTGTGGCTGGAATGGGAAGGGAAGCAGGTGGCAGAAGTGTCAGCACTAACTGGGGTGCTTGAGGTGCTACTGCAGGGTGGTTAACCACCACAACTGATCCCACGTGCCTGGGATCATCTGAAGCACCAGTTAAAAGAAGAACATGTTCTATCATTTGTGGCCATGGGAATCCAATCTCTTTGTGCCTTAGACAGTGCTGTCTAAACACCATGAAGAAGGTATTCAGAGGGGCTTCACACTGCCCATAGCTCCTTCAGTGAGCTTTGTCCACGTGCCAGAGGATGTTACAGCTGTTCTTCAGGAGAGTGGGGAGCTGGGGCAGCTGAGCGGCTTTGCCCCGTTGGGCTGGGCTATAGGAAACAGGCCTCACCCCTGTCTGGGGTGTGCAGGATGAGATCTGTGAGTCCCTCTGTGCCTCTCCAGCCCCACCCATGAGGGAACGCTGCTCCATCAGGCTGCTCTGTTCTGGACCCAGGACTTCAGGGTGGCTCACCAAAGGCACCTCCTGGTGCTGAGCTGGGGATGCTGCCAAGGGCTTCCTGCATGGCTAGGCCTTTGCTCTGTGAGTGATGCTGCTGCTCTGTGGAGATGAGGCTGGCAAAGGCTCGTTGCAGTGTCTGGAAATGCTCTGGACATGAACCAGAGACTTTGGGCTTCTGAGCTGGAGTCATCTGCTGCCTGGTTGCTTGCCACTGTAAGAGGCTGGGTACCATGGACGGGATAACTCCTCATCTTCCCATGGCATCTCACAGCTGCCTGGCAAAGTTTTAGCCTTTTCCTTACAACAGCCACTCAGAAATGAGTCTTCTAAGACCTGTACAGGTTGGAAACCCCCATCAGGCTTTGGAGATGCCAGTGTTGCCTCTGCCTGATGGCTGAGCTCATGGGTGGCCTGGCCTTGACAATCCTACATCAACCAGGAGAACAACACATTTTGTCCTGGTGCTGGCACTACCAAACAATTCACTTACTGCAAAGGAAGAGTATTTATCTTCCCTCTGAGAAATGAAAAGTTTCCTGCTCTCTTAATCATTTTGTTGCTTCCCTATGTATCAGGTAAATAATTTGGGCTTCCTGGGCTTGTGACAGAAAGAGCAGGGATGGAAAGAAACAGGGTGTAGCTCAAGTCATCCTTTCATGTCACAATCTTTGCTGGGCCAGGCTGTTGGGGATGTGGAGCTTTGGTGGGGACTCCCTTCCTGGTGAGGATAGAAGGAAGGTTCCATTTCTCTTCAATGCTGTGTCCCACCACAGCTGCCAGCACAGACTTGCCCCTGTATCTCTGAACAGCAGAAAGACCCTGAGACCAATCTCAGGCAGATGGGGATGTGTCTGGCTGATGTCACCCTGAATCCAAGATGTCCCTTGAAGATGGTGGAACATGTGGAGCTGCCTTCCAGTCAGCAGATCCTGATGGGGCCTGCAGGCAACATGAGCCTCCTGCTTCTCAGGGACTTACCTGGAGCAGCCACTTTGCTGATTCTGGGGCAAAATAGGGGTGGGCAGGAGGGTGGCACTGGCCAGAGTGACAAACTGCTGTTCCAAATCAGTTCCTGAAAAGGAAAAACAAACAGCAAAAATCTGCTTGATTTCTCTTTTCTTTTTTTCCCCCTTTGATAAGCCAAGAGAACAAGTGGCAGCAGAGACTCATTTGCAGCTCAGGGGTGTGCAGCAAAAGGTGCCTGCAGCCAAAAGCAGGACTGGTATTGCCTGAGAGGAAGAAGAGGTTCTTCTCCCTGTGGGTCTATAAACTCTTGGCTCACAAAACAGGAGGACAAAGTGCATTGCCAAAATGGCATCATGCTTAATGTCAGGGTCAGAGAAGCTCCAGCTGAGCCCATGCAGCCCCTTCCATTTCCCCACCCCTTGAGAGCTGGGCAGCAGCCAGGGGCCAGGCTGGCACCTCACCCCCAGCACTGATGGGAAGGTGAAGGAACCGTGGGAAAGCCCAGCTCTGGCTGCTGCTGTCAGCCTGGCAGCAGCTGCAGTATGGAGAACATTCCTCTGCCCACGTGCCCTCCCCTCCCTGCCATGTCTGCCTCAGCTGTATGAAGGCAGCAGCAACTGGCTGTCCCAAGGGAGCAGGGAGTGATGGATGAAGCAGCCACCCCAAGGGCCTGACTGCTGGACATGAGGAGCAGCCACAGAGCAGGTACTGGGAATTGCAGCTGGGTAACCTCAGCACTGTGTTAGCCCCACGGAGCAGGGACACTCAGCACAGCTCTGCCCCATTCTCTGCCAAGGCAGGACCTGGCACTGCTGGGGCTGTCCCCAGGGATGTCCCCATGCAAAGCCACCCCTCACGTCCCCCCTTGTCCAGGGCACCATGCACCCTGCCATAGAAGCAGCCTTTCCCCATGGGCCCCTGCACCTTGTGCACCTTGCCATTTATTACACTGCAAGGGGAAAAGGTGGGCCTGGCACTTTCTGGGATTTTGGGATGTGGTGCTGCATAGTCAGCACTAGGGAGACTGCAAACCTCCCATGGTACAGTGCCCTATGTGCAATAAAAACCTAGCAGCCCATTTTGGTCAAAGCAAAGAGAGCCCTTTGGAAAAGCCTGCCTTCCCCAGAGCATCCTACAGCCCCCTGATGGTGCTGCAGCTGGGGTCAGTGCTCACAGTGAACTGCTGCAGTATTAGCAGCCCCAGAAATTACAAAATCTCAAAGAAGGCCTCAAATCTCACAGCACTGGCTTTAGAAATAGATTTAAAACTCTGCAGTTTGAACTCTGGCTACTCTGGGTTTTGAAAACTTTTGGATTTAGCTGGTCTGCATTTTTAGGTACCCTTTGCATTGCAATGGCAAGGTCACAATAATTGCAGCAGAGAAAGGAGTTTATTTTTTGAAGGATGTTGAGATTATCATATATTTATATTTAGAGGAAGAGGGCTTTATCAGTTGTCTAGGCTCTGAGTCTGTTAAAAATTGTAACAGCCCCTGACAGGATAATAGATTAACCTCAGACCAATTTATCTGTGTGGTTACTGATCACCTGTTCTAAATGAGCAAGTTGTGGGCTTGTCTTTTCAAGGAAATCTATATGTTTGCAAATGTGCTGACAGAGCATGATTTCCACTGGAAATATTGGCAAGGAGGAGGGAGAAAGTGAAGTGAATCTCAATGCCCAGGAAAGCATAAAGGCAGGCTGATAAATAATCAGGTGGTGAAACAGCTACTTGGCACTAAGTGGCAATAACTGGTGAGGCAATTGCAGTGCAGTAAAGGCCAATAAGAAAATATGATGTCATGCATGGCTCTGCTTGGCCAAAGTGTGCCACTCCCTGCAGAAAATAGCAAAGAACTGTAAAAACAAAATATGTTTGTGTTTCATCTGGAAACTGAGGCAATAATCGCTATGGTGAAGTAGCAACCAAGCTTTTGGTGGGACATTTAAGTTCTTCTCCCAAGGAAGACTCTGCCACACATTGGCTGGGGAGGCTGGAAGCTGGGACACAAAGTGAGCATTGGCTGCCTCTTTATGTGCTTTAGCCCCTGGAGCAGGAGCAAACTTAGAGGGAGGCCCTGAGGGTGTGTTCCAGAGGACCCACAGCCTTGTGTGTTATGGTCCTTTCTCCTCTCCCAGCCCCTCCATATCAAACTGCAGAGTGTGCCATCAGGAGATGCAAAAATATACAGGGTATAGAGCCTGATGTAATGGTTGTGTGTGGGGAGGAACAATGCAACTGAAGATGGGGAAATCTTCCCAGAATCTTTGCAGGAGATACATCAGAAGGCCAGACTCACCATGAAAGTGAAAACCAGGGAGTGAGGCTTGCAAGTCCCTGGTCCTGTGGGTTTTGCTCCTGATTTTGCAGGTACCTATTGCTGCACAGCAATCCCTGTGCCCATGGTGCTTCTTGCTGGGCATCCTCAAAAGCAAAGTCCCTACAATTGCTAGCCTCTAGCAGCGCTTCCACTTGTCCCAAATTTCTGCTGAGAGACCCATGGAAGCAGCCAAGGCTCCAGTCCAGAGACAGTCACCCTTCATAGGGAAGATGGGGTCAAGTTCCATCAATACTTGTGGAACAGTTTGGGG
The DNA here is from genome assembly GCF_037042795.1 of Molothrus aeneus. Taxonomy (NCBI): domain Eukaryota; kingdom Metazoa; phylum Chordata; class Aves; order Passeriformes; family Icteridae; genus Molothrus; species Molothrus aeneus. The sequence goes on from NC_089648.1 coordinate 27,079,474, forward strand.
TTAATTACAAAAATATAATGATTCCTTTGATTCTGGGGAAGATTTCCCAAACCTCCTCAATGATCCAGTCCAACTTCAACTCCACTTCTGCCTATCAGTCAGCAGCAGGTTGCTGCTGACAGTGGGGTGACAGGGCTTGCCCACCTTCACCACTCAGGTTTAAAAAGAAAACCAGACCCTTTAAAAAGAAAAATATCCAAAGAAGACAAACAAAGCACCCAGCAGCCCATGTTTGAGATGTTATGAATTGCTTTTGAAGTTGCTTGTTTGCCTGCATAAGGACAGAAGTGCCTTCCTCTGACAATGCTGCAGAAAAAAACCACCGTCCCCCAAGTTTGGGGTGCTCTGGAGGGCAGCCATGCTGGAATTGTGATTAAGTGTTTTGGGCCATGCCTTTCACTGCAGCCTGCCAGATAAATATTTACAGCTGACCACGGAGAAGCAGGGGGGGGAAGGAGAGGAGAGACATCTGTAAATTCTTTGGAGTCTTGCTGTGTTTTAATTTTAATTTAGTTCTTTTTTTTGTTGTTGTTTTTCCATCCACCCATCATTGTCTCTTTCTCTCAACCCACAGACAGCTAAAGAAAAGAGTTTTGAGAGAAAGAGGTTATTCCTAAAACCTCAGGGGACAGATCCTGCCTGCAGTGACCATGGCATAAAATCTGGAGCTGTGATAAACCAGTGCTGCAGAGAGCAGAGCACAACCTTTGGTTTACTAACTGGCATAAATCTAATGTAACATTATTGATCTCTGTGGATTTACTCTCAGCCTCATTGCCTCCTCCCTTGTTTTCTTCACAGCTCTCTTTATCCATGCGAAGTCCCTGCCTCTGTGGCTGCAATATGCCAGTAAATTGCAGTGTTACACCCACTTCTCAATGGTGTAAATGATTCCCTCCATTTGGCCTCTGTTCTCAGAAGAAAGCAATTCTCCATGCCCAGTGGGAAAGCATCAGCCACAGCATGGGCCAGAGCATCTCCTCCCATTGCCCCCAGCCTGCCAAGGTGTCCACAGCTGAGCCCTCCAAAGAGGGGGCAGCCTGGGATGGCTCGGGTAAGTGAGGGCCCTCAGCCCTGGGGGCTCTGTGCATCTCGATCTGTGAGCCTGTATGTCCTGCTCAGAAACATATGCAGGAGTCTGTAGCTGTAAAAGCCACTGCACCACCCTGTGATCCAGCCCAGATGTGCCTCTCCTTCCATGGGGCACTCAAGGGACCCCTCCAAGCTGAGGCAGGCAGGGATGGAAAGTGTTGCTGAGGTTCCCTCACCCCAATGAAAAGTGACCCTTGCAGAGGTCCAGAGCAAGAAGGCTGGTGGGGATGGGGATTGGAGTAGGAGCCAACTGATGCTGGTCCTGGTGCACAGGCTGGGAGGCCGGTGAGCTTGGGGCCTCTCTGGGAGTCGAACATGAATGTGTGCAGTGCAAACACTGCTTTTGCTTCAGCTCCCAAAGCTTGGTGCAGAGATCATGCAGGCAGCTGAGCCTGCAGTGATAATGTGGTAGGGCTGCTCACCTCCTTAAAGGCTTCAGACTTGAGAAACAAAGGCCAAGTAATGAGATTCTGGGGGGGGGGAGGATCTAATGCTGATCCATTTGGAAGAACAGGGAAAAGATTTTATGCTTTGTTGTAGGTCATATTTGCAAGCTGCTACCAGGATCTACTCATCTCCATGTGGTAGCAGCTTGGGCTTGAGGCTTATCCCTGCTCCTATCAGTGACCTTCTGAATAGCCAAAAAAGTAGCATTTCAAAAAAACTTCTGTGATGGCTGCAAAGTCATCTGGGAAGTTACTCTTTCTGTTAGTGTCATAAAACTGCATGGCCCTAAATAGAAAGTGTGGAGGCAAAGGTCTTGCCCCCAGGGCTTTGCAGTCTCAGCACAAAGAGTGTGGTTATAAAGCAAGTCACGGAGTCCAGGAAGGAAATTTATGGCTTGGGAGATGGATAAATAATACGCCAAGATCAACAGCAGTGGTAATGCTGAATTGTACCGAGTGGAGTTGCTCTGCTATTACAGGGCTGTAACAGGCTTGGAGCCTTGCACTGCAATGAGCTGCTGCAGCAGTGAGGCCCTGGCATGGGCACCACCAACTCCTGACACCCTGAAGAGGCTGACTGGATGGGATAGAGCAGTGCCACTCACCAGGGATGTGTCCTCCCCAACATGACCTTGCTCCTGGGCTCAGTGCTGGCTCCTGATGAAGATGGGGCTTTTACAGTCTCAGTGGTGATGTGACCTCATGGGGTGCTGACATGGCCCTGACTCTTCTTTTGTCAACCATCTGGAAGCCTTTTGGGCCCCCAGATGTGGTAAGAGGAGGATTAGGGTTTGTGTAGCTCTTGGAGGGCAGAAGGAGACAAAATTTCAAATCTTGGCAGTCTTTTGTGGCTCTTCTCAGCTTTCCCATCCACCTCCTTACTTCTGTTTGACTTTCTTCTCTTCTCTCATCCTGGAAAGTAAAGTCACTCCAGTGTTTACTTTCTCTGTTCCCTGCCCAAGTTGTTAACATGTCCTGGGTCACCCCTACGAATGGATAAAAGAGTGGTGGAAATCCATTGGTGGATGTGTCTCAAAGGAGAGGTTGGAAAAACATGTCAGAAGCACTGCAGGGTTAGCTGATGCACTCTTGGGATTGTGATGGACTAAGCAACCTCCCAAAGTCTTTTCCAACCCTAATTTCTGAGCTCCTCTGACCCCTAAATTCTGTGCTGTACAGAACATGTAGCCAGTGCTTAGTCCCATACTTATTCTCCCTGTGCACTGTCTGAAAGCAGAGCGAATTGTCTGGGGGAACATCCCAGCCACCCCCAGCTGCTCCCAGGCACTGTACAACCATCCCCTGTGCGTGACCTGAGACACCAGAGACAAACTTAACCCCTCTCCTCGGGGTTTGCCCTCTGAATACTTTTGAAGCTGCAGCTCCTGGAGTGCTGTGCTCACACGTGGCTCTCATCTCCCACATCCTCAAAGCAATGACAACAGGGCTCCTGAGGGGAGAGGAAACCTTGTGTGTAGCTTTCACAGCAAGAGAGCGAACCAAAGACCTCAATCCTTTAAAAAGAAATCTTACATTTTCAGAAGGGTATTCTGATTTTGGTAGGGAGAATTGCCTGAAGCTTGGCTTTGACAATCCTCATGGTTAGAAGACTAGTGTGAGAGGGACCTGAGAAGCAGCTGGAGAACAACACCTTCTAAGATGGCTAAAAGGAGCCTGGAAAATTATTCTGGAGGGATCCATAGTGGGCAGCGGAGGGTCAGCATTTTGCTCAGCCCTTCTGCCCGTGACACAGACCTGCATCTGTCCAAACACCGGGGCTCCCCTCCGCCTGCCGGCTCCGGCCAAGGCTGGGCAGCGCGGTTCGCATCCGCCTCCCGCAGGGATGGATGGATGGAGGGAGAGCTCCCCGCTCCATCAGGCTGGCTCGCTGCAGCCTGCCCGGCTCGGGTTTCAGGCTCTGGGCTCTCTGTGTGTGCACTCGCCTGTGCTTTTAACTTACTCTGAAGCCTTTCCAGGAAATTAATTTGTGTCAAACGACGGGGTTTTGTCCTCCCTTTGGTTTCTGGAGGGCTGGGGCTGGAGGATGCTCTTGGTTCAAAATGCTGCAGCTACTGCCCTGCTCTTCTGGCCCCACAGCTGTGTGTGCCTGGTGCAGCTCTTCCCCAGAATCAGCTAGGTAAGGGGAAACCTTCTGGTGATAGCTCAACCATTCTGGGCATAGTTATCAGGAATGAGCCCAAAAAAGCAGTAGAAGTTGTTATTCTGGAGTTTGAAATGATGCTTGCACAATAGCAGGGTAGCAAGTGGCTGGATTATCCAGAAAATGAGTAAGAATGACAGGCAGCAGCCTTCTGTCTGTTCCTCAGGATGTGACATCTCCATCACACAGCAAGTGCTGCAGCTGATCTGTTTGCAGTGTAGGGGACAAACCCATGGATCTCCTCACTCCTATCGTGATCCTGTCAGTTCCTGTAAGCCAAAGAGGTTTGATCCAGGCTGGCTCTTGGCCGAGAGTCCTTGGAGAAGAGGCCAGGGTGTCTCCAGACGTGACCACTTCTTTTCTGGCTCAGTAGGATTGATCTCTGTAGCCTGCTGTGATAGAGCTCTGTGAGTACTGACTCCTGAAGACGGAGCTGATGAAACAGGGCCTTCACATTTCTGTGACCAGGAAATACAAGCCTGGGCCACGCATGCCTCTCACAGCCAGATTTCACTCTCTTTCTTTGAGCTGTGGATTTTTATTTTTTTTTTATTTCTTGCCCCAAATTGCTGTGCTTAGAGATCCCATTTACTTGCTAATCTACAGCAATTTTAATGGCCCAGGGGAGCTGTATTTGGGAATTAAGTGAGTGATGCACTGGTGATTAATGTGCAGTTCATAAATGCTCTGCTTCCCTTCAGCTCAGTGGCTGTGGGAGGCCATAGTGGGCTCAGCTATACAGCCACTAGAGTGGTGAAGAGATCACATCATTATTTTTCCACTGTCAACAATTGTCTGTGAACCCCCCAGGCGAAGTGTCCAGAGCAGGCTTGCACAAATGATGACAAAGAGCTATTGCCCTCACTTACTCTGCCAGCTCAGGGCTGGAGGCTGCACAGTAGATCTCATGGACATGACCCTGCTGAGGTTCCTGTGGGTACAAGGAAGATATCATGCAATAAAGTTCCTTTCCTCTTCTCTCACTGTGCTTTAGAAAGAAACAAACCCTATTGCTTATAACCACTTCCTGCCCCTACCATTGAACAATTATTCTGCCACTGTGACCTTTTAAATTCTGCTGTTTGCCAGTGTTGGAGTGGTCACATCTCTGACAGTGTCCTTTTACCAAAAGAGCTTTGCTCGCATGTGCATCCCTGAGTGGGTGCACGTTGAGTGTTACAGCCATCCATGTCCTCCCTCGTGTCCATCACCAGTGGTGGAGAACAACCCAACCTCCCATGGCATGGTGGATTCAGCAGGATGTGCAAGTGCATCAGGGTGTGCATGCAGTGGGGGTACCACCGCAGATCAAAGGGAAAATGAATCTCCAAAATGTTTAGTTTATAAAGTGTATTGTTGTTGCACTGCCGCCCAAGGCCTTCAAAGGGCCCCAGATTTATTGTCTCTGCACAGTTCAGAGATATTTGCTGTAGATTAAAAATGGAAGAAATAGGAAGGGGGCCAGGCGTGTAGATTACTGAGTAAAAATAGAAGCTCTCACATTTGTTTGCTGTATGAATTTGGGTTTTGTTGCTTTCTTCCCCTGCTAATTCTTTTCCCCCCTCCCCCTTACATTTGTTCCTGAGAGCCAAGGGGTCACGTCTGTGTTTCCTTGTGTGGCCGCACGCAGTATGTCCTGACAGCTCTGCTATCTCTTAGGTAGAAACTGAGATTATCCAGGCATGGCTTTTGGAAAGGAAAACTCACTGCAGGCAAATCTGCTTCGCTTTCAGTACTGGAGGTACCGTTTCATCTCAGCCCCTGACTGTTTCTCTTCCCACAGCTCCTCTGCTTGGAGGAAAGTCATCAACTCAACACATGACAAACAAATTAACTCTCTTTTGAGGCCACAGATTTTAAAGAGAAGAGAAGTCACTTGGATCCTGCTCAGCTGGTTGTGTGATGCAGCCCAGAGAGCCTGGGCCATGGTGTCCAGCTTACTGGCATGGCAACGTTGGCATGGCAAGGCTGGCATGGCAAGGCTGGCATGTCCCTGGCAGGATCTGACCAGGCACTGGCTGTGATGGTGCTGTGGGCAAGCACAGAATGCACCTACACCGCCTGGGCCCCGGCAGGGGCTTGTCCAGAGCTTCTGCCCTCACTTAATACCTGAGTATAACATGACCTTCCCACCAAACCAGTCTCCAGTCACTGCTTTCTGCAGTGTAGCTGGGGTGATGGTGAGAGGCAGCAGGGAAAAGCACGTGCTGTGAGGTGGAGAGATGAGAAGCATAAAACCACAACTTCTTTTCACCTTTACTTGCCTGCATTGAGCTCTTTCTCTGAGTTCCAGTGGGCTGATGGAGGTTTGTTCACACCATCATGATCTGACTTTGCCATGGAATGGGGTAGGGTTGTCCACATTTACAACTGAGAGAAAATACAAGATCTCAAATACTTCTCCTCACCACCTCTTACTGATTATCTCCTGGGCTACATGGGCTGGATATGTCCTCACTGGGACACTGGCTTTGGCTTGTAAGGCAAAATTTCTGGGTATCAAGCATTCAGCACCAACAGAGCACCTCTCTGCAAAAGCTTACACTGCAGGTTGAGTAGACAGCCACAAGGAAGGAGATACAAATCCAGAGAGGGAAAGTGCTGAAGGCTTTTGATCCAGAGATGGTATCGAGTACCTTATCCTTGATTTATGGTTCTGGTTCTCCATACAGCTTTACTCCAAATGGTAAATTCCTCTGGGCAACTCTGGGCCCTATCTAGCAGGCTTGGGCAAATTTAAAGGGTTAAGATTTGGGATCCTACATCCTATCACTTGAGGGGAGCATAATCTTCATGCTAAGTGTGAGCCCTGGCTGTGTGAATCTTAAAGCCACAGCTATAAGCAGAAATTCTTCATCCGTCTTGTGACTCTCTCAGGGTCACCCACATCCCTTGCTGGATGCCAGAAACCCCACTCAGCTGTGTTTGTGGTGTTGGGTAATCTTATGAGTGCTCACCCCACACCTACCTTGTCACCTTTTACCTCTGCATCATGCTGTCCATTGCAAAGGCTGCCATACACTAAAAAATCTCTGTCTGCAGTGAGGTTTAGGAATAGATTTTAATATCATAATTACAGCATGTAAACAAAATACCACTCAATTATTGAAACCATATTCAGTGAAGCTGAGCTCCCATGCAAGAGATACATATGAATTTAATTGCTGTTAAACCTCTGAAAATGTACTTTCAGGAAGGCACTGGGAATATTTAACACACAGATCAAAACAACTACTGAAATCTAGAGCTGATGCAGGAGATTAATCAGTAGGCTTTGGCCATTTCATGTACAACTGGTTATTTGTGGGACTCTTCCTGCATTTTGGCAGTGGGTACAACACTGTCCTGCCCATGATATCCAGCTCCAGCCATTGCTCAGACCCATCCAGGCCTTCTCTTGAGCTGTCCTCCTCATGGGAGAGCAGCTGAGACATTGCTGCCCTTAACAACAGCAGCCGTATTGTCTTTCCTACCAGCAGGATCAGCACTGGGAATGGGTTTGTGAATGCCAGCGGAGCTGGGTGCTGCTGTGGGGACAGGAGGGCAGTGCCACCTTTGCCAGGATGTCCCCTGGCTGGGCAGTGTGTCCATCACATCCCTCTCCTGTGGCTGCTGCTGTCTGCAGCTTGGCTGCTCCCTTCTGCTGCTGACATCTGGAGCAATAATGTATACAAAGTCTTTACAGAGCAAAAACATACACAGGAGAAGGAGATTAGGTTCTTTTGAGCCTCTTCCAGGCCCAGCCTCCCCCAGAGCTCTTTGCTATGTTTTGCTTTGTACACTGGGAGGAGAAGAGCTTGGGTAGAGAAGAAAGGACATTTTACAGGTTAATGAAGCCTAGATTTGATCCAGGTGTTGCTTCCCGGGTCTTTTCAAACCCTGGTGACAATTGAAGATGTTTTGCAGAGCCCAGAGGGTGGTGGGGAAGCCTGGGACAGCTGGCAGATGTGTGCTTTCCCTGGCCTTTCCAGGCTGACAACCCAGCCGTGGCTGTCCTTGGCTCCCTGCACCAGGACCTCTGCAAAGGCAGCGAGCTCCCCAAGGCAGAGCCCTCGTGGCTTGTGGGCACTGCCAGGAAGTGCTCTGGGCAGTAGAGGTGGCGGCACAGAGCCTCCAGTGTGAGTCCTGGCTGGGGAGAGCCCAGTGAAGGACAGCAGTGCCCCTCTCTGTCTGCCAGTGCTGCCCACCTCACCAGGAGGAGCTTCTGTCACCTCAGAAATACCTGCCTTAAAATTTGAGGTGCTGTTGTTCTCATTTTACATACAGATCCTCAAAAATGTTTAGATATCCAATCTCCTGCTAAATTGAGAACTCAGTACCTAAATGCCTACTTGGACAAAGGTGATTTGCTGATAACACGTTGTAAATGAAATTTTGACCTTCCAAACTGTTTGCTGGTGGCCTTACCCTGAGGCATCTGTTTCTCCAGAGTACAGGTCCCTGCTTCCACACGAGGCAGCCAAAGAGCTTGTGGCTCCTTGGTGGGCCTCCCCTGTGCCTCCAGCCCTGTTGGTGCTCCCCTGTGGTACCGGGAGGGCCTGAGATGCTGTGGGGATGAGCTTGTGCTCAGAGGAGACAGGACATCAAAGTCCTGGCCACAAACAGCAGGAGATATGCTACAGCTTCTCCCCCCTGTCCTCTGCCCCCTCCTCCCCCAGCAATGGGGTGCCACCCTGTTGTTTTTGGCAGTTCCCAGTGGGAATAATTACATTGTGCATGCCTTAAATTCCCTCTTTTGCAATGACAACTGGATGCAATTTCCTTCGGAGTCTCACAAATGGAGCTCTCACATTGTTGGAAACCATTCAGTGAGTGCTGCAATATGCTCAGAGGTGGCTGCTTCTCAGCAGGACCCCAAGTGATTTCTAGAAACCTTTCCACAGCCTGTTGTGCACCTTGGGACCCACTCAGCGGCTGATACAGGGGAGCAGGGTCTTTCAGCTAAATGCCAGCTTGTTATTGCCACAGCCAAATGCCGTTGTTATTGCAGAATACCAAGATAGCCTGGTTGGAGGCACACGCTCACATGAGAGAGTGTGAAATGCAGACCTGAAGGTTTAAAGATTTCATGTTGTTGGGGTTTTGCTCAGGAAATGCCAAACCAGAACTGAAACCTGTGCTTGATGTTTGATTCTCATTCATGCTTAACATAAATATTACTCTTGCTAACCAAACATTCCCTGGAACAGCTCTGCGGAGCTGAGTCTCTGCAGAGGACTTTATGGACAAGCCTTGGCCTTTGCCTGTGACAGCAAGGGACTAGATACAGCCCAGGTCTCTTCTGTTCTCATTGTCCTGTGCTGAAAGAGGGAGTCTTACCAGGGCAGGCTGCTCAGGGAGATGACTTTTGAGACCACATGCATGTGCATTAAGATGGTCTGTTTGGTAGGAGGGGAAATAGTCCTTTTGATCTGGAGACATTGAGGAAATAAAAAATATTTCCTCCAGCAAAAGGCTGGAGGACATGGAGGAAAATACTCTTCTGACAATGGAAAGTACCACATCCCTCCTTGCTACACACTGTGCTGTGCTGAAGATGGCCAGCATCAGGCTCAGCACCAAGCCAGGCTCTGGGCAACCTGAGCTGGCTGGAGATGTCCCTGCTCACTGCAGGGGGGTGCACCAGGTGATCCTTAAAGGTCCCTGCCAATCCAAACCTTCTATGATTTGGTGCTATTTTCAGACTTTCTCCTGTTGACTTGTGAAGGCTTCCATGCCAACACCCCACCAAAGTGCTTGACCACTGAAGGATGGCCTGCAATGCCCTTCCAGAACGTTCTCCAGGCAGCTCGTGGAAGAGCATAGTAACTCTAGAGGCCTGATGGAACCCAGCTCCTGCCTGTCTGGGCAAATTGGCTGAGCAATGTACATCAGGAGAGGAGAGGAGAGGAGAGGAGAGGAGAGGAGAGGAGAGGAGAGGAGAGGAGAGGAGAGGAGAGGAGAGGAGAGGAGAGGAGAGGAGAGGAGAAAAGAATGCCACTAGGACTTGCAAAAACAATATCCAAGGGAGGTAAATGACAAAGGAGGAGAAATACCTACTGTGGTTGGAGGGAAAGGGTAAAAGAGAGACCATGCTTCTGTCATTTGTAATTTGGGAGGGAGGTCTTGCACAGATAGTTTATTCCAAATGCCTGATCTCTGCCCTATCTGGGGAACACAGGAATTAATTCAGATGTTAAGCAAATGCTTTGGTCTCACTGGAGAGCAGCTTGCACTTATCTGGAGCAAGCAAGGCCTTGGGCAAGAGTCCATGTCAAATAGCACCTTGGGGAAACTGTGCACATGGTTCTGGATAAAAAAATGCCATCTCAGTCCTCAAGCATGGTGGGAAAGAAGCTGCCTTAATAGCAGAGTATGGAGGAAACCAGCATGGCCCAGCAGAGAAGTGAGGACATTTTGGGAGCTCTTCTGGGCTGTGATCACCTGAGAGGGTCAGCTGTCCCACAGTGCTTGATGAGCAGAGCTGCCCTCCCAACAGCAGTGCTGGGCAGGAACTGCTGTGTTTGTGTCGCTGTTTTTTCCCATTTCCTGACAGTGGTAGCACCTCAGGTGTCCTTAAGGCATGGCAGCCATCTCTCTGTGCTCTGACACAGCACAGTCCTTGCCAGCCTGCAGTCCATGCAGCTCCCAGGCATCCAACAGTGCTCAGCAAATGTATAAAGTGCAACACAAGCCATAACATTCCTGGATTTGCAGTCCAGTGCGTGTAATCAAACCTGGGGAATGTAAAGGAATAAACTTTAGAAATAAACTTCAAACCTCCGCACTTAGAGCGGAGGTTCACTTTAACCTGGGCCTAAGTACAAATCACTGTGGTGACTGTGCCATGGGATGCCTCCAGTTTATTCAGGAAAGGCTTAGCTGACCTTTGAATAAAGCACACACAAGATGCTGGTCTAACATTTTCAAGGCAGAAACTTGGAGAGCAAGATGGGAGCATGGTAAGCACATGGTCCTGAGGTGCTCCACGTGCTCAGAGTCAAACTCTCCTCTGCCATTCAAGACTCTATGGGACCTAAGGACTGCTGCTGTCCTTTGAGGAGTTCATCAAGGCTGTACTCCTTTCTGTGGACACTGCAGGATTGTGTTCTGCACAACATTTCAGGCTGATGCTTAGGGACACTGCTGAGTAAGGGCTTATGGAGCACTGGGAACAAGAGAAAAATGTCTCAACTTCAATAGCTTCAGTAGAAAAAAAATACCTTTCTGCATACAGGGTGAATATGATGGTGGCCACACTCAAACCCAAGAGCAGCTACAGGTTACAATGGCTCTCCAATACCTGCCCTAATTTCTTTCTGGCTTCACAGCTTACTTGCTGTGGGAAGAGGGAATTTGCCCCAAAAGGAGGGAAGCAGGGCATTTGCTTTATTTGTACTTCATTTCCCTCAGTAATTGTTTATTCTTGGGGAACATCACTACCCATCCAGTCATCAAAGCATCAGGTTCTCATAGCCAATGTCCTGTCCTTGGACTGTAACCACAAAAAATGGAAGAGTTCACTTTGCTGTGGACCTTTTGGGTGTTGGCAACATTTGGAGATACAGTCCCATGCTGGTGGTGCCTGTGTGGTCTAATTAGCCTTTATTGCTACTCTTGCCTACCCTCAGTTCCATGTTAATTGATGTGTCCCAAGATGCGCCTGTGCATCTGTTCCTGATTTCCTGGGTATGCATTTATTTTCTTGCTGAGTACTGAAAGGGAAGGAGATGAAATGCATTGAAGATCTTGATTTACAGCTTCAGCATTTCCCTAAATCTGTTAAGAACTGTGTTTTCATGTTCCCCTCCTCTCTCCCCTCTGTGATGGCAGGGAGACACCCAGCCTGGCAAGCTGGAACATGAGCACCAAAAAGCAGAGACAGACTCCTGCCACTTCACTGACCACAGCCAATAATGGGCACTGTCTTCCCTGCACCCAGTCCTGAGTGCAATTTTGGGATATCCTGGCCCTCTAGGGCAGCATTGTACACCCACCATTTGGTTCTTCCAGGAACTCTCCTGTGTCATTTTGAAGCTGATGATGTGACTGGTGGTGGTGACGGACAGGGACTGGTTTGGGATGCAGCTTGTCTAAGACAAGGAGGAAAAGATGGGAGCAGGTCAGAGCAACTTCAGCTCAAACAGCCACCACCCTGCCTGACCCCTTGGCTGCCCAGCTGCCTTCTCCTTGGGATGCTTTGCCACAAGGAAGAAACCTCTGTCAGTGGAACAGACCTAACCTGACTCCACAATGAATTTAATCACTTTTTTTCTCCCTCACTGGCCGTGCTTTGGCCAGTGATGCCTCCACATGCATATATCACAGCAAGCCTGTGCCACCAGAAGAGAGGGGACAACTCAGAGGCAAAGCTCAGGACAGGATGATTCCCTGAACAGAGTGACAGCCAGAGTGCTCCAGGACATCATAGCCTGGACTGGACTGGACTGGACTGTCCTGTCCTGTCCTGTCCTGTCCACTAAGCCTTCATGTTTGGTTCTCTGTACCCAGTCAGGGTAAAAAGGGAAAAGCAGCTGCTGGTTGATCCAAAATGTTGATGTCAGTGGTTGATTAGGAAAAATCTGTCAGGGTGCAACTGCCTCTCAATCCCTTGAAAAGGGATTTTCTTTGGTAGTGGGTCCTTTGTGGTTCCCCAGAGCACATAGCTACCAATCCATATGCTGTGATGGGAGGGCTTTGAGTCAGCTGGGATAGCACATCCAAGAGGGGTCACTGGGATATGTCATCCCTTCCTGCTGTTTCTGAGGTCCTGTGTGACTACTAGCAAGCTTTCCCAAGCAGGAATTATGCCACTCTGGAGTTCACTGAACCATTTCTCCTGCGCTTCCCCAGGCCTTTCCTCTCAATTACGTTAAAACTGCCAAAGCCATGGGAAGAGCATTTCTCAGCTTCTGGAAAAGCCTTTATTTAGATGTATGAACAGCTTGTTTGAACAGGTTTTGTCCAACCACTCTCCTCACTTCACCCTTGCCCGGGCATGTACAAGGAAAGGAAAAACAGAGACCAGCTTGTGCCCTTGGCTGTTTTGGGGAATCCTGCCACTGCATGGGTCAAACCTATGTGCTTGGACCTGTGGGGAGCAGCAGAGGTAGAAGAGGTCTGGAGGTCTTCTGGAAGACTTCTGGAGGAGGCAGCAGGACTTGCACTCCTCACCAGGATAATTCCTGTTGGGAGATTAAAGAGCAAACATTCATTAGCTTTAATTTTGTTGGCAAAGGAAGGTGGCAGGCACCTGGGAGAAGCTCCCCCCTCACCTGTGGCACATGAAAATTCCCTACCAGGCTGGCAGCACACTTGGGTTGGAGGAGGGACCTCATGCATCCTAGGTGGACTCCCTGGCAAAGCTGGCATGAGCCATTCATGATGGTACATGAGCTGAGGACCCCTGCAAGGCACCCCAGTGTCATCCCCCTGCCCTGGCTGGCCTGAGGAGTCTGTGCCAGCTGAACCCAGCCTGCTGCTTGGAAAACCCCTGGCTGTGCCATGGGACCAAGTGAAACATCATTTCCCAGCTGAATGGACAAATTGTTAAATATACAATGATTTACCAGCTCTTTGACTGCAATAACTGTTCACACATTGTCTCTTTGCCTCTTTCACTGTTTTTATGATTCATGCTATTTGATTGCCCAATTGACATTTCTAAAATGAGGTTTCTAAGCCCCAGCCTCTCCTTCCTCCTCTCTCCCCTTTTTCTTTGACAGTTTATAGGCCTGAGAGAAGTTTTTCCAATCATGATAATATCTTCATGTTTTGTTGACAAAAGGTCAACCTAGGAATAAGCCAAACTGGTTTTAGGAAAATATTTGCTTATTTAGTAAGGGGATGTGTGTAGGAGATCAAATTTATGAGGGTGAAATTGAATCTGGTTATTTGAAAGATTCTGAAATAAAAGCTTCCCACCCACTCACAAGGGGAAGAACAAGACTTATAAATTGCTTTAGGCTGAAGCAGAATGTAGAAATAAACTAAGTTTCTGTGCAAAAGGTAATAGGATCCAAAGGAAGAACTAAAACCAGAGCTTAAGAGGCAACAGCCCCTTCACTCCCTCATGCACAGTGTTCATTTCACACTATCATTCCTTACAGAAGAAAGGTCATCATCAGGTTCCCCTGTATCTGATCTTCCAGTTCCACAGCATCCATCCTTATCTGTTGGTCAAACACTTGCTCAGTCTCAGAAAAGAAAGATCCAGTAGATCCTAGGTCACCTAGAGAGGGAATCTCTTCTGTAGCATGATTTCTCTGGTTTGATCTTAAATTACACTTCTAAAGCAGGTCTCTCACACCTTTTCATGAGAATGGCCCATGCCAAGAGCCCTACTCAGTTCAGGAGTAATTTGCATGAATAGCACTGCTGAACACGTGTTTGGAGGGACCTGTGCCAAAGATCTTCTCTCTTTTCTCTGAAAAGACTAGCCAACAGTGCAACAGGTTATGTCACACTTTTCCATAGAATGTATGAAGAGGGAATGTGCCACATACATGCATATATGTATCTTCATATATTTTAAAACCCTATATGTGAATATGCATGTGTGTGTATATACATGTATATGAATTAGAATAATTCAGGCTGGAAAACCCCTCTGGAGGTGATCATGTTTAATCCCTGGAAAGACAGCCCAACCTGATTGTTCAGGCCCTTGTCCAGTTGAGTTCTGAGCCCTTACAGATGTGAAGAAATTCTCCTGATAGCTAATTGGATTTTTTTTCCCTGCACCTTGTGACTGCTGCCTCTGTGTGCCATGCAGCTCTGAGGACAGACTGACATACATATGAGTACATCTGGGCACACACACATATGCACATACAAACACAAGCACAAGGCTTCTTTTGTCTTTCCTTTGTGCATCTGAGAGATAACAAGCAAGTAGACTTTGCTCTGGCCCAGTGCAACTGTTCCTATTTCTAGTAAACTCCAAGTGACTCTGGGGAGGATCTGGTATTTTCTTCCTTCTCCTGCTGTTGCACAGCTCCAGTTCCTTTGTATTATTTAGACACATGCCCCCCTCATGGCTTGGGACATTACATTTCTTTCCTCTTTAAGCATGATTATTACAAAACACAAATTGGAGCAAGAACTACAGTAAAAAAAAAAACCCTGTTTAATGAAGTCCCATTGACTCTGGATGCTTGTTAAAAATATCAACAGAACATGAAGCAGGTCTTAGCAGCTATTAGAAACAAAGAAGAGCCATTATTGAAAGAGTTCAACAGGTTTGGGTTAACCCTACTGTCATGCATGACACATTTTGGCAATTCTAGATAAAGAGGAGGCAGGATTCAAAGATGAAATCCAATTCACTGGACATTTTATATAATTTTTAAACAAGATAACAATATTGATTTTAGATACTCAGTATTGTTTGTAGATATCCCACCTCTCTTTCTGTATATAGCCACCACAGATCATCAGTGTAGATGAGCTATCATCAAATCCTGCTGGACACAGGACTTGCTTGGGCACAGCTGCATATGTCTTGGGCTTAGAGCCATAAGAAGAATGAGGCCAAACTACCTCCCAGCATAGAGGCAAAAATGATGAAGCTGCTTGATTGTGAAACAATCTTCTTGCTGGGAAAGCTGCTTGGGATTTCATAGTTGGTTTGTCCCCAAACACATCACAGCTGGTGTGACCTGGCCTGTGAAAGGAGGATTAGAGAGAAATACATGGCTAGTGTTCACAGACACGGAATCTATTTCTGATGGAGGTAAATGGAGATTAATCTCTCTGTACCTGTGGACCTCCCAGCCAATTTTCTCCCTAATGGATGGTAGAGGTTTTTTCATTCATGCTTTTCTCACTTTGTAACATGAAAGCAATCATACAGTCAGAGCTGTAACCTCTCACCACTACTCTAAGAAGAGCACATCTTCACATTTGTCTTTGGGGAACAACCAGGGCCTATTCCAAGAGGATTTTAGTTACTCCAGTGCCATAACAGCTAACCACCACATAATTTTTTTGGCATAATAAAATTGTATCTCTTGCTCATTTGCTCTCAGTGGCCCATCAAAGTATATAGCAAGCTTTTTTAATAGTAATTTCAAACATAGCTCAAATTCTGCCCTTATCTACACACAAGAGAGCTCCTGTCATCCTCTCTCCTTCCCACTCCCACTCAACCCCATCTCCAGGGGGAGGAGACACTTGGTTGCACCTGGCTAGCAGAGCTCTTCACAAAGGCCCTGCATGTACTGCCAGTGTCTCTCAGAGAGATCATACTCACCAAGTACAGCTGCATTTCTGTAAAATTAGCCCCACTTTACTGCTGGATGTGTTGGGCAGCAAGAGGTAAAAGCCACAGGGAAGTCAGAAGTTGGGAGTAGGTCAGGGAGCAATCTCAGTAGCTGATTCTTCTTGGGCCAGAGCCTAAACTGTTTAATACTTGTCTGTGTGTTTTGAGCAGTCGAGGAGAACGTGCAGAGCATCAGTGCTTCACAACATGTCTCCTTGTCTGACTGCTTTGCAAGAGCAGATGACAGTTCTCAGGCAAATCTGCTAATTTGGAGGGAGAAAATGGTTTCATCTGTCTTGTGGTAAGACACCTGAGAAGCCAAGGGAGCTGTTTCGGGAGAAAGCACAGAGAAGGTCTGTGTACTTATAGCTGTGCTTTCAACACAGGAAAATAAATCATCTTTCCACTAAAGAACCCATTATAGTTACCCTCACATGTAAGAGCAATTAGGATGTTACTGCCTTGCTGTCATGGAGCAGCCTGAAGAGGTGTAATGGGAGTGGGGTTATTATTTGTGGTTGGGGAATAAGGGTATGAATGAGTGAATTATGAGATTTCAGATAAATAATCCTCTGGCTTTTTGCAAAGAAGTGTCATCCCACCCCATCACAAGCTGACAACTCTGCCATTTCCTGCCCAAAGAAATTCATAGGAGCCAATCCCAATTCTTCCCTGACTCCTCTCTGATGAGGGAGAACGAGAAGGGCGAAATTTGGCAGTGGCTGTTTGGTGTTGTGCCACTTCATACTGCTGGCTCAGAAGGCAGCAGCCTGCTCAGCTCTGCCCAAATGGCAAACACACCTCCTGCCCAGGACAGCTGCCATGGCAGGAGCCAGCCCTTCCTGGCAGAGGTGAGGGCACAGCATGGAGCTAAACCTGCTTTAGCCACAGATAGTGCCCACTTTGTTCTGTGCTGGATGGGACCCCCCAAAAAGAAAGATGTGACAGATCCAAAGAAAAGGAGCAGCTAGGAGACAGGTGTGTGTCTCCCCCAGTCTACTTTCCCAAAAGAAAACAAACCCCAAAAATTGATTCAGGTTCCACTGGGATTGGAGGCTTCTCTCAAATCTTTGAAATAGAAATTCAGATTCAGTTTCTGCTTCATGGATGGGAAAAAAATCATGGTTCAGGCTGGTTTCTGGTTAAGTTGAACTCCCAGCAGAACCCCTCCTGCAACTCAGAACAGGACAAAAGTATGATGGGGGTGTTTTGCCATATGGGTAAGTAGAGTTGGGCTTGAGAATGAAGATGAATAAAGGAAGAGGCTCAGCACAATGATGTCCTGTCCCATGGGAAACAATGAAGCTTGAACTGACTTCAGTATACAGGAAAAGCAATAGTGGAAACAGAGAAACGACAGCAGCAGCAGCAGCAGTCAAACAGTCTGGTGTGAGAAAAGATACAAGATCAAATTAAATCAGGAAAGCCATTGTCAAGGGGTGGCTTCAAGAGGTGTCTGTCAGTCCCTGGCTTCTGCGTGAAAAGAAAATGATCACTTGCCAAACTGCTTCTATGAGAAGAAACTCAGAGAAGCAACTGGATAAACCTTTCCCTTTAGGAACTGCCTTTTTGGAGCAAACTCTGTTCTGCTTGTATTACACATGCCAGCTCTTAAAACCTTCCGTACATATGAAGATTTTTGATTCACACAAATATCAATTTTTGTCAGAGTCCACGTGCTGCATTTAACCTGAAGCACTGCACACGCTGCCTGTTGGCCACATGCTCAAGGCTTCAGCAAGAATGTCTTTGTGTACAGGGTATGAACATGATCCATACAGCAAGGGAAGCTCTTTGCCTTGGGTCTGGGGGAGCTGGTGAGCCTTCTGATGTGCATCCAAGCACCCTCATTGCTGGGGCCAGCACAGATGGGTTTTGATCTGCTGTTTCGTGAGCCTAATCACCATTAGACTTCCCCTGAGCAGTCACCTGCGAGTGGATTCATATAATGTGCTATTCTTAGCTCACATATCTCATTTCTGGGTGCTACAAGAAACTGGATTAGAAACAGGTACTCAGCATAAACAAGTGAGCTGCTCAAAATGCCCCAAGACTGCAGTTTCAGCAGCCTGCATCCAGCAAAAGAATAAACCTGAGTTTCAAGTGGTTTAACAGGTCAAAGCAGAGGAACAAAGTAATATATTCATGGTTGAAAGAGCACATATACACCTGCATATACATCCACACAGCTGCACAACAATCAACAAAACACTTTCACAATTTAAAAGCACAATTAACCAAATTAGGCTGATATATAGATCTTTTTTTTACTTAAAGAACATTTTTAACATCTTACCTCACATTCACTTCCCTGAAAATGAAACTAAGAGCTCTTAAGACAGCATTTAATTTTCAGAATGTAAAAAAATGAACCTAAAAATGTCCCCCCTCATCAAGTCTACAGCTATGCTGAGTGTACTTTGTACCTCAGAACAGCAGAATGTGATGCTACACAGGTATCAAAAATATATATTCTTTATGCATGAAACTGCAGCCAGCTGCCCAAACATTAGGTGCTCAACGGCCTTAGGGCATTGATGCCTCATAAATTTGAGAGTATATATTAGGTGAGTACAGAACTGGAAGTTTTGTAGCAGTGGAAAGTAAGTATGATAATGAGGTAAACACATGTTCCAATGAAAATACGAGCTAATCATGCCCTCTGTGCAGGAGACAGCAGCTTTAAACAATCACCTGGGGAATGCTGGAGAAAGGCCTGCGAGCTGCTACAGGATGGACTCCTTGTTAATGACATCTCCCTGTGTCCTGTAGCTTTTTAATGCTGTAAACACAGTTCAATGAGTAGGTAACCAAATGGGTGTTCTGCTCCTTTGAGTGCTTTGAAGAACCTTTTGAACGCTCCTTTCCATTCCAAAAAGTGAAGTGTTACATGCAGCCTCAGTTTTCCTTAGATAAGTAAGAGGAAGCATCCTTCAGGGACCATAACCCAGGTACAGCTGGGATTCCTCCTTGGCTCACAGGACACCTCAGGCGTGGTGAGGTCTGTGCATCGTGGGCTCCATCTGGAGGCTGTTTGCTCTAATCTGTGCTTTTGAAAGAAATGGAGAAAAAATGTAGCCGTGCTGGGCCAAAGTCACCAAGTAATCTAGAAAAAAATGACCTTGCAAGCTGATGTGCTGGTGTGGGGGTGTCACAGAGAGATTGGTGGGTGGTGGGATGAGCTCTACTTGCCCGTGGTAAGGGGAACCTTACAGCCATGCCTGAAATTAAACCTTTGCTGGAAGTTTCTTTATCCAGTGGTCAATGCAGCAAACAGGAGACAGAAAACCCAGCACACAGCCAAGACTGTCCTGTCAGACTGCTTATGGTGGAAGCAGCTGCCCTCACAAGTCCTCAGGGTGAGTATTTGAAAGTCTGCCTCTACCCTCACCTTCAAATGTAAAGAGGATGGTAAAGGAGACATTGGCCTGATCTGTGTCTTCCACAGAGCAAACAAGCAGTGGGAATGGTCACCCAGAGGTTCAGGGTGAGGTAGCATGTGGAGAGGAGAGGTTTGGTAATTTGAATGAGGTACTGATGCATGAAGCTCACAAAGCACTGCTTTGAGATGAGACAGAGTAAGTTCCTGATGACTTATTCCAAATGTCTGATCCTGGTGGTGTTGCTCATGTCTTTCCCATAGCTTCCACTTCAGTCTTCCACTGTTATCTTAAGCAATAGGAATTCTGAAAAAAGTTTCAGACTGAGTCATTATGCTTGTGCAAAGTCAAAGAGAACTGAGGTGTGAGCAGGCTTTCCACCCACTATTCTGACAGTAAGAGCTGTTGGGAGTGGGGTACACAGGACCCCGCAGCCTATCTCTGTTCTAATGTTGGACAAACATCAGTGCTGCTGGTCAAAACCCACCAGTGATGGTTCTTTCTGTGTTGCCAGAGGTCTCAGAGTGCTTGGAGCAGTGAGGTGCAGAACTGCTGAGCAAAGCAAGAGAGCTCCGTGAAAAACCA
This sequence comes from Molothrus aeneus, assembly GCF_037042795.1. NCBI lineage: Eukaryota > Metazoa > Chordata > Aves > Passeriformes > Icteridae > Molothrus > Molothrus aeneus. The sequence goes on from NC_089648.1 coordinate 27,099,379, forward strand.
GTGTTCTGTGCATAGGAAGGTCATGCTCAGTGGGACCTCTTTATTCTTTTTGCTGCATGTTAATGTACTCATCATCCTCTTACTGAAAGGAAAGAAATGCTGGGGGGGTTCTTAAACCAAGGAACAGTTCTAGATATCCCAGGAGCCCTTTCCTCCTCTGATGCAGTGAACATCATTGTGGGGTTAGGGAGGTCAGGAAAAGTATTTGGGGTGAGAAATGTCTGTGAGATTTGCCACACACCCTATAATCACAGCCATAGCTGTAAATATTATTGCCAGCTCTGCTTGCAGCATGACCATGCACTCAACACCGCCACGAGAAGGAGATGCCCCAGCTGCAGACTGCTGCATGGGCCTGGGGAACTCAAACTGTTTGGCTCTGATTTTATGTGGAAAAGCAGCTCAAAGGTAGAGGCTGGAAGTGCAGTCTGTGCCGGGAACAGGCCTGTAACACAGGCCAGCAGCAGTGCTCCATGTCTGGGATCAAACCCCACGAGCAGGGCAGGGCTCTCCTCTCGAGATGGAATGTGCAGGAAACCCTGCATGGCCCAGATTTTATTTTTGCCATGGAGGGAGTGCCAGATGCCCCATGGAATGAAGGAGTGCCATGGAAAATTGAAGGAGAATGGGAGTTTTAGGGGACACGTGGACTTGAGTCAGCTGCTTAATGACACAAGTTTCAGGGCTATGCTTCTCTAACGCCAGAGGCTATGATGGCTGCTCCATTGTCAGGCAGCTTCTGAAAGAAAAAACATGTCTGCAATTAATAACTCAAGGTGTTAAACTGATGTGCAAGCAGAGTTCTCATTTTCATAGACTCTTTTACATTTTTTAGTCATGAAACTAAGCAGTCTTCCCTGTGTTGTGGGTATCAAGGGCTCCAAAAGTTATTTCTTCCATTTTTTCAACAAATAATCAGGCCCACTTCCTCAAGAGGATTATTATAGGCTGCACAGTGTGGTGCTTAAGGAAAAAAAAAACAATTCTTGACATGTACACAGACCATCAGGGGAGCTTTGACTTGCAGAAGAGCTGAGTTACTATTGCCAGCAAGATGTAAAAATTTGGAAGGAGGCCTGCAGATCATACAGAGATAAGATTAAGGTGATGGCCTATCACACAGTGGATGAGAAAGAATTTGATGAAAAGTTGAAGCTTTATTGCTGTGTAGATGCCTTTCTGTGTAATACGGTGACCTCTACTCCCATGTCCACGTACTTTTTATAGCTTAAGATTTATAGCTCTTATTGGAGGGAAAAGGTATTTGACAAATGACATACATACCTGGCTCAAAAGGAGAACATTCAAACCTGTCATGCATTACACACCTGTTGAGTGTCAAGTGAGAAACTGCTTCTGGGGTGGCAAAGTGATCATTGATGGGAGGACAACAACTTTCAAACATAATGGGTGCTTTTTCCATATCAAATGCCACCATGAAAATGGCTAGAACCATGCAGTGGGGGTGACCTTTGGGTGTTCATGTTCACAATGAAGCAAAAGATGGATGGCCTAACGAAAGCAGGGCTTACCATTAGATTCAGATGGGAGCACAAGTGAGCTGCTAAGAAAAGAAACAGATGGGGAGCTCATGGTCTCAGCCAGGACCAAACTGTCCAGGCCCTTATCCCCAGAGATGTTTTCTGGCAGCAGGTCAATGCCCTTTGTCTGTACTACAAAGCAGCCCCTGATGAAAAGATACACTGATCACCTACTTCAGGATGGTAACAATCAAGGTGTACTTACATGGGCTCTGTGCCCTAGTGCTTTTCATGAGCATAAATGGCAAATCATTATTTTCCCTGTCTGAAACCTGCCAGGCCTGCTGCTGATGAATGGAACTCCCTTGCAGTTGCCTGGTACACCCTGGAACTAGAAAACACTCTGGGGAAGTGCTACAGCTGTGAAACCTATGAGGTCTGGAATTTTGAATAGAGAGGCAACAGCCTTTCCTTGGATTACATCAAGATATGGCTCTGCCAGAAGCAGGAAGCTTTAGGCTGCCCAGCCTGGTGTGCAGATGCAGAGAAAACCCTGCTGCATATGCTGAAGATTACAGGCAGAAAGATGCTGTTGTGTAGCTTGAGCCTGCTAAGTAAGGAGTTGTATGGTTATCCCTTCACCCCAGCTTCTGAGGTGCCCTCCTGTGATTTGTCCATGAGGATGCAGCCACTGGCTGTGGAAGCACCCCAAAGGATGTGTGTCCCTGATTTGCAAGACTGTCATTTCTATAGTTTTCCTTGCCCCTGTATGGTTGTGCCTACAGCTATTTAAACCCTCACACTTCCTGCATGACCTTGCCTTTACCACAGCACAGGCTCTGGGATAATCCTGAGTCACCCAGGGGATTTCTCCAGACAAAGACTGTTTACCAGGCATGCCTTAAACTACATTAAGATGGCACTTTGCTCATGTTGTGACAGAAAAAGAACAGGCTCCATTATAGGCTTTTCCAGGATATCCTTGCATTTGTTTCTTCATTTGTTTCCCTGTGCCAAGCAGTGCCAGCCTCTTCAGTTCTTTGGCATTTCTGGACCTTTACAATACTGTTCACTCACTATTTCCTGTCCACTCCATACCAGGTATTCCAACAACTGCACGAGGGAGACATGAAAACAATTTGCTTTTCAAAATGAAAGTTGTTCTTTTTTCCATAAAAAAGGAAAAAAAATATGAACCCTCAAGTTTTAGGTTGTGATTACCATGACAGTATTTTCAAACAGCAGCCACAGAAAAAAAATCAGTAGTGTTTCTTATTTTAAATGCATAAACCCAATATGAATAAATTTTATCAAGCCTGTAAGTATAGAGGTATATTCCTTTAATATTTTTGTCTACTTCTATTTACAAAAGGAAAAATGAGCTTACAGTTTCAAGCCAAATTAAAAAAAAAAAAAACCAAAACAAAACAAACAAGGCTAAAAGTGAAAGAAGAGGCAGAAGAATGTGTGGGCTTTTACTTTAAAAAAGTATCTGGACGACAAACAGAGGACACACAGGGAGAGCTAAGAGCCAGAGCAGCTGCTGATGCCCTTGAATTTAAACAGCATCTGAAAATCCAAGTCTCTTATCTGTCACTTAATGTGTAGTGAAAGAGTCCAAAACAGAGCAGTCCTTCAAGCCTCAGATGAACTCTGGGGCACTGGAAGCTTAGTAGCCATATTTTTCATTGAGATGAGTCTTGCCATCACCACTTTGACCTAATGGACAAAAAAGAAGAGGAAGAGTTGCATTATTCCTTTTATCCCTCACCTAAGAGAAATGTGTATCCCTGTATGAAAGAGGCTCTAGGTAGCACCAGCCATACGAGCACAGAGGATAAAAAGTCAGACTGCATACTGCAATGTGTCTTTTGATTTACACTTAGAATTCATTTCAATTTTACTAACAGTGTTAAGTTTACATCAGGTATTTCTGTTTGTGTGGCTGTTTTGTTTGGGTTTTTTTTCTGGAGTCCTCATAATGCCAGCTTAGAAGGAAAGTTTGACTATTTATTGTCAGGCAGAGCCAAAAAACAGAGCTCCCTCTTATGGACACAGCTTGCTTAACTATCCCAGATCAGACTTAGGAGTTACTGCATCCAGGATTCTGTTCCTGTGGATTCATATGTCAGAAATGTGCAGTCTTTTCACTGAAGGATGATTCACCAGATTACAGTTTTCTTCAGTGAAATTTATTCTTATTTCTATAACCTTGCAACAGCCTTACAAAAATTATAGTAATAAATCTATCAAGTGAAGGCCAAGTTTAGAACTTACTCTGAAAACCTCAATGCACGAAAATGAGTTTTCTATTTTAGAGGAACTGAACATTCATTACCCTGTTTAAAAATAACTTCACCTAGCTAAAAACACCCTGGAACTAAAGATAAAAAATATTCAAGTTTAACATATGTTGGATGAGGGCCTTCACCAAAGCATTATCAATACTTTTCTCCAAAAGATCTGACTCAAGTGTTTGTATTCCAATGAATTTTGAAAAAAACTGCAAAGAAGCATTTTTGGATTTCACAGACTTCTGTGAAAACTGACAATTCTGACATTGCTGGAGCATTTATCCCTAAGAAAGGTTTGAGCTGGTCTTTCAACTAGGTTATCATACAACCATGTGTGAATGCAGTTAGCTCTCTCAGGTGTTACAAAACTGAAAAACAACTTCAGGTGTGTCTCTCCATTGCCATGAGGCTACTACAGATATGGTCTGTACCTCACTGCAAGACTTGCATGGCCATACAACAAACATGGGGCATAGCCTGCCACAAAACATCAGGTTCTGGGTAAAGTATTCCCGGATTAGCTTTTTTCCAAGGACTTAAAAGGACATACTGATGATTTATTAGGAAGATTCCTGAGTTATGAGACTAAAACTAGTAAGGAAATGGTTGATACCTGCAGGAGGAATCCATACGCAGTAGTCTGGGTCATCATCTGGGTACTGTGAGGAAAAAAAAGGTTGTTGGACCTGCAAAGAGAGCAAAGATTTTTTAAGGTGCTGTATCCCTCCACTAGTGTGTCACAACCACTAAATCCCTCACTAATTCAGAGACAAATAATCAGAGGTGAGGGTTATTTCCACAAGAGTCAGGGATGAAAACAGTAATAGAGAAAAAAATCAAACCCTCAAATAGATCCAGTTCATTTCCATTACAGTCACAGACTAATAAAAATGCTGTTTAGAGGGGTCCACTGGAGGTCATCCAGTCCAATTTCCCCCTCAAAACAGAACCTGTCCACTTCTGGACAGTTTAAGCCTAATGTTTAGTGATGTCATTTGGCATAGGATGTCTTTATGCAGGGAAAGCTTTAGAGCAGGATATTCAATAGGTGCCTTACTGATTTCAATGCACAATACCACTGAAAACTTTGGGTTTCAGGTGATTTTCAAAGTGGAGCTTATAAAAGCTCAGGTATTATATCAGGGTAACTTAGTTTTCAAAAAGAAAAGAACACTCATTGTTTTCAGGTCTCACTGGCATCTTGAAATGTTAAAGCAAACCCCAACAGGTCACTTGCAATGCAGTTGTTGACACAGCAGTATCTTTTTTGTCACTAGATTTTTAGTTTTTGCCACATCAGCATCATTTTCTCAACAATTTCTGTTTCCAACAACTGCAGGTAAAAAAAAAAAATCATACAACTGTAGAGTGCAAGACTTAAGAGCTCAAAATAATGCCAAGTTACTCAGCACTGATTTGCATTACTCTGTACCATCATTACAGTCTAAAGTTATGAGATGAAACAAATTTAATTTTCCTCAATAATTTTCCTTCCCCAAAATAACATCTACAACAGCTTTTTCAGAAGACTAATGTTTTCCAAAACATTAGACTGCAGAGCTATACAGATTTTAAATATGGCTTGTGAACAATCACTTGAAAATTGTTTTTCCAGTTTTACATGATTCAAAGTTATTGAAATATTACAAAAAAAACCCCAAAAAACCCAAAAAAAAAAAAAAAAAAACTACCACAAAAAACCCAACTGACTTGATACTTTCCATGCAAGATCTGAGCCCAAAGGCAGAGACAGCATGTGGAAAAAGTGATTTGTGATGGGAGAAAGAATACACCTAAGCCATCTGGCATTTGGAGAATGCTTAGTGTTACAGCAAACTCTCTGCTGATGAGAGGTGCTGACTTGACTGCCTCAGCATGAAAAACTGCCTTGTCCTCCCATATTCATAACAGTGGTAAAACTTGGGCTTCACCAGTATAAATAAACTCCTGATTTCAGCATCTTTAGCAAGGCCAGGAACAAAAGACAGTTCTGAGGACTGTGCCTACCCAATCCCTGGGTCCTTGGCCAGGACTAACAAAGCAGCAGTCAGCACACACAGGATGCAGGGATCTGAGGTTCAGTAAGTGCTGCAGGGCTAAAATTTGATGGTCCCCACAAAGAAACTGTCCCAGTGGTCAGAATTCATGGTCTACCAAGTACAGTAATCTCCTCTGAGGGCAGTCAGCAGAAGGGTGTGGGACACCCTCTGAAGGGAAGATCCTCACAATAATCATTAGGCTGTCAGAGGAGATCCTTCCCAGCTTCAGGAAGGCAACAATTGACTGAGTCCCAAAATGTGCAAAGCTCACATAATTTACATTTTAATACAAATTTTATGCACAGGAGAAACACTGTCTGGTACAGCCACTCAAATTTAGTGATAACTTGGTTGCAAAAGACATTAATCTTTCAAACTCATCTCTTTCACATCTTCCAGAGAAGGATGAGGTTTGACACAGACTAACTGCAGCTTGAGTACAGTGTTCTGTGTCAGCCAATATGTATTTCCCAGGCTGCTCTCCAAGGAAAGCTCTGCATTGACATTCCAAAGCCTGGAGAGCACCTATGTTCTACAACACTTGTGATACAGAAGAAGCAGCAATCAGTAACTGCCAAGTGAAAAGGTGAAAAAAATAACTTTTGTGATTGAACAGAGAGCCTCTAGCATGCCTGAAATGCTGTGTTTTACCTTTTCATTGGAGACCCCAAAGTCTGTGTTCAATGGCAGTGTATAGTTCTACATTTGGGTCTTAGCAGAGAAGCACTGCTAATCACCAAGTTAGACTCCATCAATTTGTTACTAATTCACTACAAAAGAGCCTAGAAATGCCTTCCTCTTAAGCTGCAGGAGTCATGGTGTTGTAACTGACCTTGCTTGAGCTATTGATTTTCTTAACTCTCTCAGATGTCTCTTCAGGTTCCTTATTTACTACCTTGGGTGCTGGAAAGAAAGCAGAATTGTTTCATGACACAGCACAAATGACCAATTCTATGATATAAACTTATAGGAAGTTCACATAAAAATTTATACATCCATAAGGAAATCCATGATATCTCACTGTACCACAATTACTTGAGAATAATACTGCTGAACATCTTACTGTTTTTCCTAGATTTAACTTAGGTTAAATACACTGTCAGTCATGCAACTGAATGTAGTTTAGCAAGATCCTCTATAGTGATTCTGTAATATTAACTTTAGTTAATGGCAGATGCTTATTTTCTGAAAGACACTCTGTCATCACTGCAGTGATTGATTTAGAAGGGAAGGAGCAGGAAATGTGCAGGACCAATTTGCTTTTTAAAAAAACAAACAAACACCAAACTTTAGAGTTGATGGGTGAAAAGAATTCCTTGGTTTTCTGCCACTTAGTATTTGAAATACTGATACTCTCATGGCTCTCTATGGGTAAGATGATGAGGACAGATTCTAAGGAGTCTGAGTTACAAAATAAATAGAAAGGTCATAAAAATCTCCTCCATGTACACCCACCATTCTTCATTTTGAAGATCTGATTTTTTGTGCATACATGCAGAGGCATCATCTAGGTCACCAGCAGATTATTACCTAATGTTATGTAGCATTTGTTACTTTATAAAAGAAAGTTTTGTCCCTTCTGTAGCATTAAGAGCTAGTGCAAAAGAATAACAGAGGAAAAAGCATCATCATAGTCTCCTAAATGAATTATTCTTCTCATGCTGATTTTTTGGAACAAAAAACTCTAAACAATTAATGACTATGAAAAGCAAGGACAGCTGTAACATAGTGCCCAGTCTTTACCACACCCTTACCACTTCCAAGCAAAACACAAATTTTCATTTCAATTCTAGATTCTTTAGGCTCTAGATTAGGCTCAGTTTCCTTTGACCCATGTAAGATACTAAGTCCTTTAGTTAGTTTCTACACCCACATGCTATTACAAAATAGTCTGTACTGTACTGTTCACCTTGGGATTTCTCTTGTGAGGGTCCCATCTGAGATTCATTCCTCAGTACCTTTGGCTCAGGCAGAGAATCAACCCCTGTAACACAAGAAAGGAAGAGCTTAGTGGCACTTCACTAACTCTGATGAGCAGAGTGCATCCCTGAGACCAAGCACAAAACTCTTTGCTACATTTGTCTCAGGAAAAACTCTTCTCTCAAAAGTCTTCCAAATTATTTCATCCACCAAGTCCATTGCAATACAATAAAGAAAATTCTGTGATCTGTTAAAACACTTCTCTGCAGCAACATGTCCAGCATTAAGCCAAAAAGCTAGAACTAGCTTTCTGCTATCAAACATACTGTTCACTGAGAAACATCATTACTGAGTTTTCAAATGCATCAGGCTGATACAGGAAAGGAGAGATTGGAGACACCTCAAAGATACCTTTCCATTACCACTTTTGAAATTGTTTTTCCTCCCTACAAATGGATCTGAAGTTTTGCAGACATTTGTTTTCTTATTATGCCACTTTTACTGCCAACAAAACATTGCAGTTGTTTTCATTTGGACAATCAATTTAATGGAAACAGGGCTTATCAAAATAGGACTTCCTTACTTCCAGGAGATTTGTTCTATTTCACCAAAAAGCATGAAAAACTGACTGCCAAGCAGAGATTCACCTAGAACCACGTGAACCTCAGCTGCTGCCACAAGGACTCTGAACTCATGGCAAATAAACTATGGAAAATAAATAGGCTGGAGAACCTGTGACTCAAACAATTGATTCACATAGCTCTTAAAAGTTCAGCAGTAACAGACTCATCTTCATTACTAGAAAAATCAGAAACAATGGTTTACCATCCTGATAGGATTCTAGATTTTTGTTACTGCAAGGAGAGCCATCAGGAGCATGAGTTTCTTTCCCTGTTTCTTTCTCTATTGTCATCTTCATTTCCAGGTCTGACACTCTGCTGTTTACTGCATCTGCTTCTTGCTGCTCTTCCATTTCTTCCTCCTCCTCCTCCTCCTCCTCCTCCTCTTCTGGTCCATCATCTTTTGTTTTTAACAAGTTTTCAGGGATGTCTGGACGCTTAACAGGCAATTTCTGCAAGACACAGACTTGGGCATCAGTGCCAAGACAGAGGCAGATGTCACAGACACTCATTACAAGAGAAAGCACACACAGCACTGTCAGAGACAGCTGGTAAGGAAACACTCTCAGGATGACAAATAGTTTGGGTTTAAGGAAAAGTTATTAGTAGAGATGGAAGATGAAAAATCATGTCCAGTCCATAAACAAGGAGTGCAGTCTTTTCCTAAGAGGGACACTGGAAACTGCATCAGTCATGGATATGATCTTGGCTATGAAGATGCAGAAAAACAAGAAAAGGACTGGCTGCTGAGGCAGAGCACTGCTTCAGCCTTATGTCCCCAGATTGCCTCTCTTGATCCACTGCCTTTTGACCACAGCTGTGCCCCAGGAAACTGGCTGTACAAAGACATGGAATGGCAACTGCTGGCAGCAAACAACATCCAACAGCCCCTGCTCGTTGCCCATGCACCTTCCACTGCCACAGGCTGCACCTCCATGCTGTTTCCATGCATGTTAGGAGACACAGCTTCCACCTACAGCCCCCACAGCCTGAGAAGGTGGTGCCACAAACAGCCACTGACCTGCAACACCTACAAGTCCAACTTACCCCTAGGCTTCCAGTTTTCAGTTTGAATTTGCTCCCCCCTTTCATTGCACCAAAGAGAGGCAGGTTCATCTTTTTAGGCTTGTTCTCTGCATTCAGACTGTAACTCCCACTCCTAATAAAAATTAGACAGAAAGGGAAACAGTATACAAAGTATCAAACAAATCTTATCTATACAAATAATAAAAAAAAGGTCTGCCTAGGAGAAGTGAATATATAAAAATCCTTTTATTTTTCTCCTACTTGCAGCATCCAAGGAGGATGCTGCAGGAGATGATGACTCCTCCATCCTACATATATATGTTGTGGAATTCAGACACATGCCACAATAGGAAGCAAAAACTAAATAAACAAGGGAAAAACCCTCTGTATCACATAGACTCCCTTGAATTCAACTGCATACATACACACATATTTATACATAAAAACACACTTGGAGGCCAAACCTTAATTTAAATGAATTAGGTAATTAACCTCTAAATCAAGTTGCCACTAGTGAATGAACCCAGCACACACCCTCTCAAACTGCAGTGGTGCTGCTAGGCAGTAGCTGAACAGCCACTACATTTGACTTCCAAATACATTTCACAGAGTGAAAGTGGGTTTCATGTTGTACATAGTATCTGTAAAATTCTGCAGTTCCTTTTGGATGCACATGGGAAAAAAGTTAAAGAAGCTAACAGTCTGCTTCCAGTCCCTTACCCCTGTCATCCTGCCAGCTTGGGCTGGTCTCACTCCAGTGCTGTGCATTTCCCTCAGCCACAGATGCTGCAGTAGCCCAGAGGCACAGCAGCTTCCTCAAGAGCTGAGCCAGGTAGCTTGGAAGGCTGTCCTGCTTTTGTGATTGGAAAGCTGCCTATTTACTGGGCTTGCACAACTGCTCATGGATAAAAATAAAGGGAAAAGTAACTGTTTATGTTTTCACCAAAACTTACTGGGGCTTCAGCTCAGGCAGCTCTGTAGGCTTGACAAGCTTTATCAGCCCTTTCAGTCTCTGCTGCTCTTTCTTCAGTTCAAACGACCGCAGGTGAAGCTTCTTGCGTGCCACACTGTCCAGTGTGCATCCTGATTTCATTTCAGTCATGAACTCATCCAAAGAATCCTGAGCTGCTGGATGGGACTGGACTAGGCAAGATAAAGGGAAGATGTATAATGTTATGGTGGGGAGCTAACTGTAATCATCAGGTCTTGCCTTTAGAGAATAAGATACATAGGAACAACTATCCTCTCGGTAAGATTCTGTTGAATTGTGAAATAATGGAGGTTGTTAGGCCTGGAGAGATGAAAGCATTTCTCCTAACAAAAGCCTGAAAGTAAACTTTAATTCACTTACCTAAAAAAGCCTCTCTTAAAATGGAATGGTTCTTTGTGAGTGCTATTCCTGGTTGTTCATCTCACTTCTATATCTGCTCTCCCTAAAAAAGTGGCTTAGGGATTTTTTTGTAGTCACAAACGAAACTAATCTCACCCACACGAAAATCTACACCACTGCATAGGGAATCAGATTTTGACATTCCTGGGATGTTTATGTCATAACTTTTGTAAAGTTCAAAATCAATCAATGCTGCCTTGTACTCCTGAAAGAGTGCATACAAACCAAATTTCATGCATTAGGCCAATCACACAGAATGTCCCTTTATTTTGACTAGATTTTCTGCAAGAAAACTGCTTTGAACTTGAAAAAGTTGACAGTCTTTCTACTCCACCTAATTTCAAAATATTAACAATATTATGCATAGTTGACTAATTAAAATAAAACTCAGGAGCTAAAACTGAATTTCTAATGAGTAAGAATAATAAATACTCTTCTAATACCTGGATTTAAAATAACCAAACAAAAAGATCCAGAAAAATGCCTTTCTGTGGCTTGAAAAGTATTTCAGAAGTTGTTATATGGTATTCAAAAATAACCTGGAGACAAAGAAAGAAAAATGTTCTTGCCAGAATTTTAACAAGTCTTTTGACAGATAGTTTTCTGCCTTTTAATATTCAATGAAAAGTGGCAAATCCAATATGTATTTTCTGCCTTATAAGTGTTTTTGTATATATGCACAAGTGTAATTATTTGATCAATGAGCTATTTTCAGTTCAGCTTGAGCTAATTAAGTAGCACTTGAAATTATAAATGCATAAAAATAAACCAGACCAAGTTATTCTAAAGAGTACACATTTGAGCAGTTTTACAAGACTTAAATAATTAGAGGAAAGTCTAATAAGACTCATGCTTATAAATGGATGCAATTGAAAAGGATATTTCTGATGTAAAACAAAACAGTTTACCATTTGAAAATACACTAAAGCCACAGCAGTAACTGTTCAAAGATATACAGAATTAATAGGCTTCAAAAGATAAGAAACAGTTATCCACCTCCATGCAAGCATAAATTATGACAAAACATGTCATAAAAGAAATTCTTATAGAAATACTCTTTCTTTTCATCACAACTATTTATATGAACCACAATAAAAACCAACAATGAGAAGGTATTGTTAACAATGTCTAAACCTCCTTGCAGGCAGGAGCTGAGCAGAATGATAATTTGATTTAAACATCAAATTACAAAGATGTGGTTTAGTGAGTAGTCACATTCTTCAGAACAATTAAAGCTCCACAATTAAATCCAGAGCTCACTGCTGCACTGCAGAGTGGTGTAAGTGCTTCAGTCAGAGAGCGATGCTCAGGGAGTTGGATCACCTCTTCTTGCAAATTGGATTCTCTGCTCAATTCCACCAACAGTGCCTAATACCAGCCAGCTCAGCTTGCAGGGTTACAGTTAGCATTCCTTATCTGTCACAGCAGTTTTCTACACTATTGAATTAAAATCTGACATTACTAGGAGGTGAATCAATCACGTCTATTATACTTTATATCCCAGTGAGAAAAAGCTACAGGGCTATTTACTGCACCATCAACTTATTGATATTTTTCCTGAACAGGCAACCAAAGATGAGACTGAAGAGCTCCACATATTTGATCTGCATTCAGCAGCATCAGTGAATGAGTGATACCAAGTTAGTCCACCAGTAATTAGTTCTGAAGAACCCCAGGGAACAATTTGTGAATTTCTACTGAGACTTTTTTAGACAACTACTTAATTTCTCCAAGTGCTTGGTAAGAGGTGTAGCAATTTAGCCTGTCATTCACTCACTGGTGTCTCTACACTCTTGTCTTTAGTCTCCAAATAATCATTTAGAGCAAACACAAGTGCATTGAGGTTTCAGAACTGGATGTAATGCAGGAGCTTTGCTGGACAGGTCATGACATTGCAACAAATGTTCCATGGTCAATAACCCTGCTCCTGGCCTTCTCAACTTCTGTGATTAACCTAAAGCATTCAAATAAGAGAAAACCAAAGGATCTAGAGAACACCCAAACAAACCAGCTGATTGATTCAATATTTGATATGTTTGTTTCACCCTGGCCTAGTTCTGGGAATTCCCATCCAATACTGAATGATTCTGTGCTTCAGTAACTGCCAAGACTGCACTTTTTTCTAAGGCTCTAAACTAGCTGTGCAACCACCTGCAACTTACAAAAACATATGTATTGGGATTGCATAACCAAGTTTTGGTAGGGAAGGGGCCTACAGCATTATATGGTGTTAGTAAAAGTATAAAAATGAACCGAGTCTCCCTTCACCCAGTCTCTGCTACAATGTAATTCAGCAGTCTTGTTGAGAAACAGTATCAGTAGAAACAAAGGTATCTGAAGATATGAAAGCTTGGAATTACACCCCTCAGACAATCAAAGCATTAGTTTATTTTGCTGGTCAATTGCTAATTACTTATCAGAAGTATAAGGCTGAAAACAATTCTTTCAAACACAGAGAACATCAGTTTGTATGGTTGGTGGAATGATACTGCTCTTTGAACAGGGATCTGGTATAATAAATCACCAACAAAGATATTGATATAAATGAGTTTTGGTGTGGATAACTAGAATAACTTTCTTTCTGAATAACTAGAAAGAAACACAGCCGTGTAATGCACAGAAGATAGCCCAGCTGTCACACTGCAGCTCGGCTTCCTGGAGAGAAACTTCTGACAAACTCATGGTGCAGCCTTTATTAATGCCAACTCTGTTAGCAAGGCTTTTGTGTGAACAACCAGCATAAACACATTTCCTTCCTGCCTTCCTTTTACTCCATGAGACATCATCAGTAACAGAAAGCAAATGCAGCCATTGGTACAAATGCAGCTTTTAAACATAACTCACTAACAGATACCATCACTGGTCTGGAAAGGCTCTGCCTTTAGAAACAAAGGCATCATCCTAGAGCCTGAATGGCACTCTCCTCTACTGGCATGTTCACTGAACATATGGGTTAAGTGTCAACTGTTTTGTCTCCACATTTCTTGCTTCCCACCTTTTCATTATATAGCGTGTTTATAACAAGTGAAATAAAATATATTACCTTTTCTGTGAGTTCTTTCCTCCTCCCTTATAAATGTTTTTTAAGGGAGTGGAAAAAACAGTGTTCCTCAAATTGGGTCACTTTCAGCAATATGGGCAGATAAACCATAATAATATTCACTCTTTCAGAACTCCAGGAGCTTGTACACTTGCCACCTTACTTGAACTTAGATGCTGCTTGCTTTGGAAAAAGCTGCATTCATTAGCAAGTGACTATAAATAAAGTACATCAACTATTGGATGAAGACTGTAAGAATTCTCTCAAGCTAACTCAGTGACCTGCAAACCTTCCTATCCCTTTGTGAAAAGTGAACACTGAAAAAAAAAACCAAAACCCAACCTTTGAAAAGAGAAATCTCTCTAAGATAATTTTCGGCTCTGTATTATCCTTTATGGAAAGCACTGTGATCAAATAAACTTCATGCCTTACCTTTCCCTGAAACCTTCAGCTTCTCTGTTATCTCAGAAAGCTCATTTTCTGCTTCTTTTAACTTTGTGATCTATGAGAGAACAACATGCTTAGAAGACTTTACCTTGCCAAAATCTCATTTTAACAGTTACTCAAGTATCCTATCACATTACTTCCACTTTTCTACTTCTGAGCTTTGACCAGGACTTCCTGGGCTGAAAAAAAAATAGAAGTCTAGATTCTTCGTAAACAACTTACTCATTTTTTGACATGGAAAATTATTTAGACCATTTCTGAAACACGACAGTATGCATAATTCTTCTGCAGCATTGTTACACCAGCAACCCTTCCTATCCCTCACAACCTACTGTCTTTGTAGGACTTATTGTTTGTCATTTGCCTGTCAATCCAGGATTCTTATTCTTTGAAAGAGAATGAGATATTTCTTTGGGATGTGTCCTGTGGGTTTAAAAGCTTGGAATTATTTTCCAATTATTTAGAACTAATTTAAAAGTATCCTGTTCTGGCATTTCCTTCATCCACTGCCATGAGGCAATAAGATTTCTCGTTTGTCATAATATAATACAGGCATGGGAGAGTAACCCTGACATGTCATAACAATTGTTCTTACCAGAGAGTCATAAGTCTCTGGTTTTTCTTCTATTTTACCAGCTTTCTTCATTCTGTTCAGTCGTTTCTTTTCCACAGCACCAGTTCGATCGAGGAAGGTGTCATCATCACTGTCATAGAAATCCTCATCTTCCCAGTTCTTTGATTTCCTTTTTCGGGACACTGAGAAAGGCACAGGAGAAGGCAAGAAACAAAATGATTTGCATATCACTCAGCAATAAAGCTAATTCAAGATAGCAATCTCAAATCCCTAATTTAGGGCATTTAGAATGATCACAGTTATTCACCTGCTTCCTGCCTCAGTACTCCTCGAGCATCCAGCAACCTGCAAGCTTCCAGTGCACATTGTATCATTGCTTCCTTCTTTTTTCCTGAATGGAGAACCTCTGCCACCAGCTGCTTCCCTGATGCATCATCCACAGGCAACCTGTTCAGTTTGAAGGATCAGAGAACAGCTCAGATACAAACAGCTTTTCAGGGATGCTACTCAGATATTTTACAATGGCATTGCCATTTAATTTTTATCTTTTTTTTGTGTTAAATTTTTCCAATTTTCATTTCATACAGAACCAATTAAAACACAAGCATGATTTCCTAATCAAGCAAGTCAATTTGTATTTCACTGGTCCAAACAATAATTTTTCCTCTATTTATTCCATTAGAAATACAGGAAGTTAAAAAATAAATGTCAATGCCTGAATCATTTTAAGTACAGGTATCTTGTATCCATACAACATGAATAACAAATAGTTTCCATGATGAAGCAAAGGATTTTTAAGCAGTACAATCATTACTATGTTGAGACTTGTTGACTTAATTTCCACCTCACCTCCTCTTGTCTTATAAAAGAATTACATGTGGCCTCTAGCAGGAAGCCCTCAAAAACTGTCTTATACCATACAGGAACTGAAATCAGGCATACAGTAGAATTAAGTTTGGGGTTTTTTGATCTTTCTCATTAGGAATTGAAAGAGATTGTTTCCTAGTTTCTACTCTTGTATTCTATTTCACATACTGCTCAAAACAAGGGGAGCTGAAAGAACCTACTCTCTTGCTTTCTCAATTTTCATCCCCTAGGAAAACCAAATCCTGTCAGGAAAAAAAGGAGCACAGACACTGAACTAGGCACTGATCCTTGAACTTCTGTCTCACTATCAGGGCTTAAGTCTAAATTCAGCTGGCTTCCTTGCCACAACAAGTAATTCCTTCAGCTTCTGTTTGCAAATTCAAAAACAGTCAACTTCCATGTACCAAAGGAATAGAGATGTACATACTTGATCCTGCATAGCCAGCTGTTGTGCCCACGATCATCATACTCATATTCTAACTCTTCTCCTAGACAAGAAAAGAAAATCGATGTAGTAACCAAAATTGAAATAAGCAGGAATAATCTTTACAGCAGAGAAGAATGTCATGGGACATTCTTCTAAACAAAAGGGATAACAAGCTCTTGTAACATACCATGATTTTGATTTACTTATGCTGATTTGGGTTTTTTTTTTCAAAATCAAGGCTTTTTCAGACCAAAAAATCTGTAAGTGGCCTACTTAGGAACATGTAATTCAAAGAAAAAAAACCAATCTTGTCTCTGCATGTATTAAAGTAAATGACACTGAAGCAACAACAGTTTGTAATCTGAATTCACAGATACTGTTTGTCTTGAAGGTTGCTCTGTCACTTCAATAAGTAACTGAATATTAAGTTTCACTAGCAACCACTGAAACTTTAGGCCACTTAATTGTTGCTTTTTGTCTTTTTCAGATTTTCCCATTTTACAGTTATACACAATTACAGCCATCTCCAAGGCAATCAGTCTGGAAATTGAGGGGTTTTGATTTTTCTGCATAGCTTCAAAGCACGGGTGAAGTTTGAGTGTAACTCCAGAGGATACAAGCTGAAGAATATTCCAGAATACAAGCTGCTCACTGCAGTTTAGGAATTAGTAACTAAGACTCAGATATACAATGGTGGGCCAAGTTTTAATGAAAAAAACCCAAAACAAACTACCACAAATCCCCACCAAAACCTGATGAAACAAAAAATGTTACCCACAGTATTACAGAAAAGTTTTGCTCCCACATAACACCTTAAATCCCCCTGAAACATAAACAACAAAGTAACACTTCGCTAAGTAAAAAAAATCACATTTAATAAAAAAAGAAATAATTACCTTCTCTATCAAAAAAGCCCTGCAAGGCCTTCCTAGGGTCTTTCATATAAAAGGCATCTTGAACATCCTGAAAGTCAACAGCAATAGGGTTTTCTTCAACCTCATCCTCCTCAGCATCCTCACCTGGAAGACACACAAAGTCCAAAAAAACCCCGTGAAACATGAGAAAGAGAACACCAGCATATTTCAACTTTCATTAGTTTGACAGAAGTAGCAGCTACATCATAAAATTACTTCCCTTAACTTCATTATTCCTGCACTCAATAAAAAAAATTAGTTTTTTCGCTATAGTTATTCCAACACGTGATTCAGTTTTGCAGATCAATGTCAGTTTCAGTACTTTCAAAGGTTTATGAGCTTGTACACTCAAAAAGACCCAGCTGACTTTGTTGCAAAAAGCTCATTAATTATAATTTACCTAGCTCGAATATGTGGATATTCTGTTTAAATGTAAAGACAGCTATACTGCATAGAAGTCTCAAGCAGTTAAATTTCACCTCTTGGCCTAAAGTGTGGACATCATCACAGGAGCAAACCAAAGAGCATTAATTAAGCTCTAAGTTTCATGGCCTTTTATAGGTATAGGTAAATTACCTCCTCACGTTTAAAACAAGCTCACTGGATGTTAGTTTGTCACTTACCCTTCTTTTTAACAGCAAAAGGATTAATTTGTACTCAAAAACCTTGACTGGATTGTGACTCTTGGCAGCCAGTTGGAATATTAACCCTAATATTCAGTGAAAACAGGCTTACAGACTGCATATCAGCCAATTGACATACCATCACTTACCCATGCCCCACGAGCAGCTCAGATCACTATTCTGACTCCTTTCATTTCTCTCCTCTTTCTCATCTTCCTCATCAGAGTCCTCTCCCAACATTGTCTTTTCTAATTTTGCTTGCTGCTGCTTGCGTAGCGCCTTCAGTTCAGTCACAGTTAGTTCTGACTCAGACTCCTGGTCCTCTTTGGGTCCCTAAGTCAAAACAGAAAATCAGCAGAAGTGTTTTTTAAAAACCCCAAACATGGGTTTCCAGCAAAAATGCAGGTTACATATAATAATATAAGTCTATCATTACACTGCTCTTCAAAAAGTGGAATTATTTGACCATTAGTTATGGTTTGCACTCCAAAATATATTAGTTTTAATGGCATTTTCAAAGGAAGGACAGGGAGAAATAAGCATTATTGTGTACCTGCAGTGAGATGCAGCTCACATATAACTGTAATTAAAAGGCTAAAGGCAAAAATTCATGTCAGAACTACACGGGTGAATCTGAGGAATGAGCAGCTTCTGAAGTGTGCGTACAACACGCGAAGAGCTGTCCAAGTGCCTATTAATAAACACTCGCTTTTTTCACAAAGGAATATTAGTTCTTTATTCACTGGGGCATCATACTGTCAGAAAGACATTCCTAATACATCACACTGTTGGAGAGAAATGCTTTTTGCACTCCCGGCGCCCGCAGCCCCACACCTCACTGCAAAGCCGGCAGCAGACACCCACAGCTTTTCTCGCAGTCACACAACCACGGCAGCGCTGGGCTGCTTCCATTCCGCTCCACACCTCAGGCGGACACCCGACAGAGCCGGGAAAACTCCCGAGCCTGACCCGGGCCAGCCTTTAGCACCCCCACACGCTCCGGAGCCGCCCGAGCCCGAACCCCGACCCACCTGCAGGAGGAAGAGGCGGGAGCTGCCCCCGAAGCGCAGCCCGTGGCCCACCCGCACCCGGCAGTAGGTGCGGGGCGGCAGCCGCGCCTTGTTGAGGAAGGTGCCGTGGGTGCTGCCCAGGTCGTATACGTAGAACCCGGCGGCTTCGGCGCCGCTGGGCTCCTCGGGGGAGCAGCCGCGGTACTGCAGCACGGCGTGGTGCCGCGACACCGACGGGTGCTCCAGGGACACGGCGCAGCCGGGCAGCCGCCCCACCAAGAACCAGCTGCTGTCCTCCAGCCGCACCGAGCCCAGCACCACGCCGCCCTTCAGCACCTCCAGCCCGTACCCGGAGCCGGCGGGCGGGCGGCTGCCCCACGGCGGCTCCTCGTAGCGCGGCGCGGGCGGCGCGGCGGGGACCGCGCGGGGGGCTCCCGGCGGGCCGGGCCCCGGCTCTCCGGGCCCGGGGGCGGCGGGCAGCGGGCGGCTCGGGCGCTTGAAGGCGGTGGGCTCGGCGGGCTCGGCCTCCATCGCCTCTGCCGCCTCCGCCATCTTCCCGGGTCCGTCCCCAAACGGAGTCCTCCGGGGACGAGCGCCGCGGCGCTGCAGTGCCGGGGGCAGGGCGCAGATCCCGGGGTGGCTCCGCCGCCGCCCAGCGCGGCCCGGGGCAGCGTGAGGGGCGAGTTAGGGAGGGCGGCGGCGGGCGAGGTGGCGGGCAGCGGCAGCGGCTGGCGCTTTACTCCTCCGGGCCGGAGTAGCGCGGGCGGCGGAGGGGCCGCTCTCGGCGGCGGACCGGGACGCAGTTCCGGCTGGGCGGCCCGGAGGGGAGCGGAGCGCCGGGGTAGGCGGGTGCGGGGCAGCTGCGGGTCTGGGGTGCGGGGCAGCCGCGGGCTCGGGGAGGGACAGAGAGCGAGTGGCGGGCGAGTCGAGTGCGGCCCCCGGAATTTCTCCACGCCGCGGGTCCCTCTCAGTGAGGCCCAGGTGGGCCCACACCAGCCCTTGTTACACACAGAAACTATTTCCGTCTCACGAGTGCGTTTGTTTTTGCCCCTTCTCCCCTCAGGAAAAGCCGCGATGCGATCTGTAAGCTGCCAGAGTGGCAACCTAATGCCGTTGAGGACACTCTGCTGCTCGGCGAGGCACTGAGCCACAGCGTGCTTGGCAGCCGTAACTTGAGTTGGCGTCATCCCAACCCCTGTGTCTGTTGCTGCCCAAAGGGCTTTTCCCTGCAACAAGGTCCTTTATACCCGCAGCAGTTGGTAGCCTTCTTCTGGGTCCTGAGCAGCACAGGTGACCTATGCAGAAATGCTGCGGTACTGGGGCGAGATCCCGGTTTCCTCCAGCCAGGCCAACCGCAGCTCCTTTGACCTGCTGCAGCGGGAGTTTCGCACTGTGGAAGTCCAGGATCCCCCACTGCACCAGCCGTCCGCGAACAAGCCCCGTCCCACCACCATGCTGGACATCCCCTCCGAGCCCTGCAGCCTCACCATTCACACCATCCAGCTCATCCAGCACAACCGGCGCCTACGCAGCCTCATCGCCGCCGCTCAGGCTCAGAACCAGCAGCAAGCAGAGGGCATCAAAACCGAAGAGAATGAACCTCTGCCATCTTGTCCGGCCTCCCCACCTCTCCCCGATGACCTGCTTCCTCTGGATAGCAAAACCCCCAAAATGCCATTTCAGCTGAGGCATAGTGACCCAGAGAGTGATTTCTACAGGTGTGTTGGTATTTCTTTAGGTTAGTTCTTGGCTGAAGGAAAGCTGAGTGTCCTAAAATGTATATGTAGTTATGTTGATTCCCTCAGGCTGAAGGGTCAAGCAGTTGTATGTAAAGTATAAAACAGTCTTTAGAAAGGAAATACTTGGATTTTTCCAAGTATTTTTCCAAGTTGCTTGCTTTTGCTTCCCGTCTGTGAAATGTGGATGTGTGGTGCTGAGTTCTGTCTTGTTAGTGCCATGCTAAATGCACGTGCATGGTTTTGTCAGTGGTGTTTCCACAGTTTTAGTTACAGGATGTGAAGTCTCTTCTGTTCAGATCACTTGCAACTAAAGTTGTGTTACTGTAATTGCAAATCCAGAAAACACGTGACTGGGTTTAGGCTGTTCAGCTGCAGGTTCTGAAAAGATGATTTGATAATGTATTTGTAAGGTTTCAGTGGCTGAGGACTGTGACATGGTGACTATCATATTCCACCCAGTTTGGTGGGCTTCCAGTCAGAGCTGGAAATGAGCACAAGTGAAGGAAATTCTTGTCTCTGCTACTGGCTCCACCAGCTGGACAAAGTGTAAAGAAAATTTGTGCTTCTTCTACCTCTGCTGCCAGCCTTTGATTAAATAGTATTGCCACCACTGCTTGTCAGTCCCTCTGACAGGCACTGATTTCCCAAGGAGGTGTTGCATTTCTTGCAATATCTTAGAGTACTTTGTAGGTTATGTGCATTTAAATGAAGGGATTAATCCTTGCTACTATGTCCAGTAATGAACATTTTGAGGGAGAGGATAACACATTTTAGTTTTTAAAATGGGTAAATGTGCATCAATGGAATGTAATTTATCAGTTAAATCCCACTGAGATCTTTAATGGCCTGAGGTTGTATAAAATGCATTTTATTTAAAGATGTTGCATTTGGTAACAGAGTCTCTCTGAACAATAGAGCGATTCTTTAGTGCTGTTTCTGGAGGAACACTGTCATCCTTCTCAGAAGATACAAAGCAATTAGCAGATAGCAGAGACTGAAGGGAAATAGGGTTTTGTGAGAGTAGTCAGGGCCTGTGACTCCTGCACCGTGGCCCTGTGGTTTGTAGAACTGAGAAGTGTTCTGTTCTGTCCTCCTCAGTGCCTTCAGCTTGAAATTCAGTTTTCTATGGCTCTGGCCACATTTTGAGGGCTGCTTTGTCTTTCTGTTGCTCCTTCTGAGTTTTTGGGGTCCGGGTAAAGAAATGTTATTTAGTGGTCAGCCACGTGGGGGAGTGTAAGGACTGTGTTGTGGAAACTGGAGACAGTTTTGAAATGAAATGTTTTGTGGCTGACAGAGTGGATTTATAATGAGCTGCAGTGTATTCCAGAACTTAATTGTGTGCTTGCTAACCCAAACACATATATGCTTTTCCAGGGGGAAGGCTCTGAGTTGTTGTTGCATGTTTGTTCCTAACTGTTTTGAGACACATGAATTAAGAATAGCAACTGTTTTATAGATGCTGTTCTAGTAGCAAAAATGAAGTTCTGTGATTTGCTGATGCTTCTGAGTGTGTAAAATCAAATTAAAGCAAGAACATTCTTCCCTCTAATAAAACATGGTAATACTTAATTCTGCGCTGCCTTCTGAAATACAGTTATCAGAATTACAGTATTTGGATAAATCCATATTATAATTCTGGTTTTTTGGGTCAGTAGCCTGGCTCTGAGAAGTAGTGTAGGTACATTTAGATAGGAGAAGAAAGGAAGATAAGAGTAGCCAGCCTGAATCAGATCACAGCTTTAGTTAAGGTAGGCCTGTCCTCTTCTGTTTCTCTGTTACTCATTTTCATTCTTTGACACACCGTTCCCTTGTCTTTTATTTTGTTATCTCCTGGATTGGTTTTGGTTTTCCTCTGCCCCATATCTAACCCCTACCTCTTGTATGATGAGGAAGAGCTTAATTTATGGCTATTTTTGAGTTGGTTTGGTGTTATCAATCCCCCAAAGTCTGTACTAACAATGGTTTTATAATTACTACACTGTTCCTTCCTACAGTTTTCCAGACTGTTTATAAATATGTTAAAAAAACATGATAAAAAATATGTTGATTCTGGCACAGATCCCCCAGGGAGGACCTGGACTCCAGAGTGGAGATCTCTGATCTACTCACTTGTTGATAGATTTGGAGGGCTCTGGTAGGTTTGTGAAGTAGTTTTTACTGTTAAAAATAAGCACTCTGGGTTCTTTCTGAGCATATTTACTTGTGTGTCCTCTAGTTCTTTGAATTTCCCTGATGCACCAAAATATATCTATGCTTCACAGCCTGCAGTTTTCCACATTTCTTCTGAAAGTATTAAATGAAAATGTTTTCATGTTTTCTGTCTTCTGGTCCTCATGGGCCAAGGCAGTTTAAAGCAAGAGGAGACTGACCACAGCTATTCAGCTATTTCATCCTTGCATTCCTTTAATATTCTTGGATGAAGTACCATCTGGTCCTGGTGATGTTGCAGTTCTTGGAATGCACAATAAAGGATTAACATTTGGTTTTGCTTGGTGTAGAAATAGAAAAGCAGCTTAAAATGTAATTGATGAAGAATGAATAAGGAACTGTAGACTTGAAACTACCATTTTGACAGGAGACTCTTACCATATAACAGCTGCTAGCTTTTCCATCTTCTCTGCTCAGCTTCCTCAGACTAGCACGCATCCATCTTCAAAAGAAGCCTGACCTACTCATGTGTCTCTTCTTGTGTGTGCATGGTTGGGTTCTTAACAGATTTCTCAGTCATTTGGTCATTTGCATTCCTGGCCATGTTGGATTGCCTTGAAAGGTAATCTGTAAACAAAATTGGGAGCTTGCAATGGAAAGACAGCTCTTGGCAGAAGGACTTGTAGTGAAGAAATGTCTGTGCAGAAGTAGAGGAGTACATGTCAGTGGGATAGCAGTTTTAATGTAGGGAAGGATTTGGAGCAGTGATAATTAAAGTGGGCAGGAGACACTTCCCCTGATGATCTAAGTGCTTTTGCTCAGTCCATTTCTAAGCTGACTGGTCTGGGTTATGCCACTGAGACCCAATTTATTTTTACCATTATCTGTTGAGCATCTTTTGTTCATACCTGTGCAGCCTTCTGTAGATGTAGCAGAGGTATTTAAAAAGCGACTTACCCAGGATGAGGTGTAAAAAGGCTCTTTCCTGAAAGAAAACAACTTTCTGGTTTGAGTTAGTGTGCTGTGTTCTTTGGTGCTCTCTCTGACTAGTGTATCTTGTTTCTACAATGTTCTCCTTTATTTTACTGCTTTGGGAAAATGGCTCTAAAGCAGCCTCGTTGCAGCTCATTTGGTAGAAATTCAACTTGACAGCATAATGTTTCATCAAATTGTCCTGTTCTTAGGAAAAGCAGTCCCTCCCTCCATCTGCTGCTGGCTTATGCTCACCTAGGAGGGAGCAGGGCACTTCAGTCCAGTCCTGCAGTTGATTGAGCCTCAGCTGCTGATCCTTGTGCTGACTTAGTCTGTCCCCTAAAGACACTCAGATGAGAAAGGAGCCATGAGCTCCCCTTCCCTCCAAGAAAAACTGCCCTACAGGAGAGGAGCTTGGAGGGATGGATGGTGCTGCTTTTGTGGGGTGCCTCAATGTCATTTAACTGACTGACACAGAAAGTGGGCCTTTTGTGAGTTCTGAAAACTGACTAAATCAGAAAATAAGACACTATTTTCATGTCTTCTGCTGTAAAGCTGTGCATGTTTTTGGTAGTGGTGGGAGAAGGCTGGCCCTTGGGTCTAATGAATTTGTAGCTGGACAGGTAGATTTCTGTCTGGAACATCATCTGGTGTTGGTGTTAGACATACAAAATTGAAGAGTTGGCCAGTATTTGTGGTAAATTTCATACTATATATTCTGTAGAGGAGGTTGCCATGTCACAGGACTAATTCCCTGTCCTGCTAATCTCTGGTGACAAAACTTTAGGGATTACAGCACTCATGTTTACTTGTAGATATATGACTGAGACTTTCAGGAAAAGAACTAAGTGCTGCAGAGGGTGGCATTTTACATAATGATAATATCTGGATGGGTGCATTTTTGGTTCTATCTGGATGAAGTCTAGCACAAAGGCTCTCTAGCTATGATCATCACGGAAAAGAAGAAGTTTGCTTGTCCTTTTTGGGAAGGCTTGACATTAGATAACTGCTTTCAACATAAATGTGGCTACAGGACCATTTTTGTTCATGTGCATTCTTATCAGAGGGTACCTGAAAGTTAAAGGAGATGAAGAAAAGTTATTTTTGTTGTTGGTTTCTATTAACATCTACAACAATATTTCAATTTTTGCTCTCTGTTCTGGCTTTTAGTCATATTTCTCTGTTGTTTATTATGAGAAACAGGAAAACAAGAGAAGAAAACATAAGAAAAACAAAACCAAATTGATTGGCCTTACCAAGAGCAAGAAATGGAGATTTGGATTTGAGTACAGTACCTGAAATGTCTTTCTTCTCTGTCTTTAATTGATTAGATTTCAAGTTGATTATATGCCTTCCAGCATAGTGACCAAGCTGCATTTTAATGCTCACAGTTAGTTTCTTTTCCTCTAGGAGTTTAAAAGAGACACAATATTCTCTGCTAGTTCTGAGCAGTGATATGCATTACTGAATGGTTGTTTTACTCTGCTTTGCAAGTGGCTAAGTATCCTGCTTGGGATTGCCAAAGTTTATCCACAGTGTTTTTAGTGAATGTCTCTGTACTAATAGTAGCCTGGTATTCAGTTTTGGTAGCATAAGATGGTCTCCACTGCTGGCTGCTGGACAGCTAGGTCTGTCCTTTATATTAAAAAAGAGATTCTTTTTAATAGACGTTAATTTTAAGATTGTTTTCTGGTTGATTTTCTTTGATGGTTGTTTCTTTCTGTTGTAAACTCTTGGTCCTGGTGTTGTGTGAGACATATGGCTGTTTGTGAACTTAAGAATTCTGCTGCTGAGGTGGAGGGAGGAGTGAGGGAGATGCAAAAATAGTATGGGTGACTTTTTTTTATAAAGAAACTGATGATCTTTTAATTAATCTTGTCAGGGTGCCTGCTGTCTGCTTTGCAGAGTAGTTACATAATTGAGTAGAAATTGGGATGCTAATTATTTTCCATCAATTAATAGCTGGGATGAATCCATGACCTGAGATTCACATACTGTTCTTAATATCTACTTAGAAATGTGATCATATGCCACTCTTAATACAGTGTGATTCCCCCTTTATTTGAAAGTGTTGTGCTGGCGTTCTTAAAAATGAATAATCTTCATCCTGATAGTTCTAAGTTTCACCTTCCTTTTCACTCCTCCTTACTTTTTTACTGCAGTGTTTCAGTGTTTTACTGCTGTGTTTTCTGTGTGTCAGCTCTGAGGATCAGGGGAAGCTGAGGCTCTGTGGCCCAGCTTCTCAGTGAGACTGAAGGGTTCCTCATGAATTGTTGGAGATCAGTGAGAACTTTATCAAGCCATCAGTACTGTCTGTGTGCTGTTAAATCAGGTCCTTCTACTGGAAAGAGTGTGTGGTGATGCAGGGTAGCAGTGAGGACAGTCTCCAGTGTGATGTGGAAGATGTTGGGAGAAAATTATCAGAACAAATGGAGAGTGAAATCGTTAGCTCAGTTCTGCCCCTGGTGCTGAATGGAGTGTAAAAGAGTGTGTGAGTATCACACTTAGCAGTAATGGAATTTGATTTTTGACATTGATATTTGAAGTCCATGTTACCGACATGGGCAAGTAGATGACATGCCCTTAATTGTAAGTTGAGAAATCTGGTAGATATGTGTTTCTCCATCAGAGGCTTTGCCTAACTCCTCTGGGGAATATCTATTTGTTAACTCATGTTGATGAAAAATTTGGTTGGGTGGCTATAAAGCGAATGATGTTTGAAGTGCTCATGTCAGTTGTTCTCCATCTCCTCCATCCTGTGTAGTCACTCCTTCCTGCTTACCAACAGAGGAGGGAAATCTTAAACCCAAGACCAGGGAATGGTGCTTTATGGCCAAACTGGTCCAGGCCTCCTCCCAGGACCTTAGGTTGCATATGGGGATACTTCTTTCAGTGTCATGCTTAGTGGCTACAGGAAACGAGAGCAGAGAAACAGTCTTTTTGGCTGCAGTGTACCTCTATGAAAAGAATGTGTGTCCCATTTCTTGCTTTTTTATGTGTGTCTTTTGCTTTAGAAATTCCCATCTTGTCTATTCCAGAAGCCTTTGTATCTGACTATTAGGCCTGTGACATCAGAGATAATAAGGAAGAGCAATGTAATTAACTGAGAGGGGAAATTATTTGCATTTATGTTATTTAAAATGCTTTTTTTTGTTTGTGTCAAGGACCCATTTAATTCACCCATTTATTTCTCCAGGAGAAAAGCTCTTAGGTGGAAAGGGAGATGCTTAAGGGTTCAGAAGATTAGCATCCCACATTCATGAATCACCCAAAGAATCTTGTGGCATTAGAAGGGAAAATTAAACTTGGAAGTGCTGATTTGGAGGGAGGGGAAGAAGGAAAAGCAAATAAACACTTATTAGGTGGTGTTCATATATAACAGAAGCTGTGGAGAACCCCAAACCCCCTGCTTTCCCTTTGCACATCACCTTATTATTGACA
The DNA here is from genome assembly GCF_037042795.1 of Molothrus aeneus. Lineage (NCBI taxonomy): Eukaryota > Metazoa > Chordata > Aves > Passeriformes > Icteridae > Molothrus > Molothrus aeneus. Next base: position 27,126,351 of record NC_089648.1, read on the forward strand.
GTATCTCTTCAACTGATCCAGTCCTTCAGATTTTTGCAAGTGTGCTCTTTTTGTCTTTCCTGTTTCTCAGAGGAAAAGGGGAGCCAGTGACAGAGCTGAGTTGGTCTTCCTGCCGGCAGCTTCTGTACCAGTCGATGGCCACCATCCTGGCGCACACGGGCTTTGAGTGCGCCAACGAGAGCGTCCTGGAGACCCTGACGGACATCGCGCACGAGTACTGCCTCAAGTTCACCAAGCTGCTGCGCTTTGCCGTGGATCGGGAGGCGCGCCTCGGCCACACGCCTTTCCCTGACGTCATGGAGCAGGTCTTCCACGAGGTGGGCATCGGCAGCGTGCTCTCCCTGCAGAAGTTCTGGCAGCACCGCATCAAGGATTATCACAGCTACATGCTTCAGGTGAGGAGAGCATGAGGGACCTGGCCGTACAAGAAATGTACCCCCAGTACAGTTGCTTATTCCGGAGTCTTACTGAGGGGAAATCTGACTGGAAAACCTGCTGGGTGTGGAGAGGAGTCATCAAGGGAAAGAGAACAGGAACTTTATGATTGGAAGACAGAGCCCCTTATTTGTCTTCCTAGTGAGACTACTAAGGATGCTCTACTGATGGCATGCCTGAATTTAAGAAGAGTCCCCCAGCTCTTGAATTACCCAGTCAAAATTATCAAGTAGAGTTAAAATCAGAACTGACCGAGGAACTGAATTTTCTCCTTTAGCAGGATATTTGGCTGGTTAACATTTTGGAAAACAAGTAAGCAGAGATCAATTTCTAGGCTGTAGAGTGGTTTGTGTTCGCTTAAGCAAGGAGTGACTTCCTTAAGCTTTAGGAGTGTAGGGTAGTATTTTGTGATGTGAGTTGTCTCACAGGGGCTACCTTCTTATATAAAAATAACATTCCAAAGAGTTGTCTTTGTTGGAAACATTCCTGCTCAAAATACCGGTTCTGTTCATTTTTGTTCAAATGGTTTTGTTGTCCTTTTGGAATCTGGGTTTTCTGCATTGTTCTGCTGCTGCAGTTCACTCTCACCCTGCAGCTGATCATTGTCTTAACAGTCATTGTTCTTTATGCAGGACTGAGGTCCACAGTAGCCCCTTTATTTGGAAGTATATCTAGAAGGGGGAAATAGGCTTTGCTATTCTTTTTCTTCCTTGCTTCTGCTGTTAAAAAGTCTTGCAATTTTCCTGAGCACAGGTCACTGACTGTTAGGTTTTAGTTGTGTAAACAAGTATTTGTTAGAAGCAGATGAAATCTGAAATGTTTAAATGTAATTGTTTGTTGTTGTTAATTTTCTGGAAGTGCAGGGTAGTTCTAAATCTGATTCCTGTATTTGTTTCACTGGAGAAAACTTCTGTGTTTTTTGCTGTGAATCTGGCAGAATATACTCAGGCTTTGCCCAGTGGGGACTACAGGGCTGTTGAAGATCTATAGCACTTGGTTTTTCATGCTGGGGTGAATTTGTTACTGTAGGATGGGAACAGTCTTACAGGTAAAACCAAAGAGTAAGACTGAGACATTTTGCTTTTGTTCCATGCTCTGTTTAAATTTCTGAGCCTCATCATCTCTGTTTACAAAATAACGGTGCTCATATTTATCAGTCAGATGTTAGTGGATTAAACCTCTTATTAAAGTCCCTTGTTACAGAACAGAAGGTGCACTTAAATGGAAAAAACATCTCTTGTGTAGCTGGTAAGTTGTTTACTTGTTCATTCAGGTCAGATGTTAATAATGTTCAGGGAACAGAGTGCACTGCAATGTAATTGCTATCAGAGCCTCTGAAGTCACTCTCACCTTTCTGGCCTCTTTTTCACCTGCTGATCTTTGACAGGTTAGCAAGCAGCTCTCTGAAGAATATGAGAAGATTGTCAACCCTGAAAAGGCAGCAGAAGACACAAAACCTGTGAAAATTAAGGAGGAACCTGTTAGTGATATAACTTTCCCCATAAGTGAAGAGCTGGAAGGAGATCTGGCTTCTGGTGACCAGTCTTTGCCTGTTGGAGTTCTTGGAGGTCAAAGTGAGCGCTTCTCTGCCAACTTGGAAGTAGAAGCTTCCCCACAGACTTCAGGTAGGGGTCTCTTGCTTCTCCTGGAAGCAAGAAGAAGAAATTTCTTTTCTTCTCCTGGAAACAGATCACAGTTCCTTGTGATCTTGTTTCCCCTGGTTAGGTTTGGATTTGTGTCCAGAGATTCATATTCCTGCAAACTTGAAAGCCATGTTCATTACATAGTTTAGGCACTGAATGAATTCTGGAAATATGAATGGTACTTGGGGATGTCCTCCATATTCAGAAATTACCCTGGTAATGACAGTCACTGTTTTGTGAAAGCTTATTAGTGACTTATGTGAAATGGGCTCCTGGGAATCCCTCCAACTGTCTGTACCCTAAAGCCTACTGTACTTGGCTGAGGCCATGGAAAGTGAAATGGTGAATGAATTAATGGGGTTGTGGAGACCACTCTTTTCCTCAAAGTGCCATCCCTTGGTGACATTGAAGAACATTGGTGGCAAGCATGGGAGAATCTGCTATGGCCATGCCTGCTTTATATCAGCATAGAAGTTTCATTATCTTCGCTCTTTGGTGAAGCTGAGCATCCTGGAATGAAAAAGAGGCAGTTTCAATTTTGCATGGAACCATCTGAACTCTGGAAGTCCCTGCAATAACTATTTCACTTAAAAATCTGGTTAAAAAACAATGAAGCTTATCCTCCTATTAACCCTAAGCTAAGTAGCATGTATAGTGAGGTTAGAGTATGCCTCTAAGTCCACTAGTGTTTTTGCATTGTTGAGTTTTAAAAAACATAAATCCATCTAATGTTTTTCTGAAAGCTCATACTGTTTTCCATGTCACCTCTGAAATGTAAACTGTTTGCAATATTGTGGGAGAAGGAGCAGCAGATTCCTCTGGCCCATCCAGGGTTGCAAGTGATTCATCTGGAAGGCTTTGTATTAGCATCTACCACTTGAGACCAAGAGGTTAGCATGCTAGCTGTATATTAAATGCCTCTTGCTTCTCTGATACAGAATTGATGTTTTCTAATTAAGAGTACAAGTGCTCTGTTCCTTCCTGAAAACCCCTCTTCACTTCACAAGAGCCTTTGGAGATCTCATCTGTGAGAAGTTCCAGTCTAGACCTGGGCAGGTTGGAGAGTTGTAATATCCTAAGGAGCAAGAAAAAGCTGCTGCAATTAGACCATTGCCATCTCAAAATGCAGGTGTGAAGCCTGCAGGGAGGGCAGAGAGGCTTCAGTGTCTGAGGGCAAAACTCTCATTACAGCTTTCAATGTTCTTCCTGTGTTTCTGTGGATGTCTGACACTGCCGTTGTGAGCTGGCTGCTTACTTTCATTGCAGTTGGGAAAATGGAGGCAAAATTGTTCCTTGTTCCTCCGCCTCTCAGGATAACGTGAAGATTAGCTTATTTCTGAAGTACTTTGAAGTTAAAGTGCTTTGAAGATGAAACATCCTTTGTTGATGCTTAAGTACTTTTAGTCATTAGTGACACTCTTAGTGACAGGTGACAGAGCTGAAAGGAATAAGGCTGAGCGATGAAGAGCAACTGATGAAGGAAAGACACAGTTTAGTTTAGTGAGCACCTTTGATTATTATGTAGACTGGAGCTGTAACTCTGGAACAGCATTTTAATGATGTGTCCATTGTTATTGAGAGACATGCATTTCCTTATGATTGACATAGGAAGGCTTCCATTAAGGTAACTGAGCTAATGTAGGCTGTGTTATCAAAAAGGTCTCATGAACCTTGGTTTTGGCTAAACTGATCTGGAAAAGATTCCTGACTTCTTCATAAAGGAGAATTCTTGGCACAGACACATGTTGGAGCATTTGTTCTCTTTGTAATTTCTACTAATAATGGCCTATTGTTACTAGTATACTGATAATAGGGAATGGTCATAGGTTTGGCTCAGTACAAGAGCTTTGGTTGTGCTTTCAAACTGTAGCAGTGCTCTTTGAGACTTGAAGTTTGGAAAACGTATTAAAATGGTTTCCTATTTTGTTTGTTGTTTTTGTAGTGGGTCTTTTTGTTGTTTTTTTTGATTGGTTGGGTTTTGTTTTTTTTTGTTTTGGTGTTTTTTTAAATTTTCTACTTGAGCTTAACCCCACACGAGAGAGAGAAGATTTCACAGTTTATTCAGTTCTGGTCTGTTTATGCCCATCTCAGCAAGGAGACCAATTAGTGTGTTTTTAATAGGATTTTTGTCTCACTTTAAACTTAAACAGATACAATGCAATCTGTAATTATTTCTCTTGGGGAGAAAACATTTGCTGTTATCAAGGAATATGATTTGGTAATCTTGTACAGAAAATCCTCAATCAGTGCTCAGATTGCACACTAGTCCAGAAATGTTTTATAAAAAAGTGAGGCTGGGAGGAGCTATTTCCCAGCAGGGCATCTGTGAGGTTGAGCCAAAATGATTTCTGTCTGTTCTGCTCAAGGATGGGATGAGACTTGTGGGTGCTGAGTACAAGGAGGCAGGCAGGTGGCTGACTGCAGCTTTGATGTCCCTGCATTTCAGTGCTGAAAGTGGAATTTGGGATTGTTCATCTACCTAGTCCTCTGCCCACTCACTTCACCTCCCCTGCAGAAGCCCAGGATGTCTGACAGTTGCAAAGTCCTCATAATGACTTCTGGACTGCCTCAGAGTCCTGCTTATGCAGGGTCTAGTCCATGTGCTGTTGGTGTACTCACTGCTGGGACACTCCTTCTGGAGAGTGATGTGGAATTGTTCCTCATGGAGAAAATCACGTGCAGGCTAACAGTGAAAGGATACCAGCATATTTTTGCAGTGGTAATTGCTGGACTATTAAATAAGTCAACAGATATTTTTTTATTGATCACAGTGCTTGGGTGTGTTTTGTTTGTTTTCCCCCAGCACAGTTAAACTGTGGCTTTGCTTTTGCTCCATCTCTACCTTTGCTGCTGTCCCTTGCATCTGCGTGCTGTTTGTGATTTATCTTTTTACTCAGTTACTACTGTTTGCTTTTTCCTTCTCTAGGGGCTGAGGTGAATGCTTCCCCACTGTGGAACCTGGCACAGGTGAAAATGGAGCCACAGGAAAATGAGGAGGCGAATGTACATGGCCACGGGGTTCTAGGCAGTGATGTCTTTGAGGAACCAATGTCAGGCATGAGTGAAGCTGGGATGCCACAAAGCCCCAATGGCTCTGAGAGCAGCTATGGTTCTCATTCTGCTGACAGCCTGATGGGATCCTCACCTGTCTTCAACCAGCGCTGCAAGAAAAAGATGAAGAAGATGTGAAAAGAAACAGTCTTTTTATTTAGTGCTGATGGTGTGCAACAGACACTTGAAAGGAACTAGTAGAGTACTGTGATGATTCCAACACAGGGCTGGCCCTGGTGTGTGAGGGACCTGCATGAAATGATTATGAGAGGTTTGATGTGTAGCTCCCCTCTTTGCTGGCTTCTGTACTCCATCCTGATTGATGAGACTGAAGATCACCCTTTGCATTTGATGATGGCATGGCTTGCTTTGTCAGATTCATGAGGAATGTGCCGGTGAAAAGTAGTTGTGAGGAGATTTTCCAAGTTACAGAACCATTGAATGCTTTGGTTTAAAGGGACCTTGTGGCATTTCTAATCCAGCCTCCTGTTCAGGTCTCAGCCAGTTAGAGCAGGTTGCTAAGGACTTTGTCCATTTGAGTAGCTACAAGGATGGTGATGCCAATTCTCTCTGGACAACATTTTCCCATCACAGTAAGAAAAACAATATATCTGCATCTAGTTGGAATTTCCCATGTTCCAGCTTGTGTTCACTGCCTCTTGTTCTGTTATTGTTCATCTCTGAGAAGAGTCTGACTGCCTTCTCTAACCCAGTTATTAAGGGATTATATACAATGAGATCTCTTTTTAGCCTTTTCTCTTCTTAAATATGGAGAAACCATGTTGCCTGAGCTCTCCTTACTTGTCCTGTGCTCCAGCCCCCAAACTAGCTCTGTGACCTTCCACTGAAATTGCTGCAGTGCCCTTGTAAAGGGGGAGCACAAAAATGAATGACATCCTCCAAACTCTATCTCACAGTCGCTGAGTAGAGAGGAACAACAATTTCCCTCAGAGGGCTGGCTGCCTGCTTGCTGGCTGTTGTGGGCAGCAGGAGAGTCCTAAGTCAGGGTTTTAGTTGGAGAGCTGTCACTGAGGACGATGATGGTGGCATAGGAAAGAGGCTGTAGTGTGGTCTCACAGTGCCATTAGCCAGCTCCCTCAGTGCCTTCACGTTCAGCCTGTTGGTTTCAATGGGCCTAAGTTCTCACTAACTTAGTCTTCCCCTGCTGTAGGCAATGCTTTATTCCTGTATGCTGTTTGAAGGCTTGAGGACCTGACAGGCCTTAAAGCAGAACTTACAGTGAAAACAGGTGAAAAAGATGTTGTGTACATGAGCCTGAAAGTACAAAAGCATCCTTTGTTACCATGTTGTTTGCATTGTTGAACAGTAAACCATATTTTATTTAACCTTCCTTTTGCTTCCAGTGTACTTAAAGAAGGCCTTCTTCTTACTTCTTACCAGTTTGAACTCCAGCTGAGCTTTGGCTTTCCTAATTTGCTCTGTATACTTGGGCTGTGTTTCTGTATCTCTGCTGGCCAGCCCATCATCACTTCTACTTCTGTGTACCTTTCTGTTGGTGTTTGAGATCAGTCAGGAGTTCCTCAGTCAATTTCTGCTGTAATTTCTGTTTGTCAGAAAGGACTGATTTTTTACTTAGAGAAGGCTGTCTTTGAAGATAAAGGAGCACACTTGGGTTCCTTGGGGTGGCCAGGACAGAATTTCCCTTGTGAAGTTCTGCTGAGACATTCCTTAAATTAAACAAAATATGTTAACCTGAAGGTACAGGACTCTGTCTTGTACACATTTCTCAGGATTTTAAATGCCACAGTTCTATGTCTTCTGCAGCCAATACATTCACATTCTCCACCAATTCTTCCAGCAGAGCTTACTCCCTAGTTGATTACTTGATCATCTGTTCAGGGAAGTTGATGTGGTTTTCTGGAGAGAATGAAACAGCTTTTACTAATGGTGTGAGCCTGTACTGGCAATGCAAACTTTTCCTTTGCTGTCATTGGATTGAGTGCAGCAACTTCAGGCTGGCTGAGCTTTCATATTCAAGGTTGTTATCTTGACAGCTTAGTCTGAAACAGAATCTATTTTGCTGCTTGCTTTTATAGCTCAGCTGACTGATGGAATTTTTTTTGTTCTTCACAATCCTCAGTTGATCAACTCAGTCTTTAACTTGATTCAGTGTGGCTCTCTCTCAAAAGAGCTAGAATGAACATGAATCAAGAATGAACAGCCACTTAAACTGGCTTTATACCTGTAACCCCTTGGGATGGTTGAGGGAAATTTAGCAAACCTACCATTTATCTTTACAATTGCAGGTTTATCTTTTGAAAGAATGAGCTTCAGGCATAGTATTTTTGTTTCTGTATAACATGCCTGGCCTTAATTCTTTTTTCCTAACTGTATTTCTCTTCCACTTTATAGAAGTGGAATCCAAACAGAAAATGTCTCAATGTCTAATAAGAATGCGTGACCATAGGCTTTTATGGACAATGGAGTTAAAATTGTCCATCAGAGTTTTAAAGGTCTCTCCTGGGGGGTAAATTCTCACTATTTTAAGCCTAGTCAGTAGTAGAAGAGCATACCAGGAAATCTTTATTTTGATTCCCCCTGAGTCACCATTAGCCAAGCTGCAATGTCCCTGTTTTCTCAGCTGTAAAAGAGAATAGTAATATTTTCCTTTTAGAAGTGTGTTTGAGATTTAGTTACTCTGCAAGAAAAAGGTGCAGTAATCATTCAGAGAGTTTTGTGAGAGCTGCAAGCTTTTATTCCACTTCAGTTGGACTGTTGCTGGCTGGAGAATGCTTAGATGGTCACTGAAATGTCCTGTATGACCCAGATTTTAAGCAAAACTGCTGATCACAAAGACCAGCACAACTCTGCTGTTCAGCTGTCCAGGTACAAGGAAGGCATTTGGGATGGTACCTTCTCACTCAGCTTTATGTGTCTACATCTAAACTTGTTCCTTTGGACCACACTTGCAGATGAATAGAAATAATCATTTCTTAGGTCACTGTCCTTTTGGCCTTGAGGTAGAAATATAAAGCAGGTTGAATGAATGGCATTTTTAGAAAGGTCTATTTTTACTTTGTGTGCCCATGAAGTGAGTTCAACTTGACTACCTCAGCTGAAGACATCCACACTGTCAGTGTATGAGTTAAGTGATGTGACTTAAGCCTTTCCTGGATGGGAATCAGAGACTTCCTCCTGCTGGGCCAGTGCTTTTTCTTTTCTGCACATTTAGAGCTTGCAGTTCAAATGGTAGTACAGGGCTAAGAGCAGGCTGCCCATCTCAGCTAAACCAGCAGATCCAGCATTCCCCACAGCACACAGAATGTGCCGGGATGGGGCCCTGAGGCTCAGCCTGATTTGCCACCTGTGTCTTTGACACTGTGAGAGCACCTGTCGTTGGGCCTTTCTCTGTAGGTGCTTTGCAAACTGGTTCTTGTAGTAGTGTTCTTGCAGCCAGGTACTTATGCAAAGTCCATTGCACTATTTTTGGGAGCCAAATGACAGAGTGACTGCTGCCAGCATCGCTTGCTCATTTGCAAGATTTCAAGTGGGCTAAAAATGAAAATATAGTGTTCTCTAGGGCTTTGGTTAAACCTCATAAGTGTTAATCTTAAGTGCTTTCTCTGTATTGTTCATGTGCAGATGTTCTGTCTTAACTTTTTTTTTTTTTGTGATGTTTTTTATTATTCCACATTCCTTTTCCACACCCATTTCACCCTGTAACACGCACTCTACAACAAGCCAAGCCTGAGTACTTCAAGTGTATTTAAATGCAGTGCATATTCACTGTCTTTTGAGTCAGCTGTGTTGTTGCAGTGTAAGGGAGAAGTGCTATTGATTCTCTTTGGGATGCATGTTTATGCAGAGGTGAGAAACCCATCAGCATCGCTTATACACTTAAAAGTGCAGGCAGAGTAATAGCTGTACCTCCTGTTGCCCCACTGTGCTAAGGGTTGCAGCTGACTTTTGTGTGCATGACGTTTCCTTTTATGCATGTGGAAGCTTTACCTTCTGGGTGAGCCCTTCGCCTCTGAACATTTATGGTTCTTATATTTTCAGTGGCGTTGATCATGCATGAAATAGTGAAATTTAAAAACTAGCTCACAAAGTCAGACACAGACTATATGCTCTTTTGATGAATCAAAGAAGATTTTGCTAGGTGTTAATGCAGCCTTGGGCAACTAGTGAGGTGTGTTCATTGACCATGTTATCCCCAAATTTCAAACCACAGTGAGATGATGCAGTTGGTTGGAATGAAGCTCTGCTCTCGCAGCTGCTGTTCCTTGCTGATGGCTGGTGAAGCACTCTGCTGACCCACCTGCTTCAACACTCTGCAGTTTTTACAGTTCTTTCATCTTTCTCCTTTGCTTTCCAAAAGTGGGTGGATGAAAAATGGGAACAGTGAGTATTGACCATGTCCATATCCAGTAGCATAGATGTCTTACAGTGATTTATTTTGCCATGATTGAAATTGGTAGGAGCTTTGATATCAATTTGGAGAGCAAGATCTGTAAATTACTTGGCTTTTGAAGTGTTTTGCATAGGAATCATACAGGATTGTAGTTGAGAGAGTGCTGTGTATCATATTCCTTTTCCCCTCTAGCAATACCTTTTTATTCCTTTTGAAGAGTTTTGCCTGCTATCCAGTAAAGTTCGCTGTATAAATGGCAGTGTAACAACTTATGTGTACAGATTTATGTCAGACTACACTACCTAGTGATTTAATTCCAAGGCCATCCATGATAATTTGAATATGCATAATGCTGTGCAGAAAAAGAGATGTTTGCTGCATAGAAATGTACAATTTAAAAAGAAAACAGGAAAACAAGATTAGGTAGGGTAGGTGAGGCCAATCTGATTATGTGCTCAGTTCTGAGACTAATGCACATGTTATGTGTGAAGGATGTTTTACTTAAAATGTTTTTGTACACGCATGTGAAAGAAATATGTAACTTTGCTTTGTGTTTATATGGAACAAAATTACTTAGAAATATTTCAGGGTTGGGTTTTTTTTTTCCTTGCTCTCCTGGAGAGAGTTGCTTTGTAATTTCTAAGAAAATAAATAAAACTATTCAGAAATAAAAATTCGAAAGGTGTTGTGTGTGTTTTTTGGTTTTGGAAATGGTGCTGTGAACACAAAATCCATTCTTGGGGTTCTGTTTACCTTTATGTGGGATCTGGAGGAGACATTTTGCAGGCCTGAGTAAGGTACTGGGATGATGTATCAAGCTAGGAAGACAAGAAATGTTATTCAAGGGTGTGGCCAGGGAAAATGGAAGTCTTATTTTGCACAGGTGCCAGTGCTAGTGAGCCCCTGAAGTGATATTAGAACCACAGTGCTACTATTGGTATTCATCCAGCATAAGCAAGTGCTGTTTCTGGGGCAGCTACTTATATACACTTCTACTACTTATATTAACAGTACCTAGGAGCCCTGCTGCAAGCCATGTGCTTTGCTCTTTTATGTGCTGGTCTACTTATTTTACATTCTGCCTTTTTTTTTTTTCTTTAGACTGCAGTGAATGAAGCGCAGTGTGCTTTCCCCTCTGTTCTGGCATGGCAGGGCTGAGGAGGGAGGTTTGAAGCTTGCTAGCCCTGCTAAGCAATTGCGAATAGCACACCCTGAATTAGGATATTGGCCGGAGAGGGAATAGTGCTCGCTTCCCATCACGCCTGTGCTTCAGCGCAGTCCCGCACAGCTGAGTTGGTGTCCCGGTCCCTGTCCGGGGCTGCCAGGACCTGGAGGCAGAGGACAGAAATCCCCCCGTCCCATTGCTCCCCACCAGGTCAAAGCCTGAGCGCTGGGATCGCTCTGCTCCTGCAGCCTGGGGTGCCTGTGCGGCAGGCTCGGGATCAGCCGGCAGCCCGGGTGGCGGCCCCGGGAGCCTGGGGATCCCGACGCCGAAGGAAGCCGTGCCCCGGCTGCTCCCCGGTGCGGGCTGCGGGCGCGGCGGTGGCCGCGGGGCGGTGCTGGCCGCTCGCCGCTGCGGGGCTGCAGCCCAGGGACGGCCGCTTGCGCTGCAGCCGCGGCCTCTGCGCTCCCCCAAACTCCAAACCGTGCCGTTTTCGCCGCCTCTTTATTTTGGAGATTAGAATCGGCTCTTTGTTGCTATGGAAACGCTGCGTGAGAGAAGTCGACCTCATTATGAGTTGGGATGAAAAGTCCTTAGGGGTGGGCTCGGCACCCTTGCAGTGGGGAGAATGGGGCTGCGGGATCCGTGGCAGGGGCACTGCTGCTTTTGCAGGGATCCTCAGTGGTTTGCAGAGCTTGTCCGTGTTTCCCTTCAGGCTCATCAGACCAGAAACAGCCCCTGCTCCTGGACCATTTCCCTTGGGAATTGGCTCAAGAGTCGTGGCAGCATCACTTGTGCACCTGGACTGCAGGTGCCCTTGCTTCAGGAGGCTGTCACTGCAGTGAGCTGGATGAAAGGCTTGGGTGTTGTGAAGGGTCTTTGCCTCTGGTGCCTGCCAGGGCCCTGGCATACCCTCTGTGTCCTTTTCTCTCAAATCTGGGCTGCCACCTCTGAGCCCAAACTGTTCCTGGAGGTGTGCCTCATTGTCAGCATTGTGCAAATCCAAACATCCTGCTGCCTCTGCTCATCCTTGCCACCCTGGTTTGTCTTGTCTCTCCCCTGACCTTTAATGCTCATTTTCATCTTGGACTCCTGACAGCATTTCTGTGCCCTCGCTGCCCAGCTTCTTGTGGCAATTATTGCTGCCCATCTTGAGTTGCAAACACACTTAGGAAGCAACCTTATTTCCTCGAGTGAAAAAAACCCCAAACTATTAAGATTATTCATCTGAGTTTTTGGCAAAATTTTCTTTCCCTTGGTGGAGGAAAGGAAGTTGGAACTTGCTGTAAATGTAACAGTTGTAAAAGCTGATGGCTCTTCTCAGTTATTCCATCTTGTTGCTGTTGGACAAACTGCCTGGCATGGAGGGTGTGCTGGACTCCAGCTCTGGTGTAAACTCCTCCATCCCTTCAGGCTGAAGTGGGGGGACAGGCAGAACTGGTACAGCAGGAGGAGATGAGGCAGGGGGCTCTGCAGCAGCCAGGGCTGAGCATGGCATGGGCTGAGCATGGCATGGGTGGGGTCTGTGTTACTCTGCCGTGCCAAAGCTGGCATTTGTTAAAAGGTAATCCCATGAAAGATTTTGTGAACTACAGTTTCTTAGCCTTTCTGGGCATCAATTTCAGAGTATTTGGAGAAAGGCTGAAAAAATGATAGTATTTGCCAATACTAACACTAAAACCAAGAAAAACAGTCCCCTTTTTTATCTTGATGGTGGGTTTGGGGACTCCTCTTCTCTTCTCTTCTCTTCTCTTCTCTTCTCTTCTCTTCTCTTCTCTTCTCTTCTCTTCTCTTCTCTTCTCTTCTCTTCTCTTCTCTTCTCTTCTCTTCTCTTCTCTTCTTTCTCTCATCTTTCTTCTTCTCTCTTCTCTTTTCTCTCGTCTCTCTTCTCTCATCTCTCTTTCTTCCCTCCTCTCTCCTCTCCCCCTTTTCACTTTCCAGTCGTGGAGCAGCCACAATGTTGGTTTTGGTGTTCCTGATTTTGCTGGAGAAGCTTCAGTGTGCTTGGTGAATGTGATGTTGGTGCTGCTGCAGCAGCTCCTTTGAAGACAGCGATGCCGAATGTTTAGCCAAACCCTTCTTTTTCATCTGCAATGCCCAGTAGTAGTGAATAGACCAACATTAATGTAACCAGACCAGTTTGACACTCTCCATCTTTCCCTTTTGACAGTCTCTTGACTCTTGTAATTCCATAATTTTGCTATTATTTGAGTTGATACAAACTCATGTATTTTACAGCAGTCCTGGATTTCTCTACTGAAGAAAGGAAACAAGGAAGCCAATTGCTGGTAACTCTGAATGCCTAAAGAAAATTACATGAACCAATTCTAATCTAAAAAGCTGTAGTATATAAAAACTGTCTGAGTCTTCCTTTTATAGTCTAAAGAAACAAAACCACACCTCCACTTCCCTGCTTCTTTGATGGTCACATTGAAAGCAAATTAGTTGCATTTATATTGTGATATCTGAATTAAATTTGTCTGATATGGCTGAGATGTCACAGCCCTATTAACTACATGTGCTCTATAATACAGTGTCTTTTTAAACAGGCAGGTAGGATAAAATAAAATACAATTCTTTGTCTACTGAATGGATTTTTTTCTGTGGGAAACAGTGAGCAAGGCAGCTACATCTCAGTATAACCAAATCTTTCACAATGACTTCAAAGGAAGCAGAGAAATTAAATAGCTAAAGAGACACTGTCCTTCATGTATTCACCTCCTCTAGCCCAAAGCTCAGAGACCTTCCTACACTCATTTCTAGTCTTTAAAAAAATTAGCATTTCACAAAAAAACAGCAGAGCTCTACAGCTCTCAGCAGTGATTTCTGTTGTTGTGTTTTGTCATTCTGTTTGCATGCTCAGTTTTGATAAATTATGTTCGTGGGCTGGGTGCAAAATGTATTTCTGTAATGAATGAATGAATGTACGTCTCACTATGGAGCATCTAATAAGATACTTTCTAAGATCCCTATCTTGTGAGGTGTTTAATTATACAGAATCGTCCTAGAAAATACTAACTGATGTCTGGGTGCTGAAGCAAGTGTGAATGAAAGACATCTGATCTTGAAATTGTGGGCTAGAAAGGAGATAGTGGGCCAGCTTGTGGGCTGGCCACGGACCCTTATGCAGAGACAGTGCTTTTGCTGTTTTATAAATTCTTCATGAGTGTGACATCTTCCACAGTAGTAAGCAGTTTCAGAAGCTACAGACACAGACTTCAGTGCTGTTTGTGGGGGTTTCTAGGTGGTTTTAACGAGGCACAGAGGTAATTTTGCAGAGTCATGCTGCAAGTAGATGTACCTGTGAGCGCCAGTGTGGGACTGTGAAAGAACTGCTTTCTTTTTGGAGTGGCAGATAGAAGAGAAAGTGACAGTCTGTGCAGAAAATCTGTGTGCAGCCTCCTCATGGGGAGAAAACATGAGCTCTTGGAGCATCTACTGAAAATTCATAGAGGGTGAAGGATTTAAAAGTGAAAGGAAAGGCAGAAAAGAGAGAAAGATGAAACAAATTGTTCTAGAAACTGCAGAAGTTAAAAATTGCAAGTCTTGCTTCCACCCTCTCCCTCTGCCTGGAATCCCTTTACATCCATGAGATGTCAGTGATTCAGACTGACATAGGGAAAGCTGAAGAGATAGAGAGGGCAGTATATGTGGGCAAGTATTTAGGATTTACTGAATTAGTTGGTATTTGTATATGCATTTATGAAGGCAGAGATATACAGAGCAGTTATATATGTTGCCATCATATAATTTACAGTTCCCAAGGATTATGAGTAGTTCCTGTGCCACTTCTGTCATCATCTTGTGGGATGTGTGACCTGAGGAGTGGTGGGTGCTTGAGACAACCACAAAATGCTCCTAGTCTTTCATCTAGCAATTCAGATAAGCACGTCTGTGATTTTAAGTGTATGAAGAATAAGGTGTGGATGTGCTTTGAATTATGCCTATACCTCAATGCTTTGCTGAATAAGGGCAGCACAGCAGAGTACTGAGCAAAATTAAAAAAAAAAAACAAAAAAAAAAACCCAAAAAAACCAAACTAAAACTACTTATTGGGCCACATTGAGGTCAGTTCATTTCTCTGGACACCTGATGCCTCTCACTAACTGGCATGACTGGGCTGCTCCAGGAATGATATTTTATTCCACTGATCTGACAACACCCATCATTTTCTTACACACAAATGTCCATATCACTAAATCACCTCTGCCATTGTTAGTGCTAATTGGCTCCCTGACTGTAAGCTCAGAGGAGCTTGATAAGCCTGAATGGAAGCTAAAGGCCTGTCTCCCCACACAATGGCACTGGGACAACCTGTGAATATATAACAACCTCTGCTTTCACATCATGCTCCCTGGTCTCACTACAGAGAGGCTTTCAAAAGCCAGGGCTATCACCCTCACCATTTTCTGTCAGGACTGAGTTTGCCCACACAGAAGTTGAAGCATGCTAGCCACTGGTAAATGTTTGCTTTCCATCATATTTTCCTGCTAGTGGGTGTCTGTGTGTGCAGTCGAGTGTGCTGGGCAGGCTCCAGCTCCTGGTAAACAAGAGACAAAACGGGGACGTGAGCAGAGTGGGAATGCAGATGGGTGTTGGCATGGGGTCAGATGCTTTTACAAAATACCACCCTTCATTTAAGCTGTGTCATGCTTTCTGATGTGTCATATCTTATGATGGATTAGACAAAGCTAGCAATTTTTTGGCAGGCTGAATAAAGCTTCTGCAAGAGTAGATCTTTTTAGTAAAATTTCCCTTTCAGAACCCTTCTGAGAAATCCTGAATTGTCCTGGAAATTCTGCTCTACATGTAGAAGTTCAGTGCAATCCTGAACAGAGCCTAAGTTTTGAACAGTAATTCTTTGAGGACTGGTAAAAATGCATTTTTTGTCTTGCAAAGAAATTTTTTTATCCTTTTCCAAAAGGAGTGATGAGCTTCTCCTATTAATGGAAGAAGAGAAAGGGAGAAAGGGAGTGGCAGAACTGACATCTGTAGTTCCTGCATCTGAATTGGGTTCTGTCATTTATTTTATATAACCAGAAAATCTTCTTTTGAGAAAGGAGGAATGGAGCAGGCTGTGGAGAATGGAAGAATCATGATTTTGTTTCAAGGAAAGTGAAGGAGGAAAACCAAAATTCTGCCAACAGAAAAACAGTGTTCTTTGTCCTCTGTCACTTTCATTGCCATCCCAGCTAGTACAGTGGAATCCCAAAGGGAAGCAGAAGTAACCAGAAGGTACAGAAGTATTTTCCTATGTTTTCAAAGCATGTTGCCAGTCAAAGCTATTTACATTCTCTCTTTATCTTGTCAGTCGTAGGCCTTGAGGGTTTTCTTGTCTTTTTGCTCTCAATGTGTGTGGGTGAATTGTGGCATCCTCTCTGCTCCCCTCCATCTTCTTTAAGGTCTCTGCTTCTGATTTCCCAGTGAGATGCACATAGATTTTCTATTTGGCAAAATGTGGCATCACTATTCCACACTCCACTCTAAGCCTTATGTGTCAGTCTCCTTCCAGCTTTGCAGGTTTTGTTTGCATAAATGAGGGGATTGCAACAAAAAGAATCTGGATTGGCAGCTCTGAAGACTTTAATCCTCTTTTCATCCACAGAGCAAAAATAATGCAACAGCAGTGTGACTGGGATGACTGCTATGCTGGCTAACACCAGGGACCAAACTGGGGAACTTCCAGAACTTAAAAGCACAACCCCTTTTTATAACCTGAGCTGAGGCAAGAGGTCTGTAAGACACCTGTAAACTCTAGGGACTGGGAAGGCAGAGGGAGAGCTGGGCCACAGCTGGCTGCTCAGTTACATGAATTTGCTCTGGAAATGAACTCTTTCCAAGTGTCTCAGCTTTACAGCATTGCGATTCCTGTGCAAGTCACTACCTAAGTGATAACAGTATCTTACTGGCCATACCAGAAACTGGATTCAGTCCTAAGCCTGAGGAAGACTAATCCTTAAGTCAAGTTAATCTTAGATTCTCTGCAGATGTTACTGGTAAATTTACTGGGCTTGTTCTACATTAAGGATTCTGTCATGGGTTACAAGGTTAATGGTGCTCCTGGCTGTTCCTGACGTCAAGATCTTGGATGAACTGGGGTAGTCATTCTCCTGTGCCTCATCTGGAATTCTGTGTGCAGAAACAGAGCTGTCCTGCCACAGGTCTGCCTCAGAGCTCATTGGAAATGCAGAGGTGGAAGAGGTGGCCCTGTAGTCCATTGTCTCCTTCAGGATCTCTGGTACAGAAATGATTAATGAATGACATTTGTCCCCATCTCTCCTTGAAGATTTGAATGATGGGAAACTTCACAGAGTCTTGGTACATGACCAAGCTGTTTCCCTTACTTTTAAAATGTATTTTCTAATGAGCAACCTGCATGCTATTTGCTTCAGGTTAAGGTTCCATAGGGTGTGTTGTTGATTTCCTGTAAAACTCCTATCTAATCCATGCCTTTAAATCCTGTTTTTGTGCTGGAGGTTGTTCAATTGTGTAAAATCCCATGCATACCCCTTGTCTAATGCTTTCCTTCCCCAGACCATTTCTACAGCCTGTTAAGGTCATGCTGAGTCCTGACCTTGTCCTCCATTGCACGTGCAGTCCCGTGCAGCTTAGTGCTAGCAAATTTAGTAAGCATAATCTCCCTTCCATCAAGCAATCTGTAGTGAAAAAATGGATAGAAGCAAGCCAAGGACAAGACATACAGAACAGTTTTGGAGAAACAACAGTGGCAAATAACTGATATGATTCTCAAAGGTACTACTTTTTGGTTTTGCACTAAGTTCCGAGATCTGGGAAATTCCTATTTCAATTAAAGGTATTTTAAAATAATTTTTAATAATGTTTTCACTAGCTGCTGTACCAGTTGGATCTCAATCTCAAGGTTACATTTCACCATTCTGAAATTATTTCACAGAACAGAGTGGCTCTACTCATAGCCTTGATTAGCCCATGGGTCACTTCCAGACAGGTGGCTTGTCTCACTGAGAGGGCTGCCCTGCACTGGCTCCAGGGCTGGCTGTGCCAGCCAGGCATCACACTGCCTTCACCAGCTAGAACATGGGCAACTGCTCTCACAGTCAGTGTCAGTGGCAGAAACCACAGGAACTTCCCAGTAAGGTGGGAAATGTGCTGCTGTGTGAACTTTGGCAGAGTTTAGCCCCAAGATATCGAGTCTGATCTGGGGAGGAGGCTCCACTCTGAGGAGTTCTGGCACATCAGTTTCACAGACCCAGCTCTGATACCTGCTCATTTAGAGAATAAATAAAGCAGGATTTAAGAATTAGTACACTTACAAGGTTTTTTTTTTGGTTTTGGTTTTGGTTTTGGTTTTTTTTTTTTTTTTGTTTGTTTTTTTTTTTTTTTGTCTGGATGGTGATGTCAGGCCTTAAGAAAGATATCTGATATAATTACTTGCAGAAAACTACAGGCAGGTAAGCAGCTTCCTGCTTTCTCCACCTCTTCCTACTCCCAACCTAATGTTGAAAACATACACAGCTGGGGAGCCTTGTGGGAGGTGCCACAAAGCAGGGGTCTGACTTTCTGTTTATATTCTGCCTGAGTCATTTATTCACTCTGTAAGCAATTGTCTTGAGAGTCCTGAGCCACAGTGGTAAAATAGGAGCAAAGTTCCATCCACTCCTCAATACATTTCTCAAGAGACTCCGAGACCTTCAGTAGCCTGACTGATCTCACAGTCTCCTGAGCAGGTCAGGGCCATCCCATAAGATCAACAACTTGAGGAATCACAGAGCTTGCCCCAAGCCAGTGGCCAAAGGTTCTGTCAGTCCTAAAAGTGACATTGGCCGCTGGGCCCTTCTTTAGGTGGCGAGAGGAAGAAGATGCCGATGACGCACGTCTCAGCCCAGATACGTGTGAGCTGTTGTGCTTATCATTACCATTGCTCATTTGCTGCAAAGCAGGTGTTAGCTCAGAAAAAACCCATAAAAGCTGCATTCTGGATTGTTTGTTCCTCGTTAAAATGATCTGGGCCCCTGTGGGCATGTGTTGTCTTAATATTCTGGTGCTGAGAAGTGCCGCATTTTCATAATGAAAGCTGTTGCAGGAAAGCAATTCCGACCTCAGATAAAGGGAGAAGATTACACTTGCCACTCGAGTTATGGTATTAGAACAACTGATTTTATTTGCTTTCATTTTCCCTGTCAGCTGCTGCTGAACCTCTATGCAATGTTCTTCAGAGATGTTAATTGTATTTTGTGTGTCTGGATCCCCCTAAGAAGTGACAAACATTTTCAGTCACAAATTGGATGTCTCTTTTCATTTAAACATCAACTAGGAAAACTAATTTAAGAATGGTGAAGCTGTTGTTCCAGCAAGGGCCCTAATATGCAATAGGAGCTGACAGATAGATTTAGGGACATAAAGCAACAGATTCTGTGTTGGGAATGTAAATCTATAAGATAGTCACTTAATTTTTCCCTCAGCTGGGTCATGACTGAAGAAAAAGAGCCACATGTATGCAGCAGGACAAAATAATAAAGTAACTTCATTCAGTTTTCAGGGGTATAGTCATATAATTTAGGTCCAGCACTGAAGTGGACAGAACAATCTTTGGACAAAGTTCCTGGAGACACCTATGGATGCCTTTGCCTTAAAAAAAGACAGGACTGTTTTTTTTAAGTCTTGAGTGAAAAGGAGAAGATAACAGATAAATAACATGCAAAGAGATGAGGAGAAAATTGAGTACATGGATCTGTGCAAAGTGGGATGAGAGAATAAATTGTGGCTCCTCCAAACAGCTGAGCTGCTGGAGGGAGATGAAAGGGGAGATGACCAGAACCTACACTTCTGACAGAGGTGCCTAGGCAAATTCCCCTAACATGACCAAAATCTTGTGAGGCTTGCACCTGAGTACAGTACAGTCTGAGTTCCCTAGATCTGGGAACTCAAGCCCAAACTTGACTCTGTTAGCAACACAAACAGGTATTTTAAGAAGAGCTGCCCTCCCCATCCTGGAAGACTTCACAGTGCTGAGCAAAGATGAAATGAAGGTGCTCAGCAGGTGTTAATGGTTCTCTCAGATGCCCTGGAGAAAAAAGACCCCTGGCAGAGCATACATCCCTCTCTCAGGCACCTCTCCCTTCCTACCCTCTGATTCTGCATGGCCAGATGACATGTGGTAAAAGAGCATGTGAACATCAGGAAGGCAATGGAATATTTTCCTTTTGTTTTCAAGTCAGTGTCCAACACATCTTTCAGAGCTGGCATTCTCTTCCCATGTGTTCAGGGTCCGTTGCTCATGGTTCTCAGTTTCAAGCTAGTCTGGGTGTGCTCCAAGCAGAGGGAGCTTTGCAGCATTTAGGCAGCAGATACTTTCTGACAGGTATTGTGTTCTCCTGTGAAATGTGCAACAATCCTTGACCAGAGTCAGTCACTGTGCTCTTCAGTAAATGCTTGAAGGTGACTCCAAATGCATGTCTAAGTCACATTTCTCTTGTCTTGGTGCTCAAGAGAAAAGAAGTCATGTGTAGTTGCTGGAGCAAGACTGTCAGCTGCTGTGCACCCTATTGAACCATGGCCTCATCTTACACATTGTGGGACGGGCTTTCTTATCTCTAGGTTGGGCAAAGCAAATTTCCAGCCTCACAGTCCTTTGTCTTTCCCTGTGGCTCCAATAACTTGTCCAACAGGAAGTTCAAAGGACCTTAAAGCAACCTTGGTCCTCCTTTTTGGTTGGCGCCAAGTACAACATAAAGCCTTGTGGAAAACAGTTGCCTGTTAACATGGAAATTATTGTGATCAGCAAGGAGGCTGAGGGGACAGTGACTGCCACACTGAAAAGTCTTTCTGGAGCAGCTGCATGTTCAGCCCATGACATGAAGGAGTCACTAAGAGCTCCCTTATTTATTTTCTAATTTTCTATTTCAGGCAATAGGGAGAACTGCAAGAAAGCTAATTCTGAGGGGAGATGGCTCTTCCTGCCTGCATCCCTCAGGGTGGAACTCATAAGGTACAAGAAGCACACAGCATCTCCCAGAACGTCCTGTGGACTGTAAGTCAGGTTCTGGAAATTTTACCTGTGCTAAGTAGCATCTTCCTCCACAAGTCGTCCTCCTGCAATCAGTGCTGTAGGTTCCTACCTGAGTGAGGAAGTCAGACAACAGCTGGTCCTCAAGAGCTGTGAGTTAAAAGTGTAGCAAGCAAGCTGATTTCCATAAAAATGGAAATGAGTCAGAGAGGGGAGAACTATATTTGAGTGCAAATGCAAGCAATTAGCTCAAAGCCATTACTGTAATGGCCAGAAAGACTTTTTTTTTTTTTTAATTATCATTACTGAAATGCATTAGCAATATCTTTTTTTAAAAATGTAAGTATACACAGTACAATCCCATCTATCTGCCAGAGCATGAAGCAACTCCATTTCAGTGGTACGTGCAGAGGAGTCTGTGGAAACTCTTAACTACAATCAGAACTTTACACAGGAATATGAATGAAGGCATTACCAGGGAGAGCTTGAGAAAGGCATCTGTGATTAGTGCCAACACAAATATTTGCTCAAATGGGAAGCTGGACTTTCAGAACAATTTCTAGGAACACCTGCCAGGCACTCCCTGCCTTCCTGGCCTTGAGCTGTGCTGATGCCCCTCTTCCCCAGAGCACTGCTTTTGTCTCCTTCCCCAGCAGAGCCTTTGGAGGATGCCTGGCTCAGGTACAGAGCTCACAGGCCCATCACAGGACATGGCAGCACAGGGACTTTCAGGCTCCTGGTGGTGTGAGGAATGTGTGTTGAATGCAATGGTACTCAAGGTACTCTTGGACAGCCTTGGATTTTTGTTTAAAGAGAGTTGTCTTGCAACTTCATCTATTCTCTGTAGTTACATTTGCAACTACATGGCTAAAATAGATGGTCAATGAATTAAAAATATTTTTCCGTGAAAATGTGGTGAAACTGATAAGCTTTGGTTTCATTCAAGCTGGGAGTATGTGGAGGACTTCTCCCTGAGTGTGAGTGGAAGTGGGTTGGTTATTAGGTTGCTTTTCTCTTCATCTTCTTTTTGCCTTTGAAACAAGGAAACAAAAAAAGAGAAAACTCCCAATTCCATACTATAACAGTTGTTTTGGCCAAATGCAGAGTTCAGCTGAAGGTTTTGGAACCCTGTTGCCCACCTGCAAGGTGAGCTGTGCAGCCCACATCACTTTCACATCTCCATTGTATTTTTTGAGAGGAGCTGTATCATCAGTCTGACGTAACAGAATGGAACTTGTATGAGAGCAACTTTAGACACACAGAGAAGGTTCTCAAGCATAATCCAGAGATGATCTGAGGGAGACACACCACACTGATGTAAAGAAGTTCAACTATTCATGCAACTCAATTCAGGAAGCATGATTGCAGCCACTCCCAGTGCTGACAGAGTCTAGGACAGTAGGAGAAAGGTTCTTCTGGTGAGCTGGGGAAAGTATCTATGCTTTCTAGGTTTTCAGCATCATTTATGAATTTAGGACTAAAACTGTGCTTCCTTGGAAAATGTTTGCATTTGTAGGGTTTTTCTTGGGCAGCCACAGTAGGGATGGTGTAGGGGTATTGAGTTGTGCTCTTGTGGCTCTGCAGTCCTGATGCAGTTCTGGAAGAACTGTCCCACTTCTCACATAATTTGGTAGAAAAATACCTGGAAAAGCACAGCATTACCACCATTACCATTGCAAGCTCCCTGGCAGTATCCTGTCCATGTGTACAAGTGTAGTTCTCTTCACACCAGTACTCTGCAAGTATCTGAGGTGTCACTGTGATGAGAAGGCAAGGTAGCATGACAGTCAGCTTGTCTGCAAATGCAGGGATTTTGCTTTGTTAGACACTTCAGGTGAAGACTTAGAAGCCAACCTCTGCCTTTGAGTACACCTGCATGTTTCTCAGTGGAGGCAGTAGAAAGAATAGGCAGAAGAGGTGGCAGTTTAATCCTCTGTGCAGGAGTTTCCCCTACAGGAAGGTGGTCAGTTCACCATGTTAGGTGCTCGTGGAAGTTCCCTTGTGTACACATGTGCATGTAATCTGTACCTTCCTTCAGGAGCCTCAGGGGGGCTGAACCTGGCCTGCAGATGATACAGAAGACATTGTCTGCTGGAGAAAGATGTATCATATTTTATACCTGGATTCAATGAGGTGACAAATGTAAGCCTGTTTTTTATTACCATGTGGCTGCTGTATTTCTCACAACTGTCTATCGAGGGGTTGCCTGACAGAGACAGAAAGTCCTGGGCTGTGAGTTTCAGTTATTTATATTCTAGGTTGCTCTCTGCCATCCTTTCAGAGAGATGACTGATGCCCTCAGCCCTCTGCACAAGGTTCTTTCCTTCCCCTGAAACAGCTCAGGGTGTGGGTGCTTTCAGCTGGGCCCTCCCCATGTCTAACAGACCCTTGAATCAGTGGTGCTTCGATTCATGTGCCAAATCTGGGGTGTGCAAGCAGCCCCACCAGCTTGTGGCTCAGTTCACAGATGTGGCTAATTCCACCACACTTGCATTATGGACCAACAGAAGACCTTCAGGCAGCTGTGGTGCATGACCCTGTGCAAAGCCAGTCCAACAACAAATGTTGTTCTAGCACTGCTGTAAGTGCAGAGGACATCCTGTGGCCTGGAATGAGCCTCACAGCTCCTATCCCTAGCTGGGCTCAAAGTCATGGCACTGTGATGCTTTTGTGATAGAAACCTGGGGACGTGGTCTGGAATGATCTGACAGCACAAAAAAGAGTGGCACTCCTTGCCTGCAGGAGCCTTGCTGGGACATTCTCACTCTATATGGGCTCATCGCTGAACTCAGGGACTTTTTTCTAGGATGGGTCCCAGAGAGCCAGTGGCAGAGGCACTGTCTGCATGACTGGATGTCCTGAGTTATCCTCTTTCCAATTTACCTTTGTGAGCAGCATGTCTCACTCCTGTCACGTTTTCTGTGTGGGAGTGGGGAGGTAGCAGTCTGGGGCTGTCACCTTGCTGTGCTTCTCCAGCAGACAGATTCTGAAGGGGCACAAAGCCTCTCCTGAGCCCCTGGCTGAAGGTGGCTTTTAAATGGGATAAGGAGTCAGGACCAGATGAAGGAGCTACATCTGCTCATTCCATGCACCAGGGCCCTTTAGAGACAAGATAATGATACTCACTCTGAGAGGACAACCGGGTCTGGAAGGATTTCAGTGTGACCACTGCTGGGGAAAGGAACACTGGGGTGAAACAAGTAGAGAAGGATTTATTTAACTGCAGCCAAAGATGGCCATCAGTTACTGACACAGTCCATTAGTGGAACTGTTTGTTATACCAACTTAATCGTGTTTTTAGAAAGAAAAGGGGAAAAATAATCAATATGCCTAGTTCATTTTAAAACAATAAATAACCACAAGTCTCTCCCCTGTCTTGTATATGGTATTGCTCTCAGCTGGGAGAGTGAAAGGTGGCTGTTTGGCCAGCAGAATCAGGCACTGTGGATTTCTCTAAACTATTTTCCTGCCTCCAGGTGCTGAAAAGAGGTCTCACTTCTCAAAGGTGATGCATGTAGCAGCTGCAATACCACCACTGTCTAACCTGAGCTTTCCCACCTGTCATTTACTCCTTGCTGCAAGCTGCTTTTCCTGCTCCAGCCATTGTAGCACAGCACATCCCAGCACTTGCTGTCCCAGTCTGTAGCCATGGACATTATTTCTTTTATTCCAGCATGACCAGCAGGTCATGACCAGAGAGAGATAGATACAAGGTAGAAATTCATTACTGTGAGGGTAGTGAGACACTGGAATGGGCTGCCCAGAGAAGTTGTGGGAGCCCCATCCCAGGCAGTGCTCAGGATCAGGATGGGTGGGGCTTTGGGCAACCTGGCTGTTGTGGTTTAGGAATGGCACTCCTTAATTTAACGCCCTGTCTCCCACACTGTAACAGTCCCCCAAATCACACACAGCTCGCTCATTCTCCTTCCCCTGAGGAAGTCATGAAAGATTCTGGGTTGAGGTAAGAACAATTTACTGGAAACACCAATGAGATAAGAGAACAAACAGTAATGGCAACAATACCAATGGCAACAGTGTATGAAAGAGAGGGTGACGGACATGCAAAAATATTCACCAAGCCATGGACAGTGAAAACCAATGTTGGACAGACCCTCTGTGTGCCCATTCTTTGTCCCTACTGCAAGCCATATCCATCTTCTTCAGGAAGCAGGAATCCCTTCCCTCTGCCCTCCAACAGTGACGTGAGCTGGTGTAGAATGACAACCTGGACATGCCCTCACATCTCCAGGTTCCATCCCCTCATAGCTAATGCAAGAAAATTAACTCTGTCCTGGCCAAAAACCAGGACATAGATTTAGTGGAATGTGTCCCTGTCCATGGCAGTGGGGTTAGATTAGATTATCTTTATCTCCTAGGAATCCCACTAATCCTCATCTCAATAACATTCCCAGCTCTCCTACTACCATCCCTAGACAATTGATGAATTACTAACCGACTCTCAACCCTCCAGCTGTAGTTTATCAACCTAGTTACAAAACAACTAATAATGCCCCTAGACAAAAAAGGACACAAATGAGCCCTAATTTTAACATCCCTCGTCATCTTCCTCCTACTCATTAACCTTCTAGGACTGCTACCCTACACATTCACCCCAACCACCCAACTATCTATAAACTTTGAACCCAAACCATTTTATTCATTGTATCTGAAAAGAGAGTCTAAATCAGAAACTGCAGCGCTTCGTGCAAGGATTGTGAAGGCCTTAAGTAAAACCTTGCCTCATATTGGAATATTATCCCAATATTACCAGGTGGAACGTGCCTGGGCTGTCTGACCCTTGCTGCTGGGCCAAAGGCAGCAGCTGTGGTGTTTCACCTCAGAGACACCTTTGGCTGGCTGGAAGTTGCAGTTAGGCACTCGGAACAAGTCCAGGCATGGTAGAAACTCAGTTTACCTCTGATGGAAAGGCTCCAGGCTAGGTGAAGAGGAAAAGGAGACGGATTCTGCAGAGGGTTTAGTCCAGAGTTTTATCCCAAAGTTGCATTTGTCTCAATCTTGGTAACAGCTCCACAGAATCCCGACCGCATGGTCTCTGTGTCTTTTTAGCCTGGGGGCAGGGGGAGGGAAGGGACAGGTGAGCCACCAGCCAGGTGGGAGGGGGGCAAGGCTCAGGGGACAATGACACTTGGACGAGCCAATGACCCCAGGGCTGAGGGGCATCTTTTGAACTTTTGCCAATCACACCACGCCCCTGCTGGAATGATAAGATTGACTGACAGCACTTAGCAAGGAGGCAAGGGGGAGGGGAAGGGAGAAGGTATTGCCACACCTGGGAAACTACTGGGATAGCTGAAACAGGAAATGGCATCACACTGCAACAGTCTCAAAGCTTGGATCATTTTTTGCTTTGTAGTACACAGGGCGAACACATGCCCTGAGAAACCCTGGTGAAGTGGAGAGGGTGGGCAGGAACCATGTCAAGCTCAGACCCCCTGATCAGAGACTGCTGTACATGAACCAACAACATAGTCCAGAGGAGATCAGAGCTCATTTCTCCTGTATACCCTCATGTAGCACAACCCATGGTACAGGAAATACAATAATGAGTATAAAACATGGGGTATTTCTTTTTGTGGTGCTTGAAGAGTGCAATTTTACCACCATTTGCTTTCACACATTTTTTTCATGAGTCTTCTGTAGTTCTTGAAAATTCATGGGATTGGCTGGGAAATCAAATGATTAATAGAGGACAAACTGCAGGCATTTTTAAAAAAGATCTGTTAGATTTCTAAGTCTCTTTCATCTCATTGCAAACAGAAGGAGAAGAAATGCCCACAAAAATAAAATGAAAGCTGAAGATCTCTTTAAGACACACTGTAAATATTGCAGAAATTATGATGAGCTTATAGCAGTCTCTGAGAAAAATCTGTCTCCTGAAAGCCTCTCAAAGATCAGGACCATAATTTAGTCATGTGTGTGGAGAAATATGCTCTAAGTGCTTAACAAATTATAAAAAATAATAATAACAATTAATAATACATGAAACCTGAAATAAAAAGATGAATCACTGCATTAGAGAACACAATAAAAATCTTTGTTTCTTGTCAGGGATCCTGTGCTGACAACTGTATCTGCTACAACAGCATATGCTGGAAAAATGCTCTGAGATAGGGCTTGGTTACTCAAATTTACAAACTGGCTGATTGGAATCTGGCCTGCAGCATGACAGTCTCATAAATCGTGATAAAACCTTGCTCTGCACAGCTTGCTGAGATGTGGAGCAAGTATCATCTTTGCAGAGAATGGCTTGGCTGTATGGCGCTGCTGTGTCTGGTCCTGGGTGGATGGAGCAATGCACGCCGGAAGAATTTTGGGGAGACCGGTGTCACAAAGGGTGGGAGGGTGTCAGTCATGGAGAAGACCAACTCCTGGTCTATGGGTAATTGAACAGAGAAGTGTTTTCCCAGTGTTTTCTGTGTCACCTTGCCAGCAGACAGAGGTGCACGTCTGTGTCCTCTGTCCGGCTCTGGGTGCTGCCCCGAGTCAGCTGCTTGTCTCCAGGGTGTACAACCAGGAGCCTCCTGCATGCTCAGGCCAGCAGCATTTGTCCTCACAGTGAATTTATCATCCACATGGGAGTGCAGAGAATGTTGTGTGGATGATGGAGATCACTCCCCTGCCTGGAGCTTCAATTCTCAGAGCACTGATCCCCGGGACAGTAATGTGTTGCAGCTGCCGAGCAGAGAGGGAATGCCTCGCCTTTGCCAGCAAAGGAGAAATCCCAGCTAAGCAGCTAGAAAGTCTGCCCAGGGCATGCTTGAAGGCAGAAAAAGCCAAAGATGTTTGGAAACATTAGGTGTATGGTAGCATTTCTCTTTCTACTTTTAGAATCCTTTTAAAGACACATTTCTACTGGGTTGTTTACTCTGAACTGAACAGATCTGTACATTGGAGATCGATTTATAGTTATAGAAGGGTTCTTTTTCTTATCTTGAAAATAGAAAGGAGCCATAAAATAACAATAAATAACCCTTTTTACTATGTGGAATCCTCTTAGCATTGCCGAAGTGACAGAAATTTGCCTGGGTGTAAAATGAGCCTTAAACCTAAATTGCATATTGTTCTCTTAACCTCTGTCATCTTTTCTGAGAGTGTGAGATCTTGAGATGTGGCTCCATTCTTCTTCAGTGTTTGGAAACTGCTCAGCATGCATGGCAGGCTACTGTACACATGTAATAAATAAGTACAGCATGACAGTTTACAGCTTCAGCTTCACTCTGTTTTAAAGAGACAGTGGACACAATGGCCAGCGCGGGGCTCCTCATATTTTAAACAGACAGAACTTTAAAAAAGAAATTACCCATATAAAAGGTGATGCAGACGTTTTCTAACTTGACTAGTGAAACAGGGAGACTTCCTTACATCTGCTCTCATTTCCTGTTGAAACTCTTATTTTTCCTTTTAGAAAATATGCTATAATTATGGAATACTTTGCTCTTTTCTTCAATGCAGTCCTTATGCAGCCTTTCAACCACATAGAGAAAAAGGTCTTTAAGCATCTCTGTTGCTCTTACACCACAGATGGACAGAAAGCTCTTTTGCCTCAGTCTTTGATGTCATTTGCACATAACAAGGTGTTAAAGCCCCAATTTAATATTTTCTTTTTTAATAGAAGTGAAAACCTTTCCTATACCATTCTTTCCACTTCATCTTTCCCTTCTTTTTACCCAGGAAAATTTCTTTGCCATTTCTCTCCTTGGGCTGACCTTTCCATTAGTATCTACTCCAGCCTCTACTCTTGCTGTGTTTTTCTGCTCACTGCCTCAGGGCCTTTTATCACAAGATGGTGAAACCAGTAATAGAAGGAATATCAAATATCATCACTATTATGAATGTTCCCTGCAATTTTTCCAGATGATGAAATATAGCTATTGACAGAGCAAGAGCACCTGGGAGACCCTGTCTTTGGCCAAGGTCACTTCAGCCAATCTTTGCAGAGACTCAGGACAAAATGGCAAGTATTGCTTCTAGATGAAAAAAAAACAATCTCAGTTTATACAAGGTAGTACAACACAGAGAGGGGTGGCATGTTGAAGCTGATACAGTCAGTGTGGTTTCAGTATGGCAGGAAAGGAGAGACTCTCCTATGGAAGAGCATTTCTCCTTGTGAGATGAGACTTGGAACAGAACCTTTCTTTCCATCATGGGCTGGAAGGGAAAATCAGCTGCATATAAAAGTAGTCAAGACTCAAAATTCCACTGCAGCTGATGAGAACATCTGTCTGTACCCAGTATATTTGTGCTCACCTTGGTCCCAGTTACTCAGGGCTTTTTATGCAACCTCTTTATCAGCTCTTAACTGTACTTGAAGGATGAAAGAGAAAGTGAAAAAATTCTAGGCTGTTTCCACAGCTATTCCTCCTTTCCCATAATCTGAATGACAGTTTGACACCCAAGTTTCTATTGTCAGCTGTTCCTCCAAGGGGATGAGGGAAGAAAAATTTCATGAGGTTTCCAATTACAAGTGTAATGATCTCCATGCAACAGAAAGCAATATCTGTCTGTAATGCAGGCAGGTTGAAACAGAAGATGCAGAAGAAGAATAATAGAAATAGGAGCGTGACGCGTACAGAGATGCCTCTGACATCTATCCCCCACTGATCCTCTGTCATTATTTGCTGAAAAACTCAATTTACTTGTTTGGGGATGAAAAAAGAGAAAACCTCCAAAACCCAGCATAGAACTGTGTGGCTGAAGAAGGGGAATGTTCTTCTGTCCTATCATTTCAAAGGCTTTTGGAAAGCTGATTCCTTTGACATGAAGCATCAGCTGGACATCCTTGTGGGTATCTGACAACATCTTATTCCTAATGTCAGGTAGCAATTGGAATTTTTGCTGGTTTTGTCAGCTCTTGAACCTGACTCCTGTCTCAGCTCTGTTATAACTGGTGAGGTTAGGCCCTTACTCTGCATCTTCTCTGGTGCTGCCATGGACAGACCTTGATTCATTTTGGGCTGTCAGGTTATTTACCATCTTTACCTGTTTCTCTAAATGAAAGCAACATTTGCCCATGGCTGTAGGGAATATGATCAGTGTGGTGAAATGTGTGCTGTGCAGAAGGATGGAGTCCCTTGTTTTGTCACCTGCAGCATTTTTTTGCTTTACTTCAAAAACAAACAAAATCATCAAACTTTCCTCTCTACTAATTTAGCCTTTATCTTGCTTGTTTTCCTGTTTCCTGGGGGGATTTTGTAACCAGATCTTACAGGCTGATTGACTTATCAGATGCAGTTGTAGGTGATAAATGGATGAGTTATAAGAGCAATTAGTGCAACCAGCAGAGATGCCAGGCACAGCGTGGTTTTACCAGAGTCAGCTATGGAGAGTGGTTCTCCCCTTAGAAACTGGGCTTTGCTGAGTTTAATGTTTCTTTTGAATCTGGGTGGGTCTTTTTCCTAAACTCCCTGATCCTGGTGTGGGGGGCTGTCCCTACCTGTGATGGGTGTCTGTGCTGTAGAGCTGTAGGTGTGCTCAGGGACAAGGGCAAGAGGAGCCTTTCAGATTTCAGCTGCCTCCACATGTACACAGATAGGTCCTGCCCCAAGGAAGGGAGGATAGAGTGACCATCAATTATCTTGATATCTTTTGGACATCTTGGGGTAGATAAAGGCTCTGGTACAAAGTAAATCAATTCCCTTTCCTCTGCCTGACTTGATCCTACTTGGTTTTTCTACCTGCCTGCATAAAAACTCTCACAGCACTGTCAAGTGGTATCATCCACATCCCAATATGTGTCCATCTTCAGTAGAATTCTTGCAAAGTGGCGTGTCCTGCAGTGGCTGGAAAATAAAAGGAAGGTTACTGCTTAGCTTTCTTCTCCTTGAAGTTTATGAATGCTTTGAAGATGTTTTCCAGCTTGTTTCCTGAAGTGTGGAGAATTCCAGGTATTTTTATCCTTTTTCATCATCTCATAGTGGCTTACTCTTTGCCTATGGGTTCTGTCTTTGCAGACAGCCTGGGTGATCTTTGCAAATCAAGCCAGTGTTCTACCACTTTAAGAAGTTGTTTTGTGGACTTTGATGCTTATTGCAGTGTGGGAAATGCTCTGAACCAGATTGGCAGAGGCAAAGATTAGCTGTGTTTCTGTCAGAAAGACTTGCTGGAATAATTACAGCTCTCTGCATATAGTGAGCAGCCCCTCTGACTGCACATGCAGATTTCAGGTATGTGGAGTGACAGCTGCTTTGGGCTCCAGCTAAAGGACTGGGATGCACTTTTCCCTGTGTTTTAGTTAAGTGGAAAAGAACAGCTCAGCAGATGGTGTGGCTTGAAGCTTGTCTTGCAGGAACAATAAAAGCCACAATCTGGGGCTGTCCCTACTGGAGTGTTTCAGATGCTGACCTGCAATATGCATCAATCTACACCAGCATCCTACCAGTGACTGTTGGATTGTATTCAGGCAGGTTGTGGTTGCCAGGGGCCAGGAGTGGTGTACAGAGATGGACAAGTGGGTTTGGCAGCTGGGAAGGGGCAGCTCAGCCACAGGGTTCACAGGAGGGACTGATCTGTATTTTTTGCTTAGATGAGTTCAGGCACTCTCTGAACTGGTTAAAAATCTGTTTACTGCTACCAAGGCAAGTACAGCCTAAATGATCTGATCTCTAAAGATGGCACTTTGGCTCCAGCACATAGCCTTGGTTAAAATGCATAGACTTCTGGGCTGCTAGGCTGCTGCTGGGAACAAATTTGTTTCAGACTTTGTCCTGTACTGCTGTGAGCTCAACACAGCCACGATGTGCAGTGCTGGAAAACCAGGGAGGATTAATGTAAAGTGAAAGTGATTCAACCCTAGGGCCTGAGAAATTCTCTTCTAATGCCAGTTTTCCAGCTGAGCAGCACCTTGACTTTAGCAGAATTACCCCTGATTCATTCCAGTGAACGTAAGGGTTCTGGAAAAAGACCAAACCGGTGTGGATTTTGCATCTGACTTAGCTTGCTGTTCATGTTTTAATTTTCTGATATCAAGTGTGTCTTGAATGCCAATGCTATTTTCTCTCAAATCCCAGAATACAGATTTGTGGAAATTGGGTTTGGATTTGAGCCCCATCTCTGACAGGAGTCTAACTTCAGCATCAAAAAGAAATCATAAGCCTGAGCAGCTAGTGTTACTGAGGAAAACAAATGAAATCTGAAGAATCTGTTAGGTTTAGGATAGGAGCTGGAGACTGGAATGATGAGAGGTTTACACGCCCAGCTTGCTTTGTTAATAGCTCTGGAGAAGGGACATCAATTCTTTTAACTTGATTTGTGCCCTGGTAATGTTCCTTTAAGAAAAGCACCAGTGTAGCAAGTGACTGCAAGATTTCATTGCCACTGATAGGGTCTTTGCTGTGGGTGTTGTTATTCTGATCAGCTTTGACATCCTATAAAGCAGCACTTATTCTTCAAGTAAATCCAAGCAGCTTTTCAGAATTCATGAGGTTTAAGTCCAAATAATTACATTTATTGATCTCCAGTATGTGAAGAAAATTTCCAATTTATTACAGACCTCTTTGGTGTTAGACCTCAAATTAGAGGTCTAGAATGTCAGAATTTTCTTTTTTTGTCTCTGTTTTTTAGATGCTTTTATTTGGCATTAAATTGTTCATCTGATAATAAATGTTGTCAAAAAACTGCCATTGCTGAGCAGGTAATGTAGGATGCATCTAACAAGCCCCAGGGCAGGCAGACCCTCCATAGGACCAAGGGGAAGAGGGAGGATTTTGAGTCAGCTTTCCACATCCCCTGCTCCCCATCCTGCCATGCCCTCATGGCAGGAGCCTGAGTTATCCTCTGGAGGATAAAAGGGGAGCAGTGCTTCCTCTAGTTCAGTGGGTTAAAGCCCAGGTGCTTGGAAATCCCCAAATGCACCCTGTGCTCAGAAGCATCTTCTCTAGGAAAAGGAGGCTGGTGTTCCTGCTGGTTGTGCCAGAGCTAAAGGGGGATCACCAGTATGGCTTCACAGTGACTAGAAGATCTACATAGCCTGCATATACATGTAGTTAATTTCCCATGGCCATCTTTGCTGGCCAAACTCTAGCTTTGTAGTCATCCACAAGAGAATGGCCCAACACCTCTGCCTGAGGCCCAGGATAGGTGGTAGGGTCTGTCTGGATGTCTTGCTTTGGAAAGACAGGTACCTGCTAAGAAAGGCAGGAGCCTGAAATGGAGAATGTAAACCCTCCCCAGCCCTCTGAATTGCTATAAATTTTAAATTAAGGGGCTCTCAGGCAAAAAATATGGGAGCAGGAAATAACAGTTCTTTAATAGGGAAGAAAAATAAAAGGATAAAATAAACAATGCAGTACACTAGAACAACTGACAGAGTCAGAACCCAGCCTGACACCCTGTGGGGTGTGGATAGCAGTCCAATTGGAAATGTGGCTGCAGTCCTCCTGAAGTGTCAGGTGTGGTTCTGCTGGAGCAGGAATCTTGTAGAAAAGGATGTAGTCTTCCACTGATGATCCAGTGGAAGAAGAGGCAGCTGCTGTTCCTTTAGGGAATCCAGTGGAGAAGCTGTGCTGGTGTCTCAAAAAACCTCCAGATTATATCTGGGTAGCAATGCTTGGCCCCTCCCTCTGGGTGGAGCATCTCACAATGGGATGCTTTAGTTCTTATCAGTTGTGCAGTGACATTCAATAGTCTGTTATCATCAGATGTCCCCTCCCAAGGGAGGAGTGATTGTGGTCACTCAGAGAGAGAGGTAAGGCAAACTGCCCACTTGACAAAAGACATCTGCCATACAGATGGTAATAGAATACATCTTGCCTTGCAATCTGGAACACTGGAGAACTCTGCTTCTGGACATACATGTTTCTCCTTCTGAAGGTAGGTCAACAGGCTGCTGACAGAGTCAAACACTTACTGGGAGCTGTGCTGTAAGCATGGAAATTTTCCAGGTGCCTAAAACAAGCATATACAGAGTTTGCTGGCTTAGAACTTCAGAGACCAAAGTTGCACTAGAAAGCCGTGGCAAAAATCACAGGGATTTCTTACTATACACTGATGTACTCTGCATCACATGTGGTCTTTCCATGGCAGAAGACAAGGTTTTCACAAGTTGCTGCTTGCTGTTTCTTGCTGCTGGGCTCTGCACCCAGCCCTTGGGCAGGGGGGTCAGCAGGAGCATCCCAGTGCCACACAGCTCCCTGCCTCGTCCTGCTGCAGGGTACTGTGGGCTTTGCCAGGGCTGGGGAGGGACCCAGCAGGGCAGGAAGGGGAATTTTGTGCTGGGGGCTTTCTGTGAGACTGGAAGGTGCTGCCAACAGTTTAATAAATTATGCCTTTCTTCAAAAACACCTTTAAATTTAGATCTCAGTTTAATAAGGCAGTCCTCACATGTTCTTTCAGGGCACATGTATTATTTAAAAAACATTTTTAAAGGATTAATGTACTCTGGAGCCCCACTGACACAAATCTCTATCATTTCCAGTGCCAAAAGCCAAAACAGTCCAGCTTATTCTAAGAAACCTTTTTCATCTGTGTGTTTATCTCTAAATCTGGAAGTGGGGAAAATGCTAAACTTACAATATTTGTTTATCTACAGGACTCTTGTTTATCCAGTAAAGAGACACAGCACAAGCAGTGATACTGTTGTCTCTCCTCTGCTCAGCCTAAACTTTCTGTTCTGCACGTGGTTAGCATATTTGCACAGAGGATCTCAAAGCTTCTGATCAATTTGTGCTGACTTCTGCCACCTTTGACTGTGCAGGCTGGTTGCCTGTACCTCCAGTGTCCTGGGTACAGATTTGTAGATTAGGAAATGTTCTGTTTTTGCAAAGGGCTTGCTGTATCTGCAGATGTCAACAGCTAGAGGGATCTTGCAGAAGGAGTGCTTGTTATTTTTACATGGCAGAGAGTTGTGCAACAAGGAGCAACAGAGCTGTCTCCCTCCATGACCCCACAGTGGGCAGTGGGCTCTCAGTAGCTGCCCCTCTGTCCTGACAGCTGCAGCTGCTGGGCAGTGTTGTCCTTCATTTAGCTGGAGCAGGCAGCATTTCCAGCTGTGGCTCATCTTTCTCAACCTCAAATCTGTGGAAGTGATTACTGAAGTCACAGATACGGGACTTAAACTTTTGTGGGGAACAGCAATTCATACCAGGAGAGGAGCAGGAGGTTTGAATCAGGCTTTAGGCATTGCTGTTCTTCTGGCACTCTTCTGGAGGATGGACTTGTGTCAAAACCACTTCCTCCATCCACATGCTCAGGGCCAGCACAACCTTTCTGGGCAGTGGGAGGATGATGGACACCAGCTCCCCTCTGTGTTGCCCTCTGGCAGCCCCTGTGCAGCCCCACTGCTCTGCTGCCGGTGTGCAGCAGGGGATGGGGTGCACAGGGCTCCCCCTCCTCTGGCTGCTCTTGCTGCCTCTCACCAGCAGAGCTGCTTTGTTAGCAGAGGAGGGACATGGCAGGACAGCCAAGAGATCAGAAGTTTCTTTACACAGCTGAGAAGAGAAGGGAGCTGCACCTGGGGTCTCCCCCCATGGAGAAAGGAGGTCAATCTCCCAGCCTTGCCCAGCCTGGCCAGGGATCACATCCCAGGGGATGCGTCTGTATCTGCACATGGGGAGGTGACAGCTCCTGAGCTGCTGGCTGGGCTCCATCTCAGCTGCTTGCCTGTGTCAGGGGAAGTTGTGGGGCCAGGAGGCTGCAGAGATTTCTCCTCACCCTCAGCATTGCAGAGAGCAGCCACTCATTAACAATCAAGGTTTAGCCAGCACCTAAGATCTTTGCAAATGATTGTTGTGCACCACTCCTCTCCTGCCCTTTCCTTTCTCTGGGCTCCTTCCCCGTGGCCTTTGATTCAATAAATCAAAGCTTAGTGCCAAATCTTGTTACATTCCAGCTTCCTTGTTATTCCCTCTCTGCCCTTTGGGAGATGAAAGCTTGGAAATGTGTATAATAATGAGGGTTCTGAGACGTGAATAAGAGACATGAGAAATGTAAATGAGGATGATGATCAAAGATGATCCATTAGCTCTGACGAGGATCTATATTGTTGCTAATAGGGTGGCCAAACCAATAGAGGATGACAGACAAAAAATCCCTGTGGTACTGCAGATAAAGTCTCACTTTTCATTGGGAGGAAGGTGAGAAAAGAGTGTAGTATAAAAGGATCTGTGGTGTTTGCACTTTTTCTTCAGTGGCAGGGAGATAATCTCATTCCTGAAGCAGCTGAAAGATTGGTGAAAAATATCAAGTTAGGCTTCTGTAGAAAATAAGAGGACTCTTCCCACTTCTTTCATATTTGTTTTATAATTGAGAAATAAAAAATAGCATTAATTATTTTTGTTTTATATTTATTAGGTAACTGCCATCTTTGAAAATTTACAAAATGATAAGTTTTAAGTCTAATTTTTTTTACTTTTTTTCTCTCCTGTTTCTCTGCTTTTTCATTTTCATTATCCTATTTTTTTTCCTCAATAGAGTGAAGGGAAAATAACAGAGGAGTGAATTAAGCCTGTATTAAGATCTAAAGCAGATATGATGAAAGACTGTATAGTTTAAAAAAACTTATATTTTAAACAACAAAACACCCAAAAGAGAAGCAAAGGTTAATTTATGTTTGGAACCTGTTTCTAACAGCTTTTCTAAAAAAAAATAAAATAAACCTTTATAGCTTTCCAGATCAGAAAATTCTGTGTTGTTCACCATCTCCTCTGGTGCACGCTTCCTTAGTTTTTGTCTTTTCTGCAGCTTTCTTCTACATTTTCACATGCTTCAATCTTCCCATCCGGTGCACAGCCTTGGATCCCAGACACCAGCCCAGCCCTCACAAATGGGCCAGCACAGAGAGGTTTTCTTGTGATTTTAGCAGAAAACCATGAGCAAGAGTTACCAAAATGCGACCAAATTCCCCTTGAGTTTGCATTTCCCTGTGTCCTGAAATACATGTCTCCATCTTCCCAACTATTCCATGTCTGATGTCGCAGCATTAGCATTGTTTTTTATGAGTTAATATTTTGTTGAAGACTTTATTGAATTGTGGCTTGTTGATTTCAGACCATTTCTCCCATTTATTGACACTACTTTGAATTCAGGCCCTGTTCTACAAATGTGCTCTCAAGCTGGAGTGATCAGCAGATTTTATAACACACGCTCTCCGCTGTTGTTTCAGTTACCAATGAAGAGCTGGAACAGGTCCAAGACTGGGTCAGATTCTTTTGGGATCCAGATGAGATTTCACACTGGCAGATAATCACTGACACTTTACTGTTTGGTGTTGTTACTGTTTTTGTTATCTTGTTTGTTTTCTTTTTGTCTGTTTGTTTGCTTTTTTGTGGGTTTTTTTTTGGAGTGTGTTTTTTTTTGTGGGTTGTTTGTTTTTGTTTGGTTTTTTGTTTGGATTTTTTTCCCCATTTGTTTATTTTTGTTTCTCCTCCCTGGCTGCACTGACAGGCAATTCCATGCAGGCCAGAGACTCCCACCCCTTCACCTGTGAAATGCTGATGAGGACAACACCATAGCAGGTGGTCTGCAGGGGCTGCAGAGAAGAATTCTTCCTTGTGAATGTTTGCCTATTAAAATTTGATGGTAAGGCCAGACAGTGTTTGCAAGGGAGTTTGTATCTGGTTATACTCAAGGGTCCAAAGAGCTAAAAATGCTGCTAAGCTGGGTTGTATTTCCTTGGTTTGCCTATGGCCATGTGGGACAATATTGAGTGCTCTGCTATAACATATATCTCAACTACTTCCTCCTTACTCTCCTTACCTTGTCAAAGACGAAATTAGATTTTTCTGGAAGAAACAACGGACTTGTCGTCTTGAAATGAAGAACTGAAATTATTTTTACTTGATAAATTCATTATGTTGAGCTGTTTTTTTTTTTTTTTGTCAGCTGGTTTTCCTTTGGGTTTTTATGTATTGATCAAGTAGCAATCTCTGCTAGGGTTTTTC
The DNA here is from genome assembly GCF_037042795.1 of Molothrus aeneus. NCBI lineage: Eukaryota > Metazoa > Chordata > Aves > Passeriformes > Icteridae > Molothrus > Molothrus aeneus. Next base: position 27,163,894 of record NC_089648.1, read on the forward strand.
CAGGGAGACTGACTAGTCAACATGTTCCCTTTCCCCCTTATTTTGAATAGATATTGTGTTTGCCCTTCCTGTGTCTCCAGAGATTTCTTCCAAGGCCTGAATCTCAGGGATGATTTCTGAACAGATCAGATATTCTTACAATTGGTTCCTTCAGTGCTTGAGGCTGGATTTCAGAATACACTGATAATTTGACCATATCTCAAGATTTTCTTTCTTTCTGGCCTGTATTTCTGTCCCCTTGTTCAAATTAATTTTTGAAGTATGTTATGGAGCCTGAAGCAGAGATGGATTAAGCTACTTCACCCTTCTTTATATCAGTCATAGTGTCCTCTTTTTCTGTTAAATAATAGCCTGTATGTGCTCTTTTTCTGCCTCTGCTGATAACCTAACACTTGTACTTGTGGCTTTATGCCCATTACTAATTGTAATTAAATTTGTGCTTTAGCATTTCTGATTTTATGCTGGTTCTTTTCTTTGTAGTCTAGTTTTCACTTTTTCACCATTTTCTTTTCTATTTTTGGGTCCCTAAAGGGCTCTTAATACAACAATAATGGTCTTTAATGCAGCTTTCTATATTTCTATCACAAGAGGATAGGTTGCCATTGTGTTTTAACATGGTTTGTCTCAGTAATGGCAAATTTCTTTTCTCTCCTCTATGCTTAACTTCTGTTCTTAGGAGACCCTATCTGCCATGTTGCTGAATCTGTTGGAGTCTGGGAGGGAGAGTGTGCATTTTCCTTGGGCTCCTGCTAATTCTGCCTCACTTTCAAAGAACATGAAGTGCTAGCATGTCAGAATGACTGCACCCAAATGACTTCCCAGCTGGGATTTTTAACTAGTAGCTACCTCCTGATTGCAATCAAGCTTAGAAAAGTGGCTTGCTCTGCCAGCATCTTCCTTCACTGTTTGAAACAAATCCCCCGAGCACTTGAGCAGCCTGGCATACTGTCTGTTCCTGCTCCACTCCTCCTCTAATGCTTCTAATACCAGATGAATATTGCTGCTTTCTGCCAGGCACAGTTCTGCCCCTTTGCTGCCTCTGGTAATTTATAAATGCAAAAAAGCCAAGCTTCAGCATCTCCTTGGTGAGATGGGTGCAGTAGCATCTTTTCTTGGTCTCAGCCTTAATTGTGTCTCTGCTTCATTTAAGGAAGTTGTTTTGTTTTTTTTTTTTTTTTTACTTTAGAGTCAGGTTGTGTGGAATCCTCTGTCTGCTGCATCTGTTTTCATTCTGCCTTTGAGGGGCTCCCACTCTTCCTTGCTGCTGCTTGCCCTCCCCGAGTCTGTGCAGGCCACTCATGGCTGCCCCCCTGCCTGCCTCACCCCTCATTCCACACCCTCCACGCAGCAGCTGCTCCTCCTTTTCCTCACCAGGAGGTTTTGTCACCTTGCCAACCAGTAGGTTCTCTTACCAATCCAGAGAAAAGCAGGTGAGTGCTCAGGAGGGTGCTTTTCCTGCATCCTTCTCCATGGTCCTGGGACTAAAAGTGGGTCCTGGAGGTACCTAAAGGACAGCATGTGAGTCAAAGCTGTTAACTGTTTTTCACACACAGTAGTAAAAACCCCCAGAATTTTAGTGTCTGCCATGAAATTTATTGATTTCCAATAAACTGAAAATGCTTTGGTTACAAAGCAGCTGCTTTTTGTTTTTCATTCTTCCTTCTCCTGTCCTGGAAAATGTCCAGTAGTTGGTGGTGACTTTTTAAATAACACTCTTCAAGCATAGAGAAAAGATCATTTTTTGGGAAAAAAAAGCCTATTTTCCTATAAAATGACTTTTATATAAAAAATATAAAATGACTTTATATAAAGCATTTAGCTGATTATATAATTTAGTGATTTCCCTCTGCAAAATACAATTTACTCTTCTTCTTTTTCTTTATCTTCTTTTCACAGCTTCCTCAGAAGCTGTGATCCTGCAGATCCTGTGATGCTATCGGCTGCATTTACAAAATGTCTGGTATATATATTTTTGCCCTTTTCATTTGCAGTTTAATTTTTTCCTTGAGCATTTTAATATGAGCAATTATCTTTATCTGAGAGCAAGGAACTAAGAAAAGAAGAAATAAGAATCTTGGGGTTTGCATGCTCTGAGGCAGCAGCAGCTGGTGGTTTTGGTCACTGAGGCTTCTGGTTGGGTCTCCAGCATATTGGCTTAGGTTCTGTTCATGAAATGAGCAGGATGGGCACCTGGCCATCACCCTGAGCTGTAGGTGAAATATTAACAATAACTCTGGGGAACATGGACTCTCCCTGTCCCCTTTTCCAGGCTGTAAGTGCATGGAGAAGTCAGGGTAGCTGTGCTGGCAGGGCTCATACTGCCATCCTGTCTGGGGCCAGGGGACACAGCTGGAACAAGAAAAGTGCTTACTTTTTTTTTTTTTTTTTTTTTTTCAGGCTTAACTTCTTCATAGGTTAGTAAAGCCTCATTTTGAGCTCTGGCTCTAATTTTGTCAACAACAGCTGGCTGTTGTCTTTGCCAATTACTCTTTCTGCCTCTGAGAAGCACCAGCCCCTGAGAGACACTGGCCAGGGGGTAACCTCCCCTTTGAGCAGCCCACAGAGAGTCAGCTCTGAGCTTCCTCAGTCTGAAAATGAAACAGCAGGATGCTGGTAGCTGTTCTGCTGGCAGGTTTTGTTAATGATGAAGAATTCCCCGTTACGGCAGCGTTGGGTGGCTTTGACAATTCCATTAGATATTACTAATAGTGTTATTAATACTTGGCAGCTTCTCTGGAGCGCCTGTGCGTGCAGAGATGTGTGAGTGTGCGTGGCTGCTCGGGGAGGCAGCCATGGAGACAGCAGATCTGTTGTCAGAATGCAGCAGCCACCGCTGTCACCTCTGCCTTCCTCCCATGGGGGGACTGTGCCAAGAGTGCCAGTGAGTCTGGCAGGGAAAGGCCTGGCTCTACCTTTCCTGGGAGCAGAAGCAGGAGTGAAGCTGACTGATGGGAAAGATGCTGATCTCTGGTGCTGTGGCACCCTCCTCTGCTGCCAGAGGGGTCCATCTGTGACTTGGGAGACTGATTCCTGCATCCTCTTGTCATTCATCCTCACTTCAGCTCTGCTCCTCTTTCTTCTCTCCTGGTCTTTACACTTTTAGACCACAGCCAAATAATTCAGTTTCTGGAGCAGATTTAAGTGCTTGAGCTCCTACCAAGCACAGTCTAAAGCAGTGGCACAGGGCTGACCAAATAATGGAGGGTGGAACTGCCTCGCTTTCTCAGCAGCATTTCTCAGCTCAAAGGATTAAAAAATGAAACAAGATTATTGTGGTGATATCATATACAAAAGACATTGGTATGACATGCATGAAGCTAGTGCAGAATTGATCTCCATTCAGGGTTCCTTGGAGGTCATGGGCATGCAGCCTTGAGGGGAAGGGAGACATGGGATTAGGGGGAATGCAGGCCAGAACAATTTGGAATGTGGAGATGTATCTAATCTCCTCCCAGGGGTCAGCTCAGCCACCCTGGAGTCAGCCTGTCCTGCTCACCTCCTGTAGAGTGGGGCAGTCCAAAGTAGGCCAGGCAGGTGCCAGCAGTGCTGAAACAAGGGACAGTGGCTGCTTTGCTTTTGTTTGTCTCAGGGAGGGAGAGAATGTGCAGCAGCCCTGCCTCTAAGAGGGCTGGAGCCTTTAAACACCTGTTAAGGCAAGTATCAGAAGTCTCTGTGTTTGTGTCCACCCCATCCCTCCAGTATCTGGACAGTCTGTGTTAAACCCAATGTATTTGGATTTAACCCAGCAAGAGGCAGAAAAGGTGGAATGTGTCTGTTGCACCCAGAGCACTTTATTTATACAGACCCCCTTCTTTTCTTCTTTACCTGCCTAATTTTCAAGCTGTTTAAGGGCAAAAGCCTTCTATACAGCGCTTCATATGGACAGCACCAGGGCATTCCACTCCTGGCCAGCCCCTCAGGGGCTTCTATCCTGCAGTGTGAACCCTGATATCAATGCCTTGCATGGTTGTTTTCTGCTGATCTGGGAGCAGGACTCCTCTGCAGTGCAGTATCAGCAGCTCTGTGCTCAGCACAGCTGCTGTCTTGGGCTGCCTTCAGGCCTGCAGCACTTTCTGGGGTTGTTGCAGTGCTATGGAGGCCAAGGACATAGCCCTCATTTGATCTCCTGGCCTTCCTTCCCATCCCTCTTACAAGCAACTGTCTTCTGCTGTCTTTGCAGTGCTGGGAGTAGGTATAAATATGTCAGAGCACTTAATTATAGCCTGGCCCCTTTTCTTCATGTAGATGGGCCAGAACAAGATGAGAATTTTGTTCTATTTCCCCCCAGCATTAGTATCATAATGAAATACATGGAAAGAAGTTTATGAAACTTATGAAAAAACACCTCCTCTTTTTTTTTCTTTCCCTCACTTCCCAATATTTTGAATTTAAACCATCTGCAGAAGAAATATGTGTGGAAATAGCTTGTGCATGAGTGCAGGTGAATTTTTGTGTGTCTTGAAAAATGGAACAATTCTTTCCTACAGCTATTGATTGTCATTCCACATCTATGCTGTCCTCCTAACTTCAAATCAATTTGTGCTTTACCAGGCTCTTTCATGTCATCTTATGACAGAATGCTAACTTTTCCCCTTAAAGGCTATTTATCTCTGTCTCTTTGTAAGGTCAGTGGAAATCACTGTACTCTGGCTCCCTGAAAGTAATCCATCTCGTGGAGGAAATGATGAGGTAGTATTATGTCTGGCAGTCTTTTTAAACAAGTCCTCAGAAACATAAAGAAAAACGTGATAGGCTTGGTCAGGGAGGGTGGAATTGAGGATGTTGCAAGAGTCAAGTTTGGAAGCAATCAATGGGAACATTGGAGTTTGTATTCTGGTAATGTCCCTGCTTCTGGAATCTATTTACTGATATTTTCTGCTGCTACAGAAGGAGGGGGGGGGGAATTAATAGCAATCCAAGCAGGTTCCCAGGTGGTGGATGGCCATGAGTCTGAATTGGAAGGATAATTTATCTCCTCTGCCACTTTGAAGCCTTTTAGCCTGGGGGAGATCCCTTGTCTAATGAAATTAATTGAATGTGTCTGCAGTCAGGGTACTCCATCTGAATTTAAGTTTTAGCAGTTTCCAGGTATCCACTGCTCTCCAACAGGCCCAGTGCCAGCATAGCATGTGTCACACATTGCTCCAGGCTCACACAGAATAAAATCTCCAGTACAGAAACAGCCTCCTGCTGTCTCTACCACTGTGTGTCTGAGCTGCCACTGAACTGCATGCACTGCAGTGCAGTCAAAGGATCAAATGCAGTTAGAAAAATTTGTAGAAGAAATTGTCACTGGCTATTTTTAAGTGCAGAACAATAACGTCACAGAAAACTCCTGAACAGCAGGTTGCCAGAATGTAGGAAAGTGTTATTGGGAAAGGGTTCCTCTATTTTCATCCTCCTCTTGTGCTGTTCACCTCAGTGTTAGCTATTGGCAGTTATTAGAGAAAAACCACTGGAGCAGTTTAATCTTTAGCCTGGCTAGGAATAGCCATTTCTGCACCTGCTGCTGGCTCAGGAGAGTCCAAAGCTCTTGGTGGGAACCATATATCAAACATAAGTCTCTGATAGCAAATAAAAGTGTCCCATGCTCTTTTCCCAAAGAAAATTATAGCTTGGGTATCAATCAGATGCTGGGAAACTGAGAAACTGAGCTGTAGCTGTAAGCATACATGTGGTTGTGGCTGCTCATGTCAAAACAAAGAAATGGATCACTGCAGGAACTCTCTTGCCAAGGTGGGAGCACAGTAGGCAGGATACCTAGGGGTCCCCAGATGCAAACTGGTCAAAATGTCAAAGAAATCAGTACAGACAGCACTCACACTTTAATGTAGATCTGATGGGGATTAATTCAGCATTTAATTGATCAAGAGAAAATCAGTGGGAAGGAAACTGATGACAGGCAGTGTAAACTACCATAGATGGCTAGACACTGTAAATGGGATGGTGTTATTTCTTCCTTTTTCTCATGCTACACAAGAATGCCACAGGCATTTAAATACATTTAGATTTCTTTTCTGCTAATATTTTTACTGCAATCTTCTTTTCCCTTCACCACAAAGCTGCATTAAATTTTTATGTTTTTAATGTGGAGCACATTATCTGATTTTATACAGATTTAAACATGGCTCTGAGACTGCATAAAAGTACCAGCAACATGACAGTGGTTTGTGTGGGCATAAATGCTGCATTGTGTGGATAGCCAGAAGCCTGGCTTCATCGTGAATAAATGCAGATTTGGTATGTACAGATGTGTGCTTATTTGCTGAATACTTATACCCTCTCAGTTCTGGGAGCTTCCAGGAGAAAGTGGTGTTTGCGTGACAATCTTGTTCCCAAGGAAGAATAAAATGCTTGTGCAGAAGCACTGGCCCTTAGGCTGTTGGATGAGGGAGGTTTTTCTTTTCTTGTGTAGGTTGCACTGAAATCAGCACTGAGAAAACCAAACTCTGACAAGTGGAAGCCTGATTTTTTTTTTTTGGTGATATTTTATTTCTTTTTTTAAAGGGACATTTACTTGGTATGCTCTGCTCTGTCAGTGAAAAACAAAATTATGTTGATAAAAGGCTTCTGTTAGATTCAGTGGGAGTCTGACTCACTTGGATGCAGTGAGGTAGCGAGGGGAGTGTCTGAGCTTGCACATGTCCTCCTTCTGAGGCTTGAAGACACCCTTGCCTTGCTCACTGAGGAACTACTGTGCTGTGCCCCAGCTATGCTGTAAAGATGAGTGGCCCCTTTCGTGCATAGAAACTCAGAAATCCTTGCTGCCTGTCTCAATTTTTTGCCTTGATGTTGGAGGGTGAGCTGTTTCTTGGACACCACTGCAGTGCAGACTGACCCAGAGAAACCCTCAGCATCCTTTCAGTGGGTGGTACAGGGAGCACTACCATGGCAGGGCTTGGCAAGCAAGAGGTGGCCTTGACTATGATTTATGCAGAGAAATCTCCCTGATGGGGAGGTAATAAATGTTTCTTATTGGAACAGGAAGTCACTCCTCTGGGTTTGAATGTAAATTCTATTGGTTCCAGCTTAAGTCCAAATTTTGTGAATCTACTCTTAAGGCGTCATGTTGCAGGTAGAATTTTTTAATTTAATAAATCTTTTCTCACCTATGAATCCCTCACCTGTTCCTCATCCCAGCAGGCACCACTATTAGAGGCAATCAAGCAGCAGCCCCATTTTCTGTTTCTGTATTCTGTCACACTCAAGTATTTAATCATGGAGCAGATCAATATGATGCTTGTTCCCCTGCCCTGCTCTCCCTGGGTGTAAAGGCTATCAGCAGCAAAGGGTGCTAGACTGGATTTGAAAAAAATCTCATAAAGATTAGTCTTGACATTTGATAAAGGCCCAATAAAAGATGTCACACTATAAAACCCCACTCATTTTACATTTTGGTTTTTTTTGGTAAAATAATATAAAATAGAGAAAATGATGTAAGACTTTTCAATTTTCTGCAATCCTGTTTGAAGCAAATGTGTTCTTTCCCAGACAATGTATAAGTAAAAAAAAAAGGCCACAGAGAACTGGATTTTATAGCAGACATAAAAAGTGTACCGGTGCCCTCAATAAATACAGATGGTGTTTGATCTGCCTGGATCTACCATGCTATGAGCGAGACAGTTTAATGACAAAAAACTGTGCCATCCTGGAGAGCTTCCAGATCCTGATCCTGCTAGGGAAACAGCAAGTCCACTTCAGCTCTGCCAGAGAAGTTTTAATGCCCTCTTATAAATCTCTGTGGAGGGAAATGGCGTTGGCTGAGAGGTTGCTGCAGGGACAAGGGAGAAAACTTTCCTGTGAGGAAAGTTTCAAGAAGGGCAATGTAGGAGTCCTGAAGGAATCTTTTGCACCTTGTCAGCGAAAGCTGTGGGACGTGTTCAGCGGGATGGAGCCCGTTGCCAGAGAGACTGGAAGGATGTGGCATGTGAGCAAACAGCCCTGAACTGGCTCACTTTCCCCTGTACTGCATTATTTTCATTGTTGCAGAGGACTAACTGCTGTTTCTTAGGCAACTACTTCTAATTGTTCTTAGATGTGTAAATCTAGAGGGGCTTATCACTGTTCTTAGGATGTGTAAATGTGGTTCAGCTCCTTGGAAAGGATGCTCCTGTGTCCTCTTTGAATGTAATATAAGAGTAGGATAATGCTGGAGTGGCCAGGGAAGGATCAACGTGCTTTTCTCTGGAGATGTCATTTCAAAAGCTGCCTTGGTCACACAGAAAAGGAACATGACCTGCCATAGCAGGAAATCCAGCTCATGAACTGGGGAGGGTGCTGTGCAGTAATGGTCACTGGACACAGCACTGGAACACAGCAGTAATGGTCAAAACAAATGGGCTGAAGGGCATCAGAAGAACTGAAGAAAGTGTTTGCAGGGCAAATTTGCTGTTCATATACTGCTAGTGTCCTGCTGCCATAAGCAAAAATACTAAAAATTAATTCCAGCAGAATTGCATTTCTCCTTGGTAAGTGAGATGAAGGCTGACTTAGCATGGAAGATCTGACTGACACAGATCTGGCAGCTGAGTACAAGGCCTGCAATCAAAAGTGGTATATCAGGAAAAAAAGAAAAGAACATTTTTAAAAGAGGCTTTTGGGACTCAGACTTCTTTTAGGGGAAGTGAGGTTTAACCAAACATTTCTCCAACTGCATTGGCTTCTAGGTACCTTAAGATTTCAGTAGTCAAAGTAACAAGGCTTCAGAAGCTGTTTTCTGGACTGTGCATTCCCTTGGATCTTGAACTGTCTGAACTTGATCCTCTACGAATATATTTGCAGGGATGTCTTGAATGTATGTAAACTGAATGGGTATTCAGCTTGAAGAAATTTCTCTCGGAAACTGAAATTCATTTCCTATGGCTATTACTTCTTCTGCAAGGGTCTCTAAACTGCTGTTTGGAAGCGATGTTTCGCTGTTTGTAACTGCAAATGTACCCAGAGTTTGTAGAACAGCTGAGTTAGCTGAGCAGCAGGGAAACAGCAGAGATCTCTGAACCTCGTTGCCTGCAGTCCCCCAGCTCCTTGCTCAGCCATTGGACAGCCCGACAGAAGCAGTGCCCACCAAATGCCACCCCGTGAGTCACCATATGGAGCCCGCGGGAGCCGTGCCACAGCTGCTGGCAGCCACTGCCTTCAGGAGAGAGCCACCTCAGAGCAAAGGATGATGAGACAGGGCCAGGGCGTGCATCATTCCCCTAATGTCTCTTGGTACTTTCCAGCTTTCCAGCAGCCAGGAAAACAAATTGCCTGCAGGCACAGCAAAGGCCAGGGTTGCCATCAGCTGAGCGCAGTCGCTGGCGGTAATGGTCCCATCGACATTTCCCTCTGCAGCTGTCAGCACAAGGTGCTTTCATTTGCTGTGGACTGGGCTTTCCTGGGATCATCTTGTGTCTCATTTCAGTGAGAGTCACTTCTCACCTGTCATGTTCCTGGTGAGCTGCTCTCCACAGTGTAGCAAGGACAGGAGAAGAGAGGCTCAGAGAGATAATGTGTATTCCAGTGAAATATTGGAAGTACCCAGACGTGCCATTGCTGGCAGAGTGGCAGGAGGGAAGCCCAACTGGTCCCAACAACCCTTTAGCTCTACAGGTGTCTCTTGCACTGGTGTAACCTGGGGGAATTAACATGCCAGAGTAGATGTTTCCATTGTTAAGGAGATGTTACATCTCCTCTGATGGGAAAGCTGACTTAGCAGGTACCCCTGGAAATTCTTCCTTGGCACTGCTTCTTATTTCTCTTTTCCCCATTGCCTTTTATTGCCATTAGGGTTTTGGTTTTAAACCTTGTTTTTAAACATCCTCCATTCCTAGGGCTCATTACTGGCACATGCCAGATTCATTAAAACTTTAGTAACCAGTTCTGCAGAACTGCTGGGTGCTGCTGCCTCCTCTGGTCTTGGCAACCTAAGTTGGTGTCAGCCAGGAAACGTGGGACCTGCTTCATGGGTCATGCCACAGTTTGTCCACAAAGGCAAACTCTATTCAGCACCAAGGTGTACAGCTCATTGCACTGCCACTTCTCCAGAAAACCAGAACATACAGGCAGGAGCCTGGGATAAGGGTCTTGAAAAGTGGGATGTGAACCTGATATTTTCTTCAGTTCATGGCAGAAGCAGCAGCAGGAGCTGTGCAGCTAAGAGGACTCCGGGGCTGGCAAACCAGATGCCAAAATACAATTTCTCTCTCATCCACTTTGTCATCAACATATTGGCTTTAACTTCTGTAAAGATGGACTATGCTCTCAGCAAAGGAAACTCAAAATCTTTCTATGGCTGTGAAATGTGGAGTCAAGAGACATGAGTCATTCAGATTCTCATTTTCTAGTGGGCTTGATAGTTAGGCTTTGAGAAATGACTTAGTTGCATGGCTTAGTTGTGCAGTGATTTGCAACAGGGCACAGTGTGAGTCAGGTGCTGATGCTCTGAGCTGGAAATTTCCTGTCTGACTTAAATGCAGGCCTGAAATTTGGACACCCAGTCCTTAACACTTCAGAAAGTGACTATCTGTGGGTACAAGCCAGATAATGGCAAAACCCACGATACGTCATGTGGCAAAATTTCCTTTTACCTTTTAACTGCTATTTGTGAATGTACTTTCCCTGTTACATCAAAATTTGGGGTTCTTTTAATGTCAAATGAAAATTCCTTACATAGTAAGACAGTCCAATGACTTGCAACTGAGTGTTTAGCAACTAACTGAAGCATGTCATCCAAGACCCCTTATATGCATTTCTTCTTGCCTCATCTTCCCTCCTCTCCTGACATACTGCCTCACCTGCCCTCACAGTTGTGCTCTCTTTCAAGTCATTTCTTCTGATCTCTCCACCACCTAATTAGAGAAGCAACCCTGAGAGGCATCATGGATCTCAGCTATGTGTTACAGCCATGTAAAATTCACTTTGACATTCAGACAGCTTTCATTTCTCCCTGCCTGAGATGGGAGTCAGAGAGCTGAGGAGAAGAAATTGTGTGGATTGTGCAGATGGGATGGGGCACCAGCATGAGCCTCATACTGCAGCAGGAAGTGCTTTGTGATTTAAGTTAGTGTCTGGAGGAATGGTAGTCTGGTTAGGTAGCAGCAGGAAGGGAAGCTGAATTTTGCCTTTGGAAAAGACAGTCCTGGAGAATGTGTGAGAAGGTTTTGAAGCCTGAGCCTGTGGCTTCCAGTCCCACGAGGGACTGCTGCTTCCCTTTGAAAGAGGCCAAGCAGCCCAATATGAACTGGGTAAAGCAGCAGCCATCTGAGCTGCCTTGATGAAAACTCCAAGCCCCTCATCAAGGACAAGGGCATGACCAGACACAGACATAATCATTTAAGTAAAACTCCCTGCTCTGTTTTATTTGACAAATTATCATAATTGTCCCATTTGGAGGTAGAAGCTATGAAATTGTTTCTTAGCTATTTTTATAATTCACCTGTGATTAGGAACCTCATGAAGATTGTGGTACCACTGCATTTGTAGATAAAAGCCACACACACACATTTGTCTCTGTGTAATCATACCTGTGGCTGGAGATTATTAACAGGGTCACGAAAGCAGGCACTCAAAATGGAATTAGTGCCCACACTAACACTGCCCAAACAACTTGTGCTTCGTGCACCTCTGCTCTGATAGTCTTTAATTACATTATCTCATAGGTTTTATACCTGCTTCCAGGGCTCAGGATACACAGCATCCATTTAATGAGCAGCTGTTCAATATTTTGTTTTCCCATCACTGACGAAGACACATCCCCTTTCCTTATTGCTGGGAGCTAATCAAACCCTGTTCTGAGGACAGCATGAATCACTTCCACTTGGTTTTTTTCTGTGGTGCTTGCTACTGATGTATCTTTACACTTCCCCCATGAAATTGTCTTCAGAAGATGTGGGGAATTGAACCAGGATGCTGTTTTCCACTCACTGGAGCAAAGGAGCCGAGGGAATAAGTGAGTGGAAAGAGGCTGTGAGTTTCAGAGACCTGTCTGTGATACCCAGAACACCCTGAAATGTGAGCCAAGCTCTGCTCACAGTGCACCACTGCTGTCACCTGCAGCTGCTTTCTGTGTGCTTCTGCCAACCACACCCTGAGATAATGTACCAGAAGCCAGAAAATAGCCACAGGAATAACAATTAAGTTGCTTTTGCAATGTTCAGTACCCTTTTGTGTTTGCAATCACTGTCTTCATTCTCTGAGAGTCTTTCAACTTAAAAAAATATAAAGAGAAGGCTCTGGGATAAAAAGCAAGAGTAAAGGAGCATAAGAGATCCTGTACAAATCCTTAGGGAGTTGAAAATAATCACATTAAATTAGCCTTCCAGGGACTGTATTATAATTGCACAAAAATATTTCATAGTCATCTTCAATTCTAAAATTTATGTCTTCTGCTTGCTTTTGCTGAATTTGAAACCACAAGACCGTTCATTGCAAGTGGGTGTGCAAGTGTGCCCGAATAAATGTGTGCAATATCCTAAATTTAAAACCAGAATATCTGAAAACTAGATTTCCATCATGTAGCTATAGATGACTGGGTATGAACTATCACAAGGTTAGGAACATTTCAGTTGCACAGCTGTAGACCTCTGCCCCTGAGTTAAAGGAGTGCCTGAGAGTAGCAGGAGTTTGTCACCATTAGGTTTAATTTTCTGTAGGGGGAGAAGAGACTTTGCCAACACCTGTGCACAGATCCTTCTGTTCAGCAGAACACTGGTAACAGCTGGGATCATGGGCTCCCCCTTCCAGATTCTAAGGGCTGTGTGATCTGCTGGGTGCAAACTCTTTTGCCAGTGAAGGACTGAATTTGTTAGATCTGCTTTGTCTGCCATGGAAGGAGAAAGGAAAGTAACAGAAAAGAAAAATATAGGAAAGACAGAAAATAGGTGAGCATTCAACAGGAATTTTCTAGAGTGCAGCTGGATGTGGCAAGGGATCTGTTGTTTCATCTTCTTTATTCTCAGAGTGGTAGTTGTTGAATATTTGTCAAAAACATACTATGTTAGTTTTATATAAAGAAGGGCCTCATTAGACTGCAGTAATGACCAGAAATCCCAGGACAGATTGATACATTCATGAAGTTTATAAAGGAAAACTTACAGTGACCCCTAAGGAACACTGTACCTGAAGCTGATGTATTATATTTGTAATTGATTTGAAAAGTTTTTTTTGTTTAACCTATTTCAGAGAATACCTGACAGTCAATTGGTGAATCCACAGGAGGGCATATTACAATGCAATGAGAGTCTAGAAACTTGGGATCCCCGTTCTGCTTTTCAGTCCTTGCTAGAGAATGAGGAAAGGGTCCTGCATCTTGATGAAAAAATTCAGGCATCTTCAGCAATTAAGTGCTTGTGAGTGAGCTTTTCAAACCATCTAATCTGTTCATCAGCTAAAACAGAAGTTGCCAGACTTTGTCTGGCCTAGGTTATGATCAGTGTACTAAATAGTTTTCATGGGTGTTAGATGTTTCCAAGGAAACAGGAGAAGTCTCCCAGGGGACAGTTCTGGAATCACTTTATTTCCTTTCACCTGTCCTCTTTGTGTGTCTCAGTTATTATTTGCTATTTTTATCAGAGGCTGGAAGCTATTCTAAGTTCTGCACAGAGGTAACAGCAACTGGAGCTGAAATTCTAGTTATGGAGATGGAGAGATGGAGAAGGAAGCACAAAAAAACTGAAGAAGGAGAAGGACACAAGCAGTGGGACTTTCTGGTCACTTGGTCTTTCAGAAGACCTTCCTGCTGGCTCCTGTAGGAACACTGATTATCTTCCAGGAGGTATCTCTGAAGGAGCACAGTTGTCCTAGAAGAGAGCTGCTGCTTAGAGAACACATGAAGGTGGGGAACAAGGACAAGGGGCAAGAAGTGTGCACGACCAAATCTCAGAGAGGTATGAAAGGTAAGGATGGAGATAGTGCATGGCAGGAAGCTTGAGTAGAATTGCACTCAGGGGCTTTTTATCTGACTTCATTATGAAAAGCTGTGTTGTCTACATGAATAACTACGGCATGATGTGATGCCAAGAGGTTTACTGCATGGTTTAAAAATAGATCAGCTTCCTGTTGTGCTTCTCCTGTTGTATGATGGTTTTTCAGGTATTTTTTTGCCTGAAGTCACCCAAGTTCTTCTTGTGAACACCTGACTTCATTGAAACATACCTTTGTCTTCCTGTTTACTCCATCTTTGCTCTGTCTCATCTGCTTCAGAAATTATTTCCTATTTTGTGGATCTCATTCTGTGTCTTCTATTTCTTGGAAATGTTCACCATGGAAAGCAAAGCTATAGTGATTTTTTTTTTCTGAGGCAGCCACCACAAGCCCTTTGGAATCATGTAGAGTTTTGCACAGTGATTTTGTGCCCCCAAAAAATGTCACCTCTCTTGGCTGCTCTACGGGCAGCCTAAACAAGCAGGAAGAAGAACTCTGGGGTATCAGTAATGGATAGGAAGCCACAGAACAGAAGACCTTGAACCTCAATGGAATTGTCAGGTTGGTTCATTTCCAGCTAGAGTGTTTTGAAATTTGGTTGGAAAGAGCATCCAGAGCCTCCTTTGTGATTTGTGACCATCCTGACCACCACAGCTGGCTGCTGAGTTTACCCTGGCTTCAAGCAAGTGGTGAGGCAAGCTGTGGCATTCCATACATCTAGCTGAGGTTCTCTGAGTGCCATTGTACTGCTGTGATGTACTAATTCTTGTGATTTTTTGCACCAATTTTTGAATGTCTAGCATACATGAAGCTTCATCTCTTTGTACTGCATTGAATGTGTGAACCCACTTGGAGAAGTGGATCTTGCAGAAGCTGTCTGCTCTATCCTAGATCTGACAAAGCTGGTGAGCTGTGGACAAAGAACATTTTGCTTTATAAATTACATTGAACTGTTCTGGACACATTTAAAGTAGGAAAATACTGTACTTTCATACAAATATTTAAGTCAACTGCCCTTTTAAAAATACTAATACTTGAAATAAATTCTCATCAGAGAGTCCTTACCTGTAGATAAATTGCACCTTTTGAAAACAGGCATGATGGAACAGTCCAAGGCCAAGAAATCAGAGAAAAGGGAGGATTCTATGGATGTACTTTAGGGAACAGTTCCTAAGGGTTTCCTCCATGTATACGTAATCCACAATGATTCTTCTCCTGGGGAGAAGAATTCTCTTTCTATGATTTTAATGCACTGAATATGCACAGGAAAATGCTGGTGCACATTTGAAGCAGCATTGGTCTAATTTCCAATTTTGCTTTGGTTTGAATTGAGATTTTCCCCCTTTTTCTGTTAGCTGTTTCTCTCTAGCCTAGCTCTGAAATATACATTTTGAAAGGCTTTGTATAGGATGTCTATCTCAGCTTGAGCAGAACTCATTAATCTCCTGAAGTATTGAACTGAAAGGATTAATGAAAACACCTCTTCTGGATTTTTAGTTATTTTGACCATTCATTTTTATTTCTAGTTTCTAGTTTAAATTAATAAACCCCTTGGAACTCACCACCTGCTTTCCAATTAATTAGTGCTAATTGTCCAGTGTATAGGGTCTGGCTGAGATGGAGTTAATTTTCCCCATGGCAGCCCTCATGGTGCTGAGCTTTGTGTTGGTATCTAGAAGGGTGTTTTCTACAAAAAGCAGTGTTTTGGCTGCTGCTGAGCAGTGCTTGCACAGCATCAGCACTCTCCATCCAGCATTCCTCCAGCTCACCAGTAAGCAGGGGGTGGGCAAGATCCTGGGAGGGCACTCAGCCAACCTGACCAGAGGGATATTCCATGCCACACTGATACCTGCTTTTTAAAAAGGCTAAGAGAAAGGAGTAGGAGTGAGAACATTTTTTACCATAAGTATTATATCTCAGAGAAACTGTGAGGTGGCTGTACATTGCCTGCTGATGGGATGTTGAGAATAAATCTTTTATTTACCTTTGCTTCCACCCATGGAAGCTTGCCTTTGCTTTATTAAAGTGCCTTTATCTTGGCCCATAAGGGGTTTTTCATCTTATTTTCTCTCCCTTGATCTGCAGAGGAGGGGGCTAATGGAGGGGCTTGGTGGGATTAACCCATCATGTCCAGGAATTGTATTGCTCCCTGGAGGTGACTGGTGGCCTTATTTGAAGTCTTGTGAACAGCAAAGTGCCTCTCCAAGCCACAGCTCCAGAGCTGATGCAGACAAGCCATTACATAAGAGCCTTTGTTCTCTGGAAAAATAAAATAAAACAAAAATTGAGGCCTGAAATTCTCAGATGGTGGCAGTAAGCTGGAAAGTCTGATATAGCCATGTACTAATTTTCACAGTTCAGAAGGGAGACAAAAGGAGACCATCATTGATTCAGAAGTCAATTCAGTTCATCAATTCAAGTCATCAATTAATTGTTTTTACAATTGTGATTCTTGGGTATTTGATTTACAATTTTTGTGCTCCTCAAGCTGGCACCCTCAAGATTTATTCAACCCTTTGGTCATGGTACTCTTCCAAGCTAGGCTGCTGAACTCCTGTGCAAAAGCACATTAGGCAAAGCAAAAAGGAATAGGAGGCCCCAGTCTAAGTTTTAACCACAAGGTCCCCATTTTCACTTTGTAACCCAGGAGCTCCTTGAAAGTTATTTTTGCTTTGCAAAGGCATCAACTTCCACATACTTACAGGATGGGGAAAAAAAACCCCAAAACCCAATAGAACCAAAAAAAAAAAAAAAAAAAAAAAAAAAAAGAAACAAACCCAAAGAAACCAAGCCAGAAAAACCCCTACCCCCAAAGAACTCAAGAAGGATGCCTCAGGTACAACTTATCTCATCTCCAAACTGAACTCAGGCATGATAATTGGATTTGTGCCAGCTGAGACACCTACTCTTGGCCCTCACTGCAGTCAGCTTTTCTCTACTTTGCAATGAGCAAAGAAGTTCTATTACAAGGAGTGATTATTAAACCTGATATTTCATGTAAGTTGGCTTTTCACCAAGTAATAGCACATATATATTTTCAAAAGTGGCACACTTCAAGGTCAAATGCTTGCTATGATTTTGCAAAAGGTTGTGTTAAGACAGCAGCTTTGTGTGCACATATTTGCAGTTAATTGCAGGAAACCTGAGTGTGGTGTCAGGGCTGAAGAAACAGGTACAAGTGATTTACACTTCAAAGATTTCCCAATAAACATCAATCCAAGCATTTTACACTTGATTCCACTATAGCTTATATAGGTGTAAAACAGGAGTAATTTTATTGAGGGCATGAACCATGCAAGGCTAAAATGGCACAAAGCAAGCTCCATAAAGATGTCATTGTTTTAGCTGGAGCCTTACTGGCACTCTTTATGACTGGGAATAAACTATTTCACTTAGTGGCAAACACTGGAACCTGTGCCAATGTGTTTGTATTTATTTGATGATGCTGCTTCACACAACTGTGGCTTGTGGAGAAATTATGACCAACCATACCTGTGACTGGGAGAAAGATATTTGCAACAGGTGTGATAATAACAACTATTTCTAGCAGAGGAAGGCTTGGGACGGAAGAACAGCAAGTGACCACTTACTATTCTTGTTATTAATTTAAGGAAAGTTACTTGTCAGCTAAAGTGAAAACAGAATTTAATGGAAAATGTAAAACAAAATGTAAACCAGTCTTTTAAAATGAAAACAACCAGTCAATGGTTGTTCAAGTTTTAGGTATATCATGTCAAGATCCACAACCAGGAAAGCATTAGTTTGAACCTATAAATTTTAATTTGCTAACTATTGCAGTGATTTCAATACCGGGGATGAAAGTGGTATAAGGGAAAGGGCAAGCAGACCCACACCTTGTTGAAAGGGATGCTCCAGCTGTTCAAGCAGGTCAGAGATCCCAGCATGGGATCCTCTGCCTTCCCTTCTTTCAAGGACTTTGAAAGGATTACCAGCATGCAGTTCATCTGCAGGCTGAGAGTCTTTATTGTCTAAAAAGTTGCTTTTCACTGACTTGAATGTATAGCATGTTTGCAGTGTGAGAGGGGAGTTCTCTGTTATGTCATTGATATTTCAGAGTAGAATGTTCCTACCTGACCTTGTCAGTGAAGATTTCTGGGAGACATCTGAGTGTGAGGTTTTCTTCTTAAGATTACAAGTACAGTCTTGAATGATGTCTGCATGAGTTAGTCTTTCATCATTGGCCTGGTAAACACTGCTATTTTTATTTGCACAAGCAATAATTGAATGAGTCTGAAATTTCTTTTAGGACATTTATTGAGAGAACATTTGCAGGTGCCTCTGAAAAAGATATTGTGTGGGGAGAGATTTTGAATGAACTTTAAAACTTAATATAGTAAAAAATTTAATGCATGCGCAGACATGTGCTATTTACACATGTAATACTACCTATGATATTTACTAGATCTTACTGTGTTCGAACAAAGGAGAGAAAGAAATTCTGATTTTTCTTTTCCTAATAGTACCAGTACAAAAAAAATTAGGAGTCTGGATGGCAGGGATAAATCCAGTTCTATTGTATATTTTGAGCAATTTAATCTGATGGATAGTTCAGTAGATCAGACTTCTAGCAACAATAGGCTATTAGTGCTGTGTAAATCCAAAATATTCTGGGAGGATGCAAGCCCAGTTTTTTATTCTGAATTACAGAAAAAATGGCACTTGGTCATTTTGTCTGAGTGCTTCAGACTCAACACTGTCTCATGTGTCAGTGAAATATCTTCTCTTTCAGGTACAACCTGATTGCTCACAATTCAGGGCTAGGAGGGGTTGAATTGAGAGGACAGTCATGGCTTTGGAAACATCATAATAGCATTGAAGCTTATTTTACCCTGCAAATTACCTGTAACATTTCATTTGAAAGCTAAGGTTTAACATAAAAAGGGAGTCCCTAGCTACGGCACTAGTGGCAAATACACAGGACAAGCCTTGAGAAAAAAGGGTTTTTAAAGTTAACCTTGGGAACAAGAGAGTTGTAGGCATGAAGATCGTCTCAAAGGAGTGAGGGGAAGGGAGGGGAAGCTCTGGAATGTCTGCTACATGTGCACTGCTATCAGAGTGCCAATCCCACCAGTGCTATGAACCAAAGGAGGCACGGGGTGAGCTCACAAACAAAAGCTCTCCTAGGCTGGTTGTAAAGTTCAGGATGGGTTGCAAAGTATGATGGCTTTCTCAGGGAGGAAAAAACTGTTTTGGCACTGGTGCTGCCATCTGACAGGTGCGACGGCAAAATGAAGCTGTGATTAGGTGAGTGAAAATTTTCACTTTTTATTAATATTGTACATAACTCAGGATATTTTTAAGCTTCAAGCAGATTAATAAGTTTCTCTTCTTACCTAAAGTTCCCCCTAAAGTTTCAAGCACAAATGTTGTCCTAAGTTTTTCCTCTTAAAAACATGCCAGTGGATAGTGATGTTTGTGTAAAGAGACCAAGGGAGCTGCATTTTAATGCAGATGTAGGATTCTTACATATACACACAGACAAATTGTCACTTAGCAAGAGCTGCTGCAATCTGTTTTACCTTCCCAGAGACTCTGGTCCTCAGCCATTAAATTGCATCCAAAGGCTTCAGGCCAACAGGTTTTCTTTTCAAGCCCCCAACTCACCTCTTTCCAGGTTCCTGAAAGGTCCTGCTCCTCCTCAGAGATACTCTCACTGGTGAATGACTCTTCTCTGCTACTGCTGAGTATAAACAAAATAGAGACTCATTCAGGGCCAGGGCACTGAGAGGATTCTTCCTGGCCAGGTCAGGAACCCCAGCCTGTGGTGCTGCTTGTGTGGAAACAACATGGTGCTACAGGTTATCAGATGCCTTCAGGACACGAGGCTCACTTCTCTGTGGAGCAGGTGGCACTATTCTGCTCTGTTCACTAAAGGAACGTGTGCTGCTGCCCATGCAGGCTGGTTGCTGCTGCTGTGTTAGTAGCGCAAAGTCAGATTTGGGATTGCAGCAATGCTTTCCGTGTTCTTGAGGCAGCACTGCAAACCCTGCCTGCCCCTCTTATTGCAGAGCAGGGATTGTCACAGGTGGTTTTGAGGGGGCTTTTGAGCCATGGGCAAATGCAGGGCTGTAGCAAACACACTCCCTGTTACTGCTTCTCAGAAGGTCTTGAGAAAGTCATCTAATCTACATCTGCTCCTCCCCTCGGTGCACACAGACACAGAACCAGTTCTGTCCCCAAAGGGGAAGCTGCGTGGGCTAATTCATGAATATCTGTGAAGTACTTTGTGGGGGAAACCTGCCACCTCTCTAATTACCTGATAGCAGCCAGCTCCCAGGGGAGTGCTGCAGATGTGCCCCTGCTGCTGGGGCCAGCGCTCCTCCTGTGCTCTCCCAGGGAAGCAGATCAGGGGCCTCTGGGAGAGCTGCATGGTGCTTGCTGTCACGTGAGATTTCACTTCTTTAAAGGAAAGAATGATTTTGTTATCTCTGCAAAAATAGATATTTGAAGTCTGTTTCCCTTTGATCTTCGCTGCCTTGATTTTTTTCATTTGCAGTGAAACCATGGGGCTGAAAGGAGCACAGAAGAGGGGGCAGTTGGAAGGAAAGCTGAACTAGTGCCTATCCCTATCCTGCTTTTCCCATTATGCATGTTTTATGGACAGGTGATCTCCTCAGTGGCCTTGCTGCAAAAAGCCAGAAGGATTTTGCCTTTCTGACCTTAACACCATTGGTTGCTTATAGCTTTTTTTTGTTTGATTGTGTTTTGGGTGGTTTTTTTCTTCTTTCTTTTTTTTTTTTTTTCTTTTATGGAATAAAGATCTGTTGATGCAGAATGCATCATGAAAAATAAAAAAATATTTTGCTCTGAGCACATGGGACATGGGCCTGGTTCAGGTTCTTGGCTGTTCTGTGTCTCTTCATCCATGCCAAGGCCTCTCACCGCAGCTGACTTTGCTACAGAAATATTATTTTTTATTTGCCTTAACTTTAAAAGCTGTCACTTAGTGAACTGTCTACATTGCTGAGAAGGAAAGGAATCAGGCTGCGTTAAATTTTAGAGCATGCATTCTGTGATCAATATGTTTTGTAAGAATGATGTTAATATAACCCAGGGATAAAAGTTGGCAAAGTTTTCTGAGAAGAGCTGATGGGATGATGATTAGAGAACAGCTCCTCTGGGAGCTTAAACTGTTTAATTCTTTAAAAGAAGTTTAAGTTTGGTTTAGCAGTCTGACCATAGAATTAATTTAATTTACAGTCTCTGCAGTCCAAATGTCCCCACAGTGTCTATCTCTGAACATAACTAACCCATGCTGAAGACAGGCCTATTTCTCATCCTGGCCATAAAGGTGACTGAAGCAGATGAAGACCTGTGGTCGGATTCATCTTCAGTCAGGTGTTAAGTCCACAAGACAAAAGGAGTCAATGACTGCAAATTAAAGCTGGTCTGCTTTATGCTGGAAATATTAAGTAGGTTTATTATAGTGAATGTTGTAAAAGGCATATGATAAACTCTGCTTCATTGTAGGCTGGAAAATCTAGGCAGGCATTTTAACATTTGGTGGCAAATGTGTGCAAAGAGCAGTGAATCTGAGGAAGTCCTCTGGCTGATGGTAAAGCAGAGGGCAGCTTAGATTACTTCTGGGTGAAGCTTTCAGTCCAAATGAATCCTTGTGCTGTCAGTTCCTATAAAAAGACCCCAAATCTCAAAGTGAAACTCAGCAACCACCCAAAACTATGTGGATCAGCACACAGCAAATAGTACTAAGAAATGATGCAGGAGTCTGAACATGTTTGCAGAGAAAACTGGATGGGGCTGGGGAAATATTTTCTTCAGTATCTTGGGACCTGATATGAATTAGATTCTCATGAATGCTGGAGATACAGCAACTTCAGGCTTTAGGGAATGCACTGTTTTTATTGTCTCTGTGTGCTTTCCTTTGGCATGGCATCATGCATGCCCACAGGGCAAAACCCAGGGCCTGACCTGGCAAAATGTGCAATAAAAATTAAAATCATCAGGATTGCAAGAAAACCCGCTTACAGATCACAGCCTGAAAAATAGCAAGAACAAAGATCAAACCTGAAAAAAGTGTAACTCTGGGTGTGAAACAAGATAAAAAAAGCAGGGTCCAGACACCAGAAATCACAAGAGAATGACGGGGCAGCAATGGTAGTCCCCTTCTCTCTTCCATCAAATATGAGCTTGTCTCCTCTTTCAGTGTGAGAATTTGCATCTTGCCTTTGATCAGACCTCAAGGATAATCTCTTCTGTCTCTTTTTTTGCCAAAGGTATTCAGCAGTTTTTTCCCCTTCATGTTATTCTTCACATTTTGGAGGACGTCATGTAAACATGCACAAATACCTCATATTATCCTCTGCTAGGTCTCTCATTATTGTTTCCTTTTGTGCAGCCTAAAGAAAGGTTAGGCTGCCTGACCTGCAGAGGTTCTGCTTGACCCATTGTTTGCTGCCTTGGATAGCTTGGGAAAATGTCTGCACTCTATATAAAAGACTTTCAGAAAGTCATATTGAATTATCTGTTACATACTATGTGTGTACATATATCTAAATGTTCATAAATAGGTATTCCTCAAAGCATATCTGTGTAGAGTCCCTTTTATTTGTTTAGCTGTGCAAATGGCCTCACCCTGAAGATGTGCCAAAAAGAAGCCTGCTGCTAAATGTGTGCTGCACAAATCCAGGCAAGCTCCCTGTTACAGTGAGTCCCTTTGTGCATGGGCTGTTACAGCTCATCATCTCAGCCTTCCCCTCCCAGACTGAATCTTTCCTCTTCTTTTCAGGGCTAAGTATGCTTCCAAATCAGGATGTTAATTTGCACAATTCTTTCCACACAGAAAGAATGTTTGCTATCTGCTGAACATTTTAACAAATATTTTAGGTTCTTTGGCTTTTTATTATTCTGTGTGACACCATCTGTTGTAGATAATTAACTTGTCTACTTCAGTGTGCTTTTTGTGGGCCTCTCTCTCTCTTCATTTTATGTTCACAGGCCACAATACTGCAAGCAATATTGGATTGTAGCTCTGCTGATGCAGCCTCTTGTGACTCCTTCTCTGACCTGCCAAGTACTTCTGGCAGAACAATATTCACGGATCAGCTGACATGCTGGGAATTCTGGAGCCTCTGTTGAAGGCAGGGACTGGAGCTTTACTGAGTGCCAAACTTGTGCTTGAGGCAGCACATAATGAAGAAACTCCAGTGGCTTCTTCATGGGGGTCTAAGCCAGTGGTGATTTTGGCACTTGTCTTCATTTTTGCTTGGCACCAGTGCTCCATAGCAGGGACACATAACTCTGGTTCCAGAAACAGAGGGAAACCTTTTCTGCAGTTGTCTGCTCTCATTACACCCTTAAAGTTGTCAGAGAAAGAGATTAAGGCTGTGTCGTTCTTGGTTTTTGTTGCTGTCTTTGCCAAGAAAATGAGTTATCACAAAATCTCAAGACCTAATCTCTTCTCATTAAGAGCCCCAATCAGCCTGAGACTTAGGAGAGTTTTAATGAGAACAGACATTGATGCAGAATGAGGATGTTCTCACTGGGGCTACTCCAGTGGCAACCTGAATACTTCCAATTCTTAGCTGTGCTGGAATTTAGAGATATGTTCCTACTGAGTGGGGAAAGTGAGGCAGCTATTCTAGGTTCAGCAGCCTCCAAATATTCTTTAGGGCAAGAAATGAGTGATATAAAAGCCGCCAAGCAAAACCAAAGTGGCACAAATGAATGCCCACCTTATTTACATATAGACAGTGTCTTTACTTTGAAAATGCAGTGGCCATGTAACATAAGGCTTTTGGTCATCACTGAAGGTGGGAGTAGTGTCTTCACTGTCAAGAAGTCTTGGTACCAAAAGTAATTCTGAATACTCTGAAGTCCACCTCTGTTTGGAAAAAGCAGGTATCTCCCCAACAGTAACTGTGTCTGGGAGATACTGTCAAAGTCCAGTGCCTAGAAATGTCCTGCTAGCTCTTGGGACTTGCTATACCACATTTCATGAGTAAGAGTTTATACTCGTTGTAGAACGATAAATTGATTGTTTATAACATTTTCTCAGACTAAAAATTGCTCAAACAGTGGCACTCCCTGGAAATATACAAGCATGACTGGAATTGCTGGGAATTTCAGAGATGTGTTCACCTCTCAGCTGCTTTCAGGGTAGCCCAGGAACCCTTGTAGGTGGAGCAATACTACATCTTCAGCCATCAATTTTCAGTACTCTAGTTGCATCCACAGTTACCTCACTGTGGTCGTAAACCAGCCTTTTTAACTCCACTTGGCTAAAACCTTACTCTGAATGCATGCTGGAGGCTCACAGACTCGATAATGACAGCCAGCATGATAGGAGAACACCTGCTTTTTTGAGAGGTGTTTTCTTCCTAGCAGGAAGAATAATTCCCTAAATGGATGGCTGTGTTAAGGTCTTAGCTCAAAACTACATCCCATGGACCAACAGAAAGCTGCACTATTTCCTGCTCTCTCCCTAAATGATCAAAGCAACTTACATCTTTCAGAAAAGTTAGTACAACCTTCTGCATGCAGCTTCAAGCTTCCTGCATCTTGGTGTTTTACCTGCCTCCTTATTTGGGTGTATGAACTCTGTTTTATGTTATGATCAGGCCATTTAGGCTGGTGTCAACAGTTCAACCATCATTAAGGCTGCTGTAAGGCCTCTAGTGCCCAATGAATTAGCAAAGCCTTTATCAGAGCTATTCAGAAACTGCCCAGAAAGGCCAGCAACATGTGAGCAGGTAGGAAGGGACCCACACTGATCTTCATTTTGCTAATGCTCTTTTGGCTATGTGACCTAGTGTTGAGGATTTGAAAGGAAAAGGCTGAAAATGATAATTTCTTGCTGGATCTTTGAGCCCCACAACCTGAAATGTAGGACATTTAAGCCATCAAGGGACTTTTTAAATTTACCCATATTAAACATCTGACCACAGGTATGTTTTAAGTGAAGGTGGAAATTAGATTAAAGTTTTTCTAAAAAATAGAGAACAATATAAAAATCCTTTTGGTCTTTTAGCCTTTATAAACATCATCCCTTATTCTTGGTGCATATTCTAAAGAAGATGCAACACGAAACTGAACTCCTCATCTTGTTCCCGGTCCTTAGCCTAGAAAATGACACTAAAATTGCAGATGATCACTTAGGTCCTTCAAATACAAGTGTTCATCCTTGTTCAGCGCAATCATGAAGATCCATCACTAAGCCAGAGCAGTTTCCCTTTCATTTTCAGACTATGGACTTTATAGTAACCAAAGTCTTGGCTATAACATCAGCACAATCAGCTGAAGTTCACCAGTCCTTAAACGTTTGCTCACAATGGTCCTGTGTACCACAGGGTACCAAGAGAAATCTGGAATGCCTCTAAACAATATTTTGCTATTCCTTTATGTGAGCACTCATCATTATGAGTTGAAAGTGTGATACAGGTGATACTAGCTGCTCTACAGTGTCCCACAACACATAAAATGGGTAATTGTGTTTGGAGTTAATTGGGCAGGCACCAAAAAAATAGGCAATGGATCTATGTTTTTGAGTTTATCTACCCTTCTGCCTTCTTTTCCAAATATTCATCCTTGATTAAACCTAGAAATGATAGCTTCAGAGAATATACTCAACATATGGACTAAATATCCTGATCTTCTTGACATTAATTTTGAACCAAGAGAAGTACATTAAAATTTATCCCTCAAATAAATAATCAAAAAAACCTAGTTTTAATAGACTTTAAATCAAGAAGTTTATCTGTGGAATTCAGCACATGAGTAAAAATTTGCTATAGGAACATTACAGGCTATTGCATATACAGATATGTTCCAAGATGTTAAGGGGAGAGATGGCCTGCCTAGCAGGAAGAAACATTCCCTAAATTTCAAAGTGGTCTCTAAGCTTAGCAATGGCTGGAAACAAATGACTGGTGCCTTCACTAAGTGTAAATTGCTGGTCCTTACTGACATAAATCCCCACTGAAGGTAAGCAGGTTCTCAAAGTGCAAGACGAGGCCTCGGCTACTCAAAATTTCATTTTGTGTACCTATCACAGAGCTCATTCTCTGCTTATGCTGTAAATATGGGTGAGTTACTTGTGCCAATGCCAGAGGTAAACATGGTGAAAATCCCTGCTGATGTGAACCTTTCTTCTAGCTCAGTGCAACATCTCCAATTAGCCATCATTTCCTCTTCTTCTCCAACATACTTTTTCAAACTCCAAACTACAGTGTAGCCTAAAAAAGTGAAATAGCTATTAGATGCACCAAAATCAGGGTGCTTTTTTTTTTCCATAACTTGCACACACACACATGTCCCTATTTTCAGCCTGACTGAAATTTTGTAATTTATTAGTTTTGCAGGAGTATATTTTTGCACTTTTGCTGACTTACAGCTTCAAATGTCAGGAGCCACCCAGGGAACTTAATATCCTTCCTTGTGTGGAGAAAGACCCCTCAGACTGAAGGACAATAGGTCCTTCCTATAATTTGAAACTTGCTCTGGTGTTCTCAGGAGGGTGTTCTCATTCTGCTAGTGCAACTTTGGCACGAGCAGGAGAGCAATCAAGTGTGAATGCAAAGAGGAGCAGAAATGTTTCAAGGAGAGAGGAGCACATCAGTGCCTCAGACTTAATTTCCTTGGTTAACATTTTCATTGCAATGCGCCACTCTGGGGGGAAAAGAAGGATTATATTCCCTTAAAAAAAAACAACTTAGGAATGAATGATGACAAGTTCAAATTGTTTGATCTGACATAAGAAACTTGCATCTTTCTCTAAATGTTTTGCTTCATGGGGAACAAAGTGATATGCATGCACATTATTGATAATGTTAGTAGAATTTAGAGCTACTCTTAATATTAAAAACAACTTATTTATTGAGGTGACATTCTATTCCTCTTGTTCATTCTTATATAGGTACACAACTGCCATAACTAATTTTATAACATGAACAAACAATTAACAGCCAGTGCAGTCATGAAATAATGTGGTTATAAACGTTTATGTGGAATGTTGTAAACTCTTATGAAAAGGAAGTGAACCAATAGCTGGAGCCTAAATAGCGCAAAGAGATGCACACAAACACACAGGTGAAATGAAAGAGAAAAGCTTTGGGAACAATGCTTTTCTAAATGGAATTAATGCCGCTGTGCATGTGCTATTACTTATAAAATAGAAATAATGATGTTAACAGTGTAAGGCTCCCAATTTAGAACTACACGTTTTGGGTTTTTTTTTTTAATTAAAAAAAAATTCAGAGCACCCATAGCTCATGTAGAACCACATGTAAGGACTGCACACTTTCCAGCCTTCCTAATTACTCTGGCATATGGCCACAGAACTAATCCTCCTGAAGAGCCCTCCTCCAGCCTCAGCCAGCTTTTTTGGATAACTCCCACTGGAAAATTGGAGTCCTCTAACAAAACAAGTAGGCTGACAGATCCAAGCTGAGGATTAACTCAGCTGGGGCTAGTAGCACATCTGAGAGACAGAGATGCTTTCACCAAGTGCCTAAATAACTGCTCAATTTCCCTGGTGGTGAAGTTGCTTAAATTTCATTACTTCTGCTGAAAATTACCCTTATTAGGGTTATCTTGAGAAAGATCTCCCAGGAAACCATGGCCCAGACTATTGAGGGATTTCAGAATTAAAGAAGCAGCATCGTAATTTCTCCCAGACCCACGCAGGACTTGAACAGAACACCCAAAACCCTCAGGAAAAGCAACCACCCCCAAGAGGAACATAGTTTCTTCTGAGCAGAGACCATGGAGTGATCCATCATCTAGCACCAAATCCAAGAGGTTTCTCTCCAAGCTCTCTGCTCCTTTTCTCTGGTCTGCAGGATGTGACCTACTTAAAGCCAGCTCTAGAGACAAGGAGGGGAGCTGATGTCAGCCATGCAAATCAGGCTGATTTATATTCTGATGCAATCAGCCACAATCACAAAATCCATTTAGCTGGGTGAGGACTCCAGCTACTTTGTTCAATTACACAATTATCATATTCCATTTAATCCCCAAATCAATTCCTGTATTTAGAATTATTTAAGATGCTTCAGCAATTATACCTAATTAGGTTCTATCAGTAAAGTAAATAAATGATGTGATGTGCCAATCAGATGGCAGCAATGCCAGCTAAAGGAAAAGGAGCTCCTAAGTCCTCTGCATCATGCAGATGAGTGTTTGGGTGTTATAAAGCCATTTGCTATTGCATTGGTGAGAAGCAAACCACAGAGTCCATATCTGCTATTAACCATTCAATCATTTGAGGGCTGTGCCACCTCAGACACCTGCAAAGATGACTGCTCTTTTTGTTGGGTCGTTTGGCCACTTCATTTCCCTGCTTAATATTTATAAAAGGCTCTGAATAGATAAAGCAAAGGAGGGAAATGTCTGATCTTCCCATAATCAAGATCCACTGTCCTGCCTATAGAGAGAGGTTTTCAGACCAGTTTCAGAGGAAGAGGGGCAGGCAAGAATAGACTGTCCTAGTCCTGGAAAAGAAACCTCCAGAACACTCCCTCTCCTCACAGAAACCCCAGGCAGGTTCAGTGGCTGGAGCTGCATGACAACATCCCCTCCACCCTCAAGCAACCTTTTTTTTCCATAGTCACACTGGGCTCTTTTAGGGTTTTCTGGTGCACTCCAGACTTCACTGAACCAGCAGTTTTGTACAGTCTGTCACCATTGTGATTATGCTTTCCTACAGGAAAATCAACCAATTTTAAAAATACCTCTCAGCTCTGCTTTTTGGCCATTTTATTTAATTGCAGTTTTTTCTTCATGTCAGCTAGGATGTCTTGCTTTCAAGCATAGAAAATTATTTCTTTAATGCCATGCCATTTTGTCTTACAGAACAAAGGGTTTTAAAGCAGGGACCTGCAATGCCAAAGCACAACTTTCTATAGCTTGAGCTGAGGAGCTCAAAGCTATGACATTTCCATTAAAAAGAAGCTTTTTAAAAAAACAAAGTCTATTTTATAATCTCCCACACACATGGCATTGAGGAAAAGTAGACCTAAATGACTAGACAACACCTTTTTCAGCTGCTGAGCCCAAATACCATGCCACCATGGTCCCCAATGGAACTGCTGTGAGGGAATTACTGGAAAACACCATGTAATTACTAGCTGCAGTAACTGCAGTTATGTGTTAGATTGGACAAAATCATTAGAGCTGGTGGGTTTAAAAGTCACTATGAGACTGACTTGGCTCCCAGGCAGAGACTCTGAAGTGTCAGCTTTGGAGATGGGGCCTGGGGTGTTAAATCCACAGCACCCACATGGACTGGCTGGTGGTCAGCGCTTGGCTCTCTTTCTCTCTCTCTACCACTTGGCTAGGGATGAGCATTGTGAGAAGAGGCTTCCTGGAGTCCTTTCTGATCATGCCCATGTGCCAAAAAACCCCCACTTGTTCCTTTTTGGCACCTGTTTCTTTCCTTGGGGGAAAAAAAAAAAGCAAAAGAAGCCTGAAACTCTTTTCATTTAGGCTGGTATAGGTCAGGCATTACTCACTGGGCTCAGTGTGGTAAGTGATATCAGCATTTTGTACCCTACCCAGAGCGTGTAATTAAATAGCTGATGGTTAGCAGGCAATTGCATTTAATCTGTGCTTCTGTAATTTGTAGTGTTACTGTGGGGGTGATTCTCTTTTGCTCTCAGACTTCCAATTTGTCTTCCTGTTGGACCTTGAGAGAGCATGTCAAGTGAGTGCTCTGTTTGCAGCAGAGAAGGCTTCCTGGCCATGCTGTTTTTAGGGCTTTCAAGGCTGTGCCCAGCCCTTGGGCCCAGCTGGGTCCCTGCCAGCAGCTTGGTGCAAAGATAAGCCCGAGGTCAGGGGCTGCAGTAAGCAGCCCTTTGCTTTATTCAGATGGGACTTGGAGCAAACTAGTCTAGTGCAAGGTGTCCCTGCCCATGGCAGAAGGGTTGAAACTAGATCATCTTCAAGGTCCTTTCTAACCCAAAGCATTTTATGGTTTCATGATTCTATGATTTGATCCTCAAAGTTCAAACCCAGGTGGAGGTTTTTTCAGCGCCTTCATTTAGTGGAGGATTTACAAGCAAGCATACTTTTCTCAGGCCCTGCAGCAATCTCCAAATGTGCCCTGACTGAGCTGACAAATAATGGGACAAAGAAAATAAAAGGTTGGATCACTTAAGGACAGGAAAGTGTCTTGTACTTAGAAGCTGGTCTTCTGCAATCTGATTTGTGGCAGGAGCAAAGTATGTTGCCAGTCCACATTTTTGACTTTTGTTGAGCATTAACACGACATAGGGCAAAACCCAGATTCACTAAATGAGGGATATTTTGAAAGAAAATGTGAATTCACCAAGAGCCAAACAGGAAAGGGGAATCAGGGAAAAACTGATGAAACTTTTCAGAGGCTACCAAGAGACTAAGAATGTTGTGATCAAACATCCTTGGGGAAAAGGTGAACTCCTGCCCTGTTCCCATGGCATAGTGAAGAATCCTGTATACAGTGGCACCGTGTCCAGCCATTCAGCCATTTCCTGCATGCATCTGACTGTGGTAGAGCAGATCTCCAAGCCACTGAATGTGGGTAACCTCTCACTACATTTGGATTTTTGCATCATGGGTTTTGGGAAACAAACAGGCAAGTTTTGGAGTAGGTTTGTCACCTAAAGTGACAGCTGGAGTTGGAATAACTTTGACCATGGAGGATGCTGAACATGTGCTGAGGAATATATTGTGTGCTGATCTACAGCCTACAGATCATGTTGCACTCGCTCTGGCATAGTTATTAAGAACCAGCCCAAATTATATTAATAGAAGTAAAACATTACTGCTTAATGATACTGTGCCATTAACAAAGCATCAATAATGGCAGGATGGCACTACATACATAGATAAGCCATTGAGTGTCAACAAACTAATGAGTTATATTTATATCCCTGTCCAATAATGTTTATCGATGTGGTCGTGGAAAGCAAGGGAGACTGTATGTTTTATGGGCAGGTCTAATATTAGAATTGGGGTTTGTGAGCCAGAACTTTTCCCTCCATTTAATATGTCTGTTGCAGAAATCACATACTTTCGATGGCTTTGCTCTGAGGCTGTGTGAGATTTAAAAAGTGCTATAAAGAAAGAAATATAGAAATTACTGATAAGTCCAAATGTAACCCATTTCCCCCATGAATGCTCTTTTAATGCTTTGAATTAATTTGTCCTTCTGAAACAATGATTTAGATGCTTCTTAGTTTTTGTATGTCCTCAGCTCCACCACCTCAGGTCTCTTCTTTCTTCTTTGCAAACTTTTGTGAAGGCCACCCCTGAAATGAATATACTACACAGACTTACCAATGCCAGAACTTTATCAAAGCTATCAGCCAGGAAAACTGGCAGTGAAGCACAACAGGGAAAATCTCCTCAGATACCCAGCAGCACCCTGAGCTGGGCATATCTTTTCTCCCAACCAGAAATCCTTTTCCTGATTGTTAGGCATTGGTGCCTTAGTGGAAAGAGGGTTACTGGCACCACAAAGGCTTTTGGGTGCTACATGAATATGAGTCATTTATAAACACCTCAGAGATGTGTGTGGCTGCCCAGTGCTTGAGAAAAAGCTAAACAGTTCTTAAATAACCACTGTGGAACTTCTCATCAACTTAGACTCATTCAGTTTTTGATTAAAAACTGCTTGAATTAATGCATGAACAGTGCTGGGGAAGGGCACTTGGAATACCCCATGGTAGGGAAGTGTTTCAGAAACAGAATGTGGACTCTGTCTCTCTTTCCTCTGCATGCAGGAGAGGACACCTGGTGGATTGGTTCCCTTGGGGGATGCAAACAGATATTTGATGCCTGTTAGCCTTGGATGTGACACTCTGGGAAACTCAGGCAATTAGGCCTCTAGGAAGCTCTGATGATCCAAAATGAGCATGCTGATTGATTTTAAGTGTTGGAAAGAATGTTGCTTGTGTTGCTCACTGAGCCTTGAATGCCAAATATCTACCCAAACTGGGTTGTAGTCCAGATGGTCTTGCCCTGAGGTAATCTGTCATAATCTGAACTCACTCAATTGCTGTAATTTATGTGAAATGATAACTTCACTCCATAAAGAGGTATGTGTTTCCCTGATGAGAAGTGACCTTGTTTCTTATCCTCAATAGACAGGTATAATATAAATAAATAATAATAATATAAATCTCTGCTGTTTGTAATACCTGCTGTCTCTTGTTGGAAACCAGGGAAAAGGCTCTGGAATTGAGGCAAACTTGTGACTCATCATGGTGCATCATTGTGCTCTACCTTTGCAGGAGCCACGTGTTGTTTTTCTTGCTGTGTCTGCTCTGGGTCACAAGGGAATGCTGGTCAGGCTCATCTGCAGCTGCTGGCTTTACAGCAGTAGATTGTGTGGCTTCAAGGCAAAAACAAAACCCAGCCCTTCTCACTCTAATGTCATCGACGCACGCCAAACTGATTTTTAAATTCTAAAGTAAAATGGCACCTGCAGTGTCAGACAGATTTCATGAAAAGCCTGAGAGAACCTGTCTGTAAAAGGTTCCTGATGGCAACTTCTGAACTGCTTTCCCCCCCAACTTACTTATCCTGTTATGCTGGACCAGCAGCAGCCTCTGAGGGGAGATGGAAGCCCCTGATCTGTTTCTGCACACTGGTCCCCAGGCAGCTCATAATGTTCTCCTGTCTCTAGCACAGAAGGCTGTAGCTGGCAGGCATGTGCTACCTATGAAAGGCTTAAGATATATGAATGCTGTGGGGGTGTCTGACCTTTATCTCTGTGCAATGATGGGAACATTTGTTACAGGTTCCCTCACTCTCCACACATTTCTATAAAAAATAACGGGGCCCCACACAGGTGCCTCTAGTCCTTCCTTTCATCTGAGAAGTGATAAATGCAACAAAGTAGCTAATTAAACATTTTGCAGTGTGGCATGCACAAATAATTGAGATTTCTAATGATAGTGCTGTGATAAATGAAGGAGTTAATGTATTCTGATGGCACCCAGACAATGTGGATAAAAGGATCAACCTACCTCTTGTTTTCTCTCCCTAGCATCCCTTTTCCCCTTGCCTGAATTCCAGTTGCTCCTCCAGGCAGACCAGATCAAGGAGCTAAAGAAGATAAGATCTGTCCCAGCTGAGTATCTCAGTAGAGAAAATTAAAAGTATTAGATGTCAGGTCATGGTCCTCCCGAGCTGCCAGCAGATCCTGCCCCAGGAAGAGGATTGGCCCCATTGGACTGCAGCCTCCAGAACCCTCCTCAAAACCATCTGCCTGTATCAGAGTGTGCAGGGCAGGGAGAAGCGTGGCAGAAGACAGAGAAGAAAGGACACAGCTACAGACACATGAATTCATGCACGAGTGCAGCTCACCACACAGCCAGCTTGACAGCAGGAAGTGGGATCTCCATCTGCCTGGAGCAGTATGAGACTTCCATTGTTTTCCTCTGCTATTGACAAGCTAAAAATAAAAGCTGCGGGAGGCAAAGGTTATCTGGTGAACCTCAGGGGCATAGTATGTTCTGCTTTGTGCCATGTAAATACTGGTTTGAGCTGAATGAAATACCCTGCAGATGCAGCTGGGTGCAACCTACTGCAGAATTTGGCCCTAGAAGGCTGTAGAAAACCAGACTTTGCTGCAGCTGTAGGGTGATATTGCAAAAAGAAGTGTGTTAATTAAGCCCCGAGTGGCATTTTTTATTAAGAGTCTGTGAGTAAATATGTTACTTTAACTCCCACCTGGTGTGTGCATGAATTTAGTGCTCAAATAGTGTGCTGACAGAGCTGGAGGCTGAATTCTCTTTTCAGAGTGTTTTAATAACATCAACAACACTGCTACTGTCCCCCTAATGAATCCTAGCAGCATTCCAGGACAAGAACTTTTACCTACAGAATGGACTTGGCCCCATGAAGTCAACAGGATGATAATCCTGCCTTCTCTATCCTTCCTTCTCTTCCTCTCTGAGACTCTCTAATTCCAGATTTCAAAAATGTTTCCAGCCCAGTACTTTGCTGAATTCAACCCCAAGAAGGGTTGTGGTTTTAACAAACCAGTGTTTTCCACTGAAAAGCTGATTGCACTGAGACATTTCCAGACCAGATGTAGTGAGGACATCCATTAATATGTGCCTTTGGGCCTGTTTTATTTCAGATGTCAGAGGAAGATAAATGCTCTAACATTTCTCCTCCTTCAGGTGATGTGGTGGGTTGCTATCCCAGCAGGGCCATGCTGGAACCGAGACAAAATTGGATTGTGAAGATGCAGGCAGGAGCTCAGTAGCTGATGGCTGATAGACACAGCCACTCTTGGTCAAATGCACACTGGAACTGCAGCAGCTGCAGGGATGGTGTGTCCTGCTTGGAGCCAGGCTGGTTCTGTCTCTCCTTGCCTTTATCTGCCACAGGTAAATGCAGCTGCTGCTGTGAAAGCTGGTGGCTGCTGTGACCAGAGTGATGTTGCATGTTGACACTTATTTCTGCAGGCTATCCTATTAATGATGGAGATAATGAGCTCTTCCTTTGGTCTTCAGGAATCCTGAGAGGTGATGCAAACTTGTATGTTGTAGGCTTGGAAAGATAAGACCAGGCATGAAAATTCACCCTTCTCCCCCCTTGCACTTATTTCTAAAGATATTGAAATAATTCCACTGTTATTGCAAATTTGTTGAATTCCAGAGGCAGATAAAGAGCCACCACATGCAGATCCTGGGGGTTTAAGCACAGTGGTGCTCACAGCCCGCTGGTGGTTGTGTTTCACACCCATAAGTGGCACAAGCACTGCACAAAACCACAGCATTTCCAAAGGGGTTCCCACCAGGCCTTGGGCTGTGTGTCCAGCTGAAGGCTTGTTCCTGGAGATCATGACTACAGCGTTTGCAAGGTGTCAGTGGAAGGACCTTGACAGAAGCAATTGTAAATACTCCCAATTGTAATTAGGCATTGCTTTCCATAGCAGGAAGCACTGAAGACACCCAGCAAAACTAAAGGCCAGCACTTGTGGAGGCAGTGATTGAAAGCAGCCACTTGTATTCCACAGTAGGTGACAGACCCATGGATAACAGCCTCAGGATACACAGGCAATAGGCTTCAAAGGATGGGGACAGG
The DNA here is from genome assembly GCF_037042795.1 of Molothrus aeneus. Lineage (NCBI taxonomy): Eukaryota > Metazoa > Chordata > Aves > Passeriformes > Icteridae > Molothrus > Molothrus aeneus. Next base: position 27,198,853 of record NC_089648.1, read on the forward strand.
CATCAGTGAAAAATGGTCTATTTGGCAGACTTAAACCCAGCTGGATGTATCCCCCACTGTTTATTAATCATTTATCAATCAACAACTTCTGTCCTTATCTGGTGTTTCACTGCTGCAGGTGCTATAATGATGCACAGAGACAGTCCTGGCTCTAAGGCATTAAAAATATCCAAAGAAGGGATGGGACTACTGGTAGCCAAATATCTCTGCAATTTCATCTTTTCTGTACTGTGGTTTGTGTTTTCTATTTTTAAAGTAAAAATGGGCTTTGGAAGAAAATTTCCTGAAAAAGAATAAATTAATAACACACCCAGTGGGAATTCAGAAATTAGGGAGTGGGGAAGGTGGAAAAATTACTCTTCCTCTGAGGTTTTGGGTGGTGGTGGCCAGAAACTGAGCAAAAGGCAGTTGTCTGATGCAGAAATTCTTTAATTTCTTATGATGGAAAGTACAGCATAGGTAAAAAACTAGAGAAACAGGGCAGAAAAGATAGCATTCATCAAGTTGTCCTTTACATCCAAAGCTGATTAACCAGACATTGTGAAACAAACCACTGTAAGCATAAGGCTGCCTTTAAAAAATCAGGTGGTTTTGAAATTATAAAGCTTCTTTTGTTTTCAGTTATTTAATCCTTTAGGGTTCACATGCTCTGGTCTGGATAGAATTTGGTACTGTTCCTGCTACTTCAGTGCTGCATGGGAATGGCTGTGTGGTGTCCTCAGGAGACACCCAGCTGCACCAGCACTGGAGAGCACCAAGAACTTCTCCCTTTCCATCTGCTGCCAAGAGGAACTCATTTTGGAGCAGAGGAAGGCAGATCTGTTCACCTGTTCACTTTTAGCCATCAAAGAGAGCCACAACCCACCATGGGGGCACCATTCACATGAGCAGGTCTCACAAAGGCTGTTTGTCCTACATGAGCTGAGAACGGGTGCTTGCACTGGCAGCTCTTCAGGCTGTTGGATTTTACTGCAAGCAGAGACAAAACCAGAGGGAGTAGGGAGCATGAGAATTCAAACCTGAGGAAGGAGCAGAGGGCAGCCAAGGCAACTCATCTCTTCCTGGAGCAGAAACAAGTAGCCAGTGTTGACATCTGACTGCTGCGTGCATCCCATTCCAGCATCCCAGCAGACAGCTGGATTTTCCTCTCAAAGGGAGGTGGTATCAGCAGAAAAGTGCCAGATGCCGAGATAATTTGAAGAAATGGGAAGAAGATGGCTATTTACTGGCCTAGAGATGCTTTTATTTTCAACTGCTATAATTTTCAGCTGTCTCAATGAATTTAGGTCAAAGAGCCTGCTGTGCAGCTTAGTCCAGAAAATACCAGGCTGCAGAAAACACTTGTTGGGGAGGATCAAGGAAAGGGTGATGGCATTTACTGTAGTTCTGCTGCCCCACATTTTGTGTCCCTCTCTAAGGGGGATGAAATGTGACAGAGCATGGCCAAATGTGACTGGAGCCAGCCCAGGATCTGTGCTCTGGCTGCTGGTGAGCTGCTGAAGTAGGCCACCACTGCTTCTTTTGTTCCCAGTGAACATGGGCAGAAAGAATTAGATCCATCTGCACTAATGAGATAAATAGCACAGGGAGGAAGATTTGGGTGATCTTGTGAATGAGGAGATTATGATCAGTTCTTGACCTTGAATTAGAGGTATTTAGAAGTTGGCATTCAGACTGGCAAGAGGTTTGTCACCAGAGATGGAGTAACTGGCTGCTGACACACCCGCTAGACATTGATCTGTCTTCCTCGTGCCCTGCTAAGCCCCCAGCTAGGAGCTCTTCCTTCCCTTAGAGGGAGCTGCAGTGTCAGGTTCATCTCTCCTTCTAAGGAGACAATTCACACGAACGAGCACACCTGAATCTAGCAGTAGTCATCCCCAACCTGGGCCTCTCTGCTGCCACCTTTCCTTTCCTGGAGTCCAGATCTGCATCTCTGCCTTGAATCCTTATCCTGTCTCAAGGTACACCAAGGATCTTAGGACTTGTACATGCCTCAGGTGACAATCTCAACTGGCTTTGGGAGCATCTCCATGAGGACCATGCACAGGAGCAGCACAGATTTAACACAAACCTTGAAGGCACAGGCTAGCTTGGCAAGAAGACCCCTTACACATGGGCACACCTTTAGGCACACACATTTAGTTGCATACATTTTTTTTTTCTTCGCAATAAATATTTTAATCTTTTTGTATGAATAAAAAAAAGTTTTTCGAAAAATGACCAAAGCCAACAAAACATCCCCAAACCCAACCCCCCAAAAAACCAAGATGTTTTCATATAGAAAAGGTGCTGCACCAGAAATGTTCCATCAGAGGACAAAACCAGTGGCAATTTCTGTAGCAGCGCAGAAAAGTTTCCTGTCTATTTACTGATCCTTTGAATGATCTCATCCCTATCTGTAATGTTTTCCTTTATGCTGTTTTTGGCTGTTACATATTGTCATTAAGGCATACTAGATAGGGAGGATTAGATCCTTGTGTCTGTAGTTTGAATGTCAGATAGTGCCTTCCTCTTTGTGTGTGGTTTAGATTTCAGGTAGAGCCTTTCTCTTTCTTTCAGATGTAATTATGAAGATTCTCGGTTGTCTCAAATACTGTCCAGGTGTTTACCTATAAATATTCACAAATCATTGTTGTGTGTGAGCATAAATCTGCATTATCTAAGCATGAATGTGAAATTGTCCAGCTAGGTCATGAATATTCATCGTCTAGATAGACTCTGAATTGCCCATAAACTGTCTCCAATTTTAGCAGCTTTATCTAGGTTTCTTTCACAACCATTGACCACCCCCCCCCCCCCCAGCTTTACAGAGGCCTGTCAGAGTGGAGACAATAAAAATTATCATCATGAACAGTGGTTACTCATGGTAAAAGCACACACTCATTCTGCATTTCTTTCTCAGTGTATAAAATGAGCAGGGACATGGCCTATCAACCTGCACTCAGTATTCCACACTGTGTGTTTTCACCCTTGATTTTCTCTAGGCTCAACTTGTTTTCTTTATAAGTTAGAGCATGACTGTTTTTCTCTCAGAACCACAGACACAGTGTATATGGGTCTGTCTTACTATAAATTGCTGTAAAAAACAGCTCTGGTGCCAAGCAATGAAGAATTAATCCCAGAATGTCTAGGAGAAGTGTAAAGTCCTGCTTCTTTCTGTGGTTATGCTAGAGCTGTCATGGAAACCAGGAGGGACAGTGTTGTTCCCAGACTGCTTGAAGGCTATTTGGTGCCAGTAAAAATTCCCCAGGAGCTATGTTTTTCAGCTCCACAGAGGACCCCTGTCTCACCCAGTAAAGTTCTCCACACATCATCTCCACAGTGTCAGATACCCACACCTTAAGGCAGGATTTATAGGAAGAAGATAATATGTTATATTAGACCATTTGATGGAACTGGAAAAAAAAATAAAAGTTTTGAGCTTTTACAGTGCTCTCAAAGCACTTTAGGGTTGTTTTGTTTAGTTTTGGGTTGTTTTCACTCAAAAAGAAGACAAGAATGTCTGGATCACAGGTATATATCTGCTTTGTTTAACTTGTAGATATCTAACTTTAAAGGAAGTACTTCTACTCTTTGTACCTTTAATGCTTTTTGGGGAAGTGGATAGTATTAATTGACCTTTCCCATGAGCTGAGGAGGAATGTGCTGTAGCATGGGGTGTTCAGAGGTGGAAACAGCAAATATGAGGAGAAGAGGCAATGGACACTGTAGCTAAATTGATAGACTAACCAAAACTACCAGAAACTCTGGATCAGAGCTGTTCCCAATAAAATTAATGTGAATTTGACTCACTGACCCAAAATTCTGGTCAAGCTTGGATCTATATATCCTCTGCATGGGCTTCTCCCAGAAGGTGCTGTTAGGTGAAAAACCATATGAAAGCCCAGTGTGAGAAAAGTAGTAATCCATGCACAGTATTGGAGCAAAACATTCCCTTGTGCTTCATTTGTCTTGCCAGGATAATGCACTGCTTTTTGTCTCTCTCCTTAAGAATCCAAAAAGGTGACAGGCACAGGAGAAGTGGAGGTGAAATGACACATATTTGGACTTGTGTTTCCAGTGCCCAGAAGTGAGTACTTGTGACTTTCATTGATTCAATAATGTGGGAAATGCTCCACTGTGGCTGTTTAATTGAAACTCAGAACATTATGGTTCTCTCCATCTGAAATACATCCAGACCACCCAATCCTTGCATTTCCTTCACCACTCCTACTTTATTTCCTCTTCAAAATGCTTTGAAGTGGTAGTGCAGAGTAGGAAACACATAATCATAGAAAGATTTGGGTTGGAAGGGACACGCAGTGGTCAGGCTGGGTTCACATAGTCCAAATTCTTCTCGTGTCCATTTAAGGTGTGAACAAAAGGACAATTGTGCCATACCAATCAGGAGCCTGTAAAAGCTAGCAGCTGCTGCCTAAAACCACAAAGATATGATGAAATAAGCTGAGAGTGTTTGCTTTGATAGAACAGTTCTTCTAACATGCTTTTTTCTTGATGAAGGATTTCTTGTAGAGGAACTGTGTGCAGTGAAAATTCTCTGAGACTGACCATCAGGTGCAATGTTGATATCAATGATACTAACAGCACAGTGGACTTCAGAGGAGCATTGTCCTGCTGCTGGAGGAGATACCATTTACAAAGGAAATGAAAGTCCTTGACCTAGAGATCAATTTAACCTCACTGCTGATGCCATTTGTTCTGTTTGTCATTGTGGAAATTCAGGGTGCTCTGTTTTTCTAGCTCACCATTTTTTTTCCCAAGTAAGTGCAGCTGGGCTCTGGCAGAAAGCAGGGTGGAAAGCAGTGAAAATCCCTAGATATTTGGTCAGATGCCTGTTTTCAATATCTGTATTCTTTACTGCAACCCAAATAACTTGTTCAAATTCTTTCCAGCTTTCACTTACAATGATGCCCATGCTTTGTGCTAGTCATTTGTCAAAGACAAAAAAACCATAAAAGCTTGGACAGGAAAGAGACATGGGCCTCATTAAACAGAGGGAAGATACTGCCTGACAGTAAACAGCACCACATTGTACAACACCTTTGGCTCATAAGAGAACAGAGAGTGGTCTGACATCCCTTTAGAGGAAGATGAGGGTCAGGGAGAAAAGAACGAATGGTCTTAGGAGCTTTCCAGGGTTAAAGCAGAAATGAACTCTTTACCAACTCACACCTGCAGGATGGTGACATGTTGAATCACCTTTTTAAGGAGGAAACTCTAAAAAATTAGAATAAAAACATAAAAAAAGAAAAAGAGGCCATGCCTCTTCTTCATGAAAAAGCCAATAAACTAAACCCCACAGGAATAAGGGTAATTCTGACAGGATCCTGCCTGCTGCCCTAGGGGGCACTAGTTCCGAAGGCTTCTGTATACAGCAGGTGACAGAAAAGACTACATTTGTGTGAGGAGTCATAGTTTATTTTCAAGAGTCATACAAGGATTGACTTAGCTGTGAAGAAGTTCATGATTACACTTCTCTGAGACTCACAGGATCTGAACAGTCTAGATGCTTAGAAATGTTTAATTACTTTAAATATTTTTTCACATCCTAAAGCTGCTACCTCTCAGGGCACTTCAACCATCTTGGGTACTCATGGCTGTAGCACATGGTAACTCATGCTGGCAGTTGAGAAATTCTGTGTATGCTCCAAAAATCAGTAGATCCTGCTGACAGCTGGGTTGGAAGCTAGTGGGAATAACAGGACTGGCTGCAAAACCCACTCTGGGGTGTAAATTGAACACAGAAAACACAGCAAAGCCAGGACAACTGTGCAAAGCCAGGACTCATTTAAAGGAAAATTTTGTCCCCTGAATGCCAGCACAGAAGCAACTGTTCTGCATGGCCTGAAAAAGAGGACTGTATGACTAAGCCAAGAACACAAACTGCACAGAAAATGTTCTCCTCAGCTGTGCTTAAATCAGGGACTCCCAAGCTTTCCTTCTGGAAAACTATGTTTAATCTGGCACATCGCTTGAGAATATTCAAAGACTCAGTAATCCTATTGCTGCAATTTTGTAGTGACAACAGGAATTGTTATCAAGGGGGAGATTCTCCTTCTCAACATACTTGTAGAAGCCTTCATATGATGAGATGCTGTGTTGGGCTTGCATGGTGAGGTTTTGGTAGTGGGGAGGGCTTCTGGGAGAAGCTGCCAGAAGCTCCCTCCATATCCAGCAGAGCCAATGCCAGCTGGCTCCAAGGTGGATGTGCCACTGGCCAAGGCTGGGCCCATCAGAAATGGTGGTAATGTCTATGTGATAACATCTTTAATAAGAAGGAAAAAAAGAAGGAAAAAATAAACCAAGGTCAGTGAAGAAGGCAGGGCAGGAGATGCTCCAGGCTCTGGAGCTGAGATTCCCCTGCAGCCCCTGGTGCAGACCATGGTGGAGCAGCTGTGCCCCTGCAGCCCATGGAGGTCCCTGAGGATGCAGAGATCCACCTGCAGCCTGTGGAGGAGCCCCACAGCAGAGCAGGCGGATGCCTGAGAGGAGGCTGTGACCCGTGGGAGGCCTGTGCTGGAGCAGGGTCCTGGCAGGAACGTGCAAACCCATGGAGAGAGCTCACTCTGGAGCAGGGTCCTGGCAGGAACGTGCAAACCCATGGAGAGAGCTCACTCTGGAGCAGGTTTCCTGGTAGGACCTGTGGGGGACCCACGTTGGAGCGGGCTGTGCCTGAAGGACTGAGCCCCATGGAAGAGTGACCCACACTGCAGCAGTTCAGAGAGAGCTGCTGTCCATGGGACAGACTGGTGCTGGAGAAGTTCATGGAGAGCTGTCCCCTGTGGGAGGGACTCCATGGCAGAGCAGGGGAACAGCTCCTCTCCCTGAGCAGTGCCAGGAACAACATGTAGTGAACTGAGCATAACTCCAATTTCCACCTCCCTGTGCTGCTGGGGTGGGGAAGGTAAAGCTGAGAAGAAGGGAGGGGTGAGGGGAAGGTGTATTTAAGGTCTGGTTTTACTTCTCATTATTTTGCTCTGATTTTGTTTGTAATAAATTCGATTAATATTTCTAATTTGAGTCTGCTTTGCCTGTGACAGTATTTGGGGTGTGATCTTTCCTGGCCTTATCTCAACCCATGAACTCTTTGTTATGTTTTCTTTCTGTCCAGCTGTGGAGTGAGAGAGTGGCTTTGCTGGGTGCCTGCCATCCAGCCAGGGTCAACCTCTACAAATGCTGCTGTTCAAGGAGGATGCACACACATGTCCTCTGGCCCCTGTCTCATTTGCTGCACCTTTTCCTTTTCCTTTTCCTTTTCCTTTTCCTTTTCCTTTTCCTTTTCCTTTTCCTTTTCATCTTCTTTAATTTTCTTTCCTTTCCTTTTTTCCCCTTGAGAGCATGAGATGGCTCATAATGTCAGGGCCCTAATGTAAGTCCCTGCATTTGGGACAAAATCCAGCCTTTGGGAGTATTTGTTCCCCCAAAGTCAGAGCCTGCCCCATAAGAGACCTGTTTCCAGAGCATTACATTGAATATGGCTTTTGACTCTCTTTTCATGAGTATTTTCCTCTCCATGTACCCAAGTATATGAAGCTTGGATGGCCTTACTGCACAGCACAAGGGGCTACATTACAAATAACCAATTTAACCATTAGCGTAGAAAACAGAAGAAACCTCAAAGACTGTTGAACTACATGTCCAGGGATGAGGATTATCTGTTTTCCCTACAAATAAATATTTACTACTTTAGAAATTGTCATATACTATTAGCAAACATTTCCATCAAAGAAGTTGATGAGAAGTTAAGCCCTGATTTAACTGGGACAAAATGTGGCCTTCTGTTGGCTGAGGATGCTCAAGATGGTAATTTTACAAAAATAAGCTATCATGAGAAGTCTTGAAATAATTTGTATTTTCTGAAGTTTCCAGACAAAATCATCAGCTGGAGTTTTTTTCATGCTTCTGCATGCAGGGGCAGACCTTGTGTTCTCACCTTGCAAATAATGGGAATGTAATATCTACATTTTTTCTGTGTTTAAACTGATGGAGAGCTGAGGATGAAGGGTGACATTGACAATGTCCTTTTAACATCTTGATTGGCAGGTCTCTGCCTCCTATCACTCACAATACCCAGAGAGAAAGCTATCTCATTAATAACAAAGAAAGAAAAAAATGAAAGCCACTGCCTTGTGTTGTCTGAGTGCAAGTTGTAAGATTTTGCTGACACCTGCAAGGTGGAATAAACACCTGCATTTTAATCACTGGGAAGTGAAGTCCGTGTATACAGAATTCCAATAGTCTGTGCAGGTGGCTCTTATTTAAAAGTAAATAGGTCAGCCTTCAGTCAGAAAATCCCCTTGTGATCTCCCCCAGCATGAGAGTGATCAGTGGCACATGTGTTGTGGGCTTCCAGGTTCTATGGGCTACCCAAGCACAGGGAGCATCAGGCAGAGCATCCTTTGGCTGGCAAACAAGAAAGGACAGGTTTGCATTGCTGTAGAGTGTCTCTGTCCCTCTGGGAGCCTCTCAGGAGCCCTCGGCCAGTCCTGAGTCGGCAGACACCGGCGGGGGGGGGGGGGGGGGGGGGGAGACACTCTCTGTGCCCCGAGGGTACTGAGGGCACCTGGGCTGGCAGGGAGACACTCTCTGTGCCCCGAGGGTGCTGAGGGCACCTGGGCTGGCAGGGAGACACTCTCTGTGCCCCGAGGGTGCTGAGGGCACCTGGGCTGGCAGGGAGACACTCTCTGTGTGTGCCCCGAGGGTACTGAGGGCACCTGGGCTGGCAGGGAGACACTCTCTGTGTGTACCCCGAGGGTGCTGAGGGCACCTGGGCTGACAGCAGGGAGACACTCTCTGTGTGTGCCCCGAGGGTGCTGAGGGCACCTGGGCTGGGGGGAGACACTCTCTGTGCCCCGAGGGTGCTGAGGGCACCGGGGCTGGCAGGGAGACACTCTCTGTGCCCCGAGGGTGCTGAGGGCACCGGGGCTGGCAGGGAGACACTCTCTGTGCCCCGAGGGTGCTGAGGGCACCTGGGCTGGCAGGGAGACACTCTCTGTGCCCCGAGGGTACTGAGGGCACCTGGGCTGGGGGGAGACACTCTCTGTGTGTGCCCCGAGGGTGCTGAGGGCATCTGGGCTGGGCACCTTTGCAGCACAAGAGACACCAGAGACATCGGTAGAAGATAAAGGGCCGACTCTCAGCAGGGGTTAATCCAAGGTTTTATTAGGATCCCAAAGGAGCTCCTGCACCTCAGGGGGCCTCCTGCCGAGAGCCCCGGGAGATGTGCCAAGGTCACATTTAAAGGGAGGTGGAAACCAAAAGCAGATAACATTTTACCAACCAATAAGTGACCCTGAGGGATGGATGCTGGGGGATAGACATATAGGACAGCGTATGGGGCAAGGCTTGGGGGGCTGACTCCCAGCCTCTGGCTAATCACTCGACGACTTGGACCAAAACTTCTGGATGGAGGGGATGGGATGCTGAGTGATTGACAGAGAGCCAGGGTGGGGGTCTGGGGATGATCTCAGCCAGGGACTGGGATTACACAGGTAAAGGAAGGGGGGGGGGGGGGTACAATCTGGGATAAACCATTTGGGAAAAATATGGGGATACAAACCAAAACTACTTCAAAGTATTACAAAGTATAAAAACACATTACCACAGTAGAGTCCATGGCTTTACCTGGGCAGTGTGAGCACCCAAAGGAGAAGTGCCCAGCCTGGTGCTGGCACGGCCCCGTGACTTGCTCACAGGAGGGGATGCATCTCTGCTCACTCCAGAGACCATGAGCAGTGGAAGCACTGCCCCTGTGGAGTGCATTGCCCTGAAAAGAGAAGATCTAGGCTGTGCTGGGGATGTGCCATGGAGAGGGAGAGCTCTCACTGCAGGAAGCAAACTAATTCAGATGCAGCAGCAGTACAGCGCTTCCCGCCTGCCTGCCAAGGGCGATGGCAGATCCAGCTGCCCTTTCACAACCTCCAAAGCAGCACACAGCACACAACAACAGAGAGAGAAATGAAAGCCCCTCAAAGTACAACTGAGGAGCACGGAAATTAAAACTGAAGGGAGAAGCGAGGAAGAGTTGCTGAATAACCTTTTGGAGCTGGTACCTTCAGACATGTGTGACAGTTCTGGGTGGTGAGCTGCAGGCACCTGTAGCAGTCCAAGCTATGCTTTAATTGAGTTACATGTTTTTATTAAAGTGCCCCAGATAATATCCTCCTTGCTCAAGTTTGCAGCGACACTTCTCTGTTCTTCAGACTAAAGCAGATTCAGCTTGTTGGTTGGTTTTGTGGAGTGCTTTTTTTTTTTTCTTTTTTTGAATCATTTTGTCACATGTTCCCTTTAGGGAAAAATAAAATGAAAAAACTTACCTATTCTATGATTATAGTTCAGGTTAATCTTCCTTGGACTGTACTTTTCCTTGCTCTGTATATATATGTAGGAATTAATAAGTGAAAAGTTAGAAGGCAGAGGAGGTTTGTTGCTGCTTTTTCCTAGTGCTGCTTTGCTCAATGGACCTCAGCAAAATTTTTTTAGTCATGATTCCTTTCCCCAGTATTCCCTCATCGATAAGAAACCTTATGCTTAAGACAACCTCAGAGAGATTTCCAGGACAGAAGACAGCAGTATGAAAATCTTGGAAAATTAACACCTATATCTGCAGAACGAGCAATAGCAGTTCAGAATATCTGCTCCCCAGCCCACTGATGGGCCCTCTCCTGATACAGATTAATCACCTCTTAGAAAATATTGGCTACTTTGTCCATTCCCTTCTTGTTCTGCACACAGTTTATGAGTGGTTGTCAATATCTTTTTAGTGTTTTTGTCCACACCATGTCCACGTTAGAGGGGTCAAAGTGCATTGTTATCTTTTTCTGGCAGACATTGTTATATGAAGGGTCTCAGTGCAAAGCCAGATTCGAGCCTCTATGGAAATTTTGGGTAGGTGTTCTGTCCAGCAAGTGACCACCAGAGCTGGACACCTCTGCTGTGTTTCCAGCCCCTTCACAACCCTGTATCTGTACATCTTTGCCTCCAATTGGTTTGGGTGGTGGTGTCCTTTGGGAAGGAATTAATTTTTTGTGGGAGTGTGGCAGGTTGCTCAGAGTTTGGGACTTTTGGCATGGCTGTGATGTCCATGACTACCTATGTGATGTCCCACAACATAGTGGTCTGTCACATCAACATGGGCTTGTTTCAACCAGATCAGCTCCTTTTTCTGTGCTGTTCCCAGCCTTTTAAAAGTTTTTTTTGTCTTCCCCTTGGATGCAGATCATAGCATAAGCCATGATGAGTTCTCAGGGTCTTTTGCTTTTACACTACTTTGTCTTCCAGCATAAAGTCCCTGTTTCTCTGGCTGAACCACAACAGGAAGCTTTAGGCCACAGAGTTGGGGTAAATAATAACTTCTAAATTAATCCAAAAGTAAGATGATTTCAGTTACAACAATCTTTTTCTTGCCGCTTTAATGCAAAATGAAAGAGATCCACACCCCACTGGAAAGGCAGGATACTTTTTGAAGAATGCCATTTTATGGTGCCATCCTTCTCTTGACAGCTTAAAGGGAAGACCTGAAAAGGAAGCTGTTGTATTACCTACTGTGCTTTGTACAGCAGCATGGACTCTTTCTCCATTTCCCCTGGTTTTCCTGGAAAAAGAATTTGTCTTCTCTTAAATAAATGCCAAAGATGCTGCTAAATAAGTTCCACTGTCTTTGAGTGCTTAACATGAAGGCTGCAGGTCAGGTCTGCGGCAGGAGGGCAGGCAAGGCACACAGCCAATGTCCAGCTGGCCACTCCTTACTGAGTGGGGAGATTGGCTCTTTCTTGGATGTGAAAACACTGGGTAAGAGCAGGAAGAACGAGGCTTCCCCTACCGGAGCACATAGCTGATCTAGAGATGGGGTCAAACCTCTTTTTAGCAGCCTGACCTTACAAGGATGAGGGAGCTGCAGCTGTGACAACATCTAAAGAACATCGGTCCGTGCAGCAGTATTCTGCGTGGGCTGCTTCCTCAACAGAGTGTAATAAATGTATTTGCCGGAGGAAACCTGAGGAAATGATGTGGTGGGCTGACAAAGCAGCTCTATCACTCTCTTCATCAGCTGGACAGGAGAGAAAAAATAGAACAAAAAGCTTCTGGGTCAAGAAAAGGGCAGGGAGGGATCACTCACAGATTATTGTCATGGGCAAAACAGACTTGGAGAAATTAGCTTATTTTATTACCAATCAGATCAGACTAGGGTAATAAGAAATAAAACTAAAAATTAAAACACCTTTACCCCACCCCTTCCTTTTTCCTCGTCTTAACTTTACTTCTGACTTTTGCTACCTCCTCAACTGCACAAAGGGATAAGGAATGAGGGTTGTGGTCAGTTCATCACATGTTGTCTTGCTGCTCCTTCCTCCTCAGGGGAGGACTCCTCACTCTTCCTCTGCTTCAGTGGGAGTCCCTTATACAGGGTGCAATTCTTTCCCTGCGTGGTCCTGACAAGATCCTGCATGGATTTCCCACAGGGTCACTGCTTCCTTTGGGCATGCACCTGCCCTGGTGTGGGGTCCTCACAGGCTCCACGTGGATGCACCTGCACTATGGGCTGCAGGAGAATCTCTGCTCTGGTTCCTCAAGAAGCTCTTCCTGCTTCTTCACAGACCTTGGTGTCTGCACCATTGTTTCTCCCACCTATTCTCATCACTCTTCTCTCCAGCTGCTGTTGCACAGTGGTTCCCCCCTCTCCCCACCCCATACAAATACATCATCCTGGAGGTGCTACTGCTGTCACTGATGGGCTCAGCCTTGGCCAGCAGTGGATCTGTCTTGGCAGATGGCATTGGCTGTGTCGGACATGGCAGACACAGCAGCTCCTCACAAGAGTCACAAGTGTAGTCCCCCCTGCCACAAAACCTTGCCACACAACCCCAAAGCTGACAAAGTTGCATCCCCACCTGGTCTAAACTGGGGAGTTCCACTGGCTTGAAAACCTTCCTGCTGAGAAGGAGGGAGCTGAGAAATCTTCCTGCTGAGAAGGAGGAAAGGAAAGGGAAAAGGAAAAGGTGCAGCAAATGAGACAGGGGCCAGAGGACATGTGTGTGCATCCTCCTTGAACAGCAGCATTTGTAGAGGTTGACCCTGGCTGGATGGCAGGCACCCAGCAAAGCCACTCTCTCATTCCACAGCTGGACAGAAAGAAAACATAACAAAGAGTTCATGGGTTGAGATAAGGCCAGGAAAGATCACACCCCAAATACTGTCACAGGCAAAGCAGACTCAAATTAGAAATATTAATTGAATTTATTACTAACAAAATCCAAGCAGGATAATGAGAAGTAAATACAGACCTTAAATACACCTTCCCCTCACCCCTCCCTCCTTCTCAGCAGGAAGATTTTCAAGCCAGTGGAAAATCAGCTTAGAGCAGTTGGATATCTGGCCCCAAAGCTGCTGTTGCTCTGTCAGTTCCCTGGGCAGTGTGGCCAAACCTACAAGAAGGTAAGCACCCCTTGAACTTGTAGATCACATTTCCTTGACACTGGAGGTCCTTCAGATAACTGTGATAAAATTATTCATAAGATGAAACACAGAAGTCACAAACTCCTTTGAAAATTTTGGCTTGGAAAAGGTGCCTGTGTGGCTGGGTATCCTGGGGTATCTCCTACTTCTCCACTTACACAGAAGATGAGTCTGGAGGGAGGGTGTGGCAGAAGCTCCACAGAGAGCAACAGAAAACTTTCCCAGGCCTTTCTGAGAAAAATCTGTGAAAAGATCAGGGAAAAGAATGGGAAACAATTCCTATCTTAACCTGCTGCACCTGTTGTTGTGAACATGTGGAATGTGTTATGGAGATTTGTTTACCAAAGGGTGGTTTCTTAATTAGCCAATGGTGATGGTGTTTTAATCAAAGGACCAATTAGGTCCAGGTGTATCTAACTGTCTATAAAAGCAATGAGTTTCTTAATAATGAAATATATATAATGAAGAGATTGATCAGCCTTCTGGGAATCATGGAGCCAATGCTAATTATTACCAGTTTGGGGACACCCTACTATGACAGGAGGGCTGTGTTTTCTGGTGGTGATGAGAAAAGAGAAAAGCCTGGATTATTTCCAAGGTCATCTCTGGGCTTCTACAAGGTCAGCTTGGATGGAGAGGCTTCAGCAAATGGAGAATTATGCAGTGTACTGGGAAAGGCATGGGAATTCTCTGAAGACTAATTCAGCCAGTGAGTCACCCTGTGGGTTTCCCTGCTTCCACCTTCACCTGCAGAGACACATCATGCCCTCTGTTTTATCTTCCTAAGACAAATGGCTCTCAACATCCTAACCCCTTTCCTATGCCTTTATTACAGCAGAGCTAAGCTGGAATATCTGGAGGAACAGGCTGTTTCCTCCATCCCATCTTCAGAGCCTAAAAGATATCATGGTGGTGTTAGTCCATCTGTTCTTCTTTAGGAAACTGACTTTTGATGTACTAAGTAATAAAGACCCAGCCACTTTTTTTTTGTTTTCTTTCTAGATTTATAAGCTCTAATTCTTATCTTGTCACTTCCTGGGGTCCCACAGAGAATTCTACAGCCACAACATCACATTCTCCCATGAATCCACCTTCCCCCTTGTGACTACAGCTGTTTCTGTGCTAATTACCCTGCCTAGCTCTGTTCATTCAGTGCTTTTGTTATTAAATAAACACTGCTGTTCTATCAGCCTCTGGTGAATGCCTGGAAGTGCTATCCAAATACTTGGAACATCCTGCTACCTCTACCTCTTGTGGGATAGATGTACAGAGGAGGATTTCCCAATGGTCTGTGTTTTCTCTGTTAGTATTGCTCAGGAAGAGAGTGTATTAGGTACTTTTCCCACCTGTGCAGGAGGGCTAAAAATGCAAAATATATATTCTGTGCTTCTGTAAGATAAAGAATGTCTTTGAAAAATGATGGTCTTCCATCATCTTTTGGTTGGAGATGTATGCAAAAACAAAGACCTGCAAACCCAACTCCAAATGGTTTCTACAGCCAATTTGTGCAGGTTCAACTCAAAAGGATCTTGCTATCTCCATTTCTCTTGGGTGTGTGAAACGTGCATATGTTTTTCCAGCTGTGTTGCTTTTGGCTTTGCTGGTAAATTTTCTGAAGTCAGGGAACTGGGCCTAACCTTTGCAAATTGAACCAGCATCTGATAATTTGACCCAGACTGTTTTACAGACTGTTGCCAGAGATGATTAACCTGCCTCTGGAATTTAGTGCGTTGCTCCAGAGTTACTGTGTGCTACAGCTGGTTGAATAATGAGGAAATCTGGATGACTCTCCTCCTGAACAAGATTCATGGCTATTCGCAGAGGCATTGCAACTTATTATTCACCAATATCCCAGTGACTGCTGGGAATTTATGAAAATGCTTGCAAATTTTAAATTGCTGAAAAATACATTCTGGAAATGAGTTATTTGCTATTTGTCATACATTGGCCTCCTTTTTGGAGGCATATCTCACATACAAGTTTCAGTCATTGAGTCCAAGAACAAAAATTATGCCATATGACTATTCACACAGCAAGAGTGACTGGGAACCAAAGTGAGCCATTTGTGAACAAATTGCATTTTGGATATTATTTATCTGTAGTAACTGGCAGAGATTTATAAACATGACTTGAATTGTGCATGTTTGGAGCAAGTCAGTACTTTTGCCTGATGCTTTTCTTCTTCTGTCTAAGAATCTCATTTTCGATTAGGATACATGATATATAAACACATAAAATTTTAGTCTCTTGCCTGTGCCATTGGGAAAAAAATCTTCAAAATATGAGCAGGATATAACCAATAGACTAATGTCTTTCTGCTCCCACAAATAACCTGGTACCTGAAGACACTGCCTCGTTCATCTCAGATGAATTTGGTATTTGAAATTTACTGAGCTTTAGAATGATGATGGCTGAAATACTAACATTTCTATTTCACTGTTTATTAAAGCCTGCAGAAAAGGTGTGTATGAGAGATGGCCACATTTGAAAAGACTAGGAAAACTTGGAGCAAGAAGCAATTTATAAGTAGGATGAGCCAGCAAGATGAGTGAAGCTTGGGAATATTCCCTTCCCTTGATTTTCCCATCTCCAGTCCCTGCTTATGAATATTGAATCCTTTGACTAGTTGATGAATGATTCATCAACACAAGCACACACACAGAGCAAAACAGGGAAAATGTTTGCTTTCGTGACTTTTGTTTAACCACTGTTTTGCTTGAGACAGAACAGAACTCAGGGTGCATGGGGGGATTGCCAATGAGGTGCAGCTGCTGCAAGTCCCATGGCAAGTTCGATTTTGAATGGTACTTCACCTTCCATGAATGGCAGGTGGCTTTTGTGCTCTGATGGGCAGACCATGTGAGGAGATTGGTTTCACACAGCAGGACTCTGATCCTGTTATCCTCCTCAGAGATCTTTGCAGTGTAGCACTACCCAGGGTGCCTTTTTGACAATGCATTTTCTTTGCAACACAGTTGTATCATATCTCTGTCTTAATAATCTCACTCATTATTTGCAGAAAAGGGTAGAGGTGTCCTGTGAACTCTGGGCTGGGATCGAACAAGCCCTTTAATCCTTTTAGTCAGCTCTTGCAGAAACTACTGCAGACCTTCAAGATGGAAAGCCTCTCCATGCAGTGCAGTTCTAGACCACAGCAGTTCTCCCAAAGGACTGGGGATGAGGTGGGGATAAATGGGGTCAAGGACATATCCTACATTCATGGCTGAGCAGCTGTATCACTACAAACAAGGCAAACTTCTCATTCACCTTCTCTTCTAACCTGTGAGATGGAGTCCAGCACTGGCAATGGATCTGCCAGAGGCAGCCATGCAAAATGCTCCCCTTGCACACAAGTGGTGTGTGGCAGCCTGGCATGGGAGAGTGACACTGCCATGAGACACAGGGCAAGACAGAGGCCTTCCTGCTGGGGAAAGTGAGGCAGGAGCCTTTTATCAGAGGGCCATGAGCTGTGCATGGCACTTTACAGCTGCAGTGAAGGAGCTGGTGCTGGGTGGTGGTGCCAGGGCTGTACCTGTGTCACTGCTAGCAGCCAGGAGCTGTGGTATCTGCTCCCTTCTCTGCAGCTCAATGTCTGTTCCTTCCCCAACCCATCTTCTGATGAGGGTAATGATAGTTGCCCACCATTTGGGAAGAGAGACAAACCAGACTGTGTGAAGAGTAAGGAAAGGAGTGGTCAGTCCAAAGAGCAGGGAGCATCTTATGAGGGAATCTGATAGTGCTGATAGGACTGAAGCAAAGAAGATACTGAAATCAGATGCTTGTAGAATATAAGGTCAGTCAGAGGAAAGTTGGGAAATGTTTTAACAGGGACCATATAGAAAAGAGGAACATCTTTTCAGGAGACAAAATGAAGAAGTGGATAAAAACCGTTAAGGCTTTTTGCCTTTAAAGTCCTTGATTGTGCAGATGGGGGTCTGCTTACCCTGCTGTTGCTGGCACCATTTCAGTAATGGCCACAACACTCTGTGTGTAGCTGGAGAAAAAAAATAATAGAACAATCTGGAAGTAATGAGTCAAGGATAATGTAAGATGGCAGTAATTAATTCCTTGAAATACAATTCCACAGGAGGGGGAAAAGAAAACAAGCAGAAGGAGGGTTGGGAATGATGCCAGATGGGAAGCCCAGGGGACAATTCTAGGAGCATACAAACTTGAAATAATTTGGAAATCCATGCACATTCTTAGGGGGGACCAAAGCTGGGCTGAAAGTTCCTAGTAGAACATTTGAATTTGTAGGTTAAGTTGCCTGTTTTGCCTGGGAAGCATGACTTTAGTACAGATATCTTCTCTGTTTATCACCTTCCAATAAGTGCTCATTTATTTTTTTGGTTTCTAAAGGAAGTTTCTGGGCATACAGAAGCAGAACACCATCTGAAAAATACTACACTGGCAAATAGCCTGGCTTCTTGCTCCTGATCTCCTGATTGTTCACACTGAGAGTGTGTGTGTTAGCATGTTAGTCCCTGAATCAGTCTGATATCCAGCCTATACATATATTTTAGAAATTGTAACAAATCTTTTTAATACAAATTTTTGTGACTTTTTGGTGACAGTAGAGAGCTGTTAGAACCTAACAACTGGGTATGGAGGCAGTGAGCAAATGCAGTGAAGCAAAGTCTCAGACATTTCAGGATTTTGAATTTTTGCAGAATCCATGAGCAGTGACTCATGTTCTTCTGATTTCTAAGTTAAAAACCTTCCTCTATAGCTTCAGAATCAACAAAGGATTCAGGAATTTCCGTACTTTTTAGTGATGCCTTAATTTACCATGAATGAGACTGAGCTTGGAGGCTCAGGGTTTAGCATCCATGGTCATGGGCTCTGCTGCAAGTGCAAAAATCTGAGTCAGTCCCTGTTTATGGTTTTGGGGTCCTTATCGCCCTGAGATCAAGTCTCATTTTGTATGAATTCCAAGGATACCTATATACACCAAGGTTCAAACTCCTGAACCTGGAAGAGCTGAAGGCAGAATGTACAACCCTTGCTCTAAATTGTCAGGGAGATTTGGTACAAGCCTCTATCAGTCTCAGTATTCAGACCCCTTCATTTAGACTAAAGGAGTCTCTCTAAGGGTTGGCAGCAGCAACACCATGCTGTGATTTGCAATGCAGATCAGTTGCCAGAGGCTGAAATAACATACACTTTACAAGCTATTTATTTTTGGCCCTCTGAAATCAAGCCTCAGAGCTCACCTGTTTTTGTTTTAGAAGAATACCAAGAAATTGCATCAAAGAAGGTGGATGCTAGGAACAAAAGGAAAGCTACCTAGGCTGTGTGCACTGTGCATTATGGGAAAGCTACCCCCAAACCCCACAGACAGTGCAGCTCATTTTCCCTGATAGAATTTGATAACCCTGAAGACACTCACGTGGGGCTGGCAGGTGTCTACTCTGGATGTCCCAGGTACCAGAGGCATTTAGAAGACAGCTAAATTGCTTCTGGCACCTTTGGCTGCCCAGTGCTGGGCTGCATGGAGGTCTAAGCAATTTCCACACCCTTGAACAGTGACTGGTCTGCATTGGTGTGAAAAAGGTGCTGCTTTCCACCAGACCAGTCCCCAGGGAACTGGCAGGTGCTAGAATGGCTGTGGTACTCTCAGGCCAACTGCTTCAGGTCAGCCTGGCCCCAGCTCCTTCTCTGACAGCCCTCCTCCTTCCTGCACTCCCTCACTTGTCACAGGTTAATTTTGGGAGTGCAGAAGTGACCAGGGTTGTGCTCTGCTGCTTCCCAAGGATGGGGTGTCTGGGATGGATGGTGCTGGATGGCTAAAGGATTTTAACTTCAGGGAGGTCTGCAGAGGTTAAAGGAATAAGATTGGATGGGTAGAGGGGTTCCACAAGTTGTTTTCAAGGTCATGCTCACTCAACTATCAACTCCAAATGCTGAAGGCAAAAAGATGACTTCTGGTCTTCTTTGTCCACCACTGTTCCCTGGGTATCATCCTTTCAGGCATGGCATGGCTGTTTCCCTCCTCATTCCAACCTTCTTGTTTTCCTCTTCCCAACACCAGTCACAAACTCTTGTTCCCTTTTCTTCCCAGGCTATTTTAACATCAAGTTTCAATGTTAGCCTAGGGATAGAATATCCCTTATTCCTTCATAAAAATGGTGGGAAATACAGCCTTACCTCATACAATCTCTTCTCTCAAAATCATCAAAGCTGGTAGCAGCATCACTCTCCTGTATCCTGCTTGCAGGTTTTGGTTTTTCACAGATGGAGTTTTCATTTAATCAAGCTCAGACTGAATGAAAGCAGCACTATTAATTAAACAATGGCCCATCTGGTGCATTGCAAATATCTACAACACTGGGAGATTAATATCAATTATATCAGAAGCTGGAGGGATGCAAGACCTGCAGAGATACACTCTTTGGCATGTGTTGGAAACCAGGCAGAGGAAGAGTGTACTATAGAGTGGTGAGATCTCTGGGCAGGGAGCAGCAAGCTTCTGATCCTGTTGCCAGCTGTGATGCCAATATTCTTTGAGCAGCTGGACAATCAACGTCTGTGAAGGTTTTTTCAGGTGAAAGCTGGGGCAAATTTGGTGTGTTACTCTCAGTTATACCTTTGAAAACACATCCTTTGTTCCTGTACCTTAGAACTCCTTCACTATAAAATCCTTTCTTCAAAACATGCTTTAGGAGCTGTGGAGAAAAGAGTCTACAAGGACTACAGATAAAACCTGCAATATCTGTTTTGAAATCCCTATTTGTGGTGTTTCAGTTCAGTGTGGTGTTTCCTGGCCCAAATCCACAAACTTCTCTTATCAGTTCTAGTTCTCTCTCTAAGCTCATAGTTGTGAGCATGCTAATTTGGAAACCAGATTATTTTTTCTACAAGTCATGGCTCAGCCCACTGACACAGCCCAAGACATCTCAGGTTTCTTATGTGCAACATATTGTAGCAGCAGCTATCCTGAAATCCAGGAAGGTTGATTGCTGTGGTGGCACATAGCTGATTTCTGGCACATGTGTGGCACATGTGGTGCTGGAGCTGTGCAGATGAAAAGAAATTATTTTTGGACATGTTGATCCACCCCTTTTGACTGTGGTGGCAGCTGTGGGTGTGTGTGAAATTTAATCAGGGCAGGGCATGTCACTGGATTTTCTTATGAGACCACGAAGAAATGGGACTAGAATTTAAAAATAATAAATAAATGAAAAAGAGAAACCAGTTCTGTTGTGTTGTTTTTAAAGCAGCTGGCTTTATCAAGGTGAGGAGTTGTGTGCAGTAAACACTGGGTGACTGTGATGAATAGCTGTTCAATCAGAGATGGAAAAGTGCCACTTCACAGTAAGGAGGGAAAAACTATGTCTGTGCTAGAAACAGTGACTGTAGATTTGTTATCAGATATGTGAGTTTCCTGGTTTCTACATATAGCTTTCTGCAGCAATTAAAGGTCACAAATGGGGTTTCTTGAGCAAAAGTTCCGTGCCTAAGACCCCAGCTGATGACACATGCTGGTCCTTTTTTCCCTGAAAGGTAAAACTGATTTTCAATTACAAGTTGGTGGACTATTTGCTAGAATGGGAATTAAGTCAATCAGAAGCCAAGACTTTTTTCTTCCCTTACTAGATTTCAGAAATTATTTTGGCTTTGGGCTGAGTAAATCCAATGTCAGGCACATTGGCCTGCTCAGATTTAAAGCTGCTTTGGCCAGATGAAATAAAGCAAGGATGGGAGAACTGAGTTGGAACAAATAGAAACCGTCCCAAATCCTCAGACTTAATCAGCTTGGCTTGACAGGGTTGGAGGCTAGCAAAGTGTTTAAATGAATAAATATTTTACATTTCCTCACTCTGGAAAGGCTCCTTGGAAGTTTCCTGTCCCAGATGAGGTTATAGGATACATGTACGCTTCTAATGCGAAAGCTGCTCCCCTCACTGGAGAAACAGTTTGAAGAGAAAGCTACACAACTTTGTGCTGCTCAGTGCAAGGATGGGGTCCAGGTGCAGCCTCACATACACCTGCATATGGCACTAAAAGAAAGGGGCTTTGGACTTGGTTCTGCCATCTGCAACTTATTCTGCCACCTGCTCCATGGAAAACAACTCATTTTTGAATGCAGCTGCACCCCAGGGGAAGATGGGTCATGTTTGTGGGCTGTGGAGCTGCCAGCCCTCTTGAGACACCTGAATGCATTAGAGAGGAGTTGTCCTTGACTTGACACAGAAGGATTTGAATGTGGCTGGTTTGTTCCTCTGAAAGTCAGACTTCCTGCTCCCCAGTCTATGATGGAAAAATCTCTCCTTTTGGTCTATTATCTTCTCATCTGTAGAATTATTTTATTTTATTTATTTAATTACTTTTATTTTATTCTGTTTATTTATTTTTTAGTTCCATCAGAAAGATGAGAAAAAACAGTTGAATGCCTAGAAAAAAGGAAGGAAAAGAAACTAAGTCTCAAATATTGTTTAGCAGTAATGGTTTCTCCTTGGTGCTATAGAGTGTTCCTGAGAGTAAAAACTGAGCAGGAAGTTGTAGATGAGGAAGCTCACAGAGAATTGACATTATCAGAAGCCTTCCAGATTTAGGACCATAAGAAATAAAGTTTACCTTGTTGATGCATTAAACCTATACAAGATTTTGTGAGATTTTTGGGTGAAATTTCTTGTAGAACAGACACAAGGCAGGAAGAAGGTCTCATATTTGCTCTGGGCTAATAGTATAGATCTGAGCGGGTTAATTTTTCTGCTGACCTCATCAATCTCAAGTCAAATTGGTGTTCTCAACTAATTGAGGGTAAGGTCTCCTTGGCAGAGATGGGATTAGATGGGATGGTAGCCACCTCTGAAATAAGACTTGGGTATGGTACAAGCCATCCTGATCTTGTTTACACATCTGTCCCCTTGTAAATTCTACATTTTTATTTTTATTGATGCTTTTACAGTTTGACAAATATTTTTCTATGAAGAGAAACATAATTAACTTAAGTAATTTATATTAATCAGAAAGGGGAAGACTCATGCAAAACGGGTAATTTTGCACTGAACAGATCGAGTAACCTAATGAATATAGATGATGCTGATTTATGTGTTTACAGAAAAGTAGCACAGGGCTGGGGGGTGGAGGGAAGAAACAGGCCAGGAAAATGGACTGTTAAATGATGTCCTATGATTTCTGTGGAGTCTTGCTCAAGAAGTGTTTCAAATGTAAATGCAGCTTTTCAGTGTGCTTACTGGGACTAAATTACTCAGAGCGACAAAGCAAGACATTATACATTCAGTGTTTCTCAATGATGGGCTGACCCTCCATCCCACAAATAAGCCACATTGTTAAGTGTTTCCACTCATTCATTTCACTGGGGTTTGTAGGGCAAGGACACATTTCTATCAAGGAGAAGATGCATTTTGCAAAAGCTAATGTCAAGCTGACTACCCTCTTTCTAGGACTTGCATCAGAAATGAGTAGGAGAAAACATAGTGTTGAAATGTCAGCCTCTTGGAATTAATGACAAAATACCCATGGGATTCAGAGGTGACAGACTCCTGTAATGCACTGGATAACTGTACAACCATAGATGGAGGGAAACTATCCCTAATCCCATTTGGTGCCCTAAAATGTGCATATTGAAGGCATCGTGGGTGTGTGCATAATGAAAAGCATCTTGGTCTTTTATGGAACTGCTAAAATCTGTACAACAATTGATTTACCTTCAAAGACATTTCTAGTTTAGCATCTCAGACCTGGCACAGGCACTTGACACCTCAGGGGAAAGCTAAGAAAGTCCTGATATACCCCCAGCAGTTGCACAATGGACTCATGTTTCTTGTTTCTCCTTGAATGAAACAGATAAGTCCAGGCATGAGGGTTTCCTTAGCTTCACATCTCCAAGAGGAGTCATTACCTCCAGTACTCAATGCCCTTTTATCAGAAGCTGTTACAGCTCTGAACAGAGCAGTCTCAGATTCACAGCTTTGTTTGCTCAGGTTGCCTAACACGACTAGATTTTGGAGTCATATTTTATTAATCTTTTAAACAATCAATAATGAAGAGGAATAAACTTTGTTGGAAAGCTCCTTTTCTCCCGGAGGCTCTCAGAAAGGTTTGCAGCCTGCCTGCAGGGAGCACAAAGCGGCCGTTTAACAGTGAGCAGCCTAATGTGTGCTGGAAAGTAAATGGAAAATATCACTTGCTACTTCATCTTCAGCAGAAAATGGGGGGGAGATGAAATATAATGATTCTGTAATGTTTCTGCAGGCATTTGTCCAAGACTGCAAAACACCAATACTGCTGTTGTGAAGGATGGGGCTTGGGTGGTACCGAAAGTAAATTCAGCTTTAGCACAACCAGCCCATTTGTAGCTTTTAAAGTGTGTTGCCTGCCCTTGCTGGTGTGGGAGTACTGCAGGTATGGATGCTTTTCCTTCAGCAGCAGGCATCTGGCAGCACTGAGGTGGGCACCCCCAGGGGTTTGATCTGAAAACAGAGCAGGCATTTCTACTGTAGTGGTTATTAAGCACAGGCACCAGGTGCTTTGTGCGAGGTTTGCACCTCTGTCAACAAAATGCTGCCATCCAGATGAGATGTTTTCTAAAGATCAAGCCAAAGATCATTCACAGAAATGAATCAGGAAAGCCCTAATGTCTCTGTGATGGAAAAGGCTGGACTAGGTGAGCAGATTTTGTTTTCTTTCTGGCTCTGCTGTTTGCAAAATGCTTCACAGTTCAGGTTCACAGTCCTGATTTTCGGATTACAAATTGTTTTCTCCCAAAGGAGGGATCCATGCCAGTGCTTAATTTTCAATACCATTTGCTTCAGTGTTGCAGTTCAGGCTTTTCTGCAAATACATACTAAGGACTGCCCATTTTTGTTTGAGTCTCAAAAAGCTGCTGAACAGTTTATTCAAACAATTCTAATGAGTAATAAAATAAAAATATTACCCACAAGCAGAGAGCAGGTCTGGAAATCTTAATTGAAAAGCTTTTTAAAATTATAAATGATTGAAAGACCTCATGGCTTTCTGGGATCTGAGCCACCAGGATATATTTCACTGTCTAAAGCCTAGTATTGTTACTGATTATGCTTTACAGGGAGTCATAAGAGGCCTTCTTTGTCTGCTAAGATCTTTTATATCCCTTGTGTTAAACATGGGTGACACATTGAAAGAATGAGCAAAACTAGCACCTAATGGGACGTAAACACTGGCAACTCGGACTGTTAAATTACAGTGTGAGCCACAGTCAGTGCAAACCTCTTTCTGCACTCTGCAGGGTGTCTTTTTGGAGGTTTTAGTCTGGTTGAAGTAGATCTCTTCCATTTGCACCCATGAAAACCTTCTGAATCTAGGCAAAACCTGAACTATTGCTCTGCTACAAGTCATGCCACATCAAGTGTCTTATTGCTGTTATCATTAGTACTAAATCTGTTCACTTCAGGTTGAACAACGATTTGGAGCAAGCAGTTATCCAAGGGAACCTCAGAACCACCAGACCCTTGAAACAGAAATGGAGGAAAGCTGATCAACAGCACATTTAATGCTTTGTGATTTGTGCACACTTGCAGAAATCCCAGAGAATTGCCACTCTTTGTTTCCCTGCTTGCCATCTTCAACAAAGAATAAAAGAGCCTATGAAAATAGTGCCTATTGAGTGTTGTGAGAATAGCAGCCAGTTTTCCCACAACATTTATCTTCTCATGGTCCTCTCTTTCTGCCTTTCAGGGAGCACATCAGTGGTGCTGAGCTGCAGGTAAGTGATGTTGTCTGGGAGAAGCTCGAGCCAGCCATGGCAGCCTCCCACGCACAGCTGAGGTGGCACAGCTTGAAGTGTGCTCTGCTTTTCTACACAGGAGTGGGGGTAAGGCTGACTGGTGGGAGTTAAAAAACCTCAGCTCCTGGTTTGCTTTTCAGAATAAGTTTTGATTAGATAATTGCTCCTGTAGAGGCCCAGCTGCATTTCCTGAATTTGGATTTATTTCTTTTTAAACACTGCCACCTATTTCTGTTCCTCCTTCCTCCTTAACGTATGATCCTGGCCATGGATTTGCTTGTTCTGTCCTTGAGTATCTCTACAGCTGAGGTGGTGTCTGCATCACACTGATTGCTTCTAGTGTTGTCTGTCCTCCACACTACATATACTGGTAGCCAGGAGAAACAATAAAGTGATTTCTCATCTGAAGAGGAGAGCTAGAAGTGATAATCAGAGTACAGCAGAGCTTTTGAATTCCAAAGTGCTTTGTCTACACCTACATTGCAGATGACAGGTGACAGTTTTTATTTTCTAACCTGAGGGAAAACTCCTGCCTGTGATTAAAGGGACATTCCAGCCATTGCATGCCAGGGACCATGCTGTGCACAGGGGAAATGGTCTAATTTCTGTAGACATGCTGCTTCACGCTATAGCCCAATAAACAGTCAGATATGTTCCCAAAAGACACAAGAAACCATTGGCTGCTAGGAAAACTTCAGGGATACAGTGTTTTGGTGTCTCTCTTTTGCATGTGGTATCTAGTTTTTCCTGTTACTGAAGAACTGTGAAATGGGGACCATATCTGAAGATCTATGATCATGAACTCTTTGCTGGAAATGTGTCTGCCTTGCTAGATGGGCAACTTCAGTCAAATTTCTGTATAGAAAAAGGTGGCAAATATTAGCAAAAAACATTTTCCCTGAGGCAATAGTACCGCTTACACTGTACTCATATGGCTTTTAAAATACATTTGGCAGAAAAGTGCAAATAATTTCACTGTCATGGTTTTAGCTGATTTTGATCTTGCTAAGACTTTACACTCACCATCACAGTTCAGGAGTAGATCTCATTTTATTGTGCAAATATGAGCAAACATTCACATCATTTTGATTTCCAGATAAAAAATGTGACACCAAATGAGGAAATTGGTAAACTTAAGGTTAACTCTACATTGGAGTTCAGGTATTTTCTTGTATATCTTTGCTCCCCTAAAATGTGCCACTCTCCTTCCTCCTTCCCTGAATTTGCTCTTCCTGTCTTATATTCTTGTAGACTGTTCTCATGAACTATTGAATAGCTAACACATTCCTTACCTGAGGGGTTTCACTTATGTGGTTAAATTGTCCCTATGTTCCTAAGTTTATAGAGCATTTTTAAGCTTTTTCTTGAAAGAAAATGCTTTTCCTGGAGCTATTTCTGGAGATAGGATCATGCCAAAATGACCTTGACTTTGAAGACACTTCTGAGTCCAAAAGTTACTAGAGTTAAAATGCACTAGAATAAAAAAGCACCTGGATCTTTGGTCAGGAAATCCAAAACTTTGATGTTTGGCTACAATGTGTGCATTTGCAGTCCTTTTCTATCCAGTATCCATGCTGAGGATCCTGCTGTTACCCAGTGGTTGTCCACAGAACATGCATCAGTAACTTCTCTTTTTTTCTGTTGTTTAATACCTAGAAAAGCTGAGAGACACAATGAATATTTCCAGACAGTTACTTTCTCATGAAAATAATTGCTATTGCTGGCACAGTGCTCCTTGGCATTGCTAGAAGGCTCTGTGTGATTTGGGCAAGGCAAGAACCATCACTGTCACTCAGAAGATCATGTGCAAGGATCTGCAACAAAACAGGGAAAAGCTGGAGAAGTTTTTGTCTTTCCATTTTTTTTTTTAATAGAAAACTGCTAAAATGGTCTGCTAAAATGATCAAATGGAGAACACATTGTTTTTGTTGCTTTCAGTTGTAAGGATCTCATGGTTACTATGAAGTGAGCACAAAAATTAATTTCTGTGGTTATCAGATACTGTTCTATATTAGTTTCTCATGGTCTGTTTTAAAACTATACCTGCACCTAACACTTCACCTAAAAAGTGAGTTTTAACTCTGCATGATGGCAAAACAGGAGCAACAGATTTCTTATCATTCCTGTCAGATGCCCTTGAGCAGCTGTTACCTGGAGGGGGGGTTATGGTGGGTGAGTGGCTTTTGCCACCAGAGAAGAAGTCCAGGCTTACCCAGGACTGAATGGGCAATGCATTCATATTCCCACACCATTACTCAGATATTCTCAGACTATTAGGCAGGGGAAATGAATTTAAAATTGAATACTCTTTAGTACAGATTCTTGAAATTACTTTTACTAATCAACTCTGATTTTTAAAACATTTTTTACATAATAATTTTTGCTGTTAAAGAGAGTAGCAGGGAACCTAACAAAGGCTTGGGAGCTAATGAATATAATTTTGTACTCCGTGTGTTATGGCCCAGAAGCCAGGCTCTGACAGATTTCTTTATTGAACCTTCAGTCAGGCTCTTTGTGAGAGTCATTCTGTAAATGAGGGTTTGTAAGCCGTGACTGTGGAAAGGGTTCATTGTCCATAACAGTGGATGGTTCAAGGGCCTGATTAATGGTAGTGAACAAACACTTTCACCTTGAAGGTTGCCAATTCAGGTTTAGCCCAGTCTGAGTGTGACAGCAACTTTACTTCTCAGAGCTGTAAAGGGACAAGAATGATTGACAGAAACTCATGTGGCAAATTACACTACAAAAATATACACTGGGGACAAGAGGGAGGACTCTCATATCTTTAGGGATATCTTTTGTAAGGGTTTAACTGGTCTGGTAACCTTCCCAGAGATCAATTGTTTTGGAAGGCTCTTCAATGCCTGTGGAGAAGCACCTCTCACTATGTGGTCTCTGGTGAGCTTAAATTGACTCATTAACTAAAGTGGGTCATATAAGTTTTGTCCCAAACAGGAGTCCTGGGAAGACTGAGGCGCGTTGGGGTGACACTGGGAAGTGTTTCTGCCATGCTGTGTGTGCTGTGGCACGTGAAGTTTTGTGCATGGAGTACATGAGCTTTTAACACTTCCTTGGCAGGGATATTTCCTATTCCCTGCTGTTGTTGTATCTGTTCCTGGCTTTGGTATCTGTCTGTAAGATTGCCAGGACAAAAGCTGGTTCCAGCAATCATACAGTGCTTGGATCATTGAAGAGAGCTGAACCTCTTACTGCCTCTGATTGCTATTAAAAATGTAACATGTTGTGCACTGGATGAGGAGGAGGTAATTTCACTGGTGCTGCTTGTGCTGACTCTATTTTGTTGAAAAATTTCAGGAACTACATTAAGACTGCCAAGAAGGTGTGACTGCAACAAATGTTCCAAGTTTGGTTTCTTACAAGCATGCAGAACTTGTGAAGGTTTGTTTGTGAAATGAGAGATTGGCCCTGATGAAATCAAAGTATTCCATCTTTAAACTGATTAAAGCATACTTCCTGGGCTAATTGGTTAGTTAAGAATCCCCTGGAGATTAGGAGGAAGGACTACATTCTTGTATCAGTGATAGGACCAGATGTCAGTTGAGGTGGGAAGCCCAAATAAAGATCACACTGTGATGTGGATCTGTAGGAACAGGGAGAAGAGTGTCATGAGCCAGCTTATTGCTGATTAAGCATCAGCTAATCATGCCATTAATCAGAAAATCAAAACCAGACTGCTGGATGATAGGGTCAGTGCACTAATTCTTATTAGAAGTAAAGGGAAAGAAGGGTGAGGGTGATTGGTGTGCCTTCCTCATACTGCTTTCCAAGTAGCTTGGCAGACAAAATTGAATTTTACTTTGTTTGCAAAAATTATTCTTCACAATGATATTTCCTTATGCTTCCCAAACATTCTTTACTGTGTACCTTCAAAGTACATGATAAGTTTCATTAGTTTACCTTCAAAACATGCTCTACTCTGCTTAGCATCTCCTTGTGTTTGCTCTTGCACCACTTCTCTATGTTATTATGGAATTTAGGATGTGAGTGGCAAAATGTGAATTTAACAGTGCAGCACTCACAACTGGAATGAACTGTCAACTGCTAATTATTCACTGGGAATGTTCATGGATAACTGTGAATAACAGATACATCTGAGAGTTTTCCAATCTGCCTCTGGATGTTCATAGGTACCAAAATAGTGGCATTCATTGCATGATTTATTTGTTGTGAAATGTTTACTTGGCTCTGCTCCCACATCTATACCATGAACCAACAGCTGTAGGACCCTAGCAGACTTTCTTGTGAGATATCTAGGGCTTCCTTTTTCAAATCTGTTCAGCAAATACGGGAAAACCAGCTTTTTTTTCCTGAGGGTTTAGTATTTCCAGCTTCTGTTTGATCCCAGAAGCCCAGAAGCATCAGAAAAACAAAAGCAAATGAACAGAGAAGGGATTCCTTAAAAGAGATCTTTCTCAAACAGAAGTCATTGGTAATCAGTGATTCCTTCACCAAATCCAGTCAATGCCTGTGTGCTATTCTGCAGGAAATCACACTGAGCAGTTCTAACACTACCCTTGGGATCCTGCCAATTTTAAAGCCTCCAATGAAACCTCAGGTGGACATCTAAGGGTGAAGTGGAATCAGTACTGACATTTTTCCTGAACCATTTCTTCCATACGGCTGGAAGTAAAATGTGTGCTGTCGAGATCCTGCAGCAGCCCTGTGAGAAACCTTTATTTAAGGAGACCTGTGGACACCCAGTACTGTGCTGTCAAAACTGAGGCTAACCCTGTGTAGCCCTGCTGTCAGCTTAACATACAGACCTTCTTTTGCCTCCTCAGCTATTGAATACTCTGTGAGGACTGTCAGCTCTGGCTCTCTGGGGTGGCTTTCAGACTTGCTGGTTCTAAAGTTTTAAAGCAGCTAAAAAAAGTTTTATAGTAGCTTCCAGCACCTAATGGTATCCTATGGGAAAGCTGGGGAGGGACTTTATACAAGGGTGTGGAGTGATAGGACAGTGGGTGATGGCTTTCCACTGAGGGTAGGTTTAGATTAGACACTAGGAAGAAATTCTTCTTCTGTGAGGGTGGTGAGTCACTGGAACAGACTGCGGATGCCTCACAACTGGAAGTGTTCAAAACCAGGTTGGATGGGGCTTTGAATAATCTGGTCTAGTGGAAAGCATCCCTGCCCATGGCAGGGGGGTTGGAATTTGATGATCTTTTCCAACAAACCATTCTACAATAGGAAACTGTCACTGAAATACTGAGTTTGGTCTACAGTCAGAAATCTGGGGATATTTGATATTTTTGGCTCTGGTTAATGAGCATTTTGTGTATGACAGTGGTCATGTTTTGACATGTCTCAGCAACTACAAAAGCTAGAGAGACTAGAACAATAACAATAACAACAAAAGATCCTCCTTGAATTCCAGGATCTGAAGCATTAAGTAAAGCACTGGTTTTATAAAAACTGGCTGTCCTAGTTTTGGTGAGGATGGAACTAATTTTCTTCAAGGTAGGAAGTATGGGACTGTGTTTTGGACTGCTGCTGGAAACTGTATAACATGGGGATGTTTGTGTTATGGCTGAGCAGAGCTTACGAAGAGTCAAGACCTTTTCTGACTCTCACCCTTCCCACCCGCGAGGGAGCTGGGGAGACACGAGGAGCTGGGAGAGAGCCAACCAGGCCAGCTGATCCCAGCTGACCAAAGGGACATTCCAAACCATATGGCATCTTGCACAGCACATGGAGCTGGGGAAGAAGAAGGAAGGAGGGGACATTCAGAGTGAGGGCGTTTGTCTTCCCAAGTCACTGTTTTATGTGAGGGAACCCTGCTTTCTTGGGAATGGTTGATCCCCTACCTGCCAAAAGGAAGTGATGAATAAATTCCTTGTTTTGCTTTGCATGGGTCTTTGGTTTTTGTTTTACCTATTAAACTGTCTTTATCTCAACCCACAAGTTTTCTCACTTTTACTCTTGCAGTTCTCTCTGTTGTCCCACTAGGGGGTACTGAGTGAGTGGCTGTGTCATGCCAGGGGTGTTAAACTCAGTGCTGCTCTTTCCCTGGAGACTGGCCTCATGTATGTTGGCTTCTCTGTTTCCAGTGTGTGCTTGTCAAACCATTTCACTCTTCCTTTCCAGCCTCGGTGGTGACTGCAGGTGATGCCAGCTCCTCCCTGCCTCCCTGCCTTGTTTTGATTTGAAAAGCTTAACTCTTTTAGGTAACAGATGTTTCTCTGCCTAAAGATGCCACCCATAGCAGGGAAATAATCTCCTGAAATGGAAAGGGGACATTAGCCTGGGCTTTGACATGTCAGATCTGAGAGTGGAAGGGTTCTGTCAGCAACCTCAGGCAGAGCTGGGCTGGCAGGGTTGCCATGGCAATTAGCTTGTTTATCACATCAAGGTCCCCATAATCAAACAGCAGAGGATGTAATTCAGAGAGCACTGAAAGTAAAATATGTATATCTGTATGTATTAGGTTGCAAGAAAATGGTCAGGCAATCATAAAGTAGTAACTGTTAGTTTGGGCCTTGGTTTGAGTGGAGTGAAATAACTTATAAAAGCTTAAAATTTTAATTCTTTAATTCTTGGACTGTTATTGATATAAGAACAGCTCTATGATATGCAAGCTCCTGTACAAATTTACCTGGTTACAAAGTGTAGCAGTATCAGATTAATTTTGAAAAGAAGCAATAGGGTTGATTGAAAGAAACAGGCATCATTTTGTATGAGATGTCTGCAGTAATCACTAACCTGCTTAACTGGACTTTAAAGGTCAGGCCACATGTTATTGGAAAAGTCATTCCCTTTGGATTCACAAAAAGTTCTTGCACTTCACCTGGGACTGCAGGTTCAGTAGGTGCAAATGAACAAAATCAGGAATATTACTTAGCCAAACATGGGAGCTCTTGAGCAGGGAAATTCTGTCTTTCTACAGGCACTGGGACTCCAGGTGTCTCTGCAGACTCTGCCTCCCCATGCAAATGGCCTTTGTGCTGTTTATGGACTGGGCCTTTGCACACATCATTGGAAAGCTTCAGAAACAGAGAAGTGACCATACATGAGAGAAACTGGAAGCTTGCAGTCAGGGTCTTCTGTGGCAAAAATAAGCCTAAAATATGCACCAAAGTATAATGTTATAACTGAGTAAATTATATGCTTCAAAAGATCCCTGCATACATATTGAGCAAGTGCTGGCTATGAATTTACTCACACCATACTGTGTATATTTGAGTGACTGGAACAATTCCTGAGGTTAATTACTAAACTAACCAAAGGCCTTGACTCATTTGGAATTGATGGAGAGAGCTGCACTTACTCCTCAAATTTATCAAGTAAACACAATTATGCTGGTCCTGACACATGGCTTGACTAATAGCACAGGCCACTGGAGTAAAACAAACACCCTGCCCTGGCATGTGTCTCTCAGCCTCAGAAACTGTCACACACCATGAGATGAGAGCTGGTGCAGGAGGGAAAGCAATGCCCACCCACTGGGTATTCCCCCTGATGCCATAATTTTAAATTACACTGCATTACTAGAAATTACAGAAAAATATGACATTCTCTACCCTGGAAACTTGGGGTATGCCTGCAGATAATTCTCGCTAAGTGGTTTTCTGTTTGTCAGATACAGAGCAGTCTAGTTGGCTACAGCAAGCAGGACAGTAAGCAAGATGAACACAAAGCATTGAGGTTTGAGATGGTGTCTGAACCAGCTGCCAGTGAACTTCCATCAGAATTTCCAGTGGGAACAAGAGCTGAGAATAGAGAAGAATGGCTCCCAGCCATCTGAGAAGCCTGCTGCAAACTACTGCTTATCAGCCCTTGCTAAGGCTGGCACATGTGCACAGGGTGTGACTGCTGTGACCAGTGCCACAGGAATCCAAAGATCCCCTCTCCAGCTTGCCTCCCTTGCAAGCCATTGTTGGTGCTTCCTTCCCTTGCCTTTCACTGCATGTTTCTGTACCCTGTACAGATGTCCTTGTTCATGAGGTTTCTCCAGGAGGGACTTTCTTTCCCTAAATTGAATATCTTTTTAAGTAAGCTTTCTGCTAGACACACACAGAATCACAAACCTGTAAACAGAGATGAAGGAAGGGCTATGAATCTGTGATTTTCAAGGTTGGTTCATTTGTGATCTGAAAGCCTTTTCCACTTCTAAGGTAATAATAATCATATCCTTAAAAAAGCATGATGATGTTCTTCGTTCATTACTAACTTAGGTGTGCAGTTATGGACATCTCCACTTAATAAAGCCCTCAAATATGATTAAATCCTACTAAAGCTCAATCTTAGGTGTTTATCTGAAGTGGCACTTAATTTGTTAGTGCCTTAAGTGTCCCTCTAACAAATCCTATCTAAGTACAGAATTATGAAGCAGAAATCCATAGCACCAGAATGATGACATTTTGTCTTGGCTCTGGATAGGATGAGGGTTAATTTTTGCAGTAGCTGGGGGGCTGGAGAAAGTTAAGACTTTAGGTTAAGAGGGGAAAGGTTAAGACTAGAAGTTATTCTATACCCCCTCATGTATCACCAGGGGTGGGGTGAAGAGACATTTCCAGGGGCAAAGGAACTGCATCCAGAGAGAAGGGGTCCTTCCAGTTAGGATTATGTGGCTGCAGTTAGGTTGGCTTGAGCTCTGCAGCAAGAATTTTGCATGTGAATCACTCTCTCTCTTTTGTACACTTTTATTATTAATATTGTTGCTGTTGCTATTTGTTTACTTATCTCATTGCTGTTTCCAGTAAATTGTTCTCATCTCAACCTGTGATCTTTACCTTTTGTGTCCCCGGTTCTTCTCTCCAGACCACTGCAAAGGGGAAAGGGAGGGGGAGCAATCAAGTGCCAGTGTGCTGTGGAGAGTCTCAGTGGGAACTAAGTTGGAGACTACCATTCCTAAACCAGGACACATTCATTAACAGAGGTGGTCCTGAGCACTACCAGCTTTTAGAATAGTTTTCAATTTTTGGTTAGCCAAGGCTGCATCCTGCCTGCCCTGGAGAAACGTCTGCAGCACCTTTGACATGAAATTTCCTAACTTCCTGTACCATTTTGGCTGTGAAGAAGGGAGTGGCAGTAGAGGTACAGTACCAGCCTTTGGGTACCCCATCAGGTGCCATACAGGCCCCTGGCAGCACCTGACAGGCAGCTGGAGGGATATGCACATGGACATATCACCCACAAGTAGGACTGTGCCTGGTGCAGAGTGAGATGCCTATCCTGCCCTCCCCCTCCTGCTGCTAGCTCTCTGTAACTGCATTTGTGATGTCCTTGTGCTTGGGCTTTGCCTTTAGTCACAAAATTTGCATGGGACAGCCCAGCCAGAAAATTGCCAGGAGTATCTGTTTTCAATTGGGAAAATGGGAAACATGATTACAGAGCTAGTGCAGGAAGACTTGAGCTAAGAATTGTAGAATCATAGAATGGTTTGGGTTGGAAGGGGCCTTAAAGGTCATATAGTTCAACCCCTCTGCTAATGTAGAGTAATATGTTTCTAAAAGAGAAGAAAAGAATAGAAAGAAAACCTGGACAGGCTTTATGATGACCCTTTTAGAGTTTGAATGTAAGTGTTTCATGTAGCAGGATTGCAGAAAAGCCAGCTCTTCATTATGTATAATGTCTGTATCTTCTGGAAGACCCAGTGCACTTAAGCAATCAAAAAAAAAAAAGTAATTTTGACAATTCTTTAAAAAAGAAGAAGTAAAGGGGAAGGAGAGGAAAAAGGGTTGAAAGCACTCATTTGTTCTACCATGGGTTTATTTTCATGTGGTTTTGTGATCACAGAAGCACTCTGCCAAACTTGCCCTTTTTTTGTGAAATGACATGAATCAAAGTTCAGTCATTTTCGGGAGTGAAAAGCTTTTTGTTCTCTTTTAGTAGGAACCAAATTGCAGTGTGCACCAAGGAGAAAGGAAGATGAGTGAAGGTCTTGCACCATACTAGTAAAAAGTCAATGCAGTATTTGAGGGCAGTTTATCTAGATGCACTCAGCTTATGGCATAGGAGCCTGT
The DNA here is from genome assembly GCF_037042795.1 of Molothrus aeneus. Classification (NCBI taxonomy): domain Eukaryota; kingdom Metazoa; phylum Chordata; class Aves; order Passeriformes; family Icteridae; genus Molothrus; species Molothrus aeneus. The sequence continues at coordinate 27,234,022 of NC_089648.1, forward strand.
AGTGCTATAAAGCCAAAAAGCTTAAGATCAGGCATTGAGACAGTAATTAAAAGAAGTGTTTCCCTTAGAGGGCTACAGAGACACTGGGCTGCAGCAGGTGGCAGAAATAGAGCTTAACAAGTGTCTCTGTGCCTCCAGGAGTGCATCCTGGTGGCAGCCAATCCTAGTCACAGTGCACTGAGCCACCTGCTCCTGTCCCTGGGCAAGGTCTGGTAGCCAGCCCACATGCAGGGAGAGCAGCACGGTGCTGAGCCTCACTGCACTATCTGCTGGCTCCTGGCTTGGACAAGGAGCTGCGTTTGCTGATGGTTGTCATTGCTGGGCCTGGTCTGCAGGCAGGAAAACTCATGTTCTAAACACCTAGCTGTCCTAGTGTGACACTAGTGACAGCTGGATCACTGGTCCCTTCAATGAAGTCCTGCATGTCTTTGTTGAGCACTGATTACTGCTGATGCAAAGAGCTGTGCTTTCTCCCCAAACTTGGTACATGTTTCCTGGTTGTAACTACCATGAATTATTTTCCCTGGGTCTGAGTTATTCCCCCAGATCCTATGAAACTTAGGAACTCCACAGCTGAAATATCCTAATGATTCAGGGCTGTTATGATTTACAATCCTAATTAGATTCCTCTGTACATTATGACTGATTCTCTAATTGTGGGATGCTATGCTTTTCAACAGGATTTCTGCTTCATTCAGTGAACATGATTAGTCCTGCTCTGGGGGGGGTCCCTTTTGCTGTATTTCCAGTCCTTAGATGGCCTCTGTGTTTGGTAGTCTGACTACAAACGTTTTGCACCAGAGCACAGGTTTGGGAGAAATTTGGATGTGCACCAACCCCTTCTAATGCCCTGATTTCCATAGCAAGGAAACCCTGACACACAATGAAAGAAAACCACTGTATTTCTAAAAAAGTATCTAGTCTGGATAATCAGGGAAAGAGGGATACTGAGTGCCTCTGCAGGTAAAGCAAAGTACAGCTTATATCACCTTCATCTTTTACTGCCATGGATTTTGGGAGGAAACATTCACAGCAAACACTTTAGGGACCTGGAGAAGATGGTGGACTGGGCTGTCATGATTGAATCGATGTGATGTGCTTGGAAAAATGGATTCTGTCTGTACTTCAGCCACACAGCTTCTGTGTGATGCTGGGCAGAGAAATTCCAACTCTGTTTTCCACATCCTGCCTGTGCACAATACAAGCTGTGGAGTCTGTTGGTAAAACAGAGGAGAGAAATCAGCAACCAGACTCAAAGCAATAAAGTGCCTCAAAACCTAACATCCCCTACCAAGTCAGGACTTTCAAATGCAGCACCCAGCACAGCTGGACATTTCAGATGTAATATCTCACCGTCTCAGCTCCCCATCTCCATGGGGAGATACCACATCAATCCTCAAGATTTGCTGTGTATATCAATCAATTATTTTTTCAAACCACTCAAACATTGTAATGATGAATGTTTTAAAGAACTTATGATTAATGTTGTCTTCAGATTAAGTCTTCACAGTGTACATAAATAAGGCCTGGGGCTGAACATAGACAAATTAAGATAAAATGAATTACAGAACAGCTGCTTCTGGGGGGAGCAAATCCACTGTACTCTCCAGGTGGTGAGGGCACTTGAAGATGGTGTGTGTGGGCATGAAAATAAGTCCAGGACATGTGCTTTGCCCACAAAACACTGAAGCAAGCTTGTACAAACCTCTTTTCATTGTTATCTTTGATTTTGCAACTTTTCAACCTTTTTCAATCAATGAGATAGTTTTTAATGTATTAAATGTACCAAGGCAATGCAACAACTCAAAAAGAGAATTAATTTTTCAGTGCATGAAGCACATTTAAAAAAGAAGAAATCAACCCTCTTATATAAATAACAGTAGTAAATGCTGGAAATCACATGGCTGGTAGTGACATGCTAATGTGGCCTTGTCAGGGACACTGTGACAGCCACAGTCCCCTTTGAACAGTACCCACACAATATTCTTTCCTGGGTCATATTGTGTAGCATCCCTATCCGGAATTCTGCTCCAGCCTTGGGTGTCTGTGTGTCTTGGTACCTTTATTCCTGGGCAAGGAAGCACCACTCAGCCATCTTCTGACTTTTTGAGGAAGGACTGAAGGAAAGAGAACGGAGAGGGGATCTTATCAATGCATACAAGTAACTTAAGGGTGAGTGTCAAGAGAATGGGACCAGTAGTGCTCTGTGACAGGACAAGGAGCAAAAAACCTGAAAACACAGGAAGTTTTATCTGAATATTAGGAAAGACTTTTTACTCTTGAGGATGCTAGAGCCCTGGCACAGGCTGCCCAGAAAGGTTGTGGATCCTCCTTCTCTGGAGATATTCAAAACCTGCCTGGATGTGATCTTGGGCAGTCTGCTCTAGGTGAACCTGCTTTAGCAGAAGGGTTGGACTAGATAATCTCCAAGTATCTTCCAATTTGAACGATACAGAGATTCTGTGGCTGTGTGGCTGACAATCCATATTTCCTGTCCATCTTTCTGCTTTGAAGATTGTGGGCTAAAACTGTGCCCTGGCTTTCTCCCCACTGTAAAGAGTTTGGCTGTAATTTAGTGTGAGCATGAGTTGTGGTTGCCAGCAGCAATAAAGCCCTGGACCATGCTTTCTGGCTCAGCTTGAGTGTCTCAGGAAGCCTATGGTGAAGTCTTCCTGGGCACAAAAAGCACAGCCACCCTGGAGCTGGCAGCAGCTCTGAATCCCTGCAGTTTCAGCAATGCAGGGGGACAGCAGATGGGGACTGCTGCTCCTGGGGACAAGGCAGTGAGCTGGTGCTGCTGGCAGACAGTTGCAGGGAAGGAACTCAGAATAGCTCAGACTCCTCTGAAGCATGACCTGGGCTAGTGATGAATTAGCACACAGGAGACAGTGAACTTCTAGCCCTGAGGTTTAGAGTACATCCCCAAGGCTAAATTAGGAGGCTGTGTCACAATCCAGCTAAAGCTTTGGTGTCTTCTTTTACTTGGGTGCATAAAAAATATGGGGTCAAATCATCCAGTGGTTCTAGCCACAGAGATCCTCCACAGGATAGTAAACAGAGCATCTCACTTGATGTGGGCTTCAGGCATTTTTTCTGCATGAATGCTTCTGCTACAGCTCCTCCTGGGAGACCAGACCCAGAACTAGCAGTGGTGGATTTCTGACTCTCATCCTCTTCCCTGCCATATGCACCATCTTGCTGTACAATACCTGAGCACCCCTTTGCATAGCTAGTACTTTGCTGTGGAGAGAATCCAATTTATACTAAATTACAGGTTGGCCAATCTGAGCTTGCCAGTTCAGTTAGAAAACAAACAACCTCATCTAATTTCCTGCATGTATGTTTTTCCTGCATATTCTTTAGCTTTGCCTTGGCATTTCAATAGCAGCAGGAGACTATTAGCTTGTCAACAATGGTCTATTGCATTGACATTATCTCTTAATTACACAATTACTTTGTTATGTACTGTTGTATGAGCAATAAAACATTTGAAGTACTTCAAGCAAATACAGTTTTAAAGGTTTAAAAGAAAAAAGACACAATCCAACTTTGATTCAAACTACCTGCTAAGTGTAAGTACTTTTCTTTCCCTCTCTTAATAGATTAAGGAATTAATTGTACAATTAGTGCCAGAAAAGGTGCAGGTGAAATGATTGGTAAAATGGTGCTCTTTGTCTTTTTACACTGATAGACACATCAAGAGAACAGGGCTGCTTTACTCACACCACTCCTTGTCCTATCACCATGGGACCCCTCAGAAATTAACTGGATCCAGTGCAGCACATGCCACGTGGCTGGGGGCATCCTGACAATGCCCTGCATCTGCTGGCTCTGCTGTGCCATCAGGGAAGTGCTGGCCTGATCCCACTCCTGGGTGCTGTGGGGTCATCTCCTAGCACCAGGTCCAAATCTGGGGTTACACCACTGGGTTTTCACTTCAGAGAAGCTGACCTGGTATGCTGTACTGGCACTGCTGCTGCCTGAAGGGGTGCTGGAAGTGCAGCTCACAGCCAGGCACTCTGGCAACCCACTCCCACCCCTGCCAGGTTATTGCTTACTGGCAGCTGTGTTGTCATGCCCCAGACTTGCTCCTCCCAAAGGAGTCAAGGGTACTTTGTCATTGCCCTTGAATGACAGTAAAACTTGGGACTTTTTAGCCTAGATAAAACTGGTGCAGTTGGCAAAGGTTTTATTTTAGAAGCAAATCTCATTATCCCCTTAAAAGTCCAACACTGCTGACTTCTAGACTTATATTTTTTCCCTATAACCCTTGCTTTGTCTTCTGACAAAATCAATATCCTAAAAATAAATAAATAAGCATACAGTGCAAGCATCTAAATTGAAAAGCAGCAGCTGGCAGAACCATGCATCTTTAATCTAGATTTAGTCACCCAGATAAAGTGAAACTTTGCAAGACCCCTCAGGCAAAGCATTTGACAAATTTTTTGTGCTGCACTTCAGAAGGCCATGAGTCCTTTCCCCATTACAGGTGTAAAAGAACAACAACATGGGAATGCTCCCAGTCACTTCTCCCACAGCTCCCCTCAGCCTCTCTCCTGGGATAGATGAGGAACATGATGGTGACTTTGGCTAAGGATTTGTGTGTCAGCACAGAGGAGGAGGAAAGCTCCAAGGGTTGCTGGGAAGGAGTTGGGATAAGCTGTAGGAGCAAGCTACAGATCCAAACAGCTGGCATGGTTTCACTGAAATCCTTGCATTTTCTCAACCCCTCTGCGAGACGAAAACCCATTTACAAAGAAGAGCACTGTTTTCCTGGAGGGTGCTTTGTTTCTTTTTATTTTATGAGAACCCTATAGGGAGGATTCAGGGATGATGACTTGAGCAGGATTGCTTTTCTGCTAATCTTGCCAGTCAAGAACTGCACAAACATATAACAGCAAGATACTTGCAGCAGCTCAGCTCCTCCCCTACTCCCATCGCCAGAGAATTTTACCTGGTGCCCTGTTCTGTGACTCTTTCTGGCAAGCAAAAAAAAGGTGTCATAATGTTGCATTATTAGGGGAAGAATGAGAGATGAGAAAATGCAGGTCTGTTATACATCACTCAGGGAATGAAAATCAGCAGCTCTGAAAAACAATCTGGATGTGGATATTACAGTGATGGCTAATGAATAAGGCAGTGAACAGAGCATGCAGGTTTTTACACCAGTCTGTTTGCTTCCTGGGGCTTCTCATTGGGTTTGCAACACACAGTTTAGCTAAAATTTGACGGCTGTTCTGCACTGAAATATTTTTCAGAGCTAGAGATAAGTCTAAGCCGCACTGAGATGTCAGTGGAGATCTCAGCCCCCCGTGACATACTGGAGATGGATTTGAGCCCATTCAGGCTTTGCAAAAGTGTGAATAATTTTAGGAAGGATTTTGAAGGCAGAAAATATTAGCTTTTTTGGGAGAAGGAATCCTGTGCATAGAAGCAGCAGGAAATGGGTGACAAAAACTAAGAAGGGAATGCTTTTCCTTGCATAGAAATAAATGTTTCCTAGTAGCCCCTGGGTAGTGGGTTAGGAAGTGGATAGAGATTAATTTGTCCTTTTAACATATTCCTGTGTGTGTTGCATGCACTAACTGCTCTGGCAACCCTGGTCTCAGACTCACAAAATCTTTTCAAGATAGGATTTTTGTGTTTGCAGCCGTTGGCCTGATGAAGCTATAATGGCAGAGAAGTTCAAAGGCACCAGATGCTGAACCCTGGCTCTTTGGTTTTTTTTCATTACATAGATGCAAATATCAGCTGTCAGCTAGAGATTATGCAAAATAATTCCTTTTGAATGATAGGAATAAACACTTTTCAAACATCTGCATGAAGAAGAAAAACAGAAGGTGATGACAATCTGAAAGACAGGGGGGCAAGGACAACATAAACAATTAGCATGTATGGGCAGACGTGAGAAGAAAAGGGCAGGCTTTGTGATACTTGTTGCCACAAGTGCTGCACACTAGAGAATTATGTGCTTGTTTTTTGCCTTCTTTTTGGCACTGCATCTCAGATAGGTCCTGCCCTCCTGTAAAACCTCTGTAGCTCAGTGGAAAGTGATTTGTAAGTGTCTTTTGAGACATCTCATTTTTTAAGCCTCAGATTCAATTTAGTTCCCATAAGTTCTTCATACAATTTGATATTTCATGGTTAAAAATGTTTATTCAACTGTAAAGACCAATGTTTTATTTTTTTCAGAAAGGGTCTCTTGAATTTAGATTGTAGTTGTTGAAGGTATTTTTCTATTTAGAGGAAAATATGAAATATTTTGACACATTTTAAAGCTGATTAATTTTCTATTCTAGTTAAAAAATGCACGATAATAGTATTCTTGAGCAAAATTCCTGACCTATTCTGTTATTGTATTTTGCCTATTCTGCATATGTGCTGTTTTTCCAGCAACAAACAGCCCTGTAGGATCATGGGGGAACTTTGGTCTTTTTCTTTTCTCTTCCTTATTCTTCCTGCCTAGGAGCTACTCTGCAGTACAGAATAAGCATTTCCTTTTTATTTTCTTTCTTCCTTCTTCAATCTTGCAGCATACCCGCCTCACTGTGCTCCCACACTTTTGAGTCTTTCTGCTTTGTCTGCATTTCTGCAAATGAATCATTTTTTTTGCATCTGTTTTTGTGAAAAGGAAAAAAATACAAAGCAAAACAAATGAGTTCTGTGAAATGTCAAGGAAGCTGTTAAACAACAGTCTTGAAAACGGCACCTTAATTGCATCACTAATGGGAGTTCTTATCTAATTGAAAAGCAACGAAGCAGATCATTTTTATGTTGTAGTTTCCATTAACCACTGCCTGAGAAGTGGAGAAATGAAGAGGAACCACAAAACGAACCTTTGCAAGGGCTGGGGGTCTCTTTGGCAGAGAGAGGGATGTGCCTCCTTGGAGACTTGGCTGCCCACCTTACCTGCCATTGGAAGCATTGGTGCTGCCTGTGGAAGGCAGTGGGAGGTTGAAGCAGCCATGGAGAAGGGGTGCTGGGCTCTCACTAGGAATGCACCAAAGCCATCTCCTCACAGGGCTCTGTGACACCCACTGAGGCACAGAGAACTGTAAGCCTCAAACTTCTGGGCTTAGCTGAGCCTATTTTTATAAAAGTTTTATTGCTTAACACCACCTATCTGTGAGTAGAAACTTTATTTTTGGATAAGCTTTAATGAAACCTTGGAGCACAGACTGAGGTGCACAGAAAGGTGCTCTGTGTTTAGGGTACCTTAGGGCTCCCATATCAGGCATACTGCCCCTGTGAGGACTGGTTTGCACACACACACGGGCCCTGACCTGTCTGCAATTACTGCCCCTAGGATGCACTGGGGCTGCTGTCCCTCCACGACTCTCTTTTGAGATACATGCACAAGCAATCAACATTTCTCATTTCTCCTCTGAGTGTGGATAAGCATGTGAAAATTGATCTGTACTTGTCCAGTAAGTCCTGCCCTCCCATCTCAAGAAAACCTTGACAGATTCAATCAATTCCACAGCAACCAGTAAGCTGACAAAAAATCTAGAGCCTGGTTAAAAACCAGCCTGGAGCAATGGCATCATACAGCCAGAATTTAATAATGTGACTCTTTGGGAGAGAAAGCGAGATGGGATTCCTGCCTCACTGCTCTGTGCTCCTTTGGGAAAAAGCATACTGTTCTGGGGATTCTCTTGGGCTATGGGGATGGGAAGCAAGGGATCCTTCTGGCTGGGTAGGTTAAAGCCATTGTGCTAAGAATCAATGGCAATCTGGCCTCAAAAAGGGTATGGGACTTTACTCATAGCTCTTCTCATTCCCTAATAGGTGTGCAAATCAGCACATTTGGGGCAGGGATGATGGGGATTCAGTGCCAGGACTTAACTATATTTGCTTCTATCTGATAAATTAAAAGAGAAGTTGTATGGTTTTCTTGCTCCTGTATGTAATTTCTGTTTGAAAGTAAATATTGCATGCAATTGGTCTGGAGGTTTAGAGCTTATCCACACCTAATATTTGTGAGTGTTTGTGGTGCATAAGTGAAACAAATGATAACCTAAAATGTACTGGGAGGATATGAAGGATCCATTTAGTAAACAAAACAGGCTCTGATCTTGTTAGCTATACAAACACACACAAAAAATCCCATTCAGGGAATAATACATATCTCCTATTTCAACAGCTTCTTTCTCATTCTGAAGCTCACCTAGGGATGGTGTACCCAGGGATCCCACCAGGCACATCTTTGGCTGTGTGCAGTAGCTGTGAGTCCTGTATACAGTGTCCTTCCTCTCAGCTTGTCCTGCAGGTGCTGCACAATTAACCCTAATCACAGATCATCACAAACGGAGTAATTGAGTAGCAATTGAGTAGCAAATGCTGCTCTATTGTCCAAGCAAAGGGGAACAGACTACCCAGGGAACTGGCAGGGGAGCAGAGCTCGGCACAGCACAACTGCCTGTGTGGAGAGCTGATGTAGATAATATTCTTTTTCATGGAAAAGTGCCAAAGGTCCCTTAGTGATGATACACAGATAAGAAAACCTCAGAATTTGTATTTCATCTGAAATATCTTTGTGCCAACAGTGGACCCCAGTCAGTAATGTTACACTGGGGAAGTGGTTTGGTATAGACTCTGTTAGTAATAGACTACTTATTTTTTTCACTTGCACTCTTCACATGCCACTGTAACTATTTTAACATTATTTTCCTGAGATATATTATCACCTCTGTTGGTAGAACAGTTTAAGCAGATTTTTGCAATAATTAATAAAACCAACTGGCCAATTTAATTTTACTTAAAAAAAAAATCCTGATCAGGATAAAAGTCTCAGCACTGACAATCTCCTCAGGGAAATTCTGCATGATTACCTTTTGATATCCCTGGCATTTTCTAGCAGGAGAAATCCTGCAGTGTTTCTGAAACAGAAGCTGCTGTGCCAGCTTCCTCCAGCAGCCTGGCTCGAAGGCAGCTGCCAGATGTTCTGTGGAGGTCTGCACCTCCCAAAGCTTTTAGGCACCACAGCTGCACTTTGTATCCTCCTGCTGCACCACAGAGGAGTCTCAGTATTAGACAGTGGCCTGGGCCGTGGGACTGGGATCCAGGGATGGTTTTCAAACAGCTTGCTTGAGCTGAACATTGTGGATAGGGGCAACCTCTGACATTACTGGGGGTTTTGAGGTTACAGCTCTTAGGATCAGAAAGGGCTGTTCTGGGAATGTGGATGTGGCACAGGGGTGGACATCAGGAGCTTCTGCCTGAGGACACACTGTCCCTGTGGCAGCAGGCTAGGCTCTTTCCACAGATGGCAACAGGGGACATGGTGGCCTCCAGAGGCTGAAATCTTGTCTCAGACTTCCAGAGACTCTTGAGGCTCCTGTATTAATGCAGAGAGCTCATTCACTCATGGGGAGTCCTGTGATTTAATGAGATGCACTGTTTGAGGGCTTGTAGCTAGTTATGTGTCCTCCTTCAATTTCTTTTTTTCTTTTCATTTCTAGTCAGATAAAACAGTGCAAATGGAAAGAATAGTGGAGGTGTTGAAGCAATTTTTTAAAATTATGATGTGAGCAAAATTACACACTTCACTTTAAATGAAAAGTACTATTTACATAACAGATAATGTCCTGGAGATGTTTTCTATAAATGAATTTCTATTATTTCCTTCAAATGATGTCTCCAGGAATATGCTCTATTTCTGTCTGGCTTTACTGAGGGTATGTACAAGTATTGCTCCCTGCAGAGAGTGAAGAGAACTCTGTCTTTTCAGGTCACTTTCCATGATTCTCTCTCCTCTCTGCATCACTTTTGATGTTTGTCCCCTTCTGCTGTGCTGGTTTATGCTGCCCTCATCACTTCTCACTTCATCTCCATAGAGGTACCTCCACTCTTTTACTCCTCTCCCCACGAATGGGCATTGTTGCTTTCTCACCTGTGTGGGAACACTTCCCTGAGCTACCCTCCTGTGCAGGACCTGACTGTGCATGGGATAACCTCCCTGAATGGGCCCCCTGTTGTAGTCCATCAGACTCTTCTTTAGCATTTCTTTGCCCTGATTTCAAGGAAAACAAGCAATGGGGGAGGAAGAACCCTGCTTATCAGCTCAAGGTTGTGTCCTCCTGCTTCCTCAGGCACACCCATGTGCCTCTTGCACCTGCCCATGTCAGGGCAGTGGTTCAGTGCTCTTCTGGGGGCTTCTACCTTTGCCCTTGTCCCTCTAATGTATGTTCAGGTAGCAATAATGTTTTTAATGGCCTTCCTGGGCTGAAAACAATTTGGATCCCATGTGGAAGTGTCTCCAGCAGCCTCCCAAGCTGAAGGGCTGAGCCTACAGAGGCGCTCACAGCAGAAGCACTGTTGGGAAGCAACTGGCAAGAGACTCTTGGAGCTAATAATAATAATGATAGTGTTGCAGCACTGAAGCAGAAGAGATAGAAGTCATTAGGAATGAAGAGAGCTATTGAAGTAGAGTAGAAAGGTATTTTAGAGAAGTTGGATATATTAGCAAGGGAATGCTGGTTAAAAAAAGTATCTACACAAATCGGCTTATGATTAAAAGTTGAATTAGTGAACATAGTTAAGAGGATTAAAGAGGAAAAATTAAGCTAAATAGTTGAGATAGTAATAGTGCACTGGCTTTGAGCAGGTTTGGTTAATCAGACTGCAACTTGTGCTCTCTGCAGAGAGAGAGCACAGAGGAGCTGGTTGAGCAGTGAGCCAAGCAGCACAGTGGGGATTGCTGGTGCTGGGCAGCTCCTGGGGACATCCCTCTCAGGCTTCTTTTCACAGGTTCCTTGGTGAGGCTGTGACTGAAGTACAGGGCAACCTCCACATGCTAGGGGTGCCCCTTCAGGTTTTGGGGCTTGTTAATATCTTTCTGCTGGAAGTTGCATTTCTGTGAGTTGTATTTAAGCAGACACCAAGGACAGTATTTTCAAACCTGAGTCTTTGTATTTATTGTTATCCTTTTTTCTCCAGATTAGGGTTTGGGCACTAATGGTATTTGAGCAGGAAATAATGCTTGCTACTCCACCTTGTAGCAAAGAAAAGATTATTGGCACCTTTAGAAGAAAAGCAGATTGCAGGAAAATGTGTGGGAAAAACTCTTGACAGTGTAGCTGTGACCATGGTCACAAGGGTTTTCAGGATGAAGAAGAGACGAGAATGTTGACTCCATGATCAGAAGGCTTGATTTATTATTTTATGATATATGTTACATTAAGACTATACTAAAAAGAAATAGAAAGGAAAAGGTTTCTTCAGAAGCTAGCTAAGCTAAGAATAGACAAGAATGAATAACAAAGATCTGTGTCTCAGACAGAGCAAGAGCCAGCTCTGCCATGAGTGGTCAGTAAATCCAAACATCTACAGGAGACCAATCACAGGTCTACCTGTTGCATTCCACAGCAGCAGATAACCATTGTTTACTTTTGGTTGCTGAAACTGCAGCTTCTCACAAGGAAAAATCCTAAGAAAGGATTTTTCATGAAAGATGTCTGCGACATGTAGCCAGTACATAACTTCAGCTACTGAGCAGCTTCCCTTCTTCTTGTCATGACTAGAATTGTCCTGCTTACCTCTACTAGAATTGTGCTGCTGGCCTTACTTTGGAGTCTTTTGGAGCATCTAGCTCCCAGTCTACCAGCAGCACTTCTTTGCCATGGCTTAATGCTCTTTGTCATGTGAAAGGGAGGTGGTTTCCCAGTAGAAACCAGTCTGACAGAGGCATTGCCATGACTGCAAACCTTGGATGCTGCAGTGCCCATATGTTGCAGAAATCCTGAAGGAGTGTATAAAAGAAGAAAAAGATGCAAATCCCACCTCTTAAAATGTAGTACTGTCAAAATTTGGGCTCATTTTATTCATACCTGTTGGACTCAGGGCCTGAGGCGTTAAAAGAAGGGCTTCAGGAGTAGCCACCAGCATCTACACACCACATGCTTTTACATTTGTGATTGTTTGATCCTTGAGATATTTAAGATTATTTCATTATAAAAATGAGGGAGGGAATTCTTTACCCTGAATTAAAAAGGCAATGTTTTGAATTGTCCAGAATTCCTAAGAAAAACAATGTTTCCAGCAAGCAGTGCTTTGAGACATGCTTGGTTTTCCAGGACCTGGTGGCCCTGCTATATTTTTTGGGCTTCTGTTTTAATGCTATAAGCAGCTGGCAGTTGTGATCAACAGCTGTCTACAAATTCAGGCCTAAATTTCAGTTTCTTATATATCTAGCTTATATTTTCTGTCTTAAGGAATTTTTATTCTTGCACATAACTACATGTGGTTCTTACTCATATCATTTGCTACAGCTTGGTTATCCCCACAGGCTTTGTAAGCACTGAAGGCTGGAACTCTGCTGGTACTCTATGGCCTGTCCTAGGAATATGAGGCAGTGGGTTTAAGATGCATATGGGCTTGTGTGTAAAGGCAGCTGGAGATGGAAAAGGCTGGTTTGAGGCTACCAATACCTCAAAAGTAATGTTCTTTACTTCTTAGTGAAAATAAAGCTCTGTGAATACTTTTTCCATCATACCAGAACTGTGTAGGAACATTTCTTTTTTGGCTGGAAAAGCTTATAAATTTATTTTTCTTTTTCTGCTGGAGTTTATTTCCTGTTCTGATGAGCTGGTCTCACCTGCCTCCCAGAGAGCATCCTTGTGAAAGAGACCCTTAGTTATAGCTAATGTTTGCATGTGAATGTTTTAACCTTGGAAAAAGCTACACTGCTCTTCAATAAAAATGTTAAATAAAAAGTATTCTGGCCAGCTCATCTTATACAGATCTTTTCATTAGCATTACAGAAAAAAATATTTTCCACAGAGTTACTTACATTCTTAAGCTGTCCCTATGCCAGCAGTGAGTATTCTCCTCCTGTTGGCTGGCACTGCAGCCCAGATATATTGGGGTGTAAGTCATGAAGTCTGTGCTAGCTTCAGCCATGAGCTGCAAGAAAGCATTTGTCCCCTGAGTCAGCCTGCCCAAGAGGAGACTCTGTCCCAGTGATTCAGAGTTCTTATTGCTGTTCACTGTCCTGCACTCCTCCTCTGCCCTATTATTTCTTCCTGCTCCTGTGCCTTGTCTCCAGGAGCAGCAGGTAATAGTGAGCAGGAATTTTTTTACTCCTTCAGCAAGCATGATTGAGACTTCAATTTCTTGCTCTGCTTGTTGATCCCACAGAGCTAAGCTCATATCCTTCATAATTCAAGGTGACATGACAAGGCTCACTGGGGACTATCCCTGCACACTACATAAATGAATAGTCCTATAAATGGTCAAGTAGTTTTCCAGTACTTTGACTTCTCTATTATGTTGTTCAGATCTCAGAAAACAAAGATTACTCTGTTTCTGCCTATACCATATTGAATTTGAAGAGCTCTTTTGTCCCCTGTTCTTTTTAATAATTGTTATGTATTCGTAGTAGATAACTTTTCTCACTCCACTCTGGGAGATGCTGCTATTCCTATTTATGCATTGGGACACTGAGTTGTAAAGAAGTTGTGGGTGTGGGCTTTGTGGCACTGAGTACTGCCAAAGCTGTGAGATCTGGAGCACCCAGCAATCTCCTCCCAGGCAGAGCCAGTAATAACACTTGAATGCAGAGTGTTTTTCTATGACTGCAGAGTGAGACAGTGCTGCAGCAGTGAGCTCCTGGACTAAGGATCAACGTGGGAAAGACTGCCAGGGCTATTGGCTCATTTTCTCTCTAATTATACCACACACTGAATAAGTCTGTTTGAAGGTATCTTTTCCTTTCCTCACTCCAGATCTACTCTTTCCCTTGATTTTTTTTCTCAAGTATTTTCTCTCTAAGTACTCTGTTGTGCTTCCTCACCCATCCTCACACACCAGCCATATCTGTCTTTAAAAGAAGGGATTTTTGCAGGATTAAGCATACAGACAATGTTATTGGTGTCCTGTTCTCTCCAGAATCCTAAAAAGCACTACCTTCTTGTTTTTTCATGTGCTTCTCACTTCCTGCATGGAGTGCCTGACCTACAGAGAGATTTTGGAAAAGAGAATTAACAATTTTGTGTAGCTGTTGACAAGTCAGTGAGTCAGAACTAAAGCTGGAATGCTGTGAGGGGAGCTGCAGCCACCAGTGGTGCTTTCTGCAAATGGGCAAGCCAGGCTGGATAAAAGGGAACAAAGATATTCCTTCTAAAACATTCTTCCTAACACAGAGCCAAAATAAAAAGGAAATTCAAAAATAAATAAAAAATTAAGGCTTTTTGACTTTTGAATTAATTTAGTTTTTTCCTTTATTCTTATCTTCTGCGCTTTGACTGGGACAGAACATGGAAATAATCACAATAGACTATGGCTAACCAGGAGAAAAAATCCAACAAGTTTGTGCAGACAAGAAGGTTCCAGGTTTCAAAAAACCATGATTTACAGGATCCCCAGAACTTTTGCTTTCCCCTAATGGGAATTCTCATGGAAGCAGGACATCCAGCTGCTGAATGCATGACACCTCTGCACTTGCTAATCTTCTTTTTTTTTATTGAACCTCCCTCTGCATCAGACACTTGATATTTGGCCATTTTTTCCACTTGACTTTGTGATGTTGCTGCCTCTCTTTCTTGTAGTAGCACACCTGTCTTGTGATCCTTTTCCATAACCCACCACAGACTACTATTAGTCTGGGGTCATCCTTTCCTATTATCAACTTCCTGCATTTATAAGTGGAAATTTAGAAGAAATTATTTGGAGGCTGCTGGTATCTGAAAGGTTCTGAACTGGGGCAAGGACATCTAGAAAGGCTCAGATTGTATTAACAGTCCCATCAGTCCCCCTGTTGCTTGTTCTGTGGTAGAAATTTGTTCCCAAAGAGAAAGAGCTTTTCCTCAACTGCTGCACTGGTTTCCTGTAGTGACACACATGGGCTCTCCATTGTCTTGAGCCTAATGAATTTTGCCTTCACTTTCCTCCAATTTAATCACACTTGTTCCTCTTCTCAGCTTAAGCCTCTCTGCTGCCACTGTGTCAGAAGATTCCTTCGGCCTCTCTTGGTCTTCAGCATACCCGTCCCCTTGCTCATTAGAGCACAGTCACAACAGTCTTGGCTCCCACTCCCCTGGCTGCCCCTCTCTGTCCCCTGAGCCTTGCCTGCAGTGTCATCAGTTGCTCTGTGCAGTGTGGCACAGCTCAGCCCCCGCTGCCTTTCTTTCCCAGGAGCCCTTTGACCATGCTTTACCATGGTTCTAGCCAGGAAAATAATGTTCTGCAAATGCTTTCAGCAAACAAATAACTAAAATATTTGCTTTTTGCTATTTTTGTTTTTTTTTTTTTCCCAGAAAAGCTGAGAGAAATGTAAAACCAGGAGACATTCTTGGGTGAATCGGTGAATCTCTCTCTCTTTCTTTTTTTTGTGAAGTAGTGGAGGGCCAGATCAACCTCTCAGTTTTCAATGGACAAAACATGCACAGCAGCACAGCAGGGCTGTAGCTGTAAAGGTCATAAAGGGTCAGAGAAACACGCCGTTCTTCTCATCATCCCTCTAAATTCTTCAGAAATCTCTCTATCGGATTTTATTGCTATTTTTTGTGGCAAATTGAGGTCATTCTGCTGGATGTTGTATAACATGGACAGGCATGAATGTGGGTTGATGCTGCCTACCAACCTTTGTGCCCAGTGGTGGTACAAGAGCTGCTGCTGGGGTAACCTCCCACATGTGCAAGTTCCTTCTCAGGCCGGTTAACAATTACCCACTTCTTCCAGAAGTGAAGGACTGTGACCTCAACCTCCACACCCAGCTGCTGCATTGTCACTATAACAATAGTGCCACTGCAGCTAGAATGAGGTGATGTTTTCCAGGGATTCATTCAGCAAGAAAGTCTCTGAAGTGTGTGAGATCTGAAGAGAGTAGCAAATGGTAATTCAGCGTAAAGGCATTCTCTTTCTTTTTGAGAAAGTGGGAGAGAAGAATAATATGATCTAATAAAAGGTATTATGTTTCATTCCAATGCACCTTGCCCCTCCAATAAAAAGATGAACTAGAACCACTAGTTTGGCCAAGATAGAGACTTAGCAACTGTTGAATTATTTCCCGTTGGACAACAGGCATTTAGAAGCATTGGAGGGGGTGGAACTGGGAATAGCTGTTTTCCCAGTCCTGGTTCTGCTAATATTCATTAGCTTTCTTCTCCTTGTGCCATCATTGCACAGACCTGTAATTGCTGACATCTTTAAATGTGTAGGCATGACTGCTTGAGCCAAGGGTTACTCAGCTATCTGGGTGTTCAATTGTGTGCACAGCTGCAGTGTTAAATATTCAGGCAAACAACTCCTGCACCATTTCCCTTCTTTCAAAGTGTGACCGAGTGAACCCCCTGCAGCCTGCCTGAACTGCAGTGACAGCCTTGCCAGTTGGGCACTGTGTCTGCTTCAAAGGCCAAGCTGCCATGTCCTACACACCCAATCTGTAATTCAATTAGTCCCTTCTTCACATTCCCCAGTCTGCATCTCAGGCATTCCCCCACAGCCCTGTAGTCTTGCTCTGTCCTCATCATGTTGCCTGCTTGAGAGGCTGAGACCTGGCATGGGCAGAGGGTGTCTGGGCAGGTTCTTTGTTTTTCCCATCTTGTGACAACATCCCAGGGAGGGTGTGACCCCATCTGTCACTTATTACTTGTAGGCTGGAAAAAGGAAAAACCACCTGTTTAGCTTGTTGTTAACTTGGGAAGAACCTGGGTCTTGTGGTTAAGGAAATGACTGAGGGCTGAGGGCTCAAGTCCTCTGACACAAATGTCCAGATGGCCTTGGGCAAGTCACCTCACCTCCTCAGGAGTCTGAACCTGTGCTGTTTTCCTCCATCCTGTTGCCTGCCTCACCTCTTTGCATCAATGTGCCTGCGTACTCCTGAGGACCACTACTAAAATGCCTGAGCAATTAAAACTGGCAAGCTTTCTGGCTTTAGGATTGTGATGGATCCACCTACCATATTTTCTTCTTTCACTGGAAAAGAAATCAAGTGTGTCACAAAAGAAAACAAAAACCAACAGTGAAAATCTCTGCTTGAGTTTGCCAACTAGTGGAGCAAAGAATTATCCGGGTTTTCTCTGCATGTATTGCCTCATGCAGCATAGTGCTGACCCCACGCTTCTGCAACAACAAAACAAAGAGATCTCACTTCTGAGATTAGTTTTTGTCCCTAAAGCTTTCTTAGGTTCTGGATTTGTAGTTCCAAGACAGAAATGCTTTCCACCTGCCCACCACTGTACCTCTGCCCAGACCATCAGAATCTATAAGGAAGCTTGAAGAGGCTAGCTATCTTAGATTACAATGTAAGATGAAACCAAAAGTATGTCTTCCATCACCATCTTCATAAACTGTTAAAAACCAGGTGAGGCAGTGTTCTTTATCTCTTCCATGGCTCATCCCTGATAACTCCCTGCAGGGAAGTATCTTCTGCTAATGGGCCATCAAATCTCGCTGCATGACTCATAAAATTACATCATCCCCTATGGAGGTGCTCTGGCCAGGGGGAGAAACCAAGCATTCCTGTCTGGATATAATCTGAGATTTGGAACACCACAAACAGCCTTACCTACTGGATTCCTGGAGGACAAGAGCTACATAACTACCACTGGACCTTCAGAGGAAGACCAGACCCTTCTACAGGATCACTGCTTCAACAGAACCACATCTATCACTTCAACAGGATTGCAGCCACCATTTAATCTGACTGTTACCACCACTGCTACCACCACCCTGACCAACAGGGTGTCAGGTTGTATCCTGACTGTCAGTTTAAGCCAGTGTTTCTGTATTATTGCCTTTATCTTAATTTTCCTATTAAACTTTAGTTCTGACTTGGGATTTCCCACTGGTTTGCTTTCAACCTAGTGCAGTAATGGGATTTGCTGTCTCTTTTTTTTTTTGTCTGAGATTTTAAATCTGCTGCATTTCTTTACAGCTGAAGAAAAAGAGATCTATTAATATATTAGTGCTATGTCTGCTTTCATCCCACACCTCCTTCACATATCCCCTCATTCCTTTTAAAGACAGCTTGACTGCAGGTATGAAATACATTGTGGGGAGTCCATACATTACTTCTCCTGAAGTAAATCAAGATCTCTGCTGTTTCACAGTCATTTTGCCTGAGCTACTTAGTCTTTCCTAGGTGCAGGCCTGGCTGTTTGCTGAGAAATCCAGGACTCAATTGAGCTGTCAGTCCTCACTTTCCTTCTCAGGGCAGCTGCTTCATCAACCAAATATTCGTATGCAAACCAAACCAGGTTTGTGCTGAAAGAAAATTGCAGCCATTATGATGCTCCTTTTCCATTCCTCCATCTGATCCCTCAAGAAGAGCTTCAGCTATCAATTATTTGAGAAATTGGAGCCATCTGTGGGGCATGGGGAACTTTATCTTTGCATGCTGCGCATAGCATAGATATGAACTGGGAGTCCCATAGGAAAAAACACTATTATTATTTAAAGAGCTATTGGCTGTCATTGCTCTGCCCTCCACAGAGGTCTCTGCAGCTTTCTGATTGCCTGGCTGTTTGGCTTTACACTGATTTATTGTACTTACACAAATAGGATGAATAATGTGTTTTCCAAATGGTTATTCAGCACCCAGCTGTAACCCCCCGCTTTGTTCTGCGTCATCCCTTGGGTGTTATTTTCTTTCCCATATCTATCTTGGATTTCCATGTTGCTTTTGAGTTTCAAGCATGTCTCCAGTATCTTCAGGAAGCTTTGCTTGTGTAACAATAGCTGCCCATTGCTATGCAGTGTTGTGCTTTCAGATTCTGTTTGGATTACAGAGCTGCTCTGCACATCCTCTGCCTCACCAGGACCTCTCACTGGCAGGGGCTGGGAGGCTCCATCTAGAATCACCATGTCCCCTTTTATCCCCCCAGTGCAAGACATCAGCAAAATGGAACAAAATGCTCTGGGTGGATGACCACCAAGATGGTTGAGGAGATGGAGTGCAGGATAAAAAAGACTGAGAGACTGGATTTGTTCAGCCTGAAAAGAAAAGAAGACAAAGGGGGATATTTCTGCCCCTTTTCACCTGGCTAGAAAAGGATATAGGGAAGATGGAATGAGGCCTTTGTCAGAACTGCATGGTATTTGAAGAGGACAAAAAAGATACAAGTGACATCAAGAAAAATTCTACTTTAGAAAGAAAAACAGATTCTCCAGGAAGATGGTACAGCACCAAAACAGGGCCCAGAGCATCTGTGGATGTCCACCACTGGGGACATTAAAAGTTCAAGTGGAACATGGCCTTAACATCCTGCATTATCTTTGAAGTTATCCTGCTAAGAATAGAACTTTGAGCAGACAGCATCCTACAGTCCCTTTGCATCTGAAATTCTGCAATCCTGACCTCTTTCCTGCCTCCCAGGAAAATGCTGAGGAGAGGAGGAAAACCTCTTCCAACTCTTCTTTTTATGGCTATCCACAGTAAAATACAACTGGGAAAGGAGATCTTGACAGCAGGGAGAATGTAGTTCTCTCTCCCTGTTAGCATTACCTGATGTCTTTTCCATTTGAGCAGAAATTTTTCAATAGGGAAAAAGGCAAATTGGGCTGTGCCTTACATTTTCAGGTGTTCCGTGCAAATGGCCTGACTGCCTGTCCAGCCTTGGCTACATTGGGCTGAGCAAGGGCCAAGTAAGCGGTGGGAAAAAAGCAACAGGTCAAACAAACTTGATGTGAAGAAAATCTCCCATTTCTGAGTTCAGGGGAGAAGAGGGGATTTATCAAGCAAACCTCTGTCTTGTGCTGTCTCTGTGTTTGTCTGTGGCTTTATCTATTAAATGGAGCCATTAGAAGAACCAAAATGCTCCCTGGAGTAATTCAGGATGAAAACACTTTCCCTTATGTCCTAGCTACTTCTTACCACCAGAAGCAATTTCCTGTCTCTGGGAGGCTTTTGCTATGCACAGCATGTAAGTGATGGCCCAGGATGGCTGTGTGATGTCACCCTAAATCTCTGCTTTGTCGCGCCTGATGAGTCAGAATAAACACAATAAACTGCCGTGTGTCATTAATGGGAAAAGCAATGAAGCAAGGTCCAAAACAAGGGCTGACCACTTTGCAAATAATAAGTCCACAGCTGGTAGTGAGCAGTGATCAGAAAGCCATGGCAGCCTTGTGGCCAGCACTTCCCCTCATGTGAGATGGGCTGCAGGCTTTGGTCCAGCCCCTGGCCAGAGGCAAGTGTGGGGTATAAAAGGGTTAAAACTGGTGTGTCTGAGGCAGATTCAGCAGCCTATCTTTCCTACCTTTTGGTGTTTCAAAAAGAGCTGGATGAAAACATGTTGTTGGATGTGACCTGAAGGATCTTGGCTCTGTCACCAGACCAGTCCAAGTGTAGTAACTAAGCTTGATCATTCTTCCTTACCATGTTCCAAGAAGAGTTAGTGGGAGCATTTCATTCAGTGTCAATGGGATTGACCTTCCTTGCCCCCTCAGACAAAGTTGGCATGAAAGTCTTTTCCCTCAGAAGACATTTTCCTGCTTCTCTGTTCTGTTCAAGCCAGACTGAGAGTGGGTGCTGGTCTGTCCATGCCATGTGTTGCAATAAGCTCCTCCAAAAATCCACTTGTTACGCTCAAAAAGCCATTTTGTTTTAGGACGCTGACAGAAGCAATTAAGCTTCTAAGAGATGGATGAAATGGATGAAACTCAGATAAGGAAAAAAGACAGAGTGAGGAGAGTGAGGAGAGTTTTTGAGGGCAGGGGAGTGAGTTAAGAAATTATTCCGTTTGCTGGAATTGTTTCAGATGAGAAAGCAGGTTTTTGATTGGGCGAGGAGTGTGAGAGTGTGACCTGTGGTAATGACAGACCATTTGTCTGTTCCCGTGCCTGTCTCCTACACTGACCAGGATCTTTTCAGACAAGGGGCATGTTTCCACACGAGGAGTTTAAAAATTCAGGGAGATCAGAGAGGGAGCTATATCTTTCTCTCTTTCTCACCATTCCACAGCTCACATCAATAGCTTATCTTTCCTTATGATTTGTATAGAACAAACAGCCATATGGTTAGCCCACATCTCTTGCAAAATTCACCTGGAGAACCCAGGTCTGACCTACTGCCTCCCTTGTACTACCAAAACCTGGCAGGGCTTCTCAGCCTCAGTTGAGAAATAGGAAGCTGTGGCCATATTTATTCACCAGTAACTGTATGGGATTTACTTTTTCCTTGTCCTACCCTGACCCCATGTTGAAGCGTGTGTGCAGACACACGCATTGGCAAGCTGAAAAACAAGCAGGCTACAGAGAGCATTTCATGTAACACCTTTATAGGATTAAATATTTGAACAGTTCCATTAATCTTGCAGTTAGCTGCTCTGAACTGCAGTACCTGCACCAGCAACTGCTGGAAGAACAAGTGCCTGACCACACTTCAAACATCCTTACCCTCCTTTCCCATTTTGCAGTCCCTGGTAAGCTAATCTAGGTAATTTTTTACAGAGCCAACATCCATTGGAGACAGTTCTGTCCTCAACATCATCTGCAAATTACTTCTTGAAAGAGATCCCCTCTTATTATTTATCTTTTTTTACCTTCCAGTAGACAAGCAACCAGCAAACTGTATAGACTATGAAAACACTAGAGGAGGAATGCAGGCAAATGGTCCAGGTGGAGAGGATCCATCTCTTCACCCACCTCCTTCCCCATGGCTGTCTCCTTCCAAATGGGATGCAAATCAATGGAGATGAAGATCTGAGCTATCAGCCACAGGCCCTGTCCAGAGTTCCATTTCTGATCCTCCTGCTATCCAGCTTCCTCACCAGTGGGATGTGGTTGCACGGGCTCAGCTGAGAGGGGCTGAGTGCTGGTGCTGGTGTTCCTGGGCTCTGGCTCAGACCTATCCAGCACACTTGTCTTCCCCTGACTCCTCTGCAGTCCCTGTAATGTTCAGGGAAGAGCACTGGATGTGAGAGGTGGTTCCAGTTCCCCTGCCATGCTCTATCCCATTGCAGGGCAAGGTATCCCTACTGAAATGAATGATGTGTGAGTAGAGGCAAGCTGACACAGGGAAGAGGAAAATCAGGTTTGAGGTTTGTGTGCAAAGTATAATAAACTGGCATTTTCTGCAGACTGCATAATGGACCTGCTCAATGTAAAACTAATTCAGTTTCTTGTGATTCTGGAATGCCTCCTCATTAAAATTGTGCGTTCACCTTTTTAAAGAAGTGACATATAAGAATGTGCATATTGCATCATATTAGAAAACAGAGAAAAATTGTAAGCACCATCTCACTTTGCTAAGTACAGCAAACACTGTTGGCATCCCTAATATGAAAGTTTTTAATTTGATAGTTTACATTCCATTAGTATTCCTCATCTATCAAACCTGAAGTGCATAAATGTAGCATGGCATACAGTACTTTGCATTTGCAAAGGCAGAGCTGTGAGGTGCATAAGAAAATATTTCTTGAGGCTCCAAAATGCCATTTTCAACATGATCTTGCAAAACTAGAAAGGAGACTGGAAGTGAATGGGCTGTGCCCACATTATGAGAAACACATTACAGAGTTACATTTCACAACCTCAACACAAACATCTGTCTGTTTACCTATTGACCAAATGATTGCCTTATCTAATGGCCCATCTAGTCTGATATTGTGCACTTTAAAAAAACATCACTGACACTTGACTAAGAGGCAAAGAAAATAGTGCCCACAAACACATTTTCCTGGAGGAAGCCACTTCCTGCTATTTCAGACTGTAATCAGCATATGATCAAACATCAGTGTCCTCAGTTTGCCGAATCCTCTAATCAAAATTTTCAGATACTTAGAGGTCCTTAAAGATCTCTATTTTGGTGTCTAAAATTGACAATTCCATTATAGATAATGAATTTTTAGCTGCTAGGTGCTGAGTACTTTCTGAAAATTATGCTCTTTTTAAAGAAAGGGGCCAAAATCCTGCTGCCCAAAACCACTGCATTTTTTGGAAAATATTGGCTGCTTCTTTTGGAGAAGATTAGCAGCCTCTTGGGATGAGTGAAGAAGGCTACCTCTCCTTTCATCTGTGTGCAGCATTGGTCCAGACTCCCACTGCAGATAATTCAAAGGATTGCATGTAAGGTTAGTTTTTCTCTGTTACGTATTTGATTTTATACATAATAGGGGGCATTCTTATGGCCCATTTGACACTGGGCAATAATATAAGCACAAGTAGTGGCTGAATGGAATTAAAGGAAGACAAGAGTCCTAACACAACTATCTCAGCAGTTTAGCACTGTCCAGTGGGACTCTTCAGCAGAAAGCCACTCAGGCAAGGTGAGACTTTGATAAAGAACAGATACTCTGTGACAACTGGAGCTGCACAAGATAAAATAGAAGTAATCACCCATGATTCAAGATAAAACCCATCTTCCCTGAGCTCCTAATGCTTTCTTCCTCTGCTCTCTGTACAGTCTTGATGCCATGCTTGCTGGACCGTTTCCTGACTCAGCTACACAATAGCTTCACTTTGAAGGGAGATTTCATCTGTGGTGCTGTGGATACCATGATGGTCAGTGAGTCTCATGTATCCTCAGTAGTAAATGCAATTAATTTAACATTGGGATGGCAGGTGCATTCTGGGGAGGGATCACTGCCTGACTATTCCAAACCATGGCTCAGTAGTCTAACCTGACATGAAGAGGTATTGCTTGAAATCCTTCCATGATTTTGTTCCTGGCTCACAGGGGTAGTACCTGTGCAGGTGCTCACATTGTGCTGGGCTTAAAGGAGCCAGGGCTGCTTGGTATCACTTCAGATGGTGAGCAAACTCAGCCTTGCTCCTGTTGTGCCTCCTGACACATTAGTAGACTTCTCCTGGAGACATTAGAAATCTTAAAGCTCCTGAGGCTGACTGGGAAGCAGAGGCTTCTATAAGTACTTGAGAAAGACCTGAGCTCCAGGTCAAGATTTTGGGATGCTCCAGGTGACTGGTCTTTCCATAGTGTACTTCATTGTCCCTTATCACACAGAGCTTCAAGGATTGGCCTATATCCAAGTTTGGTGTCTAAGGAAAGAGTTAAAGAAAGTTTTATTTCAAGGTATTCACGAGATTTGCAATCATGGGATTTGCCTGTGCATTTTATGCTCTCCCCTGTCTCTTTAATTTGGTTAAAACAAAACATCACCCTGTAGGTAAGAATCCTACATGGATTTGAAGCAGGCAGTTGAGCCAAAAATCTGGATTCAAACACAGTCTGTGCATCAGAGTGGCTGTTTCTTCCTAGCCTCAGAGCACCTTCTGTGTCTTCATCCCTGCTGAGCGTAAACAAGCAAACAAAATGCACCAAGAAAAAAAAAGGTCCACCAAGAGAAACTTAGTGTTGTCATTAGCAGAAATTTGCGAGAAACAACAGAGAATGACAGCACACAAATCCCAGAAGGTGTTGTTTCAGAAACTGCTGCAGATGTGAGCACAGAGAGCAGATGCTGAGAGACCAGCTGTGAAGGACCAAGTCAAACAAAATCAGTTCTATTGGGTTGATTCAGAGCAACCAAGGAGAGCTGAAAACCTTGAACCATGAAACCTATATCTCATTCCAGCAGCCATCAGCCAACACCTACGAGTGTAAGAGGCTGAATACTCCACAACTCAAAATTACACTCACAATCAGATGCGTTCACAGGTCCCTACAGGAAGCTCCTCATGAGCCAGGGGTGACAGGATATCTGCCAAGAGTCACATGTTCAAAGAAAACTCATTCATGGTGGCATCAGAGTAGTATTTCAGCCCTGTGTATAGGGGTGGATTTGGAGTTTATTTTAGGGAGTCGTTAAGTACTTAGCTTACCTTTTTTCTTCACAAGATGGTAATCCTGATCTTGTTCATTTACACAGTAAAGTGCTGCCGCGCGCTCACCTCCTGCAGATCTCTCTCCTTCTACTCTCCAAGAGGTTCCACATGCACCCTCCAGCTGTGGCCAATATCTCAGCCTGTTTGGATAGCATCTGTTTGCATCTCTACACTGTTGGCATTTAGTGAAATACTTGCCTCTTTCATTGAATGCCTGCTCCCAGTCTTTTCATCTGGCACTCCACTTTCAGGCAATGTGTCCCCTTGAACTTGTCTCTTTTCCCACAGCCTTGTGACACAGATGCAATCAGCCTCACAGTCCTCTTGAGGAGGAGGCACATCCTAGACTCAGGTGGCAGCTTCTGCTCCATTTTGTGTCTCATCTGAAAATTATAAGAAGTATATTGCCTCTGTGATTTCTTCCAGGATCCCTTCAAAAGGTCACTGGAGACCTCTACCTGCTCTCACGTGTGGAAACTCAATTTTGGAAAATACAGGTTGCCTGATACAATGCACTGAGGTGCCTTTGCAGAGTGGCAAGCTGCAAGTGGAGTCAGCACAATGCTTCTATGTGAAGAGAAAAGGCATTTCTGAAAGAAAACAATGAGTACCTTTCAAACCTGAATACCTCATACAGAATTTAGTGCCTCTGCTGTTGTTGTAGGTAACCTTTTACTCTTCTGAGAGGGTCTTGAGCCCAGAAACAGGCCAGCACCATTGTGTCACATATTTAAAGCAAGACATGCATCTGAGGCTGCAAAGCCAAATCACAGCTGTGTTGTGGCCCTGGGACACACAAATTCACATCATTCTATATGTGTGCATTATACACCTCTGAACTCACACAAACACAAACACATTAATGGGTATGAACTGCATTTTTATGTGTTTGTGTTACATGGCAGTGAAGTAGGTTGCTTCTTTCATGGAAACCAGCATGTGTGAATTTTTAAAAGCAGAAAAACAAAAGAAGCAAACCCTGCAACCTCACATGGCTCAAAAGTGGTTTTTAATTACAGTCACTGTTACAGATCAGCACTGCTGAGGGATGCAAAAGAGAAGAGATGAAAGCTGAGGGCAGAATTGCCAGCAGCTTTCAAAGCAACCCATGGACTGGTAATGCAGAGTGTGGAAAGCTTTAGTACTGAAATCCTCAGAGCATGAGAGACAAACAGAAGTAGGGAAGAGAGAAGAATGCACTGCCTTGTCACACCATCACTGGAAGGACCCCAAAATGAAAATTTTCACCTATGTTTACTCATTAACTAACAAAGAAGAAAAAAACCCTGAAATATGAGCTGCTAAGCAGGCCTATGAATGGGATTTTTGTGAAGCAAAGAAAGTAAATAATCAGAATCAGAAAATGATATCTAGTGTTTGTTCAATTGTTTGCTGAAGCATTCGCACTGTGAACCAGAACAGACTTCATCTTATCTATGCCAAAGTAAAGCTCATTTTCTGCATACACAGAGAGCTGTAGGATCAGACTCCAGATCACTGAGCCTTTTTTACCATTCATTTATACTGGTTTTACACTATATTTAGTTTGCAGAGTTATTGCAGCCCAGTGGAATGGACAATAAGTCTTAGTATATTCAATATTTACAGAAGAAAAGCCAAGCAAAGTTAGATAATACTTAATAGGAACTGTGATACAGACCAGTAATATAATTCTAGAGACAGACTGCAACTACTAACAGTTGTCTCTTTCTATTGTTTCTTAACCTTTGACTAGCATTTATTTTCTAAAGAACAGCTTCAAAGGCTTTTCTTTGAAGTCAAACTTATTACAAAAGTGTGATAGATTTCAATTTTAAACATCTCAACAGGTTTGAATAAAGATGGATATGACCTGCATGGAGGCAGGCGTTCTGAGGAACACTTGCTTCAGGCAGAATCCTGCCCTGGGCAAAATGGGGCACCTCAGGGTTAAAAAGGGAAAAACAGGAGAAAAGGATATGCAGGATATGGCAGGGACCAAAATATAGCAGAGAAAGAGGGCAGTGATAAGTGGTCCCAGAAATAGCCTCTACATTGATATCCCTGGGAAAGGCAAAAAATTACAGGGCCTTGGAAGTGGAGCTTTAGTCTTTTTTTTCTACCATCCTGTAATGGGTAGTATTAATTTTTCTTATTATCAGGCATTTAAAAATTAGTCTGGGGTCATCATCTAGGCTTGCATAGACAGCGAAGAGAGGGAACAACCTAGTACAGGTTCAATCAATTTACTTCTTGAAGTATTTTTTTCTGTCTCAATCAGGTTATTTAGGGAGTTGTCAAACTTTTAAATGGCTGCTGTTAAGCAAGATGATTCCCACCCCTCAGTGGGTGTGACATTTGCTGGAAGTATGGATAGATTCCCACAAAGGAACTTGAATTCTGAGACATTCTGCAGGGGACAGGATGGATGAAACACAATCTCAAGAAGAGATGTGGGATTAGACTGGCCTCAGACATGGTGGAAGTCAGAGGTTTAAACTGAGAGCAGGTCTTTAAAACAGGCACTGTATATGGTTGTATGCAGTTAGTTGCACTGAAATAATGAGATGAAAACATTGCACTGAAGGCTGAATGTCTGCCTTCTCTGGAGTGGCACAGCTGGGCCAAAATGGGACCTAGGACTTGTGGCTGTTGTTCCCACACCAGCTTATTACAGAGTCACAGTGTGTTCAGAGTAGGACAGGGACTGGTGGCTCTGTACAAAGACTTTCATTTAGGCCAAGCCTATCTATCAGTGCATCTATCAAATGGAGACCCAGCTCTGAAAGAGCACAATGGAAAGCAGATGCAAAGGGAAAACCTTTGTGCCATTGGAAGCATTGTCACTGAATTTTTCAGCACTTTACCCCAGTGTAAAAGGAAGATCAGCACTGAATTTTCTGAGCTGTAAAATTAATGGCTAAAGACATAACACAGACACTATAGAAACTCTGAGAATTAATGATAACAGGGTAGAAAATTAAGAGCCTAAATGAAACCAAGAGCTGAGATTGATAATATTAAGATATATTATTACATCAGAAAATCAGATTATTAAATTTTTTCCACCCAAAACAAGTGTTGTCTTTCACAGAAAAGTCCTATATTATGATTTTTTCATGCTCTTTCTCATTTATTCTGATCTTACCTTTCTCTCTCTAGTAGATGCATTTTCTTCCATAGCTACTTACCCTTGTGTGCCCTCATTTAAATCATCAACACTTTCCATAATTGTCTTTCTAGTTTCTTGTAAGTCTGTTGCAACAGGTATGGTCATTCCCACATCTCCTAAGCTCCCTTTCCCAGGCAGATATTGACTCATGGCTGTGCAAGCCACCCAGTACTGATGTCTCTGGAAAATAAGGTTTGTGTATAGACTTCTATCCAGAAGAGCTAAGTCTGGTCTGGAGCTTGATTTTATTGTTTTCTAAATTATTCTGTGTCATGTGACATCATTTTGGCCTATATACACTCTCTTGATATTTCTATTTACTGTTTATTTGGTACCACTCCTTTCCTTTTCCTTTTTTGCCTATTTCCTCTCTGACAGGCGTGCTGACAGATAAAGGCACTTCTTGCCTTATGAGGACGTCCTTGGACAATACGGGGGACCTATCATTTATGAATGGAGGAACAAAGCAAAAAGAAACTCAGTGACTTGATCACAGTAAGAAAGCCACAGAAAAAGGGGGAGGTTGAATTTGAGTGTTCTGAACTCATGCTTAAGGCACAAATCTATTTTTCCAGATAAATAAATGAATGTATCTGTAGGTGTTACCGAAAATGAACAAGTTTATCGTGTTTTTATCATGTTTTGACTATGCTAGCTATCAGAAAATCCTAATGATTTCACCAAGAATTGATCTGCAATGGGGTCTTTTACATTTTTTGTGAGTTTTCTTGCTGCTGGGTTTTTTTTTGTTGTTTGATTTTGTTTTGTTTTGGGTTTTTTCTTTCCTTCTTTCTTCAAGGAAGGGCAAAGGAACTGAGTTAAAAAATTCAGAAAGGCATACAAGTGTTGCTTTCCATCACACCTAGTCCAAGGCTACTTCTCTTTTCAGGAGGACAAGAGGTTTATTTCAGAGAGGAGCAGAACTGTAAGGTGCTGGCTGGGGAAGATGACCCTTTGACATCTACAGGCTGCCTCTCAAATGCAGAAGACAAAACCTGTGTCTCACTGAAAGGAAAAGCATACTTGAAAGGAGAAGCACCAGCTTCTACCAGCTCGCTTTTCACTACTGTTTTTAAAATTAATGTTATTTATTGTGCTCTTTTCTACTTCATGTAGCTTGTCAAGGACTTTCCCTGTTACCTAGAAATAGCATGTAATGCTACGTTTTAATAAAAATAAACCAAACAGCTTGCTGCTGCTGGCTAAACACCATCTACTTAACTCCTTGGTATCCAGATTTTTGCAGAATGTTGGCAGTATTATCAGCCATCATGACGTTGGAAGTCTTGGGCATAATTCTATAAAGCATATTAGATATTTCAGGTCTTAAGGAGCAATTCTTCCTTTGTGAGATGGTCTTTATGTTGTTGAGGACTTCATGCAGACAAGGTGCAGTTCCATCTGTCTGCCTGCTCTAGGTGTGCTGGTGCAGTGATTGTGGAGTTGGCTCCATGGGCTGAAATCTTTGCTGAGTCTTTCACTGGCACTAGCCAAATGAGGGTGCATCACTTCAGCTAGCATCAGAATGGTCTCTCCACAGTGCCTCAGGTCTCCCCTGGATGTAGGTTGGCAGGTCCTTCAGTTTTCTTGACATTCTCTCCACCTATAATACTTCTCTAAGGACAGCTTGTAACATTTGGCCTTGAACTAGATACCTCCCTGAAAACCTATCAGCCCCCAGACAGCTCCCAGTGGGAGTGTCAGCTCTTGTCATGATAATTTCACTGCTCTAAGCAGCTGCCATATAACTCCTTTTTAACTGGATCAGTGTTCTTTTCACATAGGAAGCAGCTGTGTTGCTGACACATTGGTGTTTGCTCCATTCTTGTCCCTCTGCAGCTGGATTGAAGAACCTAAAATAACACAGTTAAATTCTTTCAATTTGGGTTCCTTGAATCTCATGGATTAGGAAGTTCTTTGCTATTTGTTCTGACTTCTAGGCTCATTTCAGTTTAATTCTCAAATGACACAAATCTGTTCCAATATCAGTAGCGCTATATCACAACATGACCATTCTTTGTGGACTAAAGAATTATTTCACTTTCTGAGTGGTGAAA
The DNA here is from genome assembly GCF_037042795.1 of Molothrus aeneus. NCBI lineage: Eukaryota > Metazoa > Chordata > Aves > Passeriformes > Icteridae > Molothrus > Molothrus aeneus. Next base: position 27,263,953 of record NC_089648.1, read on the forward strand.
CGTGAACAAGATTGAATAACTGCTTCCCAAAATTTATCTGTGTGCATGCCAATTGAGATGTATTCACTGTCTCAGGTTTTTCTTTTTGGTTGTTGGTATGTGGACGTTCTTAGAAGATTAGTGGCAGAATTTTGGAAGCCTTTTTCTGCCCTATCCCTGAGTTCCTTTCAACACAGCAGCCTGCATTTACTAAAGGCTGAGCTTCTTCCCAACCTTCTGTTGATTAACTAGACACATACACAATATTGCTGGTAAAAAAAAAAAAATTATTTCCTGACCTCACAGACATGGCATAAGTGGAGTTGTAAAAGCTCAATCTCCAGTAGCCTGAAACTCCTCTGTGTTTATGATTCTGTTTTCTAACCTGAGTGAAATCTGCACTTATGCTTAGGCTGATAAAGACTTTTTGCATGCTGCCTGTGAAGGAGTTAGATATGTTTATCTGAGAAACTGCAGTAGCTAATCCAAACCTTGCCTTTCTAGAAATCTCCAAGATTTTTATTTCCTGTTGAGCAATGGTGAGCGTGGTTGTTTCCAAGGCAGTGGAGACAGAAGTGTCCACTGCAGGAAGACCCATACCCTCTTCAAGGAGAAGCTCCCTGATTCCTTTCTACATAACAAATGCACAATGACAGCTCCCTGTGTCCCTGTTCCTTTGGAGAGTGTCAGGAAGGCAAGGAGGCAGTTACAGGCTGAGAAAAGCAAGAGAGCTCTTTCCCTCTGGCAGTCCTCACCAGAAGCAGCGACATGCCCTGCTCACCTGAGTGATGTACTGCAGGGGAAGGGATGGTAGCACACATCTGAGGGACAGTGAGGGATGGTGTGCTACCCTGTGGTATAACGGAGGCCAGGATGGTAATGGCTTTTGTTAGACTGGCTTATTTGTTTAGAAAAAAATAATAAGCCATCATTGTGGTTTTAATCAACCACAAACCAACTGCTCAAGCAAGTGGCTTCAGAAACCATTATGCCCTGGCGATTTTCCATGCAGTATTTGCATGAGAAATTTGCCTTATAAATGTGGAGAACTAACATCTGTGCAAAGAGAAGAAACTACCTAGGGAAAATCTCCTACTGGGATCCCTTTCAGTAAGGGGACTTGGACTACTAAGGGTAGCTACCAACTGATTCTACAATTTGCTGCCTCATTTAATTTTCTCAGCCTAGTATTACATAATCAATAATATCCTGCAGTCCCATAGACAAAAAGTACAGACCGTGTACCTTTCTGGGCTTGTGCTGTTTATTTTTAACTATGGATTTCATTGTCTTGTGATTTCCTTACTTCTCTACTGGAGGTAATGCTGGATTAATCTGTCTCCAGTTCTTACAAAATGGTAAGTAAAGATTTAAGAGTAAGAAATAACCAGTTTTCTAATACACATTGCTGATGCATTCATGTGCCAGAATTTAGAAGTTTTTTTCCTTATATACTTAATTCTTGTGTTCATTTTTCTTGCTTTTATGTAGTTGGGGCTGAGGTGTGATATTCTACATGGTGGTGAATTTTGAGATCCATCTGGAAAGCAGTAGTTTATGTTGCTTTCTTTTCATTACTTTTCCCATTCCCAATCATGTTTTAATATATTTAAGACATTTTAATGCATCTACAATGCTTTTTACAAGATTATTCTTTGGATAAATATGAATCAGTAATTACACTTTATGGCCTTTGGCTTTAGCAACACAAATAACAATAACATCAAGGTAAACCAAATATTAAGTGGTGTGCTGTTATTATAATGAGGAGCCATGTTCAGTACAAAAGGCTGTCTACTCAGTCACCACAAGAGACATGGAGTGGGTTCTGAAGAGGGTGACAAAGAATATTAAGGGACAGGAGCACCTCTCCTACCAGGAAAGGGTGAGGGCTGGGCCTGTTCAGCGCCCAGAAAACACAAGTGTGAGGGGACCTCACCAATTTTTATCAGTGTCTGCAGGGAGGGTGCCAAGAGGATGAAGCCAGGCTCTACTCAGTGGTGTTGAGCAATAGGACAAAGGACAACAGGCAGAAATTGAGGCACAGAAAATTCCATCTGAACACATGGAAGAAATTCTTTACTGTGCAGGTGACCGAGCACAGCCAAAGATTGGTTGTGGAGTCTCCTTCCCTAGAGATATTCAGGAGCTGCCTGGATGCAATCCTGTGCCATATGTTCCAGGACGACCCTGCTTGAGCAGGGAGGTTGGAGCAGATGATTCACTGCAGTCCCTTCCAACCTGACCCATTCTGGGATTCTGTGATATGTTAGCTGAACACAGCTAACCAAGCTGACACACAATTGGGACAGTAGATGTGAAACTGACATATTATTAAGGGAAAGAAAATTAATTCACTGCAGTTTAAAATAAGCAAAACCAGATGAATGATATGATTACGGAATTAAAGATTGCAACTTTCCTGTGGAATTAGCACTACTGTTACAGAGAAGCTAAAAACTGAGATCGTGCTCCCAATATAGAGTCATATTGAAAGGGTGTGGTTTCCAGGTTGGTGTTAGACTTGTACTTCAAGAGTTAGTTATTTGAAAATATTGGTGTGAACTGCTCCCAGGGAAAGCAGTGAATAGCTGAATAAAACCGTAAAATGTCTTTCCAAGGCTAGTTGGGAGCAGTCTGGTTTCAGAAGCTGTGAGACAAAATCAGATCCAGTGTGACTTGCATTTATGAAAAATAATCCACTTAATGTGGATGTCTAAGTGGGGATGTAGGTTCTGCATATAGATATTTTCATTAAGGACTTGAGGGTGAAATTCTGTTATCCTCCTCTCAGTAATTTTTTTTACTGAAGACCTGGAGTTGTATCAAATGTTTACATGGCATGTAAGAAATCCATGTAGCCCATCCAGCCATCACTGTGACTGGTGAAAGTTCTGAATAATACAATAACTCAGTTCTGAATAATACAATTTATTTTTATCCTGGTAATTAGAGATATCATTTTGAAATGAGAATGTAAAAAGTGACACTTGCCTTTCACAGACACAGCACAAAGGATGCCTGATGTAGTTTCTGAAGGTGTTTGAACATTGCACATTTAAAATGTAGCTGGTGTGAATTTTATAGTACAGTTAATTGAAAGTTAAATGTTGCTCAAGAACATAACTAGATTATACTTCTTGTGTGCTACTTTCAATATAAAGCAATGAACTTAAATCTCTTCTTTTTCACTCTGATGTAAAGACAGAGTAACCCAACAAAATTGATCCCAAAATGTTAGGCAAATTAATGCATTATTAGTCATAGGGTCATTGAAATCAAGAGTTAAGAGGCTGTGGACAACATGTCCTTCACAGGCAAGAAGTGCTGGCATAGTCTTTATTCTTTTTGCCTGGAACAGGCTTTGGTTCTGTGACACCTGCCAAAAAAACCTTTATTTTATTCTCATCTCATTATATACTGTGCAAACAAGTTGGATTGCTAGTCTAGATTTATGAATGCAGTGAGGAATAACACACTGAAGTCTAGCTTGTTTGACTTAGAGAGGAGATATGTAAATTGCCAGTCATCTTCAATAATTTAGTCTGATATGACAATATGATGAAAGCTGAAAAAAACTGCCAAAAGCGGTGGTCTTGCCTTTTGCACTTACGATCTGGAATTGAGATTTTGCTGGGAATTATTTAGTGGACTTCCTTGTCTGATGGAAGAAGGTAATAACATGCTTATAATTAATACTCCATTAACAAGCATGTGGTGTTATTTGAAAAGGAAAAAAGCAATTTCCCTGAGAGAAGCAAACAAGTTAAAAGCTCCTGTCCCCCTTTGCAGTAGAATAAACGTGGCAAGGCACAAAAGACTGAGACATTAGCAGGATGATCACCATCGAGCTATTAATCGTTTTCCATTTCATTGCTGAGGGTTTTATACAATGCAACGCAATTCATTACATCTTTCCTGATACATCTAAAGCTGAATCCTGAAATGCTTTCTGGTGTTAAATAATACAACATAGTAGACACTATAAATTACAGGAAATGGTGGTGTGAAGGATGTTGGATGGTGAATAATTTACGAAGATTAGAACAGATCAAGGGGAGGAATCAGTGGTGGAGCAAAAAATCGAAGTGGAAAAAAAGTTTTCACAGGAGATCTGAAGAGTTAATGGAAGAGGCAGACCTAGGAGGTTATTTCATGTGGCTTAAAAAACCAGTTTCTATGCCAGAAATATTCTCATGCTGAAACTGTTAATTTGTGACTGAGGTAGAAGGGGTCTAATTAGTAGTGCAAAAGAGTCCAGAAAATTCTGAAAAATAAAATGATCTTTGGAAAAAAACCTTAGCAGAAGTGGGAGGTTCACTTCTCCAGGTGTCTTCAAGAAAGGGCAGAGAGGGAAATACCATTCTTCTCCAGTCCTTGAAAACGTCTAATTTTTCATCTGGTTCCGGAGTAGTTTCCAAGCAGCCCAGTCTGATGACCACCCCCCCCCCCCCCCCCCCCCAGCCCCGTAGTAAACCCCATAGATTTAGGAAAAGCACCGTGGAGAATATGAACAATAGAAATGCTGAAACAGCAAAAGAAAATTCCTGTTTCCCTGTCCTCCGCCCTTAACCTATCTCTGTAACCCTATAAGGCAATGTCATGTTAGCCCCTTGCCATTGGTCAAGCTTGGATCCTTTCCAACCCTATAAAAGAAGCATACTGTACCCCATTAGGGGAGAAAGAAGAAGAGCAGAGACCCTTCACGGACCTCCCCAAATAAAGCCATCTTCGTGGAACAGCCTGCGCCTTCTCCTCTCTCTCCGTCTGCTGCAGCCTCCAGCCCGGGGCACCACTACCTAGCAAGCAAAGCTGAAATCCTGAGAGCTTGCAATCGCTATAGAGCTGATAATCACCATGCTTGCTAGATGGTAGCCCTGCGGCGCTGGCATGAGCGAGCTAGCCTCGGGCACCCGGTCCCTACCCAGGGACTGAGCTCCTGAGCCCTAGTGCTCTGCATTATGATAAGGCAAATCAGAGAGGTTTTATTACCCCCCACTCCTTCCCCTCCCAGTCCTGCCTGGGGATTTCACAGCCGTGTTATATATCCTGAGGAACAGGGTTATACCATGGGTAAGATTATCCTACTCTGAGCTCCAGAGCTGCTGCCACAATAAAGAAGAACTGGTGCACTTCTGGTGAGTTATACTCCACTAGAGACAGGTGATGTGCTGGCCTCTGGCATGTGGAACATGGGACTGCCATGACATGTTTACTACCACCACCAGAGGAGCAATTTGGGATGACATTGTGAAGTGTAATCAGTAATAAATTATTAATGAATGGCTTTTAAATGGTCTGAGTTCAGTACGTGGTGGCGAGGCTGTGAATGGAGCAATTATTAAAAAATTCATGTGTTCCTGGTCATAGAACTGATGGATACTGTGAAGTGCTCTTCGATTACTGAGTAGCTGGCAGTTCACTTGCACACCACATTTCTGAGTTGCCAATAAATGATGGCTATGCCCACGTTTGTCAGGCTCCCTGTAAGAACTCAGCTGCTGTTTAGCACTTGCAGGCACACTGGCAGGGTATATTTTCCTGAGTGTTTGGAGACTAATTTAAATGCCTGAGACATAGCCTTCACTCTACTCACCCCTCTCTCCCTTCTTTAGCCTCCCAGCGCCAGCTTTTAGAGTGTCAGTCAAGATAGCACAGTCTTCAGCAGATCAGAGACACATATTTGAGAGTTTCTTCATTGCAAAAATGCAGGAAACGATGTAATCGCCCACATGCACAGAGTACTTTGATATCTAAGAATGAAATATATTTTGTCATTAATTTCTGTTTTGGGGAGATTTACAGACCTGAAGAACCTGATTTGTTCAGTAGAGCATTAAATCCTGTTTTCCTATAAATTAAAAGGGAAGACAGAATATTGACAGCTGGATTTGCCTCCCTCCTCGCCCTTCTGCTGGCACTTCTATTGTGGTTTTGCACCAACAGAGAGTTTTTTCACTGCAGTGATGGTAGAGGCATAGATTATCTGCTGAGGCCATGATTTCTAGGCACAGATGGAGAGTGAAACACCTTTTTATACTAGTACTTGAAATTCACTGTGTACACTAAGGAGAAGGTGAGATAATTTCTTAGTAAAGAAATTGCTCCTGCAAGAAGGGATTGCTCCTGCGAGCTGATGCCAGCTGGGCTCATCAGAGGATGTGAATGGAGCCATTGCTTGACCACAATTCAGGACCTGCACTCCCTCTGGCTTGCTCCAGGCTGATTGTCAGAGCAGTCCTACTGGAGGAGGACATCAAACACAAACCTCCTCAGGCAGACGGGGGAACTGAGTCCCTCTTCCAAGACAATAAAAAAACACTTGAGCCATCAAATGCTGGGGTCTTCTGGGACAGAGCCCTTGCCCCTGTGGTGCAAGCTGTTTGCTTCTGCATGGCTTGGTTAAACAGTCCCTGTTCCAGCACAGCTCCACAGGGCATGTACTCTTAGAGGAAGAAAGGCAGTTTCCAGTCACTTATCAGAAAGGGGATTATGAAATAAAGCTACAAATCTCAGAGAATTCAGGTCAGTTCAGGTTGATGAACTGCAAAACCAGAGGTATGCCTCAATGCAGGCTGTAAACAAGTGTGGGCTCTTGAAGAGTGTGAAGGAAGCCTCAGAGCTGCTTGTACTCAATTGCTCTTGTGATACAGTCCTGAACCAACCATCTGTGTTGGTGCTCCCTGCAGGATGGCAGGAATTTTGCTTGGTCTTTGGAGCCCCTCCAGCACCAGGGAGCATGATCCCTCTGTGAGGGCTTACTCCTAAGTATGAGCAGTGCTACAAGTTTGGCACTGCTTCGTTGCTTTACCAATGTATTTTTTTCTCCTTATTTTGACACCTGGGGTGAGAAAGTTTTTCACTGGATCCTTGCTCCACTCTGTTACTTCTGTTTGATCTGAAGAGCTGGCAGTTTCAAAGATTTCTGTGCAAAGAGAAAAACTTCACCCCAGGTGAAGTTCTTAAACCCAAGGGTAAAATAGGCATGGACACACAGAGAGGAGCAGCAGCAAGCAAAGGGCTATGAGCAGTTTCTTGTGGCATTGAGTGAGTGTCTGTGACCATTTTCTGCTGGAGATACTTGTGTCCAGCTGAGATGTTGCACCACGCTCCAGCAGGGTCCCTGCTGTTGAGGACAAGTTAAATAAATATTGTATATCACAAAACAAACCATCCTTGTAGGATTCCAACTTAGAGATGGAAGCCATTTCTTACTCCTTCATGGACTAATGCAGGGTATTTAAATCTCCTCAGGGTATTTTTATCTCCCCAGGTGAAAGTCACTGCACATACTGAAGCACAGGGAGGTTTATGAAATCTCAAAGAAGACAACTGAACATTAAAGCTAGGGCCCCCTAACATGGCAAGTAACATAAGGGTGGAACTTTGTCCTCCTGGAGTGCAGGCTCAGATAAAAACAGCTGGGTGTGTGCTGGAATCTCAAGCACCTCCTGCATACAGGTACAGATTTGCTTACTGGGTGGCCTTTTAAGATCTGTTGAGGAGAAAATAAAAGGTGGGGTGGGAGAAAAGACTAATAACTTTATCCCCAACTACCCATACCCAAGGTACATTAAAAAATCAGAAGACTACTCAAATTAATGAAATCACCATTTAGCTGCAGATTTGCCCAAGGAGCCTGAAGCAGGCTGATCCCATTCAGCCATGGCTGTGGTGGGTCTCCATCCCAGCTGAGCAAATAGCAAAGTGCCAAGAAGAGCATGGAGAGGGTACAGAACTACCTCAAATAAGCTTTCAGAGACTTGTGAAGTGAAAGCCAGAGGAGTTATACAGTCCTTAGATGGCAGGCAAAGAATGAATTTTGTCTCTGACAAGAAAAAGGTGAACTTTTAGACAGTTTGCCTTGATGTCACCATTTGCATTCTAGAAAATAGTATTGAAGCAGTTAGTGGGCTCAGCATAGGTCTTTGAGCTGTTGGTTATTTTTTACAGCTCTTGGAACTATACCTGTGTGACAAAGACATAGGCGTGTTGCTTGCACAGGTATTTGTAAGGTATTTTAAGCATGTGGTTCTGGAGCTTGGAGTTCTGCAGGTTTGGGCCCTCTTCACCAATCTTCTGTAACTGCATAAGAAAAACTTGGTTCCCTTGTAAAAAAGAAACAAAACTTTTTTTTCTTTGTGCTACAATAATATTTGAAAATAAGATTAAAATCCATGAAAATGCTCAAGACAATATTAAAACCAGGGCAGTTCAAACCACTTCATCATGAACAGAATTTAAAAATGTTTGCAGAGGGTCTTTGATGTTGGTTTATTTTTAATTCAAAGTAGGCTGCAGCTGCAGGTTGCACACAGAGTGATGTGCTGGAGCAGGCTTAGAGAACTTGGAAATTTGGTATCAAGTTTTGATCTTGCTGCACTAAAGCTGTATGTCCTTGAAAGAATGGCTTCTATCCTGGATTCTGGATTCTCCCATGGTGATATGAGCCTTTCTTTGCAAAGAGCCTTGCAATTCTCATATAAACAGTAATACTAAGAAAAGGAGTAGCAAAAGTATTATCTGTGCGTGTGCATTGCTCACAGGAGGTGAGAGAAACATTTGAACATATTAGATGGTGGATGAAAGTCAGATCCAAGTTTTGAGAAAATAAATCTTCATAGACCGCTCTTTTGCCCTGCCAAATCCTCCTTCTATCCTAAGGATTTGGTCTGAAACAGAAAATTACCAGACAGCTCCAAAGGAATATAGGAATATGCTGGTTCCCTGCTGGAAAGAGCAGGTGCCCAGGATACCACCGTTGCTGCTCTGTGCATATGCTGATTTCCCCAAAGGCATGGCCTGAGCTGCTCTCTCTTTGTCTTTTCCAGAGGGAAAATGACTCAATTATTTTCATGCCAGACACACATGGCCATGCACGCTTGAGCCTTCACACTGCAAAGCTCTTGTTCTCTTCTATTTGAGCCTCCAATCTCCTTAGAATTCCTGAAGGAAACACACAGTTCCTTAAGGCCCAAAATGTGCAGAAATGCCATAATTCCTCCAGTCCTCAACACACAATTTATTCTCATCACCTTGTCCATAACCTTCCATTCATTTGCAGCTTAGTTGCAGCCCTATCTTTTTCTCTTCCCTTCTTATCTTCTGGGATAATGCCTTTTTTACTCCAAAATCTTTCCTCTAAATTCAGGCTGGACTCCAGTTTTTGGGAGCAGGGCATTTGTTTAGAGGTCAGACCGTGGTCACTAAGGTTTAGTTCTTAATCTACTTATGGATGAAGTGCTGAAAGACTGGGAAACTTCCTTCAGAAGGCTAAAGCAGGAATTCTGGGAGCAGAGGGCAAACACATTTCTTTGATGCTTTGCTAAAACTGTGACCACAAAGAGCATTGGCTGCTGTTGCTTTGACTGGGAAGTTGCATCTTCTCCTTCCTTATGTCCTTGACTTCCTTGCCTCCTAGTTCAACAAGTCTCCAGCAGGGGAAAACGCCTCTGGTCTGAGCACAAGTACCAGCTTGACTTGTTTTTGTTTCTGAGATCCTTCCCTTCTGCAAGCTTAATGCTGTTCCTCCTTTGTAGCTGGCTGTGCTGTGAAAGCACATTTGTGTTGTAAGATGTAATCACACAGAGAGCTAATGGGATAGGTTAGAGGGGCACACAAAAACAAGGGTATGAGAGTTTCTGGTTTCCTGGAACACTTGCCTTTACTGCTGCTGCTGCTGCGAGGACTGCCACGCTGCCCTGCAGAGCCTGCCCAAGCCTGTTGCCTGTGTGACACCCTGCTTTGGGAAGGCTGCAAACACTGTTTGACTGCCAGTGGCCATTGAGCATGCTGGATAACCTCAGGAAACACAAAGGCTAGGAAGCTGGTGAAATATCTCTCCTGTCCATTTGCCTTCCTGGTTAGGGATGACAAATGCAGTAGGTCACACCTGTCCCTGCTGTGTGGGGGAGGTGATTTCTCATGCCCATGGATCAGCTGAATTGCTCTTCTGCAGAAAGAATAAACTCAGACACTTCCTTGCTAAAGAAGGAGGAGCTGAAGAAGGATTCCCTGCTGGGATGTGGTCCATGCTCATCTGGGCTTCCAAGAGGTCTGATAGCTCATGTAATCATTACCTTGGTACTCATCCTTGTAGACCAAATTAATTCAGGCAAACGGTTCCAAATCAGCAGCCCCAGAAAAAGAAAGCCTTTTGGCCAATGTGCTCTTGTTCTTTATTGTTTATCCTAAATTAATGAGCTGGTGAGGTCAGGACCTCCCTCAGCTGGATGTTATCTCTTTCTATCAGATAGCTAGTGAGAGACAGCCCTGCCTGGATAAAATTATTCTCCTGAAAATGAATATGGGGGAAAAGAGAAGTCTTAAGATACTCCTTTCCAGAAACAGATCAGAACATGCTGAATTGTTTCCCTGAACTCTCAGGAAAAGTTGGGGGTATGCCAGTAGGTGAATAAAGATCTTCTGAGGACTGATGTAGCACTGTCTTTTGCATCAGTAGTTCTGTCTCTTCTTTGTCTCTGACTTTTGCAGCACGTTAATGAAGCCAGAGGACAGCCCAGATCTGCTGACTTCCTTGTGTCATTGTGAAGAGCCCCACAACTGCATTGATGGAGCTCTTTGTGGTGCCAGCCCTTATGCAGCACCATTGGAGCTCAATTGAGGAAGTGGAACATTCAGGACACTTTAAAGTATTTTTCATCTGGAAATACTGATTTATCAAAAACTAAACTCCATGTTGAACTAGTTATCCTTTTGAAAAATATGCTTGTTTCTTACATTTTAAAGATTTTCTGTGGTTTTTTTTTAATTGGAAAAGGATGATGTGGGTGTAGGAAGATTTTTTTTTTTGTTTTTAATTTCATTTAACTATTTTTAAAGATAAAAATTCTTATTACATTGAATGTGATATGCATTCAATACACATCCTGTAAATCACCAGATGGATGTTATCTGGGAACAATGTCACCATCACTTTTTATCAAAGCTAGATATCACTTAGAATTTCACAGGGTAGATATTTAGGTCCATGTTGCTGCTGAGAGGAATGCAGATATTAAAAATGAGGCTCATTTTCCCTTTTCAGCCGTGGTTCCTCAGTTGGCCTCATCATTTAATTAGCATTTCCTTCCATAGCAGTCAGGCCAATAACAGATCTAGAACTTGAGAATTCAGCTGTCACTTCCCCATTTCTCCACAGTTTTACCCGAATCCTGACACTCCAGCCTGGAGTTCCATCAGAGGTAAAGCTTAATTTAATGTTGTCTAGAAGAGTAAATAATTAAACAAACAAACAAATTTATCAACTCCAAAAATTCATGCCTAGATTCTCACACATGTGCTTGAGGTTTAAAAGTACATTTCCTTATAAACCTTAGCTAGCAGAATGAATATTGTATGGCTGGAGCTTGTTCCACTTGACAGGGGAGAGATTCTTGCTTTCTTCTCTGTATTACTTCCAGTATTTATGAACTCTCAGGATATTTTTTGTGGGTTGCACCTTGTTCTTACTTTCCCCCCTTTTTTCCTCTGTAGAGTTTGGTATTATTAGTATTACTATTTTGCTGTTTCCTTTATCAGGTTTATATAATGCAATTGCAGGTGAAGCATTCAATAGGTAGAAAAGGAAAGCCTGAGTATTTCTACTGTATTTCTTTACAATATATTATATTAGCTGATATAGATGACAGGCTCCAAGAAGGGACTGGAAGGCTGGGTACAGCTCCCAGCTCTGCTGCTGGCTCGTTTCAGCAATTTTCCCGTCTTAGTTCACTCACCAGGAAATGCAGACTGTAACACCCCTCATCACTGTCGAGCACTTTACTACCTAGTGATGAAAGAGTCTGTGTAAGACTGTCATGTAATCAAGGAGGAAGTAAGGTGAGAGTGGAAGAGAGAGAAGTCACACTAGATTACAGAGGAGATGAAGCAGTTTAATCCCACACTTTCTCAGGTTCAGTGTGTTTCAAGGGAAGTATAAGATCTGACACCACGCAAACTGCTTGGATAAAAATAATACAAAAATTTTCCACTGCAGTACCCTTCCTTGGATTATTTACACGGATATAATGGTTAAAAAAAATCATTTTTCACTGCTTACAATGTCAGTTTGCTTGGTTCTTGTACTTGACCTGGTTTAGATACTCATGTCAGAGCACATGTATTTTCAAGGTTTTTCGTGCCTTGATTTGTACTCATCTATTTATTTGCTTCAAATCCAGTACCACTGACGGGAAAAAAGGGGTCTCTGAGTGCAGCTACTGAAGCTGCATAAATCTTCTGAGGTATGGGCTCAGAAGAGAAAGTCACAAGGCACTGTGGTTTGGCACCAATAAGAGAAGAGACATAGATTTCTACTCAAATAGACTTCTGGTGCTTCACTTCTTTCAGGGAAGGTGTACATGTGAAACACCATTATTCCTTTCACTGGTTACAAATACAATAAATTGGGAATAATAATAATGATAATAAATTTATTAAAATCCCTTGGGGAAAATATAGTTATCATCAAGCTTTTCTGATGCTTGACCACAGAGAGAGTGTTTTGACCTTTGAATCAATTAATAATGCTGAATGTGAAAGATTAGGAAAGGAAAAAAGAAGGCTTTTCTGTGCTTCATTAAGATATTTGCTCCTTCATTCATTCATTTCAATTGCATTCAATTTGCAGATGGGAGACTTGAAGTGTAAAAAAGTAGCTTTTGACTCATAGCCTGGGATTTGCACAAAATTTGCTGAAGGAAACACTTTTGCCCTCCCTTTGCCCTCTGTTGTGCACAAAGTGCTCCTCACAGGGAAGAGACAGCTGAGGGGGTGATCTGGGATGGAAGGGAAAAGGCCAGTGGGACCCTGCTTTGCACCTTGTTTCAGTCCTTCTCATGGGAATAGGACACTCCCAGGCTGCTGTGCACTTGTAATCTTGGGGGATTACATACAAAGTTATCCTGGTTTAGGGCAAATTTGGGAGAAAACCTCCAAAGGGGCCCCTCTAGAAAGTAAACCCACACAGCCCCTCCCCCCAACCAGCTTGGGAAGGATTCCTTGGAGAGGAGTGGAAAGAACCTGTTTATTTACAGGCACAGCACCCCCCAGCACACAGAATGAACAATACCAGATGACACCACTCTTTCACCGCTCTGAAAAAGATGACAAATTCAGAAAGTCTCTCTTGGGGGTGGTCGCTCTGTTATCAATCCCTCCAGCGCTGGGGCAGCTGCTGCAGCCACAAGGTGCAAACTCCTGGTGTTTCCCAGGTCCCTGTCTGGAGCAGGTTCAAGTGGTTCCAAGAAAGGGAAAGAAAAAACAGTTCAGGGAAAATTTGGACTGCTTAGCTAAGCTAACTAACAAGCCGGAGCAAAAGCAGGAGCAAAAGCAGGAGCAAAAGCAGGAGCAAATCAGAAGCAAGAGAAAAGCAAAAGCAAGCACAAAAAACAAAAGCAGCACTATGTACTGCCCCGTCTGTGTGTCCCCCTGACTGTTGGGAGAGTGAAGAGGCTGATAACAAAACAAAACAAAACAAAACAAAACAAAACAAAACAAAACAAAAAGCAAAACAAACCTTCCCTCTTCAGAGCCAGTCTTGAAGGCACAGAACATATCCAGCATAAAGAGAACACACGACTGGGGATACAAGCATCACCCTAGGACAAAAGTACATCACCCCCGCCCACTTCTTCCCCAGCCTGAACCAAGCTGGAGGGGCTTTGCAGTGTTTTCTGACAGGTCTCTGTCCATCCCCAGGGTTGGGAAGTGCTCATCTCCAGAGACTGTGCTGTCCTTCATGTGCTGTGCCTGTCAGACCCCATTGTTTGCTGGCAGGGAGACTCTAGCAGCAGTGAGAGCAGAGGTCATCAAGAACCTGCAGCGTGGCCAGACAAAACTAGCCAGGCAGCCAAGAAAAGTGCCAATCCCTGATGTTGTTTTTTGTGAAGTTGTCACTCCTAGCTCGGATCCCAGGGAATTGTAGTTTTCAGAATCAAGACAAAATGGTCAGCTCCCCTGTGCCTGCTTCAACATGCTTTTCCCCTTTTCTCTGCATCAGTTACCAAGCACAGTGCCCTTCACAATCAGTCACTGCAGGGATCAGAGGGACTTGCACTCATCAGAGAACCACACAAGCAAGCTGGTGACTTCTGCTGACAGCTGCCTGCATTATCTCATTGCCACATCCCTCATCTGTTCCCTGCTCATACCCATCTGGTGCTTGTCTACCTGCAGAAAATTTGGTGGCTTTTAGAGATCCCTTGGCTGCTTGGCTCGCACAGAACCTGCTTTCCCTCACCTCTACCATAACCACCAGCCTTCTCTCTAGTGGCTTGGATTAATTTCTGTATTTTGCTTTATTCCTCACTCCAGTCCTCATACACAAGCCTGGTAGAGCCATGTTCTTTTATAAATGCATCTATTTGGAGGACAAGGATACTGCCCTCCTGAAACCTCTCTGATGGTCTATTTTCTGCTTATTGATAAGTGTGCTTCTGAGGGAACCACTGCACATGCTGAGTTGCCAAGCCATTAGCTGATATTAGCAGTTGATGAAATGGCTTTTCTGATGGTTTGAGATGTCCCTGAAAACTTATATTCTTATCTTTTGTCTCTGTGTGTGGAAAATCCAAAGGCAGGTTCACTGGCATGGAAAAGCTTATGAAAGAAAGACAAAGAAGATATTATTCATTACTTTTGTCTTCATTTCGCACCTTCTCTCCCTTCTGTTTACAGCAGAAAAGGCCACACAAGATGGTCAGGAGAGTCCCCGTTCTTCAGTTCTATTAAGACATTAAACCAATAATTAGGTTGTCTACTGAAAATGCAGAGAGACAAATAAATGATTTATAAAGTACTTGGCATGGTGACTTGTATTGCCTGGAATGAAGCAGTCTTTCCAAATAGTCACTGAGGAATTGACTCTTTCTCTTCTTACTGCCTCCAGATACAAACCTCAAAAGCTCAGACCAGTCTGGGGGCTTTATCAGTGTCTGCTGGCAGGCAGAGTAAGAGTAGGAGGTCTGAGCTAGTCTGCACCAGGTGGGGACCACAGCCCAGAGAGCCAGCTCTGGCCATGGCTGCCTGGCACTGCTCTGCCCATCCTGGATGAGGGCTGCAGAACCCATACCTCAGCCAAAACACTGTATAGCTTCTTTGTGTGGGCGCATACTGCACCATGGCCTAGAGCTAAGTGCTGCCTGCAGCCAGCCAGGCCTTCTCATGACTTGTTTTTGCTTCCACGTCATCCAAATATCCCATTAAACACCACAACTGTCCCTATTGATCACGCTGTGACTCAGTTTCCATTCATGACCCGCTTCTTCTACCAAGACCCTATAAAGAAACAGGCATAAAACCTCCTAGCCTGATGTAAATTACTGTGTCTCATATTTTATGACATAAGAGGATTCATATCACCCAGACCATTTAGTCTTGGGGCCAAAAGCATTCAAAGTACTTTTTACTTAGCTTCTGGAATAGGTACAAATCCCACAGCTGTTTCCACATTGTTGAAGCTCTATGCCTATAAACGGCACTCATGGTGTTTTTTACCTGACAATAGATGGTGCTCTTTCTATAATTATCTGTCTCCACAGTCCCTGCATACTCCAGTTTTTAAATTTAGAACAAACATAACAGATTATCCTTGGGTTTGGGCACTACAAGATCCCAAGCAGGAAAGCTAATAAATAGCCACCCACAAGCAAACCTGTAGCACAGACAAACTCTCTGTTATGGCTGATCTGCCACAAGGACTCAGAATAGATCCTCAAATCTTAAGTGCCCAGGTGATGAGGGGCATTTAAATAGACAGATAAATAGATGGAACAACTTACAAAAATAATAAGCAATGATCCAAATCTGTTCCCCAGCTTGCACAAAAATTCCCACTAACTCAGAAAAGATTTGTCATGGTATTTTCTTCATTCTGTGTTTGAATGAAAAGGAAGGAGATTCTCAACATCATCAAGCAAAATACAATTTGTTTTCCCCTGTATTTATTTGAACTGCAAAGTGCAGAGAAGGGTTCTGTTTTTTCCAGGACTTATAGAAGTCACAATTGTAACTAAAATCCAAGACAACAATATTTCCCAGTCAAGTTTAGAGGAGGGAAAATCATAAAGTACCTTAAAATTTATTCCTCAAAAAAAAGCACAGGGATCAGCATTTAGGATAGTTTAGTGACTACAAAGCTGTAATTTTTTTGGTCATGATTTCCTCCCATTCTTGATGTTATTTGTGCCCAAATGAAAGTCTTCACCCTGAAATCTACCTTCAAATCTTTTCCATTCACACAAATTGCATAATGCATCTAATTTTTATTCTAAATTGATTTTAAATTGAATATCAGCTTGGAGGTCTTGTTCCTCAGGCTCTTTAGAGACTGAACAAGACTCTTTGGAGACTGTCTGAGCAGCATTTCAGCCTTTTCCCCCTGGAGTGCATTTGAGCCCTCCAGATACAGTCCTTGAAACCATGCTTGGGTGCTTGCAGCACTGAAGCTCTCCAGCTGATACTCTGCAGGCAGAGCAGAAATACATGGTTTGTGTCTTCCAGAGGGATCATTGCAGCTGCCCTATATCACACAATAAGGTGAATACCAGCACTCACCCACTGCTCTCTCATCCTTTACCCCATGCTTTGAACCCTCCTGCTGTGTCTGGGGATGC
This sequence comes from Molothrus aeneus, assembly GCF_037042795.1. Taxonomy (NCBI): domain Eukaryota; kingdom Metazoa; phylum Chordata; class Aves; order Passeriformes; family Icteridae; genus Molothrus; species Molothrus aeneus. The sequence continues at coordinate 27,280,548 of NC_089648.1, forward strand.
CTTGGTGGTGTCTCTTCCAACAAGGATCTCAAGATCTTCATTGTCTACAAGAGATACACAGCAGCTCCTACCACTGATGGCTACTCATGCATCTCCTGGGCTTAAATTGGGAGCAGAACCTTGCTAAAGTGTTACTTCTGGTGAGTGAGGAAAAAGAGACTTTTCAGGGGGAAGTCATGAAATGTGAGCCAGGAGCTTTGATGTCTTTCTTCTTCCTTCTTCATCTTTTTGCTGGCAGGTTCTTCTAGTCTGTTAGACTTTCTTCTCTCTTACTGTGTTTCCTCTCACTCAGATAAATACACCATCTCCTCTTGCTTCTTTCCCCCACGCTCTCCATCAATACGTAAAAATACAAGAGGAAAATATTTTGTTAAAAAGGGCAATTTGTGAAAATACCGATTAGCTAATTATATTTTTAATCAGTAAGAGAAATATGACTGACTTCTAAGAAAAATCATTAGGTTAACAATATTTAGATAAACATGTTATCTATAAAGTGAAGGAAAAAAGCCCCTGTTTCTTTCTTAGAAAGTATTAATATTTCTGACTGTTGGTGTTAGAACTTGATGAGAAGCAAACCAAAATGTTGAATTCTAGGCCAAGTAACACTTCAAGCTGGAGAAAACAAGAATCTCCTAGAGCTTTGAAGATTTTTACCCTTATATTAATAGTGAATAAATAAATAAATAGAAATTACAATCAGAATGACACAATCATTCTATCTTTATCAAAAGTTTAAACTCGGATGAGGAGGAATTTTTGAGTGTTGGGGAAACATTCTGCTGACAAATGCTCAGTTAACCTTTAGCATCCATCAGCACTGAGTGTACTGACAGGAAGAGAATATCGTGCTGGTGATTTAGAAATGGCATTCCTTCTTACTATGGTAACAATATTTTCATTGTTTCTAACACTCTGAATTTTCAGAAGACAGACACCTCCATGTATGATCTTGAGTGCAAAGACCAAATCCTGTTTTCATTTTTGTTCGTGTAAACCATTAATGCCTCTGCCTAAGTCAGTGGAATTATTAAATTTATGCCACTATAATTAAAAACAGCTGCTGCCCCGTGATCCCTAATGCTCTGTGTACCCCAGTGTGTCATAATGGGAAACCACTGAGGAGTGTTTCTGAGGAAGACACACAATAACATTTCAGTGGAGGACACAGAGGTACTCAAATAAAGCAACCGTGAAATCAAATGACCTTTCAATCTGTTTATGAGAGACTTTGTCATCTCCACTTTGAGACAGCTGGAACAACAAGTGAGAGATCTTTATCTGTATCCCAGAGAGTCTTCGCTTTGCTTCAGTGCAATCCAAAAATACACACGGGCTCCTCATCTCTCGTGGTCCTGTTTGTTTTCCCTCTACAGGTTTGAGCACTCGAGGAGCTTATGTCTTTTGCATGCTCAGGGTGGGCTCTCCTCAGCCCTTCCCCAGAGAAGGATTAATCTGTAATATACTACAAGCAGTCCTTGAGCAAAGATATAAAATAGATAAGGATTAGCATGATAAAAAAGGAGTTACTTTTTTTCCTGTTGTACTGCAAATAAAGCTCATCACTGGTTTAAATGCTTGGCTGCTTCCTTATAAAAATAAAATCCCACCAGCATTCATGGAGTGGAAACTTTGGGCCTTTGGAGCCTCTGGGCAGACAGATCCCATATAGAAAGTCCAAGGAGAGGTTTGGTGACACAGAGACCTGAGTGTCTCATTAGTTCCTCATCTTTGGCCAGGCAGGGGAAAAGCCTGAACTCTATTTAGGCTCAAATGGACTCAGAAACTTCATTAAGGCAAGACCTAGGTGCATGACAGCTGGTCCCTGGTCATGATGTCCCTCTGTGTATTCTTAAGGTGTGGGACATGTGACACGATGTGCTCTAGTTTGGCTGACACTGGCAGAGGAAAGCATTGGCAGAGATACCCAGTGGACATCCTCAGGCATCCTGCTCCCTCCCAGAATGAGGGGTGCTAAATGTTGGTGTGTGCCTTAGTCTGGCACCTGGTGTAACACCACTGAAGCCAAGGGAGCCAGACTTCTGGAGTGTCTAAGCTGGCACAGATCCACTGAAACAAGTGGAGCCACCATAAATTCTAGTATCAGCCTATAATTTTTCTACTGTCAGCTTTCCCTGAGTTTGACTCAAATAACTACTCCAGCAATTTCCAGTCCTTACAGCTATCCAATCTTCTGTTATGGATTTTAGTTGCTTCTTGCAGGGTGCAGTTCAGCCCTGTATGTATCTCATAGCAATCATGTGCATCAGAAATTCTGCTTAATCCAAGAAAGGACCCTAAAGCAGCGGGTAGAGAAGAGGATCACATGCTGAAAGGATGCAATTAAAGCTTTAATGACAAATACACTAAGCTGAAGAGGGATGGGAGAAAGAAAGAAAGCTGCTCATAGGATTTTTAGCTGCTCATAGGATTTTTAGTTTAGAGGATTTTTAAAAATGATCTGTCAGTGTTTTCCTGTCTGTGTGAGGTGTCTCACTACTGGCATGCATGCCATGCTACACCAGGTATTTAGCACACTATGCAAGTGGCATACCATGGAAAATGCTCTATAACAAGAAGTGTCACACTAGTGTAGGAATACTAAATGCCTTCTCATGCTTCAGCATCAAATCCTCTTGTTTCTGTGGCTGCCAACATGCAGAAAGAGTTACGCTAAAGTGAGTATGAAAACTTACAAGCACCACATCTATGGCTTTTTTTGTTTCAGTCTTAGAAGGGTCAGGCATTTTCACTGGCTTGAAAAAAATTTCATCAGCTGAGAGGTCTTCCTAGTACAATTTTTAACTGAGTCTCAGTCTAGGTGTTCCTGTGCTCAGATTTGTTGAGCCTAGTTACTATATCAGCAGATTCAGGGAATGTAATTCTTGTCCACAAATAGCTTTGTGCTTGCTTTGCATAAGAAAGAGTTAAAAGGAATGGGTTTTGAAGAGAAAAGTGTTCCATTTAATAATTGATTTTTTTTTTTAAACATCAAAAAACACTGGCTAGGATGGTGAGTCACCACTAACAGCAACAGTGGCTTGCATTTCAAAGAGCTGCCATGGAAAAAATCCCGAAGAGTTAACCTAGTAATAAAAGTTTCACAGCTCATGCAGCTTTAATTATTCACCGGGACACAAAATCGTAACCATAAATTATAATGCTATGAATGATTGAGGGTTTCTAACAGGCACAAAGCAAAAAGAAACACTTTACAAAGCCCAACCATTGTTGGACTAATTAAATGTCTTTGAACAGGTCCTAATACCCAACTCTGAATTCCCTTATCTCTGCAGGTGTCAATGCAAGTTAACATTAGCTGCCAAAACTGGTCATGCTTGAGCTGATGTTCATCTCTGTTGCTTGCTGCTCAAAGCAAGCCCAAGGAAGCTCTTTTGGGCAGAAGATGCTTCCCTGGGCAGGAACAGGAGAGAGAACTCAGGTCAACACAAGCCTCAAGTGACCCTCAGTGGTACAAAGGTCTTCCTCAAACTAGTGTGGAACTTCACGAAGACATCTGCTTATTCTGCCTACTAAAGTAGAAAAAGGACACACCTCAGGAAAAGAGAGAATTTGCTCACTAGGACTCTGAAGGGAGTCTGATGAGACCTAGTCTTCTGCCACTCAGGGTTTTATGCCTCACACAGAAGTGGAAGCTGGTCTTGGAGAAGAAGGAAAAACTTATTCCCACTATTAAACTGGGAATAACACTCACATGGCTGCCTGAGAACAGAATTCCTACCTTCAGATCACCCAGGAAAAAATCCCCTTAAACTTAAGGGAAGTAGGAATTGTCAGGAAACAGAAATTGGGCTGTATGCTAAAAAAACCAATCCAAACAAATAATGAACAAGGCATAGGTTATATATAATAGTTTACAGTGTTGAAGACCCAGAAACATTAAGAATATTATAAGAAAAAAGAGCATAAGGAAACTTCTGCTTTGGACTCTTAGCTCTGAGATTGTCCCTGAAAATGGAAAATAATATGGAAAACAGGTCTTAAAGACACTGAGGTGAAATTTACTCCTATTTGGTGTTTTAGCATTTTTAGTGTTGAATAATGCCTGTTCTTTTGATGCTTGCTGTATTGTATTGCTGTATTTTCAAACTTTACTGCTTGCACTCATGATTTTGAATGATCTCCCATTTTATTTGAAATAAAGAAGATCTGTTGCTAGCTTCTGTCTCTGTGGCAAATGATTGTGACTTCGAAAAAACACATAAAACCTTGGGAAAGTAATTTAAAGACCAAGGAGTTTGTTTTATCATAAGGTTTTGGGTCCTGACTGAGAACTTAGTTATGGTGATGCAGAGACAGCTTTTCCAAGGGGAATTGTTGCTTAGCAGAAGCCTTCAGCTGAAAGCTTAAGCTTTACCTGGGGCCATGAATGTTTAAATCTGAAGCATTTACCCCTTGATGGCATTTAAACGCTGAGGTCAGATGTCTGTGCTCACTGTGCAGTCCCAGGGGAGGGATGGCTCCTGTCAATCCCTGGAGATGAGGCACACTGGGAGAGCCTGCAGCAGCACCCACCTCTCAGGTGGGACCTGCACTGCCTGTTGGCAGTCCAGCTGTAGCTGGAACTGCACTTGAGCTCATAAACACTGCTTCTTCAGCAGAGACAAATAGCAGAGCCCCAGAACATGAAATAGGTGCAGCTTGCTAGAAAGTGATGACAGCATGACCAAAGTTTCCTATGACTATGACTTGATCAGAGCCTTGAGATGGAGATGTTCATTTTACAAGTTCCACAAAGCAGAGCAAAAAGCTTTAAATTAAAAAGGACATATTTTAAAAACCAAATGGAAAATCCCAAATAACCCCACATTAAAATAAAGAATACAATCTGTTGATCTATAAACAGAGAAAAGTGCCAAAATTAAAATAAACAGAAATAGAAGGAAGGGGCTTATAAACTGACCCTGCCAAACCCACTGCTTCCCTCCATCCTCCTGTGGTTTCAGTCATTCTGTGACTTTACCATCTGGAGCCACCTATGCTTAGCCCTGTTTTGGTCCCTGTCAGCCAGATGCTGGGATGTGCCAAGGAGATTTTGATATCCAGACATTTACAGTTTAAGTGAGAAACAGGCATCTGCCAAGAGATGAAAGAAAAACTAAAAGTGTTAAGCAACCTGAAGTATTTGTGCTATTGTGACTTTTGCACATAGGTTCCAACACACTGTCCCTTTGGAGAGACATGAGATCCTTTGCTGTTTCAGAGGCTGGTGAATGTGCTTTTAGGTATGTCTCTCTCCTCCCAGCCAACTGAAACTAACACACAAGGTAAAATGTTGTCTTAAAAAGAACAATACCATAAATAAATAATCAAACAAAACCTGAGATGTGTTCTGAATCTGAGCATGCAGCAGTTTTTTGGGTATCTAAGCACATTTACACTATGCTGGGAAAGTTTGCTTTTCAAAAACTGTTTCCATTAAAATTTTAGTACCTAATAAACAGCCTGACCCACAGCTCAGTTCTTTTAGCAAAACAGATGGAGGGTGTTTTAAGTGTCAGCTCTAGGACATTTGTGATTGTGACATCAGGAATAATGCGTCTCTCTTGTTTGCAAGCTCAGTTTCCAGTGGGGTGGGGGTTCAGCAGCTGAGCCCCAAGGCTTGGGGAGCTCTGACCTGGAATACTGCTGAGGCCTCTATGTTCCCATATGCATGTATGGGAAACCAGAAATTATGTTTCTTGCATTTTTTAGACATGTTATAGTCATGGTGATCTCATAAAGTAGATAATAATTTGATGATGTAATAATTTCAGTAGATGATAAAATAGCCCTGGGGGTGGGAAAAGAGGCTTTTTGAGGAAGTAGAGGTTGTTTCCTATGGTGGAAGGGCTGCAGACTGATGACCAGCTGTCCCAGAGCATCATAGTGGGTTGCAGTGGTGCTGCTGAGGAGCTGAGTGAGAATGGAGACTCTGGCACAGGATTCTGGTGGAGATGCCTCGACATGACCTAGACAACAGCTTGGCAGGAGTGAACTGTGGTCCTGGGGTCTTGCAGAGAGCAGAGAGATGCAGTATCATGGGAGCTACTGAAGCAGGATGGTGTGAGCCATATCTGAGGGCTAAGATATTTCCCTGTCAGGAAAGTGAGGGCTGATCTGGATCTGCATGATAAAACCTTGTGTTTTCAATTGTATCATTCTTTTACTCAGGAAGTGGGGAAGCAGCATACCAAGCTTCATTGCCATTCATCCTGTGACTGCTAAAGAGTCTGCCATTCTTGCTCCATAAATTCCAGGGATGGTCTCTAACACCTTGCTGACAGCCAAAAAGTAATCTGCTGCATCAAGGCTTCTGCACTGAAACTTCCTCCCAGGAAAGCAAGGGATCAACATGATATCTCTCATTGAAATGGCCTGGGAGTTCTGAGCAGCCTATTGGAAAGGAAACATCAAGACAGAGAGCTGCTTAGACCAGAGCTGGGTAGGAGAGGCTGAGAAAGTAATTCTCCCCCAAAGACTCTCTTCCCCAGTCTTGTTCTTGCCCTGGCTTTATTCCAGTATCTCCCTGTAATATGGATATAGACAATGAAAGCAGGCAGACTAACAGGACTCCTTTAATATACTCCTCCAAGAGCTCCCAGGGTGCACTACAGATAGCAGGAGTGTGGTGCAGTACTTGGAGCTGCTGTTGGAGATTTTGACTTCTTCATACAATAAGAAATTTGTGTCAGGTCTACTGAAGTGAATGGTAATATGGCATGGACTAATGCTGGCATCTGCTGCTCCTTCCACTTCTCAGATCCTGCACTTAAAGGGGCAGGTTCTGGGAAGCTGTGAATCAGGGCAGAGCAAGGGACAGAAAAGCAGGAAAATCAGAACAGCTTTAGGAGATGGGACATTGGTCTCTGGATGTGCTGGCACCTAGAATGTTGGGTGAAAGAAGCATTGGGATGGTAAGAATGCAGAAAAGTCCTCCACTGCTGGTAAGAACATGAGAAAGCCCACTTCAATACTTAAATTAGTCAATTCCTTTCCCAGTCTCTTTCACAGTGATCCCATTCTCTTCTTGCAGCCTTTCTGTCACAGCCTTTCCCCTCAGGTGAAACAAGAAGAAAGATTTTCCTCTTAAAATTCAGTAGAGGTGTCAAGGCTTAGCTCCTGGCAAAATTAAAAGTGCCAGACAGTGGCAGGGCAAACATGTTAAAGAAATCTTATTGTTTCTGGAACTGTAAAAGTTCTAGAGACAGCTGTGTATAGAAAGAGCTAAATTGTATGGCCAGGAAAGGCACCAAAAATGCTGCACCACAGCAGTGCATGCACATCACTGCCTGATGCTGGCTGGAGACAGACAGCCCACCTATGTGCTTTAGTCCTGCTGCTCCCATTTTCCTGAGCTCATGGGGCTGAGGGCTGAGCTTTGAGGGATTCTTCTGACCCTGCTGTTTCTCTGCCACTCCACTCCAGGCTTCAGGGAGCCATAAAGATGAGTATCATGCAGTTCTCAGGCAGCAATTGCTGCCATGATCCTGTGTGCTAATGCCCTCTTCATTGCCTCTTGGACACCCTACAGTGCTTGTTACCAGCTCTTTCTCTTCTGTAGAGTGCGAAAGGATAGCACTTCCCTGGCACTCTAACAGATGACTTTTTATCTCCTCTCTGCAGAACAAACCTGGGCTTGGGATTCCCTGAAGGAAGAGAGTTTTGTGTTGCAGCAGGCTGAGAGGCACAGACTAAAAAGTCCTCATCACCCTGTTGAGTAAAACCTGGATAAATAAAATAATAATTCGATTCTCATCTTTCTCAGCATTCTTCAGGGCTCTAATGAAGTCAGGAGACTTTAAGTGATCTACAGTCATAGCTATGGATCTATTCCAAATTCCCTTATATAAAGGGAGTACATAAAGGGAATATATAAGGGGAATAATGAGCTTCTCATGAAGAGAAGAATATTCTGATAAAGAAACTGTGTATGGTGTTACTGATGCCTCTTTTGCATGCTCTTGCTTGTTTCATAGGACCTCATCCCTCTTTGCTGGGGAGGTGGTACAGGAGGTCAAGATTATAGTGGACCCAACTTCCACTTCTTTCTTTTGCGTGTCAAGGATGTGCGTGACTCTGCAAGGACTCCCAGGGTTTATCACTGGAAGACTTAGTCTCTTTCACAATGTTTTAAATGTTTTAAACCTTCTGCATCTTGGATGATGTTTTCAATAAAACTCCTGTCTCCAGGAACAGTTCTGCAGGGCCCTCCCTACCTCCCTGCTCTGAGTGTGGGGAACTCAGGCTGGAGTCACTGCTGGTGGCTGGCAGAGATCACACTGTCTGGGACCTGGGACAATGTGGGGGAGGCTCAGCCTTGAGCTACAGCTCATGGAACTTATGGAATATATCTAGACATATGTGAGGTTAATGAGGAGCAAAGCTCAATGTTTTTTCAACAGATTTGCTCTTCTGTTATTGAAACCAGAATTCAGCCTCCCAGATTCAGAGGCTTAAAAGTGGAGTAATTTTATATGGTGTGAAAGTGAACTGATGCTGGCACATAGACCCTGCTAAACCCTCCCTCCCCTTCCCAGGATTTTAGGTGGAATGAGTGAGAAGGTTATGAACATTTTTATATTCCTGTTAATTTGAAGGATCAGTTCTTGCTATTGTTCTTTCTTAAACAAAACAAAACAAAGTCAGTTATAGCTTTTTACAGTGTTTTTTTCATGAGGAAAATGTTTATGAGACTGGGATGAGTGCACTCAGGTTGTGTGCAGCTGATACCCAGTCTGGGGAGAGTCCGCTTCCCTCTTTCCCCCTTTTTACCTACTGGGAAAGGTTCTGTCAAATGGTTTAGTACTAAACACTCCCAAATGAGTGATCCCAGTGTCTCCAGTTTGAGTCCATCACCTTAAAGGTAGTTATTCATCAGTAATTAGCCATGCAGTTAATCTGCTGGAGACAGCATAGCTAATTGAAGATGAGACAAGAGGTTCTTTTAATATTATTTTTCCTCCATTTGCTTTCAATACCTCTTTGCTCCTCCGTGAGATCTGATGGAAGTTTTTAATTACCTCTGAGAACAATAACTATATAAAAGCCCTACCTCTTTGTCTGAAGCAGTTTGCCTAGAGATGAGCAATGTTGTATGCTCAGGTCTCAGAAGGAACCTGAGGTTGACAGGGATGGTAAATCCTTGTTACCCGCTGAAACCTTGGAGTAGTAAATTTTTAAAACTATTTCCATTCTGGCCAATCTGTCTTACCTTTCTGTCCCTTGTAAAGTGTTTCTCCCCCTGTTATCTGTCTGCCACACACAGAACAGTGTAAGTGGAAATATTAATATGCCTATGAAATATTTTTTGCTCTAACTCTCTCATCACATTTTGGGTACAGATATTTCTTCCTTCGTTAGCTCGCTTTTCATGTTTCTCTCTCTGGCACAGGTTGTAAGTCTTTTAGAGGTTGTAAGTCTTTAGGCAGATGATGTCAGGCACAGACCACAGAGAAAAGCTGAGCCCAGACCTTTCGGTTCAGCCCAGTCTCTCCCACAGCCCAGATGTCACAGAAGTGGATGCATTAGGAATATAAGAATGACTGAACTGAACAAATGGCACTCAGATTTTGCTATAATGACGCTACAGTTTATTTCACATTATTATGAAAAACTGTTCCCAAGCATACAGAAAACTTTTCTTGGGGAATGCTGGTGACAGAAATTAATAATTGAGAAATAAATGTTATGTGGAGACATGCAAAATGTTTCCATTTTAAAGAGTTTTGGATTTGTTTTTAGGTTTAGAGTGCACCGTAATCTTTTAGAACATAGTGTAGAGATTCTTTGTGCAGCATTTACCAAAAATTAAAAAGCAGTCTAGCAAGAATTATGAAAGAACCAAGAAATAAAAATCCTGGATGATAATTTCAGTAACAATTCTGACAGTGCACTAAGAATGTCATCCAACACTTCATAAGAAATAGACAGTCTAATATCATATTTGCTTTTCAGGGTGCTTAAATAAAAAAAGCCATTTACCAATGAAAAGCTTTGCCTTTGCAAAAATTCTAATTAGTTCTGCTATATGTTTGAGAACTGTCTTGGATTAAAAAGCAGAACGACCTGTCCTCCCACCCTAAGCTTGACAGAGCTTACGTAAGTTCAGAAAAGAGTTTTAAAAAGCCTTTTTTTCCCATCATTTTTTGTACCTTTTTAGCCTTTGCCTTCCTGTCTAGAAGGATGCTTGGCTCTGTATCTTACAATTTCCAGCTTCACCCAAGATGCCACAAATCTCAAGATGGATGTTATCCTCAGAAGACCTGTAGCCCATGCCTCAGCTTTTCAGTTGCTATAACTCCTCAGCTGCCTAGAGGACTTAGATGGTCCCTTTCCATTGAAAATTCATGGGAGCTGAGTCTTCAAGTCCCTTAAGTGGATTTGAAACTTGCAGCCAAGAGATGTAGGGGAGCATCCCAGCTTAAATATCAGGCTAAAGTTGCTTTTGCCTCACCAGCACTGTCATGACCCTGCTGTTGCTGCTGCGTTAAAGTTCTGCTGATCTCCTCACTCTTTTTCTGTATCTGTTATGCTAAGGGATAGCTACAAAGAAATAAAGCTCTTTGCTGGCCTCTTGCAGACAGCAGGGAAGTTTCTATGGAGACAAAGGAGGATGCAGCGGATTTGTGCTGTTGGCAGCTGGGGAGGACCAGCCTCGCTGACAGGTCTCAGCTCTTACCTGCTGTCACATTTATGGATGGTGAGCAGCAATGCTGCATGGTCAAATGTGTGGCTCTAGGCTGTGCCTTTCCCAATGCACTCAGCCCATGTTGCCCCCTCAGCTATAATTTCAGATACAATGACTCCAGGAGCTGAGAGTTGTTATTAACATACAAGGGTCACTGCAAATCCAAAACCCAGCATCAAAAGGGGCAAAGTCTCAAGTTCAGAGGTGAGAGATAGCACACCAAAGAGTTCCTGCTGGTCTCTGGGGACACAGAGAGATGTCATAAACATATATTTGCGCAATGCTTTGGAGAGAGCTTTTTTCTCTTTGTCAAGGATCGTTGCTCTGATGGGGCCATGGAAGACAGCCATGTCTGTTCAGGTGCCCTTGAGGTGAGAGGTGGCCTCCAGGCACAGAGCGAGCTGATGTAGGATATTTTTGCAACAGTTCTTGCTTTATCTTCAAATCAACTTGTTTGCAAAAATGTACCTCTCACGAAGCATGCTGCACTGTTGAATTTTCACATGATTTTGGTTCAGTGCTTTCAGGGGGAAACAGGGAAACAAATGGCCTGTTGAGCAGGAGGATATGTATGTAGAGAACAAGCACAAGAACCATACACAGACAAAAGAGGTGTTTCCTGTAGACCCTCCTGCTAAGAGCTGTTCTGGGCCTTGTGAGCCAGAAACATCATGTTTTGACCCTTCCCACATTTCCACTGTTGGTTATGATTGGCTCTAACACTAATGTGGCAAGTGGCTGTGAATGACTGCTGAGCTTTAGAACAGGGTTCAAATCTGTGTGGGAGTAAGCAGAGAGTCAAAAAGTGTTCAAGCTAGAATTCTGGGTAAGGCCAAAAGGAAGGTTCAATGAAACCTTTTCCAGTGAAGAAGCATCATGAACAATTTGTGGTGGGAAATGCAGTTTGACCCCTCAGCCACAGAGGAGTTTTTCCCAGCAGCTAAAGGGCAGTCATTTTGTCCAGAGGACCTCAGGTTACCAAGGAATATGAGTTTTTCACCACCACTTGATGCTTTCAGAAGGACCACTAAAATAGTTGAAAAATCATTTGTCAGGTGTCTGCACCCCACTTCTCTGAAGCAGCAGAGTGTGACCAAAGACTAAAGCAGACTAAAGCAGCTTCCTTTTCTTGAGCTACCACTGCCAAGAATGAGGAAAGTTTTCCTTTAAAGTATTCTGCCATGTTGAACAAATAACAGTCACTTGGTTAATTCAGTTTGACATTTGTCTGCTCTCTTCCCAATTATCATGTCATATTGTGGCAAGTTTATGAGCCAGAGGAGTCTGTTAGTATGCAGGGTCCTGTGAGCCCAGCAGGCATGAGAGATGACCCATTATCTCTGAGCCTCTTTGCTTGAAGGTGCTGAACTTTGGCACTACTTTGAGCTAATGTAGGAACACCCCTGTACCTGTCACTGTCTCTTTTCATTGCAACCCTGCTCCATGTGGGGCACGCATGATTTTGTTACCTTAAATGTCATGAAATAAAACAGTGAAGTTTTGCTGAGGACCAACAGTTCATTCTTCAGAGATATGTTTGCTTCCTTCTAGGCTGATCAAAGGAGGGGAGGGGAGAAAGGAAGAGTCAGAGGTGGGAAGTAGTGGTAGCAGTTTATAGACATGTAGAGGAGCGTGGTGGAGAGCAGGGAATAATTGACAGGGCAAACAGTGCAATGGTAATCACAGGGGCAGGGAGGGGACTTTAGAACACCAAAACAATTGTAAGCTGTGTCTGAGTCAGTGTGGGAGATGATGGGTGTAGGTGGTGGCTGAGGATAACAAAAGCAGGGATAAGTGAGTTGTGTCAACCTGTCCTAGAAAGGCAGCAGCAAGCTCCCTAGGAGTTACATGCTGTAGAGAAGGGAGGATCCCATGGCTGGGTGCTTTCAATGATCTGCTGATCTTTTGAAACAGAACATGAGTTGAAAGTAAGTCATTTCATTGTCAAGAAATAGCCCAAGAAGGTTCTGGTGGTAGAAAAAATTCATCTACCATGGATCTCTCAGAGCAAGAGTAGTGCTGGATGTCAACTGCTGCCCTTGCAGAGCTGTACCCAAGCTGCCTGGGTATGACACACCTTGCTGTATGAGTTTCCTTTTGCTAGGGCAGAAGGGTTAGGGGAAGTGTTACAGCGTGACTGAGATAGGATTGCACATCCTTCCTTTGTCCCATGGGCAAGGGAGAGCAAGTCAGCCTTGCCTGTGGGATGGCTCTTAAGCTCTCCCTTGCCCGTGGGACAAAGGAAGGCAGCACTTCACCCAAGTCCCTCTTTGTGCTTGTGTATGTTTGTAATTCTGGTCAGCCTTTTTATTTTGCAGCAAAAAGACCATTCATTCCCTTCATTTAGCTGTTATGACTATCAAAACCCCAAAACTAAACCAGTCATATATATCTGTTCTGCTTTTAGCAGTCCATGAAGAAAAGCCTCTACTGAGACAACTTGGTGTGATTCTCCACTTGGTAAGAGCTGGTGGGTTCAGTCTGTGGGGCAAACTGCAGACCTCATTGAAATGCACAGGAAACAGAACAGGTTTTGATACCTAGGATGGATCCAACTTTGTTCTTATAAGTACTACCTGGCAAGATGCTTGGCTGAATCTTCACTGGTGATATATCAGTGGTTTGAATGGAGCTACACTGATTTCTACTAGTCCACATCCAGTGTGTCCATCTCCATCTTGTGATCAGCTGTCTTCCTCAGAGCTCAAGCAGCTGGAGTCATGTTAATGCTTGATTTCTTCACCTTTTGAGAAAATTTGCTAGCTATGCTGTGCTGGTAACAGCCTGGTATGTAAAAACCTAAGACACAAATACAAAAACAAAGAACACTCTAGTGCAGGGTTTTCATACTGTCTTTTTTTCCTTCTGATTATGATTTAGCCTGCACTCATGACTTGTAGGTAAATATATGTTATTACACAGAGATGCATGCCAATAGTCTTAGCCTTGAAGCTGGAAGCTCATAATTAATTAATTTTGCTCAGGTCTGTAGTGAAAGCTGGTTTTGGTCCTCTCATTACTGAGAAGAGCTGCCTGACTGTTTAGGGAAGCCAGAGAAACAGTCTCTGAAATTTAGCTGAGACTGCAGACAATGTGATGAATTATCCTGAAATTTGGCTGGGAAATCCTGTTTAAGACAGGTCTCACAGTTTCTGTGCATCCATCTGCCACCTATCACTGTCTAACGCAGTAAACCTTCCATCTAAAGTAAGTGACTGCAGTGATGTTCCTAACGAGAAGCCAAGTCTGGCACTTTTTGCCCTTGTGGAGTCAAGAGTCTGCTTGGGGCCAGACCCTGGTGTCTGATGTATTCACAAAGGGATGGGAAACATGTTGAGAAGCAAGTGTTACTTTTGTTATGTATTTACCAGTTGGACTATTTCCACATGTGCTCAAACACGGGGCCAAGTTGTTTAAAGGTATGATGGGTACAGAAGAAGCAGTCAGGATTCGGTTTTGCACTGCCACAAGAGCTACCATCCCTAGCAAGGCAGAAGGTGTGTCTAATGCCAGGTCAGTGCCTCTGCTCTGTGACTGTGCTGGTTTTCTGGGAGGCATTGCTCATGTGAAATTCCATCAGACTGTCAAGAATGTTTCAGACCAAAGTGAGGACAGCAGACTATGCATCTTCTCCCTTGTTTGGCTTCCTTTTACTTTTTATTCATCTTATAGTTTCGCAGATGCTATGTGTTCTCTAACTCAGTAGCTAATTACTACTTGTGTTATGCTTGACTTTCAGGCTTTTGAAAGTTCCTTGGTAGGTCCTAGTAGCCATCAAAATCCAATGAGGGTAAATCAATATTTACTTTTACATTGCCTTATGTGAGAAAAGGTTTTGAAACGACCTACTAGCTATGCCTTCTTATTGATTTGTTTGCCATTGTCTTTCAAACTACCAAGGTTTTAAGGCATTCTTTTATTTTAAAGGTAGTTTTTTCTAAATTCAATAAAACCAGAATATTTTCCTTGCAAGACCTACTATTAAACGGTACACATTTGGTACCACTGGCCCATGGTTTTCTTGTCAAGCTAATTTAATTCTAAGAAGAAGAAGAGAGAAAATATATGATCTTAATTGCTCAGGACATTACAAAAAAGTCAAGAGAGAGACCTTTTTACTTGAATTACTAGAGCAAAAATAAACAATTTTGTTCACAAAATGATAGAAACAAGAAATATAAGAGGTCAGAAAGGGTACCTTCTCCCTTTGCCCTCACAATCAAGTCTCAGCAACTACCGAGAAACATTTCTGGCAGATTTTCAACAGATTAATGATACCTGTGAAGCAATGGCTGAAACTCACCCTTAGGCAGGACCTCAGCAGAAACCCTATGACCTAGCCTATGACCCACAGCTTACATCATTCAAGCTCAGGGACACGAAATCTTCATTCTGTAAACCTCATGCTTTCTCCAGTTTTTCCTGGCATATCCAGGAGCATTAATTTTAATGACACGGAAAACATTCTGATGTGGAAATATCTGCTTAGGAATGTCCTGTCTAGGCAAGCCACAGAGCCTGAAAAAAAAATAATCATCTCGTCCCTGCCTCATTAGTCTGTAAGGTGAAGGCCGTGGTGGGTCACCTGGCCTCAAGCAGTAAATCCAGAGCTCCCCTGGCATTTGTGTCAGTGACTAAATTCCATTGCCTGGAAGGGCAAGCACTCCCAAGTGTCTGTTGATGAGCTTAACCTTGAGTGGGTTAAATTACCCACAAAACTGATATATACATAAACCTAAGTTCCCTTTTCATTCATCTACAGCTAAAATTCAGCTCATCCTGTTCAACTTAAAGAGTGGGAAAAAACAATTCCTGACTGTCTTATAGGATCCATGTTGGTTTTGAACAGCACTCAGAAAAGAAATCAAAATACTTCAAATTTCCACTTTGCAATGAAGTTTGCATTCAAGCAAGTCACAATAGAGCCAAACACCTTGATTAATCTTATCTCAGTTCTCTGAAAATTTAATGCATGTTTTCTAAGTGTGAAGAACCATGTTCTCATTCAAAAAGTCTTCCTTCTTTGCTTCCAGGATTTAAAATTTAGCTGTGGCCATTATCTTTGATTTGATTTGTTTACACTTATAATTTGCAGCTACTCTCATAAGTCTCACAGTGATGCTTGTTACCAGAAACTGCATGACGAACTAAGTCATTGTTCTTGTCAATACAGCATCAAGGATGAAGACTTTTTCCAGTGAATAGTGTAATTTTAAAGGTTTGCCCATGTTAAATCTGCTTCTATAACTATTTTTGTGTAGCCCTATCACCTCCTTAAGTAACATTAGTTGAGCTCACAGGAGTATTGCTCGGCTGGCATAGGCAAATTAAAAAAACACAGGAATATCTGTCCGAACACAGACCACAGAACCACTGAAATGCTGACCTTGTCTCTGGCAGAAAACAATAATGTGAATATTAAGGAAAAAAAAAAGACAAAAAAAGGGCAAGCATGAATTCTTTAGCCTTGAGGACAGACCTTCATCTCCTCTTCATCTGCTGTGCTCAGGTGCAGAGCATGCAGAACATTAAGTTTAATAGCTGCTTGGGGTATCAACCTTCTGTGCATTTGACTCTCCTTTTTCCAGCCCTTTTACACCTTTAATCTCCTCAAGTGTTGGTGACATGGCAACAAGTTCCAGAGTTGTACCACACACTTGCAAAAAAACATTACTTTGTCTGTTTTAAACCTGTTTTAAGGCATCTCCTGGGTATCACTCTATTAGTTAGGAACATCAGGTTTTCTCAGAGACCCAGGCAATGAAGTAATAGCTTCCAAATTGTTTTGGTAGACCAATATAATTTTGATTTCTACTATTTAAATTCTATCTTACCTCATAAATTAAAACAAAAATATACAAACAAACAAACAAACAAACTTGTATTAGTAATCTGGCAGAGGATAAAGGAAAGATTTATTTTTCCCTAGGAATCTGAGTAGTATTCAGCTGACAGGACTAAATCTTCTGTATAGCATATGGATGTTCAAAGATGCATGGATAAAACCTAGTTCTGTGTAAGCCTAGAAGAATTTTGCCCTTTCTAAATTAGCATTTTCTTTCCTGATGAAAAAAGAGCAAAAGTTACAGCAGGCAGCAGCTTGCATGTGTTAAGGTCCTGCTCTCTCCCAGATGCTCTGAGGAGATAACTGTAGGAACTACTACTATTATGATTTTTTTCCCAAGAAATGCAACAGAGGCTTATGCTGTTTTATGAGCATAATTTAAAACTGTGGCATCAGCCACAGCAGTATCTTCTTCATTAGGACTGCACAAACAGTTTAAAAAATAAAAAAACTTTCTGAATATCCCCAAAAGCTGAGTTCAAGTTCACCTTGTGCAACAAGAAAAGTTTTGTGATTTCTGATTTCACCTAGACTTTGTTGCCAATCTCTGGTTCTCCCACCTGTCAGGCCTTGCCTATGTGTAATGCCTTGCTAATGAAGAAGCATTGAAGGAACAGAGGCCTGGGATTGCTCACTTCAGGTTTAACCACCAGCCCAGAGCTACGTATGTTCTGGGACACATTTGAAGAACACCCCCCCGCCCCGTCTTTCTGAAGGCCTTCCTTTCTCCTGGCCTTGTTTCACCAGTAAGAAAACCTTTCCCCAAAATGCAGGAGCTGATACTTTCTCCAGAATATGGAACATCCCCCAAGTACTGTTGTGCTTCATCTTCCCCTCTATCACTTCTTGCATCTTCTTTTCCTATTGTAACTTTTTCCCCTTCCTCCCTTTCTCTCATCCTCTTTGTCTTACTCAGGTCTGCCTTCTGGTTCAATTTCTCTCGACTAAAATTTCGGAGCAATAACTCCATCTGATAACAAGAGGCCTGTTGCAGGGAAGCAGAGTCGTGGAGCAGCCAGTGTCCTGTCCACTGTGGGAGGCCAAACAGTAATGACAGGGCTGACGTTTAGCAAGAATCTCTGCTTTTTCTACAAAGCTCTGATTGACATCTCCTTCTGTCAAAGAAAGTATGCAATCTAGGAAATTAAAAATACACTGAGGAACAAATATTTCCCCCTTCTTTGTGGAAAACTACTTCTCAGAACTACTGGTTCTGAACTAGGGTTTCATTTTTTCTAGATTAAATGAGGGGCTCAGTCTATGCTGGGTGTCCCCCAACAACCAATGGAGAGAGGTGGGCACCTTCAGAAATCATCTCCTCCCATTTGCCCCAGCCTGGGTAAGCTCCTCTTTGGAAATGCCACTATCTCCCTACCAACTTGGCTGTACACAGATAACCACAGACCTTCTCATACCTCACACTCTGGTGGTTAAGGCAATCTGAAGCCCACCCACAGAGCCCATCCTGGAATCTCTGACAGCTAAAATGGAGCAGTAAAGTCCTCAGGTAAGAGTGGTGGTTTTGCAGAGACAAAATGCTTTCTCCATGTTTCTGCAGCCATCACCACAGTGCTAGGAACAGGATAACAGTGGCAACCCCTGGATCCTTCCTCTGTCAGGTCAGGAAATCATCTGTATATTCTTGCAAGTTGAATGGCATCTATTCCATAGCTGAATTGCTTTTGGGGCCCTTCTAGCTCATCCTGGCCTGCACCTGTTCCTCTCACCTCAGCCTTGCAGTGGCACAAGGACACGCATGTCCTGGAGGGGAATGTGGATCTGTTAGCAGCCAGGGCTGTCAGAGCTATCTGGTGACTAGCAGGGGGCCTGGAGGGAACTGGGCTCATTCAGTTTGTCAGCCTAAGCTGCTGTGGGCACAAGTAGGGTCAGAAGAGCCTGTCTGTGTCTCCAAAGCCACCTCTTTCACCCCTGAAAAACCGAGCGGCAATGAAGAGCTTGAGCAGCCTTCAGAGGAGCTACCCCACCACAAATGCACACACTCTCCCAAGCCTGCCCTGGCTTATTGCTTAATACAAGAGGTCCATCCAGGCTGACTTGGCATAATTCTGTTAAGTTTCTGGACTGATTTGCTTCAGGGGTTTTGCTTTGCTTGGGGAGACCCTAACAGGTAGGTGTGCCTGTAATGTGGCAGCCACTGCCCAGCCACCTCCTGCCTGCTGCTCTGCACTGGTTCCTCAGTTACACAAAACCAGCATATCCTTCCTAAGAAAGATGGCTGGATGTCATTTTTAATTCCCTCCAAATGCTCGACAGCCTAATTCCCTAAGAAAAAGGAGGTTCTTTTGAGGAGGCTTAGAGTGGTGGAACTCAGCCCATGTAGCCTTGTATCCTGTCCCTATGGATAGGCAGCAGTGCCCACATAAGATGCCACACAAGCAAACCCAAAGTAATTCTTCCACCCAGTATCTGCTCAGCTTCTGGCACTTTTGATAACGCTGGGGTAGAGTAATTGTTGGCAAGCTTTACCTTGTTTGCAAGATCATCTGTGCAAGGGATAAATAAACTGAAAACCTTTCCTGATTTCTCAGACTCAGGGGCACAGTGCTCAGTGTAGCCTGCCACTGGAGGTGAGCATGCACCTCCTCAATTCTCTGTCAGTCGGTTAGTTTATAATCTGCATCTCACTGAGAGGCCCCTCTGGAACTTAATTAAAAGACAAACTGCAACACAGATCATTAGTTTGCACATGGCCCAGGAATGAAGGATCATTGTAGCCCTGCAAAATTAGCAACAGATGCCCAAAGAAATCTCTAAGCAGAGCTAACTAGCCTGCTCTGGCAGCAGATCTGGTCTGTTAGAGAGCACTACTGTACCACAACTCAGGCAGCAGCAGCACTCTCTGTGGTGTCTCACTATGCAATCTTAGCAGTTCAAACAAAGTAAACACGATAGCTAAGAACATACAGCAGGTAGAAAAATGTCATTCCAGACCTTTAATCTGAAGTGACATTTTCACCTGCCTTCTAGATCAAAGCCAAAAGCATACAACAGGCAGAAGTTATGGGGAAAAGTGACCATCAGCCTCCTGCTATGGAAGATGCCAAGTGCAGAAGAAGTACAACATAAAAATTCCCATAAATTCAGCTGGCACAAAGTGTTAGCTCTCAGTGCCTGTCTTTTAAATAGTCTACTGAATACCTTCAGGGTTTTGCCCTCTGCCCCCCACATGTGTGAGAAGTGACAACCCTCCACAGCTATGCTTTTTTTTGGTTTTTTTGGCTCTCCACCAAAGTGCCCCTCCATGCCTCCCTTGGCTGTGAAACATAGAAAAGATTTCAAATCCAGAGAGGTTTTCCAGGCCATGCTGCTGCCTGTAGCAATTTTGGCTCTGGTCCACTTCTCTCTATTCTTCTCTGTTATTTCTCTTACTTGTCTTGAACTGACTTTGGAAACTTTCTAGCTCAGGGAACGTATTT
The DNA here is from genome assembly GCF_037042795.1 of Molothrus aeneus. NCBI lineage: Eukaryota > Metazoa > Chordata > Aves > Passeriformes > Icteridae > Molothrus > Molothrus aeneus. The sequence goes on from NC_089648.1 coordinate 27,300,520, forward strand.
TTGGTCTATGTGTGTAGTAGTTACATATCTCAGGGTGGGAATATGGTCTGGGAAGATGCATGTGGTTTAGAGTGGTCTGAAAAGGACAGGGGTCAGTCCTAGGAAATTCATAGCAGAAGTTATCTCTCAGTGTCTTTTCATTCAGTCAGATGACAATAAAGTCCAGCAGGCAAGGGATAGAAGGTGATGTTCTTATGAAAAACTTAACAGATATCCTTGGAGAGTCAGAGACATTGCCTTGCTATAAACTCAGCTAAAACTCAGACTGGAGAGAGGACTGGGTGAAGAAAAGAAACCTTTGAACAGGTTGGAGGAGTAAGTCAATAGATGACTGCTTTCTGTCTCCTAAGAAAGAAATACCCCAAGGAAACAGCCTAGCTGAGTGTCTACAAAATAGCAAAGAGGAAGTAGAGAACTATTTTAGTTGCTATTTCTCACAAGGAAAAATGACAGTACATGTGGAAAGAGATAATACAGAAAGATTAGGCCAAAGTGGGATGGGGAAAGAGAACTGTAGCATTTTCTGCAAGTAATGTCAGAAAACCAGGTGAAAAAGGAATCAGATTGGAATTCCACTGTCATGAAGCAATACTATCACAGGCACGAGTCAGAACAGCAGGATTTTGTCTGTATGTGGTGGGCAAAGACAGGCCAACTCTACTGTCAAGAAGACAATGATATTAAAGAGCATTCCTTTCTCGTCCAAGCCTTTCCTGCTGTTGGTCTTGAATTCAAATTTTCACTTTATCAGACCATGTGCTCATCCTGAAGAGAACCATGCTTACGTCCCAGTACAGAGATGGGACTTGGCCAAAGTGTCCCAGGAGCAAGGAGATAGAAGGGCATCTCATGTTTTGAAGGCAGTATGAACTGTTGACTGCAGCCCTAAATCTTTGTGATTCACTCAATGCTGAGGTAGGACAGTCTCAGCCACAAACTTCATGTACACAGGGAGAAGAATCTCTTCTTGTAGCTGCCAAATCCCCTGGTATTTGCACCAGAGGGACATGGCAAGGAGGATGAATCTAGGAGACTCTGGCCTTGGACACCTTATTTTCCATGACTTTGCAACATGTAAGATTAGTTATATAATTGCTAAGTTGACATAAAAAGCTGTCAGACTGAAGTGTGACATTATTTGACAGTGATACTTTATACTGAACTAAACCATGACCCTAGGAAGAAAGCAGAGGAAAAAGATGATGTTCTGTTGTTAGAGCAATAGTAGGTTCAAATATTCTGCCATTAAGAAAGGCACAGCTACAATGAGTTACAACAAAAGAGCATTTGATGGAGAAGCTACTAGGCTTGGTGCATGTGCCCAATTCCCAGCGAACATAAATCAGTACAGCCCTGCTAACTTCAATGATGTTGATTTACAACAGCTGATAAATGAACCAGAAATGTTTCCATTTAATTTGGAGAGAGGAAAAAAAAATATATCTCAGGCATACACTTTGGTAGCTGACCTGGAAGATTTGTGTCTGGGTCCTATTCATATATAATCCACAAAAGAAACAGCTTACAAAAGTAGACTTTGGACTGAGAAAGGCTACAAACAGAGCTATCAAGCACAGGATGTCTTGAAACAAGCAACGAGTTGAAAATGTGCAGCCAGTTCAGAGGAGAAATTTAAAACATTGATGTTTTCATTGCGGTAAACAAAAGGGCTCTCTTGGCATCTGCCACTACAAACATACAAAATGCCATAAATCCTAAAAGACTGAGCCCATGTAATTGGGCAGATAGCAAAGAAAGCAGCTTGGATGCTGCTTTAGCACAAGCTGCTTATAGAAGAGGTTTAGAAAAGAAAATTATGACTACAAGCTAATGGAGTCAGTAAATGAGAATGAAGGAGGCTTCTGAAGGATTTGACTCAGAAAGGGCAAGGGGTGCCTAGAAGAGACAAAAAAGATGCAATGAAGCCTCAGAATTTCAAAGTACAGGCAGAAATCACATCTGGATTTGCTACAGCATTGACAGGACCAGTGTCTTTGGTGTGAGCGAGTGTGCTTCTGCCAGTGCTGAGGCAAACCATGGCAAACCAGCTGAGGATCTGACTCAGTGCCTGGACATAAATCCCCAGGAAGCTTTAAATAGCCTCCTCAAAGTGCCTCCTGTCAGGGCTTCTATCGAGGCCATGGCAAAGCAAAATGGATAAAAGCAAGATGCTGGGTAATGAGATGCTAACTAGGACTGCAATTTTCAGAGCTTCCTGGGAGGCTCACTCTGGGATAATAATTAAATTACCATTCCCTAACTAAACTTTATCTGTTTGTACAATGCAAAACTTATTCTTCCTCTCAGGATACAACCCTCAGAGGCTCCAGGTGGCATTCAGGCACCCAGTCAGAATGACTAGAAGTTACATATTCATCATAGGTTAATAACAGTGATCCCATGAAGACCTTTTACTTAATTTTTTCCTTTATGTAAAGAACTAATGCCTGGTAACGGGCTAGTGCACCTATAGAATTCAGTAATATTTCAGCAGGTTGATGAAATGTTTCCTGTTTTATCTTGTCCTAGCCCTCTGAGATCTTATAGGGAAGCCAAATGTTTTGTTAGAACTTTTAAAAATGCCAACCAGCAAGGGAGATAAGCACCTCCACATCAGAAAATAGCATCTTTCTTGCAATCTTATCAAATGCAGCTATATATAGCACGCTGTACAATGTATATGTGGTCAGAAAAACTAATGAGGAGACATCTGTGAAGAAAGGGTAACCGGGAGGGCAGTTTTGTATAAAAGTACAGGATAATCAAAACTAAAATACACTCCGTTCCCCCTCAAAAGTCCTCCTTACAGGCACAAAACACATTGTGCAGAAGTTTGAAAATTTGGTAATAATTTGTGGCTAGGCAGTAGAAAAAATAAAACTGGGTATCATCCTAAACCCCCCTAATTTTATTTTGTGGAAACATTTCTTGTCTTGAAAGCAGCTCCTTTTACAAGTTCTTGATGGTGTAAGAAGAATTTGTCAGAGAAACTTTCCTTCAGAATGTCACTTTCTGAGTGTTTTCTGCTGAACATAAAAGCAATTATGTAGCTTCTGGATGCTACGTAGACAACTTGCTCTCATATATACTGCTTGAAAGCTAGATTTAAAACAGATTAAAAAGAAGAGAAACCTGGTTTACTCAGACAAAGGAGTACCAACACTATAAAAAAGTGTTGAGATCCCATCTGTGTTTTCTTACAAAGAGTATAATTACAAATTTTCTGCATATGGAAGGAATCATAGATAGCTTTGATGGCATAAAAAAAATGTGATAAGCACAAATTACAGACACTCAATGTCGAAGCTAAACTTCTGAGTTCATACAGGTACCTGCCACAGTCTATGCTCCCTTTCTCAGATCATTCACAGGTTTCCAAACAGGGTCCAACACCACTTAACCAGTCAAATAAAAACAATAATCTTCCCCATCCCCAATCTGTTTAGGATGTAAAGTCCAAAAGTGTGATGGGGAAGGGAGCTGTGCATCTCAGTGCTCCCTGGCTGCTGCCCTGGCACTGCCTGACAACCTTTGGCTCTTCAGCCTCCTCTGGTGCTCCAGACCAGGGGCAAGGCAGAAGGAGTCAAGCCCATTCCTTCCCATACCTGGAAGCCCTGTTGCCAGGCTCAGAACCTCCTAGTCATGGATCCTGGTGTTCAAACAGCTTCCCCAGCAATACAATCTGTATGTAGGACTTGATGACCCATAGCAGATATGCATACTCCAAAACACCAGATCTCAAACTAACCTACAACATTTCAAAGTACTTGTTCATGTGCTTGGGGTGGAAAAGAAGAGTTTGAGAATAAGCACACCAAAATTACATTCTGCAGCAACACTTGCTTCTAACATTGTGCTACTGCAGATGAGCCTGCCTTGTACATTTAGCATGAAGAAAGCTGCAATGCCTCATCTCTCTGTCTGCACCTGGGCTATCAGCTGAACAGCATTAAATACACTACAGTTGCCACCTGGATGAGCCAGCAAAGGAGAGAAAGCAAAGAGGAAACTGGGATGATAGATGGGAGGTACTTTAGCTCTGAATTAAAGTGGACTAAATATTTCATATAAACTCTGAAGTATCTCCTGGTCTGGGGAAATATATTTTATTTATAAACCTGTCATATATGACAATAGAAATAATGATGGCCTGGAAAATCAATCAGTTTGGTGGAAACCATACTTTCTGTTGAAAAACTATTCCCAGGGAAAATTCCTGGCTAATCCTTTGCTCAACAGTCTTGGAGGCAAGCAGTAAAAATGCATCAGTTCTCCTGGGACTTTGTAATAAGAGGCTCAGAGCAGGCAAGACAAAACTCACGCAGGGGAAGAAGGGATTGGGCTATTTCACTGAGATCACAGCCTGTAAATGAAGAGCAGGGTCACCAACTCATGTTGAAGTAAGTTACACAAGAAGACGAGGTGTTTGTAGAGCACTTAGAGGGGAAGTGACACGAAGAGCATCTTCTCATCTGATTTACATCACTGTCTCCATTTTGCACTCATAGTGAAGGATTTTCCAGTTCACCATGTGGCGAGAGAGTAGACAGTGTTTTAAGCTTATTCCAACCATTCTTTATTAATTTTAAAGTAGCTTACTTTTTGAGCTGGGGATTGCCTTTGCATATACAGGTGCAGATACAGCCGGCTATGAAGAACAAAGCTGGCTAAGAACCTCAGTAGCTACTTCTACTATAATATTAATTATTATTATTATAATACTACTACACCCTATAATACTATTACTCTAATACTATTATATTAACTATAATAGCAACTACTATTATAACAGTATTAATAATGTCTGTGGCAACAGTTATAATAATAACAACCATTACTGCCACAGAAAGTGGTGACTTAGTGAGTCTAAGCTCCCTCTGCTTTGCTCTGCTCTCCCCAAGTAAGTCTTTCGAAAATAGTGTGGGGAAAGACCCATTGAAGTCAGATCCCTGATTATTCCAACTTGAGTATGAAGGTCTTGGTATTGTAGAAAGGAAGAGAGAAATAAACAGTGAAAGAAAGAAAAGAAAGAGAAAGGAAGAGGGAAAGAAAGAGAAGGAAGGAAGGAAGGAAGGAAGGAAGGAAGGAAGGAAGGAAGGAAGGAAGGAAGGAAGGAAGGAAGGAAGGAAGGAAGGAAGGAAGGAAGGAAGGAAGGAAGGAAGGAAGGAAGGAAGGCAGTCTTTTTCAGCCCTTGATGAGAGACAGAAGCGTGGTTCCACAGGGAATATGGTTCCTAACTCACTAGGAGCTGGGAACTGCTGCTTTGTACTATGGTGTGAACTCCTCTCTGGCCAGGGCTGATGTGAGGTTGTCTTGGTACAAAGCACCATTTCCCAGCTCTTGCTGGATTCCCCTGCTGAAAGAAAATGGGCAAACTGTCTCTCATTTCCACACAGGTTCAAGACCCGACAGGGGCTAGAGGAAGGTAAGACAAAGGGAAACCCTCTGTTCCCACAAAGGGAAAAATCTCAGCTTTGCTTCCAGTCAGCTCCTCCCAAGTGGGTCCTGCCCTGTTCAGAGTCAAGAAGTCACCCACCATCTGCTTGGCAATATGTTACCCCTGGGCAGAACAGGGACCTGATTTTCCCTCCTAAATGCTCATAGCCTGATCATAAGAAACAGTTCATTTTGAGATGTTGGCTTATACAGTGCTTATCCTTTTGGCACTGCATTTGTAAAATAGAGGCCACCACACACTGCAGGTTGATGGAGGATTTATATTATTGTATTATAAAATTATGTCCTCCATACATTCCTTACAGGGTACAATCTGGGCTGGCTAGAAGCTAACCCCACACAGAGATGAAGAACTGAACATGTGTTAAGAGCTCCCTTGCCTCCATTCCATATCCTGCTGGCCAGAAGACACACTGCCAGAGCAGAGAGAGCTTGAGAGATGCTTTATTGCTCTTGTCTACACTACAGATAATGAGGAAGGTCTTTAGTCTCCAGGGCTGTCAATCCGGCAACTCCTCATCTGCATTAAAATTGGTCAAAAGATGTTTTTAAAAGAAAATATAATGAGGGGATGCACTTAGGATAATGAAATGCTTGGCTGCTTTTTTATCACTTCCCAGGCACTTTGAATCCTTCTCTGATGAGAGTTATTGTCATTCAGGGCGGCTCATCGGCTCCTTGTGCTGGGAGCAGATATGGGCTTGGCACCTTCTTCCTCTCCTGGTGACAGCCAGATATACACTGTGCTCATTTCCTCACTGATAAAGCTTGCCATCCTGCTTCCAAGCTTCTCATATTTCATTTGGCTTGTCAGGTAGAAGCCCCCGGTACAGTTCAATCTCTGAGGTTATTTTTTGTTTCAGTGTTATATTAGCAAAGGAAATTTCTGAATTGCCCTCCTCTCTTCCTCACTCTCCTTCTCCTGGATGAGTGTATGCCTGCCCTTTTCATCTAGGCTTCTTCCAAGTGCTGGTGAGGTCTTGCTGCTCCCTTGTGTGACCCTTAGGTGTTATTACTGGGAAGTGGAACTCATGTCTAAAGAAATGAGTTGCCTTGTTTTCAGAAGCATTGGCTGTCTGCTACTTCCATAGGGTGTTGTCCTTGACATTATAGCCAGGAGTGATGTGACTGCAAGCAGTAAAGGAAGCCAGGAGTTCAAAGCCAGATAAAATCTGTCTTTTCTGGTTGTCTTAAGTGCTGCCAGTTTGCATGTGAAGAGAAAGAAACGGGGAATATGTTCCCTTTTGAAATAAGCCACAAAGAGTGACTGTGGTCCTCCAGAGGGATGGCCAATGCACATCTCCATGGCCATGACTAAGGCCTGGCTGAAGCTCCAATTACTGTGGGAGGAAAGGACTACTTGGAGAATGCCATGGAGATATCTTATCTTGGGATGACAAGCAAAAACTGTGTCATGGGGCAGGAGAGGAGAAAAAAAAGTCTGGGGAGTTAGAATTATGACCTGTGTGCATTATAACCTCTGCAGAGAAAGGGAAAAAGTGCATTGGCTGGATATCTTGGATTTTCTGATTAGGTTATTTAATTAAAAAAACTCTGTTACCAAAGATCATTGGAATATTTCTACTCACCATTAAACCTTGCCTGGAAATGCATATCCACACTAATGTAGGAAAGACAAGAAACAGATTTCCCTCAAATGTTTTGCTGTACCATGTACAGTGTGGGTTGCCATGTCTTGCATCCAGAGAAATTACTTATTCTGCCTTATATCTCAGGTCCCTATGGACCAATTTTGTCTTGAGTTTGACCTACCTATCTGCTAGAATGGCTGTTATCTTTCACCATGTGTTGGAGACTGTGATGTATGGTGGCTCATCTGCATGCAAAGGAAGACCTTGATCCCTTCTCCCAAGGGAAAGGCCTATTTTATGAAGCCCCAATGCTGTGGAGGCCTATTAGGTGCCACCATTGTACAGAGAAGGATAAAACAGGGTCTACAGGAGAGACTCACCACTGCTTCCACCCCAGCTTTAGCCCTTGTGTAGAATAAGATATCTCTGTTTCACAAAAGCTTTGCCGCAAAGGTAGATTAAATTTGTGGGTTTTTTTTATTGTTAAAGTATATGTCAATAATGAGCCTATCAGAAGAAATATGTAAGGCCTGTAATAAGAACAAGCCCCTTCACTTGTTAACAAGTTCTGCTTCCCAATTAGTTGATATGCTGTCAGATTATAAAAAGAAACTTTTCCAGGATGGTTATGGTGCCCTTACTATCGCAGAGATATATTTACCTTACTGCTTTGGGTTAATTTAAGCTCCTAACATGATCTATGAAAATGCTACGTGCTCAAGGTGTTGGAGATGCACTGCACCTACATTTACCAATAAAACTAGAGTAGTGAAGGCTGAGATCAGCCTGGCTCATTATATTCAGCTTCTGTATCATTTGTCTGTTTTTCCCAGCATTTATCTTGCAAGCACACTCAAAGTGCTTGCCATTGGTTTTAATGCAAAGGGCACAGTGTATAGATCTAAGGAGATGGGCATTATTTTCCTGTCTGGCTTGTCTGGACTCAGTGTGACAGAAACCTTCATCATTACTGGTACACCAATTAACAGATAGATCACACCAAGAGTAACAGAACTAGACAATTAAAAGGAAGTCACCAAACCAGATAATAGTTCCTTTTCAATGTTTGTCAAGCTGGAACTTTTTGAAAGGTCTCAGAAGCCCCTTGAGGAGAGCCATCCGTTCTCTCATTAAAGTATACATCAAGCCTCTGTAAAGACAAAGAACAGGTTGTCTGAGCTCACAAAAAGATCTGTCTTAATCAAAATGGGGTAGAGTTGCAAATCGCAGTGGCAGTGACCATGCTGAATGACTCGGGAGCTCTGGCTAGGAGCAATGCCTGTACTGGGTCTGTCAGCCCCAGGCAGGCTGAGTTTCCTTCTTCCTGGGGAGGTGCTGGGAGATGCCATGTATCATTATGGCCAGACAAGGAATCCTTCAAGCAAGCAATCTGATAAAAATTCACTTTTCATCTGCTCCTTCTAGTTGCCATTTCCTCCCTATTTTCCCTGAACACTCTGTTGCTGAGTGTAGAGAACAAATATAATAAAAAAACCTTTGCCGACTTTGTAGAAGACTGTAGGGTTTTAAAAGGCAAAACCTTTGAGTGATGTAGCTGTTCCTACAATATCTGAATGCAAAAACTGGATTGTCTTTAGGAGTAGGTGCCACTTTACATTTATCCACAGCTACAGCACAGACACACTCTTGCACACACTGCACTCTTCCTGTAAGATTCTTTTTTCCTTCTTGTTTTCCTCTTGAAACAATACTGGGCGGCTATTCATTCTGTGTCCTCTCATGTCCATATACTGTAGGGCTGGAGGGAGCTACAGGCGTGCAGATACCTTACCACTCTCCATGTGGACTTCCCAGTGTCCTTTGTGTGGTCTGTTTTTTTCCTTCAGTCCTTCTTACCTCCCTTGCTGTGAGCACAAGGCAATGCTGAAGGACAGAAGGCAGCAGAGCCCCCAAATCTTATAGGAGTAGGATATAGACACAGAAACTGCCTCTGGTCTCCAGGCAGGCTGCCAGCCTAGCTCCAAGATTTCCCAGCTGCTGCAGTTCAGACTTCAGCAGTTGTCAGGGATGAGTGAATTCAGAGCCTGGGTCCTGGCCAAACCACCCTAGGCAGCTCAGTGCACTAATCCAAAACTGTAACTGGGAGGTAGGAGGGGGCCTTGGGACAGTGTCTTATCCCCACCACAGCCCTGAGTTTTTGTTAATTTAGGATTATAAGAATAATGAACAGACCCAGAAGTCTGTCTCCTTTATTTAGTTAGTTTGGGGGTTGTAACTAGTAATCCATTATTGTCTCTGCAATGTATTCCCAGTCCAGCGTGTTGTCAGAGCTCCTTGGCCATGCAGTGCACATAAGGATGCCCGTTGCTATTGATCTATAGATTCCCAGCACATCTATTGTGTTTAACATGCCTTGCAATTAGCTTTTGCTTTATCTATTGTGTGCCTATCTTGCCCTATGTGTGCCAGGAAAAAGAAAAGAATCACACTGTGGAGACTATCTGAAGAATTAGTGAGTGAAAGTGGAAAGCAATTTGCACTTTGATGAAAGCAGTGCAGGGGCAGATCATGCCGTTCCTGTGGGGAGCAGCAGTAGGTTTGCACTGGCCAGGATGATGCTTGCTGGAGTGAAGCAATATTGGGAGCAAGGTAGGACTTGAGGAGAAGTTGGTGTGTGCAGGAAAAACAGGATGTAACCCTTCAGCCACAGGGCTTGCGTGCTGCAGTGATCACATGGGTATGAGGAGAAGAGAGATATTAATTGAGAAGACAAGGTGTTTTTTCTGATGCCCTGAAATATGCCAGATTTAGGCAGGTTGTACCCATGGAGGCAAATAGCCTAGAAATAGGACTGACCTAAGGGATCACCATCAGCTTCTCCTTCACAGTCACTGCAGATTTTCCCTGTGGATGCTGCTGCCTCCTCTAACTGCTTGAGCAGCCTAGTTTCCCTCACATGGATTGCTCTCTACAGCTGTGGGTTCTCAGGACCTCTGCCAGATGGCTTTTCAGGTGAGTCCAGACCCTCTTGCTGAGGGCAGCTTGCCATTTGTTCCTAAAGAAGGACCTGTCAGAGGTGCGGTATCTCCACACACTGCTGGGACCTTCCCAGCACCAGTGTGTTTCTTGGATGCACTGCACTTCCTCAATGGTAATTCACAGGTTGCATCAGGCACATGCCCCTTCTCCATTTACACTCTTTCCTCAGTTAAAGCATGTTCTTCATGCTCTGTGAGGAAAACTAGACATCACTGAAAACACCAGGCCATGTTTATACCTAGAAGGGTCAGATTTGCTTTCAATTTTAAAAGCATAGTCCAACACACCACAGTTATTTGAAAGTCTACTATCAGAGCATCACTGAAATATAAAACTCACTGGTCTCCAAGGCGTTTGATATTTCTAAAATATCTGTCTGCCAGCCTGGGCCCTGCTGAGAGCCCCTTCCTGAGTGCTGTGCCATGGTGCAAAGACTGCTCCTGTGGGCACTGCTTGATCATTCAAATCTGGCTTAAGACTCAGTGCTGTGCTGAAATCCTAATAGAGAAGAAATGGGATGCATTTTGGAGCTAATTAGGGCTTGCTCAAAAGCCTCCAGCAATATCTTCGTAGCAAACACAGACTTGAAGACAATTCTAAATCATTTGGACATTTTTGCTCTCCTTTGTGCTGCCAATGAATGGAAGAAAGTCCCAGGGACACAGGAAAGACTCATAGCAAGGTTCTGGGAGAATTCCCCTACAGAGCAGTTGCTCAAACAGTTGAGATCCCTCTGCTTTATGTCCTTTGTGGTCATTCAGAGGTAGCAAAACAAGAATATATTTCCAGAAGCCCATAAGGAGAGCCTCTCACCTATACCCTTACTCTTCCTTTGTCAGGCAGGGGAAACCAAAGGACTGACTATGTTGCTATTTCCACTTGAGTTCTGGAGGACTGCATTCATCCTGTACAGCAACTCATTCCCTCTTTTTTGCCCTGAATGTACTTCTAGTGTGTACCAGACTTGCTCCTCACTCTCAGCTGTGGTGCTGACCCTACTGGGGCCCCTGCTGTTAACACTGCTGATAATTGGTCACGATTGGTGTTGAGGTGACAAGGTGGTGGACCTTCAAGAGCTCCTAAAGTTCAGGTGTAAGCAGAGCAAGGTGACCTTCCACGGACTGGGTATAACCCTTTTACCTTTTCCCATCATCCTGCCAGCTGACAGCTGGCAGACACAGCTGTGCTGCTTGAAGCTCCAGCTGCCACATGCCCTCCGAAAGGAGGAGGGGAGAGGGGCCAGAGGGAGTAGGGGAAGCCGTAAGTCCAACTAAAAGAAGTGTTGCTGCTTCATCTGCTTTTTTTTTTCCATTGCCATAGGCTTGTGGTGTTTCTATGCATCTTTAAATTCATGCTGGGGTGAGCAAGAGCCATAACTCACTCCATCTGGCCCTTTACCTTTAATTACTGGCACTGTTTTCCATTTACTATTTGTTACTGGTCCATATCATTCACAGCCTCGTACAGTGACGTAAGCAGCACTTTCTCTTGTCCCTAGAAAACCGAGGAATAGGGGAGGAAGGGGTGAATGGTCAACGCATGAAATGTGGAGAAAAGAGCTGGGAGGACAGTTCTGAAAAGGTGTTGGGAAGTCAGTGAGGTTATGCAGGGTGTGATTGTCAACTGCAGCTGCAATGTCTCTGTAAATTATTCTACTAATAAAGACTCCGTGCAATTTTACAGGCATGGTGTCCTTTTATATTATTATCCAGCATGCAGTACATGAAACATCCACCAAATTATCTAACAAGAAATAAATCTGCAGAAGTGCATAATAAATCCCACTGTAACATCTTCAACAGCCTTCTTAACAAATGGTCTAAGTCTAGGTGCCAAGGACTATAACATTACAGCCAACCAAAGGCAGAAATGAATAAATAAATAAAATATTGATCTCAAATCCCACTTAGAAATCCACTTCCATTTCAGGAAAAAAATCTCTCACTCAAGGCACTATCAGATTTCTCTTTCTTATTGTTTTAAAAGTCTCCCAGCTAGCCCAGACAATGATGAAGGGAGGTATATTTAAAAGAGGGAGGGAGGGAGGGACGAGTTGGGGGGAAGGAGAGGAAAAATGAAGAAATATGTATGAGATCTTCATGTCTCTATATCAGGTCAAGGACTCCAGGTTAGAATAGTTTGTTCACTCTGTATTTTTCCAATCATAATCAAGGACATACAGTCTAAAACTACGGAAGAATCAGGGCAAAATTTTCCAATGGCCTGGTATATTCAGGCACATATTTCCATTTACATTGATGTGAACTAGGTAAATTCTTGTCTGGCCAGAAATACTTCAAGTGAAATCTATTATATGTCTGGTATTTGGGGCCTGTTTATATATGTAGGAAGAGGCAGGTCTTGTATCTGAAGCAAGGTGGTGTGTGGTTTGCACAATTCAACTTCCAGTCTATTCTCTTCTACAAAGCTCCTTTGGAACTCTAGACAAGTTCCTGAAAGGAAGAAGATGACAAACATTTTAGACACACAGACATCCTTTGTGGAAAGTTAAGTAGCTCCTTATTTGCATTTGGTACTTGGTATGAAACACTGGGCACAAGGCCTGTCTGAATTTCTTCCTTCTCCTGCAGTGAAGAGCTGCACAATAGGTATTGCTTTGGATGAGTGATCCTGAAGTTCTCCTCTGAGCAATCCCATCCTTTCCAGATAGCTGCCTCTGCTCTCCAGCCTAGGAACTGGCAAAACATGGGACATCTGGATTTTGTACCTTTGTGGAATGTGATCCCACTCATACGCTGCTTCCCAGGGCTGGCTCTTCTAACTGCCTTGTAGGTAGATACAGGGAACAGATACAGAGAGGCTGTTGGTCTCTGCTCTGAATTCCCTTCTAATTGCATTAGACACTCCAAAATACCTTTTGTAGTCCTGAAGGTAGTTGTTCTGTTTCCCTGCTGTTTCCAGGGTTAGGCTGGTGTATGATGTTTTGTGTCACATCTTTGAATTTCTCACCTGAATTTCTGATTCTTTTTCCAAAGAAAGTTTTTTAGATACCTTCACTTTCTAACTGCATCTGGCCTTCACCCTAAGCAGCTCTTTTTTAATTCTCAGGTCTGATAATTTGCCTTTTCTCTCTCATTTCATGTAAGGGAGAGACCAGCTGGCCAGAAGTCCTCTTTCCTCTTCTCTGTCTTATCTGTGAAATGGAAATTACAGTGCTTTCGTGACTTTTGAAGATAATATGGGGATAATGGACTGAAAACTTTCAGGTACTGAGGTATTTTCACCTCAGTAGGACTGATATAACTTTTTGGAAGTGGCAGAAAATGTGGTCTTTTACTGCAGCAGTTGGCTGCATGAGGGTATTTTTTTAATCACCACAGAAGGTTTTTCTTTGTCAAAGCCCCATTTAAACATGACTGCAAGACATGTTTAAAGCCAAAAGAAAAAGGCATTGCAGCAGCACTAATTAAAGATGAATGAGGAGATGTTAACTATTTCTTCAGTGGAGGTCTTTCTGTTTCTAAGTCAATGTCTGACAATCCTATTGATTCTTGCTGGTGGTTTCCTTGCCTTTCTTGATATTGATATTATTAAAGAGAATATTAAATTCATAAATCTCCTCTATATTTCAATAGCCTGGTCAAATAAATCCTTTTTTTCCCCTAATATAACTGTCAAAATATTTGCTTAGCTAATATGCAGGGCTGTCGGAGGATTTTTACTCAGTTTAGACCATAATGCTCAGATCTGAATACAAGCAGAAAGTATTATTTTCCTGATGCTGTGGTATTTATTTCCAAGATCTTCTATGTGCATTTATTATTTCAAATGGCATTTTTAACTCATTCTGAGTTTAACCTTGATTGCTGGAGCTGTGTGGCACGTGCATTTACTTTACCTCACTGGGATTCAGTGCAGGCATAAACATCCAGCATTTAGAGACCAATTACAAGAGCATACAGTTGTAAAATCTTTCCATTACATGTGTGAACATTGCCACAATCTCTGACTAAGGCATCTACACAACCTTATCATGAAAATAATCTAACAGGGTGTATTTCATTTCCACCAAGAACCCTCATCTTACTGCCATTCCTTACTCTGGAATGGGTAGAAACACCTGTTCTTTTTCACTTTACAGAATAGGATAAAAGAGCCCTTCTAGAAACAAAAGTTGGTCCCTGAGGTCTTGACTGGGAAGTGGTAGATGCACTCCCCTTGAAAGCTGGGAATTCCAGAGGAGGAACAGTCTTCTTATAGGAGATTAGGTCTGATGAGAGGACCCTGAGAAAAATTTTTATGAGGACAGGGAACAGAGAAGGGACTTGGAAAAGAAACATGAGAAAAGACTTTTAGGTGACTCATGTGCACAAAAAAGAAATTATCCTACAGAATCTTTTTTGAGTGGAAGGTCTATGGAACTTCTGTGGCAGGTTTGAGAGGTGCCTGGTAAGCTTTATTTTAGTATAAACTCTGAGGCCAAGTGGCAGAACCAGAGTTTGTCTCAGTTTGGGCTGCAGCTGGTCCACAGTAACACAAAGAATACCGTATCTTCTGAATTTTTCGTCCTTGGTTATATTATAGACCTTAGAATTTTTGCCTTCTCAGATAATGTTTTGGTCTGCTTTTGGGAGCCAGAAGATAATAAAATTATTATAGAAACTCCCAAGTTCCTGCTAAAGAACTTGGCTGCTGCCAGTCATCATGCAGGAAGCCAAACCCTAGGACTGCCAACGTTAGCAGAGCCGCTCTGCTCCTACCATGGCCAGGCAAATGCTTTTAACTCTTCAGAAAAGCCATTGTTGTGGTACTTGTTAGACAGAAGTGGGATTGGGGAAACACTGGTGAAGCTTTATTTTGTAGGTTTGATACTTTTGGAAAACTTTGAGCTATTTTAGAAATTAAACTTAGGAAGCTTAAAACCAAAACCCAGTCATTCAGGTAATCTGACTGCTGAACTGCAAGCCAGGTTTTTCTTAATTCTGTTACTGTCTCTGGTGTCAATTGTCATTGTGGCTCTCAGTACCTCCCTTCACCCCTGGTTTCTTCTTGGGGAAGGCTGTTAAATTAAGCTACTAACTGTAAAATTACCTAAGCTTTTTGAATCAGTTGTTACATATAAATAAACTGTTTAGTTTAACCTTTCATTTTTTCTTTGCATAAATTGTCTATGAAAAAATCATGACTGCATTAGTTTTTCATAAAGTATTCCCTGAATAATTGATACAAACTAGTTGCTAAACAGGAAAATTACACAGAGTTACCTACTTGTTTATTTCACTTACTTTTTAGATATTTTACTTTTTTTCTTTCTGGCAGCTCTGTAAATGTTTATATGAATTTTAGACATCTTTACTGGTTAAGACTATGCCAATTCTCACAGATTGTGTTGGCCATCCTCAGTCTAATCAGTCAAGTCTGCCTGCAAGGCAGCACACTAAGGGAGTGGTGGCAGAGTGCAAAACAGTGAGCAGCACAATCAAAGCCTGAGAGGCACTGCTAGGGAGTTGAGCAGAGATGCTACAACTTGTTCTTCATTCCTAAAAATTGTAACAATTGGAAAAAATATCAGAGGTTTTGAGAACACAAAAAAATTCCAACCTCTTCAATCTGGAATCAAAGAATGTCATAGAATCATCAAATGGTTTGTGCTAGAAGGGACTCTAAATATCATCTAGTTTCAAACCCACTGCCATGGGCAGGGACACTTTTCACCAAACGAGGTTGCTCAAAGCCCCAACCAACCAAGCATTGGGGCGCCCACAGCTTTTCTGGGCCTCAGCACCCTCACAGTAAAGAACTTCTCCCTAATATTTAATCTAAATCTGGAACTGTCTCCTTTGGGCACAGCTATGGTTTCTCATGGTCTCTGGGGCTCCCAGATGTGTGAAGGGTAGGAGCCTAAAGGGGACTTCACCACTAAGTCCCTTTTATGCATTTCCATTTCAAATTGTACACAGCAGCACACCGGCTCCAGAAGATTGGAAATGTGAGTGCCAGACATGGAAGGTTCTCTCCTAATCATATGCATCCCTTCCTCTGCAGTCCTTCCCAGCAGGATGGCCAGGGGTCAGTTCTGCCAATGCCCGTGCAGGGGGTGAGCAGGAGCACACTGCTGCCCAGGGTTCTCCTGCAGCTTCATGCTCAACCATCTCATCAGTGTTAGAAATTTGCATTCTGCTCCCAGGCATCTTCTATGTAAGTACATTTAGTGCTTTTACAAAGTGTTAGACTGTCTCTTCTGAGAAAGCCATAAGGCAGCTCTTGTGCAGCAGGGCTGTGGAAGCATCAGTTCCTGCCCCTACACCTGCTAGGCTGCTCCCTACAGTCTGCTTTGGAAGGGCCAACTTCTGCCTGTTTTCTTCATGTTACTGAGAAGCTGCCTGTTTCCAAGTGGGAGCTAACTCCTGCCTACTGTAAACTGGGGAGGTGGCTCTGTTAGCTTTCACTCAGTGCCCAGTATTTCTCTACCCCTGAGGCAGAGATGCAGTAGCATAGCCCTGAATGTGGCAAAGAGCCTTTCCTCTCCTCGGATGTACTTTTGGAGTGTTCCAGAGGTTTGAGCATGGGTGATCTCACATGTCATACTGTAAAGTTGTTCTTTACCTGTTGAATTCTCAAGACACTTGCATTAAGGATTTATACATGTTCTTTTTTTATTTATCTCACCTCTCTTCCCTCCTGCCTCCCATCCAGGGAGGAAAAACCTCTGTCTTGTAACCTCCCTTTAGCCACAAAGTAATGTAAGAATAAAATAATTCCCAAGCTGACATACACACCAAGTTTCTAATAAGACTATAATTTGAGTCTTGTCATATGATAAGCATGTTCAAATAGCAGAGCCTGGGATTGAGTTGTGCTAGTGATGTTTGCCAGACTCACATGTCTAGAAATAATAATGTGAAGAAGGTCTCTAAGGTTAAAGTGCAGCAGGAAGGGTCTATCTGCCTGAGATAGGGCTGGTAACCAGTGCAGGGGGCAGACCTTCTTTGCAGAGAACTGGAGAGATGTACAGCTGCTCCCCTGCCAGAGACACCAACATCTGCAAGGCTGGATTAATCTTTTAGCATAGGATTGAAGACATGCAAGAAAAAAAAATCTATACAATGGGCTATTTAGAGAGATTTGCTCCTGAATCTGCCTTTCACCCTTCAGAAGAGCTCCAATGCAGGACCTGGGCTACAGCTGACCAGAGCAACCTGAATTAAAGTCAGCTTGAGTCTTTCTCCTTTGAGCTATCCTTTCTCCTTTGCCTAACCCTGTCCTCTGATTTCACCAGCACAAAAAGTCAACATCAGATAATCTGACTTCTTTCTGTCAGCTTGCCAGGGTTAACAGCAGCCATAGCAGTGTGTCTTTTTCTTGGCATCTAAGAGCTAGGACAGAAGAAAGTTTTTTCACTAAAATTTTGTTCTTTTTCTGTTCTCTGATAGATTAGTAAGGAGTTTTTGCTGATGAGTCTTACCCTTTTCTACTTTAAATGCCAGGGCTACTGAGCTGTGACAATCTAAATGAGTGATATTTCTGAAAACTGATGAGTGCAATTTTAAATCTCTCATTGAAACACATAACCAAATCCTCCTTAAAGCTGCCTGCAGGACAGCGCTGTTCCCCTTTGTGGATGCACTGTCAGTTTCCTCATTGTGAGGAATCCGATTAACTCAGTGAAACTCATAATGCCAACGGGCTGCCAGTCTCTGTTTGCCATGGACTATTTCCAGTGGATATTACCAGTAGCCCTTTAGATATCTGCATTGTTGTGTGATATTCAGATGAACAGGAGTAGAGCTACCTTTCAAATATTTCTCTGGTATGCAGATTTAGATGGTTATTTTGTCCATTTCTACAATTGCTTAGTGCCAAAGCATCAACTGATCCTGCCTGGAATTTACTCTTCTTCCTTTACCTGTTTATGTGGATTGACTACAGAATGTACTAAAAATACTTTATCCCATTCATTGTCTGTCTGGACTGACCAGGTAATGGCAGAAAAGAAATGCTTCTCTCCATGTTGACTAACAGAAAATTCCTTGGGACTGGAGGAGTCTGTCTCTGCTAAAGAGGGGTTCCTGCTATTACCTGAACAAATCCCTCAGGTCCAAACTCAGATCACTTAATTCACTAAAGCAGTTGCTTAGGTTCTTCTCATGGACACACTCCTTCCCTTGCCCCCAAGTTCAGGGCAATGCCAAATGCTTCATTCCACCTCCACAGTCTCACCAAGCATCATTTCCCCATGGATGGTGAGGGAGCAGTATTTGTGACCCCTGGAACAGCAGCCTTATGAGGATGGATACCTCACCCTGGGCCTTGGGACTGGATTTATGTTGTAGCTTTAGGTGCCTCTGCTGTGTATAAACCTTCTTCTGCACAAGTCTCTGTGTTATAGAGGTAGTGGAGAGAAGCAAACACTCTTAGCCCTGTTTCACCTGACTTATGCTCTTTCATTAGGCTGAGAAGTAGAGGGCTCTGCAAACACACATTTTTGGTTGCAGGCTCAGAGGCATGCGTGTGTTCAGCTGGCTTATGCTCTCCAGAGTTTCAGTACAGTGCCTCAAGGATTGTGGCAGCTGAGACTTTCAGCTCCGAGCCTTGGTTCCCATTTCATCGTTTTTCTCCTGGAATAAGCTCAATCTGTGCCCATACCTCACTTGCACTCATGTAATCAAGGACTTCTCACACTCTGAGGCTGTGGGTAGAAGTTAGTGATTACAAAAATAAGACAAATGTAACATCTCTGTGGCATCTAAGGATAAGACCAAAAAAAAAAAAAAAAAGCTTAAGAATGAGGAGGAGTGACAGACAGTTGGGGCTGGAAAACATTTTCTTGCATTCAGAAGCTGGTTGAATTTTACCTAGCTGGGAGTATATGGAAGTGGGAAGAGCATTTTTTTCCCATGAAATCACTCAAGAAAATACTGTAGCTTTCATTCAAGGACATTTCTCCATCTCCTTTTTTTTTCCTGGAAGCTGGTGAAAGTAAAATAACTCAACATTAATTATATCCTGGAGGGTCCATCAGTCAGATACTCTCTTTCCTAGAATTTTCTAGCTTTATTCTAAATTAAAAGGACTACTGTGGGGCCTGCATGTCAGAGAGTCTTAAGATACTGACTTTCTTATCCATTCTGTTTGTTATCAGTGAGTCACCTCCCTTTGCTCTCACTGTCCTTCTCTTGTACAATTAATTTTAAAGTGCTGGTGGACAGAGTTTGCTTTGCCTTCTTTGTTTGGGCAGAGACCATGGCCATGGAGCCCTGGTGGGCTGGGCAGGACAGGTACTCAAGCTCTTGCTGGCCTCAGAGAGAGACAAAAACATACAGGAATCCAGTGTCTCCCTGGTTCCCCTTGTTGTTTCCAGCCCACTATGGGCATCATGCTGATGAACATGGTGGGATACAGTTCAGCTGCCACCTTGAAATGGTGTCAGGACCTGGTAGAATATTCAGTGAGGCCAAGCAAGACAGAGATGCACAGCCTCCATCACAACTTGGAGCTTGAAAGAAAAGGAAAAGACATTTCTGTTTCTAGTATTTTTTAACTTCTAGTACCTTATAAAAAGAAAAGATGTGGAGGCTCTGGCATATATCACAAAATATGGTTGCTTGTGTAATGGCCACTCCCATCTTGCATCTGAGTACTATAACTGCTTTGCCAAGGTGCTGGCAAGCCTCATACTGTACTTTCAGGAGTGTGTCTAGTGACTGCAAAAGAATTTTCAAGAATAAGACTACATAACAGTTAGATGAGCAAATATAATAAATAATAATGTGACATTAGTTGGTTTTTTCACTTGAAATATCAGGACTGTGACCCACAAGTCCGGGAGCAGAGTCTCAGGATTTTTATTCATGCCACTCCTGTTGCTGCCTCTGGAGACCAGCAGTCTGTAATTGAGGCATTATTCACTTCAGTATTAGGTACTGCTGAACCTGATTCTGTTAGCACTCAGTGTCTGAGCAGTACAAGGAGGGCTGCATAGTCAGCAGCAGATGAAACTCTAATAACAGCCTACAAAGGATGCATAAACTCTGCATCAATAACTTCCCTTTACATCTGCACTGGAGATGGGCAGAAAACAGAATATTGATGTAATTTTCAGAAGTGTTCTGCATGCAGGTTTAAAATGAAAAATAAGAAACAATACCAATTGTATATAGGTCAGCGGATGCATTTTGTTCATATCTTTGAGCTCTGATTTAATTTAAACCATCCAGCTTTTCTTTGTAGACAGAGATAATGCTTGCACATCACTTTGTTACTAAATGCTGTATAAATACAAACTGGTGTTTAGTTAATTCACAGTGAATAATTCATTAGAGAACAGCATCTAGGATTTGACTTTTTTCTTACACTGTTCCTGAACTGCCCACAGACAGATTTTTTTTTCTTTTTTTTTTTTTTGCTTGCTGGGAAATAATTTCTGTAAATAATCTTTAATCTAATTAGTTCTCTGATCATTTTGCTGAGAATATACAAAAATTCAACTAAGTGCTGTTTTTAGTTGAGCAGATGTCATGCACTGTTCTGCTATGCTCTTATGACATGCATGAACATTTGTTTGTTTGCTTCAGTGATCTTGTCTCTGAAGTTGCTTGTGAACAACAGCTGGGAAAGAAAAGGAGTTCAAATATTTTTATTAATTATATTACAGTGTTTTTAGGACGCCAACATAATTAATCAATTGACAAAGCTAGATATTATCCATATTCAGAGTAGGAGGCAATTCCTACCCAAACACTTTATGATAGAAACTAAGTTTTTTTAAATGGTACCACTAAATAATAGGATAATTTTAATTCTTATTTTAAATTGTGGGACCTACAAACTGGGCCCATGTTAAGCTTGTTTGCTTTGTGTGAA
Organism: Molothrus aeneus; assembly: GCF_037042795.1. Classification (NCBI taxonomy): domain Eukaryota; kingdom Metazoa; phylum Chordata; class Aves; order Passeriformes; family Icteridae; genus Molothrus; species Molothrus aeneus. The sequence goes on from NC_089648.1 coordinate 27,321,393, forward strand.
GGCAGTAGCAGTTGCACAGGGCAGGGGCTGTCAGATGGCCCAGGTGACAGAGCAGAGGCTCCCCTTCAAAACACGGAGAGGACCACGGTGTTCCCAAATCAGACATAGGGTATATTCCACGGAGAGCAGGTATTTCCACACAGCCTGCTGAAAGCAGTGAGAGAGCAGCTGGCTGGGTGACTGCCTGCCAAGGTCAGCCCTGCCCAGACTGGCCAAGGGCAACCCACCAGAGAGGAGCACAAAGCCCCTGGCTGAGCTTGGAGACAACCACCAGCCTCAGCAGGGAGCCAAGTGAGGCAGCCAGTGAAGAACCAGGGAGAACAAGGGAGCATCTTTATTCTCCTCTGAGGAGCTTTTAGCCTAGTTGTCAGGATACTTATGACAAAATGTTTCAGCTGCTCCTCAAACCTGTTCTGTGGGTTTGTGACAAGCAGGAATGCAGAAACTGTCCTTGGGAGAGGGACTTAAACACAGGATTCTCCTTTCCCACAAGAAGCATGAGCTTGAAAGGCAGTTTCCTTGCTGCTGCCTCTTCTGGCCCAGTGAACCTATTATTAATTAATGCCAGAAGGATCAGCTTCAATAAAGAGGTTGTAGAGAGCTCAGATCAGTGTTTTGGGTATTGCCCTAGAGCTGGGGAGAGATGGCTCTGGCACAGGTCACAGAGACTCCTCTTGCTGGGTGAATGTTTGCTGCAGAGCTTGCCTGCTGTAGGCTGGAAGGAAGAGAATTGCTTTTCTTTTTGCAAACACTGCCTGGTAAATGTTTTGCAACGCATCAATTGCTTTGGCCAGGTACACAGAAGAGAGTCAAGCTCTTGGATCCCAGTGGGGCATCAGCAAAAGCCCTGGCAAGACTATGACACCTCTGGCCATGGTCAGAAGCAGAACTTGGAATGAGAAGGGGATTTGAATACTGAAAACTGAAGAACCTCTAACATGAGGCATTGGACAAGCAGTTTTGAGCATTGCAGGATCATCCTATATTCCACTTTAGGTTCTTGGCTTTCTTTTTAATTCTGAGCAGAATTATTTTATCCAAAGTCAAATAAGGAAAAGGTAAATGACCCTACATACCCTGATGCTAGCCCACCCAGATGCTAGCCTAGAAAAACTGTGGAATATTTTTGATGCTATTGCTGCAGCTCCTTTCCTAAGTAGGAAAAGGTGAGACAAAACAAACTGAAGCCAGTAGCAAGAGGAGGCACAGAGAAAGGGACTGAAATTTTTGGCAGGGAAAGAAAGAGGAGAAGATAAGGCATGTAGCTGACATAATTTCTCTCTTGGAGGTGGAAATGTGGAAATTTCCCCCTCTATTTAAAACAAGAACCATGCAGTATCAGTTCTCCTGGCACCATGACTCTGAGTAAAGACAAAGGAGTCAGAGATGGCTGAGGACCCCTCCAAAATGCTGAAATGGATCAACAGGCACAGACTCAGCAACATCAGCACTGCAATTTGTCAGGAAACACCCACACATGTAAATACTTGTCTTCAGAGAAATTTTAAAACAATAAGCATCATGGCTGTGGTGGGGTAGGATGTGAGAGGGTTGAGTGAGGAGAATGTGAAAAAAATCTATACAAGCACAAATTGGGCTTTCTGTTGGAAAATTCTGTCAGGATAATATTTTTCTGAACTCTCTGAATTCCCTGCCATGAAATTTGAGCACTTTCTAAGGATCAATTAACAATGTGCAGGGAGGAGGTAGGTGGCTGTCAGAAGCAAGGAAACACCACTATTTTCATTGAAGTTTGTGGAATTAGAACTGACTTTTTAAGAGCCTGAGAGAGCTTCCACTGGCACATAGCAGATTATAAACATGGAAGATTTTGCTTCCTATCACTGATTGACTAATTATATCTGCATAGTTCAAATGGAGATGTTCTGAGGCATTTCTTCACAGACAGAGCATGAATGCAAGCCTTTGTTGTTTGATCTATTCTTTAGATTTATATTTGATATTAATGAAAAGGAGCAGCTAGCAGAGCCAGACTCAGCGCAGGCAAATGCCAGGCCAGCTCAGCTCATGCAGCCATGCCCTGGCATTTCAGCCCTGCTCCACACAGGTGACTGCTGATGTGACCTGCCCTCAGTGTCTGTGCAGTTGAATTGTACCATAGGTCAGCAATAGTATTTTCAGTTCAAAGTAAGCTACAATTAGTCCCATAGTAAATGTGAGCACTGTGTGCCATGTTGTTTGGAGCAACAGAAAGTCAGACATGCTGGAGAAGTAGTGAATAGCAAAGTTTTTTGGCTTTTTAAAGAAGCATTTGAAGCTGGAGCCCTGTGCTATCTGCATCTTGTCATCCAAAACCTGTACCCTCTGCTAGACCAAGATCCAGAGTCTTTTGAGAACATAATAGAAAATATTCACCATGCACAGTCATATAAATCAGAAGCTTCAACAAAGCTTAGGCATACCCACTGCCAACATAGGCTGCCTTTGGCTTCCCTTCATGGGAGCTCTAACCCATGCAACATTTGCTTGAAGCATGCAGTGCAGTTTGGTATCCAGAACTGAATGAGAGGAAAGCATGTTCAGCTGTGAGTCTTGCAAAGGCCCTTTCCATCTCTCTTTCTAGGAAGACTGATAACAAATTCTGCTCCCTCTACCCTCTCCTGGTCACCTGGCTCCTGGGTTACAGCTTCATTATTCTCGTATCAACACAGGCAAACATTATTTGTGGAGTCACTTTGGTTCATATTCGGATTGCTATCTTATCTGCTGTCAGAACCATTTTAATGATGCTCAAACAATTGAGATATTAAAACAAACCCAGAGGCAGACGAGTGTAAAGGAGCTGAAGGCAGCAGACAGGGCTGGAGCACTGCCCTCCTCCTCCCAGCGCTGGTGTGCAGCATGGCTGTGGATGCTGCTCTGGGAGAACAGGCTAATGCCTGCAGACCCTGGGAAGGGCAAAGACCTCTTTGAAGACAGGCCAACATGTAAGCCTTATTACAGAAAGTGAGAGGGATGGCACCGTGAGGACTCGTAATACAGAGGCAAGTTTACCTATTGCTACTCTGGACAAAAACTTTCTTACAGGCAAGTTATCACTATAAGTAAGTTGAAGTTCTTCCCTGCTTTACTCCACAAGTAATTTTACTCTGGAAGTACTAAATTCTGGCAAGCCAGCAGACAAGTTTTGCAGTCCACTGCAGTGCTCACATGCTCCTTACTACCCCTGTGGCTACAGAGAGAAAAGTGAGATCATTCCCAGATTTAGTGAGGTCTTTTACTACCAGAATAACTGTTGTTGGTGGAAGGGCCAGATTGATGATCCTAGCTATCCATTGTGAGTGTCACAAATAATATGTTTCCTTCATAAAGCATCAAAGCTCTGTGTTCCTGTGCCACAAAGGGACCAAGGTTTTGATTTGATCTAGCAAAATCTGAAGCTTCTCCTGCTCTGATGGGAGAGTAAAATTCTTTTGAGGTGGTGGCATTTCTTTACAGTGTGAAAAAGAATTTGCTCTCCTATTCCAGCCCTGACCAAATGCTTATAGCACACCTGCCTTTGCAGTAGATGAAGAAGAAGTTTATACTGCATGATTCACACGAAAAAGGAGAGAGGATAGGAGTGAGATGGTCCCTTCCCACTCAATATAAGACTTTGAAAATAAAGAAGACTGAATTAAAATAATACCTGTGGATCTAGAGGGGAAAAGTCTATCTTTCCTCTTTTAAGAAAAGACACAGTTCTCAACCTGCAAAATCTTCTCAGTAGCTCTTCAGGTTTAAGTCCTTTGTATATCACAGGAATTTCTTTCCCTTTATAATCTCCTTGATGGCCTATAGGTAATTGAACAGCAGATCCACACAGTAAGCTCTTCAAAAGGAATTACAAGGATTACATATCTCATGTTCACCTCATTTCACCCTTTGCAGATGTGGAATGTGAAACATCAGTTTCACATAATCTACATAACTCCCATATGTGGAGTTTTGTGTTGAGACAGCTTCCTCCTTTTCCTTCTTTTCCTAGTGGCCACTGAACCAGCTGAAGGTTAAGGTTATAGAAAACAAGGTTCTAGAAAGGTTATCAAAAAGGTGTCAAAAGGTTATCAAGGTATTAAAAGGTTATAGAAAACAGCTTGAGAGGCAGACATGGTATCTCTTCACAGACAGAGCCTTTGTTTTTTGATCTATTCTTTTAGACTTATATTTGATATTAATGAAAAGGAGGCAAAACTGAGGTCTGGAAGAAAGAAGAAAGGGAAAGTGGGAAACAGGTGAGTTTAGAGGGTTTGGTTGCTGAGGGAAGGTCCTGATCCTTTAGCTGATATACATCAGTCTTAATATCTTCTGAAATGAACTAAAAGACAGGTAAATATGGATCTCTCCACTCATTGCCAACAAACCTGGAGTAAAGGACAGAATGTGGCTCCATTCAACAAGTATTGAATGGCTGCAGGTGTAAGGGAGAGCAGAAAATTTATTAAGTGAAGGTACTTTATCAAGGTAAAGTAATAAAAACATTGATTTCAAGAAAGGAAAGGATTTTCCTGAATGTGCTAAGACACCACCGGTATGAAATCTGTCAATATAATAACATAATGGATTGGAGAGATGCTTATTTTCTTGGAAGCTGGAGATCATACAATAGGACTAAAGCTGGAAAATCCTTAACTACATAAGAAAACAAAGGCAATAAGGAACCTTTTGGATGCAGCACCTTTTCCCTATACCAGCTGCCAGCTGCATACATACACATTTTTTAAAAGCTCAGCAAATTCAAAAGAAAATGTGTCTCTGTGGGACAGTGTTGCAGTCTGCTTCACTCCAGAGTGTGCAGTAGCACAGGAAGGCTTCTTGCTTTGAGACCTACTGGAAAGTCCCAGCTGAAGTCAGTGGAGATACAGCCCTTTATAGGAACAAAACACTGCTGCTGCTCCTGTGCCAAGAAGTTTCAGTGACCACAGTGACCATTCAGTGACCACAGTGGTGCTGTGCTGCAAATGGACAGAGCCTCCTAAAGTGGCAGAAGATCACATCTCTACTACAGAAGGACACAGGGACTCCTGATTTGATGGCATGTAACCCCATTGAATTCCTGGAGGGCATGGGAAGCCAGGTGTTTGAGCCAATTGGCAGGAGTTCCCCAGAGTGACCAGGCCAGTTTCAGGACATGACCTGTCATGCACTGTATTGTGCAGACAGCTACTTTGAGGGCTGAGTTTCAGGAGTCCCTCCCTCCCTCATCTGAGAGGTTTTGATTTGGAGTCCTGCTCAAAAATGATGTTGGAAACCCATACCTAAGCTAGCAGTTGGTCCTTTTCCCCAGCATGAGCAAAGAAGCAGAGAGCTTTGTCCTAGCTGATTGCCAGGTCTTTATTCACTCTGAACACTGCAGCTCATCATAAACTGAGGGCAGCTGCAGTGATGCTGAGCTCATTCCTCAGCCTGTCCAGATTTTGGTCAGTCTATAGGGTCTGTAACAGAGTGACTGTATTCTCCTTAATTGATGTCTAAATCAGTTAGAAAAATAGTTAATGTAGAAAAAAAATAAAACATAGGCTTCTCAGAGCTAGTTCTCTTATGAAATATGGATTCACAGTGATTTAGAAGCTTTTGGAAATGTTCTCTGATGAGCATTTTTACTGTGGGAAGAGCACAAGAATATTTCTGTTGACTAGTATTTTTTACTTAGTCTGTTTGCTTTTTCTCATTTCCTTTTCTTTTTCCCCCTGTAGTGTCAGTCTGTCTCCATATTCTTGCCTGGAATATATTAGTTGCACTTTACTCCCTGTGTTTGCAGGGAATAACTAAGCCTTTACTTCCATCCAGACAAATGATAGCCTTTTTGACCTCAATTTGCTGTGTTGCCATGAATTTCTTATTCATACAGCTACTGTCATGCTACTCCAATGGTTAGTATTTTGGTACAAAACTGAAGAAAAAAATAAAAACTCAGGTCTTGATTCAGTTTAAATGCAATTTAAATGTAATTTAAATGCAATTTTTGAGGTCAAAGAGGGATCCTTCTTAGGGTTAGAACAGTTTGATTACACAACTGCACTAATGCTAAGGGTTTCAAACCTTATATGTGGGTCAACAAAATTGCACCATAACACATTTCCGCATGTGAGGAAAAGAGGAGTGATGGTGGTATGATGCCTGCTGTGTCACACAGATAAAAGATCTGATAATTTTAAAACTGACCCATAGATATTTCTTGTTTTGTGGCACAGTCCTGCCATGTGGAGCCAAGATCGAACTTGATGACACGATAGCAAATGGTCGAAATTCAAAAAGCCAAATTCAAAATGCTTCTTTAAAGGCATTTTCTTTTCTCATTTACTGGCTTGGTCTGTTTTTATATGGATCAGAGAAACTTCAAAGTCATGCTGGCAAAGAGTTCTGCCTGCAGATGAGCGGATAGCTAGATTAGTAGTTAAGCAGTAAATAGCTTTGAAATAATTTCAAGCTCAACAAAAGGCTGGATCTTTACATACTGGTGTGATTTTAATAAAACAAGCATACAGCATAGTGCTAAGAGCTGCAATTCTGCCTTCATTGCCCTTGCTCAGTGAAGTGCAAAGATAGGAAAACATCCCTTGTGCCTACCAGAGGTCCTCATGGAGTTTTATTTTTCTATATTAGAGGGAATACAGAGCACAACTCCCCAAAAGACCAGATATCTGTGGAACAAGGCTATAAATGTTTCTGTCACTCTATCATACTCATTTTAAAGTGCCTAGACTTGATGATATGACCCAGAATTTTGTAAAACCAGCAGTAGTCAACATCTTATATTTCACAATGTGCTTGTCTATCTGGATCCCTAGTGGTGCAATCCATGGAGCTGAGAGCAGCTCAGGGAAACAAAGTGGGGCTGAAAGACAGTTTACACCTGTGCAAACTGGCATGCACACTGGGGAGCAAAGTGAAGGGCTGACTTCTGTAGTCCCACAGCCAGGCTCTCAGTTTGTGCTAGGCTATTTCCCTCCTTCATTCTGTGCCTACCTTCTGCATGACCTTTAAATGAAAGAGTTGGGGTGAGGACTACACTTCTAATGATGAAAGCTTCATGCAACCCTGTGAATACCAGGAAAATCCCTATACAACCATGGAGGAAAAGCACTTTTCATTCAGTGCAGGAAAGAAGTAGCATCCATGGTCTGAGACAGCTGCCTGCATCTCTGTTACGTATTTGGAGTGTGTCCTTTACGCTGACAGGAATAGGTTCCATGAGGAAACTGTTTTCTGGCCCAGAGTAGGCTTTTCTCAGTAAAACCAGCCACTAGCCTGTGCTGGAAACATGTCATGCAGAACTCCCCTGCGAGGGGTATCAGCAATGAAAGGAAAAAGAAAGGAAGAAACACATCTATGTGGCACTTCCTTGACAGTCTCTGCATTCCCTGCTGCAAGTAACTGTCACTGGAGTGAGATTAAGGGAACTTGACATCTGACAACCTGTTGGACTTTGCAGAATTTCTTTGCGCTTCTTACATCTCCAGTATTGTTATTTTACCCTTGAATGTCCATCTTACTCAGTGTCCATTTATCCCTGGTGCAGCAATTCAGTTCTGTCTCACTTGTCTTCACAGGTATGAACTGGACACCCAGCCTGCATGTACCACCATCCATCTGCAGAACAAAACTTGCTCCTTCTCTCCTTCTCTCTGTACTCTTTAAGCAGGGAAAGGAGAGAAGGAGTGTTTTAGGATCATGAAGCATTCTCTTATGTAGATAGATAGAAGTAGAAATCTACAACTAAGGAACAACAGGGAAGTTGCAAAAGTCGAGCACTGAGAAATTAGAAAATGCCAGAAATGTTTATGCAATCTTAGTTTGCCTTGCTAGTGAACACACATTATAAAGCCTTCAGTTATACAGCCACACCCTCTTTTTTTTCCAAGTCACTGTGGGGCAGTCAGTGTTTCCTGCTGGAAACCCAGCAAGATCCTCCTTTCCCCTCCTTGTCTCAATGGGTAGGATTAGCCTTCCAGTTACCATATGTTGGTCAAACCTGAAGTCAAACTGGAACATTTCTCTCTCTTCAAGGGCTCTCACCACTCTCATATTTCAGTGTTTCAAAAATGGTTAGTGTTTACCCTGGTAAAGTGAGACACTAAATGTGTGTGCAGTGACAAAATTTAACACTAACAGTCTGTGGCCATGCCCCCAGTTGTAAAGCACTGTGTTTGACCCTTTTGGTGCTGAAAAGGATTACAAAATACAATTTGTACAGTAAAAGCATCTCCAGATTCCTACAATTCCTAGATGGGAGAGAGTGGAGATAGGTAATAGCAGAACCAAAAATTCTCTACTTTAGGTAGATAAATGGAACAGAGGAATAATTTCAGTTAAGGAAACTGAAGTAACCCAGAATTATCATAAAAGTTGTTCCTTAAACACAACATTGTTGGAGTCTGTTTATTGTAGTCCATGCTTATTGTCCTCTGATGATTTCTCTATCAAATATTTTTGTTTATAAGAAACACTGAAGTATTCAATAAATACACTAAAATCTCATTCAGATGAGCAAGCTGGATTCTCTCTGGCTCCAACATCACTGTCACTAATGGGCTCTGAGAGTGTGGTTTCATCAAGCTTCTGTTGACAATTTATTTGGGACATGGAAACTTTGTTTCCCCTCTTATGGCATGGCAAAACCAAAGAGGTCAAAAGTTCCTGAACAACCTTACCTGGTGAGAGGGACTCTGAGCAGGGGAGGGGCACAGAATATTTCAGGACAACCAACACGGAGCAATTTCCTGGTTCAGGTGGGATTCATCTTGCTTGTCTTCCCCCCCACCTCCTGAATCTAGGGTAACGTGGTTAAGGTAATATTTGGGGTCCCACTGAGGGAGACCCTAACCAACCACAAGTGATCCTCTCTCTGTTAGACATTTTATGAAGATGGACACCCATTTTGAAGTATCTGTCTTTATTTTTTGACTATAGGGAAAACTCTGAGATTAGATGAGATGTATAACATTTGGATAGCTCAAATTTGGAATGAGAAATCTTTCCTAAGGGTCTGATGCAGACTACTTCAGCATTACTTTTTTCATTTAAAGGACTAGCACTTGCTTCATCTCACAGTTTCATCACATTATACCTACCTTTACTCAGATGGGAGGAATGAATCAGATTTACTGGAACCTGAAACTTTCTACTCCACATAAGCGTGGTATAGGTCCCAAACCACTTTTTATTGTGGATGTTTTTTTTATTGTGGATGGTTGAATATCATTAACTGTATTGATGAGGGGGAAAGAGAAAGGTGAAAAGCTCTGTACACTGATGCTACAGCTACTTCAGTTCAATGTTCACTCTCTCAGGCTATGTTGTTATCTTGTAAAAACAGAAGAATTAAATACACAATCATATGTATACCTGTCTACATTCTGTTTTCAGTAACCCTTCACACTTTTACCCTTCATCCTCAGTTTCCTTTCTTACACAAATACTCATGGTATATACACTTTTTATCCTTCAGGCGGGCAATGAAAAGACTAAAATTTCAAAGTAAAATCACATGGAGGAGCATGCAAATCTTCACATAAAGGATAGCCTATATGTTGTGTCTGACAGCCCCTCCTTCTTATTTTGTTCTGACAGATGAACATGGTGTGGCATAAAAGTTGGGAACTGAGAATGAAGTCAAGAAGAATAAAAGGAGGAAAAAGAACAGTCTGAATAAAAAAAACTTAGCGATGGAGAAAATAATGTAATATGGTATTCACAGGAAAGAACTCTTTGAAATGAAAATATTAATGACTTAAGTACTGCATCATTTTAATATGTGAAAACAGAACTGCCTTGGAAAGAAAAGCTAAAGCAAAATTATACATCCAAAGTCTGTTTAAGAAAGAACACTTTTTATTGCAGACTGGGTGTTCATAACTCTCCAAGATTAGTGAACTCTTTCAGGGTTGGAAGGCATCAGCAGTGATGGCAAAGAAGGCGCTGTCAAGTGCTTTCTATAGATTTTAATTTCTTTTTCCTACCTCTGACAATCTGTAAGAGCTCTTTTGAGGTTGAAGAACACAACATTTCCCTGCTGGGATTATGCTCAACCAGGTAGCACATGGAGCTGATCCCCTTTTCCCTCATCCCCATCATGACTCACTCATCACATCAGAGACACTGAATGCCTCTCAGTTTATGTTCATTCCTTCTGAGCACAGCATCATTACTGAGGATGTCAGCAGAGACACAGTAAGAGGCAGAAAAAGCTCTATAAAGCTGAACATTGCCAAAATGGAGAGCAGAGAAGAACAGGGAGACACATTCATGTCCCGTTCAGAGAACTCTGCTGCATTATTGGTTCTGTCACAGGCTTTGAACACCTTGATCACATAACCTCTTGGTCCCTTTGTTTCTTCCTACAAAGCAGGGTTTTCCTTAAAAAAAAAGGTTGATAATTTATAACACTGATAGATTGAACAGTTTTTCTACTATGGTTTTTCTGCTATTGTAACTGGGGACTCTACACACAGGGCTGATACCCCTCTGTATACAGAAGGGATAGGATTAGCAGGCACTGGAGAAATTCTCTGCTGGCTTTTGTTTATTTATTTATATATATATTTATTTATTAAATGAATTGACAGAGATTGCATGCATAGCCCTTTCTGGATTATTACCAGGTAACAGTAATAAGGTAGAGATTTAATTGTATAATAATTGACAGAAATATGCTTGAAGGTTTTGTGCTCTTGCACCTGTGGAAAGTGAAGCACTTGTGCTGGATAAATAAAGCTCATGCTTCTGCAACTGGGGAATAGAAATGCTATCACTAATCAGAGGGTAACTGCATGGCTGTCTTGTGAATAGTGAGCTGCTGATAATAACTGTCTTGCCAAAATATCATCAAATAATTTTGTATAACAAACTGTTCTGAAGGAATCACAATCTGCCACTGGCTATGTCTACAAAACACAGAGAGCAGACCATCAGGCAAATTATTTACCAGCAATTATTAAACCAGATTTACTAAGAAATGATTTCCCAGGTCTTCTTCTGCTGTTCTTCTCCAACTAAGGTACTGATCTCTGGGTCATAGCACCAGAGAACTGTTCATTGAAACAATATGATCTAACACTGCTTCATCTTACAGAACATTTCTCCACCCTGCCCAGACTCTCCTCCCTCCATGTATTGGTGGAGCTAAAGGAATAAGTGGTATTGTAATGGAGAGAATAAAAAAATAGTAAAGAATAAAAGGAAAGTCATCATCTGGGATTAGCAACAGGAGGAGGGAGTCAAGGAAGTTAAGAGAAATAGCAAAACTCTTGTCTCACTGACTTCTCAGAGACATGCAAACATGGTGCTCAGGACACAGAGAGTCAAGACTAAAGTGCAGAGGTCTCTGAAATCAACGTTTTTGGCACTGAGGTGGATTTAAATTTGTCATCTGCACTACATTTCACCTGCCCCTTAGTGAGCATGATGAGACAGGATGCTCCCAGCAAACAGCTGCTGCTGCTCTGACAGCTTCCAGGGTGCTGTGGTGTTTTCCTCCCTTCTGGAGACATGCACTGCCTGGGGCACTGAGCATGAGAAGATGCTGGTCTGTGTGTGCTTTCCTGCTCATTAGAGACAGCCTGACAGTCTGCAGAGAGTGCCAGTTTCCCGCTGTCCCCCATCCATGTGCTTGTTAGCGTTTCATTTTGGAGCCTGAGAGCAGTTCCAAGGCTCCTGGTTTGAGCAGTGAGGGCCATAAATGGTGCACATTAAAACAAGAAATGTACAGGAACAATTTTCTGACAAGGTGTTTCTACATCCTTGTCATCTGGACAAGTTCTTGCAGCCTGTTAGTTCCCAAGACTAAGCTGATATTGTGGGTACTAATTGCTATAAGGAATATGCTGATAACTAAATGCTCTCCTGTAGGCACTCTGGAACTGCAGCTGATTTAGTGCATGGCTGCTGATAGAGGCATTTAGGGAAAAGAGGTTTCTGCTTCATCTTCAGGTCACAGGGGGCTGTGTGTGACTGAGCAGTCTGGCTGCTTCCAAGCTGAGCATTTGTATCAAACCATGAGTTCTCAAAGCTGAAGACACTGACATCAGTGCAATTCTGATGGTATGTAAATAAAGCTATCAGATGGAAAAAAAATTGCCACTGGTGAGTTTGTTATGAACTCACAAGGACTTAAAACTGCTGTGGTAAAATGGGATTTATTTCAGAGGTGTTAAAACTCAGTGCATGTGCTGCAAATATGATTTTGCTATTAACTCAAACCATTGCAACTGCTAATTTGACACATCTAGCAGAGTTATTGGAGAGACAAGGAACTCCTCTGTGATATTTGAACTGTGATATGGATTCAGCCCTGGGAATCCTTGCTGTCAAAGCTGTTGAAGGGTCTGCAGTCAGAAATATTACACCATTTGTAAACTAACAGATGAAATAGAAAAAGAGTAGTACTGCCCAAGTCTGTGCCCCATATACCCTGAGTTGTGCAACACCTTCTATGTCGGTAACAACTGTCAACTTCCACCATGACAAGCTAAACCAATATATTAATGGGTATTGTAAATCACCAAATGAAATGAAAGCCTGAACTTATAGCTCAAAAACTGACCTGTTTCTTTCTGAGCTGAAAGAACATTGCACAATTAAGTCATAGACCCTTGTGTTTTCTGGGACCAGCTTGGACCCAGCTTGGACCCAGCTGGGGATGCCCCCATTAGCTGTTTGCTCTTGATTCCCTGCTTACATGTGGTATGGGGAAGTCTGTGCTCTGGGAATTAGACCTGACATTAGGCAAGGCAGATGAGGCAAGGAAGGAAAGTTTCTGTTTTGCCATCCATCATTGTTCTTTGACTGACACCAAGTGCAAATTACTGATATTATCTGTACCTGCATGCCAATGTCTATTAAGTCCTTGAGTTGTTGAGCCTGTTATAGCTGCAGCATAAATACTCTGGAGCACCTTCCAGCAGCGGACTGTTTTGTGCCTAGCAGAGTTTCCCTATGGCTTTCCTTTCCTCTCCTTTTCCTGAGCTCTCGCCTGGGCTCTGAGTTTACCACAGAAGGTTTGCAATCTGCAGCTGTCACAATAACTTTTGCATTGTCTGCAAATATCCATCTCCTTCATATCCCTCCTGCCAGCCAACTGCCTGCTGTGTATGCCTTTGGAGATTTCTGTCTTTCTCCTGCTCTGCTTATCAAACATGTTTGTCCTGGCCCATATAACAATTGCTGTACTGAATACTCATAATGAAAGGTGTGGAGAAAAAGGCATTCAGTTCCTCTTTGGGACCTGTGGCTTAACTGATCATTGCTGGTATTTCTAGGTCATTATTAGTAACTATAAAAATGCAGGGAGAAAATGGAAAGGGCTGTGTGTGAGATCTCCCCACAGAGGGGACTAGCTGGAAAAACACAGGACACATCCTGCTACACAGGACACCTCCATCTCACAGTTCTCCCCTTAGAGAGCTGCAGGTCTGCAAGGAAAAACAAAGCATGTGCTTTTGGGAAAACTTGTTTTCCCCATAGTTTTCCTCCTGAGCATCTCAGCTTCTTGTCCCTCACACCACCAGCCTCTCATGTTAAGAGGAAAAGTAAAAGGGAAGCATGTTCATCTCTCTAGGTTGAAGGGAGTCAGTGCAAAAAGGACACTGGAGAATCCAACAGGGGTGAGACAATAGAGGCACAACAACAAAGGAAATAGGGGTGTATTACAAGATGTGTTTTTTTTAATGAAAGAAGTATGTATGAGGGATACCTGAGAGCGAAGCATTTTTTAGGGAGGAAGGGAGATATGTGTGGCATGAAGGATGCCCACTGATGAAGCAGGAGGGTGCAAGATGCGTGTAAGGAGGAGTGGTGACAGAAAGGGAGGAGGTTGAAGAGGGGGTTGCATACCAACTATGAGTATTGGAGTTTCCTGTGGAGCTGGGATGGGTGGAAACTGGGATGACAGAGAAGATGGTAAGCAGAGAATTAATAGTTGACGGCAATCTATGTATGTCGTACCTGCAATAACAGATTGTGCTTTGAAGTGTTGAGAAATTGTCTCTACTGCCTATGAGAAAAGGAAGGTTTGGAAAAGTAAAAATGATACACTATCCTCACCCCCATTTAAACAGAAATGTCTCTGGGAATAGGTCATGTTCACGGGTTTGACAGAGCTTGAAAGAAAACAAGGGCTCAATGAATTTATTGATCAGCCCATGATGAAACCTGCTGCATGTTAAGCTGCAAGGGCTGGTGCTCAGCTGCAAGCTACTTGACAAAACAGAAGTTAGTGCCACTAAATTCTGCCAATCCTGCTTTCAAAACAGAGCCCAGAGCTGGCCAGGTCTCAGTGCTGCACTGGCAGTGGGAGGGCACAGGGGACTGCTGGAGCAAGCTCTGTGCTTCTGTTCTGCAGTTTTATGGGCGTGTGCTGCTGCTCACCTGGGAGAAGACAGGGAAATGACTCCTCTCTGCTGAGAGCTCACAGTGTTTGTGTTCGAGACTCTGTTTTCTGCTCATCCACAAGAGGACAAGCTGTTTTCTTTGACCTCCCTCAGCCTTCTGCTTACTTGGGGATTGACAAAAATAAAATATTTTAAGAGGGCATTTTTAAGGAAAGAAAATACCATTGCGACACAGAAACCTTGTATTTTTGTATGGCTGCCTGCATTTGGCACCTACATTTTCATATATAATATTTAACTGGGAAACTAGCCAGTGATTTTGGATCTCTTTTGACACGTCAATTTATGTAGCATGAGTATAAGGGTGATTCGTAGATGCTTGGGAGGAAAGAACTCATAAGGAATGAACTATGAGGGCAATCAAACATATAAATAAAAAAATTTCTTTGAATGGTCAGATTCAAAGGTCTTCCTTTGAATGACCCCCTCATTTGGAGCTAATCTTCTCTAGCAAGACTGGAAGATGCTTAGAAGCTTCTTTTTTCCTTTTCTAAGCACATTTGCTTTCTCTGTCTTTACTGCTTCTAGCTTTGCCTGCTGTGGATCACTTCTACTGCATTATTGCCCTGATTTGACTGCATTTTTAGGCTCTGCAGGTTATTTTTTCTCATAGCCTTCCCAACAGTTCCTCATTTGGTATGGAGACACACTCTCCTCACAAAGAACTCAAAACATCTTCTAAATGCTGGATTCTATCACAGCACCCAGATTATTAAGATACAAATATCACTTTGGTATAAATGGAAAATAAGGTGACAGAGAAGCAAAATTGTGTGTTGGTGCCTCAGGAAGCTCACTCACACCTGTGCTGTTGCAGCAGGCAGTAGGAAAAGGAGGTGGTGAAAGGAAGTCTTACAGCAACTGAAACAGTGCCAGGAGTCAGCTCTGATGGCTAAATGGTGAAAGCTGTGGTGTGGGGCTGGCTGCACTTTGTGGGGCTGGCTGCACCACGCAAATGAATGAGCTGAGCTTCCCCTGCAGCCTCTGGCTCTTGCTGTGCTGCAGATTCCCAAAGAAAGCTTTAGTTTTGAATCAAATCAATCTTCTCTACTCCTAAGCCTTTGAAAATTGCATGAAGAAACGCTTTTCTGCCCATTCAACCATGATATCAAATAGGAAGGCAGGTGTTTAATGAGTGTTAATAAATAACCCTTTATTTCCATGGTTACATCTAAGACATTAAGCAAAGACATTTTAACAAAGACAAATTCCCCTTCTGAAACAGAGGAGTGCAGAAAAGATGCATTTCATCTAACTATACGAACATATCCAAGACTTGCCATTTGGGAATTCTCTTGCTCTAAACTCCCTCAAACATCAAAGCAAAATGGAAGGATCTCCAGAGAGGATTCAACACAACCAAGGTGTAAGTCATGCCATGGAAAGTCTTTCTCTCCAGTGTCTGCAGACTGAGGGAGTGATCCCATAGGTTCACTCCACAGTGATCTTCCTTACCTACGTACTGCACATTAACTGGGATGGACCCAGGTGAGTGGGCTCTGGTCTCTGCCCAGCATTCTTCACTCAAGCTTTTTTGAGGGATGGTAGACCCACACCATATTGTGCTCTTGCCTACAAAGAAAGGTCATAATACCTGGGTTTTTTTTTGTCCCCATGGGCATGGTCAATGTTAAGGAAATCAAACTCTTCTGCTCTGCCCAGAGTAGGTGTTTGATGAAGAGTGCATGGCTCCTAAAGATACCCACAGGAAGAGCTAAGCCCATAGCATGAGGAGGTACCAATATAAACACCAAAAAACTGAAAAAGTAAGTAGTTCCCTTGAGTCATTTTTCTATCCTGCCACTGTTTCTGGGATGAGAGAACTGTATGCTGTTCTTCAAGATGAACTGGGTCCTAGGGATTTGCTATGACCCTATATGAGTTCACAGATGTACTTCACATATTTGTCTTGGAGAGACTTCTCAAAATGTCATTGCATTTATTTTATTTTTTCAATCAAACTTTGAGAGAACATAAAACTGCTAGAAGTGATGGCTCTGGCTTCCCAGAGGTACTATGCTGTCATATCCAATGCCCCTCTGAGACTTTAGGTGATTTAAATGTGTCACAGGACCCTGCCACTCTCTTCAGAGGCTTGTCTCTTCATGGGATGGAAGTGAAGGCAGGAACTAAAAGCGTTCATGAAGAAGGATACATGACAGACTCTTACTGTCTCTATTTCTAATCCTTTAACTGTATGCCAACTCCTCTTTGAAGCCTAAATTTCATATTCCAGCCAGCTTCCTGTCCTTCAAACCCCAGAGCTTGGGCTTCTTGGAGGTTTGTGGCTCATGTGCCTGCAAAAACAGTGGTTTGCACTTACCTGTGTTCTCAGTAGCTCCACTCAGATATTATACCATCAATATGTAAAGGATCTGATAAGAAATTAGAAAGATACTTGGGTCAGCTATATCTCTCACTAATTGAGTGGAAAAAAAATTGAAATAACTCAGTTTGCTACAAGGAAGTTTTCTCACTTGTGAGCTCAAAATCCTGCCTTCATTTCTTTCTTTTTCTCTTGTCCCTTCCCTTATCTTCCCTTTTGTTTCCCTTGATTATATGACTCTACAGCAGAGTACTTCAAATACTTCTTAGAAAGAATGTATTCAGATTCCAATTTTCCTGGAAAGAAAAAATGAAAATATATGGCGTGTCAAATCATGTATTTTATCTGTCATCTAAACTGTACAATTTTGTAATATCCTTTTATATTTTTTAACGTTATCATGCATTTTAGATACTGTGCCACATATTTCAAACACCTGCTGTCTGTAATGTAATATGCCAGATCAACTCATGCTGTAACAACGTCTCAGTTATTTTTACCATCTTGAAAGATGATAAAACTTACAGCCCCTTGACTTGCCGTGTGTTACTTGGTGGAAACCATGGGAATCAAATGGGTTTTTTTCATAACCATGTGGTTAGAAAGAGAAACAGGGTGACTTGAGTCAGAAAAGGTTGGTGCATATGAATTAGTGTCATATTCCCTTTCTCAGTTGCCACGTATCCCAGAACAAGCCTCTTGCAGGTGTTGTGCATCCTGTGCACCACAGAGCAGTCAGACTTGCTTGGGCTGGAACAGCACAGTTTGCTCCAAGTTTAACTTGTCACATAAGCCCTCTCTCATCCCAAGGGGAAAGAGGTGCATGGTGTAAGGAGACATGTTCGTGTGAGGCAGGTCTAGGGCTTGGGCTGAATGCTGGACTCAGTGCATGTGAAAGTTGTGTCAGTCTGATTTGCACAGTGCAGTACACGTGGATTGCACTGAAGCCAAGGTCACACCAGGCTGCTGAGGGTGGAAGCCACTAATGGTACAGGGCACGCAGCAAAGTCAATTGGCAGTATCTGAAATCTTGGCAGTATCTTAAATCTGCTCTTCACAAGAGAAAGTGATCTGGCAGAGTAGGAGGCAAACATGGAGAGATGTGAAAGGACCTCTAATCGTCTTGTCTCCTTGTGGCCTTATTAGAATCACAGACTCATGGAGTAATTTGGGTTGGAAGGGACCTTAAAGACCATGTCGTTCTGATTCCTTGCCTTGGGCAGGGATGCCTCTGATTGTACTGCTCTTCTCAGAGCTCCATTTAGCCTGGCCTTGAACATTTCAGGGATAAGGTATCCACATCTTCTCTGGGCAACCTGTTCTAGGGCCTCTCTTCCCTCATAGTAAGGAATTTCTCCCTGATATAAAATCTTTCAGTTTGAAGATAGATTACCATCTCCTGAGTGTTCATCTCTCTTGGTCAGCAAGGAGGGCAGAGCTCTGGTGCTGGATGAGACCACAGAAGGATCCACCTGTGCCCTGCAGGGAGGAATGGGAAATTAAAGTTCCCTATGTCTGTAGCTCTCTTTATAGCCAGACAAATGACAAGGCCAGTCTGGCTTTTTTGCATATTCATCAAAGCTTCCTGCAGACTTGAAATATTAATGTCTTTTAGGATAAATTGCCACAAGAAGAGGTAGACAGCTTGAGACAAAATAAACAGGAATTTGGCCCTCTCTCTAGACAAATTTGAAATGCTTCAAAAGTCTTACAACACAGTGGAAGTTTCCTTGGTTTTGAAGCAAATTTCTTCCTTGATTCATTCAGTTAGAAATGTCAAGAAGAAAATGCAAGCTTAGGTGTTTTTGAGACATGAAAGTTCAATAAGTACCCAGAATTCACTGAAAGAACAAGTTAACATCCTTAGCCAGTTTGCCTTCTCAAAAGGCATGAATCAGCACCACTGCTTTGACTTTTATTAGAGACCAATTATACCACTGAGATGCTTGTCCAGCTCTGGTTTAAACCTCGGTATAATTGGTATAGATAATTCTATTTTACTATTTTGCTATTTAAAAACACTGTGTAACACATTGCTGGGTAGAGCTCAGCCATGGACATAACAGAAGTTGTCACTTCCACTTTGTTCTTTATAAGGAAAAACTGGTAGTGGATGGGAACATGTGATTCCAGGTGCCCACAGCAAAACAGCCCTGAAGATAAGATGCCAGGATGCTGACAGAACAAGCATGGCTCAAGGGGAAATGCAATGAACAGCTTCTGCCCATCTGTTTCCATGCCTCAGACAAATTCTGGCCCTATTCCAAGACTCTTTGTAGTGGAATAAACAGCTTTTCTCCTAGGAAAGACTGAATAAACCACCTGGCTGCTTTGTGTGAGTGGATTTCAGATATTCAGAATCTTCAACAACCTTTCAGTTAATCTGGACTATTAAAAAATTCTGTCTCTCTTCCTCACTCCATTGATCAACTGATTCACCACAGCTGATTCTAGACCCCGTTGTCTCCTGTCCAGAAAGGAGAAAAAAACTTTTCTTTCCATATGACATTTTGCAGACAGCTGCATTCTTCTTTGCAAGCTGCAAGTTCATACTTAGACTATTATTCACCCAACTGAAAAATGAGAATTCAAATTGGAAGAGTTTAGTCGATTTCTAAATGTGTGCCCTGGAGGAGGTTCTCCATTTAGTGAAATCTGCCAGAAAGTAAACAAGCAGCTCAGAGATTCCTATATGGTTTCTGTGGGCAGGTGGGCTTTAGGCAGCACGAAAATTAAACCAACACCCAGTGTGATGGTGCTTTTTTATTATATCCAAAGCAACTTTTTGAACCAACTCCAGACCTTTACTTTCAAAGAAAATATAGCTTAATTTAAAATTTAAGTAAATGAAGATAAGTGCATCTGGGAAATAGGTACCAGTGTGCATCTACTTTTCTAATATAGATTATTTCATGCTGTTTAGGCTGACTAAATAAAAGAATATGCGAATATCTCCATCAATGCCCACATTGTGGTTATATAGTACACAGAGTAAAATAAAAAAAAAGGAGAAAAAGTGCTTGAACAGGCAAATTCCTGAAATAAAACCCAAGCTTTCAGCACATGAGTAAGATACTGGTATCACTGGGAAAGGGTTAGAGCAGCAAAATGTCTTGGTGTTTGTGTTGGTTCTTTTTCCCAGGCACTCTTCTTGCACCATCAGAAGCCAAGTTTTCCTGTCTATCTTGTATGAAAACAGACATTTTCTTATCAGAATGCAGTTGAGAGACTTTATTAGCTGATGTTTGCAACACTGCAAAAGGGACATGTCAGTACAGTTGTGTCATTGCAGGCCCAGTAGCATTTTAAGGGAGGTGTAATGAGGTAGCCAGAGTGCTCTTCTTCCCACGGGCAGTGATGCCAACTGGAGATGGAGGCAGTGTGGAAAAGGGCTCTCACACACTGCTCAGTAAGAAATGAGTCTGACACATTAAATGGCTTGTATGCAGCTCCTGTGTGGCTGCTGCACAGGGAATCTGTACACCCTAGCCAGCTTTGCCTGGATGCTGAGGGGACGTACTGCCAAGGTGTTGGTAACCAGGAGGGTGTCACAGACATATTTTATGAAAAATCCTTTCATTAGGATCTTTTCTCCTGAGAAGCTGAGAGGCCTCAGAAAGGAAATGTAAACAATGATTATCTGCTGCTGTGGAATGCAACAGGTGCATCTTTGACTGGTCTCATGTGGTTGTTTTTAATTAATGGCCAATCACAGTCCAGCTGTCTTGGACTCTCGGTCAGTCACAAGATTTTATTATCATTCCTTTCTATTCCTTGCTAGCCTTCTGATGAAATCCTTTCTTCTATTCTTTTAGTATAGTTTTAGTATATAATTTTCTTTTAATATAATATGTATCATAAAATAATAAATCAGCCTTCTGAAACATGGAGTCAAGATTCTCATCTCTTCCCTCGTCCTGGGACCCCTGTGAACACCACCACAGGGGGGTACAGGAGCAACTTTGTGAGAAGCTGCTAGAAGCTTCCCCCATGTCCAGGAGAGCCAATGCCAGCTGGCTCCAAGATAGACCCACTGCTGGCCAAGGATGAGTGCTCCACTGATGGTGGTAGCATCTTTGGGATAATGTATTTTAAAAGGGGAAACCCTTTCCTGAATGCTGTGCAACTGCAGCTGGAGAGAGGAGTTATAATGTGTCAGAGAAACAGCTCTGCAGATACCAAGGCAGTGAGGAAGACACACATTCCCTGCCCCCCTGAGCCATTGAGGGGGAGGAAGTAGAGAAAATTGTGAGTACAGTTAAGCCTGGGAAGAAGAGAGAGACGGGTGAGAGACTTTTTAAGATTTAGTTTTTATTTCTTGTTATCCTACTCTGATTTGATTGGTAATAAATTAAACTAATTTTCTCAAGTCAAGTAGGCTTTGGCCATGACAGTAATTGGTGAGTGATATTTCCCTGAGCTTATCTCAGCCCACAAGACTTTTATAGTATAGTATCTCTCCTGTTCAGCTGAGGAGAAGATTGACTGAGGAGCTTTGGTGGGTACCTGGCATCCAGCAAGCGTCACCCACCCCACCATGGGAAAACCACAGCTGGTGGGGAAAGTCAAGGTGTGGGGAATGACACCCTGTGGGAATAGCAGTGGTGTAGAGGGCAGGGAGATGAGGCCCTGGCTGTTTGTAGACTCCTTGGTCTTGTTTTTCTTCTGAGTGATCTCTTCCAGTATAGCTCTTTCTCGGGAACACTCAGGTCAGATGGCTTTGGTGTTACTTTTTTTTACAAGAGCCTTTTGAAACTTATCAGGTGAACAGTCACAGAAAATTAACAGAGTTTTTTGTTCCAACACAAGCTGAGGCAAGATATTAATTTAGGCTGGACTCTATTGATTTAAAATTCCTAGTGTAAGTGCTGTGCTTTGGGGCAGGGTGCAGTGTACAGATGCTGAGCCTCTGTTAATGTGTGAAACTGTACTCAGCCTTGACTGGGAAGTGACAGATGATGCCCTTGTCCTCAAGTAAGGGTGCTGACCCAGCAGGCAAACAGCCTGAACTCTGTGTCTGGCTGCATTTAACATTTTGAATCTGAATGTTTGCCCTGCCAGACTAGGATCCATGACAGCTTTTCATCTGTTTGGAATTCCAGGCTCTAACTAGGAAAAGAAAAACCTTTCTGTTTCTCAAATGATGGTGAAAGCCCAGGTCTTGGACTAATTTCTGCTCTGAGGTTTTCAGCCCTTTCAAGACTCCTCTCCCCCAGGTCAACATAATTTGGGTATTTAGCCTTATTGTGTGGACTGGGGAGAAAGGCTGGCACCTCCCAGAGGCTGTGCAGCACATGTGACTAACAGGATGTTGAAGTGAGATGGAAGCAGCTCTCTGAGGCTTGGCTGTAAGAGGGAAGGAGGTGGTTGTCTGGGATGGAGAGAGCAGGCCTTGGGCAGATGAGGTGCACAGCTGCCCATCCCCCTGGGGCAGTTACCACTTAGGTTCTGTCTTCTGCTCAGCTCTGACACTAAGAGCTAACACTAACACTTCTGGCTCATCCCAAGACTCCCTACCTTTGGTCCACAACTGAAAATTATTCTCAGCATTGATCCTTTATTGCTCCAACTTGTTTCTGGTCCCCAGTTCTAGCCCTACTCCAGCAAGTAGGTCATTGAATGTGATTCAACTTCTGTGTAAAAACAAGAGTCCTCTGAGGCTTATTATCCCCTACCTTTTCAGTGAGGTATATCTGTTGAAATCCACTGAGACAACCAGCCTGGTTCTCTAATGCAAATCAGGCCATTTTTCTTGTATTGGAAGGGTTAATAAGGATCTGAAAATGTTATTTAGTTGTGTGGATGCATAGCCATGGGGTTTACAAATCTGAGGTGTAGGCAACTGTCTGGCATTTTTGCCTTTCCCTTTCTCTCCAAAGCAGGGAATTTGCTGTTATGCTCTGCAGAGATTTCCCTGCATAAATGCAGCTTCTGTCTGTTCAGTGATTTCAGCTCTCTAAGACTTTCTCTGCTGCTGGGGCAGGGTAAGAGGAGCCAGCTCTCAAGCATTATTGCGGTCACTTGCTTGAGTAAACACCACTGATGTGGGCAGATGTAATAGAAATGTCATGGTTTAGGAATGATGCTCCCCAATTTACTGTTTCCTCCAAAACAGTCCCTGCCTCCCCCTGCAGCAGGCTGGAGAGGAGAACTGGAGGCACAAAAGGTAAAGATTACAGTCTGAGATAAGAACAATTTACTGGAAACAGCAATGAAATAAGAAACAAACAGTACAGTGGCAATAATAAGAAAAAGGTATACAAGAAAGGCAAACAGCTCACCCATGAAGAAAAGCTCAGCACGTGGGAACCACAGTATGCAATCACTGCCACGCTATCCCTGGTTGGAAGAGACTCCCTGTCCCTTTTCCCTGGCAGTGTTATGGGGTGGTATAGAATAGCCTCTGGTCCTAGCCATGCCTCTTCCCAACTACTGCCAAAATTAATCTCATCCTGGCTGGATATCCAAGGCAAGGAGGTATCCCTGATTCTTTAATTACCTCTCCATGTATTAAAATCAAAAGTGGATCATAAGAGCTGAAATTTGGAGATAAATATTTTTGACTTTTCCCAGACACTGTGTGTTCTACTGGATCAATCCTTCAACAACACTAACTTCAGTTTTGTCTATTGTCAAGGCATATGCCTAGCAGGAGCACCCAAATTTATAGCTGCCCTTCTTAAATGTCTGACTGTCCTCATGGAAAACAAACTTGCAAGACCTAGATACTTTGTCCTGATCTGTTCTTGTTATGCTAAACATTAAAGGATGTCAGACTAGCAGATTTTGCAATTTTCAAAATTCTGGGAAGATTAAGAAATGAGAGCAGAGAGCAACCCTCTCTGCTGCAATTGATGTGGCAATTGTATGCTGTTTTAGAAGAAAAAAAAATCTAGAAAGGTGTATAAGGAAATCCGAACACCCAAGTTTCCAAACAGCAATTAAGAAGAAAAAAATTGGGAGCTCGTGGTTTCCCAGCTGTCAAATGCTAAATACTATCCAGGGGTTATTGACTATCTGATTAGAATGAAATGGAGCTGAAATGCAATTGATTCAGAAATAAACAATGCATCTATTTAGGGTGATGGCCACCGAAAGTTAAGAGGTGCAACCTCCAGCCAATTTGTCAGGGGTTTCTACTGCAGTTGCTCATATATATTCAGTATCTTTCAAAATATATCTTCTCTTGACTCTGTACAAAAATGCAGCTTCCTACTTAATCTTTCTGAAATTGAAAAAGGCCTTGTATATGTCGCAGAAAGTCACTCATCTTACATCCAGCAAGGACTTGACTCAGAGCAAGGAAAATAGCATTAACCTTAAAAGCTAATTTGCTTGCTTTCTCTGTGCCTCTTGGTCTGTGGTTAGGATGGCATTTTCTTGCTCTGTGAACCTTCAGTTTACTTGCCTTCACATATTCAATTTTTATTCCATGTAAACCGTCTGAAAGAATAGGGGGAGTTTATGGGTCCATGCAAGACTCCTCTTCCTTACAAGAAGTGTTCCTCCTTCCTTGTATGGAAAACAGTTTTTCTTGGATTGCCTGTATAAGACTCCAGTGTCCTCTTTCCTCTGTTCACAATGGGATTATGATTTTATAGCCTCCTTATGCTGCTGTAGCCCTTGTGCCAACACCCTGAATCTGTGCAATGGAGGGAGAAGCCAAGTCAGCTCACACATCCCACAGGAAAATGGTTTCACCAAAGTGTGTTTTTCAGCTGTATTAGCCCCATGATATGGTTGGCTGCATGGCTGGGCAGGGACAGGAACCACAGCCTCATCTTTTTCCACATCAGTGGCAGAGCTCAAGCCATTTAAGTAACTAAAGCTTAGGAGTTTTGGAAGCATCGCTGCTCCCTCCAGTTTTTAAGTGGTGTAGGTACAGTGTAGGTATAGTAAGCTTCATTTAATAGCAACATTTCCCATTGCCCTTTGTTTTCCCTACCTGATTTTATCATAAGCAGGTCTCCCACTTTAAGTTTTGCAGCTATCAAGCTGCGATTGGCCAATTAAACATGACAAAGGTCTTTAGGCAGGTATTTCTTAGCTTTCCATGGCCATTTATATATTTATTTTTAAGTTGATTGATATTCTCATCTGCTGGCCCATAAGCTCTTGGGCTTAGTTTATGCTAATGACTGACAAGTTTTGCAATTCATCAAGACTAAGAACAGACTGTATTTGGTGAAGAGTTCTGCTAACAATCTGTATTACTCTCTCACCAGTCTGTTTTCTTTTGGGTTGAGAAGAATTGAAAAAATTATGCTTAAAATCTTAGCATACCCCAGTAGTTTAGAAAAGGCTCTGTGGTGCTGCTGTTAGAATTTTCTTCCAGAAAAATGCAATGGGAAAAAAACTGCATTTTGCCTTGTATACCTTGAACTATAGACATGTGGTTTGAGGAAAAATAGCAACCTTATAAACAATGGCTATATCTAGTTTTATCCATAAATAGTTTAATTAAAAAAATTAAATCAAGCAGACTTTTGGTAAAACTCGCTTTAAAAAGTGTATCATAGCAGACAGCTATCTGGGTGATCCACTGGGGAATTAGAAAACAAATATAAGATATCTAGAGGCAGTGGAATCATAAACAGAAGTGAAGCCTTGGTTTTTCTACCTTTTGCAGCATTAAGGAGGTTAAGATAAGTTTAGAGAGTGACATGAAATTGGCAGTGGAGGATTATTTTTATCTAACATAGGGAATTGTATGGATATTTACCACCTAAAAGATAAAATAAATCAAATTCAAACTACAAAGGATTTTCATTTTGCAGAAAGGTTAATTAACTGCTGGAAAAATTTGTTCAGTTCTATGATGTGATCATTATGTCTTGATGTTTTTACATGAAAAGATTTCTAAAATATATGTAATTAAATAAAATATAAGCTCTTAAGTAGAACCACTTGATTAAATTTTATGGCTTGCATAAATCAGACTACAGAATCATCAGGGTGGATGTCAGCCTTGCAGTTTTACAGCCTAAACTTAAGACATAAGGTCTGAATGAAGTGACTTCATTTAATAAAAAAAAAATTCCCATGAATATTCTTAGGTCAGAGATTGTCATAAATGGAATCTCAGAACAGAAAAGAAAGAAATGTTTATTTCTAGGGCTGCTCAGAAGCTAAGCTAATAGGAGGATGACAGGGAATTATAAATTTTCTCCAAGTAAAAGAAGCAAAGGTCTAAGGGTGTTAGAGGCCTCAGTCTTCATTCAGGTGCCTCCACTTTATCCTGCACAGGGATCTTCTGCTGAGTGGGGCAGCTGTGGATCTTCCCCTGGGAGCAGCAAGCTGGTTCCCTCCTGCATTCACTGACTGATAGCCACCTTCGAGTTTTAAACCTCCTGGGTCTGTGAGCTCCTCCTTTCCAGTGCCTCTCCTGGTCTGTGCGCTGGGGATTGCAAGGGGAGGCAACTTTGGAGTCAGCTGAGCTCGATGATCAGCGTGCTGCGGGACAAGAAAGACCTAAAAAGGGGTGGGCTCGTGCTCAGAAAGTATCATCTCAAGCTGGAAAAGCACAAGACAGAGTGAGGGGGTATTAGTTAGTGTGCTTACATGCCAAGGACAAATGTTGGCTCTCCCAGTGAGACAGGGCTCATCATACTTTGCCTTATGTGTATTTTCCTGTTAGCTTCAAAAATCGGAATTGCCTTATTAAATGTTAATCTTGAGCCCAAAATCCAGTAACTAATAAACTGTTTGCACCTGAGACATAGGTACATTAAAACACTTTTGAGAAACCCAAATTGTTTAATTTGGCCTTAAAATGACTTTCAGGCATTTTGCGCCTTATAAAAACCTCTTCTACTTACAAAGCAGCTTAAAAAGGTTTCCTCATAAATGTGAACATGTTATTTTACTTTTAACAAGAAAACTCCTGGTACCATGCAGTGACTTTTTAAGCACTATTCTCTCTGAAGGACTTTGCTGGGTGTAAATGAAAGAAAAGGGAGCTTTTCCAAACTGGAGAAAAAGATCACTTTTGAATTCCAGGTATTTTAATCTTTCTGTTTTGCTTGCTTTTCATCTATGCTTAATAATATCAGAAAGGATTTCTATAATGTGGTTGCTATGGTAAAAGCAGACCTATGTCCCATCACGTAAACCTTGAACCTTGATTAACTGTTTAACGTTAGAGGAGCAAAGAAAGGTGTGAATAGCGCGTTAACACTTTCAGAACAAGCAGCCTTTTATCCCAATGTTCCTAAGGCAGAGATTTTTCCCTTTCATTAGGCAGACTTAGGGCTGCTCCCCAATGCACCTCAGGTAGCCAGATGGATACTAACAAAGATTTTCAGGCTATTTTTCTGAACATATAAATTCATGCATTTGAGGGACAGGGAGAGATTGGTCTGCCATGTTTATCATAGGTTACCCAGTTTAAATGAAGGAAAGAAAATATTGTCCATGTTGGAATGATTGCTTCTCACAAAGCACCAAGCTAGACTTCAAATGGTGAAGAATTTATTATTTTCCTTAGAAAGAAAAAAACCCACCAACTCCCCCCTAACATTAAACCAAAAAATGAAAAGAGCTCCTATTATGCTATTTAATTAACCTGAGAAATAAAAGCACATTTTTTTTTTTTTTACAGTACATTCTGCCTGTTGGTCTTTTGAAGCCTCAGTTACCCAGCCTTGTAACCTAGAAAACAGAGCAGCTTTCTCTCCCTGTCTTTCTGGTCACTTTTGTTTTTCCTTTTTATTTATTTTTTCTTTTTTAATGTATTCAAACCTGCAAGGAATATTAGCAGAGTGAGAACACACTAGGACTTTGTTGCAGTGGATGGCTTTGCACTATGCAAAAATGATGGGCTCTGCCCTTGGATGCCTATACATCAGGGACAGTAATCGATCTTAGTGAACAAAATAAATCACTGGTGTCAGTTGCAGTATCAGGGTGCTGACAGCTGATTTGTTGTAGTTGGGGGTTTTGTTCGTTTGTTTTTAATACGTATATTGAATTTATTTAAGCAAAGCCAGCTAATGGTCTGAGAAGAATAATTTATTCAAGTTTTTCAGATGTTATAGATCAGCGCAGCCCCACAGATTGCAATGAAGTGATGTAAATTTCAGTTAGCTACAGATTTCACCTCTCTTCTCTTTGAGGAGGTAGCACCTTTTGAAAAGACAGGATTAAATGCTTCTCAAAGTGCTTTACTAAAAGTTAGTGTAAATACAGAGGAAAGGCTGGCTGGATGCCCATGAATAATTAGATGTTTTGCATGGATTTAATCCTTTAATATAAAGTAACAGAGTCTCCTAGTGCATAGCCAATTTTTTTAGTTCTGTAGGTGTATATCTTTCTTTATACATTTCATAGTCTTTGAATAGAACACTGATCTTCCTGAGTTGCATAAATTTGCAGCCTCCACTGTGATATCTTGCTTTATGTTCCACCTTTTGAAATGGAATTAATTGTTTAGTGTTGTAGTCTCTAAAATAGTGCTTTACATTCCCTCTCTTATTATAGATTTTTATCTTTCCTCACATCAGCCTCCAGCTTTATCGCTTTTTTACACAGCTTTATTCTGCTTTTACTAGTGGATATTTGCTTCATGTGTGTTGAATGAATTCCACTCTAGCTGTTTATTTCAGCATTTGATGAATAATTAATATAGGATAGCTTTTTTCACTGCTTCCACCCAAATCCTGTTGAAGAGCCTGCTACTGAAGGATCAGCTGACATAACTGGTCTTGGACTGTATTTGCCATGGAGTGAAGAACTAGGATAGGGAGAAGGGCAAAGGGAGGCATAACACAGATTCTATAAGGTGCAGGTGGAAACAGGGCAGAGAAGAGCAGCACAAAGCCCCAAACACAGGTGAATTGTGGTAGGGTGGGAATGAATTCTCTACATACACTTTCTTTTAAGTGGAAAAGGCTCTGGAGTCTTTAAAGCACTGGTATGTCCTCTGAGTGAGTCCAACTCCTTGTGGTCCCTCAATGTCCCTTTGTCTGGACCACTGGATGAATATTTTCAGATGAAGGTAAACCAAGCTGCAGCAAAATACTGTTTTCTGTCTGTCATAAGCCACTGTGTAGTGAGCAGGAGCCCAGACAGGGTGAGACAGTGACCATGACTGTGCTTGGACACCTGTGTATATGAGTGGGAAACATAATGGGGATTCTTAATATGATTATTTAATAGTATTTTTTCCCCCACAAGGTTTACTTGCATGCTGAACATGTGGATTTTCCAGTTTGTTTCACTGCTAATATGTGCCCTGGAAGTTTTGGCTTGAGCAGATTTGCAGTGTCCATGATAATACCCAGGCAGAGTTCGCTGACCCAGAGTGTGCCAAGTGTAATTTCAAGTCTGGCCTCAATTCTGTCAGCTTGGGATCCTCCACAGATCTCCAGTTTGATCCCAGAGGGCTCTATGCCTTCAGCCCTCATGGCTTCACATGGCCATGTAAAGATGGAAAGAGAGTAGATTGCTGGTTGCTGGTTAAATGAGCAGACCAATGCTACTTCTCTTGCACAGAGTGGTTTGTTAGCCAATGTCAAAGATGTGAGACTTGCAACTCTGCAAAACAGAGCAGCAATAGATTTTCTTTTGCTAGTGCATGGACATGGGTATGAAGATTTTGACAGAATGTGATTATGTGTCAACATAATTCTTGTTTTCTACTATAAGAAATACCTTTATGTTTGATTCGTCTGGTGGGTTGCAACACAGACTTACCTGCACTTCAGATTCTTTTAAATGGGAAAAAAGGAAATTACACAATAATTGTGTCTTATGGATCCCATGTGATGCTCTGTGGCCTTAGGAGACCCAATGTCCAGTGCCATGAAGGATGGGCACATGCGCACAGCCAGTCTAGGTCATTTGGCCTCAAGACTGATTTAATATTAGCAGTATGGACATAATCACTGCCTTAAATTGTGGCCCAGAATTTGAAACTACAGAAGGAAGACTAGCTCCTTATTCTTCTGATTGTAATATATGAGAACTAGGTTGTGCTGCTGTTTTTATCTGCTTTTAATTATTTTTATTCCTGCCCATGCAGTAAAAATGGTAGTGTCTAGGTTATTTCAGAAAAGTCACAGCAGTTGTATGACTCAATCAGCTCAGAGATGAAGGACAACTGCTGCACACACATCCTTATACACCTTGTGTCCATACTCTCTCCAGCTCCATGCAGTACCAAGGTACCCCTGGCTCTGGGCTGGACACTTTGGCAGGGGCTTGCTGAAAAGCCTGCAATAATAAAAGTGTCAGCTTGTGACCACAAACATCTATGTTATGCTTCTGTTAGAAGAACAAGGATGGCTAGCAATGCAGAAAGCAAAGATTCAGAGGAGCAGTTAAAAGAAAGCAGTGTAGCAATGCAGGACAGTAATTCCTTCACTCAGGAAAGAAAATAGTTTTTTTTCCTTTACATATTTGGTCATCTAAGTCAGGGTAGATATCATCAGTACCCTTACGCAATACTCCTAGTTGTGTGAGAGGAAAGTAAGATTTGGGGAGGAAAATAAGATTTGGGGATGAAAATTACTTGGGGAGCAGTATAAACAAGACTACATTGAGGCAGTAGCAAGTATAGCACCTTGCTTTGTACTGTTGTCCATGCCCTTGGGTGAAAGCCCTCTTAGTTAACACTGGTGAATGAACAGAAGGCTCATCTCATTAAGCTTGGGCTTGGAGAAGAGTTAAAGGACATTATGAAGTCACTGAGGAGAAAAAGGACTCTAGAACAAAGGCCTGAGAACAGATGGGGATTTTGTAAAAGGAGGAGAAAGAAGGTATGAGAAAAACTTGCTTTATACTTTAATACCAGTGGACCATTGCAGTGGAACACTAAATAAGGGCTGAGAAATCATTCACCACAAGATGGCAAACAGTCACAGTTTCAAGACTATCTCAGCTGGAGAAGGCTGTCCTGGTGTGTACCTTGCTCCTGTTCTCAGGTTAGTGACGGATCTTTCTGGGGCAATTCCAGTAATGCAATTGGGATAGCCAGACACCAGGGGGATGGCAGTATTGATGCAATGAGAATCTCCCTGAGCAGCCCAGTGCCTGAGACAGTGTCAAGACATGGACTTAGTCTGAAGGCACTGAAACCATGGACACTGAATTCAAAGGGCTTTTGATCAGCTCCTCAGCAGCCCAGCAAAGTGTGTTAAGAAGTTGCTGTGCTGCTGGGCAGGTTTTGTGTAAATCAGACATTTTGGCTGAGGGCACCCTTAGCTGAAAGCTGACCATGTGTTCTGCTTGCCTGAACAGTTTCATCTGCCCTGTGATCTCTGTTCTTTGCAAGCAAAGACACCCAGGGCAATGCAGGTCCATCTCTCCTGCTTGAGGAACAGGAGCTGCTTCACTCCATGTGTTACAGTCACCTACTGCTTACTGGCACAAAATAAAATCTTCTGTACCTCAGATAGACACATTTCAGTCCACACTTATGCAGAAGCTCACGTGCATGAGGTCTGTGCATACTTAGAGCAGGGAGCAATGAGTTATGTGTTGAGAAATATGTGTTAAAATACATGCAAGGAAAACAAGCTGTCTTCTTCTTGCACTCTAAAAATCCCCATTGAAAAATTTTAAAAATCACCAAAAGTGCAACCTGACATTAGCTACATTGAGGAAGGTGAGATTCTCAGGTGAGGACTAGTTACTTTATACTTACATTCCATACCAATAATAAATAAATTTTAAACCCCAAAACATTGTCCTTACCCTCTGGTATTCCCAGAGCTGCATATTTAAATTTCCAGCAAACTTCTCTCTCCCTTAAATGAACTCACCATCTGTACCATCTGTCCAGTGCCTTTGTCTGGCCACTAAATCAGGCATTAATGGCCATGTCTAGATCACACCATGAGATTAGAACGGATTTCCCTCACTGCAACCACCACTGTTGTTTCTTCTGCTCTCCAAGGCTCAGAACCTGAGACGTTAAATTTCCTATTCAGCCAAGAATCCACCTCCATGAGTGCTGACCAAGCAGCTGTCTGGCTTGGGAGAATGAAGTGCTTTTAATTTTATTCTCTTCCAGCTTTGAATTTTGCTATCCAGGGACTGACAGCTGCCAGCTTTTATCCCACTGATGTGGACCATACTTCTAAACAGGCTTTGGAAGGAGCCCAGGTCTCTGAACAGAAGGGCAAGGGCAAGACACTGACAAAAGAGAGGTGAGGCGAGCAGGGGAATGAATCAGTTAAGGGATCCCTTAGAGCCACTGCCTCACCATGGGATTATTAGCACAAACCCCACAGGCACATTGTCAGGTCAGGAGGTCTCTTGCTTTCAAATACTGGGAAAGAGCCTATGAAGAAAAGAAGCAAAAGCTTGTTTGGAATACTGAAAGCAGTTAAATATAATTGTAGTTAAAAATACTATTATATTTAATATTATTAACATTGTATAGCTGTATCTATTTATTAGTTAAATACAGATATTGATGCCGACCTCTTTCCCCCAGAGCAGCGTGATGACAGGGGCAGTGTCCAGCTCTGAAGGAATGATTGATTCACAAACAAGGACTAATTTTCTCTGCTGTGGTTGGGGAATGCTAAAACTACACTGCTGATAATAAGGTTTGAGTGCAACAAGAGAGGCAGGATGTCAATAGCATTACAATAACAGTGAGGCAGTGCAGCAAGCAAGGCTTTTTGCCTGATAAAGTGCAGTTTCCTGGGAGAAGTTGGAGGCTCTGAATATAAGCATGGTATGAGATTGCCACTGCTGACTGTCTATTTATTAACTCCATGTGGTTTGCTGGAAACCTTAAGTGTTCCTTGCAAAGCAAATTTACAGTTTAGTGCATATTACTAAAATATATAACCTATATTTAGATGGCATCTTTCATCTTGAAGGGACCCTAAGCTCTTTGCAGATTGTCTGTAATGGAATCACTCAGCCACCAGTGACATATTGTCATCTCTGAGGCATAGCAAAACAACAAAACTATTATAGGAAGAAAACAATAACTTCTATTGAAAGCACATGGGAATTCAGGGGGCTATTGAGATAATTATGCCAAAATGAAGATGGCTGCAGGCAGATCTGCAAAGAATAGTTAATACTTTGTAAATAAGAAGCCTGAGTCCTGGCCAGAGCTCACTGTGGGTTTTGTTGAGGCAGGAGAACAGCACCAGCAAATGCTCCACTGCAACCCCATCTTGACAGAGTTTTCACCTTGGTAATCCTCCAGGCCAGAGCCTAGGGTTTTTCTGGGGTTTGTGCAATGAAACCTGCAGCAGCCAGCCAAAACATTTGTCATGAGTAAACAAGGGGGGAGCCAGCTTCTCCCAGGTGCAGCTGGGTGGGTTTGAGCAGCGAGGCAGCAGCCCATGTCTGGGGACACCTTGGGCTGCTGTCACCCTTCCTGCACAAGCCAAAAGCCAGGGGACTGCAGCACACTGCACAGGAGAGTGCTTTGCCTTCTGCCATGCTGAATTTGGCCCCTTAAAACAGGCTTGATAATGCAAGTGATCACCTTAAACATGTGAGGGAAAGGCTTGGGCAGGAACACCATGTACTAATTAGTTCTGAGCCTGAGAAATTACACCAAAGGCAGCCCAAATTACATGTACCTGTATCCTTGACACAAGATATGTTTTTTAACAGTGATAATAACAATTACATTTTTTGAGGCAAAGCACCTGTAACATGCAATTTTCTTGTCCCTACTGCTCCAACTTCACTAGACCCAGTGTGTTAATATTTTCCTAAATACTGAGACTAGAGAGTCCTGGAGCAAGGGTTTGTCCTTATAAGTTTGAAGTACCTTGTCTTCCAGGTTTCAGAGACAGACGGTGACAGTCTGACATTTCGTCTATCCTTGGCAGTAAATTTGCAGCTTTTGAGAAAAAAAAGAGGCAGTCTGAGGGAAAAGGAGTTCTGTTATTTCAAGACTTGATAGATCCTAGAGAATGAAATGGATACTAGATAACTTTTTTGCTGTGAAATTTTTTTACCCAAATATATTTATTTTAAAACATGGTTTTGCCAATTCATTTAATTTTTGCTGTGCCAATAGAAAAACTTGACACATATTTTTGTTCATATTTTAATAAGTAAGCTTTCTGAAATTTGCATTAGAATGACTGTTAATATTTTCTTCTATAGTTTACCTGAAATATTTATAAAAATCTCCAAAGGAAATAAAAACATTGATGTGGTTCTGCCTTTAATTACTTTCTTAGATCAACTTTTCAGTTCAATGAAAATGGAGCAAATGTTTCAGACTTAGCAATGCAAATTGCCTTATGTTTTGGGATTTACAGAAAACAGGAAAACCCAAGAATTTGCACAACAGTATCACAAATCAAATTCATTCCTAAATGGCATTTGCAGTTTTCTGCATGCTATTTCCATTTCTCCATTCTGGAGCACTGTGAGTTCATCTTAGTGAGTGAGTGAATATCCCAACTATAGCCTTAAGCTATTTGTAATAAATATTAACCTGAGTGGAACAAAATCTCCCACATCCCTCCCTGATCCTTGTTTTTCTTATAGAGCACCTCTTAACTATACTTGGTTGTGAACGATGATAATGTGATTGGCAAAAAATTGCTGCTTGCCTTCTTGCTACCCCCAGAAATGCCACACAGTGAAATAGGAGAAGTAAAATGTTTATTTTGATTAGAAGCACAAATATTTCATCACTTCAGGCTTCACCCTCAATAGTTTGTTTTGTGGTGGTTACATGCCCTATTTGGACTTGGTAGTGCTTGCATTCTCCAGCATCACTCCTGACTGCTGCCATCACTTGTTTCAGGGGCAGTTTACTTCCAAAGCCATGGAAATACGGCTGCAACGCGCAGTTCATGGATACGCAGCTCTTCAATGTGGAAAGAATGTGAATGTATGTTTATGTCTCATTCTTCTTGTTTGAAATCTAAAGAGAGAATAAAAAAGAGCCCCTGAGATGTCATTGATTCTGCTTTGCCCTGAGCTGGAGCAGGAGAGGGACCGCACAGTATTGTTTTCAGTGCTTAGTTTATTCTGGCTTTAAATGTCCCAGTAGTGTGTGTTCCATCACTGTCCCTAAGAGCCAGGTCCAGCACAGACATTTGAACAGGTGGCTTGTACTGCAAGCCCTGTGGGTGAGTTCTTCTGAACAGCATTGGGCACATGAACTGGACACATGCACAGGTGTTCAGCTGAATTTTCTTTGTGTTCATCCCTGTACACTACAAGCACTTGAAGCAGTTCCCATCTCCTTTGGGACTTTCTTTTAGCCTTCTCTCACCACTCCACACTGTTACACAGCAACGCCATGTGCTGAAGCGCCACTGGAGTGGATCCCCAAGGTAATGCTGGGAGTGGGAGAGAGAGAGATGTTTATGACCATTCTCTGTCCTTCTCAACAGCTTTTCTTACTCCAGTTAATAAAACACTAGCATGGCCAAAAGCAGAGATTAAGATGCTGCAGATCTGTAAGGCTCACTCTCTTTCAGGATCCACATTTCTTTTTAGCCCTTACAAATGTCTGGAAAAGGGGAACTGAAAAATTTTTGTATGATCAAAGCAGTCAGGCTGGAGATTCCTGGATGTGCAGCTGGGAGGAAATTAATGAACGTCTTTTTTCAGCCCCATGTAGGTAAGACAAGCCCTGTATCGGCTGAATCCTTCATATTCTTGATATCAAACTTTCACCTCAGACTGAGGCAATAATGCTAATTGGGTCTGAGGTGCAATGTAAGGTTGTGATTTCACACTAATTTTTGATATTGCCTGAAAAGAATGAACAAGTTCTAACATGTCGCTCCAGCATTTCCCAGTATTTCACCCTATTATTCCCACTGCTTCATCACCCATACACTAGAAAAAGAGGCCATCTACTGAGTTTGGGATTTTTTTTCCATGTGACTATTTTTGCTTTTACCACTGATACTGGAGATCTGTGCAGTTGTCTTGACTAGGAACAGTCTAGAATAATGTTTGGCTGATAACTGTCCTCCTCCTCAAAACTGACTGTGCTTGTTTGTGGGATTATTTAGGATTTTAGAATTCCTCAGGTTGAATGGACAATATACATGTAATAGAACAGAAGATCTTTGAATAATCTCAGATGGAAAAGTAGCTGAACTGACCATATTTAAACATTTTGGTGAATCCATCCCTGAGGAGAAGTGACCCATAATTTCAAAAGTGCATTGCAATTTTCCACACCCAAAGGCACGTGCTCAGGGTGTGGGGGTGCCAGCCTTTGTGACAGGGGAAGGCAGGTGTCCTGGAAAGGGCAGCTCTCTCTTTCACAGTCAGTGGCACTTTGTCCTTGCTGTGCCCTTCACACTTTCTGCTGCTTCTCTTGGAGTTTATCCGCTGTAGCTCCAGGTTTTTTTACCTCTAAGGAGGTAAAAAAGGACAAATTTATGATGTGTTAGACACAAGTTAACAGAAGATGCATTAATTCTTTGGACAGATCTTTAAAAATTATTCAAAACAATAAGGTTTTTTTTTTATATATAGCTGATGGTTTGCATCCAGAATCACTTTCCTGCTGTCAGGTTATTTTTTTGCCTAAAAATAATCTGCTTCCCACTATGTTTTTGTTGTTGTGCACAAATATAGTAGGTTTGTGGCATCAAGTCATCCTCTAGAGTGGCTGGGAGCATTCTAAGAGTGGTTGGTGCATATTTTGAGGTGGGTAGGATTAAGGGTTAAGTTCTTGCTCTTTTTCATTGTTTCACCTATTTTCAAATTCTGACAAGTCGCATGAGTGATAATTGCAGAATTTCAGTATTTATAGAAAACTGTCAGTTTATAAGTATGTAACTGTGCAAATGATTTAATCTGACAGCACCTATTAAGCAAAAAAATAGGGTTATCATTCTACAAATACAAAAATTTGGCAATTTTGACTAGCTTTTTTATTATAATTATTTAGAACATGAATAAATATAGTGTAGCATGTAAAGTCTAAGGCCTTTAAGAAGAGAGGAAAAATAGAGACAAAGGATTTATAATACCAGATACTGCTAGTTTTAATCAACATAGGTAAAAAAATGTAATTTGTGGGAATAGATGAGCTATAAAGTAAAGTGAGATGGACTTTAAATACATTTTAAAACATGAATGAAATTAGGGAGAGGCCTCCACGTTGCTATGCGGTGTTAAATGAAATCAGAACTGTTGTCACCTGACATGTCAGACAACCTCCTGTTCCAGTCCTGAACCACTTTTGCTGGCTCACCACAATGTAAAGTAATGGAAAAGAGCCCAGGCTGAAGGGAGGGGATGAGATTGGGTGTCCTAGGGCCAAAAGCTGGAAGAAGGGGAGGCAGGATCAGGGAAATTCAGAGAAGTGGGAAATTATGGGGACAGCAGTGATCAGGGGGATAAGCAATTAACATACAGACCTGCAGCACTTGTTACTTCTGAAACATTTACATATTTTCTACCTACAGGCTGAGCTGAATTAACTGACATAATTGCTAGTATAATTTTACCAACATAGGTATTTCTTCTGAAGTAACCTCAGAGACAAATCTGGATCTTTGTGATAAATTTGCACAAAAAATAATATTGGAGGGTTATGCCCAGTGTAGGAGCAATGTGACATAGGTGAGCAGAGCAAATGAGTGTATCAAAATCTTTCTCTGTCCGTTCACTTAGATTTTCCATATCTGCTAAATGAAAGGAATTTGCCCTAGCCTAGAAAAAGAGTAATGATATGTTGCTTTGTTTTGCTCTTTTTAGTCTCACAGTACCCTTTTTAAAGGTGAGGGTGCAGGTGGTTTTATTTTCTTTTTCTGACCCCTGTGAACATTCCTGAGCTCCATGTGATTCTTCTCCATGGAAGATGGATGGATGGATGACAATGGACTTAGTAGGGCAAATATAAATAGAGCTGGCACTAGCTAGAACTATGTTCATAAATATCTTTTAATGTTTCAATGGCCAGATTT
Source organism: Molothrus aeneus (assembly GCF_037042795.1). Taxonomy (NCBI): domain Eukaryota; kingdom Metazoa; phylum Chordata; class Aves; order Passeriformes; family Icteridae; genus Molothrus; species Molothrus aeneus. The sequence goes on from NC_089648.1 coordinate 27,358,985, forward strand.
CCTAAACTACAGCAAATAAAAAGCTTGGAAGAAAGAATAATGGGACCTATATTCTCCAGAGTGGCTAAGAACTTCGACTGTCTGAGCTGATTACCTGAAAAGAGTTGTGTTTTTCAGAAAGTGATTAAAGCCTGACTTCTTCTCCCTCATTTTGATACAAAAATAGCCAAACTGTCCAGTTATTTATTTTGTCCTAATTTTTCATAAGGTTAAAACTTCTGAGAACCTCTAAAGTATCTCTCCCATCAAGGTATATGGACCATGCTTTGGGGCCAGCCAGAATTTGGGTGGCCTTCCTTCTTCAGGTCGCTTAGTGATGCAATTGGAGTTAACCCAGCACCCTCCTCAGCTGTGGCTGTGTTTCTCAAGGCTGAACAGGACCACAACAGCTGTGAAATGTATTTAGAAGAAGGCAGGATGATTTATGTTATGAATCATGACAAGCGTGATGAGTTCATGTCATGGTTTAATCCCAGCTGGCAAGGAAGCACCACGCAGCCACCTTCCCTCGCTCACCTTCCCTCTCCCTTGGTGGGATGGAGAGGGGAATCAGAAAAATTCTGGGTTGAGATAAGAGCAGTTTAATAATTTAAAGAAAGTAAAATTGAATAATCACAGCACCAACCAAAAGTCATAGTAATGAAGAGGAAAGAGGGAGGGGAATAAACACAAGGAGAACGAGTGAGGCGCGACACAATTGCTCGATGCCAACTGAGCGATGCTGAACCTGTCCCCAAGCAGTGATCATGATACAATTTCTCAGCACCCACCAAGTGATGCTGAGCCTGTCCCCAAGCAGTCATCAGCCCCTCTTGGCCATCTGCCCCCAGTTTATATACTGGGCATGATGTTCTGTGGTATGGAATATCCCTTTGGCCAGTTCAGGTTAGCTGTCCTGGCCATGCGTCCTGCCTGCTTCTTGTGCGTGTGCATGCTGGCAGACCATGGGAAACTGAAAAATCTTTGATTTAGGCATTTTATCAAAAATGAAAACATCAGTGTTTTATCAATATTGTTCTCCTACTAAATCCAAAACACAGCACTGAACCACATATTCAGAAAAAAGTCCTCTCTTTCCCAGCTGAAATCAGGACTGTTCACTTTCTGTACTGTACCATCATTTGTGGTACAAACACCAGCTTCTCATTACAGTTCCAGAGGCACAGTAATGTGATTCTCTATTTCAGCTCTGTGCACAGTGTACTGGACATCTGCAGTGTCACCTTATCCAGCTGACACACAATTACATTCAACTACTGCCTCTCTTGCTTTGCTTCTTCCTTGAAATTAGAATATGGTGTCCATCTTGCTACAGGTGCTCTCTCTGCCCACATCAGGGCTGCTGAGTCAGGCCAGGTTTCTGCCTAGGACAATCCAGATCTGCACATCTTTTTCCTTAGGCTTGAATAGGCTTCTTTGATAAAGAAGATGCTTTTCTCTTAATAGGTTGCTCAGAAATTATATTTTATTCATGTTAAATAGGTAACAATTTGGTTCAGCTGAAACTCAAAGAACATTTTTCATTTAATTTGGCATAGCACTTTTTTTTTCAATCCACTATCTTGTTGTTTTTGGAATGCAGCTAATTGAAGTGAAGCCTTATGGCAATGCATTTACAAGCCTAAGAAAACAAGTATAGGATTTCCCAATGCAGGAGGTCACCTCATCAAGGTGTTTTCTTTCACAACACTGTGAAGGTTAAAAACCCATATGGCAACAAATCTGGAATTAAAATAGGTAATAATTATGCTGCCATTATTTTTATGATCATATATTCTCACTTTTAGGCTGGCATTAGGCATGTGAAATAAGGTGGAAATTTGTCTTAAAGATGAAGAATCTTGTGAGAAGGAAGGAACTCCATTCCTTGGCTGTTGAGAATAATTCTAATGAAATCATTCACTGCCACAGCAAACACCAGTCAATTCTCTTGGTACCTATTCCTTCCCCAGTCACAAAGGAGCAAGGAGTATCATGCAATATCATAGGGCACATAAAGTTCAATCCCAGCTCTTACTCTTTGCTGGAGGTCTCAAATACATGTAAATTCTTTCTGGATTCCCCCTGGTTACTTTATTCCATATTTTCAGTCATCTTCCTTAATGAAACAGTCTAGCAGAACTAATCCAAACATGGGCTTAATTAATCAGCATTTGGCAGTCTGTAACTCCTCGCTCCAGTCCAAATTACTTGTGACAACTTTCTTAATGCACAACCAAAATATCTACAGGGAGTCTCTGCCTCAATCAGCTGGCTGGATATTAAATTTATTTAATATATTTCAATAAAACTGCAATAAACCTTTTCTCCTCAGCTGCCCACAGAGCATTTTACAGCAGAAAGTGACATTATGTCATCTTTGACTCATTTTAAAAGAAAACAAAACAGCAGTGTTCCATAATGCAGTGATATCTTGCTTGGGTCATGACAGCAGAAAAGGAATCTAAACTGAAGAACATGATAGTGCTGGTCATAGAAAGGGCTGAAACCAAGTGTCTGACAAGTAAATATTCTCAAGTTTGTTTACTGACCAACATTACCCAGTTGTTGGATTTTAGACAAAACCTGATTGGCTTCCACACAGATCCTGCTCTTTTTTGGCAACCTGAGAAAATAGGGGAAGAAAAAATAAATCTCTTCCTTATCAGTTAGACATTCAGTTCTGTTTTCTTGCTTCAGAAGAAGGAACTGGGTCCACTGCAATTTTTGTGAAGAGAAATATTTCAGCCTCCTTTCAGTTGTAACCTCTTTTTTCAGATTTAGGTTTTTTGTTAATGTGGAGACACAGTTGTCTCATTGTATGGTACAAGACATTTTTTCCCTAAGCTCTCAGACCGATATATATTTGATTACTGAAATTCTGTGCAGAATTCAGGCAGTCCCTCTGTTCAGAAAGGCTTAAATCCAACCATTAGATCTAAGCACTATACTGATGTGAACATGGATCCTTGGTCACAGCTTCCATAGTCTGCAGAGGATCTGCAGAACCACAAAGAAAAGGGCTTGTCAGTCCTGTGGTCCATGGCTGAGGAAATCAAAATCTAAACTCTGAAGAAAATTCCTTATGCAACATCGTACACATCACAAATAATTTCTACTGTTTACTTCCATCTCTGTAAAATAAATCCCTAGTTATTCCTCATCTTAATAAGGGCTTCAATGACTTTGTGCAGTGGTGGGGGGTGAATTACTTGTGTAGACAGGATGTTTGTAATTTGATTTAGAAAATGTTATATGTGCTATTTCAATGGGTTTCTCTATTCATGTTCTGTGACATAGATTTCGGTTGGGCATCAATCTTCTTGGACAAGTTCAGGCACAGAGATAATTGACACCACAGTTTAATTTCTTCAGACATTCAAGACCTTGATATCAGGTATCACAGGAACTAAGAGTCCAAAGATGACCAGAGATTGCAGAGAGAGCAGCACAGAACCTGTGAGCATGGCCTCTTTGTTGTTAATGTGATCTCCAGGTAACCTACAGGCTGCTCATGGCTGCTGAATTGCAAGGGGAGAAGCTGGGGGTGCAGAACCCTGCTCCTTTGGGTGATAGACTGGAATTTTCACACCAGCTTGTGCCTGAAGTTATTTCAGTACACCAACTGGAGCTACTTTGAATAATATCTGGGGGAAGAAATTTGGTATTGTATGTCTCTGCCCTGAATTCCATAGGAAGTATCAAGGCTGGGACTGGTATCTTCACAAAGACAAGTACAATTTCTCCTTCTAGGAAAGCCTGCTGGGAAAATTAGTTTGTTTCCATTTATTAATTGTTCATTAAAAAAACCTGCAGATTAGGAAATTTCTTCCATCAATCTATTGTCATTTTGTAGTTCCAGGAGAGTGTCCTACTTTTGGCAAAGGATGTGGTTAATTTTACACAGTAACCGTGAGGAGGCAAAGCTTGGACTGTGTGAAAAAATTTAGGTTATTCCATATCATCTTCACCATTGCTGTGGGGTGGAAGCAAGGGATTCTCACTTCTGAGAAGAGGTTGTGACTTTGAGCGGAAGAAAAAGGTGGCACGCAGGAGGTTCTGCCACCATTTTGTTCTTTTCTGGGGAGCAAGTGGCAAATGGAGCAGTGGTGGGATCCCACTGCTGCCAGGCAGAGGGTTTGTGAAACAGTGCTTTTTTCCTTGGCTTAGGCTTGGGGGAACACATGGGTGCAAACTGTCTGTTGGCCACTTTTTTCCATTTTCTTGGGCTTGGGGAAGAAAACATGTGGGTGGAGGGTCCAGTGGCCATTTTGTTCTCTGTCTCAGGGGCTGCACGGTGCCAGGTCAGACCAGTGAGCATTTCTCATATGTAAATCATCCCCATTTTATATAATTTTGTCATTAATATTGTTGCTGTTACTGTTTGTTTTCTTATTTCCAGTAAGCTGTTCTCATCTCAGCTGGGATCTCTGCCTTTTGTCTCTCTCAGCTGAGGGGGTAGGGAGAGGGAAACAGCTGCTTCAGGCTGAATTTCCAGCTGGGCTTAAACCATACCAGAGCTCTTGGGTAATTTCTCAGAAACTTAATGATAAAGGGGGGAATTTTGATCAACAAATCACCCCATATTTCCCCAGGTGGTGTTTGCAGCCCTGTTTCCTTGCTGTCATAATTAGACAAAGTCTTTACATGGAAAGGAGCAACAGTCCATGGTCTCCTTGGGTTCACTCCAAGTACAGGTCTCATTCTACCATCCTGGCTACCACTACCTCAGTTTGTGTGAGGATTTTCACAGATTTCTGCTCCTAATTTTTCTCAGCGCACCACTATGTGAGTCATGGAAAAAATATACACCTTTCTCACTGCTCTTTATGATGTAGGCAGGGTGATTTTGTGGGGCCAACTTGCAGTAAAGGGCACTGCTGAGAGTTACCAGGCTGTCACCATGATATTCCCCTATTCACACCTACGTGTGTAGACATCTAAGGAGGGGTGAAAATTGTGTAGAAGATTAACCTTGTAAGCAGCAGTGGTGATAATTTCTGCCAAAGAGTCCCAGAGGGGCTGCCCAAGGAGCTTTCTGACTTGATGACATTACTTTTTTTCTGAATATAAAAATGTCACTGCAATTCACAAAGTGTGGACATTTGTTAGCACCATCCCAGCGATCAGAAAGGGCACATGTGATAGCTAAGATAAACATAGCACAATTAGCCTGATAAAACTCCTTGGTAAAAAAAACCCCAGCAAAACAAAGCAAAAACTAGCAAAAGAAATTGATACAGAAATCAGTTGATGCAAGATTAAGTGTGGTAATAGAATTAATACTAACCAATATTTTTTTCATGAAAAATAGATCTTGTCAACAAAACCCAATTTCATCCTTTGATGGAATTATAAGTTTAGTTGATGAGAGAAACTGCTCAGACATAATAGACTTTTGTATAGCATTTGATTCAGTATGACATGAAATTGTTTTAATGAAAAGCACTATGCAGTATCATAAAGTTAACATTGAATAGATCAAAGCTGGCCATCTGACAATTTAAAATGCTAGCTGTCAGCAAGGAAGTATCATTGAATGAGATTGTTTCTAAACAGGGTACAAGAAACATCAGTATTAAACCCAGTTCTTTTCAACATTTTTATCAATCATGTGACAGTAAATAATTTTTAAAAATCCAGGCAAACAACTCATAAGAGATGTAATGTTGAGCAGAGTTGTAAAAATGATGACATGGTAGCCACACAGAGAGATCAGATTCATTTCTTAACACACAGATTTCACCTCATTCCCTTCCTAGAAAATAAGTGGAGTCTTCTTCTTGTAAACAACTTTGATTAGATGTTTATATCCAGGGGCATTAAAATACCTCTGCAGAAGAATAAGTTTGACTTACAATCTTTACTAAAAGCCTTTGCTCTCACATAAATGACTCCATGGAGGGTTTGCCATCTTCTTTCTCTTCTGCAGATGATAGTGCTACTGTATTAGATCAATCTGAGTGAAAGTCCAGCATAAATTAGCATTTAGTGATGGAAATATCAGTGTGAGGTTTGTGGTTAGACTTGATGATCTCAAATTTATTTTTTTTTCCCCAAACTAATTGATTCTGTGGTTCTAAGAGGCAGCATCTCACTCTCTGGGTGTAAGGGAGCACAGTACCATGGACAGCAACCACTCCCGGAAGGAGCTCAGAATGCTGTCAAATGGAAATATCCAGTGTGCCGATTTGGAGGGGAGAAGTAATGAGATCTTTGTTGTATGAATGGGAAAGCAGGGGGGAGATTAACTCCCAAATGTGGCCTTGATGAGATGGATGACAGAATCATGGTCACAACTATTTTGGAGAGCATATAAATGAGCTGCAAATTCTACTTGAGGGCTGGAGAAAATGCTGCAAGGGAAGAGCTGGATCAGTTTAGCTTGTTAAGAAGCAGAAAGGAATGTGAATTTATTAAATAGCATGTCTTTGTGGAGGAAAATTTGTGTCTGAGAGGGCATGCAGCTTAGCCAAGAAAAGTGTTACAAGAACCAATGGCTGGAAACAGAAACCAGAAAAATTGAAATGAGAAATTAAGGAAAACTGAAAGTATGGGGCATTAATCCATGCAAAAAATTACAAAAGGAGAGATGCTTTTCCTTTCCACCAATATATTCAGATTGAGACTGATGCCTTCCAGAAATATATGCTTCAATCAAACGTGAGTAATTGGGCTTAGCACAGGGGTGACTGGGTGAAATTGAATGGCCTGTGATATGCAGGAGGTCAGGCAAGCTGAGATATTGCCCTTTATGGCACTAATCTCTCTGAATCTATGAATATTTGAGATAGATAGAGTAGGTATTTTTGTACTTGGTTAACATGCATCTCAGATATGATTTGTTAAAGCTTTCCACCTCTTTGGTGACACAGGTTGGCAGGTTGGAGGTCAGACCCAATGACACATGCTGCAGAAAATTGCTCACCCAATCTGAGTAATGGTTTACTGGTAGCGTTTTCCTGTAAGCAGTGCTTACAGCAGATAATGGTCACACAGCCCATATGATGAATTATTTCTGCAGAAAATGTTGGTAAAATCATCCTGAATAATGCTTGTATCAGAGCCCCATGATAGTTCACAACAACAACAACAACAAAGGCTTAAGCTTGCCAAAACCTTTTCCTTTTTTTAGCTTTGACATCAAAGAGCTCATTGGGTGTAAAGCACTCTGACAGGTAAGGTGAAGATTCATCTGCTGACTGTGTTACATGGCAATATGCTTCTAAAAGCTTGTGCATGGCTAGAGACATTTTAACACTTTTTCTCTGCTTTTATCACAATTTTACTATTTTGCAGTGTGTAGACCAGCAAAGTTTTTTTGTACTGTGTGTAGATCATTATTTCTTCAGCACAGTCACATAAATGATCATTGCCATAGAGAGTACTTTATTTTAGTGGCTTATACATTTACTTACCTCTTACACTGTTCCCCAAACACTGTCCTTTCTTTTTATTTACCCAACTGAAAAGCAAAATGTATTCAATAGGTGAAGGATAATTACTGGACTGATTTTACATGATGTTCAGCACTCTGATTGCTGGCCCGTCATTAAAAATGATTTACCTTAAATCATGGAATTATATGTTACAACTTCATGCATAATGACTTTTTACTCAACTATATTATATAAAAAATACTTGATTTCATAAATTTTAAAAAACAATCAATGCATCGTGCCCCCGGCAACAATTGCACACATGAAATGCACACTTGTAGTGTAGCAACTGCTTCTACTTGTTTATTTGTAGTGAACGTGGACATCTAAGATTAATGTGTTTCCATATTGTTTTGTGAGTTTAACAATGCCAAGAAAGTTGTTCACTGCCTCCCAGGTGCTTTAGTCTCTGGCTTCCCTCTGATTGCACCAGACATCCTGGAGGGAGTATGATCTTTGAGAAATGTTTGTCATTTTATCCAAGCAGCCTCCTTAGTAACTTGCTTTTTGGGTCTTAGCTGTAAGAAGTACATTTCCCTCCACTTTCCCACCAGATTCCTTGGAGCAGGTGCGACTTTTTAACAAGTTCTGAATCTGCACCATGCCTAACACTGAGCAGTCCCTCAAAGTTTGGAAAGGATGCCTTGTTGTCATTGTCCGAAGAACACATCCATGCTTAGCAAATACAAAAGGCAAAGAAAGCTGCTTTCCCAGAAAAAAATAGGCAGTTCTGAATTATGCAATCCCTGCAGGCATCTTCCAGTGAGGAAGATCTGATTTGTCACCCATTCCATGAGATCCTGTTTGGGCAGCCTGCACTTTCATCTCCCAGGCATGACAGGAACTCTGAAATACACAGTGTCCCAGTGATGGACACAGGCAACAAGGTTTATCAGCCTTACCAGCCTTATCGGCCTTATCAGCCTTTTCTATGTCCCAGAGGGAAGATTTCCAGCTATAGCACCTTGTAACCTTGTAGGACAACACACAATGATCTTGCATTTTGTTTTCTTTAGTTCTTGCATTTTGTTTTTCTTTAGTTTCTTTCTTTCTTTCATGTCTCTACCTGGCTCACAAGACTGGGGTTAAATATGAGGGAATGCTCATGGGTTTTTGAACTTTAGGGTTGGATGTCATCTTTTTATTTCCTACTGTGTTGTTACTGAGAAAAACAGCTGTGTATGCAATAGCTATTTTCCATCTTTAGTTCTATTTGTGTCTTCTGCATGTGACTTTAACTAGAAACCAGGATGAATCATGCTCTTACTCTTTCACCCAGCATTCTGCAGAAGAGGGTTCTGTAACCCATTACCCAGTCCATATGCCACCAAGTCCCTAGCAGATTTTCATGCAATTGGAGTGAATCTAGATCTAGAGAGCTTGTCAGCAGTCTTTTTTCTTTTTTTCCTCCATTGGACTGGGGAGGGCTGTTGCTTTTTGTGAGTGCTGTCTTGCCTGTTAGGCTTTCTGACCAGGCTGGGCACTATGCCCTAGTGGTACCAGTGATTCCACCTGGAAGCAAAAAGAGAAGAAGGTTCATGTCAGCAAAGATGAGGAACATAAGTATTTGTCTCAACCAAATAAGTTAAAAAACAAGTAAAATGTGCTTAAATGTGAAATCAAGAAAAACAAAACAAGAATGTCCTAGGTTAGAATGACAGACCACCACATCCAGGGAATGTGTCTCGCTGATTATCAATATAAGCTGTGATAGCAGCATGAAAACGCCTAAACAGTTTTGGCAGCCTTATGCTTTCTCAGTGTAAAGATCAATTTACCAGAGCTTTTTTTATCTCTGCACATCATTCTCCTTCAGATCCATTTCTCAAAGAGTCAGGTTCTGTTTTACCAGCGGCCTCTGTGTTTCAGCCATGGTTTTTGTCTGAGAAACCTACGTACCATAAGGTGTTTTAATTAATCTCATTGCTATACTGCCTATGTTGACAGGTTAAGTAGCATCTCACAGAAGGGTGTTTTCCTTGTTAAACCTGGGATACAAAATGCAAAACAGAATGTGCTGTATGGTGGATACAAGACTCAGGACAATTCTCATGGGAAGATTTTTAACAGCTTCTTCTGTTTATTAAATTGTTGTGTGTGATCTCACTGCTGGGCTGACAAATGCTACAGCCTGTCCTTCCACAGTCTTGACCAATACACCTTAGTCCTTGTGTGCTTGCATCTACTTGATGTCCACGTGCAGGGCCTCACCATTTACTTTGCTCCTGAGGTTCCCACAGCTCTTTCAAAGCAGGATCAGTGCTGACCAACTTTCTACTTTCAGCTGCTCTTGTCTCAGTAGCTCTTCTGAGGCTCCTCAGGTCATACCTAAACTGGTCATTGTGTCAGTCAGGACACTAGTGTCTTGTCTCTTAAGAGTTAATGGCCAAAACTGGGTTTTCTTCTGAGCAACAAAACATTCAATGACAATTTAAAATTTTTTGGTTTGGCAGCACTCCCAAAGGTGGTATGAACTTTTTTTGTATTCTTAAACCATCTGAATTGGGCAAAGAAGTCAGGATCTTTGGCTACATCTCAATTCTTTTCCTATATATGTTTTTAAGATAAAAATCTGCACTTGAATATTTTACCATTTTTTTTACTATTTTACTGGCTGGGACAAATACTTCATGGAGGCAAGGTCTTGGTGACTGTGCCTGTCTTCAAATTTGTGTTGTCATATTTGTTCTCTAGTCAGCAATTTCTTGTTTAAATAAAGTATGATGACACCTTACCAAGAATCTACTCTACTACTATTTCAATAGCAATAACTACTGTACAGCTATTAATTCTGTCAGTTAGCAGACAGACAGAATTATTCTGAGTAGGAGAAATAGGAAGTACAGCATATGTTCTGTTTTTTCACTGTTTGTATCCTGAAAATCTGAGAGATATGAACTAATGAAAGGATCACCCAGTGGCCTCGCTGATATTCCTGGCAACAGAGCCCAATTAGATGAGAGTGTTCATGGATTTATTTGCCACAGAGAAAAGAAAAGCAGATGCTTCGTTTATGTTTCACCCTATCTGAAATATTAAGATGTTCCAAGGTCAGCTTCCTGGATAGATAGTGACCTCAGAGCTCCCTGCATCAGAGCTGACAAAGCAACTTTTCACTTTCTTCACTAGGAATATGAAGTTCTCTCCTCTGTTCTCTATCAATGCTCATTTTCTCAGGTGTAATGGTGGGATTTGGCATTGCAGTTGAATCCCAGCTAACAATCCTGCTGATGATACATGAGCCAGGTAGTTTGCAGCTCTTTTTCTCATATATGGATTGGCTCTGAGCTACAGGGAGGAGCAAGTTAGTGAAATTTGTCACTGACACGATTTAGGATATGACTGTAAACCACTGGGATTTCAGTTTTCCATCTTTTTTCAGAACATGTTCTTTCTTCTTTGTCACAGAATTTCTTAGTCTATTAGGGTTTTCTTCAGTCTGAAGTTTCCAACACGACCAGACAAGAAGTTAAAACAACTGGAGTTTTCTTTTACAATATTGAGAATCACTGAAATAATTAGCATGAACAAAAATCCCCAACTAAAAGAAAAAAAAGATTCATTAGGCATTACACTTGTAGAAAAGGCACAAGAACATCACTCTTGAAAATTCTCCAGCACCCATGAAATCTCTTCCATAGTACTTACAACATAACTAGAAACTTGTATCTAACATTGAACTTAAAAACTGGTTTGTTATACCCTTAGCTTCTGTAGCCCCTCTAATGATACAACTATTAGGTGGAAACTGATACAATGCATTCCCCACTAGATCTTTCTAAAGAAAATAAAAGGGATATTTTTACTTCCTGACAACTTTAGGAAGAGATTGTAGAGAAGTCTACAGTGATAGTGTTAACGAGGGTCCTGCTTTCAAGAAGAAATTATATTGTGAGCTTTTTCTTCTTTGAAAGAGAGAAATACTGTGATTGCACCTTGCATTTTGGGTTTTTTTTTTTACATTTTTCAATTATTATCTCTGCTCTGAAAGTGCCTATAATGAATTCATCCACAAGCACTGCATTAAGAATGGTAGCCATTATGCAGTGATATGTGTGCAAGGGGGTGGGCAAGAAGAGGTAGAAACTGCAGATCTCTTCCTGGTACTACATTATCACAGAGAGAGAATCTCAGCACAAATTATTCTCTGCCTATTAAAGGACTTTCATGGGCTGAACTAAACAAAGCTGATTCTTCTTTTGAACAGGCAACCTCATCGAATATTCAATACCCAGGTGTATACTGATCATTCTGCACTGGTTGTTTCTCTTCATTCCCTGACTACATATGATCAGAGTTCCTGGTGTTCTTTCCATGCCATCTTTCCTGAAAGGAGCAGCAAATTCTTGCAATACAGGTAGGTGGGGAACAGATAAAATATCCTGGAAGAAGAAAAGGAGCCACAAAGGAAAATTCTTTTCATCTCCAGCCCAAAATCAGGTGTTAGAGTTACTGGTATTATGTAAGAAAATGGGAAGAACAGAGGATTTAGACAGTTTATTCTCCCCATCGTTAACTTGTTACTCACATTTGCTTGGCCATCCTGTCTACATTTCTAGGCAGCTGGATTCAAAACATGTGTAAAATGCATGCAGCACTAGCAGATCCAAAAGAGCTAGGCAGGTCGATTCTGAAGGAGAATTTGGACCTTGGTGGTCTAATTTGAGAAAGTTTTGCAGGCACCCAGACAGCAGCCTTTCATTATTATTCCTTCCTAGTGGCTGTGTTTTGCATTTATACCAGCAGAAAAAAAAAAAAATCCACAAACCACTTACTCAGCAAGAAAAATGGCAGTCCAAGAGGTGCTGGTTGTTCTGGAATTCTTATTGTTTTCTATTTATAGTTGTACTTCTAACCCAAGTGTCATTATTTAGTCTTTGAAGTAATGGAGACTACAGGAAGTCAATAGTACATAGAAAAGGTAGCCAGGGCAGTTTGGGGCAAACCCACAAAGAAGAACAAATGCTACTGGCTTGATGTTGTGAAGGATGAATGGTCTTCTGGAAAATTAAAAGGGAATCTAAAAGTCATGTATTTGGTGGTATAGTAATGGTAGAGTGGTAGAGACTAATGGTGGGGCTGCTGCATGAGTATCAGTCCTGTTAGGAATGAATAATTCAGTAAATGACTCCTTAGAGACCACATTTATAAAAAAATGGAAAATGCAAATCCAAGTTTGTATGTCCAAAAGGTAGGGGAAAAAGTCAGAAAAAGAGCCTATTTTAAAAGACATTTTAAAACTTATTTCTTTTGTGTGCCTTACTGGGACTCAAATATTGCCAAGTATTTTAAACTCCAAGCAGCAGTAATCCCTGTACATCCAAGTCCTGGAGATTCTTTCTTCTGCAGAGTCCTGAACAGAAGAGTACAAGCAATGATGACTTCAGTCCAGCCAGTTCCCTTGTCCTGCTCCTGCACCCTTTCTCCAGACATCCTTCTTTCTCCTGGCATCTCTGAAGACCCCAGAATCACCAAAAAAGAGTGGTTTTCCCTGCACCTTCCCAGCAGAAATTATGAGTTTCCTTTTCATTTCCCTTTACTTGTTCTGTTCTGGTTTTAAGCACAGATGTTTGTGGAGCCTATCTGGTTCTGAGCAGCCTTTTAATGGGTTTACTCAGTGCTACTAACATTCAAGTAGAGGGACTGAAGGCTTGTAAAACATGTTGCTTCAAGAATCAGTGAGGATGATGAAAATGGCAGACTCATGGTCTTTTATGTGTGAGCTTCACCATAGATAAGTTAATTCAGCGGCTGTCACTTTGTAACAAAATGAATTAACAGACTTCACATAGTCATTTTAACTTTTCAAAAGGAAATGTGGCTATTTGTCATCTCTCTACACTCCATGCTTTCTCTCTGACCCTTGATTGCACTTGTCAAATAACTGGCAAATGAGCTGTCTTTATACAAAGACCTAGCAAGCTGCCTGCATGCCCTGGTCCCTTGTGTGGAAGAGGATTTATGCAGAAAGTTCAGCAGCGACTGACACATCTGTTTGAGATGGAGGCTGAGACTGCAAGAGACCAAGGTTCAAGCTGGATTTCAGCCTGATGAATTTTCACAAGCAGTTGGTTTTTGAGATGCTTGCTAAGATTGATTTCGAAAGAAGTCAGTTGCACTTTCTTTCTCTCTCATTTACCTTTCTTTCTTTCTTTTTTTTCTTTTTTTTTTTTTTGGTTTTTTTTGACCCCATACTTACTACTGAAGGTATTAAGTATCTGGTTCTTACCTCATCATCTGAAATCTCCTTGGAGCAGATATTATCCTGACAGTTAATTATGCCTGAATTGTTTTTCACTTTAGGATGCAATTGACATCTGATCTTATTTATATCTGAGGATTTCAGTGTAATTGTAGGTTCACAAATATGTTTGAATGTGTACACACAGACACACACAAGCAAACAGTCACAAAGATACTGTTTTGGTTTTTTAAAAAAAGTGCATTTCAGTCTATTTAAAATTATTAACAAATCCAGCCAGTCTTCACCATATAATTTTGGACAAAGAACCAGTTTATGGATGTGTCATTCACACCAGTAAGGTAGGAGGAACTGTTCTTTTGTCCCTTAAAAAGATATCTGGGTGGGCTGTTGGGGTTGTAAGTGTTGTTCACATGTCTCTCCCCTACTGCTGGCTGTTGTGTATTGTGAGTTCAGCTGTTCTTTTGAAGTTCAAAGGAGAAACACTTCATACCTGACTTAAATATTCACAGACACAAAATGAAAAACTGACTTTAGCCAGGACATTAGACTTATCTATATGGTTTCTGCTCTGTGCCAGTGAATATTTAAAGAACTGCTACATCACCTTCAAAGGACAAGAGCAAAGTAGGTGTGTCTTCAATTTTGTTCAGTTTGGTTGGTAAAACAAGCTCCCATGACTGAGAATCATTGGTTAAAATTCTTGTTTTGAACTTTGTTAGAGGAGTCCTCCACCCCATTTATATGCAGTGGCATAGCAACCATGCTGCACTGCACTGCCTCCTTTTCATTCACTTTCTGATTCTATTCCTCTGCTTAATTAAAGCATTTCTAAATGTTTTACTATCTCTTTGGACAAAATGTGCTATTGAACTCCAAATGAACCTCTCATAATTCATCCTTCAAAAAAAAAAAAAAAGACTCTGTTTGCCAATAAATTTTATATTTCAGCCACTGCCCAAAACTTGGCAACCCCACATGTCCTTAAATACAATCCTTCCCCTTCCAAACGCAAAGTGGAAATAAGTGTGTCTCTCTCTTCACTCCAGTGCACTCTCCACTCTAATGTAATCTTCCTCTTTTCTGTGTGTAGCATTTTGTGGACCTTTGAGAGGAGAGAAGCTCTTTGTTTCTTTTACTGCTGTGCACCTATTTTTGGAAAATGACTTCATGAAGGATTGAAAATGCTATAATAATGTTGTTGACTGTAATAAAAGATATGGAGGAGATGGACAGTGGATAGATTTCTGATGCTATTTCACTGTTTGCCCCTAGTTGCTTTCTGGCTTTTTTCCATTATATTACAGTAATTTAGGAAGTAGAATTACTAGGATGAGGGAAGTTAAAAGCAAGACATTTTGAGTTTTTCTTTTTAATTAGTCTCACCCCATCTTCCTAAGCTCCCTTTCTCCTCTAGCAGGAAGTAATATGGCAGTTATTAGACAGCTGCATAACCAGCTGGTTGGAGGTCTCCAGGCTGCTGATTGCTCTGGTAAGATCTACAGGAAAGCCAGTGCACTGTATCCTAATGGGCAGACAAAGCATCTGCCAGGCCTGCCCACAATTCTGAATGCAGGGAAAGGGAGCTATTGACCTGTCATTCTTATGAAACCAAAATATCCAGAGAGCAGGGGTTTGCAACAGCTATAAAAGAAAGCATTCTCTCTACATCTCATTTCTAAAACACCTCTCAGTGTACTATTTTAGTTACTGGTCTAAATACTCTCCTTGTTCTGTTAAAAGGCATCAGTTCACTCAATGCAGAAGTCTGGTCCTCACAGAGCACTACAAAAAAGGTGCCTGCAAACAAGTTGATTTTCTGGGTTTGTCTTTGTAACCTTCAGCTCCATGGCTGTCACTTGGCTCCCACTGGGAGAGAGTGCAGGGAGCCTGGGGCAGAGCCACTGGAAAACTGGCTACACAAAGGAAGTGGTACAGCCCATAGGGAACCTCTGAGGGAATGTTGAGGAGGAATCTAATTTGCTAAGTGACAGAAAATCCTACAGAAGGCAGATGAGCAGAAAGAGCATGCTGGGGGATATATCAGAGGATGGTTGAGGGAGTCGATGTCTCTCTGCCTCATTAGACGCTTACTGTTAAATTTTTGAGCATGATGGGTGGTAGATGAAGGGAGTACAGTCAAGTGGTGAACACGTGCTGCTGAACCTCCTCAGTGCCACACTGAGCACAGATGCCTGGTGTCTGGCATGTGAGCTCAGTCCTCCAGTGGGTGCTGGGGACAGGAAAGTAGGCTTGCAGATAATTAACTGTAAATGTAGCAGACAAATGTTCTTTTATTCATTTTTTCCTCTTTTTAGAATGGACTTGTAGATACTCATTTAGTGTCTCAAGCACCTTGACAATCACTTAGGAGTCACAGGCTAAATGAGGGGTGTGCCTGTGAATAGATCCACTGCTGCTCAGTGTAGCTGTAGAGTAAGAAGAAAATTGATAGCTTGCATGGAATGATAACAAAAACAGGAGTCTGACACACCACATGGGTACAGGTTCCCTGAGAGACAGTATCAGCATCTGACAGGGAGAGAGGGAGGGCTTAATAAGCTTAAAAGGTCTCAAAGCAGTGATGGCTATGTAGGTTAAAGCCATCACCTTGAATTCCACCTGGGAGTTTAGCAGAAGCCAGAGAAATGGAGAGAGTGAGGTCTAAACTGCTCCCTGTGTGCAGTCTGTCAGGCTGCAACACGCTGTGCTGGCTTCAGGCTGAATATTTTGGAGGTATACCTGCACAGAGAGCACATTAAAGTAATCTGATTCTCTGTTCTGCACACTGGTGGCATGGTCACTGCAGACAGGATCTGCCTGCACTGTGCTGGGTGTAGATGGAGACAAAAGCCCCTGTGTGGTGGCTGTTTGGCACTGAGGACCAAGCCCTGTTTTGAGCAGTGCCCCCAGCCTGCACACTTGTTTCCCTGGCAGATGTGTTGCACTGCCTGCTTCCCCCCACATCTTTCACACGTCAGTGAGGCAGTGAGTGCCTCCTGCTCTGGAGCTAGGGTGGCTGATCCCCTAGATTCATTCATCTCTTCCAAACTGTCAGCAGCTTTTTTTCTCATGGCATGCCCCAGCTCACATCCTAGCTGCTCTGTTGCAGTGGATACAGGAAAACAAGGGAACCTCTTACATGTGCTTCAGACTGTAGGCAGTGTGGAGCAGCCCAGGGCTCTGTCTGTTGCTCTCCATTGACTTCAGTGAGGGCTTTGGGCTTTACTTGTTATTTATAGTAAGTCTGAATCTAAAATTTTTGGTGGCCATTCAAATATTTCCATTCTGAAAAATGTCCATTTGTTCCTTTTCTTTTTACATTTTTGTAGTTTTTTATGGTGGCTCCTAGGCATTCACAGCAGAGCCAACACAGTGGGACCTTGAGATACTGAGTTCAGTGCCAGTTGTGATTATGCACAGGTGGTGATAGCAAAAAAGCTTTCAAATCTTTCCTCTATATTCTTTATTCCTTTCTCCTTCTCTGTCTGCCTTTTGTTTGACTTCAGCATGAGGAGGTGCACAAAATTACAAGTGGATTAACATGGTAGGTTTTGTAAGGTTTATTGTTGGGTTTATATATTTTTTTCACTTGCAGGGGGTTTGTGCTTACAGGTAACCTGAAGCACCACATATAATGGCTTACTGAAGCGGTTCTTTGGCTCAAATTCTTTAGCTCTCTGTCTCTTAAGATTAGTATTGTATGGTATTGTTTGATGCTTCAGTGTTAGCTAGTGTTACACAGTCCTCTCCAGAGCCTGTTTTTTTTTTGTTTCTTAAAATCCACTATCTTAAAAAACTTCCTTTTTCCTTTCTCTGGCTCTTTATCCTTTTGTGCTGCACATCATGAAGCTGCAAGTAAATACTAGACCCCCAGCATAAGAAAAAGCCCTGCAGAAAACACAGAAGTTAAACCTCTCCAGGAGCAGTAAGATGTCTATAAGCACTTCTGGCTCACTTGTGGATTCTGGAGCTTGCTGTTTGGAGATAAACTGGTACACCAGATAACTCAGTATGTCTGCATGTCATGATTATATGGTCATCTGTTTCTATTTACACACCTATAGAAGGAGCTGGAAGGACCAGCTGCAGCAAACAATTTATTTGATGGATTAGGCACTCTTTTTAGTGTGTGTTTACAGACAGTCTCTTCTCATTGTTTGAAATGATCAAATCAATGGCTGGTGTGCAGATGTTTCAGCAGCACATTTCTCACCAGCTAGTTCCTGTTTGGTGAATGATCACTGCAGTCACGTTGTATTTTTACTGCATGCTACTTGTTTCATCCCAAGCAATGGTTGTGATGGCAGCTCCCACAGAAATAGCGCATTCATATGATGCTCCAGCTTTCTTATGAGCACAAGTGTTCTTCTGTTAATGTTCAAGTAGAGAAAATACAATGAATCATTAAAAGAACATTTGAAAAGCTTTGCTATGTTGTAAATTGCCAAAATAATTATGGACAGATTTCAGGGCTAGCAAAGTGCTCTGATGACTTGGGTCAAATGAGTGATTAAGAAAACAAGAACAGAAAAAATAAGATGCTTCATTTTGTCATTTTCTAATTAGTTGTTTCCTTTTTACTTTGCACATTATCTTTAATTTTTATAAAAGCCTAAAATAATTAAAACTATTGGAAAAAGAAATTACCATTCAACAAACAAAAAAATTTTGCACTGAAGTTAAATAGGCATTTGAAGTATATTCAAAGTAAACCCCTGAGGATTATACTTTAAATTAGTCCAAACCCCTAAGGAATTTCCCAATTTTATTAATTTTTCTTCTATTTCTTGTTCAGTAACCAAATTTTGCTGGGTGTGTGAGTATGTGTCTGTGTGTAATCCTTTGCTCTAATCTGGAATATCTGGATGGTCAGTACATTTCTCAGCAGTACATTAAGATAGTTCTATTCAGTAAATCATTTACATTCATTTTCAGCTTGGGTCACAAATGTGTTGGTTTAGAAAAACTGGCAGCATGCACTTTAACCCATTCTAGGGAAATTCTGTCTACTGGAAGGCACCATGGAAGAAGCAGGACATGTTACAGATCAGAATGGGTAGAGCCTTAAAAGGCAGTTTAAAATCAGGTTCCAAAATCTGTTCAGCAAGAATTAAATATGCTTCTAGGTTTCCACAGAAACTGAGCAAACAAAAACTTAATCTAGAGTTTGGTCAGACCAAAAGACTCTTAGCTAAGTTTCTGCACCAGTAGGCTCTCTCAAGAACGTGGGGTAGATGTAGAAAAAAGTGAGAGTAGAGTCACAGCCTCACTGCTTCAGGGATTTCTTGAGCAAACAGGGTGTCTGTGTTTCGCTACCTGTTAAGAATCTGATTTCTTGGGTTAATATTTATGCAGATCTTGTCCTCCATACACTGGAGCTACTAGGAAAAACATGCAAATGTCACAGGGTTTAAATAAAGCAAAGGATATGACTCAGTGTTTTTATCCCAAGTGGATCTGGGGTAGAGGAAATGCAAAAATAGCATTTGTGAGCTCATGTTCTCTAATACTTTTTTACATCATTTGCATCTGTCTTGTAATCAGCAGAGAGATTCCTTAGACCAGTTGGGATCAGTATGTGTAATCCATGGATCAATCAGTCATCAAAAAGCCAAATGCCTGTGACCTTCCCATTGATTTGTTGCAGAATCATTAAACCCTGCTAGACTTTTTCTCTGAATGCTTCCTGAATGTGGACTCTCCAAAGTACTCCAGCCCCCTCTTGAAATGAGTTCCAGTGTTTTGTGCCTTTGAGTGGAATGGCTGCTGGCAGACAGAAACATAAACCCCTGAGACCTGCCTGTGTGACTGGAAGATGACAGAACTGCTGTAATGCCCAGGTTGAATTACTTTGAAATAGTGGCTTTTTGCAACAATTTTAGAAGGTGATTTGAATTATTAAGTAGTTTTGGATTCGTCTAGTAGACTCTGCACCTAGAGGTTCTTCTCTCAAACTCATTCTCACATTGCACAAGTCACTAGTCTTCATAAAAATCAGAGATTTTATGTTTATGAGACATAATAACTTTGAACCATCTCTGTTCATACAATAATCAGAACTTGCTGTCAGTGAATGGCTGATGTTATTCAGCCTTTTCCAGTTTGCCTGTCAAAGGTTGCCAGGTTAAATGTGGTAAGATAATAGGGTTTTGCCCTGTGCCACAACCACAGATTTTGCATTGACATGTGAATATCTTCCCAAGAGCAGTAAGGCTGGGAGATGGGATGTAAAGAGGAAAAGTAAAAATAACCCTTCAGGTAGATCCCCATTGACTAGTTTGTTTCCTGGTTTTATAAGAAATATGGAAATGAGATGTCAGGAGGTGTCAGGAAATGAGCTGGGGTTAAGGTCACTCCCAGACTCAGCCTACAATGTAAATGGAGCCATTGCATTCCTTCTGCTCACAAGGCAGAGGATGGAAAAGTTTTTTTAAGAAGAGCAGAGTGAAAAATACCTTGTCTTGGGTATGGATTTCTGGATGTATACTTGTCAGTGGTAACAACTACAAAATCTACAGTCATGCAATTGCCTTTCTGCTTTCTGAATGGTGAACAGCAATACAAAATGTGCATCTCCCAGTCTAAATGAACCAAATTCAATGCTTTCATTCACAAATATAATTGTGTATCCTTAAAAATTACCCTATTCTGTGTGTTCAAACTGTTGTGATGGTAGCAACAACTGAAAATGTTTATGGATGTTCTAACTGGAGCAAGCCAAAGAAAACTGTTTTTACACAGGCTGTGCTTGTGAGGATGGGTTTTCCACATGCAGTGTTATGCATGGTGCAGTCTGACTGCCTCACTCAATCTCTCTCTCTCTGTATTTTCATCACTCAGGTTAGAAGTGCCATGCACAAATTACCATGACAAGCATGTGTGTATATATTGTATAAACAAAAATTGCAGCTTTGTGAAAACAGCGCTCTTTTGGTGCCTGAGAGGCTCTGCAATCACAGGGCATATGTCAAGTGTATCAACACATCTGGAAGCATAATCTTTCTTTCCTTAAAGGAGCTGAATGTCGCTCATTTTTAATAGGGCCCTCATGGCAATAAAGGTTAACTGCACACCAGCATGGCAGCTATTAGAAGGACCTGCTAAACCCTTAAAGCCCTCAGCTAGATTAACTGCTCAGAGGTTTGAAGCAGAATAATGCAATCCTGTTCTTGTACAATCTATAAAGCACAAGTGGGAGGCCTGGTTAAGGCACTGACACTGTGACAATACACAGTAACTCAAGGGTTTATATCCAGATTGGAGATTATCTAAATCATTACCTGTGAAAGGGGCAATGCCATCTTATGCTACAGCAACCCCGCTCCCTGGGCTATGCAGCCTGGAGGACCAATAGTAAGTTTTCCCACTATATTTCCCAGGCATGCTTTTATTTTCCCTCTAAGACAGCTTGTGCATATTTCTCTTTCCAAATGTGTGAGTCTGCTCAGTGCTACTCATATGGACACCTTCTTGTGCCTTAATGGCCCCTGTGCACAGAGCAATTCTTCTTAGCAGCTGTGCTGTTAAAGGCAGGCTTTGTCAGAAACCATTTCTACCCTGTGTTATCCTACTGCTTGTTTCCAAAAGCTGAGGTAATTATGTGTGCTGCTTAAAACACATTTTTGTGCTTGTGCATCTGCATGAAAGAGAGCAGGAAAAGCAACAGGATGAATTTTAATATGTCAGTGCTCTGAGGGAATGGTGAACTCCCATGGTCTCCACTGGGGACACATATTCACTTCAGATGCTGGTGTAAACTGCTCCCAGTAAAAATCAGAGGATGTGGTTTGTTATAAGCACAGCAGTTTGAGCTCTAGTTTGACAGTCTAATTTCCCATATTTCCCTGTCTGACAGCATTTGCTAGAATTCTGCCCAAAGGATCCCATTTTTAATTCAGTCTGAGAATTTGATCCAGACCAGTCCCTTTGGCTGTGTTTTGACTTGCAAGCCACCCACTGTAAGACTTTCAGAACTTTTCCATTAAACTGAGCAAACTGAACTGGCTGATCCCAATTGACAAGGTGCTCTGACTCTTGTAGTATTTCTTTTCACTGATATGTGTACTTTTGCTTTCTATGCAGAATGTTAACCAGATAGGTATTGCTAGCCTGGCTGAAGCTAACATGAAAGGAAAAAAAAAAATTTGTCATATCCTACATGTCCAGTATTTTCTTTTTTTTCAGAGCAAATGATTGGAAGACATAAATGAATTTTACCATTGCCCCATCAGGATGGGTTCATTACATCTGCCTGTTATACTTTCCAAATCCTACATTCCCAAATACCAATCCTTGCCAGTTAAGCAGTTTCACCCACTAAAAACCACAGTCTTGTGAAGCAAGATCTCCAACCAAGTGATAAATCTTACTTCAATAGGAACAAATTCCATCTGAAGGTACCTCCAGTGTTGGGTAGAGACTGGTACTCTGTGCTAGGAGCACAGAGGTGGTCAGGCTGACATGAGTTTCTAATCACAGGGCTCAGCTGATATCAGGTAAAAATAGTAGCTGATTCCAACCTGGAAGCCAGATAGTAATGGCTATGATGAAGGAAATGGATGACTGTGGTACTCTGCAGGCAGACACTGGCTTGATCAGCCCCTGCTTTGATTGGCCTGGCCCCTATTCTGAAAACTGTGCTAGGTATTCCTGGATCCACTGATCTCCAGCAAGGCTCTGGCTGGCTCTGCTCCCACTGCAGCAAGGTTCATATATAGGTCAAGGTTTTACCTCACATTAGGGGCAAAATAAGCTTATGCCACCTGCAAAATATAAAACCATAACCCACTTGAGTTCTTTTCAATAAGGTTAATAATGAACTAATTCTACAGGGGCTGTGTAAAGCATCAAAGAAAAATAGATTTTCACATGCTAGCAGTAATCCCTGCATGTGAACTTTGAAAAGGAGTCTCCAAATTCTCTAGGAAATTTGGACAGACACACAAATGAAGAGGTTGAACTCCCTCTGGATTTAATCATTAACACCATGCAGTCACCCTTCCATGAACAGAGGGCTTAGAGAAACAAAAAGAATGCTCTGAAAAAGGAGCGCTTACTTCTGATTAGACAGTTCCATGTGAATTTCTACATCAATGCCCTGGGCTGAATCAACAGGCACTAGTCTTGGCTCCTGCAGAGGCATTTTTATTATTCCAATCTCCTCTTACTAATATCAGGCTTTTGTGTTATAGCATTACATTTTGGTTGTTTTGTTTCTGAAAAATAAAATGGATTCAATGATGATGGAAAGGTTTCAAACCTACAGGCAGTAGGCCTAAGAGATTGTTGTTCTTTCTGAAGCTCAATGTAGCACACTAAAACATTAAAAAAATGAAAGTGATTTTACTGATATTGATATAAATGTTTCTGATTTTAATCACATTTTTGCTATAGGATTTTTATTTTTATTTATCCAGGCTGTACAGATGATGAGTCTCATAACAAGAAATGTTTGCTTCATCCTTATCTCCAGATCCTAGACCACTGAGTGCTTTCATTGCAGGAGGAGTTTTACCATTTAATAGTTCTCAATGCCTTAAGCATTTTGTTAAAATGCTGTATATTATGTGAAGATAGCATTTTTAATCCTACATAAACAGATAATTGTTGCTTATGTAAGGGGAAGAAAGGAATCTGGTTCTCAGCATTCCATTTTTTTTCAGCACAAACCCACTCAGTGACTAGTGAGGACTGAGTCACTAGTGGGAATTTTTTATCTTGTTCAGATTTGAAGTATTACCAATGGAAGAATATTTAAGTGGACCTTCAGATGACCCTTCTTGTAAAATGTTTTACTTTATTTTGAAATCTTGCAGTGACCATCAAATGCACACATTTTTTTTTCCCTAAGAAACTTACCTGGTTCAAGAGTTCTTAGACAGGCTGGGCTGAGCAAAGAGAGAGATGCAATTACTTGCATTTTAATAGGCTGGAAAATATTGTTATTTTTATTCCTGTAACTGCTAGTGTGGGACAAATCTTTTGTAATCATTTGTAATGGGGGTTCAAAGCTGAGTCAATCAGTAGGATGCAGCTTTTGAAGGACAGTGAAGCAGCGTGTGGTGGCTGCAAAGCCTCCTCAGGGTCCAGAGTGCCAGTCACAAGCTGTAGACAGGCAGGAAGTATTTAGAACTTCACGTCCACTGGCAAGTTGTGAGGAACTTAGAGAAATTACAGATCCCTGTAGCTGTTTTACAGCCTTCACACAAAGTGAATGTTAAGAGTAGACTGATGTTAATTCACTTTGAAATAGCTAAAGTCCTTACAGCTCTTCTAGCAAGCACTGATTGTTAAATCTCTCCTCTGTGACTATGTTCTTGTGGTGTTGCAAATATGAATTGAGTTCAGCTGTGGCTGAGAACTGCTCCAGCCTGAAAAATTGTCCCCAGGACTCGATTCATTAGAAGGCTAAAGAGAAAATCACATTTTGATGGAACAGAAGTTTTTAAACCTGCAACCCCTGACCTAAATAAATTCATTAGCTGAGCTAAAAAGACACCCTCTGTTACACAAGATTTTATCATGCTCATCAGCCTGGAAGTGTGGCCCAGATGCCATCAGAGGGAGACACAGCACTACGCTGAGGAAGAGTAAGATGTTTGGCTTTTTTAAAGTAGAAAACCTTACCTGTATTGGCAAACCTGCTCTGTGCAAGAGGTGAACCTGCCTGAGGAAGGTTAGCTCTGCTCCTGGGTAAATTCCCTTCTGCATGGGGCCTGCGGTGCTAATCTCGTTCAGTTTCATGCACCACCAGAGGCCATGATCAATGGATGTTTAGGGTATAGTTACACCATTCATTTACATTTAGTCAGACCTAGCTTGGCACTAGAATAGCTCTGCTTTATGCTGTGTGCACATATTTTCAGTAGTTACTTACCCAAGGTCATGGGAGATCATCCTTGGTCTTCCTGATGAGTAAATAAAGCCTCAGCAGTATAATACACAAAAAGAACAGAAAGATGAGAAAAATATATACATTTTTCTTTAGTTTGAGGTTTTTCCATTTCTATGCACTAGCTTCAGGCTGTCCACATGAAAGGAGGGCATCCACAGGAAGAAAAGTTGCACAATGTGAAATCAGATGCTTTAGGATGCAGGAACAGCTTTTGCACAGAGAGGATAGAAAATACATTTTTTCCTGGTATTGCAAAAAATTTTCCTTCAAGTGGAGGAATATCAGCATAAAATGAGCACTGAAATAATTTGACCATAACTGAGAACTGGACAATACTCCTACTTCTTCCAGTGGCTGACATTTATTTGTTTAAATGGGATAGGTCATGCTTGTGCATTTTTTTTTTTTTGCCTCTATGTCTATGCTTTTGGATTCTCAATGAAATGAGGAGCAGAAGCAGAGCAAAAGACACATAAGTGCTGTTCTTGGACTATTTTTGGCTTGAACTGAAGCAGCAGGTGGTTTGTGTCAGTCAAGGCAGCCTGCTTAAGGACTGAGGAAATGCTCAGACTTTTAACTGCTTTTGGAACCAAACCCTGAATTTTCTGACTTCACACATCATCATATCCATCTGCCATATTGTTAACCTTTTGGAATCAGTGCTTGTAAATTTATGCAGGGACATGCTTGTGTTCCAGATTTATAACAGGCTCATTTAACTAACTTTCAGGGAGACTCCCTACGTAATTCCTGTGGAAGAAAAGCATTAGAGATACATTTATGTCTGTCATTAAAATGTGAGCCTGACTGATCAGTTTACAAGTAAGGAGACACATAAGCTTTGTTGCAGTAGGAGAATCAGATAAACTCCTAGTCCTTTAAAGAGCATATCTCATGTTTACTAAAGGTAATAGGGCCTTCTAAAGAACTGACACTTCACAGATGTTTTGGCCAGCTGTGGAAAATGCCTCTCTCCTAGGCCTTTAGACTGTCAGAGATACACAGCAATCTTCTAAAAAAATGTTTCATTGTGTTATTGTTTCCATGCTAAAACTGTGAAATGACCATTAATGTATCAACTCATACTCAGGAGAGGATCTTCTGTAAAATAATTGAAAGTGCAAAATAATATACTTCTGCAAGCTAAGTGTGCTTAATTGTGTTGTTTTTATAAGGGTGTGGGTTTGTTATCTTCCCTTAGTTCCTTAACATTGCAAGGAATGCTTTCAATGGACATTTTTTAACACATCTCTATACTCAGCTGAGTAAAGTATGTTTCATGACAGTATGTGGGGGAATCCCATAAACAGGTAATAGAAAAGAATATACTGATCCTTCTGCCACCAATCACGTATATTTTTAACTAAAATTATTATTGGCCTCACATTTCTCATCTATGACAATATTCAGGTTCAAACACAGGACTCTATGACAGCTGAATAGAGAACATATTGTTCAGCTATGGACCCAGGAGAAATATTGAAACGTGATATGATGTGGTTAGCTTTGAAGCCAGGCAAGTATTTTTATTTTCCATGTTTGGTGTACCAGACTTTGTCAGCTTTAAGAATTTGTCATCTGCCAAGACAACTGTCATTTTGTGTGGAAAATCTCAAGGAGTTTGTGATAGAAAACATGTGGGTCACATACTTGCTACTGTATTTTACCTCAGACCTTTCCTTCATTATTATTTTTCAGTGATCCAAACAAAATACATTTGGATTGGTGGCATAAATTATTCTCTGTAGGTAGCAACCATTAACACTAATGAAACTTAGTGATCAATCTGCATTTGAAGAACCTTGTGGGTGTCACTCACCTGTCCTACATATCACTCCATGCAGTATTTCTACAGCTCCAAGCAATCTCACTGGGCTCTGGACCCACTGTGCCAGACCCTGCGCAGACACTGCAGAAGAGTCATTCTTACCCTAAAAGCTTCCTTGCTCTAGACATCATCTGCTTATGAAAGATGTAGTACCTCCAACATAACCAAATAAAGGCACTTTTGTCATTCTTTGCAGCACCCCACATCCCAGAATAGCAATGGGAGCAGAATCACTCACACAAATCCCACGCAGACAAAAGCATCGATATATTCAGGATGTTATTAGCTCTGATGCTGTTGTTGTGATTATTCTTCCTGAGTTCAGCTGGAATAAAGTCCTATTTAGGTTTTAGGTTCCAGCCCAAAGTGTTTTCTGTGTCATAAATCTGAGAGGAAATGGGCTTTTCATTTAGTAGAGTCCAGAGATAAAACTCTATTGTGGCAGCTCAGAGAGAATAAAAAGGAGAAAGGTGCTGCTCTGATTCCTGCATCTTTGTGTAGTTTCTCTGGTGTTATACATCTAGCTCTTTGTAAAAGGAGTGCTTTTCAAAAAACTAAGTCACTATGCAGGCTTGACAGTCTCTCCTCCTTTCTTCCCAAAAAGAGTCCTTGTCTTTTCCTCTTGATTTTCTTCCCCTTATCCCTTATGCCAGGCAAACAGAACCCTCACTGTTCGGTGCATTTTTCTGTCAAGGTTTTAGGTGGGATTAAAAACATCTTGTTGTGACACAAATGTCTTGTTCCTTGAAACCTGGTGGAAACAAAATGCTGGTTCTTACCATTTCACATCAAGGGATTTTGGTTAGCTTAAAGCTTAAATCTGCAATGACAACACGCATTTGGATTTGTCCAGTGTTTCTAGAAGTAGAATTGGATTGATTTTTATCTTTTTGAAAGAAGTAGTTGAAATTCAGATACGGGGTTTAATTTCCTTTGAAGAAATAATGCCAACCACAACACATGCATTTAATAAGTTAGCCTAAATCCTGTCTTTAAAAAGAATAAAGTGTTGTAAAGTAATGAAATAGTGTATAATAGGGTTACTATACATTATGCTCTACTAATGTAAGAAACTATCATATCCTAACAGCATAAAAAACCAGATACTCAAGGAGGAAAAAGAAGAAAAATCCCTTCAAATCACTAGACTATTTTTCTCCACAGCTGTGGATATTTTTCCTATTGAGATCTCCTCTCTCCTCTCCTCTCCTCTCCTCTCCTCTCCTCTCCTCTCCTCTCCTCTCCTCTCCTCCTCAGCTTTTGCAACTTTGTATTTTTTTTTTTGCCTAATGAACTTAACAAAACCACTTCCATTTCTGTATATGACCTGTTTAATTTCCTGTTTCATGTGCATTTAATAACAGTAATAACAGTATATCTTATAAAGAAGAATTTACATTGAGATTTTACAGTGATATAATTGCCAGTTACAAATTCACCTCTGCTTTCTATGAGGATTTTTGACTTTTTGTGGCAGCATAAAAAGCTTCCTACAAAAAGCTTATACATTTATGGAACTTTTGCTTCCCATGTAAAACTTTCTTCACTGTCATTTCTCTTTCCCCCAAGCACACACACACTATCTGAATAAGCTTTGGAAACAACAAACTGGCTGCACGGGCATTTTCCCCCTTGATATTCTCTTTGATGTGAGACTCTCTTGACATATTTTCATTGACTGACACAACAACAGCAAACCAAACAAAAAAACCAAACAAAACCCAACCAATTGCCCAACGTCCAAAAAGTTTAATAGAGTAAATCAAATGCTGGTTCTTAAAGTGATATCTCCTTGGGAACCCATGAAGAATTTAATTAATCAGTCCTATTAAAAAAGGAGCTGTTGTGCTGTAACTGAGAACAAGGATCTGTCAATTATTGCTTTTGCCTTCTCAATACTAGATTCCTGTAATTAAAAGCTCAGCATCCATACCTGATCCCTGATTCCCTCACTTTGAGCTGTGGTTAAAGTGTCCTGTTTTTCTTGACTGATAGGTGGATTCTGCTCAGGAGACAGAGGTGTTTTCAAACACTTGCAGGTCAGTCTAAGAAACCACTGAAACCGCTAGGGAGCTGGTGGGTTCACCTGCAGCCCACATTCCTGCTCCCAGGGTGAGGCACGAGCGGCAGCTCCTGGAAGTTTGGGTGCACGTCACAGGGCAGCCCTCGCACCCCCTCCTACTCTGTTCACTGGAGCACTCCCACGAGACAGCCTCAAATGGCTGCTTTTAGCTGCTGCCTGTGGGAAGAGCAACAAGGGAGCAAGGCAGCCTATAGAGATGGGGGAGGCACAGGCAGCATGTTCTGGCTTTTGAACAAAGAATCCTAATGAGAAAGAAAATGATAAATATTGGAGTCCATGGCTTGTCGTTTCACTCACTTGTGCTTTACACCCAAG
Source organism: Molothrus aeneus (assembly GCF_037042795.1). Lineage (NCBI taxonomy): Eukaryota > Metazoa > Chordata > Aves > Passeriformes > Icteridae > Molothrus > Molothrus aeneus. The sequence continues at coordinate 27,387,728 of NC_089648.1, forward strand.
GAACATTTTCCTCTTGGTATAAAGTGCTGATTCAGGTTGGAGAAACAAACATCTGACAGCCTCATTTGGCTAAGATTAAGTATACAGAAATTCATTTCACATACCACTGCTCTGTGTTCGAACCAAACAACAACACCCTCTTTGGCCTAATCTGTTTGTTCTTGTTGGGCTTGGCAGCGAGACAAACCCCAGCATGGCAAAAGATACAGGTCCAAACCAAGCAGGTCCACAAACATGCTTGAACAGCAGGGTTGTGTTTTGCTTCTGCAAATCCCTTCTTTATATCTTCTCTCTCTTCGTTCTTCCTGCCATTTGCATTCAGAGCAGGCTGATCCCTCCTTCTCCATCACACTACATCTGTGTAAGAGCAGGGGCAAACTTAAAAAACTCAGGAGGGTCCAGTGGATTTCAGCTCTTGTGCCTGTGGCTCACAGCAGCCAAAATGCTCCATCTTAATTGCAACACCCACAGTCCCAGTGTGTGTCTGGCTCTTCTGGGAGAGTGCCACACAAGGAGCCCCTTGAGCATGCAGGGAGTGGAAGGGTGTGTGCAAATTTAAGCCCTGGGCTCCATCACATCAAGACTGAGCCATTGTATTTCCTACAAGGCAGAGAATTCCTGTTGAACTCTTCAAAGAGGTTCTCCAAAGTGTGTCAGTAGAGTGCAAGTTTATTTTTTTTTTTTTAGACAGAGAAGAAGACATAATTTCATACTCTAGAAATTGCAGCCCATTTGTGCTGACTTTTGCCATCAGAAATATTTGTCTTAGAATGTGAGTGAGGGAGGGCTGATTATCATCCTGGGAAATGCTGATGAGAATGATCATGTTTAGGAAAAGTAACTGGCAACTAAATAGAGCAAAATAAATTGAAGATTTCCAGTAAGGTTATGATAAGATACAGATCACAGATAAAGAGAGCACAGAATTGTTATCCACTGAATCCTGCAAGAATGGAACTAAAGAGCACTTGATAAAAACTAATAGGATAACAGTTTAAAGCTTGTACAGAAAGCAGCTCTCTGCATGGGGAACCTTGGATGCTGCTGGCCCAGAAGCCAGCACAGACAGAGAGCATCAGCAGGTTCAAAATGGGATTAGACAACTCTGCAGACAACAGAGCTGTAAATGGATACTAAATTTAACAGGCAAGATGTACAATCTAACATCCCAATCCAACAAAGGTGATTGCTGTGGAAACCCAAGGGGGCAGAGGGGAATATCCCAGCCTGTGTGCTTTCCCAGGATACTCTCTTGCCTCAACCCAGCTGGGAACAAGTTGCTGGGTTGAGAGGTACCACTGGTGTGGCCCCAAAGGGCTGTTCCTGTTCATTAATATTTTGGGAATAACAAGTACAATTTGCTATGTATTTGTCTAATAAGTACAACATTTTATTCACTATATTTTACATCACTAATCAGCTTTTGTCTAGGCTGAAATGCACAACACATTTAAAACAATTTTCACTATATTAATGGATATTTTGGAACAGCTTTTTACTCTGGTGTGTGTTATTATTTTTCTTTTCAGAAAAATAAAATTATGTCTTTAATTTAATTTATTTGACATTTTGGGTTGAGTAATTAAGAGCTTTATGAAAAACCATAATGCTCATCTAGCAGAGGAACTTAATCACAGTTCTGTTAGGCTTTCTTTAAAAAAATAACCCCCCTGTTAAATAGATTACTGCTTTTTTAATTAGATGGTTTAATTACAGCTTGTTAATGGAAATATTACATAAATAGCTCTCAAAACCACACATGCTGTGCATTATCAGAAAAGAGGGAAGTTGCAGGTGTCCCTAAAGGAATAGCTTTCAATATGGATGAATGGAAAGAGAATAAACAGCCAGAACAAAACTGTTCCTGAATGGTGCAATGGCATCTTCATGTGGGTAGCCATGGCAGTTGGGATGAAGTGACCCTACAGCATGTTACCATCTTTAAAAAACTGGCTGTCAGAGTGTTTAATGACCTTCTGTGTGTTCCTTCTATGCTAATGTAAATCTGCAGGTGTAATTATTGACCATTTTACATATTAGTCCATCTAGCTGAGCTGTAGAGTCACATAGAGCTTTAATGTTGGAGTTTTGAGATCAGTTCTTCAAGGCCCATCTCTATTTTATTGTGACGCCTCAAGTCACAACTATTACCATTAAAATGGGGAAGATAAATTATGTAGAAATAAAATCTTTTTTTTTTCGTATAGATCTCCCAAGATTCCAGCTAAAAGACTGACTTGCCACAGTATTGCTGTTACACACAAACAGTAGTATTCACATGAGTTTGTGCAGGCGTGTGGACACACACACATCATTGCGCTCTGCATGTGTGCATTTGAATAAATATTTATTGGGCAGAACATCTATTACTCCCTGTTAGACCTTTGAATGCCAACCTTGAAGAATCTGAAAAGTGTCAGATACTTAAAGGACATTGGACCTGAATTTCGAGGTACTTTGAACAGGAGTAAAGCAAATGTAACCTCAAGCTCTTTGTCACTTTGGAAATCCAGGCTTTGTAGGCAGATACACCCCTGCTTGGACAGGTGTGTGTATATGGAAGCTCTAAGAAATGTGAACACATCCACATCCAGGTGTCTGTGCCTATATTTGCAAGTGTGCACTCATCTTTATTTACCAAAGAAATGGTGCACCCACCATCACTACTATAGTTGGGACTGAAAACATCACAATCTATAATTTATGTCCACCCAGCACGAATTAAGATTGGTTGGTAAGGTCTTTAAATACTGGAGAAAGAACATTGGTAGTTGAGTTTGAGTATATTTACTAGTTATGAATTTGGAGGAAAATATCTAAAGCTTCCCAGCCTACAGCAAGAGGACAAATGAGACAGCAGTGGCTGGGTGGAGGAAGAAGACTGAAATAAACTGTGGATTTGCATAGATTTATCTCAAAAAATGAGAGAATGAGGCATAATGGAATGTATCACCTAGTAAAGGTGTTTGCTTGGGGAATGCTTGGATTGTCTTAAAAAAATAATCTAAAAAATCTAATTTAGGGGTTTGGAGCAAGGAATATTTATAATTTTAATGAGTCATTTCTATTCATAGATGCACAAAAAAGAAATATAATTCTTTGTACCAACTCTGACTTCCTCACAAGAACTATATCTGCTCCAACGAAGATTATGGAATTTAGGCTTTATTCTACTTTTCTCTCTAAGAACTAAACTGTGTGGGTTGGATCAATAAAGATTTGATGAATCACAACCTCGATACATAACTTCTCTACACTCAGTGTAATAGGAAGTTTTACCTTGTTCAGCAGTTGGAAAGAGGGACTTAAAATTCTGATAAAGCCTCTGGCTGATGGAGAGCTTACTGGAGGGAATATTGGGTAATTTCTCATCTGCTTGGAGAGGCTTGGGATATAATTTCACATCATTAGCAAACTTGCTGAGGGTACACTCTAACCCATCATCCAAACCATCAATGGCAATGTTAAACAGGATCAGACTCCTAACAACCCCTGGGCTGTACTGCATATTACTGTCCTTCAGCTAGACTTTGTGCCATTGATCATGACCCTGTTCCTCTGTTACACCCCCTGTTCCTTTCCAGAAAGATTTTTTAAATCTTTCCGAATATAACTGAATGGCTAATCTCATGCTTGGTGCGGCTTGGGGAGAGGGGAAGTGTAACCTCTGTCTTATTTTGGTGTTTGTACAGCTGTAGGGAGTTGACAGCATCTGTTGAGAGACTGAACTAATCCAGCAGATCTGGGTTCAGAACACAGCTTTGCCCTGCCCTAACTTGTGTTTCCACACTACTCAGCAGCCCTCTTTAATCAGCTAGAAAGGGACACTCCACAAATGCTAGGGATGTGCAGTGTTAGCACCGATATGCTGTGAGAGACTGGAATGTTAATGGTTAACGATTCAAACAATTTCCATGTACAGTAACCACCACAGGGTGGTGGCGCAGAGGGGGTGCACACCCATCACCAGTGGCTGTAAAGTGGCTGTTGAGCGAGCCATACAACAGAAGAGGCCAATCCAGAGAGGTGGGATGGTTCTTTTTGTCGTGCATGTCCTTACAAAAGTGGCTCAGCAGTGAAAACACCCCTCCAGGGAAATACTGGGACATTCTTATGAAAGCCTGAGGATAGTCAACCCTTCTGATGGGCCACAATTAACTCAACCACACTGAGGTGGGAGGAAACTGTCACTTAGACCACCTCAAGGACTCCCAAAGTGTCCCATGATCTACAATATTTCATCTCCCAGTGTAAAACTTCCTGTCCCAGGGAAGACACCTGGGCATTCCCACCTATCCTGAGCATCTAATAACCCAGTGGACTTTGTGTTTTGTGGGCTTCCCCTCCCCCTGATGGATCAAGACTGCAATCATCATTGAACAATGGAAATTGCAGTAATCAAGTTTCATCACTGGATCCAAGGGTGGTGACTATGTACCTTTCTATCTTATTTCTTCCTTGCCTTTCCCTTCTATATTTTCTTTTTTTATTTTTATGCTTTGATATTGTTAGATAGCTAACCAAAATGGCTACATTATAAAATTTTCCAGGTATGTTATTCTACCTTTATGTTCCAAAGTTTCAAAGTAATACTTCATTACTGCACCTCCTGAGAATTTTGTTGTTTCTCCTGTGCACTGCCCATAGTAAATCAAGCAGCCTTCCCCTAAACCCACCAAGTGGAAGGGGCATAACTCTCATGCTGGAAGAAGACAACAAGAAGCTCTGTGGTGGTGCAGCACTACCAGGGCTTTGTGTTCATGCAAGAAGCCACTCCCTGTGTCTGAGCAGAGAGCTCACTGACCTGGAGGTGGTGACTGCTGTCTCTCTCAGAGGTGTCCAAACCAAGCCAATAGCATTGGTGCTCACAGTCTGCTTCTATGGGGTTGGCAGAGACAGATGAAAGCACTCGAAACAGCTGAGGGAAATTATTATATAAAAAAATGCAATTTCCTAGAGTAGGAAGGGCTCTTTAAAAAAGAAAACCAAACCAAAACCAAACCGACAAACAAAATGCCCCACAATTAATAAACAATGTCTATCACAAACAGGTCTCTGACTGCAATCAACTTCCATTTTAGGAGGATGGTAGAAAGTTGTTTCATGGAATCATTTTGAATGGAACAGTTCCAGGTGAAATTTGAGAATATCAGTGTTACCTGAGAAGTTGGAAATCTGCAAACTTTTATTTGTACCACTTCTAATGGAGATAATGTGTCTAGAGAGGCATACTTGTATTTCCCATTCCATTTCATGACCCTGCCAGTTCATTTGCTGTTTGTTAGGCAGGAATCCATGTTCTGTCAGAAGTATGTTTCTGTTCAGTACTCAGAAAACAGCTGGGCCATGCTTTTTGCCTCAAGAAACCTGGTCCCAGATAGCCAAAACTTTTTCATCTCAAGTGTGGATTAATTTATTACTTCTCCTGTGTTCCTGAAACTGCTGGAAAACTTCTGGCCTGGAATGAAACTCTGCAGAAATCAAAATAACATTTTTCATGACCAGCAGATTAGATCAGTGCTCAGCGAACTGCACTGACCACTAAATGGATTTTCAGCTGGAGTGTCAGATAAGGCTTTGGACTTGCAATGATTTGCCTTAATGTCCTGTAATGTATTCCAGATTTGGGGAGAAGGGATGTTGCATGGTGGCTTGTAGGATTGCATAGAACTTTATCTGCAGAATGTTAGAGTTTATGCTCATTTGAAAACCTGCTACAGATTTGGTATCATAAAAAATCCCTAGATACCACAGGAAAAATGTAGATAGATCCTAATAGGAGTAAAGATTAGAGCTTATTATATGGTAATGCAGATCCTTGGTAGAGTCAGCTTTTCCCTAAATCAAGGACTGCCTCAGCATGGACCCGTGTGCTGAGGGCATCATTCTTGAATCAGTACATCAGTAGTTTAACATACCATAACACTAAGAAATATAACGATGACGATCATTTTCTACTATATTAGTTGCCAGAAGCCTGTGCATTTTACAGGAAAAGTGTCAGATATAAAGATTGTTACATTTAGATATTCTGAGGATTTATAGGCTGGTGGTAAAGAGTGCTCTTAGTGAGAAAAGAACTAGTACAAGTGGGAGCAATGTTTGCCTTGGAGTAAAACTTGTTTTCACCTTAAAGAAAAACAAGAAGAAAAAAGTAGGAAAATAACAGAGATATATGCTCACAGGTATACTGGAGGGAAAAGCTGAATCAAAGGAGCCAGGTTCCTTCATTTAGTTCAACTTCTGGTTTGATTTTGTTGCCAAGACTCTGATACCTCCAGATTTTGTCCACCAGGATTCTGTCAAGCAGCTGCTAAAAGAGTATGGATGATTTTGATCATACATTTGATCTGAGTACTTGGCAAGTTTGCTTCTATAGCCCAGAATGAACCTGGGCTCAGGAAGAAGCACCGTTATCTGTTGATAATCCCAGTACAAAAGTGTCCTCCAGAGATTTGTTGCAGCCACTCTCCTGGGCTTCTCTCTATTTTTACTTTGGCTTCTGTCACTGTCTCTTCCTGGCTGGCTTCTCCATGTGAGGTCCTCTGTAATTCTTACTACCTAGTAGAAAGTCCTGTCTTGCTTCACATACCTGTCTCTTCATTGTGTTTTGCATCTCTGCTAGGAATGTGTCTCATCATGTTTGTTTTTTCCTTCTCATTTTTTGAGTCTCTTATGAGACTTGTGAGTGAAAGCTGTGTTAATCTTTACAGCTTGGTTTAATGTAACCAATATGTTATTTTCGCTTCTGTCTCTCAATTTTTAATCCCAAGTGATTTTATAAAACAGTAGTTTTGAAAGGTGCTACACAGAATGAGTTTTGCTCTGTAGTTTTATTGCACACAGCAAATGCAACTTCTTACCCTTTGCTTTATGAGGTTCTTACTTTTTTGTTCCACACCTCAAACAACATGACACCACTTTTAAAGTGGATAACAAGGAGCTGGATTGAGAATGATTTTGGTGGTGACAGACTTCACCCCAGACTCTTTTTAAGTGATTCAGATAATGTCTTCGCACCATTTTTTCTAGGGAGATACCCTAACACAAACTGGCTAAATCTGTACAGGAGAGTTGTCATGGCCCAGAATTTATCTGTGGACCTCAGGGTCCCTTCCAGCCTTTTGAATGGGGACTGTGAGCTGTGCATTTTTCGTGTGGTCCTCAGCAGTATTCTTCCTTAGAGAAGAGGCGTTGGTTGCTCACCCTGGAGTCTTGCTAGAGCAGATGCAGCAACCTACAAACCTTGTGCACAGGTACAAACAGCCCAAAACTAATCTGCAGTTCCCACAACATTTTAACACAACATTTTAAATTAAAACCTTTTGGGCTTGGTCACGTTTCATTTTAAGGAGCTCTGAAGCAAATTGAAACCATTTTGGAAGAGTTTCTGTATTGAGTCCTACAAATATTGATAGAGAAGAATTCTGAAAATCCTTTCTGTCCATTCTGCATTCAGACCCAGGGTAAACTACCAGCCATTGTCCATCTGGCTGCAGTACTGGAGGAGAAAGAAGTGAGAGCACTGCCCAGGGAAGCAGCTTTGAGCCTGCTTGGCATACATGAGGGTTTCAGGTTCCAGACCTTCTGCTGTTTTCTATCAGGAACATTACTCATATTCTGCAGGCTTCTTCTTCCACCTTGGATTTTCTGTTCTTCAGATGCCAGTCTCACTATCCTAAACCCAACCTTCCCAATCATTTAGACATCCTTCCCCTGAACTGCAGCAATTGCATAGTGCTTGGCTTTACTAGGTTTTGTGCAAACATATGCTAATTAATTATAACTAATTACACATACTCAGGGTTTTTAATCCTTTTTTTCACACCTCAGATTCTCCAGATTCCTAATTTCTTGTTTGTTTATAAAACCTGTTTTCCAGTTAGGGAGAATAGTGACTGGGGAAAGGGGTACTCTGGTATAATACACCATTTTTGTGTAAGGGAAATTTTATTTCACTTACATCTCAAAATTTTCAACATTCAAAACAGGACTGGGCTGAATAAACGACTTGGCTTCTCCCCACTGTCAACATTTTACATCAGCTAACAGGGTCAGCTCTGTGTCTGCAGAGGTCTGGCTAACACCTCCATTCCCTGCAGGATTGCAGGGTCCATTTCACAAGCCATAGGGCCAGCTTCTCTGTTGGACCCTGCTGCTTGCAGATGCCCCAGCAAAATCTCTCATGTGGCACTCTGAAATCCAACATCAGCGGAATCCAGGTCTGAACACCAAGATTTTGCATGTTCAGGCTTGAGGGACAATAGCAAAAAGATTGGCACTGACTCATTCTGGCATGTAAAAAAAACAAACTTTCTCCTTAATCGAGTGTGAAAGCTAATTCAGAGAAAGTGTGTGACAGTAATGAAGTGGGAGAAATAGTTTCTAATTAGAATGTCAGCAAGATAACAAAAACCAAATCCTAAACTCCCCACCATTAAGGTTTTCCCACTGAGCCCTCCTGCCATTGTTCCTCTCTCTTTCTGATTGCTTTTTAATAACAGCTTCTGTGTGGCCTTTGTAAATAATCCTCTCATTACAGGTTTGTTTAAAACATGCAATCAATTTATTAAGATATTTTCCAGGAGAAATTAGCAGGTACAATAAAGCGTAATTATTCTGGCACTCATTCAGTTTTAGAACCTTAGGTTGACCAGGTGCCACTGTTGCTTCTGCCAACCTCAACAATCAATTTGATGGCACCAAAACCCCAGCCATATGCAGATTAATCCAGGCTGGGCAGGCAGTGGTATTTTCAGGGAGACTGAAAAATTAGAAATGATCTGCATTTTTCTTCATAAGTAGTAGTCTTTGAAACAACAAGAGGAATTGAATCTTTGATTAGGTAATTTTTCTACTGTTGTTTATATATCTTTGAGTGTCTATGTATGTGTTTTGTGATCCTTGAAGAGAATTCCAATTCTTCATAGAACACCAAAAAGTAAAATTGAGATGGAAGACAAAAATATTTTTAATATTTCTTTAGATTTAAGATCAACACATTAAAAAATGATGTAATGAATGGTGGACAGCTTCCTCAAACAAAAGGAAAACCACAACAGGAGGGAGAATGAGTTCAACTGTGTGGCATGAGAGACTCAAGATAAAAGAAGCATTTTGAGCATTCTCAATATATTTTAGGCACATTGTTCAAGATAAGCCACGTGGGGGAATTGCTAATATTCAGTAGCTCTTCACTGGTAACTGAGAAATGAGCTTGGTATATGTGGGCTACTTCCTGGTTAACAGATGTGTTCACAAGAATGGCCAAGCATGACTGGGACTAAATGGCTATCTGACAGAAATTTATGGGAATAGGAGAACCCAGATATTCCCTCAGGATAGAAACTCCTTTCATGGCAGGACAAAGACAAGCAAGAGAAATGGTTCAGGGTATTTGGAAGAGGAAGGCTTCTTTTTGAGAAGAAGAACAGGGAATTTTCAGTAAGGGGGTTGATGCCAAGGCTGTGAGCTTTGTTGCAGCTGTTCAATGAAGAAGAAGAAAATGGTATGTGTTGTCAGAGATATCTCTGCAACATCCCTTGTTACCAGAAACATTGCATTTAATATATAACTTTAGAAAATTCAGAAAACAGGGTTTTTTTCTTCTCTCTCTCTTCCACATACCACCCCCCCCCGCCCACCAGCTCCCCCCACCCTGCTTTCTACTTTCTGTGGGGTTTAAGCCAAAACCTGAGACTATGGAATGCAAACAGAAAAACGATCTTGGCATTTTTTCTAGATTCTTTCTTAGTAAACTCCATGTTTTGGTTTCCAGCTTAAAATAATTTCTTCAGCCTGGCAAAAATGTAGCCTTGCCAAGTTCATGGAGAGTGTACCACCTCACTATTGCAGTAGAGAGGAATCTGAAGTCAGCTGGTCACTACTGATGTTGCATTGCTCAGAAGACAAAAAAGATAACACAGCTGGCTTTGTCTGAGTTGTTGACAATGTAATGTTTCCAGCCAGCTAATCAGAAATGACTCAGAAGACGTACTGACAACACATAATGGAAAGTACCATGGTGCATTTCTGCAATGTTGCTTCTCACAACCAATCAGGTTTTAAAATGATGTTGAAATTAATAGCCTCAGAAACAATGTGACTGTGACTATAAGCTCAGTGAAGTCAGCTGAAAAATGCTATTTCTGCCATTGCTTATTTTTCTCTCAAAGGTCTTCCTTGTTTAAGTAAAAAGCATATTATTCTCTAACTTCTGTTGTTGTAAGTCACCTTGGCAACCCAAACCACATAATTTTTCTGGTGAATACTGGTCAGAAGACATGTGCTTCAGTAGAATAATTTTTGAATTAAAGTATATGAAAATCTGTTGAGTGTATCAGTGGTTTTGATCTTTTCTGAGAAGCTGTGCTCAAACTGAGTAGCTGCCTACCAAATGCTGAGGCTATGCCTTATCTGTAGCATAAATGAGATGGTGGATTGCAGGAGAGCTGCTAGCAGGGCCCTGTGCAGGGAAGGCTGCTCATCCTGATGAGGGGTTATTTCACATGGCTAACTGGATTTGTTACCTAGGAGGCTAAAGTCCTACAAATATTTGCACAGTGTGCATGAACAGAACATTCTACAAATGCATATTGAAGACCAAAATGGGATGAATTAATTATTACTGTTACAAGTACTACCTCCCTGGGGAGACTTAAAGCAGAAACTTGGAGGAGAAGCTGTTTAAATTTCAGCTTCTTGAGCTATCTAGTTCTGTTAATGGAAACTGTCAGCATCAAATGCTAACATCAGGGGATGTAACCACACACCATCATATTGCACCCTTGCTGTTAGTACAGGCAGATCACTGCATCACTTTTGTACATGGAAACCCCAATTCTTGCTAAGATTCCATGTCATTAAGGTCCAAAATGCGAAATTCAGATATTTAAAAAGTGTGAGTGGGTTTAAGGAAAACACAAGCTAAATGAAAGCTACATCAAAGTCTTAGGTTTCATTAGCAGGAAAATAAATGCTATTTTTATGTGCAAATATATTCTACATTTTCTTTTTTGAAAGCCAGACTAGGTCTTCTGCTAAGATTTAATCTTGTCCTACTGTTCCCCTCATTAATACCTCTCTGTGCTCTCAGGTCTAAATTAGGATTCACTCTGCTCAAAGGTTATTCTCATCTTCCTTGCACCTCTGTAGAGTGAACACAATTTCACTGCAAAGAGGGAGTTGCATTTAAGCAGCTGATTCCCAAAGAGATTGATCTGGGCTCATTCTGGAAGAAGAAATTCCACAAGTATGCTTGCACTCTCTAATATTCCTTTTACCTGACTTTCCCCTCCATACAACTACTCTCAATTCATCAACCCATGTGCCTGTTGATTAATCCCATCCATCTGTCCTTACACTGTATCCATGTAATACATCCATGTATTAGTCACATACACAGGGACATCAGTCAGATTCTTTCCATCAGTGTTTCTATCAGTCAGCTTTTTCTGTATCCAGTGTCTGCTCCATATATTTTATCCAGTGCCTGCTGAATATACTGGCATTCATGCATAGTAAACTATTTTACCTTTACACACTACACATAACTGTACTTTTTTCCCCATGATTAACAGCAGTAGATATTAAAATATTCACTCAGCTAAAGTCAGAAAAGAAAATAAAAGGAAGGATTTTTTTTATTGTCTGAAAATAGAAATGCTTATAGCAATGAGAACTAAACAAAAACGCATCTGCTTTGTGCTCATGTAAATCTTCTCTCATCTCTCTTCCTTTTCCTACTATAATTTTTAGGACTCTGGCAATGAACACAACAAAAGCAGAAGTTACACAAATATAGAACATAGCATGTCCTTTTCTGCTATCCAGCAATGGACACTTGGGACTATAACGGTGTCGGACTCCAAGATATGAAATTTTTGCTGATGGGAGAAGATCAAAAAAGAGAACTGGATGCTCTGTGCCTAAGAATGGGGGAGGACATGAGCAAACACAGGAGTGCCAAACTGGGCTGTATAGATTGTATTATGCATTTTACAAGATCTCACACAAAGCTGTAGAGATACCAGTGACCTTCTGTGCAGCCTTGCAAAACTCTATTTTTTCCATGCTGAGCTTGGGACAAAAGAAATAGTTTGAAAAAAACTGAAGAAAATACCAATTTAGAGAAAAGAAATTATGACAAGATTGGAAGGTGAAAAGGATTTGCTCATAGCCTGATCCATTCAGAGTAGCAATATAAAAGATGGAAAGAAAGAACTAATTCTCTGTATCAGAAGATGAAGGGATAAGAAGAAATAGTTGGAAACTGTGGAAAGGAAAAATTAAGGTTGATAGCAGCAAAAGATTCTCAAATTAAATTCTTATGGTAGAGTCACTAGAATTAGATGGAATGTTAAGGCAGAGGAAGAATTGACCTACTTAGTGAAGGAAATTGGACAATAATGAGAAACACACATAGGAAGAGGGCTCTGAGTATTCTAGGCACACTGATTGAAGTGCTTGTCAGCTCTCAGTGCTCCAGGTTTTCATGCATTAGGATAAGGAATTCTGTTGGGACCCAAAAGGACTGTTCCATTGTACCACTGACTGTGTATTTGGGCATGGTCCAGTGGGCAGAAACTGGTTTACATGCACATATCTTGTCCTGGTTTAAAGGACACATCAGGCACAGGACACAGAGCACCCCAGCAGACTCAGGCCTGGTCCTGCTGGGGGGAAGTTGCCAATCCTATGACACAGCAAGGTCCAGCAAGTAAATCTGGTAAGGAGATCATCCCACTAGATTGGAGGCATGAACACCATGGATGCCCATGGATGCCATTGAGCTCCTGTGCAGTCACAGTCACAGCTGTGCAGTCACAGCAGAGCTCAGCTCCCCCAGATGCAGATGCCAGAACAGGCTGCATGGATTCCTACCCTTTCTGCTTGCTTGACTGAGGGCAGCACCTGGGCAAGGGGCTCAGGTTTGATGTGTACATCATTTGTATTTAGGTCCAGTGAGATCAATCACACTGCCAGCACCAGAGTGCCCTGCAGGCCATCCAGGTGGACAAGTCCAGCAGATCTTCTTCTTTGGGTTCATTATAACCTCCTCCTTGGGTCTGAGTCAGGCTGCTTGGATTTCTCTCTGAACATTAGGAGGACTAACCTGCACAAAGGCAGAGCTGTGCCCTGAGACAGCTCAATCTAAGGTAAGGAGTTCCAGAAGAAAAAAATGGAAAGCACTGAAGGGAAGACATAGATGTGAATGTAGTCACACTAAGAAGGGCTAAACAAGATTAATTATGACTTACTTTTTTCAAGATTCAGTTTGAAAATATTGCAGAATGGGAAGAAGGCTGAATGATTCTCCTAGCTTTTTTTAATCCTTTTTCACCATCTTGCAGTCTCTGCAGCCCAAGTGGAGGAATGGCTAAGATCCATCTTCTCCCAGTCAAAATTAAAAGGTGGTGTCATTAGCATGAATCAGGAAATGTGCTCAGGGTTATTGGGCTGCTCTGAATTACCAGTAAAAGGATTTTTTATACTTTTTTTGGATACTTTTTTTTTTGATACTTTTTATAGAGTATTTCTTTCATGCTTCATTTTATTTTTATTTTTATTTTCTTTCCCTGCAAGGCTTCTGGTGCATTTGGACATTTGATTATATATGAAGCCTTATATGATAGTTAATTAGCATTCAGGAGGAATACTTCAGTCTATGCATATTACTTGCACAGGTTTAGTATTCCTGATAAGACTTCTCAAATCAGACGAGCTGAATTTAACTTAATTAGACCTATGAATACTCAAGGAGAAAGTAAAAGGGAGCTTACCCAAGCTTTTGTACCATGGAAATGAGGAGAAGGTGCATGAGGGCCAAGTGTACAGGAGGGAAAATCACCCCCAGTCATAAAATAAAGAATACAAGAAGAGAGAGATGTCATGAAATGCTTACAGCTATTCCTGAGCTTTCACTGTAGCAAAGAATGGGGAATGACAAATCTGTTTAGTCATATTCACCTAAGGAACAAACTAGGAATTTTAGTGGGTTATTTTTGGAAAGAGAATTAAAGACGTAAATGGACAAAAACACTTTAATTGCTAGCACTTCCAAAAGTATGCCTGAAAAATCCGCAGTGTCATTGCAGCCAGCCCTTTGCATGTTTTTTTTTTCCTTTTCCTAAAATTAAGGCAAACAAAACCAGTGTAAATAGGACCGTGTTTCATTGTGACATATTGTTTCATCAGCGTCAAAATGTTCCTGGAGAATATGTCAATTTTGATGAAATTTTCATTGAAAAGGGGCAGAAACAAATCACTTCAGCTGTCTTTTTTTATTTCTGTTATGTCAAAACATTTTGTTTTGCTAAGGTAAAAACATATCATTTTGACTACACCATTTTGATTAATTGTTTTGGTTTTACACATATTAATTTTTATTGGATTAACATGAGATTTTAAACAGCATATTGCACTGAAGATTGAAGATTATGTTACAGTGTTTTCACATTACCAGAATAAAATATTTTTATATAATTCAGTGAAATATTTCAGCATCAACACATCTAAACAATTTTACAATACCAGAACATTTTGGTAGTTCCAAAAGCCTTATAAATTGGTGTAGCTTTCAGAAGTGTGGCTACAATACAGGTTTATTTGAAGTCAATAGAAAATAATTTTTTTAAAGCTGTCTCCTGCCACTAGAAGTCAAATGTACCAAGCACAAAAGAATTCATCCTTTGAGATATACTCCCACCTGCCATTTAGCCTTGAGGTAATTAAGAAAGGAATATGTTATGCAGATGATATTAAATTCAGAAATCAGTGGTGGAGTGCCTGGATCCATGCTGCTGTTTGTACATCTGCCCATCCGTTATTAGGATAGGACCTGTGCTCCTCTCTACTCAGGTAAATGCTTACTAAGAAAAACGGTTGTTAAGAGTGAGCATAGGATTCTCTGTAATGGGTTGCCTAGCCTGTACTGTTTGATGTGTTCTGCTTCCAGCTGTATCAGACACCTGTGCAAACAAGATATGGAACTGAAACAGTTACAAGTACTGATATAGCCAAAACCAGAAATATACACGGGGGACTGATGACTGAAGGATACAGGGAAAAAAAAAGGAGAAAGTGGTCATGTTCCTGTTGAGTTTTTCCCACATTATTTTTCTTTTTCTCAGTTTACTTTAAAAATATACTTTATTAGTATAAAATAATGTTCTTTAAATAATAATGATAACTAAACACTATGACTAAAGTCTAATGCCTTTAATCACAAAATTTACCAAGCCCTTGATTAGTTCTTGCACTGTTATGTTTACTGCAGAACCACAGGTAGATTTTAAGATACACAAAGAGGTTTTAAAGGCAGAGAGGCACACTCCTGAAAAACACAGACTAAGGAAGCCTATGTGAGTGAGTCACTGTGTGGTCACCCTGTCTCCAAAGCTTTGTGTGAGCATTCACTTGTCAAAGCAAAATATAGAAAATGCATCTTCACTTTCTGTGTCAATGCTCAGAAAAGTTACAAAAGCCTCTAAAATGTGAAATATAGACATTACTTAATAAATTGGCAGATGCTCAACAAAACCCAGAAAATAGTCTTAACAAAAATGCTTACTTTTTGAGGTTAACATTTTGCTCAGGTATTTAATCAGGATTGCAAAATTTAGGAAATATATGACCTGTATTCATAAATAAACCACTGTAGTAATATGGTAATCATATAAAGGTAATTCTTGACCTCCAAAGACAGACAGTCTTGTGTCCTGAAACCTGAGAATAGTGATATTTTATTTTTGAGATATTTTTCTAGATAACAATCAGCAGATGTTAATCTTGTGCATATGCCTGCAAAATCCTTTCTTCAAATTTACAAAGCTTTTTGCCTCATTGAGTGAAATAACAGTGAAACTGCAAGTTGCATAATAAGCAGATTAATTTTACTGATTGCTGTGTTGGAAAATAATGCCCTTTTTGTCCACTGCAAATCTGTTGCCTTTAAATGTCATTGAGAACTCCCCTCACACATTTTGTGAATAAGCTGGGTTTCCTAATATAGGGCATGTTTATACACATGGATGTTTTCTTCTCAGCTTCATCTCATGACTAGGACACCTTTCATCACTCGCAGCCAACAATCATCATTAAATTGTTATCAGAGAGAATATGCTGCAAAAGGGAACTTCTATGATGGTTTTGCTGTTTGCATAGCTGTCTGTCTGTCTGTCTGTCTGTCTCAGCTTTCTGTTGTGGCTTGACAAGCCTTCTGCAGGAAAAACTTCACCAGCTCTGTATTTGCTTCCCTCTTTCACCTGATCTTCCCAGAGAAGCAGCAGTCTCTGCCTTATGATTCCTTAAGACACCAGGGGAAAAAGAGAGAGTATGCCTTTAATGATGACAGACTCTCAAATGTTTAAATCTGAGATTCCATCAATGAGTGAATTTTATCAATTAAAAAAAACCCCAATAGAATACAATACAACAGCCCAGTCATAACCCCCACTGTTGTTGATAGAAATTTGATTTCTATCAGGTGTGGAGAATTAATTAGCACCCCTACTTCTTCTACAAAAGGTGATTAAAAGTCAGTTATTTAGAATTGTAGCAGAATGATTGCCTTATTCCAACTAACAACAGTGGAAAAACCCCAAAACAACATAATGAAGAATTTGAGGTGAGGAATAATGAATGGATTTAGCTGCTCTCATAGTACGAGAGTAGGAGTAGAGAGTAGGACTCCTAAAAATGATAATAAACTTGAAATAAGAAAGTTTCAAGTTTGCTAAGCTTCTTGTTTCTACTGTCCCAGTGAGGAACAGTCTGTGTGAGGTGGCATTTCTGAGTCTTTAATCTGTAAGAGAGGAAGTCTTCAGTACAGCTGTAGCTGTGGAGAAAATATAGCAGATACAGCAATCTGCTGTGGAAGGTAATTAAATATAAATGTCAGTGGATTTTAAAAGAAAAAAGAATCCCAAAACAAAAAAAAAAAACCACTCCCAAATCAAAATGAAACACCAACAAAACCCCAAACAAGCTCCCAAACAAACAAACAAACAAAACCCCTAACAAGAAAATCAAACATCAAACCTCGACACTTAGAAGAATCCCTTTTAGGAGAAGAAAGGGTGGGGAAGCTGAGATGAGAAGGTGATAGAAGATCAGTGCACTCAGCCTGAGGTGAGCTGAGGTTTTACTGACACCAGCAGTTGTTTGAGAAAGTGTCCTGCTGGGCCTGGCTGCATTGAGTGCACCGCTGCTGCAGGCAATAGATCTTTGCTTTGAGGCACTTGGAGAAGAACCTGAAAAGATATGGTGCTATAAACTCTGCCTCTGACCCTTTTCTGCAGGTTTCCAAAGCTCTTTACCTGGGCAAAGTGTTTCAGACATGCTGCAGTAGTGCCCTAGCTAAATCTAAGCCTTTGACCTGAGAGATCTCCTGGATTAACCACGCAGCCTAAGTAGCCTGCTAGGCAGGATTTTATTTTAGATGCTCAAAGCTCAGGCTAACAAGGTCAGGAGGTGTGAGCTTATAGGGGATTAGCACTGAATGCAGAGACAAGTTCTACAGTTAATTTTCTTTGTAAGTTGATGATATTAATAATGCAGGAGATGTACCCAAAGAGACGTAGCATTGGAAAAGCATTATTTGCTCAGAAAATGGACTATTTGAGCAGTAAGGACAAACAAAGGGGAAGTGAGCAGCTCCTGTGCTGAGCTTCCCTCTGCTTGCTGCTCTACCACCCTAAGGGAGGAGCAGGGCTGAAACTGGAAGAAACCAGCTCCTTTGCTGCTATTGAAAATCCTTCTCCATGTGCATAGAAATGCATAAACTTTGATGCCTTTAGGCCTTTCTTGGCACTAAGTAGTTCATGTGTCCTGCCATAACAAGGAGCATGGCATGTTTGCTCAGATTAGCAGCTCAGTGTCAGGGAAAAGGACATAATACCAAAACCCTGGGGCTAGAGGTAAGTGTGTGCTGCTCTCTGAGGAGACCTTTTTAACATCCCGTGGTTTTTTTAAAGAAGAAAGGCTAAAGATTCTGGTTTGCATTCTCTCTTTGTACAATGAGATATAGTTCAAAGGAAAGCCTGCCTAAAGGAAGGGTGATGAGCCTGGTCATGTAGGGCAGAGGCCTGAGCATTCTGGAGTCCAGGCTCTGCTAAAAGGACATCAGGTAATTTAGCATGATCTGCTGAACCAAGCTGCCTCCAGAAATCCCTGCTGCCCCTTCTGTATCACCAACAGTATGACTCATGAAATGTCCCTTTCTTCAGTCCTTTTGAACTCCTGTCTTCCTCAAATCTCTTCCTTCATTCCCTTCCCTGTCTCTGTGCATTTTGGTATGATCTTGGCCCTTTGGCCCTGCCTAAATGACTATTTGCCAGCTCTTTGGAGAGTGGAGCATGATACAGTTATAAGCATGGTATTTCTCTGCTGTATAAGGTACAAATTAAACCTTTTTGGAAAAGAAAAAAAGCTTTGAATCAGATGAAATTCAATGAATGGCTAGTTTCCCCGCAGTCATTTTTTTAAAATATGTAATGGCAAAGGAAAACCCTTTTCTGCCAAAGCAACATGAACATGCATTATGAAATTATTATGGTTAGGAATTCTTCTTTGAATGGGTCAGTTTCTTCAGATGACAGATAAATTAATCCAGCTCTACACAGTTTTCAGTTTTTATGGGCAGCTGTCCATATTGTATGTATAAAAATCAACTAAGAGAGTGGAAAAAAGAGTAAATCCTCGGAAATACCTAACTGAGGATTCAAAATTTCCAGATGGAAAAAAAATCTCCAGTCATACAGACTAAGACATTGTTTAGTACCTTAATATGGGTCATTATCTGGAAGTACATTAAATCAGGAGAATGAATGTTAGACACCCACAGAAATCTTCAGGCCTTACCATGTGGCCCATCCATGGCTGTCAGTCTTCACCCACATCTAGATTAACTCTTGGCAGTACCTTACATGGTTCAGGATAATAGAAACTGGAAGATGAACAGGCTGCTTGAAAGGAGGGATGTGTCCTTGTCCTTTCCTTTGGCCTCTATTGTCAGAAGGAGTTGGCAGCTACATTTTCCAGGAGAAATCTTAGCAGTTGATACTCCTTTGTGCTTCCTGCCCCACTGTCTTAGTGTTGCTTGTGTGTTCTCCATAATTTAGGGTGGAGCTGCTTGGAAGAAACAAGTACTTCTGAAAATTTGCACTTCTGCTCTGCTTGTAGAAAAAGCAAGTGTGTTAACAAGTGCAGTTGCTGATGGGTTTGAGGGGTTCTCGCAAAATAACTCTAAGAATGAGTTTCTTTCAATCCATGATCCATATTCAAACTACCCGTGGTGATCACTCTTTTATCACAGTGAATAGAACTTGTTCCATTTTTGTTGATCTGTTTCTCGGTCTGTGTTTTAGTTACCATGCTTATCCAATACAGAAACATTTTCCTTTGAAACTTTATCAATTCACTTCACTGAGGCGTTCTTTCTGGACTCTTGTGTATGTTAGAATCAATAATTTTTGGGTTCTTTTGAGAATGAGAGCCCAAGTGCTGTAAACAGCCATAAAATTTCTCCTTTTACTAAAAAGCATGAGACAGCTGCTCTGAAAAGTATGAGCAAAACACGCAGTCTACAATAATTCTGCACAATTAGGTAGGGAGGAAAAACAATTTCTTGCTTTGCCTGTACATAGGCATACAGTACAATATTGCACCTTCAGCTGCCTGAAACAAATGAATCCTCAGTATGACCTGAAAGCTGGTGACAGGAAGAAAGCCTCCAGAAAGAGTAGTTTATCTTTGGCTACTGTTAAAGGTAAGTGACGTTCTGGCAGAGGGATGGATTCTTCTCTCTAGTCCCAATGGTGGGAGCCCTGAAAGTCTTGGACCACAATGCTGTGACCTAATTCTTCAGACAGTTCAGTATAACTTCTTCCACAAAAAGAAAAGCAGGGAAAATCAGTACAGCAGTGGTTAGGGGGAGTGGAAGATGGATTTCTTAGCAAGTAAACTAAGGATTATCAAAAACATTTCCATGACAGGCTGACCACAGACACTTGCAACTTAAATAGCTATGGGGAGTGAACCAAATCCAAGCAGCAGCGGTTTCATAGCAAGTGATGGCATACTAGGTTGGATCCAAACCTTTTGTTTCCCTCTCATGCTTCATGAGGGTTTCTTCTAAAGATGGGCACCTACAGAACCAGCTTGGGCTGGGAATGACACCCATTTCAATGAATCTGGGTGGAATTTGCAATTAACTGCAAGCAGCAACATGTGAAAGAAGATAAGAAACAAATGAAAATGTCAACCAAATACTTCAACTCTAGAAAAAGGGGGCTGAGGAGAAATTTTATTTATTTATTTATTTATTTTTAAATTTGGGTTCAGACTAATTCTTTGTGAAGCTGTAGACTTGCTCTTATGCTAAATAGACAAGGAAAAAGAAGAAGTATTAGTACAAGAAAACTGTGTTGTTTTTGCAGCATAACAGGTTGTGGTTTCTCTGATTTGATGAAACGGATATGTTTTTCCTCATGTTGACAACGTCTCATCTGATTAGAGACTAGCAACATGGTAATGGCCTTTACCAGCTGAGACAGTTCTTAAACAAAAATAAAAGTTGAGAATGTCAAGAAGAAGGGTGGATGGCAGGTAACAACAGGAGTGATGTGTGAAAAAATGCTTAACAAACTGGCCTCTGGACACAAATTTGCTTTTAAACAATGGCTTAAAAAGAAGTTGAGATGGAAAATCCCACTGATTTTCTCCAAAATAATTCACAATATAACTGTGGTGGTTTGACAGGAAATGTGTTTTTTGGGATGCTGTGTTTTGGGCCAATGGATATTCAGACTTTAATATTGGCATTTAACCTGGCCATTGGGACATGGACACGCCTCTGAGAACACGGGGTTAAAAGCAGAGCTCTCCCCTGGGAGGGTCCTCTTGGGTTTCCGGCGGGAAAGAGTTCGGGTCTCTCCCCCGGCCCAGCTGCTGGCTGGGCAGGGGGAGGGAAAAGCCATGTGGCCGGGAGAGGTAGGCCTGAGCCCGGGGGTGGAAGGGTGGAAGAGAGAGAGAGAGAGACACCGGGAGCCACCGGGCAGCCCCCCCTGAGAGACACAGAGAGAGAGAGAGAGAGAGAGAGAGAGAGAGACACCGGGAGCCATCGGGCAGCCCCCCCTGAGAGACACAGAGAGAGAGAGAGAGGGAGAGCCGCTGCCTGGGACTGTAACCTTGAGACTTGATAAACATGGGCCTGTGCCGGCAGCACGGCTGGGACGGAGAAGAGGGGGGGTTCAGCCGGCCACTTGTAAGAGCTTTTAACCCCTTTTTGGAGAATGAGAACTTTACAGAACATTGACCTCTCCTAGAAGATAGAGTGGAAGATGAGGAAGGAATGTGCAAGTGTGAGAGAGGTCTGGGCGAGCGAGAGATAGTAGAAGAATAGAGAAGAATCCTAGTGGGAAGAGATGATGGAGTGGCTTTTGCTGGACTCTTTTTGTATAGCCATGGACAGACCCATGTTCCTTGTGATACAGAGACTGCATTCTAGGGGGAGGCAATGGCCTCAGAACCAAGAGGGTTCAGTGTTGATGCCCCTCGGCCCCAGGGGGTGAAAAATATGGGGGGGACAGGTGTCCCAAAGGAGAGATTGTGGGGACAGGTGTCCCAAAGGAGAGACTGTGCCTTTTTTGGATCGGGACAGAGCATCCTTAAAAAAGACAACGCTAGAAGCAGCTCTGGTCTGTGTTCAGTGGTGGGAGCACTGGACATGAAAGGAAGAGGTCACGACGGCAGATGTTCTCCAGGCAGTGCCACGAGTGACACAGAAACACACGAGGCTTCGACTGTGTTTCCAGGGGAAGCCCATGGTACAAGAAGGACTCCTCTCCTCTTGATGAACTGAGGATTGATTGTCTGAAGGGTGGTTCTGGACTAAGAGTTGATGATTTGAGGAATAGATGTATTGTGTTGGAACTTTGGTGGGGGGAGGAGGAAATGTATTTGTAAGGTTTTCATTTTTCCTCTGTGTGTGTTCCTTTTTATCCATAGTTGTAGTGTAGTTAATAAAGTTTTGTTTTCTTTCTTCCCTAAGTAGGAGCCTGCCTTGCTTATTCCTGGTCACATCTCACAGCAGCTACCAGGGAGAGGGTATCTTCATGGGGGCACTGGCATTGTGCCAGTGTCAAACCATGACAATAACCCAGAGAAATATAGGAATACCTAGCAGCAAATTACTATTTTATATCCCAAGAGGTTTCATTTGGAAAAAAAGGAAAGCATGGAAATAAGCAAAGAACATAGAACAATTCTGACTTAATATTGAATCCAGCACAGAAATGTTGGGCTGTTTTATTTTTTTTTAAATTTGAAAAAGTGTGACCATCTACATGTCTTTGTTTGGCATGCTTACATTTTCTGATGGATGAGTTCAGTGTACAAGAATTTAAATATCTCCTTTTCATGTCATAATCTATTTTTCTACTTGTTAGAATCTGGCAATGTGAAGCTGTAAGCAACATGCCTAGCACCTCAGTCAGGTGTAGTTCTCCTCCTCTATATTCTTGGAAAATGATATATATCATTCAGGAACATCCTCACCATTTTCAATGCTATCTCTAGCATAAAAGGAAGTATATGTTATCCAGTCCTAACAATGCTGTATTATTAAGTTTTCTATAACAAAGCTGCAGTAGACTGGATTATTTTGAGACCTTCATGAGGGAGTATTGCTCTTTCCGCCTCTTCACCTGGGAAATATTCTCTGCTTAACTTGCTAGTTGTCTGCTCTAAAATATCTGCATTCATTGCAGCAAAAGCAAAGGTTTGCCTTTCTACTCAAGGAATTGAAAACACCTTAAAACATAAGTGGCTAAATTTCATTAGCCTTTTTTAAGGGAGCAATTTATTATCTCTGTCAGAGAACAGTGAAGTAGAGTCATGACATTTTGGGAAGCCCATTTTCTTTCTCAGGAGGCAATAGGCATCCTACACTTCCCAACAAGTCACTAATGGCTAGCACTGGAATTAGCTAACAGTAGGGCAACTGTGTTCTTTGACAACTGAAATATCAAGTTAACTTACACTTTAAAATACCAAGGATATTTTGAGCTAATTTTCCATTCAATAGCATCCCTTACAGATAAAGTGTTCACAGCAATCTATTTCCTTCAAATAAAACAGGTTCCAAAATGAATGTATGCCTGTTAACTGTGCACAGGTGCTAGTTATACAGTTCACCATTTATTTTGTATGTGCAGAAAATGATGAAAATGATGCTACTTTTATTAGGAAAGCTTCAAAACTAAGCCTTCAATGCATCAAAGCAAAGCTGGGATGAAATTACTTTGCCTGATTCCTCACTGCCTTGAACTGGTGCAGCTTCATTTACATCTGTGGCATTGCAGGGACAAACAGGTGCTGTAAGGCATGGGGAAGGCACAACCTGATGTCCCCTGTCACAAGTCATATTTTCTGAGCAAGATGCAAAGGAGACAGTAAATATAGCTTAAAACTAGCTCAACACAATTTCCTTCACTTTCTCCTGCTCAGCTGCCTGAAATTAATGATTTTTTTATCTTTCATCCAGAAGTCACTTGCGTTTCAGTACCTGAATAAGTAGGGTGGTGGGATTTGTTTATATTGCAGCTGGTGCTCCTGTGAATTTCCCTGCAGTTGACTTGATGGCCAGCTTTGCTCTGAACTGAATGTCATCGATAACAGCAAGTGACAATCTTGCCATTACAACAACTTGATAAATTGACCAGGCTTCAAAATAAGTCAGTTTCACCTGCTACAAAATGTGACAGGCTTTCTGGTCTAAATCCCCAGGCCAAACATTTCTGACAGAGATCTCAAAGCACACGAGCTGCTGGGCACACCAGAAAGATCAGGCTTTTGATGGAGAAGACATTTACATTCCAGAGGAATGAAGGTGTGGAGTGGTGGCTTTCCCTGCTCTTCAGGGCAGTATTTGACCTGCTCTTTGGTGCTGCTTTTAGAAAAAATCAATTCTCATGCCCATGAGTCCTGTGTTAAATAACTCATTGCGCCTCACTGCCACGTGCAACGCTCACATCAGTGATACTCATCAGGAAATGTAGGTTTCTTGAGGAGTTCTAGGGTGGTTTCATCTGAGCTTGGATTAAGATGTCATTCAGAAAAATGAATGGAATGGGCTGTTTCTGAGTGCAATATTCTGTGTTTGGTATGTGGTGGGGAGATGCCTCTCTACAGACAGGCCCTGGTGAGCTTAGTCTATATGGGATCACCTTGCTCTCTCTTGCACTGCTAAGAGAGGACTGATTAGCGTAGACTTCATCATCATCTGACATATTGTTATAGGTACTTTTGTTGACTTTGGGACTTTTTCTGCTTTTCTTTGTTAAGAAAGGAAATCAGAACTTTTCTTGAAAACAATATTTTTAATTATTATTTTAGGGGATCAGTTATAAGAATGCAATGAATATTCAGATATCTTTATGGAACTATGTCTATTCTTATTTCACTCTTACCATATCAAGTAAATGATTGTCGTTCTCACCAAAAACCACAACTCCACTGGTAAGATTTCTAAGAGCCCTCCAGGCTTTATTCTGATTTTACAGTCATTTTGTGAGGTTCGATATTTAGAAAGTGACAGCAATTTCTGTTCCATTTTATACTGGGGAGGAGAGTGCAATTTCATTTGTACATCTAAAAGATTGCTCTGTGACTCCAATCCAGTCATACTCAGCTTCCTTTAGAGGGTATTGAGACAAATGGACACTTTCAGCTCCTGTGCCTACTGCACAATGTCTGAATCCAAATCTGCACCTCTGGCTTATGCCAGCACAGCTGTGTAGATCTGGGCTGGAGAGAAGAGAAATCCTAGGCAGATTTAGCTGTGCTAACATTCATCCTACTGCTGATCTGGTTATCTCAGCAAACCCTGGTTTTTCTCCTAGCACAATATGCAGCTGTGCTGAAACTAAGGTGTGTGCCCTTTTGCAGGAGCTCTTTTCCTCATGCTAAAAGTAATGCACTCTAGGGGCTGGCTTTAAAATAGCAATACAGCTCACTAAAAGGACATCACAAAACTGTAAGTAAGGGAAACCTTGATTCCTCCAGACAGGGATTTTTTTATGGTTTTTTATCTTTCTACTCTTTTTGGCTTTTATTTCTGATATGAAGAGAACTGGAATAATATGGGGAGAAATGGATTAGAAGCATCTGGGGAAAGTAGCATTCAGTTTTTTCCATACCTCCATACCTCCATTTCCATACAGCAATTTTTATCTGCTCTTGTTGAATATTTGCATGAGAAATATAATATTTACATTTGTATTTAAGGAGTACAACTGATATTTCTTTGCATTTGCAAAGAAAAGCACATTGATGATATTTTTTCATTAAAAATGCATCAGATATTTATGAGAAACATAAGAATTTGATAAGGATCTATGATAGCTTACAAATAATTTATTTGAATGCTTATAATTTTTAAGATTTTAAAATCTCAATAGAAATATTAACATAAAATAATATTCTCCACTTTGATCAGCTCTCAGAAAAAATAATTTCAGATACATAACAGAGATATATTTCTAGCAGAAGCTTAATGTACAAGATCCAAAATCATGGAATTATCAGGGAACAAAAAAATTTTCAAATTATTTATGTAATACTGGACATGACCAATACACACTGTTTAGAAAAATGTATCATTTTTAACAAATCTGTTAGCTGAATTTTTTTCATTAGAACTCATCTTCAAAATACATGTGAACATTGAAACACAGAATGGGAAAGGACCTCAAGAGATCAAAATTCCTTTTTGCTTTATTTCATGGTAAATATACTATGAACACACCTACTGGATATTTGTACAATCTATTCTTACAAAGCTCCTGGGAAATATCTCTTGCAGCAATCCCTACAGAGTCTATTCCCATGCCTCACCCTGGTTTGGATTTTTCTTAATATTTAACTAGGAGAATCAGAAGTTTTAAACCAAATAACATTCCTACAAATTCCTCTTTTGTTTTCTACCCTTACTGTCTCTAGAAGAGCCATTGATTTGCCTTTTTATAGCCACCACTTGGGAAGTGGAAGGCTGTTACCCTGTCTCCCATTAGCCTTTTCTTTCTTAGCCTGAGCAGTTCCCTTTCCCTGTAGGTTACATCTGTTCATCCTCTTATCTTTCTTGTTGCCTTTTTTTTTTTAATAGCAGTTTCCTTTTGTCTTTCTCAACACCTTCTCTTTCTGCAACAGCATCCTCCTAATTTTAGCACATGCAGTTTGTGGTGCGCTGTACTCGCTGGTTCTCCTCCGTGCAGTCATTTGTCCACTTGATTTTCTTTGGGCTTTTTTTCTTTGGGCTATTGAACTTCATCTTACGGGTTTCCAGAGTGGCTTTCCACTTTTTCAATATGTTTTATTTTCAATCCTGTCTTCCAAAGAGCTTGTAATCTTGTCCAGCTTGCTTTTTACACTTCTAAAAAACCCCTCCAAAATGAAAACAAAACAACTTTGTTCTGGTCAATTAAAATCATGAATAAAACCAAAGCCAGGCCAAATGCCTGTGGGTATAACACTTAAGTAGTCTCTCCAGCTTGATCAGGAGCCAACTATTCTAACTGTAGTTCTGCATCCATTTAAGAATACATTTCCCTGGTTTGCTTATTAGACTCTTTTCTAATATTGAGGAAATGGAAATACCTAAATTTTTTGTCTGACAGGAGGGTCATGGCTATTGACTTACTTGAGAGTTGGTGTCTTCTTTGGACTTTAGATATTTGCTTTTATGATATACTTGTTTTCATTTAACAGTGAGGATAACAGGACTTGCTTGTGTTTTTACAGCAGGTTTGGATCTGTTGTTAGAACTAGTGATTTTTTAATTCAGTGATGTGATGTTTAGGTTCAGCTTGTCTTTGTGGCTCTGGTTTGGTTTCATTTTATCTGATGGATTCTATGAATCCTAGAGAACAATATATATTTTTTAAAAAATTATAAGCAGGTGCACACTTATCAAAAAAATCCAAACAAGAAAACACAAGTCAATCTCCCAAAAATTTTAATTTGAGGAAAAGAGACCTATCATAAATTTGAAATACATTAGTAATATTTGTTGTTTTCTATTAAAACATCTAACATCTATTGATGCTCCTAGCTGCTTTGACATGTAACACAAGGGCCCAACACACTTGTCAGGCTTCACCGTGTCTCAGATATAAAGCTTTCATGTATTGAAAACATGTATCATCTGTTTCTGGTATTGTAAGAGTCTTCCATTGGTCTCAGAAAACCAAACTAGCAATTGAAAAGGATAAATTCATCAGCATGGACTTCAAATCACTATCCTTTTCTAATTGTCCTTTTAAAAAATATTATTTTATTTTCTGAGGCTGTGTCATAAATATGGTTTTATCTGGGGCTGGGACATTTTATGCAGGCAAGTTCAGCCCAGCTGTGAGAGAACATTTAGCAATGTATTTGCATAAATGAGCTTGCCTCCAGGCCTGCTCTCTATCTCCACAGTCATTTTTCCTGCTTCTGCTCATTATCTCCAATTTTCAGCAAGTCTTTGAAATTCTGCCAGGCATGGTCTAAAAGTCTTGTGGGATTGAGGGTTTCCTTGAGAAGTAAGAAACGTGGGAAGACAAAACTGAAGTTTCTGGTATGCTGGAAAGCTGGGGAAGAACATGCAAAATCTGAAAAAAGTGATAGAATGGAATCCCTGCAGGACACGTGGAGACAGGGAGTGGGTGAGGCCAGCTCCTCTTCCTGGGACTGTTTAAAAGCACCTCTCCTTTCCGTGCCCTTACAGCAGTCCCTGAGCCATCTCTGCCAGCGTGGGCATGCCCGCTCTCAAGGAAGCCAAACTGTACAGAAATGTCATCTCTGATGGCATTCAAGTGTCCTGACACAATTACAGGGCCTGGCCCCAGGGGAGAGCTTGCTCGGTGCTCACTCTAAGATCACAGCCCTGCACTACCTTGTACAGCAAGGGCGTGCTGCCAGGAGGGCTGAGTGCTGCAAGACAGAAAGTGCTGTGGGAGCCTCTGGGAGCAGAGCAAGGGAATATGTTGAGAGGAGAGCAAGGCAGAAAAAAAGAAAGGCACTCAGAGTGTAGGTGTATACTGAAGATTCATTCTCACCATCTTTTCCTGAAGGCTTCTATTAATTCTTTTAAATTCCACTGGAATTTAATACACATACGGGGAGTATTCACATTTGTGCACTGACTAGGTGTGTTGCAAAAGGATGAGAAGTTGTTCCTTTTATTTCTTCGTATAGACTTATTTTAAAAGCATTTACCCACTCTACTTTAAATATAAAAGCCTATTAGTATCACACTGCCTGATGTCTATTACAAACATAACTGTCTATTGTCATTGTATTACATGATGTATATATGTGGATGCATTTACAAAATGTGTACTTGTCTATGAGTATCCATACAGATACATGCCCCGCTCTCAACAGTTTCACAATACACATTGCATCGTTATAAAAAGATTTTATATATTTTTAGATAAAAGTTGTCATGTAAATCTAGGACTTTATTATTCCTCTTCAAAGTAAGCAATGTGAAATATATGTTTACATTTCAGAGATACACCCTGAGATCTGCAGAACTGAAGAGGGCAGGGGAGAAATTTCTCCTCCCAATTCTACCCTGCTTTGAAAGGTGTTACACTCTTAAAACTCTTTCTAGAGTGTCATATTGATGTCTGGTGATAGGAGTGCACACAGACACACATCTACAAAGCCAACAGGCTGCATATCAAACAAGCCATGCTGTCCATAGCTAGTGTGAACTACGTATTTAAAAAATGAATGTCGATGGATCAGAAGAAATTTGCATTAAGATTTATTTTACAATCCCTAATTGCTGTAAAATCTACTTGTTTATATTCTCCAGCACAACAGGATATCATTCGCTGTGATCCAGTGGTACTGACTTGACCCTAATTTGTTGGAAAAAAACCCGTGGGTTGCGCAACTAAGTAAATCAGAGACTTCTGCAGCAGCTGGAGGCTAACACCTGAAGCCATCTGAACTGCATGATTCTCTGTTACTTGTAGGACTGATTCCTCTCCTCACAGTGGAAATATGAACACTCAATATGCATTGCACATCAAGTAATTTTCCAGTTTATCTTCTCTAACTGTTGCATCACATTTTTAATTTTCCTCTCTTTGTAATTTAGTCTAAATAAAGGCTCTGATATTAAATTAATTTTTTTTGAGAAAAATAAGTTCTACAAAATCAGAGACATGAATTGCCCACTGTCTAATCAATTTCATAACTTTTTTTTTTTTTGTTAGCCTACTCCATGAATGAAATTATCATTTTTAAGTGAGAGACATATTAGAGTCTAGGTTGTTAAGCCTGCTAAATCTTGTCTCATAGCAGGACTGAGTGGGATTTCATAAATGCATTTGGCTCTTTGACTTGTACTAATGCACAGTGTTTTTGTTTTTTTTTTTTCCCCCCTAATTATTTTCCTGGAAGGTCCTTATGAATGATGCAAAGAAAGCAGCTTTTATGTATTTTTTTTTTATAATCTCTTTCTGCTATAAGGAAAGACTACCTACAGCTGGACGCAGCTGTGAGAACAAGTATTTATACCATACTGAGAACATAAAGCTGTCCCTATGGGATAGTTCTTTCCAAGGCTCCTGTGATGAGGAGATCTTGTAAGGTCCAGGAAAGCAGGCACAGAAAACATGAATGTGTGTGAAATTGCCAGGTAAAGCAAAGACATCAATCACTGCTCTATTTCTCATAAGGCTTCTCAGATGTGGAACTCAGAAGCGTCCCTTGAAGTTTATATGAATCCAAGCCATCATTGCTGATACAGAGCTACACACATGAATAATTATCAACACTATTTTATTTTCTCCAGAATGTAATACCACAGCATTTATTTAGCTCATTGTCTCATATGGATTGTTCTTCTCTCTTAATTTTTTGCAAGTTCATGACTGAGATCCAGTCTGAGGCATGGGGAAATCTGGTCTTAGGGTGAGGTCTACTCACTTTACAGAGAGATGATGATGAGAATTTTCTGGTAAGTAGGGTAGAGAAAAGCAGCTGAATGGCAAGAGAGCTTTGTTCACAATGTCATTAAAGTTGTAATTGTTCTCTAATTGATGATCTTTGGTCCTTGCAAAACTGAATGCAGGGAAAAAGAGCATTATGGGAGCACAGTGAATGGGCTCCATAAACACAGAGGAACTACATAAGTGGAAAAGCTTATAAAATGCCCCTGTAACAGTACAGGTTATGCCCAGGTGTTATTGAGCTTCAAAGCTCAATCCAGAGATGGACTCATCTGGACAGTATCATAGAGATTTTTTTCAAGCAATTTTTTGCATCGTGTTTTAAATGAGAGTGGATTATCCTCTTTTTCTCTGTAGCTAAATGTTTTTGTTCTCACTCCTTAAATATCTGAATTTTTCATAACCCTCCATGGATCTTACTCTCACTGCAGCTCAGAACTAGGACCTGTTACTATCTCTGATACTTTCTCCCTTGAAAAGCTCAGTTAAAAAATCCCAGGCAATGTGCCTAATGCCCCCCAATGACTCAGTGACTCAGTCAGGTGAATGGTGCTTATATGTATGCATGTATGTGACCTTTCCTCACACAACATATTTATGCCATGGACTGGGCTCACAGTTTTTGATTTTGTTTTTGGTTCTGTTTCTGGTTTTGTTTCAGCAGGGATGCATTTTTGCCTTTGGGATTTTACCAGAGCTGCTGAGTGACGAGGAAAATAAATCCACCTGGCTGAGCCATTCACCAGCTTTTTTTTTCTGCCTCTCTTTAATGTGGGGCAGCTGTGCTGCCTTATTCTCTGCAGCTGACTGTCCTTCTCTGCCCACCTTATAAAACATGGAAAAATCACCCTTCCCCTATCCAGCTGCCTGGCTGAGGAAATGCTTTAAAGGGCAAAATTGCAGCTCCTTCAAACAGTGATTCACAGAAGAACTTGAGCTTTGATTTATAATTAGAGCTCTGAAAACCTTTCATTGCAAAGCTGGTAAGAGCTAGGGAAAAAGCTGTCCTCACCTGTTTTCTATCTCACTTCATTATGAATCTGGTTCATGTCTGTCCTCTGCCTCTGTATTTGCCAAGGTTTTGATGGTGCTGGTGTGAAACAGTTTCAAAGGGAAATTTTAAGGCAAAAGGAACAGGAAATATCCTCTTTCTCCATAATTTCAGGACAGGGATTTTTGCTTCCTTTGAAACTATTGGGATGTTGACTTTCTGTATGACTTTGAAATAGGGCAAAGTTTGTTCTCACTTTTGTCTCCTCCCCTCCTTTTCTCATTCCCTCTCCTGCAATAGTGACAAATGTTATTTCTTCATTTCGCAACCCTGGTGACTTTGGGAGTTTCACATGGACACGGGCTGAATGATACAGACAAGACATCACAAGATGTTCACAAGACAATCATCTATGCTTTTGCTCATGAGATGCTCTTATGCACAATATGATTCTTCTACCCAAGCCAGGAAAGAAGAAATCTTGCTGCTGTGAAAACATTTGAGTTCCTTTTTGGCTTCACTCCCTTGAAAGACAGAGTCCATCCAAAAGTAAAAGCCCACCTAAAAAAAGGATACCTTACTTTTTGTTAATAGAAGTATGAGCATAAGCCTTAAATGAATCTTTGTACATCTTGATATTTGTTTTCTGTTTTTCTCTTCATAGTCTGTGATACCTCCTTTCTTCCTCTTTTCCTTTTCTCTTGCTCTGTCCTTATGGTAGCCCTACCTCAAAATAGGTCTTAGGCTCTTCAGTATGGCTTTTCTCCTTTGAAAAAAAGAATCTCTTCTCAAATCTCACATAAAAAATGGTTGCAGAAACATGTAATCTCTCAACATCCAGAGGTAGAAGCTGTGAGGAGAAACATGGATTTGAAAGGAAATGAATGTATTAGTTCTGTGTCAGTTTGAATCAGCAATGCTGTCTATGCCTACATGCCTATGCATAGATTGAAAGCTCTAAAGCTTGCTTTCAATCCCTGAATGCCCCGAATTTGTACTTGTAGCATACACTGTATGTATGCCACACTTTGTATGTATGACACGCTTTGTCGAGCCTCTCCACAAGAGATGATTTTCTAGTGCTAGCACTGATCCTGTACCATGGTGCCATGTACAATGCTGTGCTCAGTTAATCCTGTTGAGAAGAAAAAGAATTCTACACAGCTAGTACAACTCTATCAAGTTTATTTTACTGCTTCTAGCAATTAGTTCTGAAGTTTTGGAGGCCAATACATGTGATTAATATACACCTATAAAATGTATAATCTCTTCTGCTAGTAGTTGAATTTGTTTTTCCTTTTTTTTTTTAGTTATATTGTGTGGCTGGATGTCATGGGTAATATTCAGGTATGATAGGGTATTGCTTTAGTTTAGTACTTTGAGAAGCTTAAGAGGGCAGCAGTTTCTCATTTTCTGTCATGTTCCATGGATAGTTATACTGGAATAATAAGAATGAGTGATGTGATTTTGATCATTTATCCAAGACCTCATGGAACATGGAAACCAAAATTTGCAAGTAGGTACTGTATTTTGAGTCAGTTTTTAGTATGCAGGTGACAAAAGAAACATTTTTCAATAGTTTAAATTAGAGATAGAGTAAAAATTAGCCAGAAAACCTTAGGTGCATATAAAACAGGACAACAAAAACAAGGAAAGAATGAGGAGGAAGATGTGTTCCTGTGAAGTCATCAAGCTTAGGTGACACCTGCCTGTGGTCTACAGCAAAGATGCCATTACTGCTGTGTAAAGTTATGTTAAGATTCTGGACATCAGTGGTCAAATATTCCAAACCTGAAACTCAAGATTTAAGGGATACTGTTGCCTGCAAATACAGGGGTCAATTCTTTTCAGAACAGGAAAGTGGATTAAGCTGATAGCAGAGCAAACTTGTTGTGACTTCTAAGGTTCAGCAGTGAGGACAGAAGGATCCAGAAATTTTCAGAATACAGTGCAGGGCATATAGCAAGGTCTGAGAACTATGATGGATCAGGAAGGAGGAGGAAGAGCAGGAGGAGGGCTTCTCTGTGTCCCTATCACCATGCAGACAAGGGCACTGGACATGGCAGTGTTTGTTAGCCTTCCCTCAAAATCAGGGATGCAGGTTTCCAAGGGGTCAGCTGGGGATTCACAGTGTTGCTCCCTAGATGGAAACACTGAGCATGGCTTAATCAATCACATGTCAGGCATATCAGGTTTATTAACTCGTTTCCAAATGTGATCGCTAGTGGACAAAGTAGAAGAAAGTGATAAAGTAGACTTGATTAGCTGGGCATAAAATACATGAAAATAGACCATTAAAATATTTTAGTCTGGCTAAACGTGTGCAACATTTTTATAACATATCCACTCTACATACAATGCAAATATCAACGTCCATACCTACAAAAATAAAACAATAACAAATTCTTTTTGTTCTGTTTGCCACATGAAATGTTTCATAAATGTTCACATGGATTTTCCTTTGTGGTTTGTCTTCCCAGAAGCTGAAAATGAAGCCATGTCCTGTAGCTGGAATAAAAAGGGAGTTCTCTATGAAAGCATCTGTCTCTCCTGTAATTCTACCAGAGTCTCATGAACAGATTTTGAAGGTTGAAATTTGACTGCCTTATTCTTCAAGAAAGATGTAAATGGGGAAGTTGTTTTGAGAGTTTAGAAAGAAAGGAAAAAAGAGATGGGACTTTTCTGGAAGGCTGGAGCAGATTATCAGCAGTTTAATGGCCTCATCAATCATCATCACCATCATCATCATCACAAAAAACCTGCTTCACCTCTTCACTCTACCTTTCCACTGAGTTACTGAAACAGTTCACTATATATTGAATATTTCTTCAACTTCTGATTTAACTGTCCTCATAATCTGCTGTAAACCAAATATTCTGAAGATATCCCACATTTTTCGTAATAAGTAACCCCTTAGCATCCAGAAGTAAACAGGAAACTCCCTTTAGACTGTTTACCTGACAACATCAAGAGATGGATGTAGAGTTAGGTTTCACAGAGGTTTCAACTTGAGTGCTGAGCAGAGAGCAGAATAAAATACTTAAACCCTTGTCCAATAAAACTGAACCAGTAAAAATTTAATTTTATACTTTCAAATAAATCTGAGAAGCAGGTAGGTTCAGGGGAAACTGGTGAATAATGAGAGGCTTTATGAAGGCAAAAATCAATTCCTGATAGCACTGCTCCCCTTTCCCTCTTTGGAACAGACTGCACTACCATCACTGTCAACTGTCAGCAAAGACTGTCCTATGAGCTGTAACATCTCCCACGTGCATATCACTAATTATCTGCAGCAGGGAAGCATGTTCAGATTTTAGCTACACAAAATAACAACCCAAGCATACAGATTATGACATGAGACAAATTTGAATGTCTTGGAGTCACAAAGCGTTGGTAGCTGTGACATTCCCCAGCCTACACAGAGAACAAGGTGAATGTTTTGGAGTGTTAAGGCTTATGATTTCCAGGTATCCCAGGGGCTTTGCAAAGGGAGAGTGACATTTACCACAGCTCCTTGAACTAACCACAAAATCTGAGCATCATCAATGTTCTACTTAAGGGTATGAACAGTGCACAGGTTTTCTGCAGGTGTGTGGATTCCTAATGAAGTGTGCTCCATGGGTGGTAGATATAATTAAACCCCATTTTCAGATGAAGGAAGAAAAGCATTAAAGGATAAAATGACTTGTCCAAACCCAAAGCGATACGCAAGAAAATCTGGCAGATATGCCAGAAATCCCCCTGCATTCATTAACTTTTTTTCTGGAATCGTAGAAGCACAGAGTGGTTCAACCTTGAAGGGATCCTTGGAGGTCATCTGGGCTAGT
The DNA here is from genome assembly GCF_037042795.1 of Molothrus aeneus. Classification (NCBI taxonomy): domain Eukaryota; kingdom Metazoa; phylum Chordata; class Aves; order Passeriformes; family Icteridae; genus Molothrus; species Molothrus aeneus. The sequence continues at coordinate 27,422,554 of NC_089648.1, forward strand.
CCCTCCTATTGAAGCAGGACCACCCATAGCAGGCTCCTTAAGACCTTGCCCAAATGGCTTTTCAGTATCTCCAGGGATGGAGACTGCATTCTCTGAGAAACCCATGGCAATGCTCAGTTACCCCTACAGTACAAAAGGTCTTCCTTATGTTCAGATGGATCTTCCTTCTGTCCTACCTATTCTTTTTCTCCATTCACCAGTTGGGGAATGGAGAAAATGGTGTCACATTCAGGACAAGTGCCAGATAGACTGATAAACACTGTGGCTCTTTGGTACCTTCACAAAATAGGAATAAATTCAGTGGCAAGTTGTCCATTTCCCCCATGGAAGGATGATGACTTGATAGTTCTCCAACTTGGTATGGCCAGTGAAGACATACAATAGGAGATTTTTATCATCATAAATTATAAAATTTTGATCTACTTCTCACTCTGCTGTCTGTGCTATTAATCAAGGCCTGGTCAGTACAGAGAAAATCTGTACTGCCACACTGTATACATCTGAATTAAGTGAGCAGGTCTAGGCACCTTTCCCTTCTCATCAATATAATTTCATTTTATATTTCAATCGTTAGTTCTAAAATCACATTGCTTTTTCTTGATTCATCACTGCAAATCTTTTAAACCTATTAACATCCTTCACATCTCTTATTGTCTCTTACCTTGACTGGTGTAATTTTTATTGGTGCTTTTGTCTTGGTCCATATCAGGAATACAACGTGCTGCTGTGAGAATCATCTTAATTGTTTCTTAATACTTCTGTATGAATTCTTCATGTTGTTCAGTGACATAAGTTCCTGTTATATGTGAGATACCAAGAGAGAGGGATAAGGGGAGCAGGAATCTGGTGGAATATTTAGAGCTGCAAAACACTCAGACTCTGCCTTCTGACGCTCCAGAGTACAGTCCTGCTCAACTGCCAGCTCTCACCCACTCCTCTTCTTGCTTGAACTCTAATATTTACTCATTGCTTCACACCTTATTTCATGAACTTAGCCCCTGTTCTCTGGCGTACATAATGAAAATTACTGCCTCTGAAATCCATTTTTTAGAAAGATATGACTTTTACGATGTATTCTGTCATCTCTTTGCTTGTTTCTTCCCTTTACTTCCCCCATCTTTTTCATCAGTAATGACTCAGTTAGTGAGGGCACCCTGAAAGGATGCATAAAGTGGCTTTCAAGAACTCAGCCTAGTGAAAGCATTCTGTAAATATCTGGATTTGGCTGTAGACATACTTGAAACCAGCATGAGCCAGTGGGAGGAGAGAAAAAAATGAAGCAAGTCTCTTTGCTGTTGCTGAACTAAGAAAGCCATAGAAGGCCTCTTTGTTCAAGTGGAGGGAAAATTCTGGGAATATCATGCCATGCTTTATAGTCACCATGCAGGCATGATGATTTTATTGTTTAGAGGGGAGTGGGAAAATGTTCTAAAGTCTTTTCTGGGGACTTAGAGAGGAATGTGGAGGAAGTTTGACTCTAATTGTCTAATGTATTGTTTCACGAGCTGTATCTATGGACCTGAAATAAGTTCTTTGGTGGAGACAAAGTGGAATACCATTGTCTGGAGATTAGTTTTTAACAGTGATCTCCCCCCTGGAGACAGTGTCAAAAGAAGCTGGCGATTAGGACTTATTTTTGTGAAAAACTGAACAGATGAGGTAACCACTTGCCAGCAGGAGGAGGAAGGATGAGATAGTGAGGTACAATATGTTTTCTGTCCTCATTGGGTCAATCAAAATTTGATACCTCAGTTTCCTCCTTTTATTAAAATTACAATAGTGAGCATTCCTTTACACTTTAAAGAACAAGATCTACAGATTAAAAGAGCTATTATTTTTGTTAGACATTCATAAGGTAGGATTCTTCTTCAAATATATTTTCATGCACACTTCTTTTATTAGTTCTCTTTTTTCATATTTTTTTCTTAAGTATCTTTTCCCCTTATCCCTTTTGTTCCTCCTAAGGTCTTAGATGGCAGCATTTTTCATTACATTCCCTGCTTTTTTAATCTCTTTGTCTCCATTTATGTAAATTTAGCATGTGAACATGGAGTTATGAAAATCCTTGGAGCCTGCTTTAAAGTCTCATGAAAGTCTAATTAAATATTGCACACTGGGAAAGATACATTTTTCAATGTATGTGAAAAAATTAAATTGATTGACATGAGCAGTAAGTCTCAAGTCCAATATTTCCTGACATAATGCATTCCTGGTTAACTCAATTTTCAAAGTGGATTCTGTTCTGTTGCACATGGCATATAAGTCCATAACTGCCTCATTTCCTGTTTGTTCTGTTCATTACCAATGTAAAGACCAAAACTAAACATAAGCCATTTGACTTCTCTCCTGGCCCCAGGCTGTTTGGTGATTGTTGTTATTATTACCGTTTTTACTACTATTGCCATTTTCTTGTGTGTTAAGGCACTGGCTTTTTCTACTGCTATGTAAAGACAATGAGCAATGAATGCAGGAAGGGCCTCTAAGTGAGATCATCCTTTTATCACAACAGAAGTAAATCTCCTAAATCTAACTGAAAATTCATCATCAGCTGAGATCATCCATCAAACATGACAGCAACGGAGAAAAAATGAATTCTGTATCTACTTGCTTAATTCAAATAATCTGATTTTAAAATGTTGTTCATCCTTTCATTACCATACCAGACAAATTGGGATTTTGCTGGAACTCAAAGTCTATGTTTTTACTGTTAAATATAATCTCCAGGGGACATGTTTTGGTGTGAAGGGCAATGGCACAAAGTACCTGCATCCATACTTCATTACATCTGGTTCTGGGTGAAATTACGTTTTGGCCCTGGAGGGATCAAAACCAGCCCGAACAGTGTTGGGAGATTTTTTACAGAGATAGGAACCAAAATGTTTTAGAGTAAGTACAGAAGAAAGTCCCTGGTACTCTCTGCCACCTGAGCTGTGTGCTCCCTCCTTGGTTTGTGTCCCCCAGCCCCATGCCTCTCTGTCACTCTGAAGAGTTCCTGTGAGCCAAACCCATCTCAGGGCACCACTTACAGAGGATGGTTTCATGGTAATCGAGTGGCTGCACATTTTCCCTAGCCCTCTTAACTTTGGGGATTTAGAGTCTCATTGGGAGGTTTTGTCAGTGGTTGAATGCATGCTGACTGCAAAGACATCTGAGGACATCTACTCAATTGGATGCTCTACCTCAGAGCTCATGATAAGTGCAATAGCTGGTTGGTTGGACAGGCAAAGAGATCTGGATGGAGCAAAAAAGTGCTGTAGCCTGAAGAAATTACTATGCAGGAAATGTACCCTCTCCTGGCCCAATTAAATTCCTTATCACCTTTTCAGTGTCAAATGGGGAGAGTGAAAGAAAGTTTAGATATGTTTAGGCATTTGTCTTGGTTCAAATCCCCCACTGAAGGTGTGGGAATTGTGCTGTGGAGGGAAGCCCTGTGATGCTGTTTTGGTTTTTGCTTTATTTCTTTTGTAGGTTGTCTGTATTCTTTGCACATATATTTGTAGCTTTGTAGCCTATTGCATTAGTGGCTAGACTTCCCAGTAATTTTCCATGGCCTTTCCCTAGGTAAAAAGACAAAACAAATTCCAGAGCTCTAACCCCCAGGGGGTAGAAGGCCCCCTGCGCTATCTTGGCTCCTCCTGGTTGCCGAGGTTGACAGCGACTCTTCAAGACACATTTTCATGGATGAGGTGCAACTAGTGCTGAGGGGGTGGACTCCAGAGAAGGGGCTTGACCTGGGGGGGAATTGCATCATCACTTTGTCCTCCTAATTGGTGCTTTTTATCAATTATGCTAATCTCCTAAAACCTGTAAAAATGTACTCACCCCTGGGAAGGTGGGCTTTTGTGGACATCTTTCCATAACTGCCCCTGAAGGCCTTCAAATAAAGATCCTCTTTTATATTACCTCCTTACTAAAATTATTTCAGGTTTAATTTCCAGGTTGGGGAAAAGGCAGTATTTGCAGGATGGTCATGAGCCATGATAATGAAAGATCTCCTCCCACCTCTGGGCAGGTGTCTTTGTGCTGTGTGTTGCAGGAATGTGTTGCCATATAGTCTACAGAAAAAGCATTCTACAATTTTTATCATTGGATAAAAGCTCTTGGCACTTTATGAGCAACTAAGGCTATTTTATGTAAACTGCTGAACTTGGGGTCTAAATAAGTAATTACATTTGTGCATAGCACTAATTTTCATGCTCTTGCAAGCTTCTTCCCTTTCACCCCTAATTTGCAAAGCATCTTCAGGCAACTCTGTTTCACACTGGAGAGGCCTGCATATCAGTATTGGCTGAAAAAATTATGACATGAAGTTCATGATCCTTCAGATCAAATCTCTTGGCAAACATTATACAAATCCTGCTCATCAATAATAAAATGACTTGAGTTTAGAGGTCTGAAAGATGAAGATAATGCATGAGGGAAGGAGAGAATTCATAGAAATTATGAGGCTAAGTTCTGCTTGCAAAGACTACACAAACAAACGTGAATTACCATGTAAAGGATTTCTAGAAGAGTAGCACTGCTATTCTAATGTTCCAAATCAGTCAGTCTTTGCACTGTCAATGTTAGAGTTTATGAACAAACAGAAGAGACCAATCTGTAGCAGCTAGAAAGATGTTTTTTTTCCTTTGGTTCTCAGACACAGAAAGGGCTCTTGGGGAAACACTTGCATCAGGAATTTTGCCACAGGAAAGTCAAAATTGCTTTTTGAATTGATATCTGTGGTCACTGTTGTATGAACTTCAGAGCAGATTTACAGAGCACAATTCATTTTTCTGGAAGCAAGGCATTGTTAGTTTGTGATGGTAGAAGAGAACTCAAAATACATTGAACTCATTGAAGCTGCATGGAAGCCCACTAGAAATCTCATATAACATTTTTACAGTGGGAACGAGTACATATCTGTGAAGAATCATACTGGACAGGAGTAAAAACCTGAGAACCTTCCCCTTACATGGCAGGTTAACACCTCTTGTTCTATCATGATGTAAAAATCTGGCCAGAGTTTGGTTTTAGTTGTCTGAACCTCTTTGAGATCTGTAAAACACACATGTTTAAAACCTTTTCAGTATGGCCTTCCAGGTGAAAGAGTGCCAGACTTTTGGGTTTTTTGCATCTGACAGAAAGTTTTTCAATGGGGGATTTCAGTTCTTTGCCTCTTGATCCCACTGGGACCTAGAAACATTTTGGTCATAATGGATGTGATGGCTAGTTTGAAGACCTTGTGAAATCTACTATGACCAAAAGATTCAGTTTCAAGGATGTCATATTTAATCTGTCAGCTTGGCTTTCCTTTATTCATAACAAGTTTCAACAATTGTGTATTCAGAATGTGAAAGCTAAAACTCTCAGCTGAGGGTGATTTCCTTCTTTTCCAAGCAGTATCAAATCTATTAACATCAGCAGGAGGCACAATCTTGAATTAAGTCAGAATGTTACTGCATTTTGTTTCTTACATTTATTAACATGGAAACCTCAAGGTAAAGCCAAATTTCCATTGTACTATGAGGAAAACCCATGCTATACAAGCACAATCAGAAAAAGAAAGAGAAAAATATTGGTTTCACTTTTCAGAGGGAGATCTGAAGCATAAAAATAAATATACAAAAGCTCAACTAGAAATTGGGCAGTGTAGAACTGGAAAGCAAACCTGTATTCCTGAGTCTTATACCTCCATCATAACTATAAAAATAGTCTTATAGCCTCAGTCAGGTATCTTCATGCCATAGGTTTGAAGGGATAATGCCAAGAGAAAAGCATTCTCATGCATTTCTTCCTTGTCGAAAATACATGATGCAGTTGATGCATTTCCAGTCGCAATTGATTTCACTGAGCCTTGATTGAAATCCAGTAACTCCTTGTGGCTCCAGTACACTTTAGAATGTTTTCTGAGCTGTCTGTGGCAGGCAAAACCTTGTCATTTCCATCTGTGGCTGGCTTGTCACAACTTTTACACTTTATGAGAGAGTCTCATTTTCCTTGCTAGACGTGTTTTGAAAGTGCCTTCTCATACTGAAAGCTGAGGCCCATAATGGACTTCATTAAGGTAGAACTGTTTTCTCCTAAGAGGCTTCAAAGCATTTTTCTCTGAACTTCATGCTGCTTTATCTGGCAGACAGGCATGCCATTATATGAGAGGGCATTCTATAGATAGATATTTCACACTCAACAAGTTTTAAATAAAATATCAAGTAAAATACAGCTTTCTAAATTATAGTCTGCCTGTCACTTCTCTTAGTCCATTAGCTCTGAAAGGTACAGAAAGATGGGTTTTCTTTTACTTCTTCCTTGCAAGCAAATGCTATTTTTGAAGTTTATTCAAAAATAATATTAACAGGGAAGAGATTTTAGATTATTCCCCTCTGCTTCTCTTTCCCCCACCAAGGCATGGTATTTGTTTATGGTTTTATACTTAGATTTTAGAGACATAAATGAACCTTACCTGAACTTGCAAAATATCCAGATCTCTGTATGAGGCTGAATTTTCCAGGCTGATTGACACCTTCCTTGAATCTTTATCTCCAGCTTAATGAAACAGAGATGGTTCTGACTTCTGTGGCTCAGTGCCAAACCACAAGGAAGTACATTAAGGAGGGGGTGAACACATAAGGCTGGTAAAATGTGGATTTACCCTGTTACCAGCAAAAAGAAAGCCCGGACAAGCTGGTGGCAGCAGAGTTTCACTTATGACTGCAGTCCAGATGCAGGTGTTCATAATTCTGTGTCACTTTTCCTGCCATCCCACCAAAACACTTCCTTTGCTGAGTAGAGACAGTTTCCTCTTGCTACTCCTGACTGCAGTAAAAAAACTGTTACATCTTTTTTACAGGTAAGTAGCAGGGCTACAAATTGGGGACTAAAATCACAGGGCACAGGATTTCTTCCTGAAAATGAATTACTCCCTCAGTGATCAAGACAGCCCTAGACATGCCTGGATATGCAGAGAAACAAGGATGGCAATGGACCAGGGAAGTTCCTAAATCAAAAAGATCTTTCTTTCAGTGATTAAAAAAAGTTGATAATCCAAAGACTTTTCTTTTCTTGGCATGCTGATGTGACTCTTTTAGATAGGCAGCTTAATCCATTACTGCCTGAGAGGAAAAGCTAACCCTGTTGATTTTTTCACAGATCCTGCTCAGGATCAGAAAACAGTAGATAGTGGATGACTTTTTCACACTGGTCTCATCTGTTTATCCACCTCACTTCTCAGTACTGAGGGCTTTAACCGTGCTTTAACTATGCTGGTGTCCCAGATGTGTGGAAATAAGTGACATTGTGCCCTAACTATTAGTTCATCATCTAATAGTGTCTGGGGATGTGAATATTTGGAGAATCCTTTCTGCCACCCATAAAAAAAAATAACAGCAAACACAGGTGAATACATGCTAGTTCACAGGTAGAAGAAAGGGATAGAAAATTCAGGTTTATGGTGGTTAGAAGGAGGCTTGAGACAAGTATGTGTTGCCTTGATTTTTTAAGTTTTTCTAAGCCTTCTGATGTTTACATTCTTGTAATGAACTTTCTCACACAATTTATGTAAATAACATATTGTTTTGCATTCTTTTATGGAGGAGGAGAAATTTGATGGACTGTTGGTTTGTCCAGTGTCATTAGAGGGGTGGCACTGTCACCCTCCAATCCACTGTCACTTTTGGAAATCTGTAAATGTTGGAGTCAGAAATTAAAAAGCTCTCTTTTATCCTTGGAAGAGCTGCGTGTCTGTGTCGTGTTATTTCGTGTCCTATAGTAACAAGTATGTGCCATTTTCTGTTGTGGAGACCTCCTCTTGGATATATTTGCCTTATCAAAAGGCATACTTGTTTTTTAGATGCCTTCATCTGTGACCACCAGTTTTGCTACTACCCTTTCAACCAAGGTCAATCTTCTGAATAGTTACACTCTTCCTCCACCTTGCTCAGCCATCATTAATAGTAATCAGTGAGGGGAAGAGCTGTTGTGATTGAAGGGAGTGACGTGGGTACAGCTCAGTCTTTGGAAGCCCAGATTTAGTGAGACTCATGCAGAGAGTGCTGCTCATTGCTCAGTCAAATGCTCTCTTCTTTGTCAGTCATTCCCTACCCTAACATCATGGCACAGTGAGACACAATTGAGGTTTTGTGCTGTTTGAACACGGTGTTGCTTTGGCCATTGAACAGCTCCTGTGGAATGCATTTCTCATTTCCCCGCCTTTGCATTCAGTCACACATGGAGAGAACACACTGCGTACCAAGCTACAGGTGTTCCAGCCTTGCCGTGCTGAAATCACCCACTCCCACTCCCAGCTTTGCAAAGAGTAGCTAGCTGTTCAAAATAATTGACTGAATAAAAGGGGGAAATAACTAGGCTATCCACTCATAAAGTACTGGTCTATGACTGTGGGCAGCTGAGTTCAGCCCCCAGCTTCCCAGTTTCCAAGATGAGGCACTCTTCATGGATTACACTGAGCAAGCTGATGCTGTGCATGGGTTTTTGGTCTTATCTAAATGAGCTAGTGCTGTTCTTGAACACAGCGCAGCCCTGCCTGTGTTGTCAGCCATGCTTGAAACAATTAGAAAAGCTGGACTGATTTGATCTGCATGGAGGGCATCCAGGCCTGGACTAATGTGGGCTGTGATGCTCCAGGCTCTGTTGACACATCAGTTTACATACAGCTAGTTAGGGAATGCCCAAAATGCAACTTCATTGCTTGGGGTTTTTGAGCTTTTCTGGGTCTCCAGGCAAGACATGTATTCCAAATTCTGAAACAATGTGAAATAGGGATTTAAGTCTCTGGACTGACTTGTAGAGATGATGTATAATTCTATATCTCATTGACTTTGCTATGGACATTCACTGAAAACAGAAAATGAAACCAACCCACTTAGTTATAATTTCACATCTTTGGGCTTACCTTACCCAGCAATGATGAAGAGGCATTGCATCTAAGTTTGTGAGTGTTTGAGGTACTCTTATTGAAAGATGTGAATCTCAAATCTAGATATAGAGAGCTCATTACTGATTTGTTGATATTATTTATATAACAAATTATTTTCTGGATCATAGAGATAGGAGATCCTTTGTATGCAAATAGTAGCTGAATCTCAATGACCAAACTTTGTCCTCAGTTTCATTGCTGGAAATCAGTAGTAACTCTGTTAAAGTTGACAGAGTATTTCTGACTTAAGGTAAATGAGGCAAAATGTGTTTTTTTGCTGCCTAAGTGGAAAGTTATATACTTTTAAACAGGGTAATTTAAGGGAAAAGGTAGGCTAATGCTGACAAGTAATTTTTATATCACACCTAGTAATATGCTTCACACTTTTACACTTAAAATGAAACATATGACCCCAGAACAGTGGAACTACTTGGCCATGTGGGATACAATAATTTGAGAGGTGACAGTGGAACAATAGGCCAAAGTTGAGAGAAAATTATTATTTCAAAGAAGATTTTAAAATTACCTTTTAAACTATCTTTGGTTTAAATGACAAGGATCAGGCAGTCCATCTCATTTTGTCTGGTGTGGTAGGGACAGCATAAATTTACATTTGAAGTTCCTACAGAAAACTGCTCCTGTATCTTTTTTCCTTTACTCTTGTGTGTGTTGGTGTCTAGTGCAGGCACACCCTGGATTTAGGAAAGTGTTTGGGTTATTTGGAATTATGGCACACAGATGAGAAATTACAGATAGGATCTTTGGATTTATGAGAGTGAGAAGTGGTTCTCTGTGATATGACCCCCTGCCACTATCCTCCTGATGAGGTCTGGTCTCAAGATGACCCCGAGGAGTTAGAAAGTCTCTTTTTCCCAGCCCCAAGACCAAAGAAGAAGACAGGATTCCTCGGCTCTGGTTCTCAAAGTTGTTTATTTTTTCTTATCTATAACATTCTTTCTCCGACCTGCCGAGGTCTGTCTAGCGGGTCAGGTTGAGGCACAGTGACTGCCCTTGGGGTGGTGTTATCTTTTTATACTAAAAACTACATGTACTTTGTTTACAATAGTTTTCCAATACCTATCACCTACACTATACAGTCTGTCTCTACTCTAAACCAATCTAAAAGTGCCAACATCACAGCAGAAGATGGAGGACAAGGAGAAAGAGAAAGACAGGACATGGCCAGATTCCTCCATCTTGCCTCCTGAATCCCCATTCTAAAACCCCTAAAATTCTACTTTTTCACCCACTGAGAAATTCACTATTATTCTATTGAAACTCTTGTGGCTTGCAACTCCTCGCACAAAGTTGGTAATTTTCTCCATGGGTTAAAATCAAAGGCACAGGTCCCCCCTGCCAGGGTCTCCAGTCCTCCAGGGCAGTCAGAGCAATGCCCTGGATTCCGACATCCTCCAGAACGTTTTGCACAAAGTCTGCAGTGACAAGCTCTTGTTCTGCTTTCTCAGGAGATGGACAGTGGGATTGAGTTGCCCCCTCAGGAAGTTTGCTGATGACACCAAGCTGTGACATTCAGTCAGCATGCTGGGGGAGGGGATGCTGTGCAGAGGGGCCTTCGTAATCTTGAGGGGTGGGCCTGTGTGAACCTCATTTAAACCCAACAAGGCCAAAATCCTGCATGTGACTTGGGAAATCCCAAGCACGAGTGCAAGCTTAGTAGAGAACATATTGAAAGCAGCCTGTGGAGGAGGGCCTGGGGATGCTGGTGCATGAGAAGCTCAACACAACCCAGCCATGTGCACTCACAGGCCAGAAAGTCAGCCCTGTCCTGGGCTACATCAAAAGCAGCATGGCCAGCAGGGTGAGGGAGGGGATTCTCCTCCTCTGCTCTGCTCTTGTGAGACCCCACTTGTGTCCTGCATCCAGCTCTGAGGTCCCCAGCATAAGAAGGACATGGACCTGTTGGAGCAAGTCCAGAGGACACCAACAAATTAATCAGAGAGCTGGAGCACTTCTCCTGTGAAGAAAGGGTGAGGGAGTTGGGAGTTGTTCAGCCTGGAGAAGAGAAGGCTCCAGGAAGAGCTTATAGCACCTTTCAGCGCCTAAATAGAGCCGTAAGAGATCTGGAGAAAGACTTTTACAAAGGCATGGATTGATAAGACAAAGGGGAATGGTTTTAAACTGAAAGAGGGTAGGTTTAGATTCATTATGAGGAAGAAATTCTTTACTATGAGTGTGATGAGGCACTGGAACAGGCTGCCCAGGGATGCAGTGGATCCCCCATCCCTGGAAGTGTTCAAGACCAGGTTGAATGGGGCTTTGAACAGCCTGAGTGGAGGGTATCCCTTCCCATGGTATGTGGGTTGGAAACCAGGTGATTTTTAAGGTCTCTTCCAACCCAAACCCTTCTATGATTCTATGATTATATTTGGTATGGTGATGGATCAAGCCTTCACAGGGCCCATTTAGCCACACATAACAATTCACAGTCCTAAGTCCTTTGTTCAGAAAAAAAAATTGAAAGTGGCTGTCATTCTTGGCAAATATTTCATTTTTGCTGCCTTGAAAAGAGAAGAATTTAACTGTTTTCCTGATCTGTGGCCAGAGGGCCTACTCTAGAATCCACCACCAGATCCTCCACCCTCGCCAAACCACTGCTGAATATCCTGGTTCATTGTTTGTCTGTTGAAAAATTGCAGCTGTCTTTATTGTTCAGCAGGAATGAGAGTGCTGTATAATCAAAATAGAGCCAGGCAAACATTTCAAGAAAGTTTTTGTGAAGAAATACATTAATTCAGTTTATTTCTGTTAAGATTAAGTGCAGGTCTCTTGTGTATTCTCTTGGTGTTACCACCTGATTATTTTGCAACTGGCACAAACTTGAAAGGCAAATTTCAAAGCCACATGCATACATTTTTACAAAATTCAGAAATTTAAATACTTACATGCTAATATTTGCATTGCAAGTGATCATCTAATCAAGGAAAATGAATCATTAACCTTTCTAAGATATTCAGGTTGAACTTCAAAATATTTGTGATGAATTCTAGACTTCAAAAGATTTGAAATATTATTGCAATACAAATGTTTCTGAGGTGAACAAAATTTCATGATAAGTATTTAGCTAGCAGGTTAAGGAGGTTCTTCTCAACACCAAATAATAATAACAATAAAACATACATATACAATCTTTCCAATGTGTTGCCACAATCAAGAAGTAAAAAAAAACAACCCAAGAAATAAGAAATAGGGAAGTGTCTTAGCACATACAATTTACTTACTATTTTGAGACTGATTTTCCACCCCTGCTGACATCTATTGTTCTTGATTTTTGTGATTCTAAGTTTAAATTTCCTCAGGTCGTACAATATCTATCATGTCCTTTGGGAGCTTATTCGTTAACCTATTGGACCAGAAAAGAAACATTTTTTACAGATTTGCAGACTGAATGTTCCTTTGCTCAGTATTATTCAGTGACAGTGGATTATATTTCCTTTTGCAGTCCTAAATAATTTATTTTGTCCTTGTTATTTACAGTCTTTGCCTGGCATGACCTCCTTTTATCTTCCTATTCAATTCTTTCAATATTTTTTTCGTGAGTCCATCTGTCTCTTAATCATTTGTTGCAACATTTCTCTGAGTCTTTTCCAATTTACTGGCATCTTTCATGCTCTAAGAGGCTTGTGACTTTACACAGTGTTTTTAGGGCAGGCAAACCTTCATTGATTCAGCGCAGCCTCTTTGGCACAATGCTCTTGGCTTTCAAATACACAGCATCTACCTTTGCTTTCTGGATACCTTCAAATTCTAGTGCACAGGGATCTGTGATATAGGGAAAGGAATGAACTGACAAGAGGGTCTTTGCCCTCTGGAGACTCCCTGGTCAACACTGGGATGATCATCATGAACAAAGAAGCGCATCAGCCCCAATCTTTGGAATGGCTTCACTTTACGTTCCTTTTTTCTCTATTTTCTTACCAAGTCTTTCCAATTATCCCCTCCCCAAAGAAATGAAACACTCTATTTCTTTTCCCACTAGCACTGTTTTTTTCTGACGATATAATTTTTTATTTAATTAGTAATTATGATAGGGCTGCCTGGGTAATTCTTACTTTGGTTATCAATTCTGCCAAGGTTGCACCTCCCAGCTGTTGCACATAATATTCTCCAGTTTTACACGCACTACCCCTTAGGTAGTGCATGTCCCTGGTCAGGGTGGTCCATTGGCACACAAATTATTCCCCTTTTGTTACCTGGAGAATGCCACAGTTCCTCATTTTGTTGTCTTGTTAGGGGCACCATGCTTGAGAACTAGTAATCTGCATGCCTCCCTTGGCATATTTTATTGTGGATATTACAACATTTTCTGTGAAATAAGATGACAAAACTGGACATTATGGTAGAGCTTATAATCTGTTACCTACAGCATTTTCTGCCTCCTTTACTATTGTTCCTTCCGGAGTGATTCAGCCCCATTGCTGGTGCAACACAATTTTCATAACATTCAGCTCTGGCTTCCCTGTTATGACCATCAAAATGATGAAATGTTTTGGTTTTTTGTGGTTTTTTTTTTTTGGTTTTTTTTTTTTTTCTTTTTCTTTTTGGTTTTTTTTTTTTTGTTTTTGTTTTTCATTAAAATTAGGTGATTTTAGGGTTAAAGATAGAAATTATGGTGAGACACTGGTGCTCTTGTCCAGCTCTAGCAGCTATTCTGCATTACCATGGGCAAAACACTGTTTCCCCTTTACAATAAAATATTAAAGTTATATAGTCCCCAGAGACTCTGAGATCTCTAAGGAGGGGGTGTGACAGATATTCAGAATAGCTACTGTTGGAAATTTCTTTGAGACTTCCTGTCAGTCTTGCATTTTAATTGCAGCCAGCCCAAGATGCTTGCTGATGCACAGAAGCTTCATGGACAGGCTTGTGGCAGCAACTTGCAAGAGGAACCATGCCACTAACAGAAGTACCAGGATATCTGGAGGGGTCAAAGAAAAGGGTGGAGGGTGTGACAACAGCTGAGACTAATCTGTTTATTGCTGAAAATCCTGAACACTCACAAGACAGAAGATTCATCTCCTGTGCCACACAAGACAAATATATGGTTTTTATGTTTTAGTTTATATCCTGGTATCTTTTAACGAAAGCACAGAAGGCCAGCTCTGACTCAATGGATAATACTTCAGTTTTCTCATGCTGCAGTGAGAAACTTTCCTCCAGAGCTAGTAACCGTAACAAATCTCACTTTTGTGAGCCACTGTTAGTCTCATTTCAAAAAGAAAAGACATTATTTTAAGGTCTCATTCCTTGGCTTTCAGTTTATCTCAGAACTCCCAAGAATTAGAATTTTTAAAGGACTAAAGTTAGTCAACATGGTCATTTCTCATTCAAACAGTGTTTTAACTATGATCCATGTTGGGGAATATATATATTAGTGTAATAGAAGTATTCTACTCAAATAAAAAAGAAAATTCTCTGTATTTTCTTCCTTAGGATATGCTCTCTCACATCCAGCACCCCCACTCTCAGTGTATATGCAGAAACATACGTTTCTCCTACTGCTGGTTCTGGCAGGGACTTTTAAAGATGGATTTTCTTTATTTTCCCATGAGACAGTGCATATAGGAGAAGAAAGGAAAAGATTTTACAAAAGCAGTCTTTGTAAGTGGGTAGTAGATAACCTGATGGCTTAGCTGTAAGACATTGCATTTGTACTCTCTGGAAAAAGGAAATACTGTGAACCTATTTTGCTCTTCTTAGACCAAGAAAAACACCACTGGTTAATAAAGAAAGAAAAATAGGATACCTATAGGCTGATAATGTTGTCTAGAGAGGTTTGTATCATATTAGAACACTGATGTCCAGAAACGAAGGACAATCTTTCTTCCTTCCCCTGATTAAAAGAAATTGTCTTCTCTTAATGTCCCTTGCAACTTAATTGATAAATCCTTTCTCCTTCAACCTAATTTCACTAGTGGTTAGTATGTATGTCACATCCCTAGCATTTGCTCTCTGTGCTGAAGTAGAGAAATATTCAGAAAATGAAAAATTACTGAAGACAAGAAAGATTCTGAAAGGTGAAAGAATATGCAAGCTTATCCCATTTACCTGGATCTCCCAAGAGTGCAACATTTGAATGGATGTGTGAAGATTTTCTGGAGGCATTCCAGCATGACTGGATTTTGCTTAGACAGAGACCAGTCACTGATGTATTTCTGTGCTGATCAAAACAAAAAATAATGTAAGCAGGAGGTAATACAAGTCTTTGTTTTTGTTAGTCAACCTCAAAGCAGCTTGAAGTTTGGCCTGAATTTTGAATAAATGTTCAGGTTTTGTATTTTATTAATTCAGAGCAGTTAATCTAGTCTTAACAGCACATTCCACATTTCCATATAAAAGAGAAGAATTCTGAGGCATGCCCTCCCTACACTTACTCTGTTTTTTGGCTGCCAGAAGGTCTGGAATAATTAACAGCTCCTTATTTTCTTATTTCTTCTCTTTTTCTGTCCAGATTTAAAAGATTGGTGCATCCTCCCTTTTGATTTGTTTTTCTTTAAGAGGCAGTGTACTGGATACAGAGTAAAACTGTAGGATAAGTCTGGGAAGGTGTTTTTTTTACTGGAAGTATGTGGGTAGTAAGACTCCTGGGACAGGGCTCCACACTAGATGCTGGGAGTACCCATTAATTATTGTGAGTACACTGTAGGTGTTGGCTTCATTTTGTCTGGCAGATTATCGCTGCTACCCCCTGTAAATGGGACAAAATAATCTCTGCTTTGACAGGCTGGGACTCTGAGCAAGGAGCAGGACCCTGTGAGCTGACCACAGAACTGGCACCACTCATTGCTCAGTCCCGTGTGGGACCCTTCTGTCCCTCTTCCAATTTGACGCAAGGCCATGAACACCTGCTTTGAGGTGACACAGTGAGGGCAGTACAGCTGCAGCTCTTCTGGGAAGGGTGTTTAAGAGAGGCCAAGTGTAGGCTCATGCACAAGGATTCCCAGCAGCAGGAAGCTGCTGTGAGAGCAGAAGACAAGGACCCATGAATGGCCCCTTGAAGAGAGCACATGGAGCAGAGCAAAGAAGGTTTTGCCTCTGCCTAGGTATGTCCCTCATTGTACAAGCACCAGAAGGGCTACCCTGACATCCATTTATCCATCCATCCATGCTGTTTTAATCCTGTGCTCGGCATTAATAGCCTAACTCTATCTAGGCACCTTCCCAGGAGCCTTCTGCAAGCATGACCAGGGAAAGCCTATGCATGTGTGCCAGCGGGGTATCCTGCCAACATGGGAGCAGTTGCTGCATAACTGAGATGACAAAATCTGCGTTCAGCTGCCAAGCAGCTTGGGCTGGCTGAGTCTGTGGGGGCTGGAGTCCCAGCAAGCAGGCTTGGGGATACTCTGTGACTGCTGTAATGCAGGCACCCAGAGGACAATACCACTGAAAGAATCCCACTTGACACGGGCATTACCTGCTAGAGCTGCACTGGGAAATGTCAGGGAAGATGAGGTTTGGCTAATGTGCTCAGTACATTTGGTAAAGGGCAAGGCAAGCTAAGGCTAGGCAGGCTAATAGCTATGATGGTGTATCATGTATCCATGATTACTTCTGCTAGTCTGGGAAAGAGATATACTTATTTATGCCAAGATAACTAATGGCTGAGCTCTCATTTCCTTTGCTGTCAGTATCAAGAAGATTGGACTTGCCTTGTTCCTACTACTGCCTGCAGATTTAGCTGTGAAAAAGCAGATGACAGAAGTCTGGATGTCAATAGTAAGCAGAGCTCCCATATGAAGCACAAATATTTCAGTGTTGTAATTAGAGCACACTAAGGGAGTGCGGTGAGCAAACCATTTTTATTAGTATCATTAATTTGCTTGTTTTAGGAGGAAAAAATATAAAATGTGCTTTATAATGTTTTAATTGCCTTCTGATATACTGCTGTAGGTGCATAGAAAAGGTAGAATGAACAGAGACTAGAGCTAAAAGGAAGCTGGAAGCCATCTCAAGAGGCATTCTTAGCCTATCCTTTAACTACAAAGCAGAATCAGCTATACTTAAAGCAATCTTGTCAGGCATTTGTGTTATCTGTTCTTCAAGAAATTCAAATATAGAACTGCTTCCTATGGGAAACTTCTCCAGTCCTTAACTAACAGTACAATTAGAAAATTTCCCTTAGTTACTGAGGAATTGCCTTCTGTTCTATCCACCAGGTGCCCAGAAAGACTAATCCTTTTTTCCTTGCAGGATGATTTTGTGTTCCACATTACATTTTTGTGATATTTTTTTATGTGAGATGATTAATTCCTTTTTGCCTTCATTTTTTTTCTCCTAAGTCTTTGTTTCCTCTGATTGGGTTGTATTGTTTAGATCTCTGGCCCTCTGAATCCCCTTGCTCTTCTCAGACCAAATGTTCCCTGCTCTTCTTGAAATATGATGCTTGAAACAAGAGTCAGTATCCCACATGAGATCTTATGTATAGAAGGATTATTTTCAGTGTTATTGATCATTTCCTTGTTCATACACTTAATGGTGACATTCAAGTTTGGGAGCTGTTAATTTCCTTAATATGCCACGATTGATTAAAATTCCCTTTGTGACCCACTGTGCCCCTATGAAGATCTCTTGGCAAGTTGTTCTGTCCTGTTTGAAGTGAAGTATTCCTGCCTAACTTGCAGGAACTGTGTTGCATCTGAGTTTATTAAATGAAACCTTTTTAATTCCAGACTGATTTTCCTTTTTGCAAAGATCCCTTTTTATTCTGTTATTGTTTTCTAGAGTGCTGCAGCCCCCCTCAGCTTTACATCATCTGCACATTTAGCAAGTGCACTCTATTCCATCACTGGGTCTATGAAAGGAAGTAGAGGCAGCAAGATAGTACCAGACTCTCTGAAACCATACTTGAGACATGTTCTAGTATGACAGAGGACTACTAATTGATTTTGCTAAGACAGATCTGTATAATGAATAACCACTGCTTGATAGTATGCAGTGAGCCTCCCTCTCAAGGAAAATCTGAAATATTTCTTAAAATGAACCTGAAACAAACACATCGTTAAAAGTCAATGATGAGCATTGGATTAAACTAATTCAAGCTACTGATTTTTTTTTCCCCAAAGTGGAAGTAAACCTTAACAGTTTTGGACAACTTTGTGGATCTCAGACTGGAAGGAAATGCATATAGAGCCAAAGTAAAACATAAGTTAAAGAACACTGATTTAATTCCTTTCATACAAGAGTATACTATGGGCTGCATTTCTTTACCCATGAAAATTCAAGGAGACACTGACAAAAGCCCACCCGAGATCAAGCCAAGGAGTGGAATATTGAGGTAAGGAGATGTCAGCATGTGCTGCAGCCAAATACTGGGATGAGCTCAGGCTCCTCGGTCACCTCTCACCCAAATGCAGAGAATGGGACTCAGTTCACTTTGTCCTTTGTCCTCATTTCAACCCCATCTGCTCCTGCTTCTCCATCCACAGAAAGTAGAAGAAAGATTTCTCCCTTGGGCATATTTTGGTGTATAAGTGAACTCACAGCCTGAAGTTTGTACTTGCTCTGTTTTTGTGTGAGACTACCCTGTAAGAATACCCAGTATTTTTAAGTTTCTCCTAAAAGTAAGCATAACTATGTAAGGAAGATCATTCTGTTGCCATTACACTAATTAAAATTATGGATCAAGTTTGTCATTGGGGAATTAAAGCAGAGAATATAAATTGTCCCTTTAGTAGCAAAAAATATGTCAAGATACCTTTTGAGGTATCCTTTTTACATGTACAGATAACAAAGCCCCAAGTGATGATATTCAAGACTCTGGAGAAAGTATAAGTGTTTCCAGTCAATGCTGCTGAGAACAAAACACATCCTGGAGCCATTCAAACTTTCTTTGCAGGGACTGATAGCCATCAGCTTCTTAGAAGCAATCTGGGGAAGGGAATGTGTAGCAGAATACAACTCTCCCACCTGCTAGTTCCTATTGTTTTGTTGAAATATAGAAAGGAACAGACCTAGAAGATAACTTAAAAGGAGTTAGACAAGTTTGAGTATCCGGATTGCAGCTGAAATGTGAATTTTTAATGCTTGTTTCAGAACTGTGTTTTTTTCCTCTCCCATAATTTATTAACAATTCTACAGTTGCCACAAGTGGCAGATTGTTTATAATTCATTACCTAAGCTCTTATCATTACCTAAGCTCTTAATTTTATTCTTATTTCTAATCTTTCATTCTCTTCCTCCTTCCCCGAGTTTTGGACAGAACTAACTGTTCTCAAGAGAGATTAGCAAACTGGTCCATAAAACTTAAAAGTGACCCTGAATGCTAATCTATCTAAACCTGCTGGCAGCTTCAGGGTGTTTAAAGATTTAGAGATATTTGCATGGCGGGAGCTCAGCTATGTAGGGGACATTTTTACCACCACAGCACTGGCCGTCTTAGTGGATGGGATCCAGCTGGGAAATAATCTTAGAAAAAAAATTCAGATAAATCTAACCTCTTATGATATTTAGGATGTGCCTAACAAGCCTTCTGCTTCAATAATTGCTGCCATCATGAGAATGGGACTTGCCAGAATCAAAACCCTTCCCATGACTAAGCCTAATATTCATAAAGAAGAAAACAAAGGCTAAAGGACCAAACCTCAGGTAGATTTCCCATATGATGGAGAAATGTTGGATGCTCCTAGGAGTTTACAAGGACTTCACCGTTGCTTCTCTTGCATTACTTGGAAGAAGTTCAAACACTAGGCAGAGTCAAATCTGATCTGAGGTTGCTTTTGTTAGAGAGTGCAAAATTTGACAGTGAATGAAGCCTTTACCTGGGCTAAATAAAGCTTTCTTCACATGGTTACTAATCTCTCCCTCACATGGTCTGCATGGCCTCAGCTAGGAAAAAAAACCATCTCACAGAGGGTCTGTGTAACATTTCACATCTGCAGCAGTGCACAGAAGGGCAGCTGTGTCTCTGCAGAGGGGCAGGAAGGCTTCACTTACAGGCATAGCACACAGAATGAACAGATTTCACTTCTTTTCAGTACCATTAGTTGCATACCCCCCAGTCAGTAATGCTAATTTATACAGAGCTGCCTAATGAAATCAGTGTGCATGCAATGATCTTATGCTTTACAACTGCTGCTTAAGGCTATTTGACCATACTTTCCAAAGGTCAGTGCACAAAATCATAGCTGAAAGAAAAACGGATTGGAGTAATTTGCTCTGTCCTATAAGAATCGTGGTGACCTTCCTTTTAAGATGGTCTTAACCTGGTTATTAGTGATATGTTTGAAGTTTTTTATAAGCACAGGTTTTTCTGTGATGCAGGTGAAAAATTCCAGCTTCTTGGCACTTCCAACTGAAATCATGGTTCCTGTTTTTCAACTCACTTGGGTTAAAACAAATGGCTCCTTCTTCATGGAAGATAAACATTCAACATCAATGACAATAAAATCAGTCACTGTTTCTCCTAGTAAGGCTGCTATTGGAGGAAGCTGTGATGCTGAGCAACCTGCCCTCAGCAGGAGACCCTGTGCCTGGGCTGGGAGCTACACCGAGGCCCAAGCAGGAGATATGAATTGCTCTATGTAGACTAAGTTTTGATCATGACCCATGGGAAAATACATGTGTTTTCCAAGGCATCACAGATAAAGTTCAGAAAGGGTTATTTGGTAGCTCCTCCAACCCTTATGCCCAGAGCATGTGGCAGTTGAGATTTATAAATAAATCTGAGTGAATGGCAAATGCTGAAATTTTTCCTGCATGTGGCTGGAAGCTTAGTGC